>NC_064630.1:229042399-230292399 GCF_023864275.1 Schistocerca cancellata
ATCTAATCCTTCTGACAGCCTGCCATTCTCTTTGATGTGCATACTCAGAGCAGCGACTCATAACGTTCCCCCCCCCCCCTGCACTTTTGGAGACAACAGCTGTCCCATCCCAGACCCAGAAATTTGCTGGACAGGCACTGCACTGGCAATCTTATCGCCTATTTTAGATTCTAACTGAAATATCATGTATTACGTGGCAACCTTGTCCACAATCTTTGTTTAAAATTCTCCCAATTTTTCCTCTGCTGACTCAAACCAGAATTCCAGAGTACTGAATATTTTTCTGTGAACATAAATGACTGTAATGGACTCTCCTACCATCTACTCCGCACTTCAAGCTTAATTTTTTCACTCTTCAATTTCACAAGTGACATTTACTATTTGCTCATCAACCCCTTCAAACCTAACACCTATGAACAGGGCTTTTCCTCCATCTTATTCCATGCTACCTTATTTTCAACTCAGACCTGGTCTAGCACATCACCATGCTTCTGCAGATCAACAGCCTGCACATCAGCAATTGCGGCTAAAACCTGCTTTTTAACTCTGAACTTAGTTTCTCACATTGTGCACACAAATCAGCACTGAAAAAGGTGCACAATTCTGCACTTCGTACATGTAACTCCTGTAATTGTGCTCACAGTTCCAGTGCTTTGAGTTGTAATTACTGCCAGCAACTGGTCCAACATAGCCTGCATCACATCTGTAGCAACAGCTCGTCAAAAAAAGCGTCACTTGCCAGGTTGTGATTTGCAACTGCAACCTGCGGTGTTGATGGAGGCATGGGGGTCTCCTTGATGTTGGCATGCTGAGGGCAGTGATGTCAGTGTCAGTGTCACTGGTGGCACTGTGGGCCACAACCGCACTGGTCGGCACTGCCACACTGGTGGCGGCTTAGTTGCAGCAGTGTCAGTCATAGCTGTGGCGAGCAGTTCTCATTCCTGGGGCAAGGAGCCAGGGTTGTCAGCCAGCTCACCCACCTTGGTTGCTGAGCATTGTCTATTAGCAAGGAAAACCCAATACAAAGGCTGGGTTCTGCTGCTTCTGAGGGAAGGTGCTGTGCATGACCTAGCAGATAGTGTCGGAAGTTCCATGTGGCTTTTCACAGATGATGCTGTAGTATACAGAGAAGTTGCAGAATTAGAAAATTGTAGCAAAATGCAGGAAGATCTGCAGCGGATAGGCACTTGGTGCAGGGAGTGGCAACTGACCCTTAACATAGACAAATGTAATGCATTGCGAATGCGTAGAAAGAAAGATCCTTTGTTGTATGATTATATGATAGTGGAACAAACACTGATAGCAGTTACTTCTGTAAAGTATCTGGGAGTGTGCATGCGGAACGATTTGAAGTGAAATGTAATATAAAATTAATTGTTGGTAAGGCGGGTACCAGGTTGAGATTCATTGGGAGAGTCCTTAGAAAATGTAGTCCATCAACAAAGGAGGTAGCTTACAAAACACTCGTTCGACCTGTACTTGAGTATTGTTCATCAGTGTGGGATCCGTACCAGATCAGGTTGACGGAGGAGATAGACAAGATCCAAAGAAGAGTGGCGCGTTTCGTCACAGGGTTATTTGGTAAGCGTGATAGCATTACGGAAATGTTTAGCAAACTCAAGTGGCAGACTCTGCAAGAGAGGCGCTCTGCATCGCGGTGTAGCTTGCTGTCCAGGTTTCGAGAGGGTACGTTTTTGGATGAGGTATCGAATATATTGCTTCCCCCTTTTTATGACTCCTGAGGAGATCACAAATGTAAAATTAGAGAGATTAGAGCGCGCATGGAGGCTTTCTGGCAGTCGTTATTCCCACGATCCACACGCGATTGGAAGAGAAAAGGGAGGTAATGACAGTGGCACGTAAAGTGTCCTCTGCCACACACCGTTGGGTGGCTTGCAGAGTGTAAATGTAGATGTAGATGTAGATCTCGCAAGTCATCCTGCCTTTGTTCTTCTCTGTCTGCCAAACCACCTGTTCTGTACTGCAAGCATTCCTTCATGGTAAAATTGCTGCTGCTTGCAACAAGAAAAGAATAATAAGACCCACTCTCTCTCTGAATTTAAAAATAAACCAGGTCGCCACCTACAGAATAAGGGTAGCAGAAAACAAGTCACATTACTGTCACTGTTACTCAGCAAAGAGCAGCCAACAACAGCAGTGACTGAAACTTGCGACCAGGCTCGGAAACCTAGTTGGTCCTGTCACAGTCATCATGTCTGTAGCCTGCAGTTGTTGGTGGATGTAACTGTAGCAGATTAGGAAAGAAGCTCCAACTAACATTGTTTCCCAGCATATCACTTACCTGCAGATATTTGGTCCCAGGCATCACTCTTGGTTTCTTACCACAGGTGTTTCATTGCCTAGTAAGTAATTGATTTACAAAAGGGGCTGTAGGGTAGCTACTGACAATGAAGGCCAGGAGAATCTGGAGAAACATATATTCAAAAATGAACACATAAATGACAGGTAGCCCTGTCACAAGTTTCCATAAACTATCACTCACAAAATGTAGCTGCTGGATGAGCAATAGATTTCCTATAGGGCAAGTTGAAAGTACACACGTTCGTACAACAAAACCAGCTTTACAATAAAGATTGGTCCCCAGAGAGAGCACAGAACTAAAATAGCAGGTATGACAATAACAGAAGAAACTAACCATGGGTTATGCTTATTATAACAGTAACAGGGTCAAAACAGCTTACCACATACTGTACATGCCAATCTGGTACATATGTAGTGGTAGTAAAGTGGCAGGCATTGTAATTCCAATGTGCTTACTAACCCTAAACATCACAAGTGATTTGCAGATGACTAACATTTCAAAGGTGATGGCAAGCAGTAGCCACTAAAGGAACTAAGTACCATACACTGAACCTTGTGATGTTGATGCCTCTAGAAATTGTAATGGAATGGTCTGGAGAGCTGCTCCACAGGTTAATTAAATACTCTGTCTATGAGCTACTGTGCATCTTCTTATAGCCAACCTAACAGTGGTTGAGAGATGGAACGATTCCTAATGTCCTGGCTGCCTGGATTGGCCAAGTTCCAGCGCTCAAGTTGGGTGATCTGACCTGGCACAAATTCTCAGAATTGTGTGCCTCCATCACCATGTGGCTTGAATGATATTTTGAAATAACGGCCAGAAAACCAGATTTCGGCATTTTGGGCATTATCTATGTTGATTAGACAAGAAATGTTAAATTTCCCATGCCTTCTTCAAACGATGGTCCTATTTGTAGACATTACCTGGGTACTTTCTGTGGACTTAGCAAAATTAATTTAGCAGTATCAGTTCAGTAATTAGGTTTGATGGATTGTTAATTAATGAATCAAATGGTCTCAGTTATGTATCAGTTTACACAGAATTTCATTGGGGGTTCAAATCTGTGATCAGAATTAAAGAATTAATTTTATTACTCTCTCTTCTGTTGTAATGAGGTCTGGTCTGGACAGATGCTGTGGCCTTGCCACATGCATTTTGTGCTTGACAAAGTCACAGTGTTACAAAAACAGTACATGGTTCCTAAGATCCATATATTCAGGAGATACTCACACACCAGATAATATTGGAAGAGAGACAGCAGTGCCAGTCAGCTGCACAGCAGGCACCCATCAGTGTTTTGAGAAGATGTTGCTCAGAACCTGATGAAATTGCTCTAAGAGTTTGACCAATTCACCAGTTACAACAGTTGGATTTGCATTTTGTATTCAGTAGATGTGTACTTTTACTTGGACAGAGCAGCCCAATAGTCATTCGAGAACAACAAAGAGAAGCCCAGTAGTTGAGCCAAATTTTAGGTCAAGCTGAAGAAAATGTTTGGTGATAATGAACAGCAAGTCTTCTTAGTGGACAAACAATTGAAGAACAAGGCCACTTGTCAGGGAAAACAACACAATCATACATACAGAACATTTTGGCGCCATGCAACATCTTTAATCAAAATAGGACAGAAGTTGACAAAATCACACATTTGATAAAAAGGGTCACAGGTGGTATATACCAGCTCTTCTGGTACGGGATATCATGATGATAGAGGAACTCATCAGAAGCCACTGAATCAAGGAAATGCAACAGAGGAGTTGAATGAAAGGTATGACCAGCTGCTGAAGTTATGGGAGACCACCATGAGCATGCCTCTCTCATATGCTAGCTATGAAAAGAATAGGTACAGCAGAATATGATGGCCAGAGATGTTGGACCATGCCTACAAGAGTTACCTGCCATGACTGTCCACGCATAAGTCGGGAGGTAATGGAGAATGTGAAAGAGGAAGTGTATCAATAATTAGCACCAATCTCCACCAAATGCATAAGAAAATGGATTGAGAAACTCAGACTTACGCTGCAGCTGTCAAATGAAAACCCATCTCTTGAACAGTGCATGTGTAGCTTCTCCACCAAGTACAATGCCCCACAGGAAAATAGATATTTGAAGGCCAGAGGACAACACATTGTTTCTGTCCTGCCAGCTTGTCTCTGTCCTGCGGTACAGTTGTCAAGGAGCTGTTCCCTGTCATCTTCATGATGAAGGAGGTATCAGAATTCATCATATCATGCAACACTCTGCCACTATGCCAATGTCCAGTGCCAATGGTCATGTGCCCATTTGAGTAATAGTTGTCAATATCATGGTGTTAACATTGGCATGTGCATGGGTTGTCAGCTGCAGAGGCCCTTCATTAGGGGTATTTTGTGCACTGTGTTTTCAGACACTCTTTTCTCTGCCCAGCATTAAAGTCTGATGTTAGTTTCACCACAGTTCATTGCCTGTCCTGTTTTACTAGCATGCCCAGCCTATGAAGTCTGGCATCTGTAATGAGGGGTGGCCACTGAAACCAACAATGTCAGGATGTGGTTTCACCTTGGTTTTGTCACATGTTGCAGACACTCACCACAGCACACCTTGAAGACCTGACAAGCCATACAATTTCCAACATACTTGTGTTGAGCTTCTGGGCCATTACAGTCTGCCCTTGGGAAACTCAGATAGACTGTGCACCTTTCCCACTCTGTACATGGATGGCACACTCACTGATACTACATGCACTGTGCGTGTGTTTGATCACCAGTCATTTCTCACCAGGTGACACTGATATTGCTGGGATGTGTTTATATCAACAATAATTCAGGGGTCAAATGTTCTGGCTGTTCAGTGTACTCAAATTAGCCAGTGCTCATATAGTGTCACTGGCTGAACAACAGATAATCTGGTAGGAAGGGGAGAAGATGCTGCAAAATCACATCACTCAACCTTGAGATTGTTTCTGGCCATCTCATGTGGTCATGGTGAACAAAGACAGCACATGATGTTCCTGTGTTGACTACCAACAACTGAACAAAATCATGAAGAAAGATGAAACTTCCTGGCAGATTAAAACTGTGTGCCGGACCGAGACTCGAACTTGGGACCTTTGCCTTTTGCAGGCAAGTGCTCTACCAACTGAGCTACCCAAGCACGACTCATGCCCCCTCCTCACAGCTTTACTTCTGCCAGTATCTCGTCTCCTACCTTCCAAACTTTACAGAAGCTCTTCTGCGAACCTTGCAGAACTAGCACTCCTGAAAGAAAGGATATTGCAGAGACATGGCTTTGCCACAGCCTGGGGGATGTTTCCAGAATTAGATTTTAACTCTGCAGCAAAGTGTGTGCTGTTATGAAACTTCCTGGCAGATTAAAACTGTGTGCCACACCGAGACTCAAACTCAGGACCTTCGCCTTTCGTGGGCAAGTGCTCTAAAGTGAAGAAAGATGTCTATCCATTGCCACACATTGCTAACATCATAGACTGCCTGAAAGGGGCAAAGTACATATTTCTCAACTGTGGATGTGGAGAGAGGATACTGGTAAACCAGGGTTTATGAGGCTGACTGGGAAGAGCTTGCCTTCATAACTCTTGACAGCCTCTGCGACTTTAAAGTTATTTCATTTAGACTGTGTAGTGCACCAGAATATGAAGCACAACCTGCTGCAAAATCTTAAATGTTTGACATCTCTGTGCCATATGGTTCACATTGTCATTTTTTGAAAATATTTGAACTACATCTCAGCCACCTGGCAACCATTGCAAAATGTATTCAGACTGTAGGCCTGTATCCCAGTCCAAGAATGTCCCCCTTCACCATCCAAGAAATAAAAATATTGGGCACTTAGTGTGAAGGTGTCATTCCCAACCCCCTCCCCCCCCCCAAAAAAAAAAATCATATATTTTCTGACTTCCCAGTACATGTGTGTTCTGAGAGTTTTGATTGGAAAGTGCACATGCTACCAGCGACTGGACTTTTGTACCATGGCATGTCCATTACAGTAACTATTGTTGCAAGATGAGAAATTTTCCTGGAATGAGGTGCAAGGAAACTCTCTACTTGTCATTAAGGAGGCAATAACTTTTTAGTCCTAGCATTGTAGTAAGAGATAGTTGAGGCAGAACTTTAAACTGACATTGTCAGTTATGATATAAGTGCAGTTCTAGTGAAAATTTAAGAAAGTGACTAAAAGGTGATAGTTTATGTTTGCAGAGTACTCTATAAGTCAGAGGTGAAATACTCTACACACAAGAAAGAGTGCCTTGCAGCTGTTTGGGGCATATACATGTTCTGGATTTATTTGTTTAGCCAATAATTCTTTGTTGTGATACACCACCGTTCTCTATGCAAAGATGCCAATTGCCTTTCAAGTAATACTGTAGTGGAACAAAGAAGTATGCATGAAATCTGTCATTGCCTCATTAAATGGCATTACTATTGAACAGAGGGAAGATCCAGCACTGCTGAAAACCATAGACATCTTGAAGGATCGGGAACTGACCAAAGGAGAGTTCTAATTAATAAATGGTGCATTGTATAAGGGGAACTGTGATCCAGTTGGATTGAAATGGTGCTAGTCATCCCAGCTCATCTACAGCCAGCTGTCTTCAAGTATTTCCATGACACTCCAACATCAGGGGACCTGGGATTCATGACAACTCCAGACACAGGGTGTATATGACCTGGGACAACTGGGAGATCCAGGAACAACCCGGGAATTTATTCATCTGGGAGAAAACCAGGAAAAACCCGGGCATTGTTTAGAATTCTGGGAATTTTTCATTGTCTTCGTATTCAGTTAAATTTTTGTGATTTTGACTGGTAAAAACCGATACTCTAACAAAGGATATTGCTTTATTACACTACTGCAGAATAATACTGCTGGTACAAAACATTAACGAGAGAAAAAAAAAAAAGAAAATAAAACTTGTTGCAAAGGAAATGCGCTGTATACAATGACAAAACAGTGCTCATACAAGTGTCTGCCAACAGAAAAGTGTGTCAAAGGCTTTAGGAAGTCAATGCAATGCTTCTTAACAACAAATTGTCTCTAATGTGCGTGATGTGACAACTGTTTGAATTAGATTCGTTTTAGCAGTTGTGGGTGGGCTCTTGGGCATGTGCAATTGAGTCCTGTATGAGTAGTACCTTCTGCTGCTTCTGGCTACAGCTGTGTGGCTGTATCCAGTATTGCCCCTGTTCGAAAATATTGTAGATCCGGGGCTGATGCTGAGACCAGTCTGAGTTGTAGTGGGGAGGTGGGGAGTCTGCAAGTGACCTGTGTTTGACGTTTAGTGATTTAGTTGTTTCCTCTTCATTTATTGCTCTCACATTAAATGAAAACAAAACGGATTTCTGTGGCCGGAAGCTATCAAATGAATTAAAATATGTACGTTTGCATAATTATGGAAGGCTAAAATATGTTATTAGTTTCAGGTTTTATTTCCACCTTTATGACAGTCAAGCGTTAATCACCTTGCAGAATAATGAAGCTATTTTTGTCGGTTTGCTAAAGAGATTTGGCTTTTATTAATCATTTCCACTGAGGCAGTCAATTTATTTGAAATGAAGTGTTTAATTTCACACTGTTTGCTAGTTTCAACTGTTTGCTGCATTTCAAGTGCATGTTTTCCATCTTCTACCTCGTATGGCATTATGCCATAATAAAGAACCAAACATGAGATAATACAATACTGGTACTCAAGAAAATTTACATCTGAATCTGGACATACAAATGTGCACTTTAAGTCACATTATGCATTTCAGAATGGTTAGCAAAATTCTGATGCTCTTGAAGTATCCTCTATCCTCTTTCTTGTTTCTTTTGTGACATAATGCAAGATATTTAAATGTTTAAACCGTACAAACATACAGGCTTCCTATGTCATAGTAGCTGCGCAAGCACAGTGAGGCCTGTTATCTGGCACTCTCTGGCAACTGTTGAAACAAACTAATTTCTAACAGGTCACGAGAAAATATTGCGAATGGTGGTTTGAAAAGCATTATTTTCAAAGTAAATTTCCTTTTATGCAAGATGAACTATGTGCAAGAATGTACGATGAATTTCTTAAATCATAAAGCATTTGACGCTCATTTAAAAATCAACTCTTTGAGGATGACCGTTTAGAAGAATTTTGAGCCCAGAAGATCAGAAATTTATGTTGTTATTAAAAATCTTACTGGCACTTTTGTGTGATGTATCTTAAAGTGTAACACATGTAAAAAAGATCAACATTATATGTGGGAGCTTAGCTCTTCTTCCAGCTTATCTATCTTAAAGACCAATGTTATATGTGAATGCTATGTATATTAATTTAAACCATTAACTTTTCTTATTTGTGTGTTCACGCTACTTAAGAGTGATCTTACTATTGACTAACTACATCACGTGTCCTATGCTGTCATCAGCTGGCGAGATCACATGACGTGAGCTGTGACTGGCTTACAAAAGTGCATCGCAATCTCGATTTCAATGCTTTGGAAAGTGACATGTGGTGTTTGGTGGAATTCAAATTTATACCTTCGTAATATGAAAATATGCAGCGTACATGTTGCTGCTCATCAAAAGTCTTTCAAAATGTGACATGTCCCCCCCCCCCCTCCCCCCATGAGATTTGTTTTCTAAAGTGCCGGGATATTCTACATCGGTATATAAAATCATAAACATTCAAAGGACTGATGAGTTTTACAGTGCCGGGGAAGAGTATACTGTCACTTAACAAGGAAAAAGTGTATTTTCACCTGGGAAGAAGTGTATTTTTAATCGGTAAAAATCCTGGAATTTTTTTCCTTCTCCACATACACACCCTGAGATAGAAACAGATGCAGGAATCACTGTCCATGTCTTGACAGGCCCGTTATGCTGTGAGACACTGTAAGGGATGCCAATAATAAAAGGACATGCTGCAGTTACCTCTGGGGCATCTGGTACCAGTCCCAACTGTAGCAGTGCCATTGTGCTGTATAGGAATTGATATCGATCTCTAATGGAGGTTCTCAAACTCAACAAACAGGAATTGATGGATAATAGTCTGCACTGACTACCTCACTTGCTATGCAGTCACCAAAAGTGCCAACTGCTGCAGCTCCATAAATTTTGGAGTTCCTTGTAGAAGACATCTTTTGGAAGTACAAATCACCCTGTGTGATGATGTCTCATCTGAAAAGATTTTCGAGTCGAGACTATGAGGTGCTTTCAAGTTCTAAGGCCTCCGATTTTTTTTCTAATTAACTACTCACAGGAAATCGATGAAACTGGCGTTACTTCTCGACGTAATCGCCCTGCAGACGTACACATTTTTCACAACGCTGATGCCATGATTCCATGGCAGCGGCGAAGGCTTCTTTAGGAGTTTGTTTTGACCACTAGAAAATTGCTGAGGCAATAGCAGCATGGCTGGTGAATGTGCGGCCACGAAGAGTGTCTTTCATTGTTGGTAAAAGCCAAAAGTCACTAGGAGCCAGGTCAGGTGAGTAGGGAGCATGAGGAATCACTTCAAAGTTGTTACCATGAAGAAACTGTTGCGTAACGTTAGCTCGATGTGTGGGTGCATTGTCTTGGTGAAACAGCACACACGCAGCCCTTCCCAGAAGTTTTTGTTGCAGTGCAGGAAGGAATTTGTTCTTCAAAACATTTTCGTAGGATGCACAAGACAAAAGTGCTGTAAGGCTAAGCATTGGTGACCGAGATAGAGCCCAGGAGGCTTGGTATGGATTTTTACACTTGTGTGGACAATGGGACTATGAAACAAGTTCTAAAGCATTGCTTTTGGTGGTATTATATTCTTTGTCACTACTTGAATGTCAGAGGGTCAACACTGTTTTTGTTTATTTATTTTTATTTATTTATTTGGTCCTGTTGATTACATATTTCACAACCAGCATAAAAGTAATATAGGACAAGTCAATTGATACGATTACAGTAGTACATGAACATTTATCCATTACATTGCACAGACATTTGTTTATTTAACAAGAACAATTACTTGCATGCAGTATTAAAGCTTGCATTATGCCACAAACAGTTTAAGTGGCTGTTTAAAATAGTAGAATAAGTGATAGTGCATATTTTTATGCTACTGGCATATATAAGCAGGTAAATTTGCTTCATGGTCATGGTTTGGATTGAATAGAAATTTTAACTGCATTCCTTAAGAAGAGGTTTTAGTGAATACTCAAGAGTGTGGGATACATGGGAGTTCACATTTTCTCCTAATAACATAGATAAATTTACATTTCATCACCACAATTTCAGTTAAACTACAAGTAACAGTATCACACTTTATCTTTAAGGGAATGCTTTTCTTAGGCAATTTCCCCATTCTTACACCCTATAACTCTAAGTATTCATTCATTTTATAGAAAGTTTGTTTAATGAGGAATAATTTTAGCTTCCTTTTGAAAACCTGTATATTATTTATTTCCTTTTTTATATTGATAGGGAGCTTATTGAAGACATTTATACCTAACTCAGGAACTCCCCTATGTACTTTAGTGAGAGTTGCAGAGCCTTGGTGAAAATTTTTCTCCTGTCTTGTGTCATGGTTGTGGATGTCACAATTTTTCTGAAACAATTCCCTGTTGTTGGCTACAAATAACATCAGAGAGTACGGTATAAATATACTGACCTGTGATGGTAAGTATCCTGAGAGATTTGAAGAGTCCTCTGAAAGATGCCCCATTAGGGACCTCACATATTAGCCTCACTGCTCGTTTTTGTATTCTGAATACTTTTTCAACACCTGCAGCATTTCCCCAGAAGTTTATGCCATAGGAGAGAATAGAATGGAAATATGCAAAATATGACAGCAACATTATTTCTCTGTCCACTAACTGATGGAGAGCTCTTAGTGCAAAGCACGATGAGCTAAGTTTCTTGACCAGCTGATCAATTTGTTCTCTCCAGCTTAGGTGACTGTCTATCTTAATACATAGGAATTTTGTACGTGTGGTTTCATTAATTTTGTGATTGTTAACATGTATTTCAGGAATTTTTTTTAAATTTTTTGTCAGAAACTGTATCATATTGGTTTTTGAAAGATTTAAGGTTAGGCTATTCACAGTGAACCATTTCTGTACTTGAGTAGAGACTGTCATGGCTGTATCCTGCATTGTGGAATTGGGTCCTTCTATGAGGCTAGTTGTATTGTCAGCAAACATTACTATTTTTGCTCTGTTATTAATTGTGATTGATAGATCATTAATGTAGACCAGGGAAATTAGTGGCCCAGGACTCAAGCCCTGCAGGACCCCATACTTTATATATTTCCCCAGTCTGGTTTTAATGCTGTATCTGTCCCCCTTAAGACAACCCTTTGCTTCCTGTTCTGTAAGTATGATTCTATCCAAGTCAAAGATTTCTCTTTAATGCTATAATGTGGAAGCTTTTTTAAGAGTGTGTTGTGATCTACACAATCAAATGCCTTGGCAATGTCACAGAATATCCCCATTGGATACCTTTTGTAATTTAATTCACCAAAAATTTCATCTGTTAGGTTAAATATAGCTCTGTCTGTGGAGGAGCCCTTACGAAAGCCGAACTGTGTATGAGCCAGTAAGCCATTTTGTGTAGTGTGACTATAAATCCTATCAGACACTTTTCTCTCAAATACCTTTGAGAACAATGGCAGCAGAGAGATGGGCCGATAGTTGGTTATTTCATCCCTTGCCCCATTTTTGTGGATTGGCATAACTATTGCAGGTTTTAATCTATCTGGGAACACACCAGTTTCCGTAGATTGGTTGCACAAATAGCACAATATATAACTGATTAAGTCTGCACATTATTTTAAAATCCTACTTGATATGCCATCGTATCCACAGGAATCTGAATTTTTGAGTAATTTTATGTTTCTTTTTTTTAAATTTCTTTAGGGGTTGTACCTCTGAAACGAAGTGCTACTTTAGATGTTATTTGAATGTGGTTAAGTAGTTCAATAGCTTCTGTATGAAATTGTTTATTATGGTTCACTGTTTTTTCAGCTATAGTGAGAAAAAATTTTTTGAACTCTGAGGCTGCAACTTTGTGTTTATTATTGTCAGGTTTTATGTCCCTATTTGTCTCACTTTTCATGATGTGCCATATGGTTTTTATTTTATTTTTTGAGTTGCTATTTTTTTTTCTTAGTGCAACTGTTTGGCCCTCTTGATTAGACTTGTTAGAATTTTATAGTATTTCTTCTAATGTAACTTTACTGCTGGGTCTGTACTAGTCCTCTGTTGTACATACAGATATCTCTTTTTGTTACATGATATTTTTATGCCAGTAGTTAGCCACTCTTTCCTTTTACTACAGGCTGGTATGATTTTAATCTGTCTTTGGGGGAAAGAAGCTTCAAAATGTTTAAGGAATAAGTTGAGGGAAGAGTTGAACTTCTCATTCACTGTGTCAGCCTGGTATACTTCCTCCCATTGTTCATGGCATAAACTATGTCTGAACAAGCAAGTAGATTTGGAATTTATTGTTCTAACATATTTGACTTGCTTACAATGGCCACGTGCTGTTTTTCTGCTGGCAATCTTTAGGGTTGTCATTTGACCATCGTGATCAGACAGACCATTTGTTACAGCCCATGTCATCACTTCATTGTAATTTGTGGGATCTAGGAGCATATTATCAATCAGGGTCTTGCTGTGCCCATGTACTCTTGTTGGGAATGAGATCAAGTGGAGCAGATTGAAGGTTAACAGTAATGATTCTAATAGTTTCTGGTTGTTATTTTTTGTGAGTAAATTTATGTTAAAGTCACCACATGTGATGACATTACTATTGTTTCTATAATGTTTAATAAGAACTGTTTCTTGCTGAGAGAGAAATTTTTGAATGTTTCCGTAGGTGCCCTGTAAACTGTTATTATGATCAGGAACTGTGTTTTGAGCTCTAATTTGACTGCACAACATTCAAAGTGCTGTTCAATACAGTATTTAGATACATCTATAACTTGTGACTTAATAGTATTGTGTGTGTAAATTGCCACTCTGCCTTGTCTTAAGTTGTTCTGACAGTAGGAAGAACCAATTTTATAACTATTTAAATGTAGCTGATTAATTTCTGTGCTTCCAAGTGATGTTCAGTTAAGCAGAGCACATCAGGAATAATTCCATCTGTGTCAGCTGTTTCTTGCAGAGAAAGCAGCAGCTGTTCTTTTTTAATCAAAAGACTTCTTATATTCTGATGAAATATTTTTAAACAATATAGCGTATCAATTGTATTTTTAACTGGTTCCTTAATGTTAGCTTTCACACAAGTTAAATTATCAAAATGTACAACATTTACACTGTGCTCTCTTCTGTTCTGCTTAAAAAGGTCTTATTGGAGTGTTGACTATTACTGGAATGTGTTGCTGTGTGAAAAAATCACTATTTTTTTCCTGTGGTTGGCGATGAAACACATTTTGTCATTACTGTTGAATTTGTAGTAAAACTATTGCCTGTGCTTCTTTCAATTAGTTTTTGTGCTAAAAACCTTTTCCCAAGACTGTTCAAATGAAGCCCATGTGAGGTATGGAATCTTCGACCAACACCACTTACATCTAGAACATTTACATTTTTAAACCGTTTACATATATTTGGAAGCTGTTCATTTGCAAGTTTGATCTCTCTGTTCACACAAGACAACTGATGTAAGTTGTACCTCTGTGGAATGTTTACATATATTACATTTGTGTGTCCTAGGACACCTCTTTAGTTCTTGGCAGGCTACTGATGTTTCATTACGGTACATGTCATTAGAGCCACCAAGTAGTACAATGAAATCCTTGGATGACAACTTGCTAATTTCTTCTGAATGTATATACATACATATTTGAGAGAGAGATGCTCCAGGCTTGATGAATGCCGTTGGCTTCACAGTTTCAGCAACTTCATTTATACGAGAAGCAATCTCTCGACTGTGACTATAGGCAAGAATGATAAGCTTCCTTGGAATACTATAAAGCGATTCATGTTGACAGATGGTTTTCAGAACAGGAACAGCATCATCGCACAGAATTTGATGTCCTTGTTGAAGTTCAGAAGCTGTAGTGCTTTCAGGAAGAGTTACTGCAGCATTCGATGATTAAGAGTGTTCTGTTTGAGCTTCAAGAGTCTCATTGTTGCTGTCTACATCAAGCACTTCAAATCTGTTTGTTAGCGGGATATTTGCAGCCCCGTTTAGTATATCGGTAGGCCTACACATATTATACTTCCATGTTTTTCTAAACTTCTCATTTCCTTTCAATGTGCAGTCCACTTCTGCTCATCAAAAGTGAAATTTTGTTTCACATTTTACACATGCTACACCAATTTTTGCGGTTTTCCTAGATTTTTTGCAGTTGGTATCATATTTGTTACTGCTGGTTCTAGTATCATTATCAATTACAAGATCACTGTTTATTTTATACTCACGTTGACTGTTATTGGTATATTTGTATTTCAAGGAATGTACCTCTTCTAACAGCATAGCAATAATTTCGACTTTGCAGTCGCTCTTCTGTAGTGCTTTGTCTAGGGCATATTCATTACACCTTTTGCAACACTATAGTTTTCGTCTTGAACCTGCCTTTACACATGTGAAATGGTATACAGTTTTACAGTTTATGCACATTATGCCCTTCATGGCACGCAATTTGCAGTAGCAAAGTCTTTGTATTGGCTCTCACAATTTGTAAGATGTGGTACTAGCTTCATGTGTGATTTCAGTTACGCAATTTTGGGCCACACCATGTCTTCCTTCTGAAACTTTTTCAATAACAAAACCTGCAATACACATATTATCATGATATACATCAATTTTTTCACATGTTAAACACTTTTTAACATTTATGTCGAGTTTATTCTGGTAATGAACACAACCAAAATTTACGCTCGGCACCATCAATTCAGTGGAACATGTCTGTTGTACAGGGAGACAATATGCCAAGGGCTGAAAAAGACATTTTTGCCTGCAACTGTACTCCTATTGGAGCTAGGAGGATATAAATCCCACAACGCTGATACTCAAAGGCTACATTTGGTTGAAATTGATCCATGGGTTTGGAATTAGATCTCACACACACACACACACACACACACACACACACACACACACACACACACACACACATGCACACGAAAGTTTACATTAACAGATTTGATATTTATCTGGAAGGTTGTTGAAATATCTTACGATTGTAATTTCTGTACATTCAGGAATACTTGATAATTGTGTAAATACTGGCATCCAGCAATATTCAGTGTTTGTATAAATAGCTGCATTCTCCATCCAAGAGGTCAGTTCTGTGCTGGTTGTACATTGGAGCCAGTACTAAATGTGCTTTTTCTTGCAAGTGTTATGCTTCATTTATGAACCTGCCTTCAGATTTGGACTTCATTGTGGTTCTGATATATAAAAAGGTACATTTGTTTTAGGTTGTTGAAGGTGTAATTTATTACATCCGGCTAGAAGTTTGTAGCACCAACTCCAACAGTGGAGAAGATGATGCCAGTTCTGATTGCATTATAACAGGAGAATCGGTAAGTCTTATATCATAGATACATGAAACAAAAACAGTTCATATTTAATGAATCTCCATTTCCCTTCATAATACCTGTGTTCACTGACACCTGTGTTTGAAATTGTATCTCTTTAATCTCATTTTTTCCCACTGTGAATAGTTTGTATGACATTTAAGTTTCATATAGTAAAGAATGTAACTAGCTGAGGCTTGCCTCTCATGCCTTGTATTCTCCCATTTGTAATGTTCTCTGTAGTCCAGTGCATTCAAATCTCATACCAAACCTGGCCTTGCTATATGTCTTGTTACCATCACTGTACTGTGGGTTCATATATATGAATTTAATGGAGTTGACTCTAACCTGGCTTCTCTTTTGTGTTTACTTTTCTCCACTCCATCCCTAATTTGCTACCCCACTCATCTCCAACTTACTGAGCAAAATGACAATAGGGATGATTGTCTTGCCTTATAAGGCAAACACACGAGAACTTCATGACAAACAGGACACAGCACATTACCCTGGATTGAGAATAATCTACTGACACCAAAGGAGGTTTGGTTTGACTCAGAGGAGTGTAGTAAGATCATTGATGTTCAAGTTATACATAATGCTTTGATTGATAGTATTAGTTGCAATCTCAGGGTTTTCTCAAATGATGGACTTGTATATGAGCAAATGCAATCCAGTACATATTGCGGTAGTACTTGTTTAGGTGTGGACAAAATATGAGCCTTGTGCAAAGGCTGACAAGTAGCTCTTAATGTAGGGAAATGCTAAATTTTTCACTTCATGAAACATAAGTGTGATATCCTTTAACTACAGGATTAATTAGTTACAGCTAGTCAGTCATGTCATGCAAATATTTGTGAGTAACCATGTATAGAGATGGTAAGTGGAACAACCATATAGCCTCAGTAATAGGTGAAACAAATGACAGACTACAAATCATTGATAGGATGCTGGGTATAGTTTGTCTTCAAATATCTGCACACAAAACATATAAATAGCCCATTCTTGCAGACTGCTCAAGAGGGTGGGACCTGTGTCACTGCAGAAACATAGAGTGTATACAAAGAAGAGTAGTATGAATTGTCATATAGTCTTGTTTGATTTGTGAAAGAGTACAACTGAGATAGAGTAAAATCTCAGGTGGGAGACACTGAAAGAAAGATATATATATCACAAGAACTGGCTTAGAAAAATTCGTGAACCATATTTCAGGAGATACAGTATGGACATTCTTTGGACCTCTACATATCTATCCCATACTGATTGAGCATATTAAATATAAGCAAATAATAACTTATGCACAGGTGAACAAGCACTCATACTTTCTACACTCCATCCATGAATGGAACAGGAAGAAATCTTAATATGAATGAAAAGAATCCTCCGTCATACACTTGAGTGATACACAGTGTATATGTAAAATATGAGAAATGCTGTTTCTCACCTACAGCGGACCAATATGTAGTGCACAGAGACACATAACAGGAAATAACAGCATTCACACTAGCTTTCAAGTTCTTGATTTTTTCTTGCAAAAGTGTACACACACACACAAAAGGGCGCATGCACACACACTCCTGTGGACACTGTGAAAGATATACCCACTATTCACAAAGAAATAAAAGCAATGGAAAGCAATGGCCTCACAAAGATAATTGTCAACCTCACTTTTATCAACTAAGAGCAAGAACAAGCTGCTAAAAGAAAGTCATGAAGACTGAACATTTGGATCATTTTAAAAAGAATGCAGTCAACCTTGTAAACCTTTTTTTTTTTTTTACTGTGGATAACACCTCATGTAAGAAACAAACCCATTTGCAGTCAGTGGCAGCTATTAATTTTGCAACAAAAAGTCAATTTGGACTCATCTGTAAGAAAGATGATAGGAAGTTTCATCTGGAATACAAAAAGAGTTCTTCTTGATAATTATGTTACTAAGGGCAAATCAATAACTGGCACATACAACACAAATGTTCTATAAAAAGGTGATGAAGGAAAAAAACAAAGTAACCCCATTTCAGGAGAATGCATCTGCATATAAGGTGTCCTTTGGCAATAGGAAAGCCTAGGGATTTGGAGCTCAAATTTATCCACCCTATTTACAAGATTTGGCTCTGCTTTCTACCTACCACTAGCCCCCCCCCCTCCCCCACCACCCCACTCCGCCCACTCACCACACGTACATTACCTGTTGTTGGTAAACATTTATAGATCAATGTAGAAGAAGAGAAGTTATGAAAGTAAAGACTCATACTATGACTTGCAGATGAAGATATCTGACTGCCTGGTACACAGCCAGAAGCTCACAGTCATATATACTCCATTTTGTTTGTGGGAGTAATATGCCAGTGGGTTGCCAGGCTTTGTTAGAGTGCCACACCAATGGGTATCTGGATCATATCCATGACAGTAGCTAGTGGTGCACCAAGTTCGACAGTAGCTAGTGGTGCACCAAGTTTTGGGGATGCTTAAAATGCTGCACTCAGCCATGCTCTACTTCGCATCCTCAAATGCGGAGAACATATATTCTGTCCAGTGCACAAGAGACTTCCTGTTTTAACATTATGACCTGACAATATCGCTGTTGAAGGTTCCTGTATCTCTGTTGCATGGGGAAGGTGTCATCTGTAGAAATTAAGTACACCCAAGAAACGTCATAATTCCTTGACTGTAGGTAGCCTGAGTGGTTGTAGTATTGCTTCTACCTTCTCAGTTAGAGGAAGGAAGCCCACAGCTGAGATTTTATGACCAAGAAACGTCACTTCTGGTGGCCCAAAAACACATTTGGCTATCTTCAGTATGACTCCATATTGTTCTAGTTATCTGAAGACCTCAAGCAGGTGCTGATGATGTTGTTCCAGATTGGTGGAGAACAACAGGGCATCATCAAGGTAAACAAAGCAGAATGGTAATCTTTGAAGAACAGAATCTATAAATCTCTACCACATTTGAGCTGCACTCCATAAGCTGAAGGTCATAATCATGCTCTCATATAAACCAAAAGGTGAGATTATGGTGGTCTTTGGTATGTCTCCTGCAGCTTCAGGTATCAGGGTGTTAGCTTTTGCTCAGTCCAATGCGGTGAAAATGGTGGCACCATGTAGCATGTAAAAAGACCCTTAACAGCAGTATAGGGTATCTGTCAGAAACTGTTTGAAAGTTAAGCCACAATAATCACTGCATGGGTGCCAGGTTCCACCTTTCTTTGGCACTAAGTATAATGCCGATGACCACAAACCTTTAGATGGTCACATTAAGCCTTCCTGTAACATGAAATCAAATCTGGCCTTTGCAGTTGCTAAACAGTCCGGAGCCAAACACTTAGCAAACATCTAGACATACACACCATTGAGAGTCCATCCATTGATTTAATATGGTGCAATGTAGCATGGGGTATTCACCTTGGGGCACTGGGTGGCCTGGTCAAAGTCAGGTAGTCCCTCAGTAATGCAGCATACTCACCACTGGACATGAGCTTGGCATTGTGGACTGCTATGCAGCAGTGGAAGGTGGTGACAATAGGGCTGGTGACGTTGTCCACCAAGCAGGCATTCAACACATTTGCTAGTAGCTGGTAGTGCACCAAGTCTGCTCTGCCTCTGTGATATGGTGTTACAGTCCAATGTTAAGGTACAACTGTTGAGTGGCATACATTGCAATTGATCAGTTGTTAGTAGCTGTTAGGCAAAAAGCAATTGGTGCCTGGCAATGATGCAGAGGCATACAAGGCAATATACTCAGGTCTGAGCCAGTGTCTACCAGGAATTTGATGCTGGACCCTCAATCGATTAAAAACAGGCACTTGGAGGATGTTCAGCAGTAAGTTGCACCTACTGCCAACTGTAAGTGACATTTGGTAACAAACAAGATGGTGAACACTTCTTTGCCTGATCACCAAACCAACAATCTTACCGACATCTATGTGTTGCTCAATTGAGCTGTATGTCTGTCTGTGAGGCAATGATTGCCTTGATCTGCAGTGGCAAATGGCTATCCCATAATGTTCATAGCAAGGTATCCGATACTGTGCCCATGTCAACTTTACTGTGCAGATGACTCAGTTACTGCAATGGCTTGATATTGCTGATCTCTTCCTGTGGTAGCACTTGCCGAATGTGATTTTGTGATCTTCCTGGGAGGCAGCCGCATGTTGTATCAAAAATTCTGTCTTGATGATTAATGGAAAATCTCATATAAATATGTGAAACAAATACTAACAAAGAGATAGAGGGGCTGGCCAGTACTTACCTCAGCTCAGTACAGCCGGTAGATACACATAAAACAGAACTGAAAATTTACATTCCTAGCTTTCGGAACAAATGTTCCTTCATCAGGGAGGAGAGAGGGGAAAGAAAGGGAAGAAGGGAAAGGAGATTCAGTTACTCACAACCCAGGCTATGAAGCAACAGGGAAAGGAAAATAGGGAGGGTAGCAAGGATGGAGGCATGGTTGTCAGAGGGAAGCCAAAGATATTCTACTGTAAGTACTGTGCCAGCTTCAAACCAAAGAGGATGCATACGGAAGTAAAGAGGTATATAGTATAAAGATAAACACAACTATGCAGGATGAAAAGATGCATGAATGGCTAAAGAGGAAAGGGAAAGAGGAGAAGACTGAAGAGTAAATGGGAGTGAGGTTGTTTAACGTAGGTTCAGTCCAGGGGGATGGCGGGATGAAAGGATGTGTTGGAGTGCAAGTTCCCATCTCCGCATTTCAGAGGGACTGGTGTTGGGTGGGAGAAGCCAAATGGCACATACGGTGTAGCAGGTTCCTAGGTCCCTAGAATTATGCTGGAGGGCATGCTCCGCTACTGGGTATTGGGCATCTCCTAGGCGGACAGTTCGTCTGTGTCCGTTCATGCGCTCAGCCAGTTTAGTTGTTGTCATGTCGATGTAAAAGGCTGTGCAGTGCAGGCATGTCAGTTGATAAATGACATGTGTAGTTTCACACGTGGCCCTGCCTTGAATTGTGTATGTTTTACCAGTAGCGGGACTGAAGTAGGTGGTGGTGGGGGGATGCATGGGGCAGGTTTTGCAGCAGGGTCGGTTACAGGGTTAGGAACCGCTGGGTAGAGAAGGTAGTCTGGGAATATTGTAGGGTTTAACAAGGATGTTACGGAGGTTAGGGGGTCGACGAAAGGCAACTCTGGGTGGTGTGGGGAGAATTTTGTCAAGGGATGATCTCATTTCAGGGGTTGACTTGAGAAAGTCATATCCCTGGCAGAGTAATTTGTTGATGTTTTCGAGGCCAGGATAATATTGGGTGACAAGGGGGATGCTTCTGTGTGGTCTGGGGGTAGGAACATTGTTGTTGGACGGGGAGGAATGTATTGCTCGGGAGATCTGTTTGTGGACAAGGTCTGCAGGATAGTTGCGGGAGAGGAAAGCACTGGTCAGGTTATTGGTGTAATTGTTGAGGGATTCATCACTGGAGCAGATGCGTTCAGCTCCTTAATGGCACGGGATTCAGCTGAGGTGATGTTGGGGGTTGTCGGGTTCAGCTCCTTAATGGCACGGGATAGCTGCCATCCATTCCACATCAAACGCTCCCTTCCCTACAGCCTAGGTATTCGTGGCAAACGCATCTGCTCCAGTGATGAATCCCTCAACAATTACACCAATAACCTGACCAGTGCTTTCCTCTCCCGCAACTATCCTGCAGACCTTGTCCACAAACAGATCTCCCGAGCAATACATTCCTCCCCGTCCAACAACAATGTTCCTACCCCCAGACCACACAGAAGCATCCCCCTTGTCACCCAATACTATCCTGGCCTCGGAAACATCAACAAATTACTCCGCCAGGGATATGACTTTCTCAAGTCAACCCCTGAAATGAGATCATCCCTTGACAAAATTCTCCCCACACCACCCAGAGTTGCCGTTCGTCGCCCCCCTAACCTCCGTAACATCCTTGTTAAACCCTACAATATTCCCAGACTACTTTCTCTACCCAGCGGTTCCTAACCCTGTAACCGACCCCGCTGCAAAACCTGCCCCATGCATCACCCCACAACCACCTACTCCAGCCGCGCTACTGGTAAAACATACACAATTCAAGGCAGGGCCACGTGTGAAACTACACATGTCATTTATCAACTGACATGCCTGCACTGCACAGCCTTTTACATCGGCATGACAACAACTAAACTGGCTGAGCGCATGAACGGACACAGACGAACTGTCCGCCTAGGAGATGCCCAATACCCAGTAGCGGAGCATGCCCTCCAGCATAATTCTAGGGACCTAGGAACCTGCTACACCGTATGTGCCATTTGGCTTCTCCCACCCAACACCAGTCCCTCTGAAATGCGGAGATGGGAACTTGCACTCCAACACATCCTTTCATCCCGCCATCCCCCTGGACTGAACCTACGTTAAACAACCTCACTCCCATTTACTCTTCAGTCTTCTCCTCTTTCCCTTTCCTCTTTAGCCATTCACGCATCTTTTCATCCTACATAGTTGTGTTTATCTTTATACGATATACCTCTTTACTTCTGTATGCATCCTCTTTGGTTTGAAGCTGGCGCAGTACTTACAGTAGAATATCTTTGGCTTCCCTCTGACAACCATGCCTCCATCCTTGCTACCCTCCCTATTTTCCTTTCCCTGTTGCTTCATAGCCTGGGTTGTGAGTAACTGAATCTCCTTTCCCTTCTTCCCTTTCTTTCCCCTCTCTCCTCCCTGATGAAGGAACATTTGTTCCGAAAGCTAGGAATGTAAATTTTCAGTTCTGTTTTATGTGTATCTATCGGCTGTACTGAGCTGAGGTAAGTACTGGCCAACCCCTCTATCTCTTTGTTAGTATTTGTTTCAATTCTGTCTTGAGCTTAGTGTATGAGGTTGTTTCAGGTGATGTGGTAATGATATCTTGTACCTCGACTGCAAATCTGTGGTCCAATGGACTTAAGACCAGGGCAAACTTCGTCACATTAGCCATTTTTCTCATGCAGCACAAATATTCTTCTGCTTGTGCAAACCAAAGAACAGGATTGTGTGGCCAGAATGGTGGCAAATGCTTAGTGCTAATCCTGAAAGAGTGCATTCTTTGACTATTGCATGGTTCACTGTGTTTCTGACACATTAATTTTCCTTCCGGGCACCTTGGGATCACCATTTGTCAGTGCTTACAGGGGAAATGCTGCCCAACAGTTGTCAGATGTGTTCTGTTTATAGGATGAAAACCACAGGAATGGAAAAACGGGTTTTATTAATTCCATCATGTTAGGCTACTCTCCAATTGTAACTCAAGAATAACTCAATTGAAGTATAGGCCCCTTTCAGGATCACAGTTTTTAATCAGAAAGTGTGCTGAAAAACTTCACAGGATGGTATCAGAGTGTAGTTGAAACAGAAAATAAATTTAAATCTAAGCATAAACACGTGCATGGAGAAACGAATTGCACATGCAACTCAGCTCTCCTGTTGCCCAGTGCAGAACTACTTGATAGCGATTCTCTTGCTGTGCAAACACGACACTCTACCATCACAGCAAAACACAGGACTTCATGCAAGCACATGGAAGCTGACACATAGGGTGCAACAGCTACGTTCAGATCAGGACAAGTAACTTTTTTAGAAGACTTTCATCAATAACAAAGTCTGACATATTACTATTCTTCTCTCATGGTCAACAGAAGTCATTAAACATAAATGGGAAAAGCAAAGATATCTGATACACATGGCAAATGTTTTCATTGAGCTCTGTGTTTCCATTGTAACAATTACATCTGCATTCTTCAATTACTTTTCAATTTTCATGTCAATAACCAAACAATGGAAAATCCAGCATGGAGTGTACAATATTATGAAAAGAAAAGTTGAAACTCTAGGATAAATTGTAATAATTATTGAAATGTAACTAAAATGCATGTAAGAATGAACTGAACTGATAAAGCCACATAAAGTTACATTACAGTGAAAAAAATCTCTTCACTTCCACTAATGAAATGCAAATTAAGAAAGAATATTTAAACTAGTAAGACTGCTGAATTAGAAGTACTTTTGCTTGATCAGCTAAAGGATATTTCAGTTTTAAGTGTGAGTGAACACTGGTTGAAGGAAAACCAAGGTAGTACCACAGGTGCACTTGAGCAGAGCATTAAAAGACAAATGGCCACAATACAGCAAGAGGCACTATAAAGTGATTTTGCAGCATGACAAGGCTCAACCCCACGTTGAAAAAGAGCTCAAAATGTACTTGGAAACATTAAAATGGGAAGTCCTACCCCACCTGCCATATTCTCCAGACATTGCTGCCTCTGACTATCATCTGTTTAGATCAGTGGAGCATGGCCTGGCTGACCAACACTTTTGATCTCATGAAGAAGTCACAAATTGGTTAGATTCATGAATCACTTCAAAAGATGAACAATTTTTTTGATGTGGGGTTCATACACTGCCCAAAAGATGGGAGAAAACTTTAAATACTAATTTTTTTATAATTCAGTTATACAAGCACATTGAATGGGATAAACATATAGAATGGCTCAATAAAAAATTAAATAAAAGCTGTTATATATATTAAGAACACTCAAAAATTTCTGCAATGAAGAAACAGTGATGAGTGCCTTTTATAGATTCATGCATAGTGTACTGTGATATGGTATCATATTTTGGGGTATTTCCAGTCCAGAAAAATGCTCATTTACTATAAAAAAAGAGCAATAAGAATTATAAAATGGTTTGTACTTAAGAAGTCCTGTGGGGAAACATTCAAAGAACTGAAATTTATGACTCTTCCATCTATGTATATCCATGAAAATATATGCCTTTCAAAATCCTATCACCAGTTCTTTGCTTTTAACAGGGATTATTATGACTATGAAACTAGATACAGAACTGTCTTCCAAGGAGAAGTACATAAGAAAGCCCAGTATCAAAAAAGTATAAGATATCACCCCATTTTTTTAGTGTCCTTCCTTTAAGAGTTAAAAAAATATTACCTTTTTTAAAAAATGAGCCTAAGAAAATGATTGTAATTGAAAACTTTTACAGTGTTGACGAGCACATGCATTTTATGAATTCGAGGACATCCACAATTCAGGTGAAATGTGGCCATATATCACTAGATATAATGTAAACTTAGAATTTGTTTGGTTCATGTATTTGGTAATCTGTTTGACTTTATCTGTGTTATTTGTTTCTGTTTATGTACTTAATTATCTGTATGATTTCTATAGGGAGACTATTATTTAAGCTTTTTTCTTTTTGTATCAACATATGACAAGTCCTATATCATTGTACATGATAACATGGATGTTCAAAAAATTAAAGTAAAATGAATAGCTTCAAAGATCATTACTTCTGCATCAACTCACAATTAAGCTGTCACATGTTGTTACAATTACTACAGTAAATCTGAACCTGTGACAAACCTAGGCACAATAAAGTAAATAGTACTTTCTCATAAAAACACATAACGATAAAATCAGCAAGAAAATTTTTTGAAAAATTTAGTTATGTACTAAGTTTCATTAACAGCTGTTTAGTAACATTAATGTTAATCCCTTATCTCCCTTTATAGTACGCTACTCAGTAAATTTCCTGATCCAACAAAACAAAAAAGCAACTGTGTAGCAAGAAATATTGAAAATTATGGTTAATATAATTGAATTTTAGTTAATTTAATGCATTATACTAATTATTCTGTTAATGGCAGCTTAAGTATCAGTCAGCTTAATGAAACCTCATTCCTCCAGTTAATTACTGCAGGTCATGTATGTTTCTGTATACAGGTCACCAGATGGAGACAAAAAGTGTTTTACAATAAATAAATTCAGAGGTGACATTATTAATGTACTACAATCATTCAACATCAATCCGACGGTAACTGAACCAACTTGAGAAACACCTACCTCTGTGTCTATTATTGATCAGATCTTGATAAATATGTGCAAATATGCTTATAACACACAAGTTGTAAACATGGGTTTTAGCAATCACTATGCTCAAATTCTTGCAATGAATGTTTCAGGACCCCAAATCCCCAGCTGAATACAACACACTGTAAGGAATTTTAGTATAAAAAAATTTGGAATTTTTTTTCTGTCCTAGAGGGTGAAAGTTGGAAAGATCTATATGACTGTAATGAGACCAATGACAAATATGATAAGTTTATGGCTACATTCAAACATTTTTTTGAAATGGCTTTTTCCAAGAAAACAACTATGTTGACCTCTACTCAAAAAACAAACAAGTGAATTAGAAAAGGGATAAGGATATCATGTCAAAATAAAAGGAGATTGTATGAGTACTCCAAGCATAATACCAGTCCTGACTTTATTGCATATTTCAAAAGATACAAAAGAACACTAACACGAGTTATATAAAAAAAAAAAAATAAAAAAAAAAATTTGTGTGATTACAAGAATAAAACTAAAGCAACCTGGCGAATTATAAGGAAAGAAATGGGTTCCAGGCCACTTAATCACAGTAATATACAGCTGATTACGAATAAAAATAAACTAACTGACCCCAAAACATGTTGCTAGTGCTTTCAACAAGTATTTCTCAAATACAGCACAGCAGTTAATAAATACACACCATGACAACCAACCAACCAGTCACTCAGATCAAAAAATTCATTCAAACACATGAGGAACTGTCAAGAATCCTAAAAGAATTACCTAATAAATATTCAGTGGGTGTTGATGAGATACCAGATGCTATTACCAAAGCTAGTGCAACATTTATTGTGGAACCACTAACAGACATAGTAAATTCATCTTTTGAGAGTGTTGTATTTCCAAATAATCTAAAAACTGCAAAAGTAACACCTTTGCATAAGAAGGGTTCAGAAGTTACGTTGCTAATAATAGACCACTTCCAGTTTTGTCAGGCCTCAGCAAAATTATGGAAAATATGTTCCTTAGACGATTAAGTTTTCTTAAATAAAGAGAGGCTGATAAGTGACTCCCAACATGGTTTCAGAGCTGGAAAGTCAACTCAGTCATCAATTTTTGCCTTATTAAATGAAGTATTAAAAGCAGTGGATGAAAACAGCATGTATCTGGGATATTTCTGGATGTAAGTAAAGCCTTTGATGTGATTGAGCATGACATTCTTTTGTGCAAATTAGGTAATTATAGAATTATAGGCCAGTCTGAAAAGTGGATCCAGTTGTACCTCAGAAATCATCAGCAGATTGCAGAAATAAAAAGCAAAGATAGTGAAAGACAAAAATTTGTAGTTTTTACAGTGATGGGCAGAAAAATCAAGTATGGAGTCCCACAAGGGTCAGTTCTAGGACCTGTCCTATTTCTGCTGTATGTAAATGACTTGGCTAGTAAAATACATATGGAGTGCATCATTCTGGAGCTGTGTTACATAACTATATGCCTTCTTACCTAAAATGCATACCAACATAAATGCACTGTACTGTTTGCAGATGACACCAATATTCTAATTAAATCACAGAATGAGGAAAATCTGCAGGAGGCTGCAGTAGCAGTTATGCATACCTTAACACACTGGTTCAAGACAAATAGGCACATCATAAATTCTGAAAAAACTGTGGCAGTTAACTTTCATAGCACTCAAAACCTCCATCCTGCAAACCCTGTTTTCACTATCGAAGGAAAAAATGTGTTGAAGGTCAGTCATACAAAATTTCTAGGTGTACATGTTCAGGGTGATCTAAAGTGGGAGATACACCTAAACAATTTAAATAAGATACTGAATTCACTAGCATATGCTGCTAGGATCCTCACTCGAAATACAAGCTGCTCGTCAGTGCTGACAAAGTATCATTGCAATATACAGTCGCTACTTAAGTACGGAAAATTTTTTTGGGTTAATGCTACAAATACTACAAAAACATTTAAAACACAGGAAAAGATTATCACGGTGATAAAAAAAGCTAAATCTAAGGATTCCTGTAGAATCCTTTTTAAAACTCTGAAAATATTGCCACTGCCTTGCTTGTATATATACGAATTACTAATTTTCACAAAAGGGGGCATTTTAAAAAAGAAAAATCTCTTCAAACACAACTATGACATACACACACATGTAATGGTCATGTGGGAAAATCCTCACTTCATTGCTACCTCGGAGATGCTGTGTCCAATTGCTCTTGCACCAACTGTAACACCATGTTCAAACTCACTTAAATCGTGATAACCTGCCATTGTAGCAGCAGTAACCGATCTAACAACTGTGCCAGACAGTTGTTGTCTTATACACTCCTGGAAATGGAAAAAAGAACACATTGACACCCGTGTGTCAGACCCACCATACTTGCTCCGGACACTGCGAGAGGGCTGTACAAGCAATGATCACACGCATGGCACAGCGGACACACCAGGAACCGCGGTGTTGGCCGTCGAATGGCGCTAGCTGAGCAGCATTTGTGCACCGCCGCTGTCAGTGTCAGCCAGTTTGCCGTGGCATACGGAGCTCCATCGCAGAATTAACACTGGTAGCATGCCGCGACAGCGTGGACGTGAACCGTATGTGCAGTTGACGGACTTTGAGCGAGGGCGTATAGTGGGCATGCGGGAGGCCGGGTGGACGTACCGCCTAATTGCTCAACACGTGGGGCGTGAGGTCTCCACAGTACATCGATGTTGTCGCCAGTGGTCGGCGGAAGGTGCACGTGCCCGTCAACCTGGGACCGGACCGCAGCGACGCAGGGATGCACGCCAAGACCGTAGGATCCTACGCAGTGCCATAGGGGACCGCACCGCCACTTCCCAGCAAATTAGGGACACTGTTACTCCTGGGGTATCGGCGAGGACCATTAGCAACCATCTCCATGAAGCTGGGCTACGGTCCCGCACACCGTTAGGCCGTCTTCCGCTCACGCCCCAACATCGTGCAGCCCGCCTCCAGTGGTGTCGCGACAGGCGTGAATGGAGGGACGAATGAAGACGTGTCGTCTTCAGCGATGAGAGTCGCTTCTGCCTTGGTGCCAATGATGGTCGTATGCGTGTTTGGCACCGTGCAGGTGAGCGCCACAATCAGGACTGCATACGACCGAGGCACACAGGGCCAACACCCGGCATCATGGTGTGGGGAGCGATCTCCTACACTGGCCGTACACCACTGGTGATCGTCGAGGGGACACTGAACAGTGCATGGTACATCCAAACTGTCATCGAACCCATCGTTCTACCATTCCTAGACCGGCAAGGGAACTTGCTGTTCCAACAGGACAATGCACGTCTGCATGTATCCTGTGCCACCCAACGTGCTCTAGAAGGTGTAAGTCAACTACCCTGGCCAGCAAGATCTCCGGATCTGTCCCCCATTGAGCATGTTTGGGACTGGATGAAGCGTCGTCTCATGCGGTCTGCACGTCCAGCACGAACGCTGGTCCAACTGAGGCACCAGTTGGAAATGGCATGGCAAGCCGTTCCACAGGACTACATCCAGCATCTCTACAATCATCTCCATGGGAGAATAGCAGCCTGCATTGCTGCGAAAGGTGGATATACACTGTACTAGTGCCGACATTGTGCATGCTCTGTTGCCTGTGTCTATGTGCCTGTGGTTCTGTCAGTGTGATCATGTGATGTATCTGACCCCAGGAATGTGTCAATAAACTTTCCCCTTCCTGGGACAATGAATTCACGGTGTTCTTATTTCAATTTCCAGGAGAGTATATGCATTGCCAACCACAGTGCTATATTCTGCCGATTTACATATTTCTGTATTTGAATATGCATGCCTATACCAATTTCTTTGGTTCTTCAGTGTAGTAAACACAAAGATAATGTATTTGAGTTTCAAACACTGTCCGTGATGTGCTACACAATTCATTGAATCTCCACAATTTGTGATGACATTCCCTACTATCAACCATTAGCTTAGTGTACTAGAACACATTTCACTGACTATTGATTATTATGAACATGGTTTAATTATTAGTTCATGAAGACATCATAATGCAATCTAGCATTTAATGTTAATCACTATGCAGCAAGGTGAACCATATAGCAAATCTACAAGTGTCTGATGGATGAGTCCATTTACAAAATTATCCTCCCCAGCAGCATAACACAAAGCTTTCTCAACATAATCTCTTTCATCCCAACATTTTTAGCATTAATGCTGTATAGTGCTATTAATAAGTGCAACTTATCACACCTTTCAGCAAGTATTATGAAAATAGAAATAGTAAATCCATTTTGTGGAAAAAGACGTAAAGAAAAGTAAAACTATTAATCATTCTGAACACAGTTTCAATCCTACTACTAAATAACTGAAAGTAGAAAATAAACAAAGTCCAACGTAGTCCTCAGTGTTCACATTACATTATATCTCCTAACACAAAACAATCAAAAGCATCAAACAGTGATGACATAATCAATACAAATTCCAAACATAAACATTATCAGTGTCCAAAGTTATAGTCAATACTGAAAATGGGATTAAAAAATAATGTTGTTCCTTCATGAAGGCAAACTTCTGTGAATTGCTATTGGTCTTGCACTTCGTTTATTCTACCTGGTGGTCTCCATGGCTTCTCTTTTTGTACATTCTTGTGGAACCTTTCCAACAATAATGAACATGTTTGTGTCTCTAAACTTTATTATTAATTTTCCTTCAAATCTACTTTTGAACTACGAGGGCCGTTCAGAAAGTAACCTCCGGTTGATTTAAAAAAATACACGAAGTTAAATAAAAATATTTTAATATACACATCTTACAACTACATCTTTGCACTATTTTTCTACATAGTCTCCATAGCGATTGAGGCACTTATCGCATCTCTTCACAAGCTTTGAAATTCCTTCTACATAAAAATCACACGCTTGTGCCTGGAGCCAGCCTGTGACTGCATCTTTGAGCTCTTCGTCGTCATCAAACCGCTGTGACCCGAGCCATTTCTTCAAATGCATGAAGATGTGATAATCACTTGGCGCCAGGTCTGGGCTGTAAGGTGGATGGTTGATAACGTCCCACTTGAAGGACTCAAGAAGGGCCGTTGTTCTGCGAGCAGAGTGAGGATGGGCGTTATCGTGCAAAAAAAACGATACCGGAAGTCAGCATACCACGGCGTTTGTTCTGTATAGCCCGCCGTAACTTTTTTATTGTTTCACAGTACACGTCTTGATTAATGGTCATACCACGTTCCATGAATTCAACCAACAACACCCCTTTGGCATCCCAAAACACCGTTGCCATCAGTTTTCTGGCAGAAAAATCTTGCGAGGCTTTTCTTGGTTTGGTAGGCGAATTTGAATGTGCCCACATCTTTGATTGTTCTTTTGTCTCAGGGTTCACGTACTTAATCCAGGTTTCGTCACCGGTCACGATTCTGTTTAACAATGGTTCTCCTTCGTCCTCATAACATGACAGAAAGTCTAATGCAGAGGCCATTCTTTGAGTTTTGTGGTGGTCGGTAAGAATTTTGGGCACCCATCATGCACAGAACTTACAGTAACCCAATCTTGCTGTCACTATCTCGTACAAGAGAGTCTTAGAAATCTGTGGAAAACCAGTAGACAACTCCGACATTGAGAAACGTCGATTTTCACGAACTTTTGCATCAACTGTCTGAATGAGTTCGTCAGTCACCAATGACGGTCTACCACTCCTCTCTTCATCATGAACGTTTTCTCGTCCACTTTTAAATAAACGTACCCATTCACGGACAACTCCTTCACTCATAACTCTTGGTCCGTACATGGCACAAAGCTCACGATGAATAGCTGCTGCAGAATATCCTTTGGCTGTAAAAAACCTTATGACAGCACGCACTTCACATTTGGCGGGGTTTTCTATTGCAGCACACATTTCAAACTGCCACAAAAACTAAACTAGCGCAGGTACGACGTTCACTCGACCACGGCTTGATGCCGACTGACCTGTTGAGTGCGTGAACGCACAGATGGCGTCGCTACTCCCCCCACAACCCACACTGTGACCGATCAGAGGTTATTTTCTGAACTGCCCTCGTACTTGACCTTTTAGTACAAGCAAATACAGTTCTGCATTTACAAAACACTGTTACTCTTTCACTTGAAACAAATGATAGCTCAAAACCAATCAATACAGTACCTTGTAAGTTTTGGAAAGAACAAGAAGTAGGTGTGTCAAAGTTACACAGTTCATCTACAGATTCAAGTGTCTTGCCCAAGTCTACAATGCGCTCTGTGTTACTACAGACTCATGTTTCTTTGTTTTTAAACTATTTGCAGCATATATTTGTATATGCCTTCCAATGTATTTGTATATGCATTCCACCAGTCAAGCTGTAAATACTCATAAAATTCTAGTAAATTCACATGTAGTATCATTTTTGAGTTTCATGTACTGAGTGTAACCCTCCCCCCATGCAACAGGTTTAAAAATTTTTTTGTACAGTCCGCTGGAAAATTGACAGATTCAGAGAGCCTAGTTACAACACTTACAATGTCATCTCTTTCACTCAAAATGTCTGTTTCTAAATTATCACTGCATGGAATAATTAGATTGTCATTGGCTGCAACTGATGCATGACTATTCTACACGTTAGTCACAGTACTTTGTTCATTTTCTAAAACTGAATCTGCATATTCACATGATTGTTTCATGTCAGATTTGAGAGTTAGCTCATGAACTTCAGCCTTAATTTGTGAAATTTGAGCATCATTTAAAGATGTAGATTTCTCCACTTCCAAAATTTTCAAACATAATGTCTTCCTAATCTTTGGTTAGATATTCATCTTTTAATACAGGAAAACATGTAATCTCATTGTCATTGTCATCTATGTCATTGAAAATATAGAGTTGTATACTGTCATCACACAAGCTACTTTGTCATTACTAGGCCCATTAACATTTTTGGCAGTACCCTAGTAATATCATTTAGTTCAGTCTGAAAGTCAAGATATGCCTGATCAGCTTCTTGTTGTACCTCAGATTTGTCGGTAATCAGAAGTCCATGTGTTTTTCATTTAACTTATGCAAGATGAACACTGTTTACATTGCCACTTGTCAAATCACCTCCTGCCTGCAAAATTTGAATCATTGGTTCACTATTTAACTGAACTGTTTCATTATTCAGATAATTTATGAACCAGTCCATCACATTTTCAATCTATTTTGATACTCTGTCCCCTTACATCATTAACAACATGCGCTTTAAGCCAGTCTAGAAATTCTTGAAATAATCAACACCCTGACATTGAATAGCTTTCTGTTTCTTTTTATGTTAGCCCAAACTTGTCCCTTCCCATTGTTCTCTGTTCCAGACTATAGTCTGATTTTGACATTTTTTTGGTTTACTAATAGTCTGAAATATCGCAAAAATGTTCCATCACGAACAATGTTTCTGCATAGCACCCACAAAAGTAAAATAAATGTTTTGTACTGTACTCTTCTGTTTTGGTGTTCCATGTCTATTGTGTTTGCTATTGCACTTTTCTCATTCCAGATTTTCATTCCAGTGTTTGATAACAGCAGGCAGCAAGCTTCAGTTTATTTCAAAACCATCACTCAGTTTTACACCCTTGTAGGTCCTCAGTGCTGTGTGTGACTTAGATTTTTGAGAAATATTATACGTGATATGAATACACATGGAACTTACAAGAGGTTAATACAACCAACTTGAATGAAATTAATATGACCATCCTGACTAGTTTCAGTGGATTCCAGCTCCTTCATCATGCATGCTATAATGCAACATAATCTTTCATTCCTCTATAATAAATGTATTTTTGTTCTTAACAGTAAAAAATTATATTAACTTGCTGCAATTTTAAACTTGACAGAATGTTAACAGTCCGTGTGGGTGGTGTATCATGTTTGTTGTACAGGAATTCTTCAGAAGAACGGGATTTGGATCAAAAGCCTATTCAGTGTGCTACATGGATTAAGTAACAGATATGCCTTTATACTTTTCATTACATTTTTATTGTACAAAGTGACACAAGTGGTCTGCCACAAATCCTCTGATCAACAAAGCTCTCTAGTGAATAACTCCCATCTTTACATAGGACTTTGAACAAATGCTCCATTGTTAACAGTACAATTTTTGATAACATAATTAAAAATCATCACAGTAAGTTGTTTCAACATATGTGCAAAATAGTTTCAAACACTCTTATTACTTTCAAATGTACAATTCAGCCAAAAAATAATGTTATTACACATGTTTACATCAAATATGCAGAACAAACAATGAATTTTATAATTTCTTTAATTGTATGAAGGTAAAATGAAGCATAAATCTCCTACCACATATATAATATTGTGGCAGCCACACCACAGAAATGCATGAAGGGTGGAACTGCAGCACAGCCAACATAAGCAAATGATGCCTGCATTCACGTGGCTAATGTGCGCAGCTTTCCCAGCCCACACAGGACAGAGCAGATGGGCAGTACAAGCTGGTGAATGCAACGCGACACAAATCTCCTACATTTCTTATTGTGGATCACATGAATCGAGTTAACATGGCTCCCCACAAACATGTATGCAAAATCTTGCACACTCACTCGTTTCATGGCACACATCCATTCCTTTCGCAGTGCTTTTTCTCCCATCTGCAAGAGTTATGACGCATGATGGTTCGCGCCAAAAACTGAACTTTTGGAGACATGGTCATTGTCTCATGTGGTCCATGGTGTTGCACCATGGCTCATCATCAGAGTATATATTCTCCAGGATCGTTGATCAAGCAGTACCACCAGTGCAACAGTCCTGTATGGACAGACATTAATGATAAGCACTGCTCTTACCATCTTGCAATGTGTGGAAAAATAAATGTGTGTCACCAACAAAAATGATCCTCCTCATTTCCTGTCAACAAGCCTCTTACTTGAGCACAGTGTATGGGCGAAGCAGTAAAGCCAGTTCACTGCATGTTTATGACTGAAAGCAGTGATAACCACGTCTCTGCATCACTGGTGACCCCAACGTGATCTGAGGCTAACACTTGGTAATGAACATTCATTGGTATGAGTGACATGGAACTGTGAGTTGACTGGCACCTGAACAGTATTCCATAGTGAAAAATTACTGAGGTTTTTGGATGAACATGTTTTTTGTGTTTCTTTTTGTGTTTGTATGCTTCACTCATGAACTGCCTAGTGTTATTTTTTGTGCTTTTTTGTCATGTGTTGTGTTATCTTCATTGTGTGCTTTCCCATTGTGTGAGGACTTAATTAAGATAGAGACTTTATAAAAGCTGCAAAAGATTATCAAAGACCTGTTCACCTGCAGCCAGAGGCTGGAGAGTGAGTTACAAGTATGCCCTACACACATGGACTCTGCACAACTGCAGACATCTCAGCAAAATTTTGGCGTACTAAGTCCTGCCACACCAACACCTCCTACAATTGCTGGAGTGGCCACAAGCACTGGACAGGTGTTGGTCAGGCGACCTCCCTTTTGGCCCTGTGACCAACCACATAACCTGCAATTTGCCAAATGTGGACATATAGTGAGCCAGCTTGACCAAATATATGCAGCCAAAGTGCGGGATATAATCACCACCTGATTGACGCAGTCATCATATAAATGCCTCAAGGAAGAGCTGACTCAGTAGATCTCATCATCCGAGAAACAAGGGGAGCACCAACTAATGTGACGAGAGGAATGCAACGACCTGTGGCCCTCACAGTTCCTGCACCACTTGCAGAATACCACACAGTCTGACTTGGTGCCGGGCTCGTTGTTACGCATTATCTGGGTGTGCAGCCTACCAGCTCAGGAGTCCGCCGCTCGTGGTCTCGCGGTAGCGTTCTCGCTTCCCGAGCACGGGGTCCCGGGTTCGATTCCCGGCGGGGTCAGGGATTTTCACCAGCCTCGAGATGACTGGGTGTTTGTGTTGTCCTCATCATTTCATCATCATCCAGGAAAGTGGCGAAATTGGACTGAGCAAAGATTGGGTAATTGTACGGGCGCTGATAACCACGCAGTTGAGCGCCCCACAAACCAAACATCATCATCATACCAGCTCAGGTGCAGGCAGTGATAACAGAACAGACAGAGATGCTGTTGGATGCTGCTGCAAACTTGGCCGACTGGGTGCACAATGCACTGGCGATGGCGCCTAATGCCACAGCCGCAGCAGCTTATGACACTTTTTCCCCACCTCCATGGCAGCATGACCCACTGCAGCCACCACCTCAGACACTGACCTGCCCCAGCTAGTGCATAACTTGGCTGCAAAGGTGGCAGCTCTTGTCACTATGTTGACTAGTTGGTGCATTCAAGGGCAGAGGGCAGCAGGCACCACAGTGGCAGCTGGCCCATCCACTGATGAACCACCTCACGCAACTGGCAGTCCAGCACCAGCCATTCCAACAGTACTCCATGGATAGCAAAGCAACCGGCTAGCAACTTCTGCTGGTACCATGCATGCTTCGTCAATGAAGCAACAAAGTGTCATCCTCCCTGCATGCTCCCATATGCCAACTGTGACTGGGCCGACACACACCTGGCTGCAATTCAGGATCAAGATGTCTCTTCACAGCATAATAAGTGGGCAGCGTGAAGTACCTTGTTAACACAGGTTCAGACCTTGCAATATTCTCCTGTTCTATATCAGGAGACCACAGGCAGGCTGAGGCACTCTCCCTCACAGGCAGTGAACAATTTGGCCATTAAAACTTGTGGCATACACAACAGCAATTTAGACCTAGGACTACAGCACTCATACTCATGGATGTTTTCTGTGGCCAATGTCAATGAGCTGATCCTGGGTGCAGACTTTCTTGGCCACTACAGGCTGCTAGCCAACATAACAAACAGCCAGCTCATTGACGCAACAATAAATTTAAAGATAGTCGGACAGTACTGACAGGCCACATTCTACAGTGTAAAACCTGTGAAGTGCCCTAGACCTTATGCTGACATCCTCGAAACATTCCCTGACCTCACTTGACCAGCTCATGCACCAAAGGACATTAAACATTCGATGTTGCACGACATACCAACCGCATCCTGCACTTCCATCACACCCACATCAACTCGTGCCCAACAGACTTGCAGTAGCAAAGGTAGATCTTGAGGTCATGCTGTGGGAAGGCGTCGTTTGACTGTAAAGTAGCCCATGGTTGTTGGTGCTACATTTTGTCCCAACAAAAGACAATTCATGGTGCCCATGTGTGGAGTATCATGCCCTTAATTCACAAATAATGCCAGACAGATCTGACCACACACCTTCAAGACTTCAGCCACGCACTGGCAGGCTGTGCATTATGTAGTACGATCAATTGCGCAAAGGCATACACCCAAATTCCGGTGGCACCCAAAGTCATTGAGAAAACAGTTATTGTAACACCCTTTGGGTTTTTTGAAAGCCTGTCTGTGACGTTTGGTCTTTGGAATGCTGCCCAGATCTGGCAGCAGTCCCTGGATGGCATATTGTCAGGATTGCCATTTTGTTTTGCATACCTCAACGACATCCTACTGCAGTCCAAGTTGCCCAAGCTCCACTGCCACCACCTAACCACCGTCTTTCAGCACCTGAGTGAAGTGTGCATTCAGTGTGATGGAAAACGAGTTCCATGGGCACTTAATTACCTCTTCCAGATTGACACCACTGCCGGAGAAAGTGCAAGTCATTCTAAACAGGCTGCACCATCAGATGCTCAAGACATTGCACCATTACCACAGCATGTTGAACTTGCTCTGTCCAATGCTGCAGCCATGCAAAAGCCCATGACTAAGGCACTCCACAGTCCCAACTCAAAACGGAAGACCCCTGTTAATTGGATGGACACAGTGGGGCAGAGCTCCACAGGCTCAGGACAGAATCTCACAGAAGGAACACCCAAACACTGTGCGATCTTAGTGGTGGATGCCAGCCAGACCGACGTCAGCACGGCATTACAACAGCACCTTGATGGGACCTGGCACATGCTCGGATTTTTCTCTAAGAAGCTATCTGAATCGCAATGTGCTTGGAGCGCTTATGGCTGAGACTTGCTTCCGGTATATGGGGCAGTAAAATACTTCCACCCGTCAGTAGTAGCCCAACAATTCGTCATTTTCACTGCCCACAAACTGATTACTCTAGCGTTTCACAACAGTTACCTTGCTCACTGCGTCATCTCCAGAAATTAGAGTACAGGTTGCAATTTACTACTGACATCCATCATATTTTGGGGATAGACAACATAGTTGATGATTGTTTGACCTCAGCGTGTGCCATTATATCATCCTTGTGTAAACTTTGAGGACATTGGCAAAATACAGGAGAAAGATGAAGAACTGCACAGTTTCTGTCACGCCACCTCCAGCAGCTTGCAACAGGGGCTGGTGCCTGTCCACAGCTCTACATGGAAAATTTGGTGTGACATCTCAACCGGTGCGCACTGACTGTTCCTCCCAGAGAAATTCCGGTGCAATGCCCTCAACTGTGTGCACATGCTGTAATACCCTGGCACCAACAGCATTTTGATCCTCATTACTGTGCATTTTGTCTGGCACAGGCTTTGGAAGGACTGCTGCGAATGGGCATGCTCTCGTATGCCATGTCAGCTTGCCAAAGTTTGGAGGCACACCCACGCACCCGTGGGCACCTTCCCCAATGAAACAAGTCAATTTGTGCACGTCCATGTGGACCTCATTGGCCTGCTCTCTCCCTCTCTTAAGGCAAGTGTTATCTTATAGGTATAGTGGACTGCTTCACTCACTGGCTGCGGCAACACCCATCATGGCCTTCACTGCCAAGACTGTTGCCACCACATTCATTGACACCTGGGTGGCATGCTTTGGATGTCCCAGTAATGTGACAACTGACCACAGCTGCCAATTTCACTGTGCATTGTTCATGCCAGACAGTGTGTCATCCTATTACACAGGACAACACGCTACCATCTGGCATCAAATGGCATGGTTGAACGGCTCCACAGGACTCTGGAAGCTGCCCTAACTTTCCATGACACCTCATGGCCCTGCCGACCTCATTTATGGACAGCCTCTGACAAGACTGGGTGATTTTGTAGAAGTATCACCCCTACATGGAGCCATGGCACCCACTCTGGTAAAATGCCTGTGCACTCAAATGGCTGGCCTCCGAGAGCACAAGCCGATGCAGCACGGCACAGGGAAGGTATTTGTGCACACCAACCTGCAGCACTGCATGCGGGTTATGTTGCGTACCGACGCAGTACAGTCACCCCTCTAGCTGCCCTGCTCTGGACCACACCATGTGATCAACCAACGGGAAAATGCTGGACATTGAGTGCAACATGAAGCAGTCTACAGTCTCAACCAACCATGTCAAGCCAGCTTACAACTTGCCTGCTCCAGCAGCCACACACTTTTTAGACCCGGAGGAAGATCTGACAGCAGACAACACTATTTCCACCAGCAGTCAGACAGATCCCACTCCTGTAGCCACTGGTGATGCACAGCAGCAGCCTGCTGTCATTGCGGCACCACATACACCTCCCACCACACCACCCAGGTAGCCAGTGCTGCCGCCTGGACCACACCCAACATAGGTGCACTGGTCACCCCCACCACAGCCACCAGCGGACTATACCATATGCACCAGCCACCGCCTCTGATTCAAATGTTTGTGCTGTAGAGACCCCATCTCCAGCTGAACACACCTTCAGCCGGTAGCTCAAGTTGAGCTCCAGACAATGCCTCCCCTGTCTGTCACAGCTCCTGGACCTTTGTTTGCACCCCTGTGATTCCGCTGCATTGGATGTTGAGGCCAGAGTGGCATTTGTGCCAGCTACTGTATTTGCGTTGTCATTGAGCTCCGCACATCACACACACTGCCACCGGACTTGTGCTTACCAGCTCTAGGACCTGCATTCAAGTCGTGAAGACACCATACTCATTATACTCTCTGGGCCTCCATTGCCTCGACGGCTGAGGCTGGATCAAGAAATGCACTGTGCTCCTGCAACTGAGTCAGTTGATGAACTTGCGGAACATGCAAGTGTGAACACTTGGACTTGTCATTCTTGATGTCACTCTGAACAATTTAAAAAGTGAAATTTGTTCTACAGAAGTGCATTAACTGTAGCATTAGTGAACACTCTGGATCATTATTAACATATCAGTGCACTGGCCTTTGAGACATCTTCCCAGCTGACTTGCAGCCACGTGCGTACACTGCACTTTGCTACGGAAGGTTCCTAGCCAGTGCATGCTGCCGGCACTATCACTAGCTGACTGTGCAAGGACAAGCCCAACATTACCAGTCTGGCGTGCTGACAATATGGCCACCACCCTTTAATTGCTGAGCGAACGACCGCAGCCATGCCCACACTGTCACCATGCAGTGTGCAAACTTAAAAAAATGAGTGCCACAGATTGATCACCATATTTTTTCGTGGCTATGGAGCTCTGACCTCCAGGAGAAGACCAGAGCTGCAGCACAGCTGACACAACCAAATGGTGCCAGGCATTCGCACAGCCCAAGCATGCAGCTTTCCTGTTACACCAAATTTTGGCAATGGTGCATCATGCACAGGCCCAGGTGGGACAAAGCAGACAGGCAGTGTGAGCTGGTCAAAGCGATGCAACTCATGTCTCCAACCTTTCTCACCATCTCTGATCTTTCTCACCATAAACCACGAGGGTCAAGTTAACGTGATTCCCCACAAACATGAATGTGAAATCTTACACATTTGCTCATTTCATGACATGCATCCATTCATTTTGTAGAGCTTTTTCTCCCACCCATGAAAGTCATGACGATCCACAGATCACGCCAAAAACGGAACTTTTGGAGACACAGCCTTTGTCTTGCATGGTCTACATGGTCGTGCCACGTCTCATCACCAGAGTGTATAGCTTCCAGGATCGGTGATTGAACCATACTGCCAGTGCAATGAATCTGTATGTATGGACTTTAATGGTAAATGTTGTTTGTACTAACTTTTAAGGTATGGAAAAACAAATGTGAATCACTGACAAAAATGACTCTCAACATTTCCTGTCACAAAGCCTCTCCCTAGAGCATAGTGCTTGGATGCGACAATAGAACCAGTTCACTGTATGTTTATGACTGTAAGCAGTGACAACCAAGTCCACACTTCAATATATATTTGAATAGAGCTTTTTAATAGTGTTAACAATAATGCTGCCTTTACACAAATGGCAGCATTTGAAGATTTGTTGTTGTGTTTTGGGTTGCATAATAGCACAAATTGTCATAATTATTTTGAAAATTAGTGACTTCTGTCTTCGTAGTATCTCAAAATTGTTAACATCTTTGTTGGTCGTGGAACAAACTGACAATTCCAAAAAATTTGTGTAGTTTTTTTCTACTTTTAATTGTGTCTATCAGTAGTACTTTCAGTTTCACCTCCTGAAAGTAACCATTTGCCAGACATTCTGGCTCCTTGCAATTGTTAAATTTTCTCAGGAGGCTTCTCAATTTCATACAACTTGACTTTTTGTGTATACGTGTGTTAAAACTAAATCCACAGAAGTTCATCTGATGGTGTGGTGTTATTTCAGAACCAGCAAGTGTGTGATGTACAGGTGTGGGACAGACCATGGCTGCCTAAACGTGAAGTTACACAATTAAATTGCATTCCAATAAATTCAAGTCGGAAAAAGAGAGGTGAGTGAAGTGTTCTGTAGAACAAATTATGAAACTTTTTAGGCAGTTATGTTATCTAGTAGCAATGAGTATAAGAGGATTGTTCTTTGCCTCACAATGTTTACCATATTTACTGAAGTATAAGATGCACTGAACAAGATGAGCAAGTTTTGTGCTCCTGTAAAATAAGTTATTTAGATTATAATAACAGTTAGTTTGGTACAGATTGCTCAGTAAATGTGAGTACATGTAGGAATATATTTTTTTAATCTTATTATTAAATATTTCATTTTCTTCACTTATTATCACAAAAACCACGAATAGACAGTAAAGTCAGGTTATTGTAAAACTTTTATTTTTACTTCCCCACAGTAGACGTAGAGAATCTCATATATGCACTAGCAGTTTGTCTATATACAGTTGTGTATAGGCTAAATGTTTGTAAATGAATTTTCTAGTTTGACTTATTCTTACTAAAGTATTATTTTCACTGTAAGTGAAAGGTGCCTGACTTGTTGTAGAATTGTTAGTTTTGGGATTTGGTGTGATGGGTGCTGTAGTTTTTTTTCCCCACTGGGATAACTGTAGTGCCATGGGACAACAATCAATTGACAACCAATGTACAGTATATTGTCTACATAATTCAGACACACTATCCAGTGAAATACATAAGATAACTGTCCATGTGAAATACGTTTAACTACTCACAAAGAGCTCTTCTTATGGGGCAGCCGCAACTGTAGAAGTCCATTTTAAAAAGTGAAGAAACCACTGGACAGTTGCATCATCCACAATCCTTTATTATGTACACAGTGTTTTCAGAACACTTAAAAGTTCCATTATCTTGTGTAAAAAATAGAATCACTTAATCATCTGAGGTCATCCTCATCCCAAAATCATCATGAAACCAAAGGTTCCGTGTGAAAAGAGTAAAAGATAACTTTAAGTGTTCCACAACTGGTCATTTACCCAATAAAAGAGAGTGGATTAAGCCACTGACCTGCAGTTTCTCATTTTTCAAATTTACCTACCCAATAGTCTAATAGATATATGTACAAAATGTAGTTGTAAAATATTTTTCTTACAAACAAATTAAAATATAAACCCATATGTACCAAGAAGTATCTTGCTTCTTTCTGCCATTTTCTCTTTAGATATATTTAATTTCATGTGGATGCAAGACAGCACTTTCAGCATTGCAAAGAGAATCAGCAAGATCTGACAATATTACGAGAGATGTTTCTTATACAATGCACACTAAATTCTTGTTTACTTACAGGTTTATTTTTTTATTTTCTGTTTATTTATTTTTTAATTATCTCTTAACAGTCCTTCAAAATGATCTCCCTGCTTCTCTATGACTGAATCTCAACATCTCAGAAGCTTTTATTATTTCATCGATAATGCCACTTCTGTTCACCTGTTGAATAGCTCAGGTAATGGTGGTAGAAAGTGCTTCCAGCGAAAGATAATTATGTCGGTGCATACATTTTTTCAACTGTGGGAACATTGAAGTCTGGTGGACTTGTATTCAGGTTTTGGGGAAGATGTGGTGACACTTCGGATCCATATTCAAGCAGTTTTTAGTCTACAACATTGCCAATATGTGGATAAGCATTGTCATGGAGAATGAGTGGCTCAGCCTTGAGCAACTGAGGTTGGGTTTTGTGCAGTTTTCTGTGCACATTTTGTATGAAGTTACAATAACACACTGCTGTCAGACTTGTTCCACATGAGACTCTATTTGTTATGATGATTCCTTGGTGATAGTAACCAAAAATCATCATTTGCTTGAGCATGTTGAAATTTTTTTGGACATGGAGAATTAAGCCCTCCACTCATTGGACTGTGATTTCAACACCGGTTGAAGTCTCTAACTCATGTTTCATCTATAGTGACAATTCAACACAAGAATCCTTGACCTTCATGGTCAAATTGTAGTTTGAGCAAGATTGCAATGTCCAGGCATTTCTGCTTCTCTTCAGCAGTCAACCAGTATGGAACTTATCCTGCAGAAATTCTTCTCTACTTGAAATCGTTTGTCAGAATATAGAATACTGATGTTGGGGGAATTCCCATGGCTTCAGAAAGTTCCTCACAAACCATACAACTTTAATGAACACATTTTATTTCTTTCAAATTTCAGTTATTAACTATAGTGATCAGATTTTTCTCTATGAAACATTATTAGTGCAGGTGTTCACCTTTACATGAAATTGTGATGGTTCACAATTAATTAGCCCACTGAAGGTAATTTACTCTTCAGTAGTTAATTTAAGTGAGTCCATTACATGATTTATTAAGTTTAACAATAAATCACTCATATGAGAATTACCTTTCACAGTACTTGTTTACAACACAGTCCAATTACACTATTAATTAATTTAGGTTACAGTATCTTCTTGAAAGCAATTAAACATTAGAGTTCAATTAAACACTGGCGTTTGCTGGTGCATTTAATTTTTGCATATAGAGTGTACATAATTGTGACATGAGTCAACAATGAGAGCACATCTGACATAGATGTTACTTGTTAGCTCTCAAATCATGAACTGTCAGTTTTTGGTGATGTCCAACAGCTCATGCATGGGTGAAAGAACAGACTGTTACTTTGAAAAGTACATAATGCTTTAAAATTTGACTAGGTTGGAATTTACTATTTTTGATGAACTGTTAGAACTAAGGTGATTTATGCTTTTATAAAATGTTACTAGTCAGAAATCTATAAAATTACAGCAAACTACTGTCTTTATGCAATTCGAGTCCCCTTCTTTATATGTATAAGTGTGATCACATATTACAGCAAATTACATGAAATTATTAATTAATGAGTTAATCAGTGCTGTATATCATTTTGTATAGATAAGTTAAGGTAACAAAAGTATGTGGTCAAAGTGCAGAATTTAACAGTGCTTCTCATGAAAATATGCAATGAAAAAGGGGCTGCTCATGAACTTCAAAGTTCAGTTACTGTTGAAGATAATTAGCTTTAGGTAATTTAAAATCCATTACTGAAAAGTGGGAATGCTTAACTTTTGATTGGTGTAGATCACTTTTCCAAACTATGTTGGTTAGCTCATGAAGTTTTGCATGTAGCAAAGTATATTGCAGTCAGTTATAAGTTTTAATTATGAGAGTTGTAATGACAACTAATTACACCAATGGAATCAGAGCAGCAAAAATAATAATCTGAATAATAAATTCCATTGAAATCCAGTCTAAAGAAGAACTTCAGATTTTCATGCAGGTGTTACTCACCAATAGTTAAATATATTGAAAATAAGATAATAATTAGAAAGAATTGTTTATTTATGGGAGAAGGAAAACATAATAAACAGGAAAAATCCACTTGTTGTGGCAGCTCTCAGCCCCAACCCCTTCTTCTCTCATACACTTTCATCCATGTCAGTTTTCTCTACTAATTGTGATACACATTGTATACAAATCTTGCACTTGGTTGTCCCTAGAACCCCTCTTGGTTTGGCACCCTAAATGGTTCCTACAAATTGTGATATGTGCTGTATAGAAACCTTATAGCTGTGGTGCTTCTGACACCCCACTCAGCTTGGTGCCCCAAATGGCATCTTGTCTCAATTGTGCCTTAAACTGGCTCTGAATCTGCCCCGTCTTTGTTGCAGCTGTCATAATTCTTGCTCTCTACTCTTCTTCCAAAATTCCCTTCATACACATCTAGGTTTGCCACAATTCTGACAAACTACTTTTGATGAAGTGTTCCCCAGGTGTCCTTCTCTAATACCTTCCTCCTTCTCCTCCTCCTCCTCCTCCTCTTCCTCCCTGTACTTCCTCCACCTCCTGTCTCCCATCTAAATCTTTACTCTCCCAATCTCTTGCTCTTACAGATTGGCTATCCCTGTGCATATCCACAAATTCCACAGCCTGGCTCTCCAGAACTACCTAGTCTAATTGAGCCAACATCTTGCAGACCTGACAAAATACTGCTCTCTGACTATTCTCAGGGCTTAGCCACTGTAAAATATGGCTTACTACTTGCTCCTTGGTGTACAGAGGTTTCAATGCCACCACTTTCCTTCTGACTTGTTGTACACAGTTTATTAATATTCACAGCCAGACTGATGATAAAGTAGCCCCTGCAGGCCTTTCCAAGTATTATTTTCCTCTTTGGTGTGCTATACTTCATCGTTTACATTATTCTTCACATTTACCTCAACTGGTCTTAAAGCATTTAAATCACCCAGTTCCATGGTCTGAGCTCTATTCTGAAACCTATCATAAAATACAAAAAGTCAGCTATATGACCCACTGAATTCAATGATGAATGACAGCACTGTTTCAAAAAATCCTGTGGTTGTGCAACTTTATGAACAGAGTATCAATGATTGTTTACCCAGCCTCTCTATTATGAACACTTGAATTAACTTCACTACCGAAATTACTCATTTTTCTATTATGGGTCTGAAACCATTCATTAATAGTGTTGCTATAGGTTTCTAAAAATTGTTCCTGATTCTTGTCCACATCCACTAGGTCACTCATTCTGTACATAACAATAGGAGACATCAAGTACATTCACTACTTCAGTGATGGATATGCTGCCCAATACAAAAATTTTATCAATTTATGCCTGCATGAAAAGGACTTTGGTACCTCTGCTGACTGAAATTTCTTTGGAATCAGTTGTAGAAAATCTCCTTGTGATGGAACTGGAGGAGAAGTTAGGAAGGCAGCTCATGTTAACTCACAGAGACCTTTGGATAACCGAATATTCATGCCTCTTGATAAGTTCTCCAAATATTTCAGGCATCATCTTTTTTATGTTACGCATAAAGCAACTGAACAAATTTTGTTTGATCAGAAAAGAAGGTTTGCTAAAGGTCACACAATTTCTGGGACAAGGGAAAATCGCCAGTGCAAGCCCATTGGCCTAATCAAAAACAGTAAGCAGAGTTTCCAATAACACTGTAGGAGTCACAGTTAAAGCATTTCAAGCAGATGAAAAAATTACAGCTGTTTCAACAACAACATTAGAATGTGGGCAATATGTAGCTTCTATGTACAACAATTCTTGGTGGGTGAGAAATGTGTGAAGTTTCATGACAACAAAAAGATTGCTCGGTTAGCATTATGCATGCACATGGTTGTGGTGCTCCAATGTTATTGAGTGATGACGTAACATTTGCTCAGGATCTACTATTCCCTATTATTGATTTGCTTGCCAGATCATTTCTTCACATTTGCCAATACCTCTAGGTTGGACTTCGTGTCTCAAACTGCTGCACTTATTGCTGGAAGTCAAGAATACAATCCACTGTTCAAACTCTTTAAATAAATATGACACTTCTATAAATAATGTGATGTCTATTGCATTCTCCTTTTACAATGACAGTCCATAAAAATGCTTGTTACTTGGAATGCCACAAATACGTCAGTAAGGACAATGTCAATAAACTGACAGTTCCAGATACCAGGATCAAATTAAATTTGATAGATATGTTTTGCTCTTGTTCCTGTGACTTTGCTGCAATTGTCATGGCCATTCTTCTTCCATAACATGCACCATATCTGCAAGGCAGGACCCAACAACATGGAGTAAACTGCCCAAAGCATAATTACTGCAAAACATAGAAAACATTGCTGTCGTCATCCAGCTTGCAGATACAATGCATCTCTTAACTCCGGAATACATACACATAAAGAAAACAAACTTCCCATCACTATATTATACTACATTTATTACTTAAATAAAACTTTTATGGTGGGCATCACCATTCATCAGTTCAGCTGATCCCATGAAATACATCACTTCACCAATTGATACGTTACACTTCATGGTCCTGCCCCATATTCAGCTGGCCATCTAGTAAAGAACTTGCTGGATTCCTGAACAACAAACATTTGAAACCATAAAAGGACTATCAACAATATCAGGAAGTCAAGATATTTACTTAGAATTTGGAAACAGTATCAGCAGTTTATTCAATTTGAAGTGGAAAAGAATTATTATTCCTGTCATACAGTCTGTTTTACATTCTAAATTTGTGGAGTTTCATTTGGTTTATTGCTGATTAATGCTTGAAATTGATTTTTACATAACTAAATTTTTATTTTTATGAACACAAAAGCAGCATTCACTGATTTTTACTTTCTGTTTACTAACTAATATCACATTCATGCATATAGACCATGTGTGAAAGGTAATAACTTTGAAACATGTTTTCAGCCATAATTGGGCATGACCCAAAAGTTGAACTATATACCTTGTGAAGCTTAATGAATACTCTTTCTAGACACAGCAAGATAAAAAGATAAAAAACATACCCTGACATACGGGCCCTCCAAATCTACCCAAAATTTGGCTACTTAAAAATTTTCTGTCAAATTTGCAGGAGGATACATCTGAATAGATAAGGACAGAGGCTATTGTACAGAGACCTCAAGAAGACAACATGGCTGTGTATCATATTACCAATTATTGGCTGAATCCATCCCGAAAATTACAATTTATGGCTGATCACAGATGTGCTCTCTAAGTTACACAATGAATTTTCTTCCATCTTTGAAGAATTACAGCTATCACCAAACTTATTTGAAAATCAAATCAGTAATATATTCTTATCAGACACAAGTATGCAGAAATAGGGGCTTTCATAATAGTTATCCAAAGTTGGTACTTGGGCGTGCACATAGCAGTGCAAATTTGGGACCACTATCTAAACTTTGTACATATCTGTACACAATACTTTGTTGAACCTGCTCAAAAACGTTCATTGGATTTTGAATGGCCAGGCAGCAATCATGTCAGGCTGCTCCACTTGACATAGAATGAGCAAAAGTTATATAGCTAGAATAACTTTTTTTTCCTTTATGCTTCAAATGGGTTCAGAAATTGTAATATTATCAGGCACACATCAATAAGAAAGTATTTAAAACAGGTGCACTGTGTCACTACATTATATCAACTGAAGACACAGTGGTTGTGCACTCAGCTGGCACTATGGATTAGGCACACACACACACACACACACACACACACACACACACACACACACACACACACACACACAGACAGAGAGAGAGAGAGAGAGAGAGAGAGAGAGAGAGAGAGAGAGAGCATGCTTTATTTGAATCACAAACTGTTTGTGACAAGTAAAACAAATAAGTTTCCTGCACACTGTGGTAATCAACACACATAATTTGAGTACAAGCTCCAAACACATCATGATTCTATTTTTGCCTGGCTTGTGATCATTAATTACAGGGAAGTTATATGTAAATCTTCAGTGACATTGACACCAATCCTCTTCCCCCTCAAAAATGCAATATTACTGTCTAAGTACTATATTACAGGACACAGTACTCACTGGTAAACAAATATTTACCATTAGACTGTGAAAAGTTTTTTGAGATGTCCAAATGCTCTAGTTGTGATGAATGGTGAAAACTGTTCTGAAAGACTGATAGCTTCAGGTGTCCAGTCATCTCCCCATTCAAACAAGTACATGTTATTCAAGCAACTCTGCGTGCATTGTGCAGAGGATGGCACACAATTTAGCATCGTTGCAGATTTGTGCACCAATATTGAGATGAAAGCAACTGCAATGTCCATTCAGAGTTGCACAGTTTCACAGCTGCATCTGTTAGCAAGACTGTCTAGCTGTGTAGCCAGTGATGTGGCATGTGTTTTCCTGAGGCAGTTGTGGTGATGTTTCCAAATCTTTCCGGTCAGTGACATTACTGTTTGTCATCAGTGCCATGCTTGTTCTCACTTTTTTCTCTTTGTTTGCTATTCAGATATTATTCAAACACAGTTGTTGATTCTGGGCTTCACATTTTACTACCTCTAGGTTTGTCCTTTCAGACGTGTGTATGATTAACATTATCTGCTTGGTCCTTCAGCCACTAGTCATTTATTAGAGAAACTGCCTTGTGGCACTCCCCCCATCCAAGTAGTGCATTATAGAAGTGACAACAAGGCAGGCTGTCTCTCATGGGCTAAATATCTCATCCCAAAGTACGAATAATTTCTGAGTTTTGGCAGTGTAAAATAATGCAGAAGGAACAGATATAGTGGAGACAACTACAGCAGAATCAGATGGAGGAGATGATCAAACATTGTGGAGCAGATCTGAAACTTGAGCAGTCTGCAGGTCGAACATCTGTGGGGCAACCTTCGCCCAGGTCAATGATCAGTCTTATGCATCCTGGAGAGTAGATGTGCATGGCCTAACCCATAAATTGAAAATTTAGTGTACAAATTGCAGTGTCTCATATGCAGATTCTTAAATTTGAGGTGTAGTTGTCACCTAAACACAAGACCTCACCTTAAGCACAATCACAATTATTGCCAACTTGTTTGAGGTGTCAGAAGCAGCTCAAAATGCTCAGGATGCACATAGTTCAGCTCTCTGCCACATGCTGATATCTCCTGAGCTGATACTCAAGATGTGCATCCTGTGCAAGGAAATGTTTCTTGCTTCCAAGCAGATTTCAATGGATGTAGTAAGAAAATGCTACCTAGTCAGGCATCCTGATGTATATCACGGAGTGTTCCCCCTCTGCATTGGATTCACCCCCAATGATGCTTACTTAAGCCATTGTCCAGACTGTTGGATATGCCACAAGTGTCTCCAGTGGCTGCATCTTCTCAATACATATTATGCCTGTCACAAACAAGGTGACAGGGCAGGAAAACAGTACTGTGTGCTGATGCACCAGTGTTCACCAATAACTGTGGGCAGCAGAACATGACCAAGCATCAATGTTCACTTTAACTCCAGTCCTGGCAGAACCTGCCCACATTCCTAATAAATTCCTGATTGAGTTGTGCATCAGTGATGTTTATATTTCATTCCACATGGATGCCAGGGCAATAATTTGTCTGATTAATCAGGAAACCTAGCAGGATTTAGGATCCCCTGCACTGCAGTGGCAGACCGTTTTATAAAATTGCCTATTGGCTTCTGGGAGATTCCATGGTGACTCTTGTTACATTCTGAAATCAGTGTTTTATTATGTTAACTTTTTATCAGTTTATAAATGCATATTTTCTTTTGTAAATCATTGTTAAAAATTGTGTTATTCAGTCAAAGTTCTTGAAGTGTTATTTAAGCAGGGAAGAGCAGTAAAATTAAAGAACAAGAATGTAATTTAAGTTGTGACTCATGTTACAAATTTGGGACATCCTATTCCCAATGTGAATTTTAGGTCAAAAGTGTCCTCAAACTATTCGGAGTATGGATCTAGTTTTTATCACAAAAAATGCATATTAGGTTGGCTTTCAAATGACGGAGTTACAGATTTCTAAAAATATTTATACCTTGTGAAATAGTGTAATACACTGAAAAAGGTGCGTGACTCAGTGTTACATGACTCTCGTTACTTACTACTGCTTGTTGGAAGAAGTTTTTTCCAGCAAATACAGAAATGAAAATATGATGTTATGCACCAAATAAGATAAACTTAACATTAACATTACACTTTTCAAACAATATGAAAAATTATAGGAGCATGACATCTGGGAAAATGAACTGTAAATTCAATTAAAAGTCAAAGAACTGAAAATATCCTCCTGCATTGACAACATCAAGTAGATTAATTTTCTTTGTAATTTAATCAATTTTACAGGCCATTTCCAATCATGACCAGCATGCTCCATTGCACTGGTTAGGTAAGAATTTCCAGAAGCTGCACATACTTCTCCAGCAGTGAATTTACTATCATGTTCTAGTTTCCAATTCTCACACTTTCTATAATTTCTTCAGTATGTTGGTTTGCAGCAGTGAAATTCTTTGGAAACAGGAGATATGTTTGTAGTAATCCTTTCTTGTAGTGCAAGCAGTGAATGCTTTTCATGTTTGGTACTGATGGTGCTGAAAATTTGAGCCAGATTAGATTTCACATTGATTCCTTGAATTTCAACAGACACACGAAAAAGATGCATAGTTGTGGTACTTGCAGCTACCTGAGCAAAAGTTGGTGCATCACCTACTATGAATTTTCTCTTTTTTTACTGCATTCCACACTAGCCACTCTGCAATTGCACCAATTCCATCTATGGCTCCTTTACCATAGGATGTAGCAAGTAAGTTCCAATAGCTTTCCACATTATGAAATGACTGAATCTGAGGCACAGCAGCAGTAACATATTTGTTTTTAAGTTGTGAGACCGGTCCATCTGACCAGATTGAAACTACCTTCACATTTTCAGGTACAGTTGACAGTAACTTGCTAATGTAAGCAATTGCACTACTTGAGCCAGGGCTTTATCCAGGGCACCATGTGACTTACACAATGACAAACCTGCTTTGCTAGGCCGCTGGTTTTGTAACTTATGTTACCTATGTTTTCTAACTCCCACCCTATTTTTAGCTCTTCTTTCTTCTAATAACAGTCATTGCCTATGTTGACTCAGCTGTAGAACCTTTTGTTTCTGCTTCTGCTGGCTTTTTATAGATTCTTCCAGATGCTTCTTCTTAAATTCTTCATATTTTTCTTCACTCTTTAACTTTTCCCTCCTCCTACACTGTCTTTCTGCTGCTGCTAAAGGCATTCTCTTCTTCTAACCTAACAATAGTACAACTGTAGCTCAGATTATGTGACTCACATTACACATTTAGTTTTCTGTTTTTACAATATTGATGGAAATTGGGACATTTTTAGTAGTGATTTTAGTTACACATTCACACTAAGAAGTAAATTACTGATCAAGATAAAGTTATCTCTAATATATTTCTTGGTATAAAAACTTAATTAGATGAAAGTGACTCATGTTACTTGAAAGTTCGTGCTATTGTGTTATATTATTTATCCTAACCTATAATTTACCTACTTCAGTTTTATACTCTTTATGCAATACATTAGGGTATGTAACGGTAATATAAATAATGATATGCTAATTCTTACCTGCCAGTTAGTTGAAATGAAGGTCCAAAATCTCCAATAATTCACACTCTCATCATATGAAAAACATATGACATTATAAAAATGGCTACAAATAATGGAGGGAAAGCAATAATGGGCCACAAACCATTGTTGCCATACACCAAAAACTCCAGACTTTTCAAAATATATATAGAAGGTACCAAATTTTAAACTTTTAAGTATTGTAAGTGTGACCTACATTACACGGAATATCCCTTCCATCTCTGGGTCTTTGGTTGACATATGTTTGATGATTTTTCTGATGTTTTGCCAGCACAAGTGGCTGGCACTGCCAAAGTTCCAACATGCTTTGCTGATGGTGGACTGGAGTCGAGCTCACAGGTGCAGCTTATGTACAGGGTGTCTCACCTAACTCTGCCACCTCAAATATCTCTGGAGCAACAATAGATATTCAAAAATGGTTTTCACCAGCAGGGGCTTAGGAAACCAAATACTATGCGAAATTTTAAAATGTAAACAAATACTATTTTCAACAAAAACTTGTGTATTTTTAAATGGACACCTCCTGTTGTTTCATATGCCATCAATTGCATGAAAAATCACAAAAATAATGGTATTGGTTGCACCACAATATGTCAATTACATCCCGAGGAAAGCAAAGATGACTCTTGAAATAAATGAAGCGCACAGATAGCGCGCGTCTTGAGACTCAAGCATGCACCTTACGCTGCCTGTGTCAGGGGCTCACACAATGGGAAGGTATGAACAATCCACAAAACCAACCAAATCAACACAAAGTTACATTTTTCATATTGTAAATGTATTTTTATTTTAGCAAAATGACAACTAGAGCTACACTTTAATTCACTTTGCTAAACATATTTACTAGTGCCTTGTCGCCCATAGGAACTGTATTGTTCTGCATTACATCCAGCTTAGAAAATACATCCACATCTTGACCAATGAGACTTTGTCATGTCAACATATATTAGTAGTGCCCTCTGTTTGCATCAATACACGTTTGCAGATGGGTAACGAGAGAGTGTTGCACGGATTGCAGAGTTTCTACTGATATTGCCATTACATGCCTCAGTAATACAATGTTGCATATCCTCTACTGTCATTTGGGGTTCTCGATACACTCTGTCTCTCACTGCGCCCCAGAGAAAGAAGTCTAATGATGTCAAGTTGGGGGACTGCCTACACAGTACCTCCTTGGATGATCCATCTAATTGGGTATGTCACATCTAGAATGTCTCTGGAAACTTTTGCATTGTGTGCAGAGCATCCATCTTGTTGAAACCACAATGATAGACAACTTTCCAATCCTAGATCGTCTATGAGGAGTGCTAGTGTGTGTCGAAGAAATGATGCATATCACAGTCTATTCAATGTTCCATGGTAAAACTAGGGACCTACAATACAGTTCGCAATGACCCACACCAAAAATTGACACTCCACTGTCATTGATGAGCAACTTGGCGAATCCAGTGGGCATTTTGCATGGACCAGTAGTGCATGTTCCGCAGATTCACATTACCATGATTTGTAAATGAAGCCTCATCCATAAACAATGTATTGCTTCTGAATACTGGAGTGCCTTGAAAATGCTGAAGTGAAAAATGACAGAATGCAATGTGGGATTTAAAGTCAGTCCTATACAGTTGTTGGTGCAGTGAGATATGGAATGGATGAAACTGATACTGATGCAAGATTCTGCACACACTACTGTGGCTTATTTCTACACCTCGAGCAATTTTTCATATACCCACCTGAGGATTGTGCGCTACACCAGCCATAACAGCAACTCCATTTCCATTGCCAGTCACTGGCGTTGTACGTCAACATTTTGTGGGAACCCAGCTTCCTGTTTACATGAGTGTCTTGCAGATGTTGCCAATGGTTCAACACAATGGACACTGCTGATCTGGCTAGCATTCAGCATACAGTGTCACAGTTGTGGTTGCATTTCTGTGACATTTGCCATAAGTTAAAATAATATCTAGTTTTTCTTCATTACTGAAGGCCTACGTATGGACTAGATGACGGCAAATGTAACAAGCCACAAGAAAACACATTGTAAGAGGTGGACAGGTTCAAGTAAGGTACAGATCAAGAAGGGGCTAAACTATTCCCCTTTAGGAGTGCCATCAATGAAATATGGGCCAATGCTGTGTTGTCATACATTAACACTCTACTGACATAGTACATCAATCACATCACAATTATTGGCAGCTTGAGTCTCAGGACGTGTGCTAGCTGTGCATTTCATTTATTTCAAGTGTCAATTTAGCTTCAGAATTTCTCGGGATGTAACTGAAATATTGCGATGCAACCAATGCCATTATGTTTGTGATTTTTTGTGTTATTGATTGCATACAAAATAATAGGGGGTGTCCATTTAAAAATACATAAGATTGTGTTAAAAATAGTATTTGTTTACTTCTTTAAATTTCACATAGTATTTGGTTTCCTAAGCCCCTGCCATACATTCATACTGGTGGAAACCATTTTTGAACATCTATTGTTGTTCCAGAGATATTTGAGGTTAGGTGAGACACTCTGTATAAGGCACACCAGTGTCCAAGAGCGTTTCTGTGGTAATTATTGCAGAGGTTCTCCCTTTGCTACCTGCAACGATCATTTACTCAGCATCTGTTCAACTTGAGGCTTTCTTCTTGCTTGTTGAAGCTATTGTCATTATGTGTGTATTTCTACATCTTCACTGAATAAGCAGGTGTGACAACTCTTTTCTACACCAAGAACTTCCATGTTCACAAATTTTACTATGTGGTTGGTCTTCCAAAGAGTGTGCTCTCCCATGACTGATTTTTCATCCTGGCCCAACCAGCAATGCCACTCATGTTCAGTGATTCTAGTGTTGACTTATCATCCAGTCATTCCAACATACACTTTTCCACCTTTACATGGTATGGAGTATATTCCTGACATTGCAAGTGGGTTTCTTTTCTCCTTTGCTGATCTAAGACACACTCTGATCTTCCTGGATAAGGAAAATGTGACCATCATAATGAAAACTGAAGATTACAAGCAGAAGAACCAGGACCTATTAGATGCAATGTGCACCAAAAACTAAGTGCAGATTTGATGTAGTGGATCTGCACTTAGTTCTCAGCAGACAAAAAGAGGACCCTCCAGGACACAGAAGACTAACACCTCAGCTGTATGGATTATCAAAGATCCGTAAGAATAATGTTCCATTAAGACTGACTGTTAGTGCTACTGGTTCACCAATGTATAAACTTCCAAAACACTTGTCCTCTTTACTCCAGCTGCATGTTTGAGAGACTGATACATACATAAGGAACTTGGGACATTTCACTGAGAAGCTGAAGAAACTAGAACTTGCAAGAAATGACATCCTGGTCAGCTCTGATTTGTTTGCTTACCGAAGTGGCAATCCATGGTTCTGTGGAGTAATTGGTTCCATTTTCTGGCAAGACAACACCAAGCTCTTTCAAACATGTATCACCATGCCATTACTACCAGCTGTGGCAGCAGTTGATATCTGAACCAGCACAGGTCTGGCAACTCATGGAATTTGAGTCACTTTCTCTGATGCTACAATCACCGACAGTCTCAGTGCCTCAGTAGCAACTACAGCCTCAACTGAACTAGACAGCAAATGAATAAGATGCCAAAGGGATAGAAAATTTGGAAATTGAGATACTGTTGGGGCCACTGCCAGGGCACAATGTTCCCCATTGCCCCAGTAGCTAAAACATAGGTCTGGTCACTTCCAACTCCATTAAAGTGAAGAAGAATTTAGTATCTTCACTGCATTTGGACATTGATATACAGATGGATGTACCAGCATTTGCTCTCCAGAGATTTATGATGTCATGGCCACACGGGTCTGTTAACAAGACTTTTGGGTGGCATAGACCACTAGAAAAGTGCGGGCTCATTCATCAGCCAGTCATGTTGATGTATCCAAAGCTTTTTGGTTGCTGGTATTACTATTTGCACACAGTAACATGCTTGTTCCCAGTTATTTCTCTTGGTTTGCTATTCAGACTTTGTTTGTATATTGTTAATGATTCTGAGCTTCATGCTTGAATTCCTCGTGTGTTCTCTTTTATTTGTGTAAGATTGGCTGCCATCCACTCAGCTGTTTCAGCCACTTGCAGTTTTCCAGAGAAACTATGCCACTCCCCGCCTGTGGGTACCACATTGGGAAACATAATGAACCTGTATCATTGAACCCCTTTTCTATTCTTTTCGCTGTTGGTTCTCCGAGAGAGAAATCGTCAGTACTCTTCTGTGTGGTCCAGAATTTCTCTAATAATGCAATTATGAGAAGGTTTTGTAAGAAATGTCTTAGGTGCATGAATTACTCTTCCTTATAATCCTTCCAATAAATCAGATTGGCATTTGCCTTCCCAGTAGCTATATCTGTGTGTTCATTCCACATGAAATCTTTGCATACAAACTTGTATATACTTGTGTATCATGACTGATTACCTATTGTGCAATGAAATGTTATTAATACAGATACTTTCATCTATTTCTGTGCATTACATTATTTTTTGGCACTGAGGGTAGGCTAACAGTCTACACATCAGGCAGTGATCATCTGAATGTGTCACAGCATTTTGTAGTAAGTTGCTAATTATGCCACCAGTCTAACAGAAATACAGAAATACATCAGTTATCTGCAAGATCATTTACATATATTGTGAACAGTAGCGCCAGAGGTGGCCTAATTAGACTATCTTGAACATAACAGATGTTACTTTTGCTTCTGACTGTCTGTCTTTGTAAGAACAATGTACTGAGGTATGTTTGTGTTGATCTAATCATGTGTCTGTTCAGATATTTTACACACACATACACAGTTCCACCATATATTCCCTGCAGACCTATAAGAGCCATGAATTTACTGTGAATTTGCTCTAACATGAGAACTAACCCCTCCAAATGCATATGAAATTCCAGTTCATCACGCATTTACTGTGCATTTGCTCTAACATGAGAACTAACCCCTCCAAATGCATATGAAATTCCAGTTCGTCACATAATTCAAACCACTATGCAGACATGCTATTAAACTTTTTCCAGGAAGTGAATCCTTAATGTCAAGCACAGACTGACTGCAGACCTTTTGATTATTCTACTGCCTGCCAAACTGAATTACCAAATTACACCTTTTTCCTAAGAATTGATAATGCATTAATTTATCATATAAGTTAATGATCCATTATACTGCACACAATAGTGTTGCCACACAAACCTAAAGTTGTTGTAAGTTAAGGTCAAGAATGTAGAAGTTAAAACAGTTGTCTCCTCTTTATGTCCAAAGAAAATGAAAAATGTGTTTGTGATTAGTGAGCAGTTTTATTACACATTCTTCTTTACTCTTTTTCTAGCATTTAGAAGGTCTCATGCAGTTCCAACTTTATTATTTTAGTCATAGCTGTTATTTTTCAGCAGCTATAGTATAAATTTATGTATAGAATTCAGTTGTCAGTTGCAAATAATTTTCAACAAATGACTGAATTCTACTCTGGAAAACCATCTTTGTAAAAATGTGAAAAACTTTATTTTTGTTTTCCAGGAATTCTGCTGAAGTCACATCAATTTCCTTCATAGCTACTGATCTTAAAGAACATTGATTTTGATAACTTCCAGAATAGACATCATATATTCATACTTCACATGAAAACAGACAAACTGTTTAAATCAGGGCCCATTGCTAAAGTTGATGAAACATAGGTATAGAGAAATGTCATGATGTGGCTAATCTAAGCTTAAATCTAAAGCATGAAAAGATCCATATACTGTGAAGAAGGATGGATAAATTAATAAAAAAATTAAAAGCACTTTGTAACTTGTTTTTTATATATTATAAAAAATTCAAGTAGATTAATGTAAAAGATAGAAAAGAAATAATAAAGGAAGTTTTAAATTACAATGTATGTACAAATGTTTTAATGAAATAAATTTCCTTGTTGCTTCCATTCAATGTCTTTTGCATGTAATTTTATTTCACAAAATAAAGAACGAAAACTCTTCCATCAAGACATCTGCCAGCAAGTGTTAATCCTACACATTACTGAAAACTGATATCTTGTTTCCAGTATATGCAGTGTGTACTGTCAAATTTTACACACAATCATAGATTTACACTTGTCCTGTTCTGTACTATACTCCTTACATTGAGAGAAGAGCTCTGACAGCTGGCAGTACTCTTGCTGCTATTCGACACGGACGGACAGCGAGCCAGGGGCAGGGAGAACAGGGTGACAGATCTTCCCATCCCGACCTTCGGCAACACTTGCGCTCCTTCAGAACCTAACAATACCATGTCATTCATTGCAGCATTCCTGTAGGGGCAGCATTCGGCTGACCGATGTCTTCCTTGATGGAGTATTTTTTTCACATGTGCTACCAGTGTTTGTCACACACACATGAATATTTCCTTTAATGATGTTGCAGCTATTTGGCTGCAATAATTTTTATTTTATTGTTATGCAGTTCAGATTTCACTGTATTTCATACCAGTCTGATATCTTTTGACATATAAATAAGTTACTGGGCTTGAAAATGGCCTATGGCCAAACTCTGGATCATATAATCAATAAAATAAAAATTATTGCCATCAAATGGTGGTAACATCTTTAAAAAAAATTACCACAAATATAGTTTCACACAATCAAATTTTCAACATTAACAAGGTAAAGCAAACTGCACAAATGTTACATGTAAAATTTTTCACTTACACACACAGCAAGAAACTCACAGAAGTAGCAGAATGCACATGTATACACACAAACCTGAATGTAGCATGTGGTGGAACTGACTGAAAGCAGCAGTTGCCCAGCACTATGGCAACACTGGGTCATTGCCACGGTAATGTAAACAAAAGATCATGATCTGATTGGCTGTTGTGGATGCACGAAGCACATGCGCCACAGTTGCGTCAGCTGTCAGAGCCCTTCTGCTGCTGTATGGAGTATAGACATCACCTGCAGCGGCATGAGAATAGGATGGCAATGCAGAATTTACTTATCATATTGGTGCAGGAAGTAAAATTATGAAGCTGCCAAAACCTGTTTACAGTAGCACAGAGTTTGAAGTCCAAAGGCAACCATCCGTTATCATACTGGAGTAGACCACAAATTGTCCATGCTTATAATTCCTATTCTTTATGTCTAGGTAACCATACAGGTAAAGAAAGTTAATGTTTTGATACACTGTTGCAGGCATTTCCCACTTTTAGAGAATAAGAATTGTTAACAGGCTTCATGTAGTGAAGGACAGTAAAGCCATCCTCACACTCTGAAAAGTGATTTGGACATGATTTCTATCATGGTTGTTGAGTGCTGAGAAATGCAGTTTGCAGCCACAAAATTCTGCAATGAGAGTTGCCAGCTACACAGATTATTCTAATGAAAATTGACACACTAGGAATGAACTAAATTATGATTTTTGAAAGATGTGCTAAGAAAATCCCTAAGAATATTGTTGAGGTGTCATTAGCTTTAAAGGTCCTTGAACATTGAGAAAGTCTTTAAAAATATTCTATTTTCTTCTAGACAAAGTATCACTGACAAAATCTTTGAAAAAGCAAACAAAGATTTGAACATCTGAGAAGAATTAAAATATTATACCAACGTTAGTTCTTCACCCTGACAAACCAGCTGCAGGTGCTACTGCTGCAGCTGTTTCTGTGCCAACAGTACTCATCAGGCTTTAACTGGTTTCATGCAGCTATCCACCCTAGTCTCTCTTGGGAACATCCCCTCATATCTGTTGTTTGTTGTTGTTGTTGTTGTTGTTGTTGTTGATGATGATGATGTGTCCTGAGACTGGTTTGATGCAGCTCTCCATGCTACTCTATCCTGTGCTAGCTTCTTCATCTCCCAGTACCTACTGCAACCTACATCCTTCTGAATCTGCTTAGTGTATTCATCTCTTGGTCTCCCTCTATGATATTTACCCTCCACGCTACCCTCCAATACTAAATTTGTGATCCCTTGATGCCTCAGCACATATCCTACCAACCGATCCCTTCTTCTAGTCAAGTTGTGCCACAAACTCCTCTTCTCCCCAATCCTATTCAGTACCTCCTCATTCGTTATGTGATCTACCCATCTAATCTTCAGCATTCTTCTGTAGCACCACATTTCAAAAGCTTCTATTCTCTTCTTGTCCAAACTATTTATCGTCCATGTCTCACTTCCATACATGGCTACACTCCATACATATACTTTCAGAAACGACTTCCTGACACTTAAATCTATACCCGATGTTAACAAATTTCTCTTCTTCAGAAACGCTTTCCTTGCCATTGCCAGTCTACATTTTATATTCTCTCTACTTCAACCATCATCAGTTATTTTGCTCCCCAAATAGCAAAACTCCTTTACTGCTTTAAGTGTCTCATTTTGTAATCTAATTCCCTCAACATCACCCGACATAATTCGACTACATTCCATTACTCTTGTTTTGCTTTTGTTTATGTTCATCTTACATCCTCCTTTCAAGACACTGTCCATTCCGTTCAACTGCTCTTCCAAGTCCTTTGCTGTCTCTGACAGAATTACAATGCCATCGGCAAACCTCAACGTTTTTATTTCTTCTCCATGGATTTTAATACCTACTCCAAATTTTTCTTTTGTTTCCTTTACTGCTTGCTCAATATACAGATTGAATAACATTGGGGAGAGATTACAACCCTGTCTCACTCCCTTCCCAACCACTGCTTCTGTTTCATGTTCCTCGACTCTTATAACTGCCATCTGGTTTCTGTATAAATTGTAAATAGCCTTTTGCTCCCTGTATTTTACCCCTGCCACCTTCAGAATTTGAAAGAGAGTATTCCAGTCAACATTGTCAAAAGCTTTCTCTAAGTCTACAAATGCTAGAAACGTAGGTTTGCCTTTTCTTAATCTAGCTTCTAAAATAAGTCGTAGGGTCAGTATTGCCTCACATGTCCCCATATTTCTACGGAATCCAAACTGATCTTCCCCAAAGTCAGCTTCTACCAGTTTTTCCATTCGTCTGTAAAGAATTCGCGGTAGTTTTTTGCAGCTGTGACTTATTAAACTGATTGTTCGGTAATTTTCACATCTGTCAACGCCTGCCTGCTTTGGGATTGGAATTATTATATTCTTCTTGAAGTCTGAGGGTATTTTGTCTGTCTCATACATTTTGCTCACCAGATGGTAGAGTTTTGTCAGGACTGGGTCTCCCAAGGCCGTCAGGAGTTCTAATGGAATGTTATCTACTCCCGGGGCATTGTTTCGACTCAGGTCTTTTAGTGGTCTGTCAAACTCCTAACGCGGCATCATATTTCCCATTTCATCTTCATCTACATCCTCTTCCATTTCCATAATATTGTCCTCAAGTACATCGCCCTTGTAAAGACCCTCTATATACTCTTTCCACCTTTCTGCTTTCCCTTCTTTGCTTAGAACTGGGTTTCCATCTGAGCTCTTGATATTCATACAAGTCGTTCTCTTTTCTCCAAAGGTCTCTTTAATTTTCCTGTAGGCAGTATCTATCTTACCCCTAGTGAGATAAGCCTCTATATCCTTACATTTGTCCTCTAGCCATGCCTGCTTAGCCATTTTGCACTTCCTGTCAATCTCATTTTTGAGCCGTTTGTATTCCTTTTTGCCTGCTTCATTTACTGCATTTTTATATTTTCTCCTTTCATCAATTAAATTCAATATTTCTTCTGTCACCCAAGGATTTCTATTAGCCCTAGTCTTTTTACCTACTTGATCCTCTGCTGCCTTCACTACTTCATCCCTCATTGCTACCCATTCTTCTTCTACTGTATTTCTTTCCCCCATTCTTGTCAACTGTTCCCTTATGTACAACCTCTGGTTTAGTCAGTTTATCCAGGTCCCATCTCCTTAAATTCCCACCTTTTTGCAGTTTCTTCAGTTTTAATCTACAGTTCATAACCAATAGATTGTGGTCAGAGTCCACATCTGCCCCTGGTAATGTCTTACAATTTAAAACCTGGTTCTTAAATCACTGTCTTACCATTATATAATCTATCTGATACCTTTTAATATCTCCAGGGTTCTTCCATGTATACAACCTTATTTCATGATTCTTAAACCAAGTGTTAGCTATGATTAAGTTATGCTCTGCGCAAAATTCTACCAGGCGGCTTCCTCTTTCATTTCTTACCCCCAATCCATATTCACCTACTACGTTTCCTTTTCTGCCTTTTCCTACTACCGAATTCCAGTCACCCATGACTATTAAATTTTAGTCTCCCTTCACTATCTGAATAATTCCTTTTATCTCATCATACATTTCTTCAATTTCTTCGTCATCTGCAGAGCTAGTTGGCATATAAACTTGTACTACTGTCATAGGCATGGGCTTCGTGTCTATCTTGGGCACAACGATGTGTTCGCTGTGCCGTTTGTAGTAGCTTACCCGTATTCCTATTTTTTTATTCATTATGAAACCTACTCCTGCATTACCCCTATTTGATTTTCTAATTATAACCCTGTATTCACCTGACCAGAAGTCTTGTTCCTCCTGCCACCGAACTTCACTAATTCCCACTATATCCAACTTTAACCTATCCATTTTTCTTTTTAAATTTTCTAACCTACCTGCCCGATTAAGGGATCTGACATTCCATGCTCCGATCCATAGAACGCCAGTTTTCTTTCTCCTGATAACGATGTCCTCCTGAGTAGTCCCCGCCCGGAGATCCGAATGGGGGACTATTTTACCTTTGGAATATTTTACCCAAGAGGACGACATCATCATTTATTCATACAGTAAAGCTGCATGCTCTCGGGAAAAATTACGGCCTTAATTTCCCCTTGCTTTCAGCCGTTCGCAGTACCAGCACAGCAAGGCCGTTTTGGTTAGTGGTACAAGGCCAGATCAATCAATCACCCCTGCAACTACTGAAAAGGCTGCTGCCCCTCTTCAGGAACCACACATTTGTCTGGCCTCTCAACAGGTACCCCTCCATTGTGGTTGCACCTATGGTACGGCTATCTGTGTCGCTGAGGCCGCAAGCCTCCCCACCAACGGCAAGGTCTATGGTTCATGGGGGTTTCATATCTGCATAACCACTAAATCTTACTTAGATTGGAATCTGCTTACTGTAGTTAAGCCTCAGTTTCCTTCTAAAAATGTTATTCCACACTTCAATACCAAATTAACTAATTCTTGGTGCCTTAGGATGTGTCCTATAAACCTACCCTTCATTTAATCAAGTTATGCTATAATGTTGCTTGTGAACACATACAGACAAAGTTTCCAGAACCAATATTAATTGAAGAATGTAGAAATGTAAGACCATCATAAACATTGCTCCTGTAGGGACCACAAAGACACAGTTAGACTGCATTGCCCTCTCTCATGTCCAGCTGGGTGCAGACATTTTTGAAGCATAATATTTGCTGCCATCTTCGAGTGATAACAGTCAAATGAGCATCTTCGCTTTATCACACCTCCTTTATACTCACATCATTGTCCACCCCTTCACTCACAAACTGCTGGCTAGAAGCCCTCATTACCAGTATTTTGTGGAGAGTTTTGATGAGGTCTCTCTCTTGACCAGAGTGCTGCTCTCTGATTTCCTTATTCTGATCAGAGAGAAGTCCAGCCCCACAATGACCTACCTCTTAGAATTTGTCCTCAAATCTGCAGCCTCTTATCAACAAACAGATGTTGTTGCCATAGAGTATCATCTATCACTAGTTGTAGCAAACATATTCATGAAATATATTGAAGACAAGCTCTAGAAAAAGCTTCACCGATACCCGGCATGCTTCTTCAGATATGGTGATGACACATTTGTTGGTAGCCACATGGGTGTGGAAGGCTTCGACTGCTCCCCAGCACCAAATTTGCCATGGATGTGGAAGAGAATGGTGAACTCCCTGTTTTGGATGTCCTAGTCAAGCACAAAGCAGATGGCACTAAGGGACACAATGTGTACTGGAAGGCACTCCATAATGATTTGTACCTGCAATAATTACCTCATCTGCTTATATTACACAGGCCCCGTTACTTGAGGCATGTGCATTCTGATAAATTTTTCCCAGCTTATGGTGTATGTCATGGTCACACTTGCTTAATTTCACTGCCCAACAAGCTAAATGACTGGTGGAGTCTTTCAAATTCAGGAGCCATAAAAGGTTGGTATGGTCAATTATCACTCTGAACTTCCTGCCATACGAACAGCATTTGAAATACAATAAAACTTGCTCAAAATGGAATTGCCTGGGACTAAAATAATTTTCCAAAGTGGTCAAGTTTCCAGATTACACAAAACTCTCTGGGTCATAATTCACAATTAAGTTGGAAATCATTGTCTTCCATTCTGTCGCTACAACTTTCCTGTACATCCTTAGCTTCCCCACACTCTTCATTCCACACGATGTTTTCCCCAGCTTTGAAACTCTCCATCCATCCTGTGGATGCCTTAAATTCTGTGATTCCAAGCTGTTTAGTGACTTTCAGAGCTTCACTCTACAACATGGGTCCAGATAAAGCTAAGTTTTTTGCCAGTGAACTTACAAACCATTCTCACACTATTTTGTTAATTTCTTCATTTCTGGTCTTCTTCGCCTTTCTTTTCATCTACCTGTTCCCTTACATCCATTCGTCTCAAATCTTATCCTTGTTTCTTAAAGTCTCATAAATTTTGTGTTTTACTGCATTTGAAATGCAACATAATTTCACGCTCAGAGAGTTTGTCTTTCTCATTCACCTCGATTAAGTGTTAACTACACATACCGTTTGTTCAACATCGTGTTACTGTATCTCTTAAAGTGCTACCAGTCAACTGAAACTGGCAGAAAATAATCACCTTACCAGGTAAAACCATTGTTTATTGGAACAATACCCACCTCTTTCACTTCACATTATAGCAGTGTGTTGGAAGATGCACAACAATGTTCAGTATGCGCCAGCATGTGTCAATAACGAGGAGTAACGAGAAAGCCGACAAGTAGATCGATGATGAATGAAACATTTCCTTTGATGTATTGTACCAACACCGAGCGTAACTTATTAGTTGTTGTGCAGAGCGATGCCATTTTAGGCCCGTTTTGCACTGGGACACTGGTGATAGTCACCAGTGATGGCCACCGGTGACTGGTGATCACTCTCGGATCACTGGTGCCTGACACCGCAGGTATATCCAACTGATTAGTTAGTGAAATGGACTCATACAGGAGTAGCAACTAAATTTTGCTAGCCTTTTATGGTCCGAAAAATAAGGTATTAAATTTGGAAAAAGAATATACAACTTAGCAATTTTGTTTTTCTTATCCATGCTCTTCTCATTGAGATCAGGCACAAACTTCATTATAATTTCTTGCCACACATTTGTTTTCATCACTTTGTTGCTATAGTCATCATTTTCACCCCAAATAGCAGGACGGCTTTCTACTTTACTTAGAAAATCTTGCATGTTAATCAAATCTAAACTCATGGGTACAGTGTGTACAGTATAATGTACAATGAATATTTCGCATCACTGTCTCAGAAATGACTGCCTGTTGGTTGGCAAATCTGCAGTGCTATTTCTATGATCAGTGTTCCAGCATGAACACTTCAAATCAAACTAATGCATGTCTGGTGGTGATTGCTGTAAACACAGTGACCTTGCCCACCACATGTGGTTAGAGTGAGTCATTGCTGGGTTACAGTGGCTTGCTGAGGCAGTATAATGTCCCAGTGTGAATGGCCCAGGCCAAACGAATGTATCTCTTTTGGTGACCATCGCTGGTGACCATCACCAGTGTCCCATTGTGGAACAGGCCTTAGGTCCATGCTAGCAGTGCCGCACTATACTGGACCTCTTTTCTTGGTTTTGCGCCACTTAACAGAGGTGTTAAAAGTAACATCTTTGTAGAGTCGTGAATAACAAATGAATGTAAACAGTAGTACTGTAACATATTTGTAGAGTTGTGAATAACAAATGAATGTAAACAGTAGTACTGTTAGGCTCTTTCCGCATTATACAATGTGTTGGTGAGAGGAGTAGTCAATCGGTTTTTCATTGCCATCTTGTGCCCAGCTCAGAATGCAACCCATAGCACTATCTTGAGCATGACATGACAATATAAATGCTTTCTGAATATAAGGGTGTATCAGCAAGGGTAAATAAATTAACACATATTTAACCTGTTGCATTAGTTTCGCATTCTGCAGTCTATTCAGAAGCTAGTCCTTTCTTCAATAACTCTGTTAAGGGTTTAGTTACAAATCAACAATAATAATACATCATTCTTAGGGATTGATTATATTAGAGGGTGCAGGAAAGTTGCCTATTCTTCCATCTGCCATGGATCAGGCTTTACTCCAGCAGAGCAAATAAAATGTCCCAGATGCTGAACCTGCGATTCTGCAGAAAAGCATTTTTCCAGTTTCAGACTGAAGTGAGTGCCTTGTAACCTTCACAGCATTTTTCTTAATGACTTAACTTTTCCTCAGTTGTCCTAGAGAACAGAATGATGTCATCTAAATAGATCAACATGTCATGGGCTTTAACCCACATAACAAGTCTGAGATTTTTCGAAATGTGGCAGGCACGTTTCTTATACCAAAAGTCATTCTCAAGAATTCATACAGCCCAGAGAGCAATACAAAGGCAGTTTTTTGCCTGTCTTGGAGTGCAATCAGAATCTGATGACATCCTGATTTTATATCTAAAGTTGTGAAGAATTTACAGTTTCTCAGTTGACCCAAAGTCTCACCAGTATGAGGCAAATGACACACATCAGGGTGGCGACTTCATTTACCATCCTCATATCCACACACAGGTGATAATTCTTCTCTCCATTAATAGATTTTTGGGTATAATCACTATTGGTGATGCCCAGAGGCTAGTAGAGCGTTGTACAATATCTGCAATGACCTATTGCTGAATACTTTCTTCCACAAGTGACTGTAAATAATACCGGATTCTGTACTGTTTCTCTGGTATTGGTCTAGCTATAGCATCTCTGGTGTTAATTCTGAAGTAGACAGAGTAAGTAGCTCACAGTTATTGCTTTTTCCTTGAATTCTTCTAACACTATTGTGTATTGTACTTGACAACAGTCTAACATGGAACTCTCATGTTGATCACATAGTGGTTAGGTTGTCAAGAGTTATATATTTGTTGAAGAGATTGATGTGTTGTGTGACATTTGAGTACGTAAGGACAGCGTACTTTGCCTTTTTTCAATCTGTTTTAAGGTATGGGTTAATACTCTGGGGAAACAGCAGAAAAATAAATGAAATTATGGTGATCCAGAAGAAAGCAATCAGAGTAATGGCTAAGGTAGATAATAGAACACATTGTAAACCATTGTTCATTAAATATAGAATTTTAACAGTAATTAATTTATATATTCTTGACAGTGTTAACTACATACTTGCTGAACTACCTAATTTAAGTGTAACAAATGAAAGGCATGGCTACTATACAAGAACATATACTTCTCTGCTGTTGCCACAAAATAGATTAGCTAAAACTAACAATAGTCATAAGTATATGGCAATTAAAATATATAACAAATTGTCTAAAAATGGGTCAATCAAGCCTGACAAATTATTTAAAGATAATGTTCATAACTTCTTGTTAACCAATCCATTCTATTCATTAGAAGAATTTTTAGAAATGCCCAATATCAACTTAAATATGTAAAAATTTATTTTGTAATATTAATAGATTAAATGAACTGACAAAGTCTATTGCAAGTAATAATGCTGAATGACTAATAAAGAATCTGAATCTGAATCTGACTAGACACAACAGACTCTCTTCATACTCAGTGAAATGCTATAACTTCGCCTGCTAACGAGTTTTAAGGAGTGGCATGATTGTATATACATACATTATGGGCAATGACTTCCATCTCCTATCCTAACTGTCTCCCTTCCATTGTCAAATACTTCCAGTATACTGGCCAGTATAGTTCCACATTGTATTAGCGCATCTCTTGCTGCAAAATATTTAAGCACACTGGGACCCATATTCTCATCCCCAGAGTTTTTGGCTTACACAGATTCGACTTATATGAACCTGAAATACCATTCTGCATGCATAGGCCAACCAAAAAAGACAGTTCCTTTAGGCTCTTGAATTTTTACAGCATGCCAGAGAACCCTTCCAGTATGGCCACTTATGGCGAGCAGGGGTTGGGTTTTAACGCCATAGCACACGTTGTGGTCATAATTCAAGAAATTGGCCTTTTTCCTCTGGTTTCTAGTGCCTGTATTTCACAGTCATTGCCGAAACAACGGGCTGTTCTCATCATCAAACAGTATGCAGCCTATGGTCAGTCAGACCCTGTTAACAACATAGAAAGTTATTCCCTAGCAACTATGTCAAAATGGGAAGAGAAGACGGGAAATGTTTATCTCCCACAACTCAGCTAACTCCTCCCATGGTGCACCGGCTGCCAGACTGTATTGTTATCATTCTTATTCACTGTTTCCAAAAATGTATTTAATGTACAGTTTCTATATTATCATTTCACTATGAATAGAGTAACAAAATTTTCATAATAGATTTCAAAGATTCTTTGTACTTACTTTGGAACCTAGTCTAACATTTATTATGAAATTCTCCAGTTTGTTTCAAAACTAATGTGGATATTTTGTATGCAGTTAACCAAAAAATATATATTGTATCACATCCTAGAAGTATTTTTATTTTTTAATATCAGGTAGACTCTCCAAATTTTTATAAATATTGATGTATTTTCCATAAGAGCTGTAGGCTGCAGGCTATAGGCACTGAAGTGTTTGAGGTGCATTGACCTCTTTTGTTTCAGGTTTACATATAACAGAGTGTTGTACTTGGCTTTGGGTATTAGATGCAGAAGTGGTTGAGGTGCACTGACTTCTTTTGTTTAGTGCTTAAATCTTTGATATCTTTATGTGGATGTAATCCATGGAATAAAATTATGGAGAAAATTTTCTTCAGAGACAAGTAACTGAACTTTACGGAACGTGAACAGAAATACATCAACAAAAGGTAGGATGAAGAATATTCCATTGATTATACCATACAAAAGCTGCCCACCTGGTTAGCCCTGCAGTCTAATGCATTGCTTTCCAGGTGGGAAGGCGTGCCGGTTCCTGGCACTAATCCTCCTGGTGGATTAGAGTTGAGGTCCAGTGTGCTGACCAGCGTGTGGGTGGATTTTAAGGCGCTTTTCATCTGCCTCGGTGGATGCAGGCTGGTTCTGCTTACTCTACCTCGGTTACACTATGTCGGCGATTGCTGCATAAACACTTTCTCCGCATACGTGTACACCATAATTACTCTACCAAGTGAACATTGGGGTTACACTTGTCTGGTGTGAGATGTTCTTGGGGCGTTCCACTGGGGGCCAAACCACACAATAACTCTGGGTTTGATGTGGGATGGCAGTGGGGTGAGTGGACTGCTGTAGCCTGTTGTGGTGTTGTCAACCGCTGAGGGTTATGGTGGGGATGAAGCCTCTCAGTCATTTCTAGGTCCCCAGTTCCATACAATACAATACAATACGAAAGCAATTTTGCCTCGATATCATAACCCTTAACTTGCTTAAAACTTTTGTGCAAGCAACAATACTTATGGTAGACTTGAATTTTCATTGCAGTAGTAAGCCATTTTCATATAGTAACAGTGACAATAATGAGAAGTCATCTTGTCGCAATCATATATCAGGAGTGAAATTTTCCATAACTATTGGGTTTCTGTTATATTTCAGTAATTCAATTACAGTGTGTACCTAGTGTCAATGAGAAAATTAATACTAACAGTACAGATTAGAAAAACACTGAGTAAGAATGTAATGTATTAGGTAATCAAAATGACGATACACCGCAACAAGATGCGATTGTCACAGTCAAAAACAATATAGAACTGAATTCAGCTAGAGTGAATGGAGAAAATATTAGACCAAATTATGTTACATGACTTAACAGTTGATGAGGAAATTATTGGGGTTACTCTTTTCTGATGTGAAGACATTCCTTGAGGGGGGAGGGGGGAGGGGGAATCCACTGACTGGAGGCCAAACTGCAGGATAACCCTGGGATCAGTGTGGGGTGGCGATGGGGTGAGTGGACTGCTGTATCCTGTTGAGGGGTTGTGTACCACTGTGGGCTGTGCCAGGGATGAAGCCTCTCCGTCATTTCTAGGTCCCCAGTTCCATAAAATACAATACAATACAACAGTCGATGAGGTTAATTCACAATCATCAGTAGGAAATTTCTGTTTTCAAAATTATTAGGATAGAAACTATTTATTTATTTTTTATTATTCCTCTAGAACATACATTTTGTACAGCAAAGCACATCATGATACAGGACAAGTCAATTTGAAAATTATGTTACGACATTGTATGATGAGAGATGACAGTAGTGGTATGTAACTCACATAGCAAAATACATATAGGAGAGATAGACAAAATATAAAAAAGGTGGTGTGTGATGAGAGATGGCAGCGGTGGTACATAGCAGAGTTCATGTAAGAGGTACAGACAGAATGTAAATAACATACAATAATTAAATTATCTTGCTAAGTAGAAATACCTACAAGTGAATAAACAGCTTGTTACAAATAATTAAAATTTTGTTTCGCAAAATTTATGTATGGAATAGAAACAGTGATTCCTTTAATTTAATTCTCATTTTTTTTTTTTTTTTTGCTTGTTTTTATATCTGTTGGGAAGTTTCTGTATATTTTAATGCCCATACACTTCAACCCATTAGCATATAATTTTGTATTGTGAGCTATAATTTGTAATTGGGTTTTGTTTCTGGTGTCGTGTGTGGTGGTCTGCATTTCTGTGGAGGGATTCCAAGTGCCATACTGTAAAACGAGCTAGTTCCATTATATAGAGGCATGGCAGTGACAGGATTTTTAACTGTTGAAACAGTTCTTTTTTTACATTTCATTATTCTTACAACTTGTTTTTTGTAACTTGAAAATTGTGAGAGATTCAGAGCTATTTCCCTAGAAAATTAGGCCATAGCTCAAGACAGACTCCAACAGGGCTTGGTACACCAGCTTCAAGGTGTATACAATGGCTGTGTCTTTTAATGATCTTAATAAATGGCAGATTTTATTAAGCTTCTGTGACAGTGCCTTAATATGTGGTTTCCAGTTTAGAGTGTTACTGATGGTAAGTCCAAGAAGTTTGGTGTCCTGCCTGTTTGTAATGTCATCTTTGCCAATAAATATAACTGCATTGAAGGAGGTCTTGTGTGTCTAGTGTGGAACTTCATACTTACAGTTTTTTTAGTATTTATAAGTAGCCTGTTTGCTTCAAACCAAGATTGTAATTGACAAGTAGTTTCATTGACTGCATCCTACAATGTGTCACCTCTACTGGTTATTAGAATATTTGTGTCGTCGGAATACGGAAAGGAGCTGGCATTTGGTATGTGTTCTGGGAGATCATTTAGGAACATATGAAAAGAACAGGGCCAAGAACAGATCCCTGAGGGACATCATTTGTTGTATGTAGTGTGTCTGACCTGCAGTGCCTGAATGTTTTTGATTTTCTTATTTCTACATATTGCTTTCTTTCCCTATGGTAGCTACGGAACCAATTATGGGCTACTCCTCTAATTCCATACTTCTGGAGTTTCACAAGAAGCAACTTGTGGTCGACTGCTCAAGAAATATACCAACAGCAGGTTGTTTATGGTCAACGTAACTTGGACCTATTTTTCCTAAATCTGTATTGGGAAGATGTGATTATGTTGTTAGAATTCAAAAAATTTTCTAATCTAATTGAGATACAGTATTCAAATATTTTTGAGAAGGCAGATAGTATAGTAATTGACCTATAGTTTGATATTTCCGTTTTCTCTCCCTTTTTGTAGAGAGGTATAATTTTAGCTGGTTTGGAACTGTTCCCTCCAGAAATTAGGTATTTTTGATATTTGACAGGGGTCCACTGACGTAATTTAAACACTTATGAAGTTAGAACCAGGGTATATGCCTATACATCTTTTTAACTTTTTTAAATAATGTCTTCAGTTTCATATGGTGTTGTAGGAGATAGGAAAATGAAGTTCAGAGGAGTATTGTTTTTGAGAAGAGAGTGTACAGTGTTTGGGGAGTTGGTCAGGAGACTTGTGGGAGAGGGTGTACAGTATTTGAAGAGTTGCTTACGTGATTTGTGGAAATTTCTGAACAATAGCTGTCGAATTTATTGGCAATTTTATGTGCATTTTCAGTCTTTTGTCCTTCTGTATTTAGTGTGATTTTATCCTCTATCCTAAACTTTCTACCAGTCTGTTCATTTACTATACCCCAGATAGTCTTACATTTGCTGGAACATTACCTTATTGTTTTATCATTAAGAGCTCTTTTAGCCGATTTGACGACTCTACTGTATGCGGTTTCGTAATTCTTGTAGTATACCTTGAACTCTTTGTATTTGCCATTGTCCAGTTTGACAAGTCTGTGCAACAGCCTCATCTTTTCTGATGAAGTTTTAATATCTTTTGTGAGCCCAAGCATACTGTTTCTTTATTAGTGATAGTCTTTGTTTTCTCTGGGTAATTGCAATTAAAGTAGTATTCAAATATCTGCACAAAATTGTCATATTTTTCATTTGTAGTTGAAGAAGTAAATACACTTCGCCAATCTTATTTCTTTAAACTAAGTATGCAACAGACGTAGGAAATTTTCCGAGCTCGATATTGAGTGAACGGAACAGACACGCGAACATTCTGTACGTTTATCTGACAGTCATTATTCACAGGTATCGACCATAGCACTATACTTAACAAATGAATACTGAGTTACATGCAGACTTGAGTATCGAAATCACTAACGTTCCTTTGTTCTTGGGAATTTAGATCTAACTCTCAGTACCTTGTACCAAAAAGTCGTGACACTTTTATAAGAATTCGAAAATATACATACTAATTTGAACACTTAGTCGACAGATGCAACCAATAAATTAGATACAGAATTTACTGTTACGAACAGTCAGCTAGACAAAAAACTTTGTAGATTGTGTTAAAATCAATGCCGAGTTGAGGAACTCGCAATGGGACAGTAATTTACGAAGCGTACATGAAAGCTTAGCTCAAGTAGTATCAATTCAAACACATGTATCGTAAATGAAGTCCACGTGCGAAAATTTACCAGATGATGAACAAAACTCACGCAAAAAAGTAGAATTTCTGCCTTTTGGACAAACTATTTTGAAAAAAGAGTACAAACGTATCAATAAGGATCTAAAAAGATTAAATGAGAGAGCTGGGGCTGACACCTTGATAGCGATACCCCCTAGCTGAAAAGTGTATCCACAAACAAAAAAGCTTTTGTTGGCACAGCTGAAGAGATCGTAAATGGACTAGGACATAGCAATATTGAAGAAGAGATGTGTGGTATCACCGCTTACAGTCATTAACGTGCAGTGAACCGGCTTCATTGCTGAGCCCATGCACTATGTTGAAGGGAGAGGCTTGGTGACAGAAACAATTAGGCCTGCGTTCAGCTGCAGCTCGCTGTTGCACTCCTGCCCGATCATGTCAGCACGTGTGTGTAGGTGAACATCTATTTGGATAGGAATTTCTCAGGTGTTACGTATGAATGGGGGTGCGCCATCTCATGCTTGCGGGATTCTGGCGTGGGGCCTGTGCATGGTTTGACAGCCGATGGCTGCGTCGATTATACAGTCGTGCTCAAAAGTATCCGAACGACCTGTATTGCATTTCGCCTGATTCGCATGCAACTCACATAATGCAGCTGTCTAGCAGGTCCTCTAACCGCTCCTTGGTACAGTCGTTTGACTATTGAAAATGGCTCCAACAAGTCACCACTAGAAAACTCGGCTCTGTATCGCAATAATTCAAGATGTAAAGTAATACTACGATACTACAAATATCAGCGAACACCTTATCACAGACAAGACTCTTCTTAAGGCTTGTAACTTCACATTTATTGCAATAAATGACATACCTGAAATGTTACCACTCTCATTATTACGTCAGATAGGTAATGCACGCAATAAGTTCGTCGTATTCATGGTTTCCTCTTCAAAGTAACATACCGTACTTGTTATTTAACACAAAATGACATTAAAAAGTTAAGTTATTCACGAGCAGCTAGTTGAGAATATGTATGAACTTCAAATGACACGACGAACCGTCTCGTTCTGCTCCTGGATTCAAACCCAGGTCATGCAGACTAAGATTTAGTGACTGACGGAAACTAACAGTCATTCCAGATTAGGCATACACAGAGTGATATACCTCGATTTTAGACAGTATCAGTTAGCAAATATCAACTTTAAATTACATAACGTAAACATTTTTAATGATGTGAATTCCTACCCAGCATCTATTGTCCCTGTTAACGAACTACCAGAGATGTTAAATATTGCTTCTTCACAAGTGACTTACTTGAAATGCCGTGATGTAAAGCTTTTTGTTGGACAGGGATTCGAATCCAGAACCTAATCGGATTGTTATCGAAGCACAATCAACGGTGACATATCGGATTTTCTCGGCAGTAGCTAGATGTTTTAACTGAAATGACGAGACGAGACATTGATTTTTTCCTTCCCAGGACTCCAACCCAGAACCTATCGCTGTAATTTATTAGACAAAACGAACGTTTAATATGGGTTTGTTACATCAGCAGCGACATGTGAGCATGTTTGAACTAGAAATAATATGACGAAGAGTTCAATGCTGACTGGAAATCGAACCCCACACATACCGTTGTTGACTACTCACATAGAGACGTCAGCTACAGAATTTTTCTCCACCAGCAGCTCGGAATAACATCCTCGAACTTAGAGTGATCTCTCAAATAGTTCTGCGTCTCACAGTGAGTAAAAAACGTCAGATATCGTTAGTGTTGACGACGAATGAAAATGCATTAAAAATCAAAATTATTATCCATCGGCAGGTAGGTGTTTTCATGCTAGAGCTTGATAATACATAATGAAAACTTTAGTGCCGGGCCAGCATTCGAACCAATTCACTTGCAATATGTGGAGATGTTGAGGAATCTGCAGTTTTGAACAAACAACAAATTGTGCTGTTTGAGGCTGCTTGATAGGTTCCTGGAAATTACACCGGATAATATTGTAGAAACCGCACAATATTTCAGTGAGACAACTGCCCGCCATCTTCAGGTGCGACAGTAGCACCTGAAGATGGAGGGCAGTTGTCTCGCTGAAATATTGTGCGGTTTCTACAATATTATAAGGCGTAATTCCTGGGAACCTATCAAGCAAACAACAAATTGTAGTCGAGATGTATTGTCACGAAGGATGTTCAGGGCTAACTTCTGTGACATTTTGTTCTTTTCAGGTTTAATAGACGGGCAGGCAGCAGATGCATCTAGAAATTTTTGTATTATGTATGGGGTCTGAAATTCACATTGAACATGATATTCCTTCTCCACCAAGTAGTCGTTAGGTTGCACCACAATAAAGTCAGGAGTGGCGAAATGTGGGAACTCTGTCGCCAGTAACCTTTCTTATACTAGTTATTTATTTATAGTGACGAAACAAACGCTATGTAGGGTCACAGGACCCTTATTCCATCTTTTATTTGAGCTTCTGTATGTCGATAAAATTGGTTCTGAACTTGCAATGCAACTCAGACCGCCCTTAACACGGAATTTGATCCTTCGTTACAATACATCTCGACTACAATTGGTTGTTTGCTTGATAGGTTCCCGGGAATTACGCCCTATAATATTGTAGAAACCGCACAATATTTCAGCGAGACAACTGCCCTCCGTCTTCAGATGCTACTGTCGCACCTCAAGATGGCGGGCAGTTGTCTCGCTGAAATATTGTGCGATTTCTACTATATTATCCGGTGAAATTTCCAGGAACCTATCAAGCAGCCTCAAACAGCACAATTTGTTGTTTGTTCAAAACTGCAGATTCCTCAACATCTCCACATATTGCAAGTGAATTGGTTCGAATGCTGACCCGGCACTAAAGTTTTCAGTACGTATTATCAAGGTCTAACATGAAAACACCTACCAGCCGATGGATAATAATTTTGATTTTTAATGCATTTTCATTCGTCGTCAACACTAACGATATCTGACGTTTTTTACTCACTGTGAGACGCAGAACTATTTGAGAGATCACTCTAAGTTCGAGGATGTTATTCCGAGCTGCTGATGGAGAAAAATTCTGTAGCTGACGTCTCTTTGTGTGTAGTCAACAAGCCGGCCGAATTGGCCGAGCGGTTAACGGCGCTACAGTCTGGAACCGCACGACCGCTACGGTCGCAGGTTCGAATCCTGCCTCGGGCATGGATGTGTGTGATGTCCTTAGGTTAGTTAGGTTTAAGTAGTTCTAAGTTCTAGGGGACTTATGACCACAGCAGTTGAGTCACATAGTGCTCAGAGCCATTTGAACCATTTTTTTTTTTTTTTTTTTTGTAGTCAACAACGGTATGTGTGGGGTTCGATTCCCAGTCAGCATTGAACTCTTCGTCATATTATTTCTAGTTCAAACATGCTCACATGTCGCTGCTGATGTAACAAACCCATATTTAACGTTCGTTTTGTCTAATAAATTACAGCGATAGGTTCTGGGTTGGAGTCCTGGGAAGGAAAAAATCAACGTCTCGTCTCGTCATTTCAGTTAAAACATCTAGCTACTGCCGAGAAAATCCGATATGTCACAGTTGATTGTGCGTCGATAACAATCCGATTAGGTTCTGGGTTCAAATCCCTGTCCAACAAAAAGCTTTACATCACGGCATTTCAAGTAAGTCACTTGTGAAGAAACAATATTTAACATCTCTGGTAGTTCGTTAACAGGGACAATAGATCCTGGGTAGGAATTCGCATCGTTAAAAATGTTTACGTTATGTCATTTAAAGTTGATATTTGCTAACTGATACTGTCTAAAATCGAGGTATATCGCTCTCTGTATGCCTAATCTGGAATGACTGTTAGTTTCCGTCAGTCACTAAATCTTAGTCTTCATGACCTGGGTTTGAATCCAGGAGCAGAACGAGACGGTTCGTCGTGTCATTTGAAGTTCATACATATTCTCAACTAGCTGCTCGTGAATAACTTAACTTTTTAATGTCATTTTGTGTTAAGTAACAAGTACGGTATGTTACTTTGAAGAGGAAACCATGAATACGACGAACTTATTACGTGCATTTCCTATCTGACGTAATAATGAGAGTGGTAACATTTCAGGTATGTCATTTATTGCAATAAATGTGAGGTTACAAGCCTTAAGGACAATCTCATCCGTGATAAGGTGTTCCCTGATATTTGTAGTACCGTGGTATTACTTTACATCTTGAGTTATTGCGATACAGAGCCGAGTTTTCTAGTGGCGTCTTGTTGGAGCCACTTTCAATAGTCAAACGACTGTACCAAGGAGCGGTTAGAGGACTTGTTAGACAACTGCGTTATGTGGGTTGCATGCGAATCACGCGAATTGCATTTCAGGTCGTTCGGATACTTTTGAGCACGACTGTACATGCGATCGTGTCATCATCAGTGTCTAGCAGATAGGAATTTCTCATGTGTTACGTATGAATGGGGGTGCCGCCAACTCATGCTTGTGGAACCCGAGCAAGGGTTGTGCACAGTTTGACATCTGATGGATGCGTCGCTTATTGCTACCTCCTGAGTACTCTACTGGACAGGGGGTAGTGGATGTGCTTACGCACATTGATTGCATTATTTCGTGCGTGGTTACGTAGGCCCTGCTATACACTATTTGGACGGTTTACGAGTACTGAGCGTGTATACACATCAGTGTGAAGAATTATTTAGGAGCAGTTTGCTATTGTGTACTGAAATTACGAGTTGGTTGCTTCTGTGGGCTGTGAAACATGACCCATGGCACATCAGGGTGGATGTTTTGTATGAGTCTGATAGATATACTCCATCCTTCAATATGTTGTTTGAAAATAAATAGAGTGCACTCCATCCTTACTCTCCCCAGCAGTCAGCTGTGGTGGCTGAGCAGTTCTAGGTGCTACGGTCGCAGGTTCGAATCCTGCCTCGGGCATGGATGTGTGTGATGTCTGCAGGTTACTTATGTTTATGTAGTTATACGTTCTAGGGGACTGATGACCTCAGAAGTTAAGTCCCATAGTGCTCAGAGCCATTTGAACCATGTCCCCAGCAGCCCAGAGCAGGATGAGTCGTTTCCCGCCATTTTCCCTCACCATCTTGGTTTATGTCATGAAAAGGACGACAACGTCCTCTGCTGGTGGTACTGAGTACTAGACCTTGTGGAGAACAGACTGTTTGCCGCCATCATGGATAGCTGTACTTGCATCATCAGCTGGTGTCATGGAGGCGTCCTCTGGCGGCGACGAAATGTACTAAGACAGCTGGTGTCTGGAGCTAGTGGTGAACCCACTATGTGGCGCTATCTTAGATTACGGTACTTGCATCATCACCTGACGTCACTACAGCGTCCTCTAGTGGCATTGATATGGACTAACTCAGTTGGGCTCTTGACTCAGTGGCCAATACACTGGGTGGTGGTGCTGCCTCTAATTCTTTAAATAAAGGCTGGTGTATGATTTTGGCAGTTGACGATTAGCAAGCAGGGTGTTTTGGATGGATTATTATTTTGACAATTTACGAGTTGTTTGGCTAGCTGGACGAAAATACATTGCATTATTTAAGAGTGGCTTGCATGTCTGTAGGCTGTGCAATGTGTAATTTTTTGCGTTTTACAATTAGCAAGTGTGTGTGTAGAGCCTTATACATGAGTTATGTAGGAATAGTATGCAAGTCTGTATGCTGTGGGGCATGTCAGAGTGTGTGTTCTGTGATACATATACTCCATCCCTAAATAAATTGCCCCCCCCCCCCCAAAAAAAAGTACACTCCTTCCTCTCTCCATCAGCCTAGTGCAGGCCAAGTTCTTTTACCAGCAACCCCTAGGAAGAGGTTGCACCCTGCAGGCTTAGGTTAGTGGTGGAGAGCTTCGTTTGCAACAATTTTCTTAGCTTGGTAACGAAAGCAGAAGTGACCTTCCTTTACAGCCAGAATTCAAACTTGGCACCAGTTCCTCGGACGAGGTGATGGTCTGGACCTTGAAAAGTAGTTGAAACTAGGTAGTTGAAAGTATAGTGAACCCCTTTTCTTACCTGCTTGAAATTGGTTAAATAATGAAGACAAGTCCTTTTTCCCTTCATTTTCCTTGATTAGCAGAGATAACAGGGCTGTGATGCATTATGATGTTTTAATTTGAACTTTCGGCCATTTTCTTGGGGGGGGGGGGGAGGTTAGGTTAGTGGAGGTAGCCCTTCTTTCCGCCAAAATCCAAACCCACCAAAATCCGCCATCTTGGATGACGTCACTAGGGTGTGTCTGTGACATCACGGCCGCCATATTGAATGACGTCACAGATAGTGTGTCTGTGATGTCACAGCCGCCATCGTGGATAACGGTACTTTGTGCTCATACCCCTGTTGCTCCAATACTCACATAGCCCTCAATACATCACTGCAAGCACCTTTACCCCTAGTTGTAGTTATAGTATTAGTAATAGAGATGATCCTATCACTAGCGGCAGTTCCCTCTCCCGTCCTTTTAGTGAAGGACATCTGGTCAGTGACACCATACAGCAATTAGAACATTCAGTGATTGCATGCGCCTTTGAGGAATCTCATTCACAAGGATAGAGAATGCAGCAGGAGGGTACCGTGACTCTGTCAGGTCTCTAACAGTGTGCCTTCCTGTTGTGGAAACGGAGCTTCTCAAAGAAGTCAATGATCTGCATTTTTCCACCATTAAATACAGTGCGGTGCTCTGCATCAACTATCGCACTCCCTGCCCACAAAGTTGATTGTGGCATTGAAGAGACAAGTCTTTACTATCCCTGGGGGGGGGGGGGGGGAAGACGTGATAAAACGGAGCACATCGTTTGCTGAATGGTTTCGTAAATCCACCTTGAGTGCTATATTTGCCCAGTTTTCTGAGATGGAAGTTAGAGGGTCAGCTAAAGCACTCAGCTGAATACTACACCTGGACATCCATGCACATATCTATGATCTGGTAAAAGGAAGGTCTAGATATATCAAGCTCTCTAAGAATATGGATAATAAGCAGGCATGCATTAATGTCGAAAATAAAAAGGATGAGGCTTGTTTTGCGTGGTCCATCCTCGTTTGCGAGAGAAATTACAAGGTACATCCAGAAGGCACATCTCAGTAAGGTAGATACCTTGACAAAGTGCTATAACTGTGATGGTATCGAGTTCCCCATCAAGATTCAGGACATACCAAATTTGACGTGCAGAATACCTCAATTTCGGTTCATGATTATGACCTGGAGAAGAAATGCAAGGCAGATGAGCAGGAGAAGTGTATAGTCGTTGGCTCCTCCATTTCTCAAAATTTGCCAGTGAACATAAGATGTATGTATACATGCTCTTACTCTCTAATGAGAGAAATATGGAGAAAGGCAATTATCATAATGTTTGGATCAAAGACATGTCCCAACACCTATTCTCTCAACTGAATAACGACAGCTGTAAAAAGCATGTTTCCTTAAGGTGCCCGAATTACTTTCCCTCAGAAAAATTACTGATAGAGAATCTGGTAGATCACACTTCCAAGGATACAGTACATGTTATTATGCCTACTGAGGAAAACAAATTCATAAAGCTTAAAAATGCTCACAACTAGGAGTGATGCCTGTTTGTAGTGTACACCGACTTTGAAAGCCTCCTCGCTCCTGTGACCCGCTGTGAAGGTGACCTCACGACCTCATATATCACCTTTATAGAAAAACATGTACCATATGCGGCCATATACCAAATTGTATCGTCCTCTAATTTAGCCTTAACCGCTGCAAAGCTTATGTCAGGGATAATCCTGCGTTTCGCTGCTTACTGACTCGAAAAACTATCATGGAGGTTGATAAGGTTCACAGTGACAACATTCCCATGACCAAATTTGAGGAGAACAAAGATTTGTACAATAACATGATTGAAGGTCATATTTGTGTGCTCCGTTAGATAGAAAAGCAGAAACTCCTCATAAGGACCACTTCATCATATGGGGAAGCCCACAATACATACAATTCGATGTACCAGCTAATAAGGCACTACCAGTTTTCTTACATAATTGAAGTTGGTATAACACTCACTTTCTAGTTGAGGACTTGGCTGATTTTCTGATTTTGGTTGGGAAAAAAATCAGGTCATTGCCCTACCTGAGAGCGTCAAGAAATACATTTCATTATGCTCCACTTCCTTGACACGTTACATTTTATGCAGGCACCATTCCAGAAACTCATTGAAACTCTACCTTGGGAGGATATGGATATCACTCGAGCTGCATTTCCCAATGAGGAGAAGTTTCAACTTGAGACTAGGAAGGGGTATTCCCATACGAGTATGTGTATAGTATGGCAAAACTGAGTGAACCAGGCTACCTAACATAACTGCATTCTCCAGCAACCTTACAGGCGATGACATAAATGCAGAGTATGAGCATCCGTGAATGTCAGGCGGGAATTCAACATCTCCACTTTAGTAGAGTACACGCGGCTTTACATAGATAGAGATACACAGATGGCCGCTTGCTTGTGGAAGTTTTCGAGAAAATCCGGAGTCTATGCATGACCACTAATTCTCTGTATCCCACTTTTTACGACATGGCACCTTGAGTGCCTTGGGATGGAATGCACAAGAAAACAAAGTGCAGCATCAAACTATTGACCGATGCTGACATGCCTCTTTTCTTTGAGCGAGGGATCCCTGGGGAACTCTGCCAATTTGGCCATAGGCATGTGAAGGCAAATAACCCACAAATGGATGACAGGTTCAACACATCTCTTGATTCGAGTTACATACTGTACTTTGTGAGCTAACATCCCAAAGTTGTTTGGGCTCACATGCGGTTCTCCTTGATCAAAATGTCTTGGCTCAAACTCGTCTATGGGTTGAACCACATGTGTCGTATTACACACCCTAATTAGACACTTCTGACCCTTTGGTTAAATTGTCTGGCTGATGGCAAGTTTGCGAAATACGAAGTTAATATAACACATACTAACGATAATAATAATATCAGGAACTGAATTAACGACTTAAAAGTGATGTAAGCCACACAGTTGCGACTTGGTTAGAGTAATGTTCATTCAAAAAGCAAACTAATAGCGAAAGTGGTCGTATTTAGGGTTATTGTTACACTCGAGCCCATATCCATTTGACACAGGAAGATCATTCACAATCTCATCGCGAATTACCAGTCCAGTACTCCATCTCGTTAACTATGTGAAAAGTCAGAGTTCACAACAGGCGCACAGCTGCTCGCCGCTCAGAGACTAAGTCCCGGATACCACACATAACGAAATTTTGTAAGTCTTATCACTTCCTAGCTGCCTAAAGACCGACTCTCCGTTTTCGCGTCTCAATCCGAACTGTAACCTTTGGTGTCTGCAGCCGACCTGTCCCCTTTGGTGCCTCGACCAGCACTGCTCTCTGCCCATCTCCGACGGCATTTCCCGCGCGCCGAACATCTTCACTCAACTGACTAGCGCAGTTCCCTTTCCTGAAGACGTCCATCTGATTGGCTAAAGCTTATTCTGCATTACTTTACATTTCAACATACTTAAATAATTAAAAGCTTGACCTCTTTTACGTTCTAAATAAATTAACAACAATATCCATTATATAACAAACGTTAAATTCTTTTACATAAAACCAATACAATTTCCTTCTTAACTTTGAATGTCACCGCCAGTAGCCTTGCACCAATGTGCTTTCTGATAAATAAACACAGAACTATTATGCACTAAGCTTTACAACAAATATTCTATTACCTAATGATTCAATAAGGTGTCATTCTGTCATCGTGCTATGTGTTTTGTGTGGAGGAAATTATGATCTGATGCTTAACTGAAAATACCGATAATTTTAATTTATTGTATCTTTTAAACAAATAAGGTTATAGAGTTGAAATTTACAATGTTTGTCATTATAATGACGCGCTTCTATATGAAATGTCGATCGTTAATATCGACCAAAGCGTTCAGATTTTAGCATTCATGTCTTTGCTACAAAACTTGATAATTTCACTTTAAGAGTAATTCCTAAACTATTATAAATGTGACTAATATTCAAGTTCTATTGGTATCACGATGAAAATTTATGGAGGAGGCAGATTAAAAATACTGTTACTTGGTTCCCTGCATTACTACATAACTAAATAGTTTTCATAAATGTTTCCCTTCATGCCGATCTTAGGTCCGCCATATTTAACACTGCTACGTCCCCTTGGCCACAAAGGCCTTCTACTGGGTTTCCCTGTGACATAGGTCCTTGTCTGTCTCACTCGCACACTACAGCACTAAGGCCTCAATAGACAGTAGACGCCTGTGAGTTTCCCCAACTCGTGGTGAATCTGCGCCCTTTGTGGCACACGGTCCTGGACGACAGGGTTCGTTTCACAATTCCTGAAAACTGACTCTTTCGGCCATATATTTAAATGAGAGTGCGACGCTCGTTAACTCACAGTTGGTTGTAAATAACTTATAAGGCGACGCAGTGCAACAACAACTGCCGATTGTTGAGTTTCGATGGGTGCCCAAAGACAAATGCAAGGGATTAGGTGGAAAAATCATGAGCAGTATGGCAGCTGACTCTGATGTAGAGTATGTGGTGAACCCAGAACTCACATACCATATCAGTCTGCATGAAGCGCATGCCCATTTGTCACTGTGTCCAGAGCATCTAGTCCACAAGGAGACTCCACCCCAAAACAAATGTCAACACTGGAGAATAAGTGGAGATACATTATTCGTTATCATAATCTCCAACAGTGTCTCAGCTTAGGAATGGAGCTGGTTAGAATCACCCGGGCTGTCTCCTTCAGACAGGCCCCCTGGCTGAAGTAGTGTATTGAGCTGAAGATGAGACAGAGAGCCTCCATGATGTGCGACTTTTTATAAATTAATGAATAATTCATTTTCAGCAAAACAGTAGAAAATTTGAGGGAATGACATGAAATTCTGATAGAACTGAATGAGGTGAACGTTACGGCGTAAGAAAATGCATTGCCAGACCAAATTTTAAGTGCGTTGCTGTGGAGATGACAAAGACCACAGTAGAGTTTATGAAACCTATTTATGTGTACACTAGACCTATCCAAACTTCACATTTACTGCTTTCATTAGGAGTTTCCTAAAACTCGTTTTGCAGATCATAAATTATAAATATATGGTTACAGATAGTGTCATCTAATGGGTGAAGAACTGCGGTCCATGTGAAGTAATGAGGTACCATGGTAATGAATTCTACATCTCCTCATACACAGCTGATAATCCTTACAGTATTGTTCCACAGAATAAGAACGTTGTTGGGCTTATGAAAGACAAGGTGACTGGATTGTCAATTGTGGAGTTTTTAGGTCTTAGATCAAAACTGTATGGGTATCGCACATTGGAAGGTGCCACCCACAGGCAGGCTAAGGATGTGCATCATATGGCATTGAGGGCCCTCTCTATTGATGACTATTTGCAGTACCATGTAGCAGTGATTGCGGTGCTGCACCACAGCCACCACATATGGTACGGCAAATTAGTATTCGATCGAGAGGATATGAGATGTACGCTGTGCTGCAGTCTAAAATTGGCCTGTTTCCTCATGATGGTAAAAGGGTCACTTGTGGTGACAGGATTGAACCTGTCCCATACTGACACTTCTCACTTGTAACAAGATAAGAGATAGGGGGGACTCTGATTGAGTGAGAGGGAGAGAATCAGTGAGAGAGAGAGAGAGAGAGAGAGAGAGAGAAAGAGACTCTGCTGAGTAGTAGTATGACCCTTTTATCCTGTTGTAGGTAATTTTGTGTGTGTGTGTGTGTCTAGTGTAAAATCTATTTATTTATGTGTACTATGTATGTGTGTATACACGCACACCATGTGTGGAGAAAAAGATAAAAGAAACAAGGATAGCATGTGTGGAAAAAAAGATAAAAGAAACAAATATAGCATGTGTGTCTTGTAAATAGAATAGTTTTTTAAGTTTTCACGTGTCGTTAGCCATTGATTAGATAATAGATTGAGATTAGTTTTTAAATTTACACAATCGGCTGTGTGGCTGAGTGGTTCTAGTTGCTACAGTCTGGAACCGCGTGACGCTACAGTCGCAGGTTCGAATCCTGCCTCGGGCATGGATGTGTGTGATGTCTGCAGGTTCATTAGGTTTAAGTAGTTCTAAGGTCAAGGGGACTGATGACCTCAGAAGTTACGTCCCATAGTGCTCAGGGCCATTTGTTTTAATGTACACAGCCCATCAGAAGTATTATTGTAAAAACCTTTGCTATTGGGACTGTGAAAATTAGGCCACCAGAATAATTGTAAAAGGTAAATTTAAATGTCGTGTGACTAAGGCCTCCTGTCAGGTAGACCGTTTGCTGGGTGCAAGTCTTTCGATTTGATGCGTTGAAGGGATGAAATGATGATGATTAGGGCAACACAACACCAATTCCCTGAGCAGAGAAAATCTCTGACCCAGCCAGGAATCGATCCCGGGTCCTTAGGATTGACATTCTGTCACCCTGACCACTCAGCTATCAGAGTGGACATTGTAAAACGTATGTGATAGGTGATTTATTCATCTCATTAGTACAATTTTCAAATCATATGATTTGATGTACAGGAGACATGTCAAGGTTTACAAAAGAAACTTTTTCCACTTTTTTAAGAGAAATACCAAAGTTTACATTTTATTTCACATTTCTAAGTTACGGCTACTCATGTACATAGAATAATACATGTAATACAATCCCTGTGTTCAGACTGTGGAGCTGTCCTCAATGAATTTATCGACAGAATAATAACACTTTTCCACCAGAAGAGCAAAGAGCAATCATTTCAGTGAACCAATCTCCATTTTAAATATATTACTGCCTTTATTTTATTGAAAATTTTTAACCCCATATACTCTGGCGTTTGGACATAAAGTTTTAAACGATATGTTGGAAGTTTGAATTTCTTTCTGTGGCAAGTGCTGTAGTTGTGGTCAAAATGGAAAGTGTCTAGTGTACTTTGATTTTTATATAGGAACACCACCATCTCATATATGTAAAGTCAGGGGATCGATAGTATTTTAAAATTTTTTAACATTCGTCGACAGGATTCCCGTTTTTTTGTAACACACATGTTTCTAATTACTTTCTTTTCTAATACTATGACCCTAGAGACATTTGCTGAATTACCCCAGAAGATTATGCCATAACGAATAACTGATTCGAAGCAGCAGTGATAAACTATCTTTCTGATATCCATGTTTGTGGCACCTGACAAAATACATATTGCAAATTCTAAGTTGTTCAGTTTATTTGCTAAGTGATCTATGTGTACCTTCCAATTTAAATTTTTGTCAAGATTTAGGCCTAAGAACTTCACGTGGTTTGCTTCTGTGATGTCTTGAGCATTGCTAGTTATCTTTATTTCACTCCTTTCTACTGATTTAGCTTCAAATTGCATCATTTTGGTTTTAGTTACATTTAGTTTTAGTCCATTTTGATAGAACCAAGAGTCAAGTTTTTTTCTGGAATATTTTCAGATACCTCATTTTCAATTAGAACTGATGCATCATCAGCAAATAAGACTAAATGAGCATCAATAGTAAGTGGCAGGTCATTTACGTAAAAAAGAAATAGATAGGGACCTAATATCGAACCTTGTGGGACTCCTTGGGGAACTGTTTTCCAGTCTGATGAATAATCGGTTCCATTTGAAGTTAAAATTACTGTTTGTTTCCTGCCTGACAGGTAAGAGCTAAACCATTTTAAAGCAGTATCCCTGATTCCATACATCTATCATTTGTGGAGGAGTAATGCATGAATCGAAAGCTTTAGTTAGATCAGAGAATATTCCTGTGACCTTTCTACCTTTATCTAATGTGGAGCATATTTCTTGGATAAACTCATTTATAGAATTCACAGTGCTTTTACCCTGTTGGAAACCGAACTGGTTTTTAAAAATTATATCATTTACAGTCAGAAAGTTATTAATTTGTTTTGCTGCAATCTTTTCAGACACTTTAGAGAAGACCGCCAAGAGAGAGATAGGGTGGTAATTCCCCATATCTTCTGTCGATCCTTTCTTGAATAGAGGTTTGATCTCAGCATATTTCAATACATCTGGAAAGCATCCCTGTTCAAAATATTGATTTATAATAGTTGACAGTGGTTGAGAAATAACGTTGTACACACACTTGATGACAGATGTTGTTATTTCATCCCACCCATGTGAGGTTTTGTTTTTTAGAGACAATATTTCCTTTTTCCACATCCCTTTGGGTGATATTTTCAAATTGTTTAAGAGATGTGTTCTGGCCATTTTCCAAATTTGTGATGCCCTGATAGAATGTCATATCCACATCCGATCTTACTACATTTAGAAAGAATTCATTGAAGCAACTTGACATCTGAACAGGGTTTACTATAATTTAATTTTCATGTCTAATTTTCAAAATCTCATGAATTTTTACTTTGACTCCTGATTCAGACCAAACAACACTGCTTTTGCCTTATTTCTGTGTTCTCGTATGAATTTATTATTTGCCATTTTTTAGTTGCCACTACACCTTTCCTAAATACTGCTTTATACTGTTTGACATAAGTAACAAAATCCGTATTTCTGTTTGATTTTAACCCATTGTGGAGCTCTCTCTTTCTGGCACTAGAAACTTTTATCCCGGTTGTAATCCATTTGAGCTAACCACTTACTTTCTTTTGCTTATATCTATGAGGAAATGATTCATTAAAACCCCTAAGAAACAATTTAAGAATTGGTCATAGTTTATATAGCTTGAACTATTGTGGTCTACAGGCCAGCTTATTATACTTAATTTACTGTGGAATAAATCAATTTTACTTTTACTGAGATCCCTTTTTATACACACTTCTGGAGGCTTAGGTTATTTGCTTTTGGGAGCTCAATAAACAGTGCTGAGTGATCTGAAATACCCAAGTCTAACCAGTTTTTTTGCTTATTTCCACTATCAAATTTGTAGTTAGTAATAATATTATCCCTCCCCCATGAGCCATGGACCTTGCCGTTGGTGGGGAGGCTTGCGTGCCTCAACGATACAGATAGCCGTACCGTAGGTGCAACCACAATGGAGGGGAATCTGTTGAGAGGCCAAACAAACGTGTGGTTCCTGAAGAGGGGCAGCAGCCTTTTCAGTAGTTACAGGGGCAACAGTCTGGATGATTGACTGATGTGGCCTTGTAACATTAACCAAAACGGCCTTGCTGTTGTGGTACTGCAAACGGCTGAAAGCAAGGGGAAACTAAAGCCGTAATTTTTCCCGAGGGCATGCAGCTTTACTGTATGATTAAATGATGATGGCGTCCTCTTGGGTAAAATATTCCGGAGGTAAAATAGTCCCCCATTCGGATCTCCGGGTGAGGACTAATCAAGAGGATGTCGTTATCAGGAGATAGAAAACTGGCGTTCTACAGATCGGAGTGTGGAATGTCAGATCCCTTAATCAGGCAGGTAGGTTAGAAAATTTAAAAATGCAAATGGATAGGTTAAAGTTGGATATAGTGGGAATTAGTGAAGTTCGGTGGCAGGAGAAACAAGACTTCTGGTCAGGTGAATACAGGGTTATAAATACAAAATCAAATAGGGGGAATGTGGGAGTAGGAATAGGAAAATAGGAGTGCGGGTAAGCTGCTACAAACAGCATAGTGAACGTATTATAGTGGCCAAGATAGACACGAAGCCCATGCCTACTACAGTAGTACAAGTTTATATGCCAACTGGCTCTGCAGATGACGAAGAAATTGAAGAAATGTATGATGATACAAAATAAATTATTCAGATAGTGAAGGGAGACGAAAATTTAATAGTCATGGGTGACTGGAATTCGACATTAGGAAAAGGGAGAGAAGGAAACGTAGTAGGTGCATATGGATTGGGGCTAAGAAATGAAAGAGGAAGCCGCCTGGTAGAATTTTGCGCAGAGCATAACTTAATCATAACTAACACTTGGTACAAGAATCATCAAAGAAGGTTGTATAAATGGAAAAATCCTGGAGATACTAAAAGGTATCAGATTGATTATATAATAGTAAGACAGAGATTTAGGAACCAGGTCTTAAATTGTAGGACATTTCCAGGGGCAGATGTGGACTCTGACCACAATCTATTGGTTATGAACTGTAAATTAAAACTGAAGAAATTGCAAAAAAGGTGGGAATTTGAGGAGATGGGACCTGCATAAACTGACTAAACCAGAGGTTGTACAGAGTTTCAGGGACAGCATAAGGGAACAATTGACAGGAATGGGGGAAAGAAATACAGTAGAAGACGAATGGGTAGCTCTGAGGGATGAAGTAGTGAAGGCAGCAGAGGATCAAGTGGGTAAAAAGACGAGGGCTAGTAGAAATCCTTGGTAACACAAGAAATATTGAATTTCATTGATGAAAGGAGAAAATATAAAAATGCAGTAAATGAAGCAGGCAAAAAGGAATACAAACGTCTCAAAAATAAGATTGACAGGAAGTGCAAAATGGCTAAGCAGGCATGGCTAGAGGACAAATGTAAGGATATAGAGGATTATCTCACTAGAGGTAAGATAGATACTGCCTACAGGAAAATTAAAGAGACCTTTGGAGAAAAGAGAACGACTTGTATGAATATCAAGAGCTCAGATGGAAACCCAGTTCTAAGCAAAGAAGGGAAAGCAGAAAGGTGGAAAGAGTATATAGAGGGTCTTTACAAGGGCGATGTACTTGAGGACAATATTATGGAAATGGAAGAGGATGTAGATGAAGATGAAATGGGAAATATGATACTGCGTGAAGAGTTTGACAGACCACTGAAAGACCTGCGTCGAAACAAGGCCCTGGGAGTAGACAACATTCCATTGGAACTACTGACGGCCTTGAGAGAGCCAGTCCTGACAAAACTCTACCATCTGGTGAGCAAAATGTATGAGACAGGCAAAATACCCTCAGACTTCAAGAAGAATATAATAATTCCAATCCCAAAGCAGGCAGGCGTTAACAGATGTGAAAATTACCGAACAATCAGTTTAATAAGTAACAGCTGCAAAAAACTACCGCGAATTCTTTACAGACGAATGGAAAAACTGGTAGAAGCCGACCTCAGCGAAGATCAGTTTGGATTCCGTAGAAATATTGGAACACGTCAGGCAATACTGACCCTACGACTTATCTTAGAAAATAGATTAAGGAAAGGCAAACCTACATTTCTAGCATTTGTAGACTTAGAGAAAGCTTTTGACAATGTTGACTGGAATACTGTCTTTCAAATTCTAAAGGTGACAGGGGTAAAATTCAGGGAGCGAAAGGCTATTTACAATTTGTAGAGTAACCAGATGGTAGTTATAAGAGTCGAGGGACATGAAACGGAAGCAGTGGTTGGGAAGGGAGTGAGACAGGTTTGTAGCCTCTCCCCGATGTTATTCAATCTGTATACTGAGCAAGCAGTAAAGGAAACAAAAGAAAAATTTGTAGTAGGTATTAAAGTCCATGGAGAAGAAATAAAAAATTTGAGGTGCGGCTATAACATTGTAATTCTGTCAGAGACAGCAAAGGACTTGGAAGAGCAGTTGAACGGAATGGACAGTGTCTTGAAGGGACGATATAAGATGAACATCAACAAAAGCAAAACGAGGATAATGGAATGTAGTCGAATTAAGTCGGGTGATGCTGAGGGAATTAGATTAGGAAATGAGACACTTAAAGTAGTAAAGGAGTTTTGCTATTTGGGGAGCAAAATAACTGATGATGGTCGAAGTAGAGAGGATATAAAATGTAGACTGGCAATGGCAAGGAAAGCGTTTCTGAAGAAGAGAAATTTGTTAATATCGAGTATAGATTTAAGTGTCAGGAAGTCGTTTCTGAAAGTATTTGTATGGAATTTAGCCATGTATGGAAGTGAAACATGGACGATAACTAGTTTGGACAAGAAGAGAATAGAAGCTTTCGAAATGTGGTGCTACAGAAGAATGCTGAAGATTAGATGCGTAGATCACGTAACTAATGAAGTGGTATTGAATAGGATTGGGGAGAAGAGAAGTTTGTGGCACAACTTGACTAGAAGAAGGGATCGGTTAGTAGGAAATGTCCTGAGGCATCAAGGGATCACAAATTTAGCATTGGAGGGCAGCGTGGAGGGTAAAAATCGTAGAGGGAGGCCAAGAGATGAATACACTAAGCAGATTCAGAAGGATGTAGGTTGCAGTAGGTACTGGGAGATGAAGGAGCTTGCACAGGATAGATTAGCATGGAGAAATGCATCAAACCAGCCTCAGGACTGAAGACCACAACAACAACAACAACAACAACATCAATAATATTATCATTCCAGGTCACTGATCTCCTGTTTTCTCTAGTGCCTTCAGAAAAATTAAGCTTGAAACCAGATTTTTGAATTAAGTCACGGAATTTTGTGGAATCATTCTTTCAACTAAGACATTTAAGTTGAAGTCTGCTGCTATAACAACTTTTTATCTTATTTTCTTTCTGGAGTTTTTCCAGGAGGCATTCGAATTTGGCTAAAAACACTTTTGTTACTCCACATCCGGGAATTCTGTAGATTGCTTTAACCAGTGTGTTTAGATCACTTAGTTCTACAGAGTAACTTTCAAACACGCTCTCTTCATTTAAATAATTGCTACTGTGACTGGATAAATTGTAAACATTCTCGTCCAATGCTACTGCAAAAAAAAAAAAAAAAAAAAAAAAAAAATTGTCACCAATTAATGTAAGTTAAAAGTATCTCTCCTTTGGAATAGCCGAGTCAGTTTGTACCTGAAGAACTATAATGTACCTCAAGAACTAAATTGTACATCAAGAAATGAACTGTACCTCAAGAACTGAACTGTAATCTCAAGAACTATACTGTATGTGTGTGAACTGAATAAACGAAAAAATTCCTTATCATACGTCTTTGCTGTTGTTATTTACAAAAAGAGCCTATCCCCTGCTGCATTATATATATATGCAGGGACAAATTGATTTCATTCGTTTTTCTGATGATGATTGCTATGAAGGACTTGAAGTTTAAGATAAAATATATAGAATGCTTGCATGGAATTTAAAAAAAGGTGGGTGAAATATTATGGGGCTTAACTGATAAGGTCATCAGTCCCTAAGCTTACACACTACTTAACCTAAATTATCCTAAGGACAGCCGGCCGGAGGGGCCGAGCAGCTCTAGGCACTACAGTCTGGAGCTGTGCGACTGCTACAGTCGCAGGTTCGAATCCTGCCGTGGAGATGGATGTGTGTGATGTCCTTCGATTAGTTAGGTTTAAGTAGTTCTAAGTGCTAGGGGACTGATGACCTCAGAAGTTAAGTCCCATAGTGCTCAGAGCCATTTTATCCTAAGGACAAATACATACACCCACGCCCGAGGGAGGACTCGTACCTCCGCCGGGATCAACCGTAGAGTCCCTGACTGCAGCGCCTTAGACCACTCGGCTAATCCAGCGTGGCATTGAATTACACCTATCGTGCAGCATGCATATTGGGTTATGGGAGTAGAAGCTGCGTGGCCACGTCTGCTACCAAAGGCATATAGCAAACATGTCTATAAACATTATATCTAGGAAAGCCAAAGACATAGTATCTGGATGAAACTGTGTACTATCAAAGCATAAACAGGATGAAGAGAAACCATACACATATTATGAGGTAAAAGTTCATATATTTCTCGAAGTAATTTTACATTTTCATTAGCAGATATAACAATGACACCATTTTCACTTCTTCTTCTTGAGTCGATGGAGAATTCCAGGTCTTGAGTAGCAGTAAACTTGAAGATTCCATGCATCCATGAGATCTTCTCCTTCCTTTTGATGTGGATGATGGTATCCATGTTGTCGAATGATCAAAGCGATGTCACCATACCTGTGTAAGGTGTGCGATGATCATCCCAGTGAACTCCATAGTAGAAATGTGTTAACCACTCTTCTGTATTTTAGTATACTTCAAATTCTTGATAGACCTCGCCAATGCAATGGTTGCTGGGAATCTTTCAATTATTCCAGTAACTTCCAGGAATGCCGAGTATTTAAATATGATCTGTCTATGCTCATCATTACAGAAAACATGAAGCAAAGAAATAAGCCATTGAAAAAGTAATAGCATCTTGCTTGGCTATGAAACAGACATTATTATTAATATTATGATTATTATTATTGTTGTTGTTGTTGTTGATCTTACAATCAATACACCCAATACAACATATTTTAATTGATGGTGGCCCATCAATCTGGCATCGCACATTCGAGTCATAGCGCTTAAAGCATGGCTCATACTTCGAAATGAGTTCATCCCTTTTAAACACGTCAGGTAGCAAATAAAATCTGTGCTGTATATATCACATAGCAATGGTACAAGTTATGTAGGGAACATGTACAGTAGTAAGCAAAAACATTCATGTGGCGACGACTCTTAATCAGCTTCATATAAATATCTGAGAGCACATTGCATGCATTTCTTGATTTCACCCACTCAAACACGTACACTCCTGGAAATTGAAATAAGAACACCGTGAATTCATTGTCCCAGGAAGGGGAAACTTTATTGACACATTCCTGGGGTCAGATACATCACATGATCACACTGACGGAACCACAGGCACATAGACACAGGCAACAGAGCATGCACAATGTCGGCACTAGTACAGTGTATATCCACCTTTCGCAGCAATGCAGGCTGCTATTCTCCCATGGAGACGATCGTAGAGATGCTGGATGTAGTCCTGTGGAACGGCTTGCCATGCCATTTCCACCTGGCGCCTCAGTTGGACCAGCGTTCGTGCTGGACGTGCAGACCGCGTGAGACGACGCTTCATCCAGTCCCAAACATGCTCAATGGGGGACAGATCCGGAGATCTTGCTGGCCAGGGTAGTTGACTTACACCTTCTAGAGCACGTTGGGTGGCACGGGATACATGCGGACGTGCATTGTCCTGTTGGAACAGCAAGTTCCCTTGCCAGTCTAGGAATGGTAGAACGATGGGTTCGATGACGGTTTGGATGTACCGTGCACTATTCAGTGTCCCCTCGACGATCACCAGTGGTGTACGGCCAGTGTAGGAGATCGCTCCCCACACCATGATGCTGGGTGTTGGCCCTCATCGCTGAAGACGACACGTCTCCACTCGTCCCTTCATTCACGCCTGTCGCGACACCACTGGAGCGGGCTGCACGATGTTGGAGCGTGAGCGGAAGACGGGCTAACGGTGTGCGGGACCGTAGCTCAGCTTCATGGAGACGGTTGCGAATGGTCCTCGCCGATACCCCAGGAGCAACAGTGTCCCTAATTTGCTGGGAAGTGGCGGTGCGGTCCCCTACGGCACTGCGTAGGATCCTACGGTCTTGGCGTGCATCCGTGCGTCGCTGCGGTCCGGTCCCAGGTCGACGGGCACGTGCACCTTCCGCCGACCACTGGCGACAACATCGATGTACTGTGGAGACCTCACGCCCCACGTGTTGAGCAATTCGGCGGTACGTCCACCCGGCCTCCCGCATGCCCACTATACGCCCTCGCTCAAAGTCCGTCAACTGCACATACGGTTCACGTCCACGCTGTCGCGGCATGCTACCAGTGTTAAAGACTGCGATGGAGCTCCGTATGCCACGGCAAACTGGCTGACACTGACGGCGGCGGTGCAATAATGCTGCGCAGCTAGCGCCATTCGACGGCCAACACCGCGGTTCCTGGTGTGTCCGCTGTGCCGTGCGTGTGATCAATGCTTGTACAGCCCTCTCGCAGTGTCCGGAGCAAGTATGGTGGGTCTGACACACGGGTGTCAATGTGTTCTTTTTTCCATTTCCAGGAGTGTAGTTAGCAGTAACATTATCTTTTCCCCGCAAATCTGCAGTCCCCAAGGCTAACTGTCTTAACATATTGAAGAGGTAAGACATCTAGAATTTTTTTTCTAATGTGTGACTACAGCTCTGTTCTTGAATAAGCAGAACTGTACAGCCACTTTCCCACTTTAATAGTAACAACTAAAGCATGAGTGTAATTAGCACAATATACTCACTACCACTCCTCAAATTCACTATTATAATTATGGCATTACCTTATTTACAGACATCATTCACACAATTGAAGCTGAATAACTGGATGGTGATGGATTCATAGTGATTATTCAGTTACATACATTTGGTGCGTTGAAAGGGACAAACAGAAGTCTATTGTATGCCCTCCTGCTGCTCCAAAGTGTTGAACAGGTACGGCGCTTAGCAACAGGAACTTAAAAATGCGCTTCGACTAGAACAATTTTGCGGTTACTCCACTCATTCGCATGGCCCCTGAAAATTAACTCTGAATGGATGTACTCTAATGTATAATGCATTCACAATGATTTCTTAGTCAGGGGAAATTTGTATGATCTGCATGATAGAAGATAGGTCTACAGAAGCTATGAGTGGAATGCACTGACACAAATCCTGACTTGGCAGTCTGAATATATAAAAGACACCACTGTGTTGGCTGGATTTACAAGCAAGGAAAATATGAAAAGGTCTCGTGGAAGTGGTGAAATCCATAAATTAATAATTTTTTCATACACCTGTCAATGATGTTCAAAAATGTTATGCTGCTGCTTGAACATAAAGGTACTGTGGCTTATGTTCCAACATTCACCAGGCGTTTGTGGGAACTAATAAGAACACTGTTCATCTAAAAACTAAACAGAATTACATATGTCTAGTCGTAAGGGGAGGATAGATTTGACTTGGTGAATTGTGTTTTCAACTCATTGAGGACTATGTCTGGACATAAGCAGTGACAGATTCATTTCATAAACAGCTTCACAATATAGCAACGCGAGGGTTCAACTGGATCTGCTATAGTGTACAAACAGGATGGGCAATATGGCTGTAACAAAATGGAGACACAGAACGTCCCCTCGTCGTCCTCCCTAACCATATCCTCACATTTTCCTTGTTGCGCTATCGACTGCGAGGTTGATTACAGTTCCAACCCTTTCGTCCGTGGGACCGCTATTGATTATCACATAGTACCAGACGCCTGTGCTTTTACAACACTTGTTTGAGAGAGTCTTAGCAGGATGCAGCATCTTCCTGAAGTGCTGACTGGAAGGCTTAAACGTAAAAAAATTTCCTAGAACTGAGGAGAATCGAGACACCTTGCCGTTATAAGTGTGGGTGCACCATAATTTTTGCAGGTGATGTACACATATAAACGGTAACTGCAGTGCTTGTCTAAAATGTGTATATGTTGCAGTGTACAGTTACTGTGGCTTATGTTCCGGCATGTGCAGAGAAAATGACTGTGCGTCCTATCATGATGGAGGTATAACTGTAAGGGTATGAGAGAGATTTTACATGTGGTATAGAGATTGAAATTGCAACGTGAGGTTCCTTCCAGAACCAAAGTCATCAAGAGGAGACATTTCCAGTACTTCGCTCAGTGTAATATTTAATTGTACTTACACTGATATTTAAATATGTGTCTGGGTCTCAGTATTCTTGCACCTCTCGAGATTGCCGTAGAAAGTGTAGCAGGAAGCTGTCAGATCTTGGCTAGAAACAGTATCTCAGATGATGCCTTTGTTCTGGGATGGGGGTGGCCCATCCTTTGTATACCAGTTTGCACTGAGTAGCTTCAGACCGCATGTGTTGCAAGTATATGGATATTTGACAAGATTCAATTTGACGAGTGTTGGCGCTGGGGTACTGATAGCATTCGGATCCCTCTCCTCCCGGAGAGGACTCTGCACAGCTGGCGGACCTATCTCTTACTGACATGCACTGTCTTGGCTGCGGCCATGCGCCACGCTTACGGCGTAGTTTCCGCCGATGGCGCTGTACTGCGGCACAGTGTGCTGATTGTGGACGTCCTGAAGGTGAGTACGTGTGATGTAAGAGTCGCAGCAGTACTTGTTGTTATTATCCTATCACACAGTAGACCATTTCCTCCCTCCTTTCAAATGTACTGGAGAAGAATTGTATAGTGCTTTAAAAACCCAATCGCAACATCAAATTCCCGATTTATCAATTTATTATTTCCGTTACATGTATTACAAAACAGAAGTGTTCGGTATGGGCAGGCATGGCCTGCTTGGCTGTGGGTCTCTCTCCCCTAACCAGTGCGGATAGGGCTACTATGTAGTCAGTGCAATGTGTGCTCCTCACTATCACTAGCTTGTGTGATCGGTATGATTTTTTTGTTTCTCCAGATACGTTTGGTGGAAACATTGTGGTGGAGAAGAGTGTTTGTGCTCTCATACATCGGTGTGTACAAGACATCGGATATGTTTAGTGCTTCGATCGATTTGTCCTGGAAATTTCATTACTTGATTTGCATAATGATTATGTGTGATACTCAAACTTCGAAAATATGTTTTATTCCAAAGAAGGATCATCGTAAGGTGTGGGGAGTGTTTTAAGCGATCTATTTCACTCTTGTAAACTGTTAAACAATTAATTTGATAGGTTAGTGAAAATTGATTATTTCGCTCTATTTTTGACATCGAAATGTCGTCAGCTCTCCCTTTGTCTCCAGCATTATCCAATAGGAACACTGTATTCTGAGGAGAGTTGAAAAAATCCGTCTGCGTGTTTCGAGACATCAGTTCATATGGACAAACAGGGAGTGGCTTCTTGAGAGAGACAGAACAGGTAGTGCGTCTGGTATTTCCTGATCAGCAGAATACAGCCACTTGATGCTTTGATTGGGGGCCATGAGATCGTCGTCAGTGGTATTTAGCAACGTGATCTGTAATCAGGATGTAGTGTGTTTTTGACCGTTGTGACGGCGTCCTGACGATAGGCACACATGCGGGACACCTCAAACAGTGGCTTCTATACCACTCTTCATTCCCTTCATGATGTGTAGACCACTTTTGCAGGGTTTAACTGTCAGTGCAATATGTCTGCTGTATATTTCTCGATCTGTACCAAATAGTTTGCCACTGAGATCCTAGTAATTCGTCTGTCTGCAGAAAGTGGCAGTAGGTTTACGAAGTTTTAGATATTTGTTCTGATTTTCTCTTCTGTGCTTAGACACCTGTGTGCTTTGAAACGTGAGGAAAATAAAAAATAAGTGCTTTAACGTCCCTGGATCTGGCAACAAATATAAAGTAAACGCACTCAGCGTTTACATGTGCAATCAGAAGAAAAAAGTGCCACTGGGGTGTCACCGCCAGACACTACACTTGCTAGGTGGTAGCCTTTATATCGGCCGCGGTCCGTCAGTATACGTCGGATCCGCGTGTCGCCACTATCAGTGATTGCAAACCGAGCGCCGCCACACGGCAGGTCTAGTCTAGAGAGACTCCCTACCACTCGACCCAGTTGTACAGCCGACTTTATAGCGATGGTTCACTGACTACATACGTTCATCATTAATGGATTAAAGTTAAGTATCAAACTAATTATGTCCACTTTCTGAATTCTAATTCCTTGTCATGTTCCAGACCTCACGTCAGTATAATTCTTCCCTCCTCACGCCAGCCTGCGTGAGCTAAAACGCGTGCATTTCGGCCTCCATTCGTAACCCGGTGTTGGCTCTTCTGCCAACACAACAGCCACAATTGCTTACATATTTCATGTCGCCTTGTCACCCACAAATTGCCTAAATAAAAAGTATTCCATACACTGCAGTCAGTTTCCCCACAAGTTCTTTAACTAAATAAATAAACTATGTATAAATAAGCAACATTCCACACATTGTCTAAACTATTTAAGAAATATTTCATACACTCCAATCGTCTTCCTGCCTAATATCTAATCAACTGAGTCTTATTCTCACAGATTTCCAGGTTGCGGATGGAGGGGGATAGGTTAATTAATTGATCAACTTAATTTACTAGTCAATCAAATTGGTATCAAAAGTGTGCTCGTATCGGTGAGGGTATTCCCAGAGGGATGGAGGCAGAGGAGGGGGAGGATGCGGAGGGGGATTTGTGGGGGTTTCTTTGAAACCACTTAACCGAATAATAAAAGGACAAATTATCCAAAGAGGGTTATAATCCTCCTAGCAGAACAATAGATAAAGGAGCTACCAATCAAAAGAGATCAGTAAGTTTGCCCCTGAATATATAATTGCCCCTGATGTAGGCAACCCACGCTAACAAATCGTCTTCATGTCCTTGTTTGCCTTACTATTGTCAATATGCAGCCTTGGCATTAGTTCTCAGTGGGACTCAGCAGCAGCAGCAGCAGTGATCTTCATAACATAGCAACTGTTGGATGGCTAAAATATTGAATCTAGTTGATTTTAGGATCTGGCAGCCATTGAGACTTTCAAGACTTACTGCACCAGGAAAGCCTAAAAAGTCACTAAGACTGTAGTGCTTTCACATTCATCAGTTCCTGATAGTTCTTCAGAGCTTCCACCAATTTTGAGTTACATCTGACTCCATCTGCAATTTACCTGTGTTCCAAATACTCTGCTTCAGGTATAGAAAAATGACATTTTGACACAGACAAGGAAAAATTTACTCTGCTTAGTCTCTCAAATACAGCTTACAATCCTTCAGCATATTGTTGCATGTCTCAGCTGAAAATTATATCATCATCGAGGTAAACCAGACAGCATTTAACCAAAGAATAGGATAAAAAATAGGACCTAACCATGAAAAGAACGGATTATTCTCAGAGGGTCATAATACTCTTAGCGGAACTACAGGTCAAGGAGCTGTCAATCAAAAGAGGACAATAGGTTTGCCTCTGAATATATACTTGCCCCTGATGTAGTCAATCCACACTAACAAAGCATCCTCATGACCTTGTTGTCCTACTACTGTCAATTTGCAGCCTTGGCATTAGTTCTCGGTGGGGGTCAGTCCTCTGAAGGCAGTATCTGTCAGACAATGGAATGTAGCTGGCGCATTCTGTAGACCGAAAGGGTGATGGTTATACTTGTACATTATACTTGTATACAACTATAGACATAATAAATGATATTTTAGCCCAATCGTCTGGATGTACAGTTGGTTGATTGTACCTGGTGGTTAGGTCACAAACAGAGAAGATTTTGCATAAACCAAGATTATCCAGTGAGTGTACAAGATCCGGTAATGGATGAATGTCGGGTAACTCTAAGACATTCATCTTCTGGTAATCAACAGAAAATCGATATTTCTGTTCTCCTTTAAGCGATTTCTTCTTCATGATTACGATGAACAATGGCCAGGGTGGATTTGACGGTTCTCTATGTTCAACGATCCCAGCTTTCAGTTGTTGTTTAATCATCCCGTCGACTAAGGCTTGTTGGCTGTACAGGAGTCTGTATGGTCGTTGAGCAATGGGTGCTGCTCCTCCTGCACGTATACTGTGTTAAACTAATGGAGTTGCTGGGAGATTATCCCGCTCACGGAAAATATCAGAGTAGCTCAGTGGCACTGGTGAAATTATTTCCCGATTCTTCGGCGATAAGTTCAAGTGGTTCAAATGGCTCTGAGCACTATGGGAATTAACATCTGAGGTCATCAATCCCCTAGACTTAGAACTACTTAAACCTAACAAACCTAAGGATATCACACACATCCATGCCCGGGGCAAGATTCGAACCTGCGTCTGTAGCGGTCGCGCGGTTCCAGACTGCAGCGCCTGGGACCGCTCGGCCACAACGGCCGGCGGCGATAAGTGGTTTAATTTAGTAACTAGCTCCTGTTCGATTCATCCGTGTACTTCGTCAGGTGCCTGTTTCGTACTGACATTCGAGGGACAGTAACTTACCCCTATACGTGTTTCTCCTTGTAGGGACTTCTATCACGTCTTGTTGATCTATATTCGATGCTATTGCCACAATAGTTCCGAGCGGTAAATCTGCTTTAGGGTTACTCATGTTAGCAATGCTTACTGGAACGAGCGATTTTCCACTTAGTTCGTCCATAATGACGTTGACAGTTCTTGCCACATAGCAATGCCTCTGATCTAGCAAGTCACCGTTTACTGATGGCTCAGTTAACAACAAATTACTTCCCTGGCACTTCGGTATATCTACGGTCGATATATGGCATTTTTCCTGTCCCAAGAGAGATGTGCTCGCTTTCTTTGAAAAGTACCTCGGCTTGGAACGGTATACTTGGGTCGCTGCTCGGTTTGCGCATTACCTCAACGATTCTGACATTCCTCTTAGAGTTCCCACTACAGTAGTAACGATTATGACCGAACTTAATTTCTGTTTTTGCTACATCGATCTGAGCCTGGTGCGCTGGCAGCAAAACCAACCCTAGTATACATTCGTAGCGTTTCTCTCTGTTAGGCCTACTTATCATTTGCATTCCGGCCGCATACTCATCTTGGCCTATCACGAAGTTAATCAAAACTTATGTCTGACTGTGCATGCGGTTGCTTTTTAATCCTTTAAGGGTACAGCTTGGCTGCCTCCACCTTCTTTCCTTCGAGTATTTCTAGCCTATTGCGCACTCCGATGATAACTGGTTCCTGAACAAGCTTCAAACACACAATGATCTGGTTCTGAGGTCCGTCTGAGTTGTCCGTAGCTTATCCATAAGTCGAACTGCCGTTTGAATGGCTTATTCAAATGTCTCACAACGCGTTAATCTGACTGCACGACCGACTTCGCCTTGTAGCCCGTTAAAAAACGCACCTAATGCCCTTTGTCCTGCTTTATGCAATTTTGCCTCATTGTGCGGATCATGCTCACTGAGATCATATGTGTTTGTATTAATTTTCCTAATGCGATCAGCAAAATGCTCAGTAGATTCTCCATCCAGCACACACATGTGTGGAACTGTTTCCTGTGAAACCTTGCCGTATTCTTCCTCTTGTCAGTGTCTGCTATAATTGTCGTACGTAGCTGCTCGACGGCACATGGTATCACACGTAACAAAATCGAGTTCACGAGCTTGGATCCACAATTTTGCCACGATTCTTTATCCCAATCACTCCAGGATCCTAAAGTTGCTGCCTTTTCCAGTTTTTTCTTAACACGTGATCATCTTCTTCAGATTTCCTACGAGAGACTGGAATTATAGGAATCAAAGGAAAATTCTTGACTAGCGCTGAATCCATGATGCTTTCATCGGCTCTATCCCGAGGGATGCTTTTTACCTGATCCACGTCCCTTCTACCTCCTGCATCTGTTTTTAATTGCTGAATTTCTGAGCGTAATCGTGCTATATAACAGTTTGAAAAACTGTAACTTGTTGTGCATCAGCCATAAGTGATTAACCCGGTTACTCTATTTATTAAAAAAAATTACCATCATTGCCGTTCTCGTGCTCAGTATCTGCTGCAGACTTACCTCTAGTGCTGTGCCTCGTTCTGGTGCATCACCCGAAAAGATGCGCGCCGACGGAAGAATTATGTGTTCATCTACCATGCGCAAGTCCCACATATGCGTACGAAACACAAGGAACGTGAATAGTGTCAATCACCACTACATAATCCTATTGGAAGAATGTGGGTATTCTTCCCTCCCCATGAAAGGTATTCCAGAGGATCCCAATACTGACAACATTTCATAATATGTTTTACTGGTCAGGATAGGTGTGTGTGTGTGAGTGGGGGGGGGGGGGTTCTTACAGTAAGCAGGTGATCAGTGCTCGAACACAGTCAGTTGATTTACTGAACTTTATTCAAATCAAGTTACGTACACTCTCTGTAGCGTTCAGCATCCTTGCAGCCACTGACTCATACGCGACTGACTACTGGTCTGTAGAAAGACCCACTTTTATTCTGCGTGGATAGCTGACTCGCGTGGGCGACAATCCGGAAATGAGGTCTCAAGGGGGACAGAAACATGTGTTCCACGCAGGAGGGTGAACGATCGCTTGCCTACTTTCTCGTTCCCTTGCAGCAATTCACTTACAGGCCTCTGGTCCTATGTTGGTACATTTAAGTTTGAAGTGACACTGCGAGAGATCTTACTGCCCTCCCTTTATTTCCACTCCGCAACACCGAGACGCAACACAACTTGTTACATCAAAATACGTGTTTCTGAATTATAGGAGGTGCTACTCAGAAGTACTTTACACACATCTTCCCGCCGCAGTGCTAGGATGGCCAGGACATACGTATTCGCTACAGTGTCTCCAGACTACCTGGCGCACCCACACGCAATGGACAATAGATAGTATCGGTGTGCAACTTGTGTAGGCTGCACAAAGGATCTGGAGAGACTAGTTCCACACACCCAAAGTTACAACATTCCCGACCAGGTGTGAGTTATATTGGAGAAGGTGACCTGTCGAGTCTGCAAGATGCGACTCACTAGAAGGCACTTGGAGTGGCAAAGTGAATTGCGGAGCTCGACAGGCAGAGAACACGAAATTACCACTGAAAGTTTGTACAGCGGCCTGTGAGAAATGATCTTCACTGCACTCATCAGAGTAACAGCAAAATAACATTAATGAAAATTATTCGCTGTTGAGTGATTTTGCTATCTTGATGTAGCTTGTGCCAGAGTGACTACACTGATGGTTTTAACTTCCTCCTTTCTAGTGCGGTGAATATTTTCACTTGGTTGTTTGTTTTCTTTCCTGCTGCTGCGCAGTTGTTACTGGTACAGCAGGATAATTTCCTTAGGTGAAATCTTGCACTTTGTTTTACACACACAAAACCACCAAGTACGCTGCATAGATTTAACGTCACCTAGGCATGAAGAGAGGGGAGTTGGGGGTACAGCCAGGACGGACAGCCAAAAATAAGTTGTTTCCGATACAAGAATATTCAGTATACAAGAATATCCAATATAATTTGTAATATAGCCTACACAAATGACAGGGAATAAACAAGCTAATTAAATCTCTTAAATACAAACAAGTGCATGCTATTGAAATACCTTTCTAGTTAGCCTGTTTGCTGATTAACAACATCAAGGATGACAGTGATAAACTAGAAGATAGTTGGATCATTTACAACATCGTTGTTCATATAATAATTGTAGTCTGATGCTACAGGTACTTTCCTCTTCAAATGGGGAAAAAATTTGGAAATTTGTGGTAAGTTTCTATGGGACCAAACCGCTGAGGTCATCGGTCCCTACGCTCACACACTGCTTAATCTAACTTAAACTTACTTACGCTAAGGACAACACCCACACCGATGCCTGAGGGAGGTCTCCAACCTCCGACGGGGGGACTTCAAATGGGATTAGAGCTTATGAAGGTGTAAGGAATTCACAAAGGTTTTTTTTAGCTTTATATGTGAAATGTTTCAGTGTTTATTCAGACGGCGGTGAAATACATGAACGTGTAAGTATACACTACCGGCCATTAAAATTGCTACACCAAGAAAAAATGCAGATGATAAACGGGGATTCATTGGACAAATATATTATACTAGAACTGACATGTGATTACATTTTCACGCAATTTGGGTGCATAGATCCTGAGAAATCAGTACCCAGAACACTTCTGGCCGTAATAACGGCCTTGACACGCCTGGACATTGAGTCAAACAGAGCTTGGATGCAGTGTACAGGTACAGCTGTCCATGCAGCTTCAACACGATACCACAGTTCATCAAGAGTAGCGACTGGCGTATTGTGATGAGCCAGTTGCTCGGCCACCATTGATCAGACGTTTTCAGCTGGTGATAGATCTGGAGAATGCGCTGGCCAGGGCAGCAGTCGAACATTTTCTGTATCCAGAAAGCCCCGTACAGGACCTGCATTATCCTGCTGAAATGTAGGGTTTCGCAGGGATCGAATGAAGGCTAGAGCCACGGGTCGTAACACATATGAAATGTAACGTCCACTGTTCAAAGTCCCGTCAATGCGAACAAGAAGTGACCGAGACCTGTAATCAATGGCATCCCATACCATCACGCCGGCTGATACGCCAGTATGGAGATGACGAATACACGCTTCCAATGTGCGTTCACCGCGATGTAGCCAAATACGGATGCGACCATCATGATGCTGTAAACAGAACCTGGATTCATCCGAAAAAATGACGTTTTGCCATTCGTGCACCCAGGTTCGTCGTTGAGTAGACCATCGCAGGCGCTCCTGTCTGTGATGCAGCATCAAGGGTAACCGCAGCCATGGTCTCCGAGCTGATAGTCCATGCTGCTGCAAACGTCGTCGAACTGTTCGTGCAGATTGTTGTTGTCTTGCAAATGTCCCCATCTGTTGATTCACGGATCGAGACGTGGCTACACGATCCGTTACAGCCATGCGGATAAAATGCCTGTCGCGACTGCTAGTGATACGAGGCCGTTGGGATCCAGCACGGCGATCCGTATTACCCTCCTGAACCCACCGATTCCATATTCTGCTAACAGTCATTGGATCTCGACCAACGCGAGTAGCAATGTCGCGATACGATAAACCGCAGTCGCGATGGACTACAATCCGACCTTTATCAAAGTCGGAAACGTGATGGTACGCGTTTCTCCTCCTGACACGAGGCATCACAACAACGTTTCACCAGGCAACGCCGGTCAACTGCTGTTTGTGTATGAGAAATCGGTTGGAAACTTTCCTCATGTCAGCACGTTGTAGGTGTCGCCACCGGCGCCAACCTTGTGTGAATGCTCTGTAAAGCTCCTTGTGTGAATGCTCTGAAAAGCTAATCATTTGCGTATCACAGCATCTTCTTCCTGTCGGTTAAATTTCGCGTCTGTTGCACGTCATCTTCGTGGTGTAGCAGTTTTAATGGCCAGTAGTGTAGCAATATTTTGGTCACCTTATGGTTGTTGAATTCAGTTCTGAGTTATTCTATGACACAAGGAGAGGTTTTTATCTTGCTTAACATGTTAGGGTCATTACATATAAATCGTCTAACCTCTCGTTCCGCCAGATTCTGATAAATCTTGTACTTTCTGGTTATACAGTGATCAGCCAGAATATAATGACCACCGACCTACTATCGATATAAACCCGCCCAGGCGATACCAGCGTCACGTGGCGAAGAATGGTTGCTAGTCGGACACACGCATGGTACATGTAGTATCGGTGAGCGTGTTTTCCACGAGTAGGATGGGGAAGATGAGCGATCTAGCTGAGTCTGACCACGGGCAGATTGTGATGGCCCGGAGGCTTGGCACGAGCTTTTAGGAAACTACACGACTTGTTGGGTGTTCAAGGGGTGCTGTGGTGAGTGTATTCAATATGTGGCGGAACCAAGGTGAAACCACGTCCAGACGTCACAAAGTTGGACGACCACCACTCATTACAGATGTCGGATGACTTAAGTTGAGCAGACTGATAAAACAGGACAGGTGGCGAACTGTTCAGAACTAACATCAGACTTTAATGCTGGGCAGCGTACAAGTGTATCTGAACACACAGTGCACCAAGCGCTCCTAACGATGGGCCTTCGCAGCTGACGACCCAAGAATGTGCCAAAGTTAACACCATGACTTCGGAAACTGTAACTGAAATGGGCGCGTAACCATTGGCACTGGACCTTGATGCAATGGCAGGGCATTGCATGTTCTGATGAATCCCGGTAACTTCTTCAATATGCCGATGGGATAGCGCGAATCTGTCGTCTTCCAAGGGAACAGCTCCGTGTCACCTGTACTGAGGGACAGAGACAACCTGGCGGCGGCTCCGTTATGCCCTGGTGAACATTCACGTGGGCATCCATGGGTCCAGTGGAGCTCGTGCAAGGCATCGTGACGGCCAAGGAGCATCATATACTGTTGCAAACCGCTTACACCCCTTCATGACGATTACGTTTCCCAACGGCAGAGGCGTTTTTCAACAAGATAATGCACCATGTCACAAGGCCAAAGAGTGTGACAAATAGGTTTGAGGAACGCAGTGGTGAGTTACAATTGATGTGCTGGCCCCCCAACTTGCCAGATGTGAACCTGATCGAACACATCTGGGATGTGATTGAACGTGGCGTCAGAGCTCATCGCCCCCTCCCCAGAATTTAAGGAAATTAGGTGACTTGTGTATGCAGATGTGGTGCCGACCCCCTCCAGCAGCCAAACACGGCCTCATTGCTTCCATGCGAAGACGTATCGCCACTGTTATCCATGCCAAAGGTCGGCATACCAGCTATTGTAAGTAGGCTGTTTATGTTTTCTTTATGTAAGTAGGCTGTTTATGTTTTATTATCGGCAACGTTACGTAGCGCTCGGTATGAAAATCACTGGCTGTGCTGTGTGCAGTCTGTGGTTAGTTTGCATTGTTGTCAGCCATTGTAGTGTTGGGCAGCGGCAGCTGGATGTGAACAGCGCGTAGCGTTGGGCAGTTGGAGGTGAGCTGCCAGCAGTGGTGGATGTGGGGAGAGAGATGGCAGAGTTTTGAAATTACATATATTATGACTTTTGATGATATTAAGGTAAATACATTGTTTGTTCTCTATTAATATCTTTCATTTGCTAACTATCCCTATCAGTAGTTAGTGCCTTCTGTAGTTTGAATCTTTTATTTAGCTGGCAATAGTGGCGCTCGCTGTATTGCAGTAGTTCGAGTAATGAAGATTTTTGTGAGGTAAGTTATTTGTGAAAGGTATAGTTTAATGTTAGTCAGGGCCATTCTTTTGTAGGGATTTTTGAAAGTCAGATTGCGTTGCGCTAAATAATAATGTGTGTCAGTTTAAGCACAGTCATGTGTAAATAGTTCTAAGGGGACGTTTCATATGTCGACCCTTAGCCTAGGATACCTCACTGGAATCTTCTGATTTTTTCTTGTAGTTTGTGTAATTAGTGTAGTTTTTGTTTATTGCTAGCGCGTAATTATAGAGAGAATTTCCTTGGTAGTTGTGGTTTTTCATTGTTGCACAGTAAAACAGTTGTGGCATGCATGTAGATTTGCACCAAGTATTTCGCAGCTGCGCTTGCAATTAACTAGATATTATTTTCAGTTCTATGTTAATGTGTTCTCTTATTTTTGCTCTTCAAATTGTGCTTTTCTGTGTTATCGTGTGAAATGTTGTGACAATAATGGCGTGTGAAAAACGTAACACTTGGCTCCAAAGTAAACTGAAGAATGATAGTGAAGACGAAAGTAGTGTGTTACCGCCACCATGTAATGAATTCACTAATGTTCAACATAGTAATCTGGTAATTGTGCATAGGGAAATGGAGCGGGCGGCAAACAATGGCGTAGGCAGTGAAACAATTAGTGAACAGGGAAGCATTATCGATCGATCGGTCGGCAACAGCTCGCCTCAGGAATCCGAAATGACAGGACACAATCTTGCAAATACTGTAGATTCAGGTTTTGCGTCCTCACCCTTTTCTCAAATAAGTCAAGACACATTTTCTGCTATTCAAACTGCGAATATTGCCGGTTCAAATGCGTTGCCGAATAGCACTGAGGAACATGTTTCAGACACCAGTGCACTGTTATTACAGTTAATGCAACAAATGGGACAACGGCTACAAAAGTTAGACACAACGCTTGAACAAAATCAGAAACAAATGGAACAACACCAGAGACAAACACAGCAACAGTTAGACGCAATGGAACAAAATCTTCACACCACGCTTGAACAAACACGTGAAGATTTAACTACTGAGTTACATAACATTGAATCGAAATGTCAAAAAGTCTGTAATGACGTAAAAACACAAATTTGTGAACATTTTCAACCTATTTTTTCGCGGCATGAAAATGCATTACAGGATCACGAAGCAGCCATAAAAGAACTGCAAACCATTGTTCATGAAAATCATGAGACCTTGTGGGCTAAAATTGACTCAGTTGCATCTACCGATTCGGTTACGCAACTTGCAAAAACTCAGAAAAACTTAAAGGACATAGTAGATTCGATTTCAACACAAATGGACACTCTGAAACTTGGTTCAGAAAAACACACTGAGCAAATGTGTTCACTATCGGAGAAAGTAGCCGAACTTTCGGATCAGGTCACTAACTTATCTACAAAGGTAGATGATGATCTGAATGACACAAGACCCGTAGCCTTCACTGACACAGAAGAGTATGAACAAATAAGAAAATTCAAACAAAATCAAAATCAAATCAATACACAGTACAAAAGAGAAATCTGGGGAAGTACAAGATCAGTTGACGCAGGTGATACAAGAATTACATAATTCAGAGGACACTCGCGCTCCAACACGGGAAGAGGAACTTAGAAATACGGAAAAGCCACAAAATAATAACACAGGGCAATTCGGTAATTGTGAAAGAAATTGGCAAGGTACACCGAATTTTGAGATGGAACCGCCGACACGACGTAACAATGACCGATATGCTACTCGCCGACACGATGATTTTGACTATAAGCTGTTCATTACTACACGTAAATTCAAAACGTTTAAGAATTCTGCCAACGACATTCATCCACAAGCGTGGCTCCATTAATTCTCTCATTGTTTTCCTCCCAACTGGTCATTAGAACACAGATTTGAATTTATGTGTGGCTACTTGGAGAATGAACCAGCTGTAAGAATGCGATCGGTCAGTCACGATTGCCACAGTGAAGGAGAATTTTACCATGCCTTCCTCTCAGCATATTGGTCTCAAGCCACACAAGACCGAGTAAAACATGGCATTATAATGATGAAACATTTCGAACAATCTGAATTTTCCAGTCTTGTGAAATATTTTGAAGACATGTTGCACAAGAATCAGTACCTGTCAAACCCATACAGCCCCTCAGAACTCATCCGCATTTGCTTAATCAAATTACCTGAACATTTACGGCATATTATTTTGGCAGGACGTTGCAAAGACGACATTGAAGCTTTTGAGGGACTCTTACAAGAATTAGAAATTGACACAGACAGTCGCGGGATGCGAAAACAGGAAAACAATCACGACAGGTCACATCCGTCACAATTCCGTGACGACAGAAACAATAAATGGCCACGACAAGCCTATTCTTACAACGTAAATCGTGACCAAAACAGACACCACCCGTATGACAACCACTGGCAGAGTAATAGTTACGGAGAAAGATCGCATTTCCGTAGTAATGAATATGACAGAGACAATCATAGAAACAGACAATTTGGCAACCAGAACTATTATTATCATGGGAGACTGAATAACTTCAGACGCAACGGTCCACCGTGCAGTGATAATTCAGGGAGAAATTCTCCACCACTTAACCAACAAGAAAGAATCTACAGGAACTACCGACAAAACGACAGACCTGAATTCCATTGGTACTGGCGAGCTTTAAACAGGGCAGAGCCCTCTCGTCACGGTGAATTTGTGGAAGGTAGGTCTCCAAATCCCAATAACCACGCACGCCAACAAAGAAACAGACAATGACTCGCACCGCAGGCAGCCACTTGCGCCCGCTGGCTCAGGGAAAAATAACATTGACGCTAACCTTGAGCAAAATTCCAGTATTCTTTACCGACGTATACCACATGATAATTGCGTTAAAGTTGAAACTCTGCGTACTAGGAAGAGCAAAGGGCTACACCACATTTCACATGTGAAACCATTTCTTGAAAGATAATCTGCTTTTTAACTTTGTCTTTACCATAAAACGTTTTACTTCACGTTACTAGTATGCTTTAGAAACTGTTACCATGCAACAATGTTTGAAGTTAAATATCCAGTCAAGAAACAAGAGAACTTATTTAAACAGAAATTACGAATGCATTGTTATTGCGAACAGACGACACAGTGTTATTGTGTGTGTACATTCTTGCTTGTTAGTTGCACGATTACGTAACACGACTATAAGGCTCACATACTTAGAACATTTACTAGTACTGCTAATGAGATTTTAATGCAACATTTTGGTGTACTTGAAAATACATTCTGAATTAAAGTACTTTCTGAGAGATACTAGATGACACTTTTGACATGAGCAGAGAATTTTTTTAGGTTTTTGTGTACCATGTGTTTGGCAAGCACAAGGAGCCCTAGCTAATATGGTATTTGCTTATACAACTTTACACATCGGTACCATATTTCTCTAATACATAAATTACACAGCTATCTGATCATTTAACTGAGAGAGACAAACTTTTTTACTACGTCAGTGACAGATGTTTACGCAATTACACCGTTGGGTAACTTCACACTTACGAAATTGTATTTTGTCTGTACTGTGTGAACTCTTCATATGTTTTCGGAACCATTGTCATACTATGAGAGCTTTGAATGATGTATTTGGTATGAGATCATGATTTTTAAAGTACGTTTGATGCAGATGACACTATTGAAATGAGCAGAGAATATTTTTTATGGTTTGAAATTATTGCAGAAAGCTACAACTTTTTTGAGATTTGACTGAGGTGTTATGATGTTATTTTTACGACGATGATGTGTATTATGCTGTTGAGGTATGTTTATGTCAATAAGATGATGCTACCATATATGAGGAATGTGATTACGTGTTTATATGTATATGAATAATGAATAGAAGTTAGGGACTCTTGACTTGTGAAAAAGGATGTTGGAAACCAAGAATCGTACTTTAAGAGTTATGAAATGTGTGTAAATGCGTGAATGTATCATAATGCCGGCAAAAATTTTTTTGGACACTGTTATATTTATAGGGTTTTGTTTCTACACATTTGCAACGCAAATTCTCGACCCGTGAAATTTTGTATATGAGACTGTCACTGTAGCGGAAACTGCTGTCGTAAATATTTCCGTAAGAAAGTTAAGTGACCACCTGCACGTGTGTCGTCGGCACACAGCTGTGTCAGACACCTGGAGAACAAGCCATTAGGGTGTGCCTTTCCGGAAGCACAGGTAGAAAAAAAAAAGGGAAGCCATTATCCTCGCTATTGACATTTCCTTGTTGAAAGCATACTGTGGAGCTCGTAATTTATGATATTTACTGAAATGCCTAATGAAATGACGAGAAATATTTTTACATCTGCACACCTGATTACGACAAGCGTCTTTCTACGAGAGTTGAGAGAATTTCTACTAACTTATGAAATGTCACATGACTATTGAATGATATTTTTATGCTTTGCTTTTCGTAGTTGCTTATTTCACTTGATATCTGGTTTCCAGCTATTTTGCAGCATTGCTTTTATAAAATAAAATGCATTTGCTAATGTGAACACTTTCTGTCAACAGATCTATTAAATAATAATTTTGTAATCCACATTCTTTAAAAAAGGAGCACTTGGAAAGGAAAGAACAATAAGAAGGGACTAGTAACAGTAAATGGACACATACTTTTCTTTTCAAGTACATGGTAATATTTTTTTTTTTACAATAAGTTGTTGTGGTGCACCACTTTAATTGCATAGACATTAAGATGTGAATATACATTTCCCTTATCTGCATTGTTGTTTTTACTGTAATATTTTTTTGCTTGAGCTATGTCATGTTTAGATATAAGTTGTTGCTGCTGTTTGCCAGGCATAGTGTTATTGAATTTGACTTTGTATTATTCTGTTAAGCCAGTTTTACTAATGATTTATTTTTATTGTTTGCTGCACATTGCCTTAGATTAGTTGTAATATTACAATTGCTTTGCTAATTTCTTAATGCTGCTTGCTTCGCAAGCTGTTTATATCAATTGTTTTATGTGATGCTGCATTGCCTTGCCCCTTAGTTTAGCATCTGAGCTCAGTAGATTTAAGTTAGCTTAAGAGGAGTAGACTATATAAGAAACTAACTATGATGAATTTATAAGAAATGCATTGAGATGCTATCAGAAAATGGTCTGGCAAAAAAAAAAAAAAAAAAAAAAAGGATACTGTACAGTGGAGAAAAACTATTTTTGACAGAGGATATGAACAGAATACAGAAGGCAGGCTTAGATAGGACTTTTTGGGAATAATGATGAACGAAGGGAGATCTCCATGCAAAATACTGCAATGACACAAACCCTGTCCTTTCCTTTTGTGTTATCCCACTATGTGTTTGGGTAACCTTGTGTATTTGTGTTCTTCCTGTCTTTATATGTTTATCTGATAAGACTTATGTTGTAGAATTTTTTTAATACTCAGCTACATTCACTACGATGAGGAATACTGTTATCCTCAAATATACTTTGCATTAATAATATGCTATTTTCTTTGTAAAGATGTTTAGACATTATGTATTCTGTTCTGTTTTAATGCTCATGTGTGAAGTTGATGTTTTGAAAGTGATTCTGATCTTTTATTTTTGTACTCATGTCATAATTCCTGTAACACTGATGTATATGTTTATTTCTATTCTGTTGTAAAGCCTGTACTACAAATGTTATCTGTATTGTTATGTTTTTAATGATGTATTTTGTATCTTTGTAATTGTATTCTTATGTTCTAAAATTGTAATTGACACCAGTTCATCAAATTAAGTAACTTGTAAGCATTCATTTCACTGCACACTTTTCTGTTGGTCATAGTATATGGACAATATGTGAGAAGCAGGAACTGTTAGTGTTTGCACATGTGTTAATAATTCAGCAAGGGACTGGATAACAGCATTGCTGGTTCTAAGGACAATTCCAAAAACTTTGTGAGTGCACAAGTGGTGGTTATGAACTTGCTATATTCTCCGCAAGACTCTTCGATGGTGAATGTGCACCTGCACAGTCGCAACGGATGGCTGCTAGCCATCTCTACAAGGACTACAGTGGGTCTGCATCTTTGATGACCCAACAATACCATTATTTCTACAAGGACTGCAGTGGGTCTGCGCCTCTGGTGGCCCACCAATACCGTAATCTCTACCAGGACTACAGTGGGTCTGCTCTGTGATGACCTAGCTACCAATGTTCTTCAGAACTTCGAATGACTCTGCTGTGGGTTTGCTCTGTTGTGGCCCATTACCTGTCAGCATGTCAAGAGTCAGCACTGTCTTTCCGTTGGAAGGACAACACTACTTCTTCAAGACTGCATGAAAATCCACTACTTCTGTGTGCATTGTCTTTTACTGCTCCAACTTTGAGAAAAGAAACGGCAGTTTCACTCTGATGAATGATGAGGACTATCTTTATGGACTGTGAGAAAATTTTAGCTGTTGACCAACATTGTATTAATAAGTGTGTGCATTTGATATCTTTGTTATTGTAATTATGAAAAATTATTTCAAATCATTATTGGCCACTGCCCAAAAATATTTTGTAAAATTTTTTGTGGGGAGCATGAGGGCTATGTAAGTAGGCTGTTTATGTTTTCTTTATGTAAGTAGGCTGTTTATGTTTTATTATCGGCAACGTTACGTAGCGCTCGGTATGAAAATCACTGGCTTTGCTGTGTGCAGTCTGTGGTTAGTTTGCATTGTTGTCAGCCATTGTAGTGTTGGGCAGCGGCAGCTGGATGTGAACAGCGCGTAGCGTTGGGCAGTTGGAGGTGAGCTGCCAGCAGTGGTGGATGTGGGGAGAGAGATGGCAGAGTTTTGAAATTACATATATTATGACTTTTGATGATATTAAGGTAAATACATTGTTTGTTCTCTATTAATATCTTTCATTTGCTAACTATCCCTATCAGTAGTTAGTGCCTTCTGTAGTTTGAATCTTTTATTTAGCTGGCAATAGTGGTGCTCGCTGTATTGCAGTAGTTCGAGTAATGAAGATTTTTGTGAGGTAAGTTATTTGTGAAAGGTATAGTTTAATGTTAGTCAGGGCCATTCTTTTGTAGGGATTTTTGAAAGTCAGATTGCGTTGCGCTAAATAATATTGTGTGTCAGTTTAAGCACAGTCATGTATATATAGTTCTAAGGGGATGTTTCACTATTAGGTACGTGGTCATGATGTTCTGGCTGATCAGTTTAGATGGATACTGTATATACACTCCTGGAAATGGAAAAAAGAACACATTGACACCGGTGTGTCAGACCCACCATACTTGCTCCGGACACTGCGAGAGGGCTGTACAAGCAATGATCACACGCACGGCACAGCGGACACACCAGGAACCGCGGTGTCGGCCGTCGAATGGCGCTAGCTGCGCAGCGTTTGTGCACCGCCGCCGTCAGTGTCAGCCAGTTTGCCGTGGCATACGGAGATCCATCGCAGTCTTTAACACTGGTAACATGCCGCGACAGCGTGGACGTGAACCGTATGTGCAGTTGACGGTCTTTGAGCGAGGGCGAATAGTGGGCATGCGGGAGGCAGGGTGGACATACCGCCGAATTGCTCACCACGTGGGGCGTGAGGTCTCCACAGTACATCGATGTTGTCGCCAGTGGTCGGCGGAAGGTGCACGTGCCCGTCGACCTGGGACCGGACCGCAGCGACGCACGGATGCACGCCAAGACCGTAGGATCCTACGCAGTGCCGTAGGGGACCGCACCGCCACTCCCCAGCAAATTGGGGACATTGTTGCTCCTGGGGTATCGGCGAGGACCATTCGCAACCGTCTCCTTGAAGCTGGGCTACGGTCCCGCACACCGTTAGGCCGTCTTCCGCTCACGCCCCAACATCGTGCAGCCCGCCTCCAGTGGTGTCGCGATAGGCGTGAATGGAGGGACGAATGGAGACGTGTCGTCTTCAGCGATGAGAGTCGCTTCTGCCTTGGTGCCAATGATGGTCGTATGCGTGTTTGGCGCCGTGCAGGTGAGCGCCACAATCAGGACTGCATACGACCGAGGCACACAGGGCCAACAACCGGCATCATGGTGTGGGGAGCGATCTCCTACACTGGCCGTACACCACTGGTGATCGTCGAGGACACACTGAATAGTGCACGGTACATCCAAACTGTCATCGAACCCATCGTTCTACCATTCCTAGACCGGCAAGGGAACTTGCTGATCCAACAGGACAATGCACGTCCGCATGTATCCCGTGCCACCCAACGTGCTCTAGAAGGTGTAAGTCAACTACCCTGGCCAGCAAGATCTCCGGATCTGTCCCCCATTGAGCATGTTTGGGACTGGATGAAGCGTCGTCTCACGCGGTCTGCACGTCCAGCACGAACGCTGGTCCAACTGAGGCGCCAGGTGGAAATGGCATGGCAAGCCGTTCCACAGGACTACATCCAGCATCTCTACGATCGTCTTCATGGGAGAATAGCAGCCTGCATTGCTGCGAAAGGTGGATATACACTGTACTAGTGCCGACATTGTGCATGTTCTGTTGCCTGTGTCTATGTGCCTGTGGTTCTGTCAGTGTGATCATGTGATGTATCTGACCCCAGGAATGTGTCAATAAAGTTTCCCCTTCCTGGGACAATGAATTCACGGTGTTCTTATTTCAATTTCCAGGAGTGTATTTTATCCAACACAATATTTTATTATTTTCAGCTGCCATTACGAATTAGGTTTAATAAAATGCAATCTGTTGTGAAATTATTTGTTATCCAGGTTTTCGTAATTTAAGACTGCAATGAACGAGTAAATTGCACAATTTAGCTATGCGAAGACAATTTCAATTTTCTCATTTGTTTACTAATCCTATCATTATAATTCACCTTCAGACGATTTAAACACCTGTTCGTCTTTCTTAGAGGGCTGATTCACGTTTTCCAGACTCATTTGCTATTGCGCCGCGCCAGCGATAAAGCCAGAATGAAATATCCACAACATTCCTCATATTTCGTAAACAGTTTCAAGTACTGAAATTAGATTTTGACAAATGATAGCACGCAAAGAGAGAGTATTTTACCATGATGGTTTATTACGTAAAACGTCATTATCTACCATGTTATTCCAATAGCTACAGACTTTTTCGCTGAAAGAATGTAATTTTTAAGCGCCATGGATAGTCGGTGAAACAAGAAATGCTATGTGTTTTGTAACAACATTCGTGAAAATATTATAATTTTTTTTTGGGACTGAGGATGAGTTTTTCCATAAGCTTGCTTTTCCTCAGTTCCTCACATAATAAACTTAATAAACCACTCTTTCAGAATTCTTTCGCAATTGTGTCTGCACATGTTATTGAGGTGAGAAAGTGTAAACTTCGCTACTGTCAGGCGAAAGAAGCAAATTTTGACATGGCAAACAGAGAAATGTGTAGGTTTTACTCAAAATTCGCCATTCATCATGCATCTCTGAAGGTTACACATGGTTAACAATGCAGGAAAAAATAAATTTCTGCATTTTCGGCAGATATCTTTTTAGATACTAACAAAAGCAGAGATGACAGTATATCTTGCACCATGCAACTGTGAGCGTGGAGGGGCCCCACTTAATATTGACAAAAAAGATGGCGTACGCTTCAGTTTAGAACTGCACTTCCCTCCAGCGTACGGTATTTCCCCAACACCGCTCTGAGCGAACCCCCACCACTGCCGCTCTCCCCATGCTTTCCCAGCTGACTATGCATCTAGAGGCCATGGTATTTTGCGTGCACTTTACTCTCTGGATAAAGATCTTGTACAATACATGGTTTAAAAGAGGAAGATAAGGCATTAAATAGGGATTTCGAAATTCAAAAATGATCATACTCCTTACACAGTTCTTATCCTCGAATGTTGCTTCCCTAAACAAAAACGTTCCATTGTTGCAGGACAACACAACATCTTGTTTTATTAAGCTTAATATTTTTTAATTGAGAAGAATGCATGAACTCCAGTAATTTCTTCTAAGGGGGAAAATGGCCGTAACTGTTTTGCATCAGTCGTTCAGCATAGCTAGGGATTTCTTGTGAACCAGCTATGGCAACTAAATGTACCAAATGACAAAAACAACCTTCACAGTTACCTCGGAGTTTACTCTTAAGAGATAGGTTCTGAATGATTCGTTTTTACCTAACATATCATGGACAATATCAGCGCAAAACACAACATTATTACCAAGTAACTCAGACTTCTCCATACAACCTATGGGAATCAGACCAAGAAATTTTGTTTTGACCTCAGAATTGTCTCCCTAACATATACATTAACCAATATTGTCAAATCTGAGCTCTCATCTATAAGGATGGAAAATGCGTTGTATGTTAAATCATTATTTAACTCATCCTTAATATTTGCGGCCGGTACATTCTTAATAATGCTTGTGCATTTTGTGCAACTCTGACTTTTTGTTTTTGCAATTTTTGACTCCTTAAAATTGGATTTTACTGTCTCTACAATATTGTGCACTGAACTAAAACTGAAATTATGAGCCGCAACTAACGAACTGAATATTATATCAGCGATTGTGGCATGATTTTGGTATTTCTCTGATTTAAATATCCAGTAACGAAAGTAATATCCTAGACGTGAGCTCATGCTATACTGACGTTAATAATATTAATGTATTCTGTATTCCTATGGAAATTTTTATGTTGCAGTTCGTTACTCTAGTTGTAAATTCCAATTCATAAAGAACACCTTTAATAACAATAATAATGCACTCTAAGACCAAAAAATCGACACACAATGAAGGAATTATCCAAATGAGACGGAAATCGGCGGATGTGATGTACATGTACAGACAAACAAATGATTACAATTTCAGAAAAATTAGATGATTACTTCAAGAGAAAGCGTTTCACAAATTGAGCAAGTCAATAACATGTTGGTCCACCTATGGCCCTTATTAAAGTAATTATTCGGCTTGGCATTAATTGACTGAGCTGCAGGAAGTCCTCCTGAGTTATACTGTGCCAAATTCTGTCCAACTGGTGAGTTACATCGTCAAAATCCTGGCCTGGTTTGAGGGCTCTGCCCACAATGCTCAAATCGTTCTCAATTGAGGAAAGATCAGAGGACCTTGCCGGTCAGGGTAGGGTTGGCAAGCACAAAGACAAGCGGTTGAAAGTCTCGCCATATGCAGCTGGGCAGTATCTTGCTTAGATCTACATCTACATCTACATGCATACTCCGCAAGCCACCTGACGGTGTGTGGCGGAGGGTACCCTGAGTACCTCTGTTGGTTCTCCCTTCTATTCCAGTCTCCTGTTGTTCGTGGAAAGAAGGATTGTCGGTATGCTTCTGTGTGGGCTCTAATCTCTCTGATTTTATCCTCATGGTCTCTTCGCGAGATATACGTAGGAGGGAGCAATATACTGCTTGACTCCTCGGTGAAGGTATGTTCTCGAAATTTTAACAAAAGCCCGTACCGAGCTACTGAGCGTCTCTCCTGCAGAGCCTTCCACTGGAGTTTATCTATCATCTCCGTAACGCTTTCGCGATTACTAAATGATCCTGTAACGAAGCGCGCTGCTCTCCGTTGGATCTTCTCTATCTCATCTATCAACCCTATCTGGTACAGATCCCACACTGCTGAACAGTGGGCGAACAAGCGTACTGTAACCTACTTACTTTGTTTTCGGATTGCATTTCCTTAGGATTCTTCCAATGAATCTCAGTCTGGCATCTGCTTTACCGACGATCAACTTTATATGATCATTCCATTTTAAATCACTCCTAATGCGTACTCCCAGATAATTTATGGAATTAACTGCTTCAAGTTGCTGACCTGCTATTTTGTAGCTAAATGATAAGGGATCTATCTTTCTATGTATTCGCAGCACATTACACTTGTCTACATTGAGATTCAATTGCCATTCCCTGCACCATGCTTCAATTCGCTGCAGATCCTCCTGCATTTCAGTACAATTTCCCATTGTTACAACCTCTCGATACACCACAGCATCATCTGCAGAAAGCCTCAGTGAACTTCCGATGTCATCCACAACGTCATTTATGTATATTGTGAATAGCAACGGTCCTATGACACTCCCCTGCGGCACACCTGAAATCACTCTTACTTCGGAAGACTTCTCTCCATTGAGAATGACATGCTGCGTTCTGTTATCTAGGAACTCTTCAATCCAATCACACAATTGGTCTGATAGTCCATATACTCTTACTTTGTTCATTAAACGACTGTGGGGAACTGTATCGAACGCCTTGCAGAAGTCAAGAAACACGGCATCTACCTGTGAACCCGTGTCTATGGCCCTCTGAGTCTCGTGAACGAATAGTGCGAGCTGGGTTTCACACGACCGTCTTTTTCGAAACCCATTCTGATTCCTACAGAGTAGATTTCTAGTCTCCAGAAAAGTCATTATACTCGAACATAATACGTGTTCCAAAATTCTACAGTTGATCGACGTTAGAGATATAGGTCTATAGTTCTGCTCATCTGTTCGACGTTCCTTCTTGAAAACGGGGATGACCTGTGCCCTTTTCCAATCCTTTGGAACGCTACGCTCTTCTAGAGACCTACGGTACACCGCTGCAAGTAGGGGGGCAAGTTCCTTCGCGTACTCTGTGTAAAATCGAACTGGTATCCTATCAGGTCCAGCGGCCTTTCCTCTTTTGAGCGATTTTAATTGTTTCTCTATCCCTCTGTCGTCTATTTCGATGTCTACCATTTTGTCATCTGTGCGACAATCTAAAGAAGGAACTACAGTGCAGTCTTCCTCTGTGAAACAGCTTTGGAAAAAGACATTTAGTATTTCGGCCTTTAGTCTGTCATCTTCTGTTTCAGTACCATTTCAGTCACAGAGTGTCTGGACATTTTGTTTTGATCCACCTACCACTTTGACATAAGATCAAAACTTCTTAGGATTTTCTGTCAAGTCAGTACATAGAACTTCACTTTCGAATGCATTGAACGCCTCTCGCATAGCCTTCCTCACACTACATTTTGCTTCTCGTAATTTTCGTTTGTCTGAAAGGCTTTGGCTATGTTTATGTTTGCTGTGAAGTTCCCTTTGCTTCCGCAGCAGTTTTCTAACTCGGTTGTTGTACCACGGTGGCTTAAATGTAAGCCCAGGGTAACTTTCCATGAAGGGCAACAAAACGAGACTGTGCTGTGCTGGTGCCGTGGATGACAAATGAACGAGTGTTGCTCTGAAAAGGAATGGCCCCCCAGCCCATCACTTCTCGCAGCATGGCGGGCGACAGTATGTTTGGTGTCCCATTGCTGTCCAGGGCGTTTCCAAGCACATATTCAACCTGGAATCTCATTGACTGTGGTAGAATTGTCTTCAGTGATGAGCCCTACTTCAAACTGATCCCAAGCGACCAACGAATACGTGTTTGGAGACACTCCTGACAGCGCTGGGATACCAACCTGACAGTCACCTGTCATTTGGCCCAATAACCAGGAGAGACGGTCTGAGATGCCATTTCATTTCGTGGTACGATCTCTGTGGTTGTCACTCGCGTCACTCTTACAGCACAGCAATGCATCGACGATATTCTCGCCCTGTTTTGTTGCCCTTCATGGCAAGCTAACTTGGGCTTATATTTCAGCAAGATAATGCCCGCCTGCACTCGGTGAGAGCTTATACTGCTCGTCTTCATGCTTACCAAATCCTACCTTGGCCAGCAAGGTCGCCATAACTCTCCATAATTGAGAACGTTTCGAGCATTATGGGCAGGACCCTACGACCACGTCGGAATTTTGACGATCTATCGCGCAAGTTGGACAGAATTTGGCAAAATATCCCTCAGAGGGGCATCCAACAACTCTATCAATCAGTGCCAAGCCGAATAACTGCTGGCATAAGGGGCAGAAGTGGACCAAATTTCTCAATTTCCGATACTCTTTTTCTTTAGTAAATCGCCCAATTTTTCTGAAATTGCATTTATTTGTTTGTCAATACATATGCATCTCGTCTTCTGATTTACGTCCCATTCGGGTAATTCCTTCATGGTACGTCATTTTTTTTTGTCTTAGAATGTAGTATGACAGTAATAATATTCATCTACACCTACATACACACTCCTAAGCCACCATGCGGTGCGGAGGGTACTCTGTACCATTCCCATTGTCTAATTCGTACTAACTGAAAAAAAAACATTTTCTTGCGTGAGAAATACTTCTTGTGTGGTCCTTAGCTTTCACATTCGTCTTGTGTGTCTGGCTTTCAATCTGGTTCACTACGACACTTCGTTTTGATCCTACCCCTATATTACACGCTTTTTACTTCACTTATGTGTTGCCATCACTAACTGCTCCTAACCACTTTTCAGAAATGTTTTAATTCAACGATTTTGCAGAAAGCAATTGTTTTCTCGATTTTTTCTCTTCTCACACAACCCCACTACTACATTCACTTTTCTGGTGTTGAAGAGCCACCTTTAGCGCTCATTATTTAGCAGTTTTTAGTTTAACGTTGCTGTATCCAAATCACACATGTCCAATTCACACGCCTTGTTGTAATGAATTGCAGATAATATTAAAACTGGGACAGCTACAGCTAAAGTAATTATACATAATACATTAATTCCTATCGTTAGTAACTGTTGTCGCGAGTGAAGCAGATTGTGGAGCTCTGCGGCTGCATCTGCAAATCTGTCCACCACGAAACTTGTTTATTTCTTGGTGTTACTCTACGCAAATCGTTAAATGCTGACCTTGTGTCGGAATCGAACATGATCAAACCGAGGAAAGTTCAAAAATTTTAGAAATCGGAATAATATTTTGTATTCACATTATTGGTAAGTGTTTATGACACAATTTTGAATTTGATGAGAAAGAAAGTAATAGAGGTTGGTTAAAGGTGGTTGCTCAACAATAAGAAAGTTTTTTGTATGTTTTACTAATTATTTTGTAACATGAGGTTACTTGGACTAATGTAAAAAAAAGGAATTTACATGTCGGTACTAGACTTTGCACAAAATAACTTTCTTCAAAACCACAAGTAATCTTAGTAAAGACGCTTGAAAACTTGTTCAAAATTGTATTTACAAAACGAAATTATTCAACTCAGAATCTATGAACTATAGGCTACACAGGAACACCCTATGTATATTTTGATTCTTATTGTTCATAAATTTGTATGGTTTTATTGTTATCTGTTCCCTTTATTTTGACTCTAGAGGACATTGCTAACTTTAATAAACTGCATTATTTACATTGTTCAACCAGTGTCAACACCAACATCATCTACGATGCTTAAAGGTTGTTGAACAATTAAAATCGTGCCCTCAACTTCATGAATCCCGTTAACTTGACATTAACGTCATGTTGTCTGTATGAGCAAATTATAAAGTTCTAACTCGTAGAGCCACATTTGTCAACAGAATCACTCTATGGTTTGAATCTATTATCGATTGTTACAACTTACAGGTCTTACAGCACCGGCAAATTTTTTTCTTTTTAAGTCATCAGTCTTCTGACTGGTTTGATGCAGCACACCTTGAATTCATCTTCTGTGCCAACCTCATCATCTCAGAGACCAGAGTAGCACTTGCAATAAAAATCCTCAATTACTCGATGGATGTATTCCTGTCTTCGTTTTCCTCTACAGGTTTTGCCCTTACTAACTCCCACTAGTACCATGGAGGTCATATCCTGATGTCTTAACAGATGTCCTACCATCCTGTCCCTTCTCCTTGTCAGTGTTTCCCACATATTCCTTTCTTCTCCGATTCTGCACAGAGCCTACTCATCCTTACCCGATCAGTCCACCTAATTTTCAACAGTTGTCTGCAGCACCACATTTCAAATGCTTAGATTCTCTTCCGTTCCGGTTTCTGCATTGTCCATGTTTCACAGCCATATATTGATGTGCTGCAGACGTACATTCTCAGAAACATTTTCCTCAAATTGAGGCCTATGTTTGATACTAGTAGACTTCCATAGGCCAGGAATGCCCCTTTTGCCAGTGCTAGCCTACTTTTGGCGTCCTCCTTGCTCCGTCTGTCATTAGTTATTTTGCTGCCTAGGTAGTAAAATTCCTTAATGTCATGACCATGAGGTGACCATCAATCCCGATGTAAAGTTTCTCGCTGTTTTCATTTCTGCTATTTCTCATTATTTTCGTCTTCTTCAATTTACTTTCGGTCCATATTCTGTATTCATTAGACTGTTCGTCTATTCAGCAGATCGTGTAATTCTTCTTCACTTTCACTCAGAATAGCAATGTCATCAGTGAATCGTATCATTAATACCCTTGCGCCTTGAGTTTTAATTCTACTCCTGAAACTTTCTTTTATTTCCATCATTGTTTCTTTGATGTACAGATTGAACAGTAGGGGCGGAGGACTACATTTCATACACCCTTTTTATTCTGACTATTTCTTTCCTGGTCGTCCACTATTATTATTCCCTCTTGGCCTTTGCACATATTGTATATTACGCGTCCTCCCTATAGCTTACCCCTATTTTTCTCAGAATTTCTAACATATTGCACCATGTTACATTGTCAACCGCAACATCAGAATTGTCTTTCTGGTGCCTTTACCTTTCCTAAAGCCAAACTGATCGTCATCTAACACATCTATTTTCTGTTCTTTTGTATATTATTCTTATCAGCAACTTAGATACATGAGCTGTCATGCAGACTGTGCGATAATTCACGCACTAGTCAGCTCTTGCAGTCTTCAGAATTGTGTAGATGATATTTTTCCGAAAGACAGATGATAGGTCGCCAGAAACATACATTCTACAAACCAACGTGAATAGTCGTTTCGATACCACTTCCACTGATGATTTTAGAAATTCTGATGGAATGTTATCTATCCCTTCTGCCTTAACTGATCTTAAGTCCTCCAAGGCTCTCTTAAATTCTGATTCTAATACTGCATCCTCTATCTCTTCGAAACTGGCTTACTTTTATTCTTCTATCACATCAGACAAATCTTCCCCCTCATAGACGGCTTCAATAGACTCTTTTCACCTACCCACTCTCTCCTCTTCATTTAACAGTGGAATTCCTGTTGCACTCTTAATGTTACCACCATTCCTTCTAATTCAACTGAAGGTTATTTTGACTTCCCTATAGTCAGTCCTTCTGACTATCATTTCTTTTTCGGTTTCTTCACATTTTTCATGCAGCCATTTCGTCTTAGCTTCCCTGCACTTCCTATTTATTTCATTCCTCAGAGACTTGTATTTCTGTATTCCTGAATTACCCTGAACATTTTTGTACTTACTTCTTTCTTCGATCAACTGAAATATTTCATCTGTTACTGTGTTTGTACTTATGTTTTTCTTTCAAATTTCTGTGATTGCTCTTTTCAGAGATGTCCATTCCTCTTCAGGTGTAGTGTCTACTCAGCTATTCCTAACCGCTGTATCTATAGCATTACGGAACTTCAAGCTTGGCTCGTCATCCCTTAGTACTTCCATATCCCACTTTTCTGCTTATTGATTCTTCTTGACTAATCTCTTGAATTTCAGCCTACTCTTAATCACTACTACGTTGTGATCTGAGTCTGTATCTGCTCCTGCGTACGCCTTACAATCCAGTATCTGATTTCGGGATCTCTGCCGGACCATGATGTAATCTAACTGAAATCTTCCCGCATCTCCCGGTCTTTTCCAAGTACACCGTCTCCTCTTGTGTTTCCTGAACAGAGTATTCGCTGTCACTAGCTGAAATTTATTACAGAACTCAATTAATCTTGCCCCTATCTCATTCCTTGCCCCAGTCTCATATTGTCCTGTAACCTATTCTTCTACTCTTTCCCCTACAACTGCGTTCCAGTCCCCCATTACTGTTAGATTTTCATCTCCCCTTACGTACTGCATTACCCCTTTAATATCCTCATATCTCTTCATCTTCAGCTTGCGATGTCTGCATGTGTACCTGAACCATTGTTGTTGGTTTACTGTCGATTCTGATAAGAACAAATCTGTCACCTAACTGTTCACATTAACACACACTCTGCCCTACCTTCCTATGCATAATGAATCCTACTCCCATTGTATCACTTTCTGTTGTCCGTAGCTCATGGTCTTGCGGTAGAGTTCTCGATACCCGCGCACGGGGTCCTGGGTTCGATTCCCGGCAGGTTAAGGGATTTTCTCTGCCTCGTGATGACTGGGTGTTGTGTGTTCTTCATCATGATTTCATCACCATTGACTCGCAAGTCGCGGAAGTGGTGTCAACTAATAAGGACTTGCAATACGGCGGCCGAACTTCCCCACGTGGGGCCTCCCGGCCAATGCCATACGATCATTTCATTTCCTTTCAGTTTTGTGTTGCTGTTGATATTACCCTATACTCATCTGACCAGAAATCTTTGTCTTCTTTCCATTTCACTTCACTGACGCCTTCTATATCCAGATTGAGCCTTTGCGTTTCCCTTTTCCGATTTTCTAGCTTCCCTGCCACGTTCCTGCTTCTGATATTCCATGCCCCGGTTTGTAGAACGTTATCCTTTCGTTGGTTACTCACTCCCTTTCTCATGGTCACCTCCATCTTGGCAGTCCCTTCCGAAGATCCGAAAGGGGGTTATTCCGAAATTTTTGCCAATGAAGAGATCATCATGACACTTTTTCATTTACAGGCCACAAGTCCTGTGGAATCACGTCATGTGTCTTTAATGCAGTGGTTTCCATCGCCTTCTGAATGTCCATGCCTTTGATCATTGTTAATCCTTCCACCCTTAGGGGTAGTTTCCCACCCCAAGGACAACAGAGTGCCCTAAACTTCTGTCTACTCCTTCACCTTCTTTCATATGTCCATCGGCAGGATGAGGGAGACTTCTTGTGCCGGAAATCTTTGGCCGCCAATGCTGATTATTAATTAGAATTCAAGGTGGGGCAGGTTTCAAATGTTCAAATGTGTGTGAATTCCGAAGGAACCAAAGTGCTGAGGTCATCGGTCACTAGACTTACACACTACTTAAACTGACTTATGCTAAGACCAACACATACACCCATGCCCGAGGGAGGACTCGTACAACCCCTGACATGGCGCCTCAAACCGCACGCCCACTCCGCACAGCTGGGCGGGTTTTCAACCAGGACTGAGGACGACTTGATTATTAATCAAAGACGCTACCCCTAGGCCATGCATGCAACCAACAATGTTATTGTTGTTGTGGTCTTCAGTCCTGAAACTGGTTTGATGCAGCTCTCCACGCTACTCTAGCCTGTGTAAGCTTCTTCATCTCCCAGTACTTACTACAACCTACATCCTTCTGAATCTGCCTAGTGTATTCATCTCTTAGTCTTCCTCTACGATTTTTACCCTCCACGCTGCCCTCCAATACTAAATTGGTAATCCCTTGATGCCTCAGAGCATGTCCTACCAACCGGTCCCTTCTTCTTGTCAAGTTGTGCCTTAAACTCTCTTCTCCCAAATTCTATTTAATACCTCCTCATTAGTTATGTGATATACCCACCTAATCCTCAGCATTCTTCCGTAGCACCACATTTCGAAAGCTTCTATTCTCTTCTTGTCCAAACTATTTATTGTCCATGTTTCACTTCCATACATGGCTACACTCCATACATATACTTTCAGAAACGACTTCCTGACACTTAAATCTATACTCGATGTTAACAAATTTCTCTTCTTAAGAAACGCTTTCCTTGCCATTACCAGTCTACATTTTATATCCTCTCTACTTCGACCATCATCAGTTATTATGCTCCCCAAATAGCAAAACTCCTATACTACTTTAAGTGTCTCATTTCCTAATCTAAATCCCTCAGCATCACCCGACTTAATTCGACTACATTCCATTATCCTCGTTTTGCTTTCGTTGATGTTCATCTTATATCCTCCTTTCAAGACAATGTCGATTCCGTTCAACTGCTCTTCCAAGTCCATTGCTGTCTCTGATAGAATTACAATGTCATCGGCGAACCTCAAAGTTTTTATTTCTTCTCCCTGGATTTTAATACCTACTCTGAACTATTCTTTTGTTTCCTTTACTGCTTGCTCAATATACAGATTGAATAACATCGGGGAGAGGCTACAACCATGTCTCACTTCCTTCCCAACCACTGCTTCCCTTTCGTGCCCCTCTATTGTTGTAACTGCCATCTGGTTTCTGTACAAATTGTAAATAGCCTTTCGCTTCCTGTAGTTTACTCCTGCCACCTTTAGAATTTGAAAGAGAGTATTCCAGTCAACATTGTCAAAAGCTTTCTCTAAGTCTACAAATGCTTGGAACTTAGGTTTGCCTTTCCTTAATCTTTCTTCTAAGATAAGTCGTAAGGTCAGTATCATCCCACGTGTTCCAATATTTCTACGGAATCCAAACTGATCTTCCCCGAGGTCGGCTTCTACCAGTTTTTCCATTCGTCTGTAAAGAATTCGCGTTAGCATTTTGCAGCTGTGACATATTAAACTGATAGTTCGGTAATTTTCACATCTGTCAACACATGCTTTCTTTGAGATTGGAATTATTATATTCTTCTTGAAGTCTGAGGGTATTTCGCCTGTCTCATACATCTTGCTCACCAGGTGGTAGAGTTTTGTCAGGACTGGCTCTCTCAAGACTGTCAGTAGTTCTGATGGAATGTTGTCTACTCCCGGAGCCTTGTTTCGATTCAGATCTTTCAGTGCTCTGCCAAACTCTTCACGCAGTATCATATCTCCCATTTCATCTTCATCTACATCCTCTTCCATTACCGTAATATTGTCCTCAAGTACATCGCCCTTGTATAGATACTCTATATATTCCTTCCACCTTTCTGCTTTCCCTTCTTTGCTATGAACTGGGTTTCCATCTGAGCTCTTGATATTCATACAAGTCGTTCTCTTTTCTCCAAAGGTGTCTTTAATTTTCCCATAGGCATTATCTATCTTACCCCTAGTGAGATAGCCCTCGATTTTTTACCTACTTGATCCTCTGCTGCCTTAAGTATTTCATCCCTCAAAGCTCCCTGCTGCCGTTGGATAAGCAGCTGCAGCAGCAAGTCGTATACTCCTACCTCACTCATTTGTTACATAGTTTAATTCTTAATTTCTTTGCGTGTTTTCGGTACTTGCATTGTTTTATCCATAAATTTCGGGCGTATTATAGTATTTGAGAGTTGTAGCATCGCGTTTTAGTACCTGAATAGTGTAAAATGGCGTAGTCTCCTTCCGCCGCCGAGCAGTGTGTCAGCAGTGCACAAGTGGCAGCATTACTGCATTTACTAGGCAATCTTGTATTTTAATAACCGTTTAAATTTTGTGTCGATTTATTTGTGCTCGCTGTAGATTAATTCAGACGTTCTTTGCACAACAGTTTTTAGCATGGATAAGGACTGCAACTGCTGTGTTCGGATGCAGGCTGAGTTGGCATCCCTTCGCTCCCAGCTTCAGGCAGTGTTGGCTTCGGTCACACAGCTTGGGGCTGTTGCCAATGGGCATCACTGTGGGGGTCCGGATGGGGGTTTGTCGGGGACGGCCAGCTTGTCCCACGCATCCCCCGATCGGATTACGACTGTGGTTGCCCGGGATACTGCCCGCATTGAGGCTGATCCCTCACCTGTGGTAGAGTGGGAGGTCGTCTCAAGGTGTGGCAGGGGGCGAAAGACATTCCGGAGGGGTGAACGGAAGGCCTCTCCAGTTTGTCTGATGAACCGGTTTCAAGCTCTGTCTCAGGCTGATACTGATCTTCGGCCTGACATGGCTGCTTGTCCTGTTCCAGAGGTTGCCCCTCAGTCTGCAAGATCCGGGCGGTCGCAGAGGGTGGGCTTACTGGTAGTTGGGAGCTCCAACGTCAGGCACGTAATGGGGCCCCTTAGGGATATGGCAGCAAGGGAGGGGAAGAAAACCAAAGTGCACTCCGTGTGCATACCGGGGGGAGTCATTCCAGATGTGGAAAGGGTCCTTCCGGATGCCATGAAGGGTACAGGGTGCACCCATCTGCAGGTGGTCGCTCATGTCGGCACCGATGATGTGTGTCGCTATGGATCGGAGGAAATCCTCTCTGGCTTCCGGCGGCTATCTGATTTGGTGAAGACTGCCAGTCTCGCTAGCGGGATGAAAGCAGAGCTCACCATCTGCAGCATCGTCGACAGGACTGACTGCGGACCTTTGGTACAGAGCTTAGTGGAGGGTCTGAATCAGAGGCTGAGACGGTTCTGCGACCGTGTGGGCTGCAGATTCCTCGACTTGCGCCATAGGGTGGTGGGGTTTCGGGTTCCGCTGGATAGGTCAGTAGTCCACTACACGCAACAAGCGGCTACACGGGTAGCAGGGGTTGTGTGGTGTGGGCTGGGCGGTTTTTTAGGTTAGATGGCCTCGAGCAAGTACAGAAAGGGCAACAGCCTCAACGGGTGCGGGGCAAAGTTAGGACATGCGGAGACCAAGCAGCAATCGGTATTGTAATTGTAAACTGTCGAAGCTGCGTTGGTAAAGTACCGGAACTTCAAGCGCTGATAGAAAGCACCGAAGCTGAAATCGTTATAGGTACAGAAAGCTGGCTGAAGCCAGAGATAAATTCTGCCGAAATTTTTACAAAGGTACAGACGGTGTTTAGAAAGGATAGATTGCATGCAACCGGTGGTGGAGTGTTCGTCGCTGTTAGTAGTAGTTTATCCTGTAGTGAAGTAGAAGTGGATAGTTCCTGTGAATTAATATGGGTGGAGGTTACACTCAACAACCGAGCTAGGTTAATAATTGGCTCCTTTTACCGACCCCCCGACTCAGCAGCATTAGTGGCAGAACAACTGAGAGAAAATTTGGAATACATTTCACATAAATTTTCTCAGCATGTTATGGTCTTAGGTGGAGATTTCAATTTACCAGATATAGACTGGGACACTCAGATGTTTAGGACGGGTGGTAGGGACAGAGCATCGAGTGACATTATACTGAGTGCACTATCCGAAAATTACCTCGAGCAATTAAACAGAGAACCGACTCGTGGAGATAACATCTTGGACCTACTGATAACAAACAGACCCGAACTTTTCGACTCTGTAAGTGCAGAACAGGGAATCAGTGATCATAAGGCCGTTGCAGCATCCCTGAATATGGAAGTTAATAGGAATATAAAAAAGGGAGGAAGGTTTATCTGTTTAGCAAGAGTAATAGAAGGCAGGTTTCAGACTACCTAACAGATCAAAACGGAAATTTCTGTTCCGACACTGACAATGTTGAGTGTTTATGGAAAAAGTTCAAGGCAATCGTAAAATGCGTTTTAGACAGGTACGTGCCGAGTAAAACTGTGAGGGACGGGAAAAACCCACCGTGGTACAACAACAAAGCTAGGAAACTACTGCGAAAGCAAAGAGAGCTTCACTCCAAGTTTAAACGCAGCCAAAACCTCTCAGACAAACAGAAGCTAAATGATGTCAAAGTTAGCGTAAGGAGGGCTATGCGTGAAGCGTTCAGTGAATTCGAAAGTAAAATACTAGGTACCGACTTGACAGAAAATCCTAGGAAGTCCTGGTCTTACGTTAAATCAGTAAGTGGCTCGAAACAGCATGTCCAGAAACTCCGGGATGATGATGGCATTGAAACAGAGGATGACAAGCGTAAAGCTGAAATACTAAACACCTTTTTCCAAAGCTGTTTCACAGAGGAAGACCGCATTGCAGTTCCTTCTCTAAATCCTCGCACAAACGGAAAAATGGCTGACATCGAAATAAGTGTCCAAGGAATATTAAAGCAACTGGAATCACTCAACAGAGGAAAGTCCACTGGACCAGACGGGATACCAATTCGATTCTACACAGAGTACGCGAAAGAACTTGCCCCCCTTCTAACAGCCGTGTACCGCAAGTCTCTAGAGGAACGGAAGGTTCCAAATGATTGGAAAAGAGCACAGGTAGTCCCAGTCTTCAAGAAGGGTCGTCGAGCAGATGCGCAAAACTATAGACCTATACCTCTGACGTCGATCTGTTGTAGAATTTTAGAACATGTTTTTTGCTCGAGTATCATGTCGTTTTTGGAAACTCAGAATCTACTATGTAGGAATCAACATGGATTCCGGAAACAGCGATCGTGTGAGACCCAACTCGCTTTATTTGTTCATGAGACCCAGAAAATATTAGATATAGGCTCCCAGGTAGATGCTATTTTTCTTGACTTCCGGAAGGCGTTCGATACAGTTCCGCACTGTCGCCTGATAAACAAAGTAAGAGCCTACGGAATATCAGACCAGCTGTGTGGCTGGATTGAAGAGTTTTTAGCAAACAGAACACAGCATGTTGTTATCAACGGAGAGACGTCTACAGACGTTAAAGTAACCTCTGGCGTGCCACAGGGGAGTGTTATGGGTCCATTGCTTTTCACAATATATATAAATGACCTAGTAGATAGTGGCGGAAGTTCCATGCGGCTTTTCGCGGATGATGCTGTAGTATACAGAGAAGTTGCAGCATTAGAAAATTGTAGCGAAATGCAGGAAGATCTGCAGCGCATAGGCACTTGGTGCAGGGAGTGGCAACTGACCCTTAACATAGACAAATGTAATGTATTGCGAATACATAGAAAGAAGGATCCTTTATTGTATGATTATATGATAGCGGAACAAACACTGGTAGCAGTTACTTCTGTAAAATATCTGGGAGTATGCGTGCGGAACGATTTGAAGTGGAATGATCATATAAAATTAATTGTTGGTAAGGCGGGTACCAGGTTGAGATTCATTGGGAGAGTCCTTAGAAAATGTAGTCCATCAACAAAGGAGGTGGCTTACAAAACACTCGTTCGACCTATACTTGAGTATTGCTCATCAGTGTGGGATCCGTACCAGATCGGGTTGACGGAGGAGATAGAGAAGATCCAAAGAAGAGCGGCGCGTTTCGTCACAGTGTTGTTTGGTAACCGTGATAGCGTTACGGAGATGTTTAACAAACTCAAGTGGCAGACTCTCCAAGAGAGGCGTTCTGCATCGCGGTGTAGCTTGCTCGCCAGGTTTCGAGAGGGTGCGTTTCTGGATGAGGTATCGAATATATTGCTTCCCCCTACTTATACCTCCCGAGGAGATCACGAATGTAAAATTAGAGAGATTAGAGCGCGCACAGAGGCTTTCAGACAGTCGTTCTTCCCGCGAACCATACGCGACTGGAACAGGAAAGGGAGGTAATGACATTGGCACGTAAAGTGTCCTCCGCCACACACCGTTGGGTGGCTTGCGGAGTATAAATGTAGATGTAGATGTAGATGTAGCTACCCATTCTTCTTCTACTGTATTTATCTCCCCCATTCCTGTCAACTGTTCCCTTATGCTCTCCCTGAAACTCTGTACAATCTCTGATTTAGTCAGTTTATGCAAGTCCTATTTCCTTAAATTAGCACCTTTTTGAAGTTTCTTCAGTTTTAATCTACAGTTCATAACCAATAGATTGTGGTCAGAGTCCACATCTGCCCCTGGAATTGTCTTACAATTTAAAACCTGGTTCCTACATCTCTGCCTTACCATTATAAAATCTATCTGATACCTTCTAGTATCTCCAGGATTCTTCCTTGTATACAACATTCTTTTATGATTCTTGAACCAAGTATTAGCTATGATTAAGTTATGCTCTGTGCAAAATTCTACCTGACGGCTTCCTCTTTCATTTCTTAGCTTAGATACATATTCACCTACTATGTTTCCTTCTCTCCCTTTTCCTACTATCGAATTCCAGTCACCCATGACTATTAAATTTTCGTCTCCTTTCACTACCTGAATAATTTCTTTTATCTCATCGTATATTTCATCAATTTCAATGTAAGAAAACTAATTGACAATAATACGTTGTCTTCTCCATCCCCTTATAGATAAATCGGCAAAAGTTAAACTTCGAGTTACCAATGTTGCCGACTTCGAAAATCAACAGTGCTGAAGAGCAGTGGCAACTTTAGTGCCGTTCTTGAAGCTCATGTTTCCATCGTTTCGCATTTCAAAAATGGTTCAAATGACTCTGAGCATTATGGAACTTAACATCTGAGGTCATTAGTCCCCTAGAACGTAGAACTACTTAAACATAACTACACTAAGGACATCACACACTTCCATGCCCAAGGTAGGATTCGAACCTGCGACTGTAGCGGTCGCGCGGTTCCAGACTGAAGCGCCTAGAGCCACTCGGCCACACCGACCCGCCGTTTGGCATTTCAAGTTTTCTGTGCAAACGTATTTTTGTCAGTATATTTGTTTCCTGTTGGTCCCAAAAACAGTGATAAGTCTCTTGGCACACTCTCTTGTTAGTGGATATTTTTCTTCTGGATCCTTCTTCCAAAATTCAGCAGTTTAACGACCACTACATTTCAGGCCATTTAGTCCTTTGTCGTCTTGAAGTTCCAGTAGCTCCAACTGTACAGCTGTTGAATTCTTAGTAATTGGTGGTGAAACAGGACAGCCACTTTCTACAACATTCGAGAATGAAAATTAAGCTTTGAAGTGCCCTCACATCACTAACCTGACATTGATTTCTTCAATAAGGGCAAACATTCTGCTTAGATAATCCTGTATTTGCACCTGAACTAAAGGCTTGCAGTAATATCTTCTTCAAGCATGTGAAATGAGATAATGTTTTAGTATCAAGGTACTCCCGAAAGAATTTTAATTTGTTATGGGAGATGAAAACATACTGTGCCAAATCGGAAATAAGTTTTCTCTGTTCCTTGTAATGATGAGCTTAGTGTTTGTAAATACTGATTAATATCAGTAACAAAAGTAACAGGGCAAAGGGGGCATCAGGCCTTTTTGTTATGGTTGGTTGTCTACATCAGGGGAAAGCATACATTCAGGGGCAAACCAATTGTTCTGCTCCATGTCAGCTGTTGAACTATCGTTCTCTTTTGATTGACAGGTCCATAACCTATTGTTAAACACTATTTTATATAAAAGTGATACAAGCTAAATAATTACCCCAACCTACTGATGAAATTATGGGTTTTCCCCATCTGTTCCATGGGTGGAAAATTGAAATTTTGGCGAGAAATTCCAAAAATTGCAGGAAAAGGAAACTCAGATTTATTGGCAGGTACATCAAATTTGTGAATTCACCTTAAGGTTTGGAGCCTAACTGGTATACTTTACAACACCAACACCAGAGAGTGCTGTTGTCTCCCTCAATTAACTCCCCTTCTCTCCCCTCCCCCATCTGGAAAGATTGGGGGTGGGGGGAGGACTCATTCTGTGCTGGGCTGCTGGATACAACAAATGTAAGTCTTTATTATTATGTACACAGTGCAGAATATCGTTTATTTAAACAAACAGAGTTGGCATTGATCGAGCACTAGACAGTAGCTCCATCCAGTTTCATCAATAACTGCTAGATGTTGAGTGCATATTTTCGCTGTTAGTCTAGTAGCACTGGAGACTTGCTCTGGCCAGTCTATGCAATAGACCTACATGGGAAGGATGGGTGGTAATAATAATAGGACAGCAAGCTATCACTGACATACAGGGGCGTAGCCCTCTGCAGTTCTACACGTGATTAGCTGCTGCTAGGAGGAACGTAAGGATGGATAATAATAATATTGGAACCGCGACCATCCCACTGTGCCTGTATCCCTATATATAGGATTCCTATAGCAGCATCATTTGGAATGAAACATACTTACACCTATTTACAAGTCACAAGTCGTATCGTAGCCAACAGAAACTTAGGAACTATATTGTACGACATTTTAACGAAACTAGTGCACAGTGTCTCACTTGAATATGATGTCTCAAGACGAATATGAGACAGGGGTGTTGTTGACCATAGACCTGGATTTTCTCACGCGAAATGTGGATTCCCCTTTTACAGAGTTATTTCCGAGAATAGAAGAATTAAATCGATACCCTCTGTGTGCAGTCAGTTTTGTCCTTACATCATATTGGTGGATACTAGAACTAGTTAACTTGGCGGGATTCGATCCCACAACTGCCCGGTTTCCAAAAGATACTCTTCTCCATTCTGGATTTTTTCCCTTGCCTCCTATTGGCCGATTCTGGCAGAGTTGGGTCATTTGGTAGGAAGTCCATTACGTTGGAAGTACTGAAAAATTCAAATTTCAGCTCAGTTGCATGCTATGTTCTTGTACAATTTGCGGGAGGGGCTAGGCAGATGCATGCTCGCAAAACCACGATCGGAATCAACAAATTGATCAATGCAAGAAACTTCTGAAACAACACGATTTCCTCATTTATGATAGATACCATATGTGCCAGCTTCTGTAACTCTGGAAGATTATTATTATTTTAATTTTGTATGGAGAATTTAGATAGAGGCGATGATCTTCACGACGGCGTTGCTCAACAATAAAGGTACATGAATGTCTTCATCTCTTTCCCTTCGTGGACACCAATGTCAATTTCAATATTTAGGTCATATTTGCCGCGACATTCTGAACCCGCAATCTTTCATTTAATTACGACGTCCTATTATTTTCTTTCTCAGGCAACTAAATGCATTTTAACCACAACTCTTTATACCCAGGCCACGGAGAATGATAGTAATTAGAACGTACGTGCCTCTATCCCGATTGTACGTTCGAATACAACTGTGTACCGACGTAACTATACTTATGACCCATTTCCTTTATAGTATTAATTCTCATTTTTAACCACTCACTTTGGACCACGTGCCCTCTTATTTTGTGTAGTCAGTCGGGTGTATTCCTTAATAACGTTACTTATAGTATTCAGTGGGTTAGTTTTCAAATTGACCTTTCCCTGTGTCGCAACGGCGCTTCACATGAAATGTTTATCACGCGACATTCATACTAACTCTCATTTCAAAATTACGACACCGGCTGACTAAGTTTCTAACAATTTAACAGGAGGTTACAATGGCGGCCGAGTGCCATGACCTTCGTTTCAAAGAGAAAATAGTACAAGTTTTAGGTTGAAATATGTGAATAATTTTTCCAGTCATTATTGTGGCTACAACCAATTGTTTCTTTTACATGTTACCCAAACTGCGTACAAGATAAGAAAATTACTACCGAAATCAGTCCATAAAATTTACAAATATTTATCCTAAAAATCTAGGAAAGAAGAAAGTTTTGAACATTGAACGTTAAACAAACTACCAAGAAAACCGACCGGCAAAAGAAAATACGCAAGGTAAGAGCAACAGCACTACTACGCTATTGGTTGACGGTAAATATGGGATGAAACTGCATTTTTGCGAGACCCACTGCGTAACACGCACTTTTTTTTTTAATTTCTTTTTCAGTTAGTTTTGCAGATTTTTGTGAACATATTATACATGTATGTATTACAAGATGGCGAATTATTTTCATTGATTGGGCGCGTAGAAGTCACTTATCAGTCTTCTGTTTCACCAGATGCGTAGCTTACTGCACTGAATTTCATGAACGAGCGCGACGTCATCTGTGATTTGTTTACGTGTTGCCGTAATAGTAGTGAAGTTCGGCTGCACGCTGAATTACGTCTATGCACTGCTATGGTGAAATTAAGATCACAAACCGAAACGATTGATAATTCATCCAACGAGGAATCAGTTGCTCATCCTATGCCTAATACAGAATAAGAAAACATTGCAGATACTGACAATGCAGTCGCAGTGACTAGTGCTACTCAGTCGCAAGCGACAGATGATAATATATCAACTGTGGTATCTGGTCCAGATTCCGCAAATGTACAAGGTCCAGACGTGTACCGATGTAACCACACTTATGACCCATTTCCTTTACAGTATTAATTCTCATTTTGAACCACTCACTTTGAACCTCAGATGACCATAACAGCCACACATTATGCACATGTCTAGAGTAATGTAGACACATTTGATGTCACAATTTGTAACTCAGATAACAGCCCAAATTAATACACAGATAGGGAGTGCAACTACTCAAATGAACAAGCTAGACAGTCATCTAAAAAACCGTACAGATATGCAGAATAACCTGACAACGCAATTGACGCAACTAAAAAGAGAGGTAGCGGATCTGGTAATGGAAGTAGTACGTGAAGATTTAAATTCCATGAATCAGGTTATTGATCATTTAAAAACCACAGTTAAGGATACGTAAGATACGTAAGTTAACTGAAAATTTCAATGCTATGAGTGTACAGAAAACTGAGCTAAATACAAAATGCAGGAAGCTGTAGATCAGGTAAAGGGCATGACAAAACAGCAAAAACAGCAGTTTGAGGACTTTCTAGAAGAAAACGACACACATATAAACCGTACTATAGAAACAGATTTAGAAAAATCAAAAAGTAACACAATGGAACACGTATACACTACAACACAAAACACATCTGTAGTTAAACTGCAAACTAACATAGGCCAGATACAGAAAACTTTGACACAGGACTTACCAGGATGCTAGAATCAAATAGTCGAGCAACTTAACAGGAAACTTGGTGCAATGAAAGAACGACACCAAGATGCAGAAGAACAGCTTCACAATATACCCACAGGTAAGAGCGATAGTGCAATCAGTGACTATCCTACTCCGAATGTACGCGTGTGTTCACCAAATTATGAGATGTACGGTAACTACACCATGATGAAGGAAGGACAGCAGATAGTTGAACCCACTTTGTCATCAGTTTTGTTAGACGATAGTCTTATAAAACACCGGCAATTTCAAGTGTTTATCTCTGAAAAGATGTCTGTGCATCTGATAATTTTTATAAAGTTATTCAAAAATGTATAGCCTAAAACGTGGTCAGAACAGCAAAAGATACAATATGTTACAGGTTACATCCAAAGCGATGGAAATGTTGGAAATTTGTCAGACATTAGAAAAGTTTGAAAACTCGTTTCTTTCAAAGTACTGGTCACATGGCGTTCAAGAGAGACTAAGAAAGGCCATATTCAACCCTGGACAATATAATCCAAAATTTGGATCACTGCAAAAGTATTTTGAGAAATATTTAAATAAGACAAGGTTCTGGAATGAGCCAATGACACACAATAACGTCCTACGCATTCTGAAAGCTAAACTACCGCTTAATAATCGGGAAAAGCTAGTACAAGTACCCGAAAGCAATTAGTAGTATTTTCTATCTGTCTTGGACTCTACAGACTTAATTAATGAAAATGCAAAACAGAGCCACACCAACCAAAATAATTTCCGTAGCAGTGGTGGCAACCAGCCTCCGCGGCGCCAGCCGCAGTACGGCGTCAACAAAGTAGCGTGGGCCGGTGAATCACAGCCGGCTTTTGTCGATCCTGTCGCAGCAGCGTATATGCCAGGCCCAAGTTCTGGAGGCAATTTTATTAACAACTATAACCAAAATTTTAACCCAGGGTATAAAAGGAAAAGAAAAAATGGTGACAGAAACTACTCTGGCTACTCCGGTAACCGGAAACGGAATAGAAACAATAACGGGAATCAGTGGGGTAACGCTTACAGTACTTTTCAGGCTCAATTTAGCAAGAACACGACTGACCCACGAAGCATGCAGTGGCAGTACCCGATTAGTAATCATCCCTATCAGTCTCATGCGCAAAGTAGCATTACGCCTATGGTCTCAGGGCAGAATCATTATCGGAATGCGCAAGAGAGGAACACGTCGGGAGTGAATATTATAGAAGTGACAAACGAAACACTTACAAATAGTAATAATGTATAGTTAAACTAACCGTGGCCTCATTATGCTCCCCCTTGTTGACCATGGATAGCTGTGGGGGCGATCCATGCTACCATGGTAGTAATTTCCTAAGGTATCAAGATGAAAAAAGGTAAGACGGGTATTGATCTCTATTACAGAACAAGTTCAACGCCATAAGGAAACACTTTGACAAACAGCTTCATGGTGTTGCCAGATTTGTGTTTGGAGAAAAGGAGTTATTTAAGACCCATGTGAAATCTTCTCTGTTAGCCAAGAAAAACGCTAAGCGGCAAATAAAGTATACTGGTCCATACATTATTGTACATATTCCGCATGACGGATATTATTTACTTGCGTATTCTCACAATGGTAAAATCAAAGGACTGTATGCACGCAGAGACTTGAGGAAATTCTACCATGTTTAAGTAACACACTTCACATTTCTCTATGCAAACGAATGAAATAAGTAACCTATGTAAAATGAAGGAATACGATTAGGGTAAAGTAAGTATATTTTATGCAGCTACGTGAATAAGAGTATTTCACTACCTTTGTTTACATTTGTAAGTAACTGTGGGCACTATACAGAAGCAACCTAGGACATACACTTCAGTTGATGACTAGCCGTGTTAGCACCAGGTGTAGTTAGAAGGTCTGACTGAATAGTTTATGATCACAGTGGTATTTTAGTTTTAAGTTTATGTACGAAGAATTCTGGAGCGAACAATTAGTACAGACCTCGGAACAAAGTACCTGTAAGTTTTCTTATGCCACTTGTGCATCAAGATTGTAAGGCACAGGGTAAGTTACAGAAAATATTGGACTCCCTAAGGTACATAAGTACATGGTCACGCAAGTACATGTCATGTTGCAGACAGAATTTTTTTCTGATGTATCCACACCACTAGGCATTATCTATAAATACATGGAGAAAAAGGGTATTTTTTTTCCTTTTTGTATTCTGCAATGGTGAAATGATTTCTGGCCGCTAATGAAAGTTTAGCGTGATATGTATCATAAGCGTGACATCCTAATCTAAGTGAAGTGCATCTGAAGATACAACCTATGAATAATAACTGGTGTGATGTTACTGAAATACAAATAATTTTTCAACTTGTACACACGTTAGAGTGCAAATAAACTGCTGAGATACGATTTGTAAACGTTATCTGAGGCAAACTTGACACCATCTATAATAGTAATAATAATAAACCCCGTGGAGGCCCAGGAAAAGAATAGGCCTCCGTTATGTTCTGCCAGTCGTAAAAGGCGACGAAAAGAACAAACCTCTAATAGGGCTAACCCCCCTTTTAGTGTGATTAATTGGTTCAGGACAGATCTAATGAAGCCTCGGATAAGCGCTGTCATGGTCCGGGACGACTCTTGAACCCTATGCCCATCCACAATGGTAATGACACTGCTAGCCACACGGCAAATGATTTAAATCCAAATAGAGGTGTTTTGCAGGACATGTTTCCTGCAACCACTCTAGAAGGAAAACAAAGGCAGAGGATGAGATGGTCAGATGAAGTTAACTGACACCTCATGTTCTGTTATTACCAAGCAACAAACTTAGGAACCAACAATACTGGATACAGATCACACGTATACACAACATTTATTACCAGATACCCAGAATTAAAATTTTTAACATAACAACGACTAGCTAATCAGATCCGTGTAGTAATCAAAAATAACAGGATACCCCAGTCAGAATTAGAAAACATCAAACAACAAGTACAACAAATACTGGAACAAAATAATGTGCAATCAGAAGAAGAAGAAAATACAGTAATGGACTCAAACATCCCAGAGCAAACAAACAAAGAACAACACACATCAATTAAACAATCAGAGGAAAACGAAATCTTAAGACAGCCACCAGAACAAGCACAAATAGAACATGAAGTGACACACATGTTAGATATAGAAGAAAAATTTCAGTTGGCATATATAGAATACAAAGACACAAATACAGACATTAGACCATTCTTGCATAGACCACCAAATAACCCACAAGTTGAAACAACAATAACAACTATCAACACAATCATACACAACAAAATAAATGAAAATACAACTATGGAAGAGTTACAACTACTGGTTTATATAGGAGCGCTCACTACACTAAATATACACACTAGGCAGAGATCAGAACCAACCAACACACAGAAGAAACCCACAAAACCAGCATGGCAACACAGGCTACAGATCAGAATAGAAAAACTGAGAAAAGACATCACACACCTAACAGAATTTATAAGAAATGAAATATCAGACAAAAAATGAAAAGGTTAGGTAAAATCTCACAACAAGAAGCGATAGAGCAATTAGATGAAAAGAAACATAAATTACAAGCATTGGCCAAACGACTTAGAAGATACAAAAAAGTGAAAATAGAAGGAAACAAAATCAAACATTCAACACAAACCAAAAGAAATTTTACCAGACAATAGATAACACACACATTAAAATAGACAATCCACCAAACATAACAGACATGGAATACTTTTGGAGCAACATATGGTCAAACCCAGTACAACATAATAGACATGCACGTTGGATACAAGCAGAAACAGACAATTACAAGATGATACCACAAATGCCTGAAGTGATAATCTTGAAACATGAAGTCACCCGAGCAATTAATTCCACGCACAATTTGAAAGCCCCTGGATAAGCTAAAATAGCAAATTTCTGGCTAAAGAAGTTCACCTCAACACATTCACATCTAACTAAATTATTTAACAATTACATTGCAGACCCATACACAGTCCCTGATACACTTACACAAGGAATAACATATCTGAAACCTAAAGATCAAGCAGACACAGCAAACCCAGCAAAATATCGCCCCGTAACATGCCTACCAACAATATACAAAATATTAACTTCAATCATTACACAGAAATTAATGACACATATAACTCGGAACAAAATTTTAAATGAAGAACAAAAAGGCTGCTGCAAAGGAGCACGAGGATGTAAAGAGCAACTGATAATAGATACAGAGGTGGCATATCAAGCTAAAACTGAACAATGGTCGCTACACTACGCATACATTGATTACCAAAAAGCTTTTGATAGTGTACCCCACTAACGGTTGCTACAGATATTGGCAATATACAAAGTAGATCCTAAATTGATACAGTTCCTAAACATAGTAATGAAAAATTGGAAAAACACTTAATATCCAAACAAATTCAAATAATATCACATCACAGCCAATACACATTAAGTGTGGAATATACCAAGGAGACTCATTAAGTCCTTTCTGGTTCTGCCTTGCTCTGAACCGACTATCCAACATGCTAAATAATACAAATTATGGATATAATATTACTGGAACATACCCACACAAAATCACACATTTTCTATACATGGATGATCTAAAACTACTTGCAGCAACCAATCAACAACTCAACCAATTACTAAAGATAACAGAAGTATTCAGCAATGATATAAATATGGCTTTTGGAACAGACAAATGTAAGAAAAATAGCATAGTCAAGGGAAAACACACTAAACAAGAAGATTACATATTGGATAACCACAGCGACTCCATAGAAGCGATGGAAAAAACAGATGCCTATAAATATCTAGGATACAGACAAAAAATAGGAATAGATAATACAAATATTAAAGAAGAACTAAAAGAACAATATAGACAAAGACTAACAAAAATGCTGAAAACAGAATTGACAGCAAGAAACAAGACAAAAGCTGTAAATACCTATGCTATACCAATATTGACCTACTCATTTGGAGTAGTGAAATGGAGTAACACAGACCTAGAAGCACTCAATACATTTACACGATCACAATGCCACAAATATAGAATACATCACATACATTCAGCAACAGAATGATTCACATTAAGCAGAAAGGAAGGAGGAAGGGGATTTATCGACATAAAAAACCTACATTATGGACAGGTAGACAATTTAAGAAAATTCTTTATAGAACGAGCAGAAACTAGCAAAATACACAAAGCAATCACTCATATAAATACATTGGCTACACCACTGCAATTTCATAACCTCTTCTACAACCCTTTAGATCACGTAACATCAACAGATACAAAGAAAGTAAATTGGAAAAAGAAAACACTACATGGCAAGCACCCGTATCATCTAACACAGCCACACATCGATCAAGACGCATCCAACGCATGGCTAAGAAAAGGCAATATATACAGTGAGATGGAAGGATTCATGATTGCAATACAGGATCAAACAATAAACACCAGATATTACAGCAAACATATTATTAAAGATCCCATTACCACAACAGATAAATGCAGACTTTGCAAACAACAAATAGAAACAGTAGATCACATCACAAGCGGATGTACAATACTAGCAAATACAGAATACCCTAGAAGACATGACAATGTAGCAAAAATAATACATCAACAACTTGCCATACAACATAAACTAATAAAACAACACGGTCCCACTTACAAGTATGCACCACAAAATATACTGGAGAATGATGAATAAAAATTATACTGGCACAGAACCATTATAACAGATAAAACACCACATAACAAACCTGACATCATACTCACCAATAAAAAGAAGAAATTAACACAACTAATCGAAATATCCATACCCAATACAACAAATATACAGAAGAAAACAGGAGAAAAAATTGAAAAATACATCCAGCTGGCTGAGGAAATCAAGGACATGTGACATCAGGATAAAGTTGACATTATACCAATTATACTATCAACTACAGGAGTCATATCGCACATTATCCACCAGTAAATCAACGCAATACAGCTACATCCAAACGTATATATACAACTACAGAAATCTGTAATTATTGATACATGTTCAATTACCCAAAAGTTCCTAAATGCAATGTAACATATACCGTACAGTTAAAAGGAAGTCACGCTTGATCAAGGTCCGCGTCACTTTCCATTTTTAGCCAGACATAACGTCTGAGACAGGAAAGAGAAATAATAATAATAAAAAGTAATATGTATGAGGCAAGTTACAGGAAACTAACCGGCAGAGAAATTAGGTAATGCCGAAACAAACATAATTCTTTACAGGTGGCGTTCACTGAGAGCCTACGAGAGTCCACCCGGCGATGAGAAGTAACTACGTTACACTAATGTCACTACAATTTACGATCGACTTTATAAAATATTATCAAGATCACTGAAAAGTACACTACTTGACGCTCAGCAACATCGGTGATTTTTAATAATTTGTCTTTTCTTCGACATGAAAGTACTAGGAATCTATGTTGACATTAGAAGAATGCATCACGTATTTTCTCTTACGTTTATAATATTTTATCGAACCTCAGTTGAAGATATTTTGTGGAAGAAGTAACGTAAGGAGTCACCTTCAATAAAAAAAGGAAAAGAGAAAAAAATGTCCACATACAGTGATGCAATGATGAACACAGAAACATGAAAACGTACAAACACAGACACAAACTTAGGAAGCAGAACAGCGTACAGCAGCCAAGCTTCATTATCGTGATCGCCAGCTGTAGTACTAGAGGCACGTATTTTCTGTTGTGAGAGCACATTCCACTACCAACTTCTGTAATGAAATATTTTGAGCAGTGTGTACAGAGATAAAGTTTTGAAAGAGGATACAGGAGCAAATAGCGAACGTGGGCAGAAACTACTAAAACTTAGCCAGTGTTCCCATGAGCTACAATTTTTTGAACGGTAAAAATTAACGGCACAGTGTATAGTTACCCAATGGCAGTGAGTTATTCAGTGACAGTGATTTATTCAGTGACACGACAGTTATACGCATAGAAGCAAGTGAGAATAAGTTTTATACCACAAGCCTTCTACTTCGGAATAAATTAGAGTTGGTGAATCGAGGAAGCCTACTACGGTACGGGTGTTTGTGCACTAGGGCACTGTGCCATTGGCAAGCTAAATAATAAAGCTAAGTACTTGTCTTCGTGCAGTGAACGTAGGAGGTGCCCTGTGGCCCCTTCTCACAGCCAATGTGTACTTAGTTGAAGGAGGTGCATTAGTTTCGTTAATGCTGCGAACGCTACACGAAACACTTCATAAAGACGCATTGACAGGCATGCAAGTATCGCTACCCGGCAGTGGGTGCGCGGCTACTGTCGTCCAAACAGTGCGTAGCGTGCTGCTAGACTAATTGTTGCGTGTGTGGTTACTTGTAACTGACGAATTATTGACTGACAGCGTGATACAGGAGGACAATATGAATGGAAAGCAAAATCTACCTCCAAATGGACACTCATCATAGTGCAAAGACAAGATTTCTTGACCCACTAAATAAAGTCTTACCACTACAGCTCATGATACACGTCCCACGTTACGAAATAGAAACGACACCCATGTTCATTGAACTTCAGGCAGAACAGCACCTCTGTTTATGTATATGTTAGTGTTAAGTTAGACCAGTGGAGGATACATATACCCCCCCCCCCGCGCAACCGAACGCAATGCCACCCGCGCCCACCCAGTAGGTGTAGAGAATTCACCATTTAAGGAAGAGAACCACAATTGTAACTTTTTTATATCATAAGATGGCATTGTCTTGTATAAGTGTATCATCAGTTTAAATAAAACTTTCTTAAACTTTGCGTGTGACTTTACTTTTTATTACGGTAAAAGTAAAGGTAGCTCAGCCCGCTCGGCTAGCCGCACCGTCTAACGCGCAGCTTCCGAGCGGGAAGGCGTGCCGTTCCCCGGCATGAATCTACCCGGCGGATTAGTGTCGAGGTCCGGTGTGTCTGCCAGACTGAGGATGGTATTTAAGGCAGTTTTCCATCTAACTCGGCGAATGCGGGCTGGTTCCCCTCCTTATTCCACCTCAATAACACTATGTCGGCGATTGCTGCGCAAACAATGTCTCCACTTACGCGTACCATAATTACTATATCACGCAAACATCTAGCGCGCGCGCGTTAGACTAATACTAATCTCTGTGAAAAAAATGGCTCTGAGCACTATGGGACTTAACTTCTGAGGTCATCAGTCCCATAGAACTTAGAACTACTTAAACCTAACTCACCTAAGGACATCACACACATCCATGCCCGAGGCAGGATTTGCACCTGCGACCGTAGCGGTCGCGCGGTTCCAGACTGTAGCGCCTAGAACCTTTCGGCCACCTTGTCCGGCACTAATCTCTGTGAATTTATTTGTTACATGTTTATCTTGCCCATGATGAGACAACTATAAAACCCAGGATGGAGATATACTGGGGTGGTATCAAATGGATCCTGGTATAAAAGAGGGAAGCAGTGGAGCGCATAAGCAACTACAAGGAAGAATTTATCACACCACTCCAGATACCCTTGGGAACCCTACAGCCTGGATCGACATACCAAAATATACGACGTTATTGTGATTTTTTTTATTTTCAGGAAAAATTTAACTGTAGAATCATAGAAACAACTTGTGAAATGTAATTTTACAGTCAATTTGCTACTGGAAATGGCATTTGTACACAGGAACAATGACGCTACGGACCCATCACAAAGAACGGAACAATGGACTTGTATAAAATATAATGTAATACTCATGTATATGATATAAAGGACGATGCAGTAATTTTTATGCGTAGTGTGTAAGTTAATGCATATTTTGTGTAATCTGAAAGTGGTGATGAGAAATCCCTTAAAAGACACTAACAGTGCAATTCAAGTACGTGTGTTAAGTAGTGAAGGAACTACCAGCATGTAAAGTGGTTGGGCTCATTTCCTGGAATTTGACATTTCTTAGGACAATTCGCCCAAGGGGACAATATAAAGGAACCTAATAATCTTTTCTTATTGGTAAACGTATAGAGAATTATTCCACTCTCATAGCAAAGATTAACTTAAAAAATATGTAACAGTGACGGACAAAAGAAGATTTACACTTTTCGTTTATTAGTTTTACTAATTGTTCGCTTGTTCTGGTGATGATATGTATACACGAAGTGCTCAATAATTAGGAATGAAATTATGCTAAAAAATGAAAGAAACTTCTGAAACAATACGATTTTATCATTTACGATACCACGGATCGCAGCTCCTGTAACTCTGGAAGATTATCATTATTTTAATTTTGTATGGACAATTTAGATGGAGGCGACGATCTTCTTCACGACGGCGCTGCTCAACAGAGGTACGTGAATGTGTTCATCTCTTTCCCTTCGTGACCACCAATGTCAATTTCAATACTTAGGTCATATTTGCCGTGACATTCTGAACCTGCAATCTTTCTTTTCATTTAATTACGATGTCCAATTATTTTCTTTCTCAGGTTGTTGTTGTTGTGGTCTTCAGTCCTGAGACTGGTTTGATGCAGCTCTCCATGCTACTCTATCCTGTGCAAGCTTCTTCATCTCCCAGTACCTACTGCAACCTACATCCTTCTGAATCTGCTTAGTGTATTCATCTCTTGGTCTCCCTCTACGATTTTTACCCTCCACGCTGCCCTCCAATGCTAAATTTGTGATTCCTCGATGCCTCAGAACATGTCCTACCAACCGATCCCTTCTTCTAGTCAAGTTGTGCCACAAACTTCTCTTCTCCCCAATCCTATACAATACCTCCTCATTAGTTACGTGATCTACCCACCTTATCTTCAGCATTCTTCTGTAGCACCACATTTCAAAAGCTTCTATTCTCTTCTTGTCCAAACTAGTTATCGTCCATGTCTCACTTCCATACATGGCTACACTCCATACAAATACTTTCAGAAACGACTTCCTGACACCTAAATCTATATTCGATGTTAACAAATTTCTCTTCTTGAGAAACGCTTTCCTTGCCATTGCCAGTCTACATTTTATATCCTCTCTACTTCGACCATCATCGGTTATTTTACTCCCTAAATAGCAAAACTCCTTTACTACTTTTAGTGTCTCATTTCCTAATCTAATTCCCTCAGCATCACCCGACTTAATTTGACTACATTCCATTATCCTCGTTTTGCTTTTGTTGATGTTCATCTTATATCCTCCTTTCAAGACACTGTCCATTCCGTTCAACTGCTCTTCCAAGTCCTTTGCTGTCTCTGACAGAATTACAATGTCATCGGCAAACCTCAAAGTTTTTACTTCTTCTCCATGAATTTTAATACCTACTCCGAATTTTTCTTTTGTTTCCTTTACTGCTTGCTCAATATACAGATTGAATAACATCGGGGAGAGGCTACAACCCTGTCTCACTCCTTTCCCAACCACTGCTTCCCTTTCATGCCCCTCGACTCTTATAACTGCCATCTGGTTTCTGTACAAATTGTAAATAGCCTTTCGCTCCCTGTATTTTACCCCTGCCACCTTCAGAATTTGAAAGAGAGTATTCCAGTCAACATTGTCAAAAGCTTTCTCTAAGTCTACAAATGCTAGAAACGTAGGTTTGCCTTTTCTTAATCTTTCTTCCAAGATAAGTCGTAAGGTCAGTATTGCCTCACGTGTTCCAACATTTCTACGGAATCCAAACTGATCTTCCCCGAGGTCGGCTTCTACCAGTTTTTCCATTCGTCTGTAAAGAATTCGCGTTAGTATTTTGCAGCTGTGACTTATTAAACTGATAGTTCGGTAACTTTCACATCTGTCAACACCTGCTTTCTTTGGGATTGGAATTATTATATTCTTCTTAAAGTCTGAGGGTATTTCGCCTGTCTCATACATCGTGCTCACCAGATGGTAGAGTTTTGTCATGACAGGCTCTCCCGAGGCCATCAGTAGTTCTAATGGAATGTTGTCTACTCCCGGGGCCTTGTTTCGACTTAGGTCTTTCAGTGCTCTGTCAAACTCTTCACGCAGTATCTTATCTCCCATTTCATCTTCATCTACATCCTCTTCCATTTCCATCATATTGTCCTCAAGTACATCGCCCTTGTATAAACCCTCTATATACTCCTTCCACCTTTCTGCTTTCCCTTCTTTGCTTAGAACTGGGTTGCCATCTGAGCTCCTGATATTCGTACAAGTGGTTCTCTTCTCTCCAAAGGTCTCTTTAATTTTCCTGTAGGCAGTATCTATCTTCCCCCTGGTGAGACAAGCCTCTACATCCTTACATTTGTCCTCTAGCCATCCCTGCTTAGCCATTTTGCACTTCCTGTCGATTTCATTTTTGAGACGTTTGTATTCCTTTTTGCCTGCTTCATTTACTGCATTTTTATATTTTCTCCTTTCATCAATTAAATTCAATATTTCTTCTGTTACCCAAGGATTTCTATTAGCCCGCGTCTTTTTACCTACTTGATCGTCTGCTGCCTTCACCACTTCATCCCTCAGAGCTACCCATTCTTCTTCTACTGTATTTCTTTCCCCCATTCCTGTCAATTGTTCTCTAATGCTCTCCCTGAAACTCTCTACAACCTCTGGTTCTTTCAGTTTATCCAGGTCCCATCTCCTTAAATTCCCACCTTTTTGCAGTTTCTTCAGTTTCAATCTGCAGTTCATAGCCAATAGATTGTGGTCAGAATCTACATCTGCCCCAGGAAATGTCTTACAATTTAAAACCTGGTTCCTAAATCTCTGTCTTACCATTATATAATCTATCTGAAACCTGTCAGTATCTCCAGGCTTCTTCCATGTATACAGCCTCCTTTCATGATTCTTGAACCAAGTGTTAGCTATGATTAAGTTATGCTATGTGCAAAATTCTACAAGGCGGTTTCCTCTTTCATTCCTTCCCCCCAATCCATATTCACCTACTATGTTTCCTTCTCTCCCTTTTCCTACTGACGAATTCCAGTCACCCATGACTATTAAATTCTCGTCTCCCTTTCTCAGGTAACTAAATGCATTTTAACCACAGTTATTTTTACGCAGGCCACAGGGAATGATAGAACATACATGCCTCTATCCCGATTGTACGTTCGCATACAACTGAGTGTGTACCGACGTAACTATACTTATGACCCATTTCCTTTACAGTATTAATTCTTATTTCGAGCCACTCACTCGCAAATGTACGTGCCCTCTTACGTTGTGTAGTCGGTTGGGTGTATTCCTTAATAATGTTACTTATAATATTCAGTGGATTAGTTTTCATAATTGACCTTTGCCTGTGTCGCAACGGCGCTTTACGCGAAATAATTATCACGCGACATTCATACTAACTCTTATTTCAAAATTACGACACCGGCTGACTAAGCTTCTAACGGTTTAACAGGGGGTTACACACTATACGACTACAGCTTTGTTCGCCACCATACATTTTGTTTCTCCATCATGACTTCGAGGTCTGGGTCAGGTGCTAAACCACATTAACCCATTTCGATCCACTGGCTCTCACAGAAAGCTGGACATCACATATAGAAACTGGAATTTTGCACCATTGTGGAGCGTTTCCAAACAGCTACCCGAAAGTGGTGACCTCTACATTTAATTTAATCTTTCACAGTGGCAGGGAAACACATGTCCAGCTATTCTGTTTCAAAGAGACAAAGAGCAAGGATTCCTGACATTGTAGCCATCTATGCAATCACTGGTTTGGTGCTGGCCATCCCCGGAAGGTGTTGCTCCTGCCAAGACTCTCTCCATCACAAACAAGTGATATCGGTCAATCATTATGACTTGTGATAATCAACAGCATACCAGTGGACAGATAGGGTGGAAAAAACACCATCGATATGCAGCAGTGTACCATAATAATCATCACAGTTGATAATGCGAATACTTTTACCAGTTTTAATGACGAATGGACATACTGCACAGTAATCTATCTACATTCACAATTTACTGTATGGTACACAAAAGTGGTGGAGGGATGGTTTGTGAGGATACAAAAATTGGGAAGCATGCTACTGTCACGTTGGTCAACATTTAAATCATGGAAAAACTGGTAAAATTTATCACACTATCGCTTATTACAGTACATTGCCCCATAGTGATGGCGTTTTTTCCACCCTATTCGTCCACTGGTATGTTGTCCATTATCACATATTGATTCACTGATACCATTTCTTTGTGATGAAGAGAGTCTTGGTGGGAGCAACACCTTCCAGGGATGGCCAGCATGGAAACAATGCTCTCGGCTTCTTCGAAACAGAACACCTGGACATCTGCTTCCCCGTCACTGTGAAAGATGAGATTAAATGTAGAGATCACCGTAGCTGTCTGGAAACGCTCCACAATGACTCTTCCAGTTTCCATATGTTGTGATGTCTTTCACATTTTTGTCAATAAGAAACACTGCCTCTATCTCTTATTTCAACCATCCTGTGTGTTGTGGAAGCAGTTTGTTTACACCTTGCGATGTCCAGCTTTCTGTGAAAGCCAACTGATCAAAATGTGTTAATGTGATGTAGCACCTGACAGAGATGTGAGAGCCTGGTGGAAAAACAAAATGAATGGCGGTATATAAAGCTGTAGTCATATGGTGCTTGGATGTGTTACTGCTGAGAAACTATGTATCAAACTGCTAATAACAGAAAAACACAGGCACCCCCTCTTGCGACTGATACTCTTTGGGATATCGTCCTCCTACAGCATGGGCGATGAAACTTTACACTAGTCTGTGCAAGTGACTTCGATTACTGGCCACCTGCTCCAGTGGAATGGTTCAAATGGCTCTAAGCACTATGGGACTTAACATTTGAGGTCACCAGTCCCCACGACGCAGAAGCTCTTAAACCTAAATAACCTAAGGACATCACAACATCCATGTCTGAGGCAGGATTCGAACCTGCAACTGTAGCAGCAGCGCAGTTCCTGACTGAAGCGCCTAGAACCGCTCTGCCATAGTGGCCGACTGCTCCAGTGCACCAATATCTGTATATTTGAAAGGATCGCCACATATGCTCGATGTCATCACACAGACAGTATTTGTTTTCAGTATATCGGAAGAGAGGGACAGGATAATGTCTTTCCAAGTTCTCTACTGGGTGACACAAGTGGAGTTCTTATAGTTCGTAATTTTCCTCTGTTGGGTGGTACAAAATAACGAGGATAGAGAGAATGTTTGGGTGACACACATAAATGCACCCTGAGGGAGGCTGATCTCCTTTGGACTGCAGTACCTGTATGTAGTTCGCAAATGCACCGCAATGCTGCAGCAGAATCCTCATCCTTCTTCCAGTTCCCCTATGGTGTGGAGACTTACAAATTTTCTTGATAAGAAACACCACTGTAACTGCTTGTATTGTCTTTCCTGCTACCTCATGTTGCAGGAGAAAGCTTCGTTTGGCACCGGCCTTACACATTGTACACAGTTGATGGAGCTACAACAATATGTTCTCATTTCCACCGAGTGGTCAAAATGTGGTCACCCTGTTTCATCACAGGATGCAGACAGTTGTTATATATACAGCACTCTCTGACTAGCGCTCAGTTCAAACTTAAATTTGGGACGTTGACACGGACAAAGCTGCAGGGAGGGAGGAGCAGGGACTGAGGAACAATTACAAGTTGCAGAGGACTGACTAAAACCACTTTGGAGTTTTTCTGTAAGGGGTCCTTAGCAGATAGGTTTGAAAAAGGTGACTCACTTCGAGATATGAAAGTTCGATGAATGTGATTCACCAGTGGCGATAATCATAAAGAGACATCTCCATAGGATCCAACACAAGTATGCAACTGAATGGAGACTTCAATCCAAATCGCAGACAGCATTTCTTCCGGAAAGCTAAACACTGTCAGTCTGAATATCCAGCGTATTGGACAGAGGATTTTGTACATTTCTTACAACTTCAATGTAGCGTTGCATTTTTAAGTGATTCCTAACATAGCACACCATCTACTCTATGTGATCCTTCTCAATCAACCATTATCCTCCCCTCCCTATAACCCCATGGGTATATAGCAGAATCCCTGTTAAACTACCTACAAGTCATCGAGATAGAATGTGTTATACATAGTTTGTTAGGGTGGGAAATATCTAGGAGCAGCATGAGGGAGTTGCAAATATCGGCTTAATACCACCTTACTCAGCTGAAACACTTTCTAAATTCGATTATAAGGATGATTTTATTACGAGCTTATACTGCTGAGAACATGCAAACACACTCTCGGTCTGTTAATACACATCCCATGATCACTGTCTGTGTTCAGGGTCTTGGTATTTGTGTGTGAGACCACTTAATTCGCTGTGATAGATTCATTGTGAATAGCAGGCTTGTGAAATTTGTGCTAAACTGTAAAGTTACTGTGGTCATTGTTCTGACATTTGCAAAGAAAATGACAATGTCTGGTCATACGGGTTGGGGGGTTATGGATTTGGGTTAGGAGAGTTCGATTAATACATGGAAAATTACGTCTGGCCGTAACAAGGAAAACCATTAATACTTCCAAAGACACAGCCATCAGGAGGAGGTACTTACAAAACTTCGCTCATTGTCGAATGTCATCAGATTGCGACTCCAATCATAATATTTCATTGTAATTACAATAATAAATGTGTGTCATGTTTCCTACGACGACACTGCATAGTGCGTGACGGAGGGCGGAGATAGCCTGTGGCTGAATGAATGGAAATTTCCGGCTTGTGGCTCTTGCGAGCAGTGGGTACGAAGAAAAGTTCTGGCTAGCCTGCTAGCCGGTTCTTGCCTGGAGCTGCAGGGCAGGTCTCCGCAGCAGCATCCTCTGGGTAGATGAATAACAAACTAATGTTCAGCATGCGTTGGGCTAGCTCCCCAATTGCGTATGTTGCGAGTCTTCTCCGATTTTTACGTGAATATTTGAGAAGATTCAATATCCATCACTGACGTGAGCGCTGGTGTATTGATAACCACAGGCGCCGACTCCATGGGGCCTGTGGAGGCCGCAGCCCCCTCAAAAATTCAGTGGGGGAGGGGGGGGGGAGAGCGGAGTCCCCCTCAATAATTCAAGAAAATTATTAGTTATATTATGCTTTGCAACAAAATTATTAGTTATATTATGCTTTGTAAAATCACAAAATTATGTTGGAATTTTCCTTGTTTGACAATAGTTACTTTTTAAAATAAAGTCCGTAATGAGTTAAAACAAATAATTATTACGGTAGTAAGCAGGTTGACTGAAAACGAGTGATGTGAATCATGATAGTGTTACAGTGCTGCGGGCACACTTAGATTTTTTCCCGGTGGGTGGAACCTTCGGGTAAAGTCTGGCGCCGGCGGGCCAGCGCTGCGGCGCGACGACATCAAAAGGAATGGAGCAGAAGCGCCTGGAACCCTCCGCCTCGCGTCGCCTTGACGCTTCGAGAAATTACGATGGTGTGGCTATATAAAGCCCACTCTGCTGTCGCAGTCAGTGTGGATAGTTTCATTCAGTGCATGCTGCAGACGTGTTTAGTGTTCCGACTTTAGTGTCTAGTGGACTATTTTATACGACCATATTTTATTCGTTTACTTTAGTCCCGTAGTGTATTGAATTAAGTTTGCAATGGATAAATTTGTTACCGAAATGGCGCGCTTGGAAGTTGATGACACTGCAATTATTGTGTCATCAATCGCTTCGCAGTCTTCAGGCGAGAACCGTTCACAGCTGAATCCTGGACAATCCGGTAAGGGAAGATCATTTCATGTCTTGGTTGATCAAATATACATCGTTAGAATATGAAGCATCTACCGAAAAAGTTTTCTGCAAAACATGCAAAGAGGCAGATGCTAAAAACCTATCACAATTTTCTTGAATTAAAAATAATAAAAGATGCATTTACTTCCGTAGGGTTTTCTATCTGGAAAAAGGCTTTGGAAAAATTCCGTCTTCATGAAAATGTGTTTACACTTAAAGGTGTTCTGAAACTAAATTCTATCACTAACCAAAGTGTGGTCTCCCGATTGAATGAACAGTTAGATAGTGAGCTGAAGAAAGGCCGTTTAGCTCTTGAGACAATTTTGGATACTGTGCAATTTCTTTGCCGACAAGGACTAGCAATTAGAGGGCATCAAGATGTAAACCCAATTTTTTTTTCAATTCTTGATATTCTAAAAGAATGACATACCTGAGTTTAAAGATTGGTTAGGGCGTTTGGGGTATAAGTGGACGTCCCACGATATTCAAAGTGAGATCATTGATCTACTATGAAAGTGTGTTGAGAAAGGTATTGGCGACAATCAAGAAGACTGAACATTTTTCTGTTATGGTTGACGAAACAAGTGATTCTACGATTCACAACCAAGTGTCATTTTGCATTTGTACTGTCGATGATTCCTTAATCATCAACGAAGACATTATTGGCTTATACAAGATCCCCAACACTTCATCACAAACTCTGTTTAGTATTCTAAAAGACATTTTTGCTCGTCTTGATTTGTCAATGGATAACTTAAGAGGACAGTACTAGGATGGTGCCTCGAATATGAGAGGTAAGTTCAAAGGACTGAAAAAGTTAGTTTTGGATATACAACCAAAAGCTTGTTATGTGCACTGCACTGCTCACAGTTTAGACTTGGCAGCTGTAGAGTCTCTGCCATCTTACATCTATAAGGGATATTATGACTTTAGCCAAGGACTTAATAAACACCGTAAGGGAATCCAACAAAAGGATGGAGCTTTTCAGAAGCACACACTGTGAGAGCGCCAAGGACCAAGCTGGTCTATGACCCCTTTGCCCAACTCGATCGACTATGCGAGCTTCTAGTATCTTGAAAATATTGAAAAACTGAAGAACTTCTAGAGTTTCTTGAAAAATTTTCTCCAGAGGACAAAACAGAGGCTGGTTGCAAATGTGCAGGCTACCTTGAGTCAACGTTACAATTCAAGACTTATTTCTTTTTAAGTCTTTATTGCCATGCAATGAACCAAGTAGAGAATGTCAACGAAAAAATTCTGTGCCCTCATTTAAGTGTTGCTGATCTGGGAAAAAATATACGAGGGTTTGATTTGTATACTGAATGGAAGGCATGACTGTTTTGAACACTTTTGGAAATTGTGTTTCAAAGAAAAACCTTCACAAGTTTATGATCCTTCACTTCCTCGGAATCTAAGTATACCAAAGAAGTATGAAAACAACGAAGCCAGCTCACCACACACTTTCAAAACCCCAAAGGAACACTACAAAGCTATTTACATTGATGTTTGTGCAATGTTGCAATCTTGCATTACTCAGTGGTTTGCTTCAACTGGACTCACACAGATCATTACAGTTAAACAAGAGTGCTTGCTTTTAGTAAACAGAGGTGAAACAAATTTGGAGAAATCAACCGAGTTTTCAAAAATCACCTAGACATTGGGAGATTGCACTTACACTTCAATATGTTAGCCAATATCGCTAATAAAAAACAACTGGTCCAAAAAAACATGTGTGATGTAAGAAAGTACATTACATAAGAGCCTGCAGTTGGAGAAATGTTATGTGAAGTAGTGAAGTGCATTAAGCTTCTCCAAGTAGTTCCAATCATGATAGCAACAGCAGAACAGTCATTTAGCGCCCTTAGATGTCTTAAGTCATAACTCTGATCAACAATGGGACAGAAGCGATTGAACAACATAGCTGTTCTTCATGCCCACCGAGATGTTTTGGATGAATTGGATATCTGACCAGTCATCAACGACTTCATATTCAGTAATCCAGTCAGGCGGACGACATTTGCACCTTTATAGAGACACTCAGCCCTAATAACGGGCATTTAGAGCAATATTAAAAATATTTATAAAATAGAGAATTAATTATATACATAATGTTAAATTTTCAGTTTCGAAATATTAGTACTAGTTTAGTACTGTATTACTACAGTACTGTATTAGTTATTTTCAAATACTTAAATATTTTTAGGGTGTAAGACTCAATTAAAACCTGTTATTTACATACTTTTTGACTCAAAGTCTGGCTGCTGACCTGCCACAATTGCTGTGGCATGCATCCCACAGCGGCAACTAATGCTGCACGACTCTCTGGCTTGGGACACTGCATGTGAACATCGGGACATGAACACACAGGATGTACAAGCGTTTCAGTGATCTCTGCCAGCCAGTCATGACAACTACCACTACTACAGACTGTATCATGGCTCAAGTGGGATGTTTAGTGCTTCTGAATACATTGCAATGGCCTCTGTCTTGCAGTGATATTTCTTGTGGTTGTCGCCGTCTCTATCCCATCACACAGTAGGCTCTTCCTCTGCCTTCCGAATGTAGTGGAGAGAACCAGTTTAGGAATTCTATAGTGCTTTAAAAACCTAATCCCAACATCAAATTCCTGATTGATCAATTTGTTGTTTCCAGTAGATAAAATCCAGAAGGGGAAAGAGTAGGTTTTGGAAATCCTGCCAAATATACCAGTCACAGTATCCACCAATAGAATGCAAGGAAAAAACTGACTGCACTCAAAGGATATAGATTTAATTCTTCTATCCTCTAAAATGACTCACTCAAAAGGAAGATCTACATTTTGCACGAGAAAATCCAGTGTCAACATCATTCCTGACTTGGGTTTTTAAAACTGAGGAGTCTATGTCAGGGATGGAACTGCTGTATACAGGGTATGTCCAACCTGCTGGTGCTTGACTTGCATTGTGCTGCAGTCAGTGGTGGGAGTCATAAGGGGTCGGGCAACAGGGAGGTGCCGATTAGCCTAGCCTCCAGTGACTGGCGGTTTCTCAGCTGGATGTCTCTTTAAGTATTCCATACACTCAGCAGATGACACTGGACTAGACTGAAGGTGACTGGTAAGTCTTCGTTTTCATCTAGAGACACCATGTTCAAGTAAGATAATGAGCACTAGGTCCATAAAAAATATCATACGATATACTTCCCATGTTTCTATTGGCTAGCATCTTGTAAATGGGTATAAGTGTGTTTCATTCCTAACTGATGTTGCTTACACAAGTCCTGCATATAGGGACAGGATGTTACAGGCACAATGTGTCACTGTTCCAATATTATAATGCCCCATCCTTATGTTCCTCCAAGTAGCAGCTATTCCTCATATATCACCAAGAGGCTACTCCCTGTACTTCAGAGACAGCTTGCTGCCCTATCGTTATTTACCACGTGGGGCTATTGGCTAGACTGGCTGAAGCAACTCTAGTTCTAGATTAACAGCGAAAATACCCACATCCAGCAGTTACTGACCAACTGGAGGCAGCTACTGTCTAGTGCTTGATCAATGGCAACTCATTGTTTGAATGAACATTATTTTGCACTATGTACAAAATAAATACTTATGCGAGTCCTGTCTTATGGCTCAACACAGACTAAAGTTGCATCACAAGTGGAGGAGGGAAGGGGATTTGGGGTAGTTGGGAGAGGTGGTGATGGTGGTGGTGGTGGTGGTGGTGGTGGTGGGGATGAGAAACAGTGCCTTCTAATGGTGGTATTGTGAACTAGGTCAGTTGGTCTCTGGACCTCAAGGTGAACACACAAAATTAGAGCTCTTCCATCATCTCAGAGTTATTTGATACCAATTGCAGTTTATCTTGGATATCTGTAGTCATGCAAAGCCAGACACATTGCTAAGCAGTCACTTGTACATTTTTGCAAGTTACTTACCATATCACTAATAGCAGAAACTCACCCCTTCATTATATATCTATAAGCGGGTATTTGGTCAACCAGCGTTTATAGTTTCTTAGTTTTGGGTCCTAAAATAGAAAAAAATTGTTCAATACTGACTTCTAGAAACTCTTCCTCCATGTAAGGTTTCTTTGATTCTGCAATATTTGAAGCCAAGACGAAGCCAGCTTCGGTTGTTAAATCCACTGGTAGGCATGGTCAATGACCCTGCTGTGTCACTGAAACTTTTCCTTTAATGACAACTGTGCTTTCCTTCGCTGAGAACCAAGAGGAAACTCATTCCTGGCCAATGTGGTTATTGTCATGATGGCACCAGAGATTATTGGCCTTGGACTGTGACAATGTCATTTGACACAAAAGGTGCATTGGTTTATCATTCTTCTATACAAAAAGAAATTGCTCCTCACTCTCTTTATTAAATAATCTGTGTTCTTCGTATTTACGTTTCTTAGAACACATTGTAACAGATTTAATTAACAATGTCACTGCAGGGAAACTAGTAACCACATTATCAGCTACGAATGTGACTGCTGCAACTCGCTACATCACCAGTGCAGCGCTGTGTAGCATTGTCAAATTGACAAGAAGGTTGTACAGTAGGGATTTCGAGCAATGCGTTCCTTTGGTATTAAGACACTTCCACACCAGCTGTGCTGTGCTACGCAAAACCAACAAAAGGGGTTCAGCACCATGTGGAATGTCAGGTGTGGACAACAAACCGCAGTGCTCTGAACAAAACGACTAAGTTCCACACATCATCAATACAGTGATGGAAATGGTTAATAGTACATGGCTCTGTTTGGACAATGTTTCTGTTTTTCAATTTGTACTGATGCGTGCACAATGGAACAGTACTGCACACCAACAAACCCTCTGCTCCATTGCGCGCTGCTCTGCTCCATGCATTTGTGTGTGGTGTGATGCTATGCTGTAATGACCAGCACGTTCAGTATGGATGCTGCCTGTGACAGCGCCAATATTAAGCTATTACACAACATAAAACTGTTGACCAGAAACAAAAATGTTTTAAACCTCAATCTGCACTTTTTCTTTTTTTTGGAACACCAATTTTTTTTGGTATTCGAAATTCTTCAAGGATGTCAGAGAAAAGTTTGAAAAATATTACATTCATAATTCAACAAAAAATTTTATACTTTATATTTATGCAAAATTGTGTAACATTTATGTCACTGATAAACATTTGTCATACTCAATACATGCAAACAAAGTTGACACTCAGTGCGGTGGCTGATGGGAGTGACTGTAAAGGCGTTTCCTATTTACAGCCGCTCCCATCAGCCACCGCACCAAGTGTCACTTTGCTTGTGTTAATATTATAAAGTTTTAAGCACCAAATGAAAAAGTTATGATATAATTTACAGTACAATCAAAAATAGATGGACAGAACATGTCTTTAAATACTGTGGAATGCAATAAAGCAGTTTTTGTGTGGTGAATCAGAATGTTTGCAGATACTCCAATATCTGGTTCATTCTCTAACACGACACTCTGCTTATTCTCTTGCCTACTGTAGGTTTCAGAGTTGTGAGCAAACCTAATTTCTCCACACTAAACAAGAAGTTTATACTACTTCTTATGTGGTTTTTCTTTCATATACGGTACATCTTCATGTGGTGCCTTGCATTGGTGGATCACATTTGTTGATCAATTGACACATGGTCACTCATTGCTACTGAAAGCAAAATTTTATTCACATGATCAATTATAGGCCTAATTTTGTACAATTTTTCATGATCTCGACTCTCAGGGTCTGGTAATTTCATATTGTCTATAAAATGCAATGTCACTGTCAGACCCTCAAGTATTTTTGAGACGTCATCGTACTAGTGCAATATCAATAACATCATCCCAGAGATCACAAACGGTGGTAGCTACTAGAGACAATGAGCTAATAACACACACATCAGAGAAAGAAAGTCGCTACTCACCACATAGCGGAGACACTGCGTCGCGATAGGTGCAACAAAAAGATTCACACAATTATAGCTTTCGGCCATTAAGGCCTTTGTCAGCAGTAGACACGAGAGAAGGGGGGAGGTGGTAAGTAGCGGAAAGGAGAGAAATAAAAAGAAATTAAAAGACTGGGTGTGGCTGTGCAATGACGGCTGTGTAGTGCTCTAATGGGAACAGGAAGAGGGCTGGATGGGTGAGGACAGTGACTAACGAAAGTTGAGACCAAGAGGGCTATGGGAACGTAGGATGTATTGCAAGGAAATTTCCCACCTGCGCAATTCAGAAAAGCTTTGGTGGGAAGGATCCATATGGCACAGGCTGTGAAGCAGTCATTGAGATGTGGGATATCATGTTTGGCAGCATGTTCAGCAACAGGGTGGTCCACTTGTTTTTTGGCCACAGTTTGTCGGTGGCCGTTCATGCTGACAGACAGCTTATTGGTTGTCATGCCTACATAGAATGCAGAACAGTGGTTGCAGCTTAGCTTGTAAATCATATGACTCGTTTCACAGGTAGCCCTGCCTTTGATGTGATAGGTGATGTTAGTGACCGAACTAGAGGGCTATGGGAACGTAGGATGTATTGCAAGGAAAGTTCCCACCTGCGCAATTCTGGAAAGCTTTGGTGGGAGGGATCCATATGGCACAGGCTGTGAAGCAGTCATTGAGATGTGGGATATCATGTTTGGCAGCGTGTTCAGCAACAGGGTGGTCCATTTGTTTTTTGGCCACAGTTTGTCGGTGGCCGTTCATGCTGACAGACAGCTTATTGGTTGTCATGCCTACATAGAATGCAGAACAGTGGTTGCAGCTTAGCTTGTAAATCATATGACTGGTTTCACAGGTAGCCCTGCCTTTGATGTGATAGGTGATGTTAGTGACCGAACTGGAGTAGGTGGTGGTAGGAGGATGTATGAGACAGGTCTTATATCTAGGTCTATTACAGGGGTATGAGCCATGAGGTAAGGGATTGGGAGCAGTGGTTTTGTAAGGATGGACGAGTATATTGTGTAAGTTTGATGGACGGCGGAATACCATGGTAGGAGGGGTGGGAAGGATAGTGGGTAGGACATTTCTCATTTCAGGGCACGACAAGAGGTAATCGAAACCCTGGCGGCGAATGTAATTCCGTTGCTCCAGTCCCGGATGTTACTGAGTTACTTGGGGAATGCTCCTCTGTGGCCGGACTGTGGGAGGTGGTGGGAGACTCGAAAGATAAGGCACGGGAGATTTGTTTTTGTACAAGGATGGGAGGATAATTATTGTCAGTGAAGGCTTCAGTGAGACCCTCAGTATATTTCGAGAGGGACTGCTCATCATTGCAAATGCGATGACCAAGGGTGGCTAGGCTGTATGGAAGGGACTTCTTGGTATGGAATGGGTGGCAGCTGTCAAAGAGGAGGTATTGCTGATGGTTAGTACGTTTGATATGGACAGAGGCACTGATGTAGTGTAGTGTAACGATGTATAGGTTTGTTTATAAATGACTTTCGTTTATCATATGACCATGTGCAGACTTCGTCACCTACGTCAGTTACAACCCACTTCAAAATGATTTATATTCTTTTTAAATTGTCACAGAATGGTTCTTGAACGAAACTGTAAAACATCAGTTGAGTCGTAAGTAAAAAGAATTTCGTCACTTGGGCCAATTGGTTTGCGTAAACTCTTTCAATTTAAATTTCGTTTGTTTCTCCTCAGAACTTATATTGACACACGTTATCTTGACGTAATCGATATCAGAATCACACATTGACTAAACTTTTCAGATTCGAAGTTGCGATGAACGCGGTCAAAATCCATTAATCTTGTCAAATATACTATTCATCAGTTCACATAATTCTCCATAAATAAATCCTCAGAACACGTGTTTCAACTTTAGTAGTATCCACTATTTTATTAACTTCCTACATACAGACGTTCTGAACCTGAGGCTTAACAGAATAGGACTGACTTTTCAACAAGATTAAGCTCTATATGACGTCATTGTTGTACAAAAAGAGTATACAAATTCATTTTTAATTTTTTAGAAGCACGACGCAACAACTCGGTTCCAGGATCTTCTGTTGCTCCTCGGCTGTCGACCCGCGACGTATAGCGGCCAGCAATTTCCTCTCTGGTCGCGGCAACGAAGATGCTGTCTCCGTTCGTTGCGCCGCCCTCTCCGTACATGAAACACATAAAAAAAATACAAAACTTTTAGATAATTCACATCTATTACCAATAATAAGAAAAATATATAAACAAACTAAATTAAACTTATAGTCACCTGCAAACTGGGCTGACACTGGTGGATGGGTGACGCTTCAGTTTCGCGTCCCACTACATACCCCACCCACAAGCTCAGTTTGTCAGGTTTTTAACCGAAAATAAGACCTTTTCTATATACCATATTTAACTGTTAATACATTTTCCTCACATTTTACGTAATCTAGAGTCCTTGTTATCAGATAGATTTAATCCTTTTAATACGATATTGTTGTGACTATTTGTCATTTACTCTTAATTGTGCCATTGTGGTAATTCATAACCGAATACATGGAGATTACTCCTCTTCATTTAATAGTTGCTAGTAAATACTAATTTAGTACGTTCTTTAACGTTGTTACATTAGGACAGAGCGTTCAAATTGTGGTAAATTAGTCTCAGTTTTATTCATTTACTAGAGTTACTCTTTCCTTAACTGTACATTACTAATTAGTTTCTCACAATAACTAATAGTACTACTTACTTTACTACATTCTTTTCCCTAATACCTTATTTATGCCTGAGGTCAAGAAGAAATCAAGCAAAACTTTCTTTAGAATCTCGGCATGGCTTTCTTTACCTTCGGACACCTTGTGGGGTAATGGCAATTTATTTAGGAGAAACATGCGAGAGAGCCCCGTTTGGTGTGTTCTATATTAACACTATTACAAACCTCTATTAAAGGCACTCTGCTATGTTCTCGTGAGCCATATAGCTCTGGACGCCCATGGTCCCTAAAACTATTAACCATCCCCTTTGGTTCCTACTATCCGAGTAAATTTAAAATATACAAAATTCCTTTTGACCTAAGAGCAAAATTTCTTCCATATAAATCCCCCTTTTGGTTATCTTTCTCTTTTTGAAGTACCAGTAGATTATTGTAGAACACTTGTTTAAGCTTTCTGTTATTTCTTTAAATAACACGTAACTATCACGAAAAACTTCACATGAATAAACTATGAACGCTCTTCCGTATGTAACATATACTAAATATTAACTTATTTAGGAATGAAGGGTTTCATTTGATCAACACTATATAATCCTTTAATTACACCTGATGAAGGTTCCATAAGAAGTAACGCTTTGGGATGTACAATCTTATGTACAACATATGGACCTTCAAAGATAAAGAAGAATTTTCTACATTCCTTACCGATCTTAGAACTTTTAGGATGAGATCGTACTAGCACAAGATCTCCTACCTGAAATGGGGGTTCTATAGCATGTTGATTATAACTTTTAATTCTCCGTTCGGCATTCTTAACAATCTGTTCACAAACTTTTTCGTCTGGGATGCATTGTTGGATCTCATTTACTGATGGCCAAGGTAGAGCAGCTAGTAAAGGCTCACCTATAATTCGTTTGCCTAAAATTTCTATCGGTGATAATCCCGTCGTTAGATGAGGTAATTCATTTAATATCTTTTCGAATTCAGGCATTAGTTTGGCCCACCGAGTATGTTTATGTGCACAATAAGTTCTACATAATCGTCCTAATTCTTTCATGACTCTTTCTACTAAATTACTTTGAGGGTGATATTTCGAAATTAAGATATGTTTGATTCCATATTGTTTTATCATATGTTGAAATCTTTGACTAATAAAGGCACTACCGTTGTCAGACATAAGTCGTTTAGGAATGCCCCAGTTAACAAAGTAATTTCGGGTGAGGCAGCGTATAACGCTTGCTGTATTCGCTCGTTTCAAAGTATATAGCTTCACATGTTTGGACCAACATTCCATTACAACAAACACATAAGTTAACCCTCCTGAACTACGAGGCAGAGGGCCGAAAAAATCTAATGACAGTAGATTCCACAAACCTCGAGGAATTACAGCATATAATTTATAACGCTTAGATTTGTTATTAACTTTAACCTTTTGACAGGTTTCACAAGCCCTAATAATACTTCTCACAATACGGGACATATTTTTGAAATAATAATACTTCATTAGATGTTTAATACATTTATGAATTCCAAAATGCCCATAACCTTCATGAATATAAGTAATTAACTCGTCTACAACAGTTTTCGGGATGCAGATTTTCCATCTCTGGTGTTCCCTCTGTGCTTTCCAATACAACAAGTCGTTAAAATATAACCACACACCCCGGGTGTTAACTGTTTCGTCCCCATTATTAAGGGTTTGTATAAGGTCCCTATATTGATCGTCATTTCTTTGAGTGCATCTAATAGCAGTTACTATCCGTTTAACCTTACGTTCGTTCTCCTGAGTTAAAAGGAAATAAACATGGTAATTTGTTCCTGGTTCTGCTACAATGTTAATATTCTCCATTCCTACGGGGAGTCTCGACAAAGCATCCGAAACTACATTCTGAGATCCTTTTACATACCTAATTTCGTACTGAAATTCTTGCAAGCATAATACCCAACGTAATAGTCTACGGTGAAGTAACCGACAATTGTTCAGAAAGATTAAGGCCTGATGATCAGTGTATACAATTGTTTTTCTTCCCATTAATAATCCTCTAAATCGTTGAAAACCGCATACCACTGCGAGAGCTTCCTTCTCGGTTACAAAATAATTTCTACTGGTTTTTCCTGCATTTCAACTTTAGAAGACTCTATTTTATCACTTAATTCTCGGCTGGTTTCATTAAGATATTCCTGTAACCTGTCCGTAGATTTTGTTAGCTCCCCTTTAAGTCTAGCAGTAGATTCCTCGTTAGACTGTTTTAACTCCTGTTTTAGTTCCTCTTTCAATCTAGCAGTAGATTCCTCGTTAGACTGTTTTAATCTAGCCATAGATTCTTCGTTAGACTGTTTTAATCTAGCCATAGATTCTTCGTTAGACTGTTTTAATTTAGCGATCGCCCTAAAAAGGGATCTCATGCTCCTATCGGACATAGACTGCTCTTCATCTGACATTTCACTTCCCGACATTATTGTAAGATATTAACTAGTTACACACGCAGACTTGTAATCAACAATCCTGCAAAAGCACACTCCCTATGTACAACACTGCACTTCCAACTTGAAACAAACTCACCGGACACTAATATTGTAGTTTGTAGTTCTCGGTGATCAGTGTGCTGCTATGGGCTGCAGATATAACAGCCGTCGATGCAGCTGCTGAGATGCTGCGACCCCGCTTCCGCAACCGGCAGGACGCTGAGTCGAACACCGGAGACGTCACTGGCTGCAACGACGCCCGGCACCGCCGTAGACAGGCGAAGCCCTCAGCAACACCTTTAATACCAGCCGGAGGAACGCCCCGCAGCTGACTTACTGGGCCTGTTAGTTTAGGGAGAAAAAGGGTTGTCGGGGTTTGCAGCGTTCAGCTGCTGCCCAACAGATGCGCCTTCTCGTGGAATAACTGCGTGACCGTACTGCTTGGCTGCGCTCCGTCAGATGCCCACACCCGCGAAGTCGCCGCTGGCTGGTGAAGGCTCCACGAAAACTCGCGTTGACTTCCGTTTATCATATGACCATGTGCAGACTTCGTCACCTACGTCAGTTACAACCCACTTCAAAATGATTTATATTCTTTTTAAATTGTCACAGAATGGTTCTTGAACGAAACTGTAAAACATCAGTTGAGTCGTAAGCAAAGAATTTCGTCACTTGGGCCAATTGGTTTGCGTAAACTCTTTCAATTTAAATTTCGTTTGTTTCTCCTCAGAACTTATATTGACACACGTTATCTTGACGTAATCGATATCAGAATCACACATTGACTAAACTTTTCAGATTCGAAGTTGCGATGAACGCGGTCAAAATCCAATAATCTTGTCAAATATACTATTCATCAGTTCACATAATTCTCCATAAATAAATCCTCAGAACACGTGTTTCAACTTTAGTGGTATCCACTATTTTATTAACTTCCTACATACAGACGTTCTGAACCTGAGGCTTAACAGAATAGGACTGACTTTTCAACAAGATTAAGCTCTATATGACGTCATTGTTGTACAAAAAGAGTATACAAATTCATTTTTAATTTTTTAGAAGCACGACGCAACAACTCGGTTCCAGGATCTTCTGTTGCTCCTCGGCTGTCGACCCGCGACGTATAGCGGCCAGCAATTTCCTCTCTGGTTGCGGCAACGAAGATGCTGTCTCCGTTCGTTGCGCCGCCCTCTCCGTACATGAAACACATAAAAAAAATACAAAACTTTTAGATAATTCACATCTATTACCAATAATAAGAAAAATATATAAACAAACTAAATTAAACTTATAGTCACCTGCAAACTGGGCTGACACTGGTGGATGGGTGACGCTTCAGTTTCGCGTCCCACTACATACCCCACCCACAAGCTCAGTTTGTCAGGTTTTTAACCGAAAATAAGACCTTTTCTATATACCATATTTAACTGTTAATACATTTTCCTCACATTTTACGTAATCTAGAGTCCTTGTTATCAGATAGATTTAATCCTTTTAATACGATATTGTTGTGACTATTTGTCATTTACTCTTAATTGTGCCATTGTGGTAATTCATAACCGAATACATGGAGATTACTCCTCTTCATTTAATAGTTGCTAGTAAATACTAATTTAGTACGTTCTTTAACGTTGTTACATTAGGACAGAGCGTTCAAATTGTGGTAAATTAGTCTCAGTTTTATTCATTTACTAGAGTTACTCTTTCCTTAACTGTACATTACTAATTAGTTTCTCACAATAACTAATAGTACTACTTACTTTACTACATTCTTTTCCCTAATACCTTATTTATGCCTGAGGTCAAGAAGAAATCAAGCAAAACTTTCTTTAGAATCTCGGCATGGCTTTCTTTACCTTCGGACACCTTGTGGGGTAATGGCAATTTATTTAGGAGAAACATGCGAGAGAGCCCCGTTTGGTGTGTTCTATATTAACACTATTACAAACCTCTATTAAAGGCACTCTGCTATGTTCTCGTGAGCCATATAGCTCTGGACGCCCATGGTCCCTAAAACTATTAACCATCCCCTTTGGTTCCTACTATCCGAGTAAATTTAAAATATACAAAATTCCTTTTGACCTAAGAGCAAAATTTCTTCCATATAAATCCCCCTTTTGGTTATCTTTCTCTTTTTGAAGTACCAGTAGATTATTGTAGAACACTTGTTTAAGCTTTCTGTTATTTCTTTAAATAACACGTAACTATCACGAAAAACTTCACATGAATAAACTATGAACGCTCTTCCGTATGTAACATATACTAAATATTAACTTATTTAGGAATGAAGGGTTTCATTTGATCAACACTATATAATCCTTTAATTACACCTGATGAAGGTTCCATAAGAAGTAACGCTTTGGGATGTACAATCTTATGTACAACATATGGACCTTCAAAGATAAAGAAGAATTTTCTACATTCCTTACCGATCTTAGAACTTTTAGGATGAGATCGTACTAGCACAAGATCTCCTACCTGAAATGGGGGTTCTATAGCATGTTGATTATAACTTTTAATTCTCCGTTCGGCATTCTTAACAATCTGTTCACAAACTTTTTCGTCTGGGATGCATTGTTGGATCTCATTTACTGATGGCCAAGGTAGAGCAGCTAGTAAAGGCTCACCTATAATTCGTTTGCCTAAAATTTCTATCGGTGATAATCCCGTCGTTAGATGAGGTAATTCATTTAATATCTTTTCGAATTCAGGCATTAGTTTGGCCCACCGAGTATGTTTATGTGCACAATAAGTTCTACATAATCGTCCTAATTCTTTCATGACTCTTTCTACTAAATTACTTTGAGGGTGATATTTCGAAATTAAGATATGTTTGATTCCATATTGTTTTATCATATGTTGAAATCTTTGACTAATAAAGGCACTACCGTTGTCAGACATAAGTCGTTTAGGAATGCCCCAGTTAACAAAGTAATTTCGGGTGAGGCAGCGTATAACGCTTGCTGTATTCGCTCGTTTCAAAGTATATAGCTTCACATGTTTGGACCAACATTCCATTACAACAAACACATAAGTTAACCCTCCTGAACTACGAGGCAGAGGGCCGAAAAAATCTAATGACAGTAGATTCCACAAACCTCGAGGAATTACAGCATATAATTTATAACGCTTAGATTTGTTATTAACTTTAACCTTTTGACAGGTTTCACAAGCCCTAATAATACTTCTCACAATACGGGACATATTTTTGAAATAATAATACTTCATTAGATGTTTAATACATTTATGAATTCCAGAATGCCCATAACCTTCATGAATATAAGTAATTAACTCGTCTACAACAGTTTTCGGGATGCAGATTTTCCATCTCTGGTGTTCCCTCTGTGCTTTCCAATACAACAAGTCGTTAAAATATAACCACACACCCCGGGTGTTAACTGTTTCGTCCCCATTATTAAGGGTTTGTATAAGGTCCCTATATTGATCGTCATTTCTTTGAGTGCATCTAATAGCAGTTACTATCCGTTTAACCTTACGTTCGTTCTCCTGAGTTAAAAGGAAATAAACATGGTAATTTGTTCCTGGTTCTGCTACAATGTTAATATTCTCCATTCCTACGGGGAGTCTCGACAAAGCATCCGAAACTACATTCTGAGATCCTTTTACATACCTAATTTCGTACTGAAATTCTTGCAAGCATAATACCCAACGTAATAGTCTACGGTGAAGTAACCGACAATTGTTCAGAAAGATTAAGGCCTGATGATCAGTGTATACAATTGTTTTTCTTCCCATTAATAATCCTCTAAATCGTTGAAAACCGCATACCACTGCGAGAGCTTCCTTCTCGGTTACAAAATAATTTCTACTGGTTTTTCCTGCATTTCAACTTTAGAAGACTCTATTTTATCACTTAATTCTCGGCTGGTTTCATTAAGATATTCCTGTAACCTGTCCGTAGATTTTGTTAGCTCCCCTTTAAGTCTAGCAGTAGATTCCTCGTTAGACTGTTTTAACTCCTGTTTTAGTTCCTCTTTCAATCTAGCAGTAGATTCCTCGTTAGACTGTTTTAATCTAGCCATAGATTCTTCGTTAGACTGTTTTAATCTAGCCATAGATTCTTCGTTAGACTGTTTTAATTTAGCGATCGCCCTAAAAAGGGATCTCATGCTCCTATCGGACATAGACTGCTCTTCGTCTGACATTTCACTTCCCGACATTATTGTAAGATATTAACTAGTTACACACGCAGACTTGTAATCAACAATCCTGCAAAAGCACACTCCCTATGTACAACACTGCACTTCCAACTTGAAACAAACTCACCGGACACTAATATTGTAGTTTGTAGTTCTCGGTGATCAGTGTGCTGCTATGGGCTGCAGATATAACAGCCGTCGATGCAGCCGCTGAGATGCTGCGACCCCGCTTCCGCAACCGGCAGGACACTGAGTCGAACACCGGAGACGTCACTGGCTGCAACGACGCCCGGCACCGCCGTAGACAGGCGAAGCCCTCAGCAACACCTTTAATACCAGCCGGAGGAACGCCCCGCAGCTGACTTACTGGGCCTGTTAGTTTAGGGAGAAAAAGGGTTGTCGGGGTTTGCAGCGTTCAGCTGCTGCCCAACAGATGCGCCTTCTCGTGGAATAACTGCGTGACCGTACTGCTTGGCTGCGCTCCGTCAGATGCCCACACCCGCGAAGTCGCCGCTGGCTGGTGAAGGCTCCACGAAAACTCGCGTTGACTTCCGTTTATCATATGACCATGTGCAGACTTCGTCACCTACGTCAGTTACAACCCACTTCAAAATGATTTATATTCTTTTTAAATTGTCACAGAATGGTTCTTGAACGAAACTGTAAAACATCAGTTGAGTCGTAAGCAAAGAATTTCGTCACTTGGGCCAATTGGTTTGCATAAACTCTTTCAATTTAAATTTCGTTTGTTTCTCCTCAGAACTTATATTGACACACGTTATCTTGACGTAATCGATATCAGAATCACACATTGACTAAACTTTTCAGATTCGAAGTTGCGATGAACGCGGTCAAAATCCAATAATCTTGTCAAATATACTATTCATCAGTTCACATAATTCTCCATAAATAAATCCTCAGAACACGTGTTTCAACTTTAGTAGTATCCACTATTTTATTAACTTCCTACATACAGACGTTCTGAACCTGAGGCTTAACAGAATAGGACTGACTTTTCAACAAGATTAAGCTCTATATGACGTCATTGTTGTACAAAAAGAGTATACAAATTCATTTTTAATTTTTTAGAAGCACGACGCAACAACTCGGTTCCAGGATCTTCTGTTGCTCCTCGGCTGTCGACCCGCGACGTATAGCGGCCAGCAATTTCCTCTCTGGTCGCGGCAACGAAGATGCTGTCTCCGTTCGTTGCGCCGCCCTCTCCGTACATGAAACACATAAAAAAAAATACAAAACTTTTAGATAATTCACATCTATTATCAATAATAAGAAAAATATATAAACAAACTAAATTAAACTTATAGTCACCTGCAAACTGGGCTGACACTGGTGGATGGGTGACGCTTCAGTTTCGCGTCCCACTACAGTAGCCTTCTCTGAGGTGAAGGTCAACATCTAGGAAGGTGGCCTGTTGGGTTGAGTAGGACCAGGTGAAGCAAATGGGGGAGAAGTTGTTGAGGTTCTGGAGGAATGTGAATAAGGTGACCTCACCTTCAATCCAGATAGCAAAGATGTCATTAATGAATCTGAACCAAGTGAGGGGTTTAGGATTCTGGGTTTTTAGGAAGGATTTCTCTAGACAACCCATGAATAGGTTAGTATAGGATGGTGCCATGTGGGTGCCCATAGCCGTACCATGAATTTGTTTGTAGGTAATGCATTCGAAGGAGAAGTAATTGTGGGTGAGGATATAGTTGGTCATGGAGACTAGGAAAGGAGGTTGTTGGCGTTTGGAAAGGTAGTGTTCGATAGCAGTAAGGCCATGGGCATTAGGAATGTTAGTGTACAGGGAGGTGGCATCAATAGTGACGAGCAGGGCACCGTGTGGTAAAGGGACAGGAACTGTGGCAAGTCGGTCAAGGAAATGGTTGGTATCTTTTATAAGGGAGGATGGGTTCCGAATAATAGGTTGAAGGTGTTGGTCTACGAGAGCAGAGATTCTCCCAGTGGGGGCACAGTATCTGGCCACAATGAGGCGTTCTCGGTGGTTGAGTTTATGGACTTTAGGAAGTATGTAGAAGGTAGGACTGCTGGGAGTGGTAGGGGTAAGTAGAGACATAGACTCTGGGGAGACGTTCTGGGATGGGGCTAAGGATTTGAGTAGTTACTGGAGATCCTGCTGCCTTAATGGCCGAAAGTTATAATTGTGTGAATCTTTTTATTGTGCCTATCATGTCTCAGCATCTCCGCTATATGGTGAGTAGCAACTTTCCTTCTCTGGTATTGTTACATTCCATCCTGGATTTTCCATTGTTTAATAACACACATACCTAGATATATATGAATGTTGTGAACATTCCAATTAAATGTTTTGTTTTCCTGTGTGCTGTGAAGATTAGTTTCATCTACAATTCTTGCCATTAATTCACCAATCAAAATTTATAAACACTGATATGGCATAGACAACTCTAGCATTGTTTGGGGTAGTGCGATATTTCCCTTGTACCTAAAAATATCATTTACAATTTAAGCAACTTTGCTCTTTCCCAATCATGTGATTTTTCAGTATATTTTGGTAGGGGCAGTGTGGTATTTCCTTTATCTGAGGTCACTTACGAATGAAACACTGTTTTTCGCAATAATTTGATTTTTCTGTATCGTTGGGTGTTTCTCAGAAGCTTATAGTACCAGTATATCAGCAATAATATCATTATCGTCATCCTCCAAACAATTATTTGAATAATTATGTGCAGTCCCTATAGTAGTCTCAGCAAGCTGTCACTCACTGTCTGCAGATTCCAGCTTGTTTACAATCTTAGTAGAATATCCACCTGAATTGTCAAAATATAACCCATCTTCACTGCCAAAGAGACTTCTAGGACGAATTCTTCCTCAATCATCACTTAACTCCATACATTTTCACAATAGGAGAATGGCTCCATTACAACACTAGAACTAGAATGAGAAACTTGAAGAAAGCAGAATGAAGGAAATGCTAATTTGATCAGTACAGTGTAATCTTAGTTGTTGACCTCCATTGCTAATGACAACAGCTATAAAATCCACCAAATCTGCATACAAAAATTACCAGTCTCCTTTCAGAATTTAGGTTTCTGGTAATTATTCTTATCTGTCATCAAATTTATGTAGTTGCAGAAGTACTTGGTAGTCTAGCTTTATCTTTCAGAGACTGTGGTCTTGCGCACGTATAGGTGTGTGTGTTTGTGTGTGTGTGTGTGTGTGTTTTAAGGCCTTGTTGGCTGTTACCTTATTTTACGAAACTTTTTTGTTGTGCCTATCTGTGACTCAGCATCTCTGCTATATGGTGAGTAGCAACTCCCCTTTTCATAATACTGTTACAATCCACTCTCAATCTTCCATTATTTGATTTTGACTGTCAAATATTTCTTTCCTATCTATCGCTTACCCAAATTACTCATTTCCTCCTTTTTCATTTCTTTAGATCAAATAATAAGCAAATAATCTTAACTGCGTAGATAGACTTAGAACATAAGGAGGTGCTATATTTAGTCCACAACTGCAGATAGCCCAAACATATAAATTATCAGTGACTTCATCCAGCTATCAGCCTAAACAATTGCAGTACTAAATGCAGTACAATGATGTGTGAACCAGTACCAAACATCCTACGCAATGCTATCAGACTTGAAAAGTGAACTTCAGGCAATATCAAGTATAAAGGTATCTAACGCCACAAGTGAATACCTACTCCAAGTTCATTATTGGTATTATGAATGCCTCGGAATGAAGAAACAAATTGCCTTTATGTGGGGGAAAGACCACTGTGGAATCCTAGGCAATGAAAAAGCAGATCAACTGGCAACACAGCCTAAGAGCAACAGGGAACCTCTAGACATAAAGCTTTCCTTCATATAACTTATTCGGTAATGAACATTTGAATCCTGGCGGGAAAAATGGGCACAGGGCTCATGACACAAAGGAGGTGACTGTGCAAATACAACACAAATTCCAGAGCATTTATACCGATTACATATAAACCTGAACACCAGCTTGTGATTGTGGTAACTCATGAAGATACGAAACCATCTATCATTTCAATGTAGGAAATATAGTGAGGTGAGGCACAAGTTTTTAGCATTTGTTATCAAGAATAAAATCCCACAACCAGTGTCAGTCAAAATCTTGCTATACATATAAACCCAATATTAAAACCTACAAAAAGATAAATTGAATTTTTATCTAATGGACACACAAAGATATATAGTTTGATGGTAAGCTATAAAGGGCAGGGAAAGTGAAGCTACATTAAAAGAAGTGGATACTGAGTGAACAAAGACTATTATTATTATTCTTTCTTTTCTCAGATGTTATGTCTGGTCAAAACTGGAAAGTGACGCGGACCTTGATAAAGCGTGACTTTCTTTTAACTGTACGGTATATGTTACATTGCATTTAGGAACTTTTGGGTATTTGAACATGTATCAATAATTACAGATTTCTGTACTTGTATATATACATTTGGATGTAGCTGTATTGCGTTGATGTACTGGTGGATATTGTGTGGTATGACTCCTGTAGTTGATAGTATAATTGGTATAATGTCAACTTTATCCTGATGTCACATGTCCTTGACTTCCTCAGCCAGTTGGATGTATTTGACAATTTTTTCTCCTGTTTTCTTCTGTATATTTGTTGTATTGGGTATGGATATTTCGATTAGTTGTGTTAATTTCTTCTTTTTATTGGTGAGCATGGGTGACAGGTTTGTTATGTGGTGGTGTTTTATCTGTTATAATGGTTCCGTTGCAGTATAATTTGTATTCATCATTCTCCAGTACATTTTGTGGTGCATACTTGTATGTGGGAACGTGTTGTTTTATTAGTTTATGTTGTATGGCAAGTTGTTGATGTATTATTTTTACTACATTGTCATGTCTTCTGGAGTATTCTGTATTTGCTAGTATTGTACATCCGCTTGTGATGTGATCTACTGTTTCTATTTGTTGTTTGCAAAGTCTGCATTTATCTGTTGTGGTATTGGGATCTTCTGCATTTGAATGCGGTAGGCAGAGAACAGTCATTGCTAGCTGTAAAATCAAAGAAAAAGGATTCTCCCCTGTGGCATTTTTATACCGCACAACCTCACTCCAAAATCGAACAGTGTTAGCAGTGTTATTCCACCTAATGAAGTTGATATTATGCCATTCTTGCAGCATACCATCTATGAAATCCCCACTAAAACCCAATTCTTTGGCTACATCCGCTACAGCATTATTTTTATTCACTTTCAGTATTTCTTCAACATTCAGCATTGACATTTTTTTTTCAGGATCGTAACGTTACTTGGCAGTCTTTGTTGAATTTCTTTTATGAGTTTCATACTGAACTGAATGCATCTCTTCTTCAAGTAAACTTATTTTCTTCAGACAAACTTGACTCGGACAATTTCTGTTCAAACATAAAGCCAAGGTTCGGATTTGAGTACATACATTCGCTTGGAACTGGTATTGTCAACAAATCAACAGTTGAAAAAACTATGTTTTGTCCGAGTGACTGCATGAGAAATACAAGTGTATCTAGTAATTTAGTGGGGTCATTGTCTTCTCTTTCAAAAGCTTTTATTGCTATTTGTACGTCTTTTAAAGCATGTTTAAGGTAAAACGTGTAAAGATGATTTGAGTCGTCACAATACATCTTGTACAAAAGATCGGCAGTTTAACAATTGTCTTGAACCACAGCAAGTGAAAAATGTAGTTTTAGTTCTTTCCACTGTTCCAGAATTCTTCGTATTGCTGGTTCAATTGAAAGCGAATGTGTTGCACAGACCTTCAAAATTTTTAGTTGCTGTTTTCCACAATTTATTATTTATTATCTCATAAACCTTTTTATATTCCTCTTGTCTTTTGGGTGAAATGGAGAACCAATTGTAGGTTTCCCGTACAAGAAACACTATGTTTCTAGGTATGGTATCCACTGAGGCGTGCGAAACTGCAAGCTGAAGAGAGTGACAAATGCAACGGATCAATAGCAAATGCTTCAAACCATATTCTCTCTTGAGTTGCTCGAAAAGCCCATTGTTTATTCCAACCATGGCAGAAGCATTATCTGTGCCAATTCCTACCATATTAGCGATTCGAAGTTTGAGGTCTTTCGAAGAATTCACAAGAACCGCACCCAGATACCTTGCATCTGCAGTTTCTACCACAGCGAGTTTGAGAAATGCTGATCTAATGGTTTGGTTGTTTACACTATAGTACCGTATAACGATTCCTAGCATTTTAGATATTGATACATCTGTGGATTCGCCTATTAGTACACTGTATTTTTGGTTACCTATATCTTCAACCAATGATTGTGTAAAATATGGAGCCAAAACTTCAATTATAATGTTAGTGCACTTTGTACGCTGTAATTGCACGTTTTTAGCGCCCTCATCACCAGAAAACACCTTCTTGCACAGTATTCCTAAATGATCTACAGCTAAAATAGAACAATGTTCAGCAATAAATAAAGAAAGGGCGCCTTCAGCTCTGCTTGCTATTCTAACTGCAGTTTTCGGAACAATTTTCACAGGTAAGGTGGTTTGTGTTTTTTTAAATAAATTTTTTGTTTATGCTTAATAGTTTTCGAATGCTTTCTAATATCACACAATTTAGCATAAAACTCTGTTGCACATACTTGACATCTTGCCTTGGATAAGTCTCCAATGGCTGGTTTCAGCCACGCATTGAATTCAGGTTCCGCTTCCCACGCATCCCGATATTTTTGAGCGTACTGCTTCTTCTTATGTGGTAAATCCATTATGTAAGCCACCACAACATAAGTTTCACCAATTTATAATCACTCAAAATACATTAAAACTCAGGCGACCTAGAGGTCATGAAACAATCTACTCATTCGGTAACTCGATATCAGTCCTATTGTTCATTGCTTAAAACTTAATAATGTCTGAGATACTCCCACCAATTGTTGTTGCTTTACCACTGTGCATGTGGCAATAATTTGACTGCGAGGTAACATTTCGAAAAATTTGAGGTTGCAGGACAGGAATGTATTTTATTATACTTAATATTATGTATGTTTTTTTGTCAATTCGAAAAATAAAGGGAGTTCAAAAGTTGAAGAATTGTAGATCGATACGCTATCGACAATAACAGGCTAGTGGGTAATGAATAACGAATTATTCTATAGTCAGGGTTTTCTTTCTCTGTTGGCAATTCCCACATTCAGGTTTACTAAATGCTAAACAATGCCACATGATCTGCTAAGAACTTAATTTAACTTAGTAAATCTAGAACAAAGTCAGTATAGTACCCATTCTATAGTTAAAATCTTAGTTTTGTTAATGAAAATACTGGCCCAAAATAGTTTTGGTTTGTACTTCAAAAGTCGTCAGTACTTCAAAAGTCGCCAGATAAGTCGCTAAATAATTTTTGTCGCTAAAAAGTTTTATTTGTCGCTAAGACGAAGGCAAAAGTCGCCATTTCCAGCGACAAAGTCGCTAAATTGGCAACACTGCTGCAGCTCAGTGACGTATCACCAGTATTCTTCTGTACTTAGCAGTTGAAAGCTGACAACAGTGCTGACAACTTTCAGGGCTCTTCTTTCACTATATGGAGCACAAGAGCTTGTGAACAGGAAGCTGAGTGTCATATGGAATCAGCTAAGAGACTGTAATGACAGAACCCACGCTTCCCTCCAGTACTAAATTGATGATCCTTTGCTAACTGTGGATGTGTTCTATCAACTGATCCCTTAGTTTGGTCGAGATGCACCGTAAATCTCTTTGATTGCCAGCTCAATTCAGTAATTCCTAATTTATTATCTGATCAACCCATTTAAGCTTCAGCATACTTCTGTAGCACTAAGCTTCAGCATTCTTCTGTAGCACTATATTCCAAAAGCTGATAGTCTCATTTTGTCTGAGCTGCTTATCATCCTTATTTCACTTGCCTACAGCGCTACTCTCCAGACCAATACCTTCAAAAAACAGTACCTAACATTTAAATGTACATTTGATTGTTGCAGATTTCTCTTATTAAAAAATGCTTTTCCTGTTATTGCCAACGTTTTTTATGTTTTCTCTCCTTTGGCCATTGTCAGATATTTAACAGCTCAAATAAAAAAGTTGTAATGTCTCTTGCAGCGGTCTCTCCGCGATATTTTCAGAAATTTTATAAATTATATAACTCAGTACATATCTCGAAATATTTCTTTTTATCTTACCGATTCCTAAAGTTTAATATACGATGATTATCAATGCAAAGTAGTTTTAAGCCCTATTATTCCTTGGAGCGTCCATTTACTCCATGGAATAGCTTCTCTGCTATCTTTTTTCTCCTACGAAAAGAATATGGGAGTGCTTGCCGATGAGCCGTGAAAGAACGAAGATGTATATGTATGTATTGTTGAGCTAGTCGCCGTCTTGATGAGATTCTGTATGAGAAGGAATTTAATACATGAACTAAACAAAACTAAGTGTGTTCGCGTATTATTTAACTGATTATTATTGACAGTGTCTGCTTACTACGCTGTGTTGCACGGGATCAGTGGGGAACGTCTGATTTACACTGGACGAACCTGCCGTTTTGTATGCTTAAGATATCCAGTTTATTACTTCAAATAAACAGGCTAACACGGTCTTACCAGCAGATCTCCGGTCTTCCCCATGTGATCACCGGAAGTTAATAATTATTACAAATGTTTTTAGGAGATCGACTGACAATTTTCGTCGCACCGAGACTTCGAAATTGCTTCACTGCCTTATGAAATTTAAGTTAAGCTCAATTTAATCAGGATAGAACAGTATTGAACTGTGTGAATGTGATGAGCCTGCTTTGTGAATGAAAATTCCCTTAATATACGCATATTTTTTACTATCCTGGTCAGTGAAGCTAAATCAGGCCGGTGTGTGAGAGGTTTTTAAATTTTAGATCCCACAAAAATATTAAAAAGTGATGAAGAAGAACTTTTAGCGCCAATTGTATAAAACGCTTGACCTTAGATTAACACAAAAAGTGATCTCAGATCAAGTTTAACTCGGAAATCAGCGTTGTATAATTGTTAATCCTAGACTATGTCGCTGTGAAGTAGGATCAACTTTGGTGAAAATTCATAGGTCAAAGTCGTGTTAAAATATAATCATCGGTTTACAATTTAGCAACATTACAGAGCAATGCTTCTGTTTTGTGCAAAAACATAGTGAAATAATAAAGAAGTTATTGTTAACAAGTAAATGTGTGTCACTTCCACATTGATGAAGCTCAAAGTAGCTATATTTTTCGATTGTAGGGTTAGGTTCAGGAAATTGTCAGCTATTTACATAATGACTGCAGATAATTCAACAGTTCTTCGAGATGCCTCACAGTTTTGTAGATACTCAGTGGCACAGTAAGAAAGGAAAATTGGAAATATTTGCCATGAACAGTTAATATTGGAACTAGCTGTGCAGACTGCCTTTTGGTTACTAAAAACCACATGTGCTTGATACGATGGAACCAGAGTACACAAAAACTCCCTTGAACAATTAATGGTATCTTTATTGTTTACAGCAATGGGTGAAGATGAAAAATGCCATGGCTTGTTCAATCAATCCGAGCTTGCAATTCAGTATCATATAATATGCATGGAACAAAAATATGAGTTATCTTGTAGCTATGCACAACCTAATTACATGCATGGAAGATACAAACTATAAAAAGGATACGTACTCTAAGAGTAATAAAACTGTACACAAAACACAGTGCCCCTGATGTATGGCGTGTATGTGTTTGACAGCTCAGTGTTTGTAAGCAGCCGCACAGGGCACACATGACAGCATTACACACCTGCACAATGTCCCCATATCGACCAACATGGTGGAAACAGAGCGTTATTCCAATAGCAGCGGGTTGGGAAGTAGGCATGTGAACTGGATCTTGTAGTACTTGTTGGCAGGTCCTGTGATGTAATCGGTACTGGTAGCTGTGGAGTTGGTGTGGTGAGGCAGTTGTTAAGTAGGGCCATAGTCTTGGTAGCTTTGGCATTGTTGCTTCTTGGAAGACGTAAGCCAGTTTAACCCCATCTATAGAAACAGCAGACGTCTTGCCATTAATTGAAATGTCAACTGTGACTACATGGAAGGGTCCTGTGTGTGGTGGCTGCAATAACCATTTGATGCCTTCCGTGTGTAGCATGGCATGTGAGCGAGTTTTCAAGTCTTGATGCAAGTTGGTAGCTACACCATGTCTGTGAGGCTATTGTGGACAGATTCGAACCACATTTTCTTGCAGGTGGTGTGGGAATTCTGGTTGAGCATCCCATGGTTGCTAGAGTGTTAAGTAGTACTGTGGGAAGGGAAGCCCACTCAGCTGCCTTGAGTGAGTGGTGCCATCTTTCGATCATCTGTTTGCTGGCCAGATGTTAGCTCGTTGTTTTGTGATGAGTTCTGCTGCAAAACTTAGGGTGTTGGCCAAACACATTGGATTCAAATTGTCATGCGTAACAACAGCCGAAACATGACACCCAATGTGACATAAAAGTGAAAGCCAGAGTTTAAGCTGTAGCATGGTCTACAAGTGCAGCTTTTAGCTAGTGGGTGTAATGATCTATCATTGTAAGTAAGTAATGTTGGCTGCCAGATGATGGCAATGGACTAATGTTGATGTGGACATGATTGAAATGGGCTGTAGTGATTGGAAAGTTTACTATCAGTGCCTGCACCTGGTAGTGTATCTTGGTGCATTGGTGTTTAAGACAACACCTTGCCCATTCACGATAGTCTATCTGTTTTCCCGCCCACACGTAACATTCAACACTAGGCAAGTAGTTGATCAAATACTATGGTGACACAAGTTGAGTAGCATATTTAAGACGTCCTTTCTGAAGGCAGTTGGTAGGAATGGTCATGATTTTGATATGGTCGTGTCACAATACAGCTTGACATAACTCCCTTGAATTTGGATAAGCTGGAGATCCGACATCAGTATTCCAGTTGCTAAAATTCCATGTAGTTCTTGGTCTTACTGTTGAGTAACAGCGAGTTAGGCATAACTGATCGTGCCAATAATGCTTCTGACCTGAGACAAACAATGGGTTACCACATTGTCAATGCTGCAGATGTGCGTGATGTCCATGCCAACTATGCAGTGAACATCAGCTGTCTGAGTTGCCTAGGTGAGCTGTTTGTATTGTTCTGGTGAAAGGCATAAGTTTGTTGTTGGTGTAGATAATAAAGTCTCTAGCTTCTAGGTAAGGCCTGAAATATTCAAAGACTCATAAACAGCCAGAAGTTATCTGTTGTATATGCTCCACAGTTTTTGTGAGGGCGATAGTTTGTATGAGAAAAACATGAGTGGTTGCCATGTGCAACTACATAGTTGCTGCAATGCTGCACCAGTCGCTGTCTGGCTAGCATCAGCTACTGGTGCCAAAGGTACAGTAGGCTCAGGGTGCAGCAGTAGTGCGGCGTCTGCAGTGCTCTTTGTGGCTGTTTCAAATGTCATACGCATCCTATCAGTCTATGCTATAATTATGTTACCGTTTTTCTTCAGGTCAAGCATTGCAGTTAACAGCTCCCACAATTCGGCATAGTGTGGCAAGTGATGGTGATAAAAATTTAACATGCTGAGAATCGACTCAGTTTCTTGGGCACATTTGGGCACGGAATCTGTCAGATGGTTTCCACCCACTATGGTAGCTGTAGCGATCCTGCCATTGTTATCCTGTATCCTAAGAAATCCACTTGGGACTGGCCAAAGACACATTTAGCAGTGTTTAGGATGATACTGTGAAGTTCCAACTGTTTGCACACTTCTATTAAATGCTATTGATGTTGCCCAGACAATGACGAAAAAACTAAAGTATTATCCAGGTAAGTTAGGCCCTGTAGCACTGAGACAGTGAAGTATTGCCATGTTAGAGCAGTGTCCTAAGCCCAAAGTGACAAATTTGCTCGCATTAAGCCTAATGTGTCGTTCAGCTACAGGGATCTGTGTGTGTGTGTGCTTTTCCACAGTGTAAGATGCTAAAAATAAGGCCGCCATGCAGCACCCTTCTTCAGGAACAAATGTAGTAGTGAGAACCAGCGGCTGTTGGAATGCCACATTAAACATTCTCAAATCAAATTGTCGAAATCTGCCTTTCTAAGTTTAAGATGATCTAGAGCCAAATTTCATGGAGTGCAAGACATGGAGGGACCGTCAGTCATCTCATTGTATTGTATAGTATCATGCCTCACCTCCTTAGATGCTCCAGGGTATCATGTCAGAGTTGGAAGTCCATGCAACAGCTCCAAGTACACACCATCTGTCACCCAAATTACTTTGGCGGTATGAACGGCTGCAGCCACAATTAAATCAGGGTGTTGATAAGCATATGGTGTTGTCATTTAGGTGCGGTCCCTCATGCCTGGCAGTAATTGTAATGGGTGAGGAAGTCCACTCTGATGATAGTTTTGGCAACATCTGCATCCGAAGGGGCAACATCTGCATCTGAAGGATCGTCGTACACTCGGCTCTAGTTCCAAGCATAGAATGAGCTTGTAGTTACGACTAAGTTGCTGGCAGCAGTTAGAAAGAATACCATGGGTGGTCGCTTTCTGTGCAGTATAGTCCATGGATTAATGGACAAATCAGATTCAGTCTATATTAGATATTTCTAGCTGGACCATCGATCACCAACAAACAGATGTGGAGACACTGACTGGCAGTCGGAGGGTGGGCTTACTTCTGACTGCTACTGCCAGTTTGGTAAGTGTCGGGGGTTGTGCGTCTGCACCCTTGCTACCTGAATTTTCAGCAGTGTCAGCAGATACTGAGTAAAGATGGCGGCGAGTATACACGTAGTTTCAAATCGCTCGGTAATTGGTGTTAGTATTTCGTCAGTATAGTGTACCATATGCCATAAAATTGTGTTAAATGGATTAAGAATCTGCGCGTTCAATCATAAGTGGTGCCATACCCATTGTTTCTCACGATCGGAAGTTCTAAATAAGTGCGATTGCGGTATAGAATGCAACGGGCGGGACAATGCCACTGAAATGCACAGGGCAGGTTTGCAAGTGAATGTAGAGAACGAACTTAGGAAAGAACTCGATTATTTTATAAAATACGCAAAAACGCTTGAAAACTTGGTAATAAGTGTGAGAAATTCCTCAAAATCTAGCTTACATGAGTTCTCAAATACCAGTCAAATAAGCAGCACACGACCAAAAACAAAAACAGCGGAACTTACTTTAAAACTAAGTAATAGATTTAGTGTGCTTGAAAATAGCACAGAGGAGAAAGAACAATCAAATTGTACCATCATCCACACGGACAGTTCTGTAATCAACGCTAAATTGCGCTCACAGAGCAAAACAAATCGGCCTGCTATTTGTAAACAAAACAAAAAACACACGTTGGAAAATAGACATGAAATCCTTATTCTAGCAGACAGCCATGGAAGAGGTGTAGCCGAAATTATGAATTCTAAGAAAACAGGATTGAAGGTAACTGGCGTAATCAAACCAGGAGCGCCACTATGTGAAGTTTTAAATAGCTGTAATCAATCTATGACGAATGGCAGCACATGTGTGATAATTGGAGGCGCCAACGATGTATACCATAATGAAACTAGACGTGCTACAACAGTTTTAAAGCAAGTAATTTGTAAAATGCCTGAAGTGAAATTTTTTGTTGTCAGTATCCCTCATAGGTATCTCATGGAAAACTCTTGCGTGAATACTGAGATTATTACCGCCAACAGACTTTTCGCTAAGATATGTCGAGGTTATCCTAATGCTACATATGTTGGGATAAATAGTGATTGCAGAGAGCATTTTACAGAACATGGACTTCACAGAAACATGAAAGGGAAAGAAGCCATGAGTGCTGAAATATCGAATGCTATTAAAGACTCTAAAGTAGAACGAAACACTATTACACTGTCTGAAAACGGCCTTATTAAAGTATCAACATTAGTGGAAATAGGAAGAGCTGATGTCCCACAATCATTGGTAGCAACAGAAGATTCTTTGACGTTAGAAGAAGTAAAAAAATCTGTAGTGTCGTCCAGTACAGCAGCCACATCAGCCAAATTGTCAGTAGTGTCGAAATCATCAAAAACAGCTGAACCATTATCATCAGCAGCAGATGTATCACCCTCCCCAGCAGGATCAAAATCAAGTCCAGAATCTGTGACTAGTCCATCAATCAGAAGAACAGAGGCAAGAACAGTGGTACAAAATGCCACTCAGATATCATCAACAGAAGAAAAATCAACACCATCGGAGCATCATTTATCAGCTTCATATGCAGCTTCAACGTCCACAGGAACGTCAGTGCCAACTGTAGTTCAAGATTTAAACGAAAATACAGTTTTAGCAAAAGTTCCAGTAGCAATTGGAACATCACTTACAAAACCAGACTCAGCATCAAAACTGGCAGCAGCTCCAACATCCACTGAATCATCAGCTTCAGAAACACCTCCAGCATCCACTGAAACAGCAGCTACAACTACAGATACAACAAGTATGGTGGCACGTCCTGGGGTAATAAATACAAGGAGCAGGAAACGTGTAATTCTTAAGGATTTTTGGTACCCAGCCTCAGCAACAAACAGCCGGTAACATTGGGAAGCATGAGTACAAACTCCTCTCAATCTAATTTCAATAATTTAAAAATAATGAGCCTTAAAATACAATGCATTAAAAATAAAATATTAGAACTTGAGAGTGCAGCCAGTGAAGCTAGTATAGATTGTATTTGCATTCGAGAACATTGGTGCATGAGTTATGAACTAGAAAATATTTGCATTTCGCCCTACAATTTGCAGGAAGGAAACAAGACATGGTGGTGTTTGCATTTATGTAAAACCTGGAGTAAAGGTTAAAAATATGACTGTAACTGAATCCTTGAATGCAGAAAAACATTTTGAGGCTGCAGCAATACAGTTGAATATGCAAAAGAGTAAATTAATAATAATTTCAGTGTACAGATCACCATGTGGTGATCCTGAAATTTTTAGAAATAAGTTAGAGGCATTGCTCAAAATATTACATCATAAAAAATCAACAATAATTGTGTAGTACAGCCAGAATAATTGTATGTGAAGATTTTAATGTCAACTTATTGACTGAAGGTGCATCCAAAGATCAGTTCCTGAATGTTTTACATAGCTTCAATTTGTATCCACATATAACTAACCCTACAAGAATAACAAACTCTTCAAAAAGTCTCATAGATAATATCTTCACAAATATAGATGCCATAGATATATATGTAATAAATGTTGACCTAGGAATATCTGATCACAATGCAGTTATCCTTAAATTTCCCATAGCCCCTGTGACCAAAAATAAATCATACCAAATGTACAAAAGAACCTTCTCCACAAATAGTTGCAGTCACTTCATAAATACACTGACTAACCAATCATGGGCAGAAGTACTGTTACAAACTAGCACAAACACTGCATATAATGTTTTTTCTTCCCTGTTTGTGTTGAATTTTGAAATGTGTTTTCCTAAGAAACTTGTCAAAACAATCACATATAGATTGACCTAGGAATATCTGATCACAATGCAGTTATCCTTAAATTTCCCATAGCCCCTGTGACCAAAAATAAATCATACCAAATGTACAAAAGAACCTTCTCCACAAATAGTTGCAGTCACTTCATAAATACACTGACTAACCAATCATGGGCAGAAGTACTGTTACAAACTAGCACAAACACTGCATATAATGTTTTTTCTTCCCTGTTTGTGTTGAATTTTGAAATGTGTTTTCCTAAGAAACTTGTCAAAACAATCACATATGGGCATACACATGCTAACTCCTGGATCACAACAGGTATTAGAAATTCCTCCAGGACCATGAAAATGCTTAACTATAGACTGAAAAGTTGGACTGACCCCAAGTTTAAAGAATATGTAACAAATTACAAAAAAATATATAGACAAGTAATTACAAAAGCAAAATTACTAAGTAATGATAAATTAATAAGAAAATCAGGCAATAAATCAAAAACTATTTGGGAAATTGTGAAAAGGGAAACAGGTAAGGGCCTCAAGGATCAGGAAATAGTACTCAAAAATAGTGAAAATATTGAATTAAAAGATGAAACTCTGGCAAATTACATTAATAATTACTTTTTAAGTGTACCAGTGTCATTAAGTAAAAACTTTACTAAACATGAGAAATTAACAGCCCCAAAAGTAGACAGTCGTATGTTGTTAACTCCCACAAATGATAATGAAATATTAAAGATGATAAAGAGTCTAAAATCAAAAATGTCTGCAGGTGTTGATGTAGTGCCTGTGTCAATAATAAAAAAAGTTGCCCAACAAATTATAAAGCCCCTGGTACATATTGCCAATTTGTCTTTCAGCGAAGGTGTGTTTCCTGAGAGGTTGAAAATCTCTAAGTTTAGACCTCTGTTTAAAAAAGGAGATCCATACAAGGTAGAAAATTATAGACCCATAACCCTTCTCCAATCATTTTCAAAAATTCTAGAGAAATTAATGAAAACCAGACTCATAAATTACTTAGATGCTCACAAACTTCTAAACTGCAATCAACATAGCTTTCGCTCGGGCCACAGCACAGAATCAGCTATCCATGCCTATACCAAAGAGATTGTCAGGAGTCTTGACACTAAAAAGTGTGTAGTGGGAATTAACTTAGATTTATCTAAAGCTTTTGATACAGTAAATCACAAAATTCTGTTAAACAAGATGGAGGCAATAGGTGTAAGGGGAGTTGTGAAGCAGTGGTTTGAATCTTACCTTCAAGATAGAACTCAGGTAGTAGAAGTCATCGCAGAACATAAAAATCAGAAAATCAAGTGGGTCTCAGATGCAAAGAAATTGTAAATAGGTGTCCCACAGGGCAGTGTTCTTGCTCCCTTATTATTCTTGCTTTATATAAATGACATAAAAAATCCTAATATTTCTACCAAAATAATGTTGTTCGCAGATGACACTAGCATAATTATAAGTGATGATAAAAAATCATTAACCACCACAACTGATATAGTCCTGAAATATATTCAACATTGGTTCAATGCTAATGAGTTAACACTTAATCTAAGTAAAACAAATTATATACAGGATGGCAAAGCAACTCAAGATATGGACCTCCAGTTAAAACTAATGGATAAGAAGATAGAGAGTGTACAATCCACAACGTTTTTGGGCATGCATATTGATCAAAACTTAAGCTGGAAAGACCATCACAAGTACTTATCCCAAAGGCTCAATTCGGCATGTTTTGCATTGAGGATATTATCTAGAGTATGCAGCACAGACTGTACTAGACTAGTGTATTTTGCTTACTTTCAGTCCATCGTGTCTTACGGCATAGTGTTCTGGGGTAAAACTAAATCAAGTTTAACAGATATCTTCAAATTTCAGAAAAGAGCTATACGAATCATAACACATAACTCTCCAAGAACTCATTGTAGGCCCCTTTTCAAAGAATTGCAAATACTCACAATACCATCACTGTATATATTTAAAAGCATTCTGTGTACAAGAGCACATATGAAAAATCTATGTACAAATGAGGACTGCCATAATTATAATACTAGAACTCATAATAATTTCTATGTAGAAAGGGTAAGGACAACACAAACCCAAAAGCATGTAAGTTATTTTGGAATAAAACTCTACAATGCTCTGCCAGTGTACATGAAGGCAATAACAGATGAAGTAAAATTTAAGACTGAGCTTAAAAATTACCTTTTAAGCAAAACTTTAAGCAAAACTTTTCTTGTTTCCTTTTGCATTCTATTGTGTCTTTATATTGGCCCAATATGATTCCCAGCAACAAAATTTTTTATATGGGAGAAAGTTTACATGACGCCTTTTATTATAAATATTGTGTATCTACGATGTACACTTAATGTCTGCATTCAAACTGCGATAACTGTAATTTACAATACTAAAAGCCAAGATCTCTTGATGTGAAATACTTTATTTCATTGCCAGTTTTGGCAGTAACTAGCTATCATTCACAGATCTACAATGTATGGATAGAATAACATTAAGGTGGTAACCTGCATGAACCTATAACAAATCTACACAAGGAACCATATTATCTGAATAATAAAAATTATATATATCTTCCAGAAATACCATTACATGTCAGTCTCATTGACATACAGAGAAAGTGCACTGATTATAATCATACAGCTTCACAGTGGTTTGTCAAATTTATAAAACTTGCTAAATAAAATGTCCATAGCACCAATAAAGTTTTGATGAAATAACGTAATTGGATTCATAAAAGGAGTCTTTCCTTGTCATCCCATGTGGTAAGTCACCCTGACCTGTGGTTCAGGGTGACTTTCCCGAAATCCACCCCTTTTCTTAGATCTCTCTAGTCTTTTTCGTTCATGCCTCTTCCTTCCCCTTCAACCTTTCTGCCTGAAGAAGGAGCCACTGTCTTTGAAAGCTTGCCTAGTTACAGCCTTCTTTTATGTGTGTTCTGCCGCAACTTGGTGAGTAGATTTTTTATCTATCCAATTAAATTATTTTGTCATAGCACCAATAAGGAGTATAGGAGCAAAAACAGGTACATCAGTAAAGATCATGCATTGACAACAACCCAGGAAGACTGAGCTTGAGCTCGTACACTGTGAAGTCACTGTAAGGTGGCTTATAGCTCTAAAGTTCAGAATTTTTTAAAAGTATTTTTCTTCCATCTTCTGTATGTGCAATCTGTGATGTGTATAGTCCTTTTGCATAAGTGTAAAAGTAAGTTTGCAATATATGCAAATGTGTTTGTACTTCTTTATTTACTCTTACATACCAAGAAACATATTTAATCAGAACATCAAGTTAAGTTTTGGATATCAACTGTTTTCACAAGTGACACCAGTGTCTTTAACAAGCTCTAGACGTCTCTCATTACAATCATAAACTGCTGACTACTGTGTCAGGTATTTCACAGCAATGCACATGTAACTAAACATTACATTTATTTCCAGATTGTTTCAGGAACAATGTACTACTTGGAACTAGAAATTGGGGAGAGCAACTGTACCAAAGGAAATGATGTTGCCACCACAGAATGTATAGTCCAGCAGAACTCGGTAAGCTCTCTCTAAACAGATGTTATTCATTTACATGCGACTATTTTGAAGTAGTCAGTGACAGGGCTAATCTCTTTGCATGAGTATTCTAGAACAGAAGTCACTGACATGAGTGTACAAGAGAGTGATATGGACACTATACAGCTATATTTAGTTGAGTACAAACACTGATACTGAATTCAGAATATAGTAGCGCACACTGGACAAGTCTGCTGTCACACTGTTAACGTAGGAATCACAATATTATCACATGAGTGTAGGAGCAAGTCTGGACTGTGGCGGACTTAAATGTTGCTTTGCAGTGAGTGGCCATAAAATACACTGTTCGAAGACACTAGTGCAGTTTGAACAGGGAGAAGATAGCAGCTTTTGGGTTACGAGGAATAATGGTCCAATACTAACAAGAAAAGGTAGATCATGGCTCGGGCTTCCAAATTCATAGCTACCGACCACTAATCTCCTGCTTATAAATTTAATATAGTTATCTGGAAACCAAACTCCCCATGTTGGGACAGCAGCATATGGTCCAGATGAAACAGTTCTCCACATTGCCTCATGGGAAGGTACAGTGCTGCATTTCAGTTATTTTTACCCCTGGGTTGTTATAAACTACAATTTGTTGCTGGCCATGAGATGGTGTTGACTCTGGGCAGCCCTTTGAGCCAGCTGTGTAATAATACTAATAACATTATCGGATTCTAAAGTCAACATATAGTAAAAGTCAGTCCTACATGAACAAGATCTTCCTGCCTCAAACTAATGATGCGCCACTGAAAGTAGTAATAATCCTTTTAGGTCTCTGGCTGCACTAACTGGAGAATAGTCTGTGCTTTATGCCAGTCAAAATAGCAGAGGCAGCTGTATGTACAGATGCCTCTGCTATTCTGACTCAAAATGAGTCCAGGTTACATAAATACATATATAAACTGTCGTTAAAATATGGTACTGTATAACTGTCAGTTCTTTGCATAAAGCAAAAATGTGTGCTGTCACAGGACATTGTTATTGCTTTTATGCATTTCTCCATGCTATGAAGCAGATCTTGTGTTATGGTTTAAGGTGATGGAAATGGACAGCAGTTCACAAGACAGTCTTTCCACTGAGAAATAGTTCATTGATAACTTTAAAGTAGTGTATGAAAGTGGGGATTTGTTTTTGAGAGGAAGTGAGAGCTCCTAACCACATCATGAACTGTTGATCCTCTGTAGGTATTCCTGCATTTTGCAACAGTCTTCTTATATTGCAACCCCACTGTAGAGAAAAGCATTGTCCACAGATATTCTTATGAAGCTTTCAGTGCTTCAGTCAAGAACAATATCATTTTTTTGCAGTGTTGTGGAATTCATCCCCGTTTTCCTTTTTTGATGTTTTCACTTATACAGTATTCTTTCGGCAATATTTTTGCTATAAAGAATGGAAAATTCATCATTTCTGCTATAACAGCAAGTGTGCTGAGTAAAGTATGCAAACTGACTGAAATCCATGAAATTCAGGGTAGTCAAACTTCGTTTATGTTGTATGATTTGAATGCAATCAAATTTTATTGAAATTATGTGATAAAATACTGGACTTGGTAGAAGACATTAATTGTTGTCCTCTGAGACTTTCTTGGCTGTAGGACTTAATCTCTGTATTGTACCTGCATAATTTCAAATAAATTTCTAGAGCTTTCAACAACTGTCTCAACCACTGTCTTCTGTAATGAAACTACTGTCCGCTGGGTGTGGAATGGTGTTACTCAAGGCGGGACAGTTTGGAGCCTTTCAGAAGATGACTTAAGTAAGACATCTGTGGGCAGGCAAGTTGAGCAGTATCTGACAGTTCCAGTCTGCTGTGCAACTAAGCGGTGTCGGGTAGCATGAGGAGGCTCCACATTTGGTACTGCAGATCCTGCCTCCCTACAAACATTGTGCATCCACCTTTAATTTTGCTCAGTGTCCAGAACCTGTCCCATATTCTAACTCTGTACCCCTGATCTTGGTCAAAATTATTACAATTTAATGTAATCAACTGAAGCAGTTAATTACTGGTTCAAGTAATAACATATAATTTGTTACAGAATAAATGCAGCAAGCACTCACACATTTGTTAATAAGGAACTGTAAAGTTTTTGTGATACATGCAAGTCTGATTTGAAGTAACTTTCTAATTGGAAACTTTCTAATTACATGTATACTGATAATAACAGCAATTTTTCATTTCCTGTACTTGATGTTTTAGAACAACCAGATCTGCAGTGTGCAAGTCTTGGAAGTGCAATGGGAAAATATACTTGAGGCTTCAAACATAAATTGTGTCCCAAAGTCAGAAAGCTAGAGGAAGAAATCATAGGTGAGTTTTGGACTTCTTTGCAAAATATTTACTTCCAGTGCAGATATTAAATAGTTTGAAAGAAGGAGCATTTTTTTCTCCTTTCATCTGTTGCACAGGAAAGTAAAAACTAACAGTAATTGTATTATGTCATGAGTCCTACTTCATAGATAGGTATAAAATTTTATCCACCATTCTGGACTTTTCACATACAAATACTGTTGGCTTCTTGGCCAAGCATGAAATTAGTGAACTCGGTTAGGCAAATGGTAGTGAACTCTCAGAGGGTAGTAAATATGGGATGCTTGATGATAGATCATTGCTGTGAAATTCAATTAATTTTTCCTGACAGTAGCTAAAACAAGTAGGGAAAAATGGGCCATTGAAACCAAAATATTTAGGTCACTGTAAACAATTAACTCCTCTAATTATGTCACTATTTCAACTAAAAGCACTAAATTCTTGTGCTGACTTGGTAGCCACACCCTCCCTCCCTCCCTCTCTTCCTTGTGTAACCTCTCTAGTCAGTTGATGATTCAAGGTTAATTTAATAAAAAGCTGGAATATGTTATGGAAATACCCATTTAGAAAAGTATATAAGAAAATGAGCTGTAATTAGAGGCCTCTTGCACTCCTGTTCTCAAAAAACATTATACAACTTATCAGAATGTTATGACCCTATAATAGGTTGAGAGTGCCAATTTCATTTACACTAATGTTCATATTAAACATTTTTTCACTTTGTCAGTAACAGTATTGTTCAATGTTTAGTATGAACTGCTAGATACAAATTGCAGCTGTATACTGTTCAAGGAAGAATAATAACTTTTTGTTGTCTCAATTAGGTGTTGATATGAGTATACTGTAAGTAAGTAGCCGACAGTAGCTACTGCAACCAATGTGCAGTTTCACCAGTTCCACACCCCTGAAGGCTCTCCTTCAAGGAGGAATAATATAGACTGAATATATAAGACAACATTAATAAAGCATTTACAGTGGTGTGTCTTAATACCCTGTCAGATTTATGGTCTTGAACCAAACATGCAGCAGGCAATTTATTAGCATTTTATTACAAACCTTGCTAGTGCTGTCATGACTTCTCTATGAACACAAGCAATGCATTCACAGTACAGCAAGTTAGGTCTTACAGGGACAGGCTTACCATATTTCTTTGGGTCCAACCCAGGGCATATTACCATGCCTTTTTCGGTCCAATACAGAACATAGTTTTGAAATTACTTTAAAGTTTATTGAAACATTAACTTTGTATTGAGTTGTATTTTTCACTAGGCATGACTTTTTAAAAATTGTTTGTTTTAATTACACCACAAAATTCAGAACAAAAAAGTTTTGAATTAATGTTATCATTTATCAGATGTTTGACAGTAGATACTGAAAGTTTATTCCTTTCTGCAGATCAAAGTTCGCCATAATTTAAAAAAACTCCCTCAACTGGGGCAGATGTCGCAGGCAAAGATATCAACAAACTCAAATCATTTTAGAAACATTGCAGCATGAAATATCAGTCTTTTGAAATACGTTAAAAATTACTGTCAACTTCTTTTCAATAGTATTTGATACTTTTTCAGAACTGAATTATGTGGTTCAACAATGTTTCTTCCTCATACAGCACATCAATGTATATGGGAAATCTTTAGCAACACACTCACAATCCAGTTCCTCTTACTCCCATTTTGACTTCAAAAAAATTCGTATGTTTTATGAAGCAGTGGTATTAGTAGTACTTCTATATTTATCTGTTTTCATGTAGTCTTATTATCACCATTTGTTTTATTTGCAACCAAAAATTCTCCAATTAATAGTGTGCAGTAAACACACTCATTGTTATTGTTATTACACAGTTTCAAAAATTTGTATTCTTGTTGGACATACATTAACATTAAACACATTCTTTCTTTTACCTATTGCTAAATGATGATACAAAAAATCAATGGAGATAAAATGATCACAAATGTGTAGCTGAATTGCTTCACGCCTGAAAACAACATAAAAATGTGGGCCGCCCTTGTTTTGTTTAGCTGATAAGATACAAATCACTACTGCAGGTTGTCTTGGTTCTGTGCAGTGGGTCTGATGTCAAGCCAAACTGATATAATGATGTGCCCTGGTTAGTTACAGTCTCTAAAACAACTCATTTGTGTCTTCACTGCCACCAGTTTAGCAGTAGAATTGCTTAAATTTACCCATCTGCTTTTGTTTCTCATAGCAGATATTCTAGATTCCTGTGACTACCAAGCTTGCTGAATCTGTCATCTCGTATAAACTTAGGAGCAAGCACCAGTGTTTTCCTTTAGTTTAAAATTTCTTGTTAATTTATTTGGTAAATAACTGAGTATCTTATTTACAATGTGATAATGGATTCTGGTGTAGCTTCTAAGTAGAAAAATTTTTGTGTTTAAGGGTCATAAACAAAATGACTGTAATTTTTTCCACTGAGAATCATTTATTACTAGATGGTAGTCTTTATGATGTGTCAACATCAGGTAACTACTGATGAGTGTCCATGAAGACACTCACAAGCTTGGAACCCAAAAACATAAACAACTAGGATTACAGAATTATCCAATTAGTTACTTTTCACACAGTAAACATCTACACTCAACAATGTCTTGTTTAAGAATTTCTTGTTTACTAGTTACAGTCTCATGTAAATACACAAATATTTTTGGTAATCAATTACACTCCTTGTGGGAATTAAGGAATGAAATGTGCTGCTTGAAAATCCTACTAATCTATGTACGTTATGGACTTTATGAAAAAATTTGGCAATGTATCCCATCAATACAGATCAACTCTTACCTTCCATTTTTAACAATGCCAAGTCATGCTTGAAGTTAAGAATTGTGTCCTCAGGCTTTTCATAGCAGTCTCAGTGTGACAGCATAAACTTTGCTCAAAGAGTCTATGGAGGGAGTTGGGGGGGGGGGTTACATTAGAGTTGGTATTTTCCAAATTCCTTATTTTTTAATTGAATATTCCAAACTTAGAATTTGGCTAATTTACATACATAATTCTTCATAACATAAGTGATGGCAAGATTTATGAAGAAAAAGCGTAAGATTTAATGAACCAACAATGGCAAGGTCATTAGAGATGGAGCACAAGCTCGTATTGTGGAAGAAAACTGGACATGTATTTTACAAAGAAATCATCTTAATATTTGCCTAAAAGAAATTTAGGAAATCAACAAAAAACTTAAAGTTGTATGATACTGTGAGTTGAACTTCCATCCTTCTGAATGTGAAGATAATGTAGTAACCACTAGATCACATTGCTCAGTACTGGTACTTGTTATTTGGACTATGCTCCTATGGGTTACTGCATGAAGAAATTCACCTGTCACCATCTTGAATGAAGAAAAACTGTAAGAAAACAGTAAAGAGTGCTTACTGTGCTTCCTTTCATTGTCACCTGAAATTAATGGTGCATTATTTGTTGTGTAGCTGTCAGATTACGAAAGCCAGTGATTGAATCAGCAACTGCAATATCTCGCATGATGACGGCCAGCTGGTCAGCCGAAATATTGTGGCCACTTGACTAGTTCCAACTGCAAACTCTACAAGAGTATATAAAAAAAAAACTAAGCTCCTCCCAAACAGGCCACGAAGGCCCAATGATACCGACTAGCCGCTGTGTCATCCTCAGCCCACAGGCGTCACTGGATGCGGATATGGAGGGGCATGTGGTCAGCACACCGCTCTCCTGGCCGTATGTCAGTTTCCGAGACTGGAGCCGCTACTTCTCAATCAAGTAGCTCCTCAGTTTGCCTCACAAGGGCTGAGTGCACCCTGCTTGCCAACAGCACTCGGCAGACCGGATGGTCACCCATCCAAGTGCTAGCCCAGCCCGACAGTGCTTAACTTCGATGATCTGACTGGAACCGGTGTTACCACTACGGCAAGGGTGTTGGCCACAGCGCTTCTGCAAACAATCTAAGGGGGCTGCTCAGATTATCACCTAGGTCATTTATGTAAATCAGGAACAGCAGAGGGCCTATGACACTACCTTGCGGAACACTAGATATCACTTCTGTTCTACTCGATGATTTACTGTCTATCACTACGAACTGTGACCACTCTGAGAGGAAATCACGAATCCAATCACACAACTGAGATGATACTCCATATGCATGCAATTAGATTAATAATCACTTGTGAGGAATGGTATCAAAGACTTCAGGAAATCTAGGAATATGGAATTGATCTGAGATCCCTTGTCAACAGCACACATTACTTCATGGGAATAAAGAGCTAGCTGTGTTGCACAAGAATGATATTTATGATGATGATAAGTCATTTTCTTCAAGGTGATTCATAATGTTTGAGTACAGTATTGCTCCAAAATCGTACTGCAAATTGAGGTCAGTGATATGGGTCTGTAATTCAATGGGTTACTACTATTTCCTTTCTTGAATATTGGCATGACCTGTGGCTACTTTCCAGTCTTTAGGAACAGATCTTTTGTCAAGTGAGTGGTTGTATATGATTGTTAAGAATGGCCTATTGTGTCTGCATACTCTGAAAGGAACCTGATTGGTTTTCCATCTGGACCAGAAGACTTGCCTTTCTTAAGTGATTTGAGTTGTTTCGCAACACCTAAGTTATCTATTTTTATGTCACACATGCTAACAGCTGTTCTGGTTTTGAATTCTGGAATATTTGCTTTATCTTCTTTCGTGAAGGAATTACAGAAAACTGTATTTAGTAACTCCACTTTAGTGGCACCATCATCGGTAACATTTTGAAAAGTTCATAGGCTGCAGTTGTGGTAAAATGTAAAAACTATTCTGAAAGAGTGATAGCTTCAGGTGTCCAGTCATCACTGTGTTGCAGACCTGTGAGAGAAAAATGTTCCCTTTGTAAACCTATTGTGTGTTTTTCATGTAAGACCACCACACGCTGTGTGGAGGAGGGACATAGTGTACCAGTGTCATTGTCTACCCTTCCTATTCCTTTTGCTGGTAGTACTTGGTGAGAGAGACTGTCAATACTTTTTAGTATTTGTGTTTTTACTTACTCATCAAGTTCCATTGGACCAAGTTGAGGAGCAAATCTCCAAGGTCATGGAACATGTCGGTACTTGAAATTACAACATAAAAGTAATAACAGAAAAATAAAATGTTTATGAACCCCAAAAAAGTCAAGCCATAAGTTTAAGTAAATGCAATCAACAGTACAACAAGAATCAGCATAATTTTTCAAGGAACTCCTTGATAGAATAGAAGGAGTGACCCATGAGGAAACTCTTCAGTTTTAATTTGGATGCACGTGGATTACTGCTAAGATTTTTGAATTCTATGGATGCAGCAGTATACTGCACAACTTTCTGGACAAGAGCACTTATTGCCTGAACCACCCATTTCTGAGTCATAAATATCCTTTTAGAATGGGAAGAGTTACCCCAAAATATAATACCATATGATAGAAGCGAATGAAAATAAGCAAAGTAGACTAATTTTCATGTCGAACCATCACCCACTTGAGATACCGTTTGAATAGTAAAAATAGCAGTATTAAGTCTGAACAAGATCCTGAATGTGGGCTTTACACACCTAGAAATTTGACTGTTCAGTTTCAGTAATCATATGCCCATTCTGTTAAATTAAAACATCAGGTTTTGTTGAAATGTATGTTATAAACTGTAAAAACTGAGTCTCACTGTGATTTAATGTTAGTTTATTTTCTACAAGCCATGAACTTATGTCACAAACTGCACTCTTCTCTATGGGGCAAAATTTCTCTAATGTTGGGGTATGGCCATTACCTGATATATATAAATGGTCTGTATATGTCTGCTTGTGTCTGTATATGTGTGGATGGATATGTGTGTGTGTGCGAGTGTATACCCGTCCTTTTTTCCCCCTAAGGTAAGTCTTTCCGCTCCCGGGATTGGAATGACTCCTTACCCTCTCCCTTAAAACCCAAATCCTTTCGTCTTTCCCTCTTCTTCCCTCTTTCCTGACGAGGCAACCGTTGGTTGCGAAAGCTAGAATTTTGTGTGTATGTTTGTGTTTGTTTGTGTGTCTATCGACGTGCCAGCGCTTTCGTTTGGTAAGTCAAATCATCTTTGTTTTCAGATATAATATATATATAGTATGTTTCTTGACTCATTTTGGAATGTGGGGGCCACTCAGAATTTTGTACTGCTCTCCACAATGCATAATGCCTTTCTTGAAATGTCCCTGATTACAATTATTAAAGCTTTTGGTAAGATTCTTACATTGATGAAACAAACCTTTGATGAATTGTACAGCTCTTCTTTGAATTTATTTTGGATTGCTAATCTGACTTGATAAGTTACAGGTGAAGGAACAATACCCAAGAATTTGTAGTGAGCAACATCTTACTTATTGAATTACTCTTCTGTAGAATCCTTCCAATAGATCAACCTGGCATCTGTGTCTGCAATGGCACTAGAGTTATATGTCCAGGGAGAGGGATAGCAAGAGTATGGGTGGAGTATAGAAGAGCGCTATCTGGTGGAGTGTGCAGGGACTTTTGTAGAAGGTGGCAGGACAAGGTTGCCAGGAATACTGTTGGAAGGCTGTGGAGCAGGGGGAAAGGGCAACAGAAAAGGAGAGGAGCAGAGAGGAGAAAAGACTGGTGGGTGCATTGGCAGAGAATGAGGGTGAGAGAATGTGAATTGTGAGGAGGCTATAGCACAGAGCGGGCAGAAGCTGTGGATGGTGGGTGTGGGGACAGTAGGTCATCATAGGGTGAGGCCGAGTGAATGGAGAATGTATTGTAAGAATAACTCCCATTTGCACAGTGCAAAGAAGCTGCTGTTGGAGAGGAGAACCCGGTCCACTTTGCCTGTAGTCACAGTTTGGTGGTGGCCATTCATCTTCATAGACAGCTGACTGTCATATCAATATAAAAAGTTGTGCAATGACTGCAGCAGAGCTGTATATGACATGGCTGCTGACTACCAACCATCTGTCTACCAGGCTGAATGGGTACTGCCAAACTGTGGCTAGGAGCAAAGTAGACGACCCTGTGAGACAACATTCTTGATTTTAATGGGTACTTCACGACCCAGTCCAATTGGATCCTCCCCTCCACCACTGGCTTTTCTGAACTGCACAGATGGGAGTTATCCTTACAACACATTCTCTGCTCCTGAAAATATCCCAGCCTCAACCTTTGACAACCTACTGCCCCCACACCCTCTGCCTAACAGCTTTTGCCCCCTCTCTCCTATGACCTTTTCCCAATTCACGTTCTCTCACTCTCATTGTGCTTGTTCTCTGCTTAGGCACCTACCAGTCTTTTCCCTTCTCTGCTCCTCTCCTTTCCTGCTACCTGCCCTCCCCCCCCCCCATCACCCACAGCCTCCTGATGTTGCTCCTGGCATCCTTGTTCTGCCACCTTCTACAGTAGGCTCCACTCTCCACCAGGCAGTGCCCCCCTCTTCCCTCCACTTTACTCTTCTATCTCATTGTGAGTGCTGCTTTTGTTCAACACAACAGTTGCTGTCCAGATAGAGTGGCCAGAGATTGTGGTCAAGTGTGCATGTGGTGTACCTTCTTCTGTGAATGTGTGTGCTTTTCTTTCATTTCTGAAGAAGGCTTTGGCCCAAAGCTTCCTGCATAACAGTCATTTTCTTGCACCTGTCTGCAAATCAGCACGTCATCTTTATGGTGAGTAGCAGTCTATCCTTTTCATAATTGTTGATATTCCAATCTGGACTTTCCATTGTTTGATTTTGCTGATACTTAATATTGTAACTCAACACTGATGGTGCAGTGAAACAATACTGGACGCTTTCAGTTAGTTATATACATTACGTTACTATTTTATGCTGAGATTTGAATCAGGCAATGATACACACAAAATTCAAGCTTTCGCAACCAACGGTTGCTTCATCAGGAAAGAGGGAAGGAGAGGGAGAGATGAAAGGATGTGGGTTTTAAGGGAGAAGGTAAGGTAAATATCTGCTTGTCTCTGTGTATGTGCGGATGGATATGTGTGTGTGTATGCGAGTGTATACCTGTCCTTTTTTCCCCCTAAGGTAAGTCTTTCTGCTCCCGGGATTGGAATGACTCCTTACCCTCTCCCTTAAAACCCACATCCTTTCATCTTTCCCTCTCCTTCCCTCTTTCCTGATGAAGCAACTGTCGGTTGCGAAAGCTTGAATTTTGTGTGTATGTTTGTGTTTGTCTATCGACCTGCCAGCGCTTTTGTTTGGTAAGTCACATCATCTTTGTTTTTAGATATATTTTTCCCACGTGGAATGTTTCCCCTTTAAGAATGACCTGCTGACTTGTCCAGTTACATATCTGGTCAGATTTTTTTATTCAAATGTGTTCAGTTTTATCATACATTTCCTGTAGCTCCATAAGGGCCATCGCTCTGAATGAAAAGTAGCTCTTCCAGATATTTATGGACTTACACTTTGAGACACAATTCAGACTACTGTGCAGACTTTGTAATAAACAGTTTCCATAAAAAAGGTCCTTAATGTGAAGCATAGGTTGACTGCAAGTATTTTAATTATTCTGCTGTCAACCAAATGGATTAATCAAATTGCACAGTTTTCCTAAGAACTGGTAATGCATTGATTTACCATAGAAGAGAATGGTCCACCACATTGTGCGCAGTAGTTATGCCTGACAAAGCTAAAATTGTTGTAAGTTAAGGAAAAAAATACAGAAGTATAAAGCAATTGCCTCCTGTTTGTACTCAAATGAAACGAAAAATTTATTTGTGATTGATGGTTAATTTTATTACAGATTCTTCTTCGCTTTTTTCTAGTGTTTAAGAAGTCCAAAGCAATTTTGTTTTTGCAAAATTGTGCAAAACTTTTTTTTTATTTTCCAGGGATAGTACTGAAGTCAACGTAACATCCTTCATAACTCTAAAAACATTGGCTTTGATAACTTCCAGAATGGACATCTTTTGACTACTTGAATGATGTGGCTAATCTGCACTTAAGTCTGAAGTTTTTCCATATTATATAAAACAGTTTCAAACAGATTAATGTAAAGGATAAAAAAAGAAAGAATAAAGGAGCTTTTAGATTGAAATGTGTGTTTATATATATTTTAACCCAGATAACCCTGACGTCCTTCTGGAAGGACGGCATCACTCACTGTTGAAATTATTTATTTTTGCGAATAACGCATTGTTACAACGGACTGTGACACATTGTTATATGAAGTAGGTAGAGTCAGTTGCGTGCTGCGACAGTCAATTTGACGCTGTCGTTCATAGTGAGTGAGAAACTGTGTCTTGAAAATAGGGCCAATTTTATCATGGACGAACTGACCGACCTTGTCATCGATGGGTATGTATATTTTCTCTCATATTGCATCAATAATTCTGAAACTTGTCATATAATATCTTAAAGAATTAACCTATATTATTTATGGGTTTATATTATTATTGAAAGTTTTCGTCAGTTGTAATTCAATTATGTTTTCAACCGTCCTTCCAGAAGGACGTCAGGGTAATGTGTTGTCATTTTGTATTCACAGAAAACGATGTACACTGATGGAACTTTTGGTCATGCTAGAATCAAAAGATGAGGAAATACCTAATACTGGTGTGAATGTAACATTACAGCTCCTCAAAATTCAACTGATGACGTAACAGGTGAAGATTTGGGTGCTGAAGAAAATCCAAGTGTAGATAAATTACCAGCAAGTCAGCTCAATGCTACTGCGCTACATGACCTAAAAGAGAGGGGCTTGGAAGCATCAGGAACAATAAGAGGAAACAGAGTTAAGAATTGTATTCTATCATCTGCAGATAAAATGATAAAAGAAAATAGAGGATCATATGAAATTTTTTCTGACTCAGCATCTGGGATTTCCATTGTACGTTGGACTGACAACAATGTTGTTACTGTAGCCACCAACTTTGACAGAGTGCAACCACTACGCTCTATAGCAAGATTTTCCAGGGAACAAAAGAAAAGGATTAGCGTGCTTCAACCTAACTTATTACACTCCTACAATACTCATATGGGAGGCATAGATCGAGCTGACGCTGACGCTCCATAAGAGGGAAAAAGTGGTATTTCCCGATCATTGCACATTTTATAGACATTGCAGAGCAAAATGCCTGGGATCTTTACAAGCACAACGAAGAACCCATAGATAATCTGACATTTAGTCATCGAATTGTCACTGCAAATCTTGAAAGTAACAAAAGAGTCACTACCAGCAGAGGACATCCTAGTAGGAGGGCAAAACTAGATTCTAGATTTGATGGAAGAAAACATTATGTTGCTGAATTACCAACGGACGAGATAACAAAAAAGAAGAAGCAGCTGAAATGTCGAAGTTGCCACAAAAAAACTACTATGTGCCTAAAATGTGACCACCACTTCACGTTTGTTGCTTTTTGTCTTATCATACTAGTGCATAAAATATGTGTATAGGTTATTTTCTTTGTTTTTTGTATTTATTAGCTGTTTTAGCCCATAATTCAAATTTATTTATGTTTATTTGAAAGTATAAAAACCAAAACAAGTCAATTGTGCAATCTCATATACTTTAAAAACATGTTCCCTTATTGTCCTGACGTCCTTCTGGAAAGACGCCCATTTTTGCAAACACTAAATAAAAATAAATACTCAAAAATGTTTTTACTTTCTTCCTTACAACCTTGTGAATGAATGTAGATAAGAAATAAATCAATTTTGAAGAAAAAAATAATTCAGAACTATCTGGGTTAATGAAATGAAATTCCTTGTTGCTTCCATTCAGTATTTTTTATGTAATTTTAGTTTGCAAAATAAAGATTGAAAACTCTTCCACCAACAAATCTGTGAGCAAGCATTGATCCTGCATATTCTTTGAAAACTGTCTTCTTGCTTCAAAATATGCAGTGTGCACTGTCATATTTTGTACATAGTTGTAGTTGGAGATATAAACTTGCCCTGTTCTGCATTAGACATCATTTGCGAGAGTATGAGAACAGGGTGATAGTGCACATTTTACTTACCATATTGTTGCAGGAAGTAAAACTAAGAACTTGCATAGCAGTGAAGAACTTGATGTTCAAAGTCAACCATCATTTATCAGATTGAAGTAGACTAAATATCTTCCTAGCATATCAGTTGGAATTCTTCATATGTAGTTAACTATACAGGCAAAGGAAGTTAATGTTTGGATACACTGTTGCAGGCAGTTCTCACTTTTATTGAAAGGGATTGTGAATAGGCTTCATATAGTGAAGCAGAGTAACGTCATGCTCACACCTGATGAGGAAACTAATGTGGACACAATTTCCTGCATGGCTGTTGAGTCCTGAGACATGTTGATACACAGTGTGGTTAGAAACATTATTTTCAGCCAAAACATTCTCCCTCAGCAGTTACTAGCTACACAGAGTTTTCTAACCAAAACTGACACACTTGAAATGAACTTTACTGATGACTTCCAAAAGATATGCAGAGCAAATCCTAAAGAATACTATTAAGGTTTCATTGGATTTAAAGGTGCTCAAACACTGATGAGAGATCTCTAAAAATATCTGATTTTGTCCTACATTATATATTATTGATAAAATATTGGAACATGCAAACCAAGTTTTGAACTTTTCAGTAGTGTTAAAATATTATGTCAGTGTTTGAATCTAACATAAATCTTCACACTGACACATCTTCTTTTATTATTGTTGGCGTTTTTTGTAGCTTTTATATTTCTCCCTAGCTCTCCACATTAGTTTATCTTGGGCAGTTCTCTTTATATATGTATAACTACTATACCTTACTTACAACTAAGTCTGCTTACTGTAGTTAAGTCTTAGTTTCCCTCTATAATTTTTACCCCACATTACTTTACCAATTTAATTCTCAGTGCCTCAAGATAGATCCTACAGCACACCTCTTCATTTAGTCAGGTTATGCTGTACTATTTTGTTCTGATGCCTACTTCCAAAGTTTCCAGAACCAATATTAAGTGAGGAATCTAGGGATATACATCTGTCATATATTACTCCAATAGGGACAACAAAGATATAATTATACTTTGTGGAATGCTCTCTAGTGTCTATCATGGTGCAGCGATTTATGAAACATGATATTTAGACAGCACATCTTGCAGTCACCTTAAGGTAAAAGTAGTAGAGACATTGCTATATTTTACCTCCATTGTGCTCTTATTACTCCCCATCTTGGAACCTGCAGACGGCAGCTGAAAAAAAATTCTTTGTGACAAAATTGTTTTGGAATCAGAACCGTATGGAGGACTGTGATGTGATCCTCCTCTTCACCAGAGTACCACTGCCTGAGTCCATCAGGCTGCAGGCTGATAAGGGGGAAGTTCTGCCCCATAATGACTAACCTCTTCGAATCGGTTCTCACATCTACAGTCTCTTTGATGGTAACTTACAAACAAAGAAATAGTGTCTGTTACAAATTGTGTCAAACTTATTCATGGAAAACTTTGAGGAGAGAGCTCTGGAAAAAGTGGTACTGATACCCACATGCTTTTCAGACACACTTATGACACGTGTGGTGAGTCCACATGGGTATGAAACACTTCAGGAGTTACAACATTTGAACACTTTGTAGCACAGCACTAAATTCACCAAGAATGTGGAACAGATGACACTATGGGATGCAGTGTTTACAGAAAAGCAACCCACAATGATTTGTAACTGCACTCCTCCAGCTGCCATTGTTCAGAGTTGAGTGTTGCTACGCACACTGGTCTTCAGTGTCAGTGCAGTATTGAAAGAAGATGCCTACCAAGGGAACTCAACAACCTTAAGGATATTCAAGAAGAACATATATGCTGTGAAAGAAATCCTTTTATACCCTGGTTTCCAGCTCCAGTGGGAAACAAACCATCAAGCTTATAGGACACCACTTAACAGAAACACTTGCTGAATTTTATTACAGTAGTGTACCTAACCCAGTGATAACAGTACCAAGATGCATGAACGCAGTAGCCCTCGAGATATGGCTCTGTAGTGTCCCTTTTGCAATATTCACCATTATCGAGGTGAAACATAAATAAAAATGACTATGTGACTCAAAATGAATTATAAACATTGATTTATCTGAGAAAGGTAATAACACTAACTAAAAATGTACAATATAGATCGATAAATGCAGAAAAGACTATACAGGCAAAGGAAGTTAATGTTTGGATACACTGTTGCAGGCAGTTCTCACTTTTATTGAAAGGGATTGTGAATAGGCTTCATATAGTGAAGCAGAGTAACGTATGTATATTTATTGTATGAGATTATCATGTGATTATCTTTGCAAGAGTATAAAATACAATGCAATGCTCATTCTTCTGTCTAGTCTGTTTTGTTCTGTTTGTTCTGGTGTTAGCTGGAATAAGGTACGCAAGCTATGGTGCTGTGCTAGCATTTGTTTCTGTCATAACGTAATTGCAAACATTTAATGGTGAAAACTGTGTCCTAGTAAGAATATATTAGTATAAAGTGATCTCCGTGTGTTATTTCAAGGACCTACGCCACATTTGTCTTATGAAAAGAATATTTAATGAAAATTATTTAGCATGTTTCCAGCTGCTGCGGAGCGAGTAACAGTGATCTCTGACTGTTAACAATTAGCCGCCATTACGCGGTATATTTAAAAATATTTTTTCACAGCACAATGTCTAGAGCGGAAGAAATTATGTTAAAATATTCAGTGAGATTAATTGAAGGAATCCAGTGAAATAATTTTATTAAAACTTGTCTATTTTCTATGATAGTAATAATTTCAGAGCTGAGTAATACTATGCTAATGCATTTACAGTAATTTGTAGGGAGCCTGGTACTCTGTAAAACCAGATACAATACGTAATTGGCAACCTGCAAAATTCATTATTTTGCTTAGTATATCTCTTGTATTTTTTTTTTTTTTTGAAAGCTAAATGTAAAAACTAACTTCACTAAAAATCAGTAACAGATCACGATAAATCAAAGGACAAACAAATTTACTAGGAGAGTGTTTCCTCTAAATAAATAGTTACTTTTTTTTAAGAGATAAAATAAATAGCACCCTATTACGTGGGGCCCGATAAAGGTAAAATTTTTTTTTTACGGTTTGTATGTATGTAACTGTTAACATGTATTGTATGTATTCTAAAGTCTATCAAATTCCATTTCATGTATAAACTTGAACGAGGAAAGCGGAGAGGAACTGTATAGACCCTGAGAGGACGAGATAGAAAAAAGAAATCAAGGTAAGGACCACTATGCATAAAAGCTTGCTACATAGGCCCGTATCGTCAAAGTATAGTATCATAGATGGTACATGGTGTACAGTGGTGTAGATATTAATATTATGTGATTTTGGAAATAATAAGCAGTTTGACTTGTGAAATAAGTCTGCATTTGTAGTTTGAAACAATTTTTGTAGTTAGCCCAGTGAAAGTTATCGTCATTATGGGAAAAGTTGGACGTGTGTTAGATTTGCAACCAGATAATGTGTCCAATGTTACAAATAATGTGCAATTATTGAGCGATATGGATAGTGACACTGACTTACTAAATATTAATAGTGATCGGTGGGGGGAGAAAATGTAAACAATGTAGTTTCCGGTGATATGTCAGGAAGTAGCCAGCAGACGAAAACAGCTACTAGCTACTAGCTAGTAGCAGGGATAGTGATAATTTTCCAATGATTAGAACAACTACCACACCGGTATGCTCACCAATACAGGATCCATTTGCTGAATTTTTACAGAAATTAGAGGAAAAGGACGAACAGCTAGTCAATCAGATAAGGGAACAAAACAAAGAAAGAGAGAGATTGAGGGAAGAGAGGAATCACTAACTAGTTAATCAGATAAGGGAACAAAATGAAGAAAGAGAAAAGGTCTTAATAGAAAGTATAGGTACAATGTTCAAAAAGATACAGTCAGAAATGACAGAAATAAAGAAAGCCCAGGCCGAACTGCCGAACATTGTAAGCAACATAGCACAAGATGTGCAAACGCTTCAGATGGCACAAACAATCATCCGGGATGAAGTAGAACAGCTTGCGAACCGAATGGACAATTTAGAAATGACACAAAAAGAAATCATAGAAACGCATTTAACTGATGAAGCCCAGAAAGTAGAAAAAGAGTTCCATGACTGGCTCACTGAAAAAGAAAGCCACATCACAGAACGTGTAGAAAGCAAATACAGTCTGTTCTGCAAAAAGTAACTAACGGAGCAGCTGTATGTAAACAACCCACAGTAGACACGCTACCACTTGCAGGTGAAAAAAGCGAAGTGAGATACAAATTGCCAGTACTGTTGTGGCAGCAAGAACATTACGTACAGTTCATATGAACAAATAAGTGATTCGGAAAGAGAAAACATACAATTTACAGGAAGCATTCCTATTCATAACCCCGTGGGGGCAGCTTCTACTTCCACAAGCAATAACATTGATGAAAGCTTAATAAAACACAGACAATTTCAAGTATTTAATGTGGAAAAGAAGACAGTGCATCCGGTAATCTTCATAAAAGGATTCCGAAATGTATTACCGAGTGCCTGGAATGAACGCCAAAAAATTCAGTTCATAATCACACACATACAAGGCAACGCTGCTTTATGGGCAAATGAAGTCATAGAAAATTGACTTAGCCTGGCCCAATTTGAAAAATCTTTTCTAGACAGATGCTGGTCTAAGGCTATTCAAGAACGCCTGAGGACTGAAGTATACAGCCCGCAAATGTACAATCACAAACAGGGTATACTCCGTAAATGTTTTGAAAAATATATCAAGATAACTAGATATTGGGATGACCCTATATCAGCCCGTGATGTGATCAGAATCTTAAAATTACGATTGCCCAGTCATATACGAGACAAATTAATAAATGTACCCGAAAATGAACTGGAACGGTACTTGTCTGTGCTGGACGAAATCGATCTCTCCCAGGAAGAAAATAGAATAAATAAAGATCGGGAGAACAGTTATGGTTCACCATGCAAGTTTAAAAATGGCAACAACAATTCCAATGTTGGAAGCCACGGAAATGGAAAGGAAGATCAATCCGCAGAACAAAACAGGAAGAACGGAAACGGTCAACCATCTTACAATCAAAAACGTAGGTGGGAAGATAGAGGACATCCTGGCTACAGTAACAGTAATAATAATTACAATAACAAATGTCGGAATGAAGGTCAATGGCCACAACAAAGTAGTAGTGCCAACAACCACACTTACCCGGTGCAGTGGATGCAAACTTTTATGCCACCACCACCGCCTCCTAACGGAAACCAGTACCAGTGTGACAATAGGAATTCTATGCAGAATACTAATGCAATACCACAACCATGGACAGACTCGAATAGCAGCGTAAGGATAATAGAAATGCCCACTGACGGAAACCACCATAGTTCAAGACCGTCAAATGAACAACGGCCACAATAAGCTCCCAACTGATGGTCGGCGAAAAAACAGGGGGCACACCTAGGAACAATACACAAGATAATATATTATTACTGAGGTATCAAGATGGAAACAGTACACAACATGATTTACTTATGGAATCAAACCAATGTAACAAAAAAGAAATAACTGAAGTACAAACCATCATAAAAGCTAGTGTTAATAAAATGCCAGTAGAAATATATATAGATACAGGTGCCACTACTAATGTTATGAGCTATGATCTATTCAAAACCTTGAGCCAAAACCGCAACTTACCGACATTTCCTGTACGAAACTGCTGTGTCATAGGAGCCATGGGAGCACAAGCACAAAACGTTGAGTATCAGGTGCTGGTAGATTTATGCCTAGGAGAAGATAACGTAAAATGTATCTTTCCCGTAGTCAAGGGATTGAGAGTAACCTGCATCCTGGGGGGAGGTTTCCTGAGCGATAAGAAAGCAAAAATTTATTTCTCCAGCGGGAAGATCTCCATACTGAATGAAAATAAGCAGATTGTACTGGATTTAACACGAACAGTAAGTACACTCAGTAAAGATTACCCGAGTGTACGAGTAAAAAGTGAAGAGATGCCCATATTTCAATTAAACAGCAATTTAAGGGGCCAGGGAGAATATTATTCGGACGTAGCTCACAACGAAACGCTTCGCTGGATCAAAACCCTTAACAATAAAGCACAAGAATCATGTTATCTAACTGAATCCCAACAAAAGCAGCTCGCACAATTATTGAATAACTACAGTGATGTTTTCTCTGAAAAACCTGGAATCATCAAAGGGTATATGTATAATATAGATGTGTTTCCCCATGCGATATTCTGCCAAGCATCATATTCAGTACCATGGACGAAAAGGGAGGCAGTTAACAAAGATATACAAAAAATGCTGCAATGGGGTATAATAGAACCATCCCTTTCGCCGTACAGCAGTCCGCTGGTAGTTATAGCCAAGCCAGATGGAAAAATCAGACTTATCCTAGATGCCAGGAACATTAATAAAATTATAGTACCCCTTAGGATGAGACCGGTGAATTTAGAAGAACAAATACAGAAATTCTATGGAGTCAAATATCTCACCTCGATAGATATGCAAAGTAGTTACTGGCAAATCCCGCTAACCAAGGAATCTAGAAAATTCACCGCCTTCATTTTCAATAGAAGGAGTTATCAATTCAAAATGTTACTTTTGGACTCAACGTAAGCGCAGGCGTATTCATTACGGCATTGGACAAAGCGCTAGGCGCAGACTTGCTAGAAAAAGTTACTCTTTACGTGGATGACCTTCTAGTGGCCACAAGCACATGGGAAGAACATATAGAAATCCTGGAAAGAGTGTTAAATAAGCTCGCAGATGCAGGAATAACTGCAAATCTTGAAAAATCAAAATTTGGGAGGGATCAGCTTAAATTCCTTGGACACATCATATCACCTTCCGGAATAATGCCTGATACCAAGAAGATACAAGCGATCAAAGAATTCCCACAGCCCACAAACAAAAAACAGTTAAAATCATTTATCGGACTAGTCTCCTTTTTCCGATGTTCTGTGCCGAATCAGCTGCTCAACAATGAAGCCTTGCTCACCTTATTGCGAAAAAATGTCACATGGAACTGGTCCTCAGAGTGTCAGCAAGCTTATGAAGAGATCAAAGGAGCCTTGGTGAATTCACAAATGCTCTACCATCCGGATATGACCCAGGATTTTTGTATAGCCACTGACTCTTCATCCTATGGTTTAGGAGCATGTCTGTTTCAAGTAGAAGAAACCAATGGGAACAGGGAAGTAAGAGTTATAGCTTTTGCCAGCCGAGTGCTTACTCACTCAGTGTTGTATGGGCTCTGCAAAAATGTCATTATTATGTTTATGGCAAGTCAATTAAATTGTTCTGTGATCACCAAGCCTTAAGCTTCCTATTAACCTGCAAACTATTACATGCCAGACTAGCCCGATGGGCATTAGTACTAAAGTGATACAATTTAAAAATTATGTACGTAAAAGGGCAAGATAATGTCATTGTGGACGCTTTATCACGTCTACCAGTAGGCATGTCACAGCTAGATGAAATGATCGAGTGAGCGTCAGAATATAAAGTTTTATTAATGACGTCGCAACCATACCATTGTGAATATTTGCACCTGTGCAAGAATGTAGGACAGCTGCAAGATGAAGATCATACCTGGACGAAAGTGAAATGATCACTAATATTAGAGCAAGCTAACAGCGAAAATTCGTGGTACAAAGTGGAGAACAACATATTGTACCACAGAAATGACACTGCCTCAGAAAACTGGTGCGTGTGTATCCTGTATAAATACATACAAAATTTTATCTGGTACACGCATTACGCATGGGGACATGTAGGAATACAGAAGTGTGTATCAATAATACAAAGGTATTGTTACATCCCGAATAGTAAACGTGTCCAAAAGATATTACGAACGTGTGATGTTTGTTAGAAAGCTAAAGCCAACAATAGAAGCAACAAAACAGAACTGCATCCAATTATTCCGATACAGCCACTTCAAGTTGTGTCAATGGACATCGCAGGACCATTACCTACAGCTCGCGGTGGAATGAAATATATGTTAGCTGTTTACGATTCCTTTACTAAGTATGTGAAATTGTTTCCAATGAAAACCATTACTGCCAAACAGATGATACAATGCATATCAAAAGAATTCATACCGAAAACAGGAAAACCACTAAACATTCTAACAGACAATGCTAGATATTTCACTGGTCAACTGTGGAAGGAGTTTCTACGTGACCAAAACATAAAGCATATATTAGTTGCAAATTTCCACCCGGAAGCAAATCCTGTAGCGAGAATTTTTCAGGAACTCAACAGATTTATCCGAACATATACTCATCAGCAACATACAAAGTGGCCGGAATTGTTACCCTTCTTTGAAAATATACACAACAATCTACCTCATCCAGCTACCAGATACACGCCCAATGAGTTATTATTTAGTACTGCAGAACTAAATGAATGGATCATGCCACTACCAAAATTGCCGCGCACAGATAAAAGGCAAGAGGATAAAATAAAGGACGCCATCAGCAACATGATGAGCTGCGCTAGTCAACGAAAGAGTAGATATGACAAGTCAATAAAACGGACAGTCCCATATCAGATAAACGACTTAGTTTTGATAAGAAACCATCCTAAGTCGTCACTCATAACAAAGAAGAACAAGAAATGGCAAATGCTGTATAATGGACCTTTTAAAATTATACAAATACCGCACGGTTGTAGCTACCTTATAGCTGATGTGATGAGTGGGAAGATCAAAGGATTGTATCCCTATAAGGACTTAAAGAAATTTGTGATACCTGACAATAGGACATGAATGGTTTCCCGTATTTTTGTGTAATATGTAGGTTTTACACAGACTTCAATATATATTTTTGTGTAGCTGTAAGAATTTGATGTTTTGTTTGTGCTTGGTATGTAAGATGTTTTGTCTGGAATGATTTACACATCAGCCTTCAAAAATGAGTAAAAAGAAACTAAAGGACCATCAGTCCAATGATGGAATTTGTTTAGAAACATAATCAGTAAGTGTAAGATGTTTTTCAGTGGTAATTAGAGTTAGTAACTATAAATTTTATTATGCTGTGTGATAAATGTTTATTTAAAGAATGCACAAAATATCCTAATCTGTCACATGAAAAATGAACAGAATGGTGTATGCAAAAGACTATGCACATAACATGTGACATCTGTGATGCTGTGCTTTGACCATAAAAGAGAAAGTGTAAGCATCTAGCCACTATATTTGACATTAAATAAGAGCTCTACTTTAGAGCCTGTTTTTGACAGTTGAAAACTTTTTATAGGATACGCGATTACGCTAACAGCTTATGGGGCAAGCACATGCGCAGCGGTCCTAATCCCCAAATGAATATACTCTATGACAAATTTATTAATGCTCAAATATAAAATTATTGCAAGTCAGGCCAGAATCCGTTGCATGTATGATGTAACACTTAATTGTATGCAATAACAGAACAAAAGTGCTTTTGATCTGTGAAATTTCATTGTAACATATTGTGTAAACAAACAGACATCTGTGTCACTATGTGATATAAAAAAACCAGTAATCATGTGATACAATTGTATCGAAGTCATGCTGTAAGCAATATTAACAGGAACTATAATAGTGTGTTGGTATTTGCAGAGGAAGTGTGAACTTTGAGAACTGTATTAGTGATCGACTTGGACAGTGAACACTTATGTGCTGAAAAAAAAAAACGATGTACAAACATTAACAAAACATATCTGTGTGCAGTGACCGAAAACACAAAACTGTGATCAGTGTGTGTTCGAAACTGTACAGACAACATTTTTAGTTTGGACGCTACCTCCTGTGCGCCAACAATTAATATGACATCATGGACCACGTAGTAGGACGTTACTGCAATGGCAACTATGGTGGAACGCCGTCAAACAAAAATTGTGAAACATAAATATTCCATACGAAGTGATGACAACAGGGATGTGCAGTGCTTACTTCAGCATCATATCTCCTGCGTCATTCAGCACCAGTACGTGCAAACTAACATGAAAATACCAAGTAACTGAGCCTGTGCCTCGATGATGCAATAATGTTGACTAATCAATTCTTACCCACAGCCATAACATCTTACAAAATCCGTTCTATAACATATGTGCATTTGTTTCATGATTTGCACGAGTCAACATCCTCTCCCATGCTGAAAACTTTAGCGAGCGGTGCGCAACAATGCAGATGAACCATGCAGACAAAATAACGGAGTTCCGTACTCCACATCCTGACCCCCGGCTATGGACAAGAAAGAAGACAACAGTTTCCAGCCGACGCTCCATGGCAATGGGCACGAGGCATCGCGGTAGCGACATACAGCGTCATCCACACCACACGACGAGAAATGCGCCAACAAAAATAAAAAAAACTCAAAATATTACCAACACAATATAAAAAAATTTGATGAACACTTTCATATAAAAACTATATGTTTCTTTCTTTTTCAGAAAATTTTATATTTGATGTAAATACTTGTAATACCAAAACATGTAGAACCAACTTATGTAAGTAACACAAAGGGTTAAATCTATCAGCTCTGCCGAGGTTTTTCTGGGGTTTCCCTGCGGCCCTCGTCCAAATGGAAGAGCTTGTTATATTGTAACTGTCCCCAGTCATGTTATATAAAAAGACTCAAAATGAATGTGTACCCATGACCTAATACACGGTAAAGTGAACTGAAAGTGACCAACGACAAAAGAAAAGTGACACTCGTGGTCTACAAGAACCAGACATTAAGTAGTTCGTTCCTTGTAGCCCAGGGGGCCGTGTAGTGGCCCTTTTGCAATATTCACCATTATCGAGGTGAAACATAAATAAAAATGACTGTATGCGACTCAAAATGAATTACAAACATTGATTTATTTGTGAAAGGTAATAACATTAACTGTAAAAATATGCAATATAGATCTATAAATGCAGAAAAGACATTATTTTTATTGTATGACATTATAATGTGATTATCTTTGTAAGAGCATAAAATACAATGCAATGCTCATTCTTCTGTCTAGTCTGTTTTGTTCTGGTGTTAGCTGGAATAAGGTATGCAAGCTATTGTGCTGCACTAGCATTTGTTTCTGTCGAACGTAATTGCAAACATTTAATGGTGTAACTGTGTCCTAGTAAGAATATATTAGTATAAAGTGATCTCCATGTGTTATTTCAAGAACCTAAGCCACATTTATCTTATGAAAAGAATATTTAACGAAAATAATTTAGCATGTTTCCAGCTGCTGCGGAGCGAGTAACAGTGATCTCTGACTGTTAACAATTAGCCGCCATACGCGGTATATTTAAAAATATTTTTTCACAGCACAATGTCTGATAGCCGGAGCGGAAGAAATTATGTTAAAATATTCAGTGAGGTTAATTGAAGGAATCCAGTGAAATAATTTTATTAAAACTTATCTATTTTCTGTGATAGTAATAATTTCAGAGCTGAGTAATACTACGCTAATGCATTTACAGTAATTTGTAGGGAGCCTGGCGCTCGGTAAAACCAGATACAATACGTAATTGGCAACCTATGAAACTCATTATTTTGCTTATTATATCTCTTTTGTATTTTTTTTTTTTTTTTGAAAGCTAAACGTAAAAACTAACTTCACTAAAAATCAGTAACAGATCATGATAAATCAAAGGACAAACAAATTTACTAGGAGAGTGTTTCCTCTAAATAAATAGTTACATATTTTTTTAAAGAGATATAATAGCTCTTACCACGCTCAAGTCCAATCAGCAATTTTCCAGTCCAAGTCCAGGCCCAGGTGTGAACTTGAGGAAGCTGTCTTGAGAGCTAAGACACAACTGAGATCAGGCTCTCAGTGCTGCATGTAAATAGAGCTGCAGAGACATTTCCTGTAAGCATTGTCCTTTCTGTCATCTTCCACTGGAAGTTGGTGTGTACCACTTGCCTGGCATCTGGTGATGTGTACAGGCACTTGCTAGTGCCAGCTGTTGATTCTCGATATGGGTTACCTGGTGTGGTGTGTGTAACAGTGGACGACACTACATTTCTTCCCTCCAAACCTCAGCACCATTGTCGTGTAGTGTGACAGCATGTACCGATGGTGGGATCAGTGGAGTGGGGCATGGTTGTGAGGGAGATGGCAGGGAGGGAAGGTCTGGATGCAGACGCAGCTGAAGAGATAGGAACTGTAGTGGTAGCCAGTGGCAGGTCCTGTCTGCACCCTAGCATGTGCCCCATTAGTGACTGGAAACATTGGCCAAAAAACTGGACAAAGGAGGCCAAGGACTGCAAAGCCACTGACACAACAAATGGGGCATTTGGGAAGGCAGTTGGACAGAGAGTACTGTTGAGTGGTGATGGTGGGGGCTTCATGCTGATTTTCACGAGTGTCTTGCAACTGAACTCGGGCTCGTTTACTACCTATTTTTCACGTGGCTCATCTGTAAAGGGGGTTGGTAGTAAACGGTTGCATTATCGCCCCTATTATTGAGTCTGATATTGGCTAGCTTTTGAAGAGCAGTGAATTGAACTATACATGTTCAGATTGAAACTTATTTATTCAAAAGAAACACTTTAACGTTGTGGCCATGCATTTTTAAGTTCACAAATAATAATAGGTGCAATTCGTACACTGTTCGTCTCACACCCACACACTTTCACTTTGTTCCTTCGCATACCCTGGCGTCCATGCTTGCACTCGTGGCACTTTGCCGCTCCAAACTCGCCACCACAACGGCCAATGACCAAAGACCCCGATTTTCCCGCTCATATCCACAGTCCTGAGTTGGGTCACATGACACCACAGTAGTCAAATTAATCGCTAAACATGGCCACAATTCGTTTACAATATTTTATAATATATAAATACTTAAATCTAAATACATTATATAATTTTATTAATTATCACCACACTCATATAATTCGTGGCAATTAAAAGAAAACAAAAACACTATTCAACAGAACTACAACGCCCATCAAAACACACAACAAGTATTTTCCGGTCTATTTTGCCCAGCATATTATCTCTGCTGCTGTGCTTTAAATTTTAAATTACTTGACAGAGTTCCATATTATCCCTGTTACCTTACATACCCCCACTTCATGGAGACATTACCTTAGTAGTGGCAACATGAAGTAGCACCAAATGGAGTGAACCCATATTACTTTATATATTAAACATTTTAATTAGAACTATAATGGCACCAAAACATGTAGAACAGTGTTACTGTGGTGACTTAATCACTGTAAGTACTGTCATCAGAAAACTTACATACATAATCCAACAATGTATCCAACTCAAATATACAATTAGATAGTCTCCTATTGAGTCTGATTGGGCAGGCAAAATAAATGCTCATGTTAGTCTATATGTAGGTTGCACACTCACTGCACATTAACACTTCCACTTTTTATACAATTGTTTCTGTAAGTTGAACGAAGTTGTCATAACCAGATCCTTGTGTTCACAGATTTTTGCATTGAAATACAGTCTTTCCAAACTTGTCAGCCAGCAGCACTGTGCTTCCTCTCGTTAGCCAAGCCATCCTATCAAAATTTAACCAAATCCTTATGAATCTTGCCTAGACATGCAGACCCACATTTCCCAGGAATCAGGCTATCCAAATCCTCCCCAGAACATCCTGTTTTCACTGATCAGTTCTTATTGAGGTTTGTACAAATGACGAACATGCACAAAAATCAAACGCAAACATGGCATAGTTAAATATATTCTATTTCACCATTCAAATGTTCCCAGATCAGGAGCTCCGACACTTCTACCCCCCGCACCAAGAGAATTTATTCCCAGATGCAGATTATTATTATTATTATTATTATTATTTTTTAATCATCCATACAGCTATATCACTGTACATAAATACACTCAATTTTTTTATGAATTCCTATATAAATTTTCACATAATATTTGGCAATATCTTGAAACCCATTCTTTTATGACATTTACATGGCTATATAGATTCAATCATAAATGGCAAACAAACTCACCAAGGTCATAAACTTTTACAAGCATCCACTTAGCCATTAGTGTTCTTTCCCTCACTTCCCTCATTAACATCTTATAATAAGCAAGTTAATTATTTCCCATATGCCTCTACAATTTGCATATTTAGTGACTGCCCTACATGACTGTCCCAGCAACAATCCTTCCCCCACACACTAGATACAAATTGTGCTCCATTATCAGACAGAACATTCTCTGGTTTTATAACATTCACAAAGTAATCTTTCTCTAGCTTGTTAATTATATTCTGGCTAGTGGCCTTTTTCAGTGGATACAGCCTTACAAACTTTGAGAATACATCAACAGCTAAAAGAACATACTTTACACCCCCTCGACCTGTCGGCAGCCTTGCAGTCAACAATAGCCTTCATTTTCTCTTTATTGGGCAGAATGCCATCAGGAGTTAACTGATGACCAAGAAATAGTAATGTTGCTTGAAAAAATTCACACTTACTTAACTTAAGGGTCATCCCCCTTTAGATATAGCCTTGAATACATCCTCCAACAGCTGACAGTGCTCTTGCCAATTGCTACTCGTAATCAAAATGTCATCTACGTACACTGTCAATTTTCTCATTAGTTCATCACCCAATACATGACTTAAAGCCCTTACAAAAACTGCTACAGATATTGATAAACCAAATGGCACAACTGTAAACATATAAGCCCTGCCCTCAAATAAGAAAGCAGTGTACTTTCTGCTCTCTTCAGCCAATTGCACCTGCCAGAACCCTGAAATCAAATCAACACTTGACAGAATTTTAACATTATAAAATTTTTGCAACAGCTCATCCATGTTCTCTGGCTGATCATTTTCTTTGACTATTATTTTATTTAGCTTTCTTGCATCCAATACTATTCTTATAGAACCATCCCTCTTTTTCACCACTACTATTGGATTACAATACTCACTCCTCCCCATTTCCAGTATGCCCCACTTCAACATCATCTGTATCCTTGCCCTTACAGCCTCTCTATTAGCTATTGCTATAGGATAAGGTTTGGCCCTTATCACTTCATGTGGCAATACCCTCAAAACATAACTGAAATCTACGACTTTTCCAGGTCTGTCAGAGAACACATGCTTATGCTTACACAATAAACCTGTAAGCTGCAATTGTTCCTCATTTAAATGTCCCATTTAATTTACTTTGTCATGTATCTGCTGTTCAGTGCACATCTCATCACCTACCTCTTCTATCCTTTGTAAATGAGTAATTGTCTCACCTCCTTTTAATTCCTCTTTAAATTTTATTCTTCGTCTATTTCCACCAGCATCAAATTCTACCACTCTGTGCTTTGCAAAAATGCTACAGTCATACTTGTACAATAAGCCCATACCCAAAATTACATTCAATGCCAAATCCTTCACCACAAAGCAACTAATATCAAAACAATACTCATTACTATTAAATTCCAGTAATATTTCCTTGCTGATGGGCTTGCTACATGTCCCAGTTGCTGTCTTAATTTTGACTCCTGTAACTGGTAATTCTATTAATCCTAAACCTTTAATTTGCTGCCAGAAAGATTCAGAGATTGCAGATAAACTTGAGCCAGAGTCTAATAATGCTATATCTGCAACACCTCCCACACTGATACCAATTATTGGCTGTATCACCTCTATTTCTACTCTGTTCAGCCCTGATTCCTGTAATAAATCTCTTTCTACTTCACTCCTGCTTTCCTCTTGCATAATGCAAATATCTTTAGGTCTTTCTCCAAAACATACATCAGTATCCCCTTCAAACAGATCCTTAATAGCAAACTCCACATTCTCTTCTTCACTTAATTCTTCAAATTTTCTGGCAGTTTTAAATTTTATTTTACCCCATTCTTCAGGCATCAAAGCTTTATGTAATTTTGCATAGGACACCCAATCACTCAAATCATAATCAGCCTCCTCCTTTCCTAACCATCCACAATTAACATCTTTGAGGCTTGCATTATCAGTTAAGAAAACATAGGTTTCAATTTTATCTTCTGGGCGATCTATAACAACATTCTCCATATCATTACGCATTTCCATATCCACACTGAAGTCGTTATCACTACCACAGTTAACACCTGCACCCACAAGCACAGTAACCTTATCAGTAGGTAATTTACCAGCATTTTCCACATTGTCAAATACACCACTCGTATTAGCCTTTACATCACACTGAATAACCCTCTCCTCACCTTTTCCACAATTCTCCATACTATTTCCAATAGACATCTCTACCAATTCGTCACACCCATTATTACTGTGAACATTGCCCCTTAATTCCATATCCACTTCTGTTCCCTCTTTTGATGAAACTACCTCTGTCTCTGATGTTTCAATGAATTTTGCTGCACACAAACCAATATTGTCCTCCTCTGCTTGTAATTTCTCTTCCCTTTTAAACATGTCATCAATGTAAAACTCACACTGTTCATTGCTGATATTAGCCTTGTTCCCTTTTTTCCTCTTATACCTTTTATCTGTATTTCTATAATTGTTAAACCCCCCCCTCCCCCCATAGATTTTCATTTCCTAAGACAGCATCCATATGACATATCCCAATTTCCCTATTTTCCTTGCTGACTTTATTACTCATCCCATCATGTCCTTGTCTGGCCCTGTTCACATAATTACCAGCCCCCCCTGCGGACCTTAATTGAGGCATCAATTAGTTTTTTGATTGCCTACCCTGTCCATTTGCATCCGGCATTCCTACTGTCATACCTTCTCTATCACTCCTCATCTGATCAAAATTATCTCTTCTCCCTCCAAAATTTCTGTTATGCCTTTGTGGCTTGCTTCTCCAATCTCTATCCTGATTATTCTGATCACTTCTATCTTCTCTCCACCTGTTATGGTTATTACTGTATACATAATTAATACTGTTTCCCCTTTCATGATACCTTCCACTCTCCCTATGTTCCATGTATTTAGGTCTGTAACACAATGCCCTGTCCATATTATCCACAAAATTAAGAAATTCTTCCACTGAATCTGTTGCACTGTGAATCAAATCCCATTGCAAATGCTCTGGTAATCTTCTCTTTAGTGTAGATATTTCTGTTAATACGCCCAGTGGCCTATCCAGATGATTTAATTTATTCAGTTCTCTAACACAGAACTCTCTCATACTTTCCTTTCCACTCTTGTAACTGGATCCATTCAAAAAATCGTTTTGCAATCTTAATTGTTTTGCTTGGCCCCAGTATTTGTTCAAGAACAGGTTTTCGAAGGTTTTAAAATCACAAAATTTATCATCATTTTCGTTTGCCCATGTTTGAGCTCCCCCTTCCAACTGCCTCTTAACATATTTAATTTTTGCCTGCTCACTCATCCCTGTCACAAAGTTATCCTTACACGCAGCTAGAAAGTCAACTGCATGCTATTTATTCTCCCCATTAAAAGGTTTTGACTGAAATCCATGCCCCAGAGGATATCCCAACAATAAATTTCCATTCCCTGCTGCCACAGTATTAACTGTTTCCCTTAAGACATTTATTTCCCCTTCTAATTCCTTCTTATTGTCAGTAATTCCCTTATGGCAATCCAGCACTCCTATCTTAAAGGATTCAATGTCTGCCTCTGTTTGTCTTTGAAATAATGTGCATTTCTGTTCCTGTACCTGAATCTGCCCCACAAGATTACTTTGCACAGTGTCCACCTTGGCTACTAGGCCTCTTTCAACCTCATCAACTCTCTCGATAATTCCCTCAACAATTTTAACTGTGTTTTCAACTTTATCTGTAATTTGAGTGAATTTGAGATCTAGCTGATCAAATTTTTCACTCACTGTCTTTATTTTATCACTAAGCCCTAATTCCATATCCCCTATTTTCGAATCCATTTCTCCAACTATTGCAGTTTTTATATTCCCTATTTTCGAGTCTATTTCTCCTAATTTACTAGTAAGTTTTACAAAAAATGTGCTGAGGTCACTTCCTGGTATCCAGCCTATTTCTTTTGGCATGCTAGGGCTACTACAGGTACTCCTAACATCCACTGATTCGCCTTCACTTTGAGATTCACGCGTCTCATCGGCCATGGCTAATGAAAGGACACAATTTTGCAATGTAGCTGCTGGCTGTACTTATCTTTTATATCCTCGTGTGACGCGACATCTGCAGTGAGCTCCGCAGCACAGCTATGCAATGAATCGTAATCGGCGGTGTGGACACACAGCAAACTCAACCAGGAGTGAGAACATGTTGCGTAGGCCCCTGGTAGCATGTAGTCGTGTTGGTTGGTGGCACGGACGACGGCGTTGATCGTCGGCAGCACGTGGATACAGCTTCGACTGCTTTACCTGTAGCAACACATGGACGTGGCACGGACGACGGTTTCTTCTCGCGGCAGCACGTATCGCGGCACGGACGACTGTTTTACCTGCGGCAACACGTGGACACGGTAAGCACGGCGGTTTTACCCGCGGCAACACATGGACACAGCAAGCACGGCGGTTTTACCCACAGCAACACGTGGTCGACTCATCAGACTGTGTAACTGACTGCTTCATAATCGTGGTGGCCTTATATCGGCGTAACCATGGGGCAGCGCATATCTTGTCCAGCACAAACACTCCGGTACTGCGAATGCACCGATTTAGCTCAGAGCCCCCACACTGACTTTTCAAAAGCCTAACATCAGACGGACATTCGATTCCGAAATACTATGGAATATGGAAGAAAGTCCTATCGCGGACGAGCCCCCAATTGCAACTGAACTCGGGCTCGTTTACTACCTATTTTTCACGTGGCTCATCTGTAAAGGGGGTTGGTAGTAAAAAGTTGCATTATCGCCCCTATTATTGAGCCTGATATTGGCTAGCTTTTGAAGAGCAGTGAATTGAACTATACATGTTCAGATTGAAACTTATTTATTCAAAAGAAACACTTTAACGTTGTGGCCATGCATTTTTAAGTTCACAAATAATAATAGGTGCAATTCGTACACTGTTTGTCTCACACCCACACACTTTCACTTTGTTCCTTCGCATACCCTGGCGTCCATGCTTGCACTCGCGGCACTTTGCCACTCCAAACTCGCCACCACAACGGCCAACGACCAAAGACCCCGGTTTTCCCGCTCATATCCACAGTCCTGAGTTGGGTCACATGACACCACAGTAGTCAAATTAATCGCTAAACATGGCCACAATTCGTTTACAATATTTTATAATATATAAATACTTAAATCTAAATACATTATATAATTTTACAAATTATCACCACACTCATATAATTTGTGGCAATTAAAAGAAAACCAAAAAACTATGCAACAGAACTACAACGCCCATCAAAACACACAACAAGTATTTTTCGGTCTATTTTGCCCAGCATATTATCTCTGCTGCTGTGCTTTAAATTTTAAATTACTTGAAAGAGTTCCATATTATCCCCTGTTACCTTACAGTCTCATCCTGTGGAGAATGTGCTGGGCCTGCGGGAGTTGACGGTGGCAAGTGCTGTGGAATCGTAAGAGTATCAGCTTCTGTGAACAAAACAACTGTGGCAGGGTTATGCAGCCAAGAGAGACACAACTGATTTTGATGCTGTGAATGTAGCCCAGTGTAAAAGTACCTGCCAAAACACTTGTTACAATGACCATTTCCCAGTGATGACCCCTTTTGAAAACCAGAGAGAATACTTTGTCCTGAGGGTTGAACTTAGTGCGCTGCGGCAGAACATATGACTGCTGCAATGGTTTCATGAGATGTAGGAGAGTGCAATCCCATTATCCATGAAGGAGTTTTGCTGGTGACCCTCCATCATGTGGTAAGGAACAATACGACAACAGAGACATGATAAGTGCTTCTTCCAGAAAGGGGGAGGAATGCACTTTCTAAATCTGTCTCATAAAGGTTTGTACAAAATTTTCAGCCTACCCAATGGCCTGCTGATGGAACATGGCAGTAGTAACATGCTGAATGCCATTAACTTGACAGAAATGCTCAAAGTCTGCAATAATAAACTGATGATCATTATCTGAAACTATGATCTCACATAATTGTCCAGTGCAAAAGACTGAGGTGAGTGCCTGCATCTTACCCACCATCAAAGTGGACTGCATAGGAACAATGAAAGGAAATTTGCTGAACGTATCATGAACAACTACCCACCAAGTTCCAATCAGAGCCAGCTATATCATCATGTAGACATTATCTAGGGTTGCTTGGCTGCGGCCATTCAATACATCATGGTGGAGGAATGGATTGATGTACTGCACATTCTGCGCAATGGGCAGTCAATGCTTTGATCTATGTACCTATATCTAATGATGGACAGTGGTACCTAGCTAACTGTTTCATGCCTACAACACTCCAGTGATAGTGGTGAAGCAACTGAAGCACTTCCTGCTGGAGGGACTAAGAGATAAACTTTGAATGGTATTACTGGTATGGATTAGGATAACACCAAGCCAAACACAGAGCATGCTGTAGCACAAAATAACAACGAGTCAGAGGATTGTGAATACCTTTCATTCTGTGAGGCTAGCCATTGCAAATTTACTGTAATAACACTCTGAGATCAAGTGTGCAACCAGCCTCTGAGATATCTAAAAACACTCACTATCAAACCCTTGAATTTTCTTGTGAGACTGAATGTCAATCTGACAACATGACTCCTCTGAAGAGTCAAAAGCTGAATCTTCACATGTCATCATTAGAATGCTGAGCTGTGGCCCAGTAAAGGATTTCATGCAGGTAATTAGACAAAACTAGTGCTCACTGCCATAAATTTTGCACTATGTATTGTAGAACAGGCTTTGATGGACTGCATAAAGCCTTGTGGTCTGTGACAAGGAAGAACTTCCACCCACATAAATCCTGCTTAAACTTTGACATGGTGTAGATAACGGTGAGTGCCTCTTTTTTTTACTTGACTATAACTGCACTGAGCTTTGAAGCAAAAGAAATAGGTCTACACTGTAGATCCTACTCTGTGGGTGAGCAATGCTCCAATCTCACACAAAGATACATTCAATCATTAGCACAACTGGCTTATTGGGAATGTAATGAGGGAGACATCTAACACTAAACAAGGAATCCTTGAGTTTTTGAAATGTGTGTTGACAATCCTGAACCCAAACAAAAGGGACATTCTTCTGGCACAGCCAGTGCATTATCAATGCTATTTGCACTGCATTAGGTATGAATTTAATGTAATACGTCAGCTTGCCAATTACTATTTGTAGCTCACTAGCATTGTGATGTGTGAGGAGATCCCTAATAGCAGATAAATGTGACTTTGACATTAATGCCTTGAGCATTGATAACGTTCCTGAAGTATTCTATTTTCATCTGAAACAAATAACAATTATCCCTGTTACACTAGAGGCTGGTGTCTGAAAGCACTTGGAAAAGGTACTCAAGGTTTGCTAAATGTTTGGCTGGAGTACGCCCTGAAACCACAATGTTGGGCAGATGACTGGGAGTTGATGGGGCGGGCACAGTCAGCTGTTATAAGAAATGGAATATTGGTGGAGCAGATGCGTAGCTGAAAGGCTGCCACTGAAACTTGAAACAACTCCATGTGGGTGTTTAAGATGAAATGCTTGGACTGGTTATCTAATGGCAACTGTGGGTAAACATCTCATATATCAATCTTTGAAAAGAACCAACCACACCTAATTCATCCACGAGGTCATCAGGCCGGTGGAGTGGACAAGAATCTGCCACTGTCTGTGGATTAATAGATGATTTAAAATCTGCACAAAGACATTGCCTGCCTGATGGTTTTGTAGTAATTATATGGGGCGAGGTCCGTTGACTCACAGAAATGGGTGTAATAATGCCACTATCTTGCCACCACTGCAGTTCAGTCGCCATTTGGTGGTGGACTCCATGAATAGGTCTGTCCCTGAGAAACCTAGGCTTTACGTAGCCCTTCCTGAAACAAAGAGCCATACTCCTCACATGATTTTGCAACAATATCATGGGGAACAGAAGAGCTCAGTTGCAGAATGTTATCTTGAATACACAGTCCAAACAAATCAAAGTAGCCTATACTAAAAATATTCTGACTGTCATGTGAGCACAACATGTGAATGATACTGTTTTCATCATATCATGAAATTTTGTAAGGAGGTACAAACACCTAGAGCTGGAATCTCATTATCATACTGTACAGAGAGAACAGTCTGCAATTTATAAAGCTTAGGTCTATCCACATCTGTTCAAGAGCATAACTGAAGACCGTATCCAGTTGCAGTTGACACTGTGATTAACAATCTGCAAATCTACAAAAAGTTAATTTGACTAGCTTTGAGTTACTGATGATTGCTGTGACTATAATTCTGGCAAACACACTGTTGGTTTCTTTTGGAGAGCTTGGCAAACACAACACTGAAAACCAAAGGTGCATAGGATTTCCCACTGTGTGCCGGGGCACTAGCATGCTGATGGCATTACTTGACATTGACTGAAATAGGGCTTGGGTATGGCTAGTTGGGCTTCATTTGGTCGACATGGAAACTGACGGTTACCATTATCCTCAGTGATTGAAGTGGCTGGAGTGTTCAAATCGACCTGTGCTCTGTCAAATGTGTTGTGCGACTCTATAATTTGAAGCACTTGTTTTAAGCTGGTGTTTGGCAACTGTAGGATGTCTGCTCAAACTCTAGTGTCCAGCATATTTTGCATGATTAAATATTGTAACATAGCATCACTGTAAGGCTTTCCACAAACACACTAGAATGTACAGCACCTCATCAGACCCATGAGTTCTATTATTCACTGTCTGTTTGATTGGTTGGTGTGGTTGCTTCTGTAGTATGTAAAACCTGAATGTAGCAGGTGCCGTATGAATTTACATTTCAAAATAGTCATTGAAGTGTGCCGCTAACTGTTAATAACCAATGTTTTCTGGATAAGAATCCAGGAAAAGCTTGGAACACAACTGGGACACACCGACACCCACAGCTGAGAGAAAATGTGCTTTGCAATCCATACCTGTAATGATATGTGCAGCAAAGTGTGCCTCCAATTATGCACAGTACTCAGCCCAGACTTCCCATTGGACATCAGATTCTATAAATTTGGGTGATGACTCCAACATTGCTTGTTGTGAAGCTGTGTCATACATTGGAGTTGGATCAATTGTAAAGCACCTTCAAGTGACTGTTGTATGTGCAGCCTATGTAACTATAAAATTTGAGTTGGGGACAGTTCTTGCATCAGAATAGCCATGGGGAATAACAACCACAACCACATATAAATGGATGCACTGTGACTATGGAAACTCATAACCATACAGTTAGTGAAACAACAGCTATCCACAAGTTTCTAAAATGGAAGAAAGGTAAACATACCAAGTGAAACAAACCATTGTAAACACCAACAACAACTGTTCATAATCTGATTGTGTCGCAAGTCTTACTGTGGATGAAAAGTACCTCATCACCAACTTTACTTTTAGATCCTGGGATCTGGCTGCTGTGGGAAAGGAACCATCACACTGACAGTACACCACATATGGAAACACACTCTGAACTAATCCTCAAGATACCATACTTCTCATGAGCAGTCCAAGTCCAGGTGATTGTTGAAACTATAAACACAGCAAAGGAATAGCTTACAAACATGAGGAAGCTGGCTCAAGAGATAACAGACGACTGAGACCAGGCTCTTGGCACTGCATGTAAACAGTGATGTTGAGACGCCACTGCATGTGCTTACTGGAGGAATTGCCCTTCTCATCACTTTCCATTGGAAGCTGGTGCACATCACTCTACTGGTCCTTTGCAATCTGTACAGGCTCTTGCTAGTGCCAATTATTGAATCTTGGCATGGGTTGCTTGGCATGCTGCATGTAACAGCAGGCAGCAGCACAAATATGACATGCTTACAGGCAGAAGATACAGGCCAAGCCAGTAGAACATGTGGAGGGTAATACAATGGCCTGTCTGCCAAACATCACAATGCATCAAACAAAATCTGCAGAATCCTGGCTCAGGACACCATTAAATGCAGTTTCAGTCCACCTTCTGTAATGCATGCAATATTAGCCATTTTGTACAGTGAAAGGTGACTTGGGGTTGTAACATATTCCATGGAAATACATAAGGTATACATGGGCCAATCAGTGGTGATGGTTGCAGAAAGGTGTCTGGAGCATGGAGTGCACTGAACTCTACCAATTCACAAAATCTGCAGTTGCAGGACACTGTGTAGCTACAGGGATTCAATGAAATGTGAACAAATGGAAGTGCTAAGACTTACCTTGTTGCTTTGGGATTGTGTTTTGAAAGAGGCTGTCAAGACATGAGTGACTGATGACCTGATCAATACATACCTGATCTCAGTAAAGCATGGGACACAGCATGCTCTGTGTCCAATAACAGTAGCAGAAGCACTGAGGGACTGGAGTTTGCATCTAGCATTTGGCAATCACAACCCTTCACCACTCCACCCGACAAGACACATGACAAAGATGCATGAAGGAATGGGAAGTGATAAGAGTATAAAGGATGAATGATGTAGCATAGGATGCTCATTCTATGATGTTAGCAAGGTCATCATGTTTTGGAAAGCTTGCACAAATGCATTTAAACAATCAGTGTTCCCACACTCCACACACAGATGCATGGGAAGAAACTGTAAGGTGTAACACAGTGAAAAATACCCTCCTTTGTTCACTTCATAATGGTTTGCGGAGTCTGGATGTGGATGTGGAAAGCTTTTTCTCCCCAGTTTGATTCAGGACCTCCTCATTAGATATTGGATTCTTCTGTAGCAGTGTATTTCAGAAGCTTCTATTCTCTTCTTCTCTTTTCAGTTTATCATCCACATTTCACTTCCATATGTTCCAGACAAATACCTTCAAATCACTTCCTAACATTTAAATTTATATTCATTGTTAGAAAATTCTTTCTCCGAAAATAGTTTTCTTGCTACTGTCAGTCTGCATTTTATATTCTCTCTACTTCAACCATCAGTCATTTCGTTGCCCAAATAGCCTTGTTCACTCTTTCTAGTGTCTCATTTCTGAATTTAATTGCCTTAGCATCAGGTGATTTAATTCCACTACATTCCACTACCCTTGTTGTACTTACTTATAACAAATTTTCAAAGCCCTATCCATTACGTTCAACTACTCTTCCAACCCATTGCCCACATCTTGCAGAATTACGTCATTGGCAAACCTCAGAGTTTTATTTCTTATCCTTACAGTATAATTGCTTTTTCAAATTTTTATTTAGTCTCCTATACTACTTGCACTCTGTAGAGATTAAATAACATGTGGAATAGGCTGTAAAACTCTTTCACTCCTTTTTAAATTACTCATTTCCTTTCATGTCCTGCTTTTTCTATCCAAGTTGTTGGTAACCTTTGTTCCCTCTGGTTTATAATTAAAAACATAAGAATTAAATTGTTCAGTACCTTTTCTAAATCTACATGTGGGTTATCATCAACCTTTCTTCAACATTTGAGAAACAAAGAAGTTACCAGTTGCATGTATATAACACAAATGTCATCAAAGATCGTATTTATTACTGATCTGACCCCATACCTTCACATGTCCATTTCCACCTACTCAAAGGGGATGCACACAGGCACTAGTTATGTAAGACAAGTGTGGAGTCTTATATTCCCTTCCCATATCTTTCGATTTAGTGGCATGGTAGTAGTTAACTATCACTTTCCACCATTTTGTCTTTGGGAATTGTACAAAAAAAATGATGCTTTTTTATGCATCTGTAATACGCTAGTACTTGGAAACAATATTTTCGAACTTTCAACTTGTAATACAAAAATGACCACTTATAACTGAAGCTGCATTATGGTGTATGTCTGCTCTGTTATCACATGATGTGGAAAGTCTTGTTGAATTGTATTGGTTCACATTTCAAATGAGGGTGGTTTGAAAAGTTTCTCGGAATCACCACAAGAGGTCAGCACTGGCACAACAAGTTGTTCACATGATATTCATTGGACTGTTGCCTGTAAACAAGTGCCATGTCAGAGAGCTGTGGTGGTGACGTGGCTCTGTTGTTGTTCCCACAATTTGCGGGGATGGAAAAAAATTGAGATTCGAGTAGTGATTCATAAAGAAAGGTATGAAAGCAAAGGACATTGATGCAGATTTCCAGAATACACTGGGGGACTCTGTTCCTCCATATTCAACTGTTGCCAGTGGACAAATGAATTTAAATTTGGTTGGGAGAGCTTAGATGATGATCAGCAAGGTGATTGGCCAAGATGTGTCACTTCTGCAGAAATCATTGCAAAAGTGCACAAAATGGTCATGGAGGATCACCGATTGAAAGTGTGTGAAATTGCTCACGCTTTCCAGATGTCACCTGAAAGGGTATATTGCATTTTAACTGAAGAATTATAAATGGAAAAAATTATCTGCAAGATGGGTGCCGCGACTCTTGACGCTGCATCAAAAATGCATGAGAATGGATATGGCAGAATTACACAAATGAAGGTGTGAATTGTTGCCACATCCATCCTATTCACCTGATATGGGGCCACAGCAAGAAAACTGTGTCTGATAGTTTCCCAATTGACACAACCAATAGATTTGCCTTGCTACCACAGTTAAGTAAGGAGACAAAAGTAGATTCTCACAAAAGTAAAGAAAACAATAATGTTACCATTTTTCAACAAAATATTCAAGGATTGAAGAATAAAGTAGATGAGCTCCTGGTTTGTTTAGATGACATTGAATCTGATAATATAATAGATATACTATGCCTGTCTGAGCATCACATTGTGTCTGATATGGAAAAGGTAAATATCAGTGATTATAAACTAGCTGCACATGTGAGTAGAAAGAATAAGGTGGGAGGAGGAGTTGCCATACATGTCAAAAGTTATCACTGTGTAAAAAGCTTAGATACAAAAAATTTTTGTCTAGAGCAACATATAGAAGCATGTACCTGTCAACTTAAACGGAAGGAGGGCACTTTTATAATTGTAACAGTATATATGTCCCCTTCAGGAAACTTTCATTTATTCGTGGAAAACTTGAATGCCTTCTTGTGCTATCTGTCAGATAGGGGAAAGCAAATTATTATTTGTGGAGACTTCAGTGTCGATTCACTGAAAAAGTGTAATAGGAAGAATGACCTGGTAGTCTTGCGCGGTTCTTTCAATTTGTCATCTGTCATTGATTTTCCTACTCGGGTAGTAAAGGACAGCAGCACATTGATAGATAACACTTTTATAGACCAAGATAAGTTTAAAAACATAAATTCTTGTCCTGTTGAGAATGGCCTTTCTGATCATGGTGCACAGCTAGTTACAGTATATGACATAGTTCCATTCAGTAATTCAAAACTACCCTCAAAAGTTGTGCATTCAATTAATGACTCAACAATTAGAAATTTCAGGGAAAATCTTCAGCAGTTAGACTGGGATGAGGTGTAAAAGGAACCCAATGCTAATTTAAAATATAACTTATTTTATGATACACTTGTAAGAGAATTTGAAAACTGTTTCACCAAGAAAGTAGTTAAATCTAATTATAAGAAACCATGCAAAAAACCTTGGCTTACTAAAGGAATAAAAATATCTTGTAACCACAGAAGGGAACTGTATCTAACAACAAGAAAGAGTAATGACCCAGAAACAGCCAAATATTATAAAAACTACTGTGCTACATTAAGAAAGACTATTAAAAAGTCCAGAAGCATGTGCATCAAGTCTGAGATTAATACCACTGATAACAAAATCAAAACAATTTGGAATATTATTACAAGGAGACAGGGTAACCAAGAGTATAGGATGATGGCATTACCATCAAAGTGAATGGAAACTTGGCAAACAACAAGCTGGAAGTCAAAAACATTTTGAATAATCATTTTTTAAATGTTGTAGAGAAAGTAGGATCTAAATGTTCATTAGAATAAGGAAGGCAGTTAATGAAAGAGGTCTTACCCACACAATTTGATACAACTGAAATTCCACCCACCTCTCCTTCTGAAATTAGGAAGATAATAAACTCTCTCAAGAATAAAAGCTCACATAGAATTGATGGCATTTCTAGCAGGATAATAAAAGCTTGTTTCCAAGAGATAAGTGGGATTCTTAGCCACATATGTAATAGCTCTCTGAAGCAGGGTATTTTCCCAGATGGACTGAAGTATGCCATTGTTAAACCACTGCATAAAAAAGGGGATATGTCTGATGTCAACAACTACCGCCCAATCTCTCTTCTGACTGTCTTATCCAAAATTCTTGAAAAAGAAATGTATTGTACAGTAGCTTCACACCTTTGTAAAAATAAAGTTTTAACAAAATGTCAGTTTGCTTTCCAGAAAGATTTTTCAATGGAAAATGCTACAATACTGGCTGTTAAAATTGCTACACCATGAAGATGATGTGCTACAGACATGAAATATAACCAACAGGAAGAAGATGCTGTGATATGCAAATGATTAGCTTTTCAGAGCATTCACACAAGGTTGGCACCAGTGGCAACACCTACAACATGGTGACATGAGGAAAGTTTCCAACCGATTTCTCATACACAAGTAGCAGTTGACCAGCATTGCCTGGTGAAACGTTGTGATGACTCATGTAAGGAGGAGAAATGCCTACCATCACGTTTTCGACTTTGATAAAGGTCGATGGTTCAAATGGCTCTGAGCACTATGGGACTTAACATCTATGGTCATCAGTCCCCTAGAACCTAGAACTACTTAAACCTAACTAACCTAAGGACATCACACAACACCCAGCCATCACGAGGCAGAGAAAATCCCTGACCCCGCCGGGAATCGAACCCGGGAACCCGGGCGTGGGAAGCGAGAACGCTACCGCACGACCACGAGATGCGGGCAAGATAAAGGTCGGATTGTAGCCTATCACGATTGCAGTTTATCGTATCGTGACATTGCTGCTCGTGTTGGTCGAGATCCAATGATCGTTAGCAGAATATGGATTGCTGTGCTGGATCCCAATGGCCTCGTATCACTAGCAGTCGAGATGACAGGCATCTTATCTGCATGGCTGTAACGGATTGTGCAGCCACGTCTAGATTCCTGAGTCAAGAGATGGGGATGTTTGCAAGACAACAACCATATGCATGAACAGTTCGATGAATTTTTCAGCAGCATGACCTATCAGCTAGGAGACCATTGCTGTGGTTACCCTTGATACTGCATCACAGACAGGAGTGCCTGCAATGGTGTATTCAATGACGAACCTGGGTTCATGAATGGTAAAACGTCATTTTTTCGGATGAATCCTGGTTCTGTTTACAGCATCATGATGGTCGCATCCATATTTTGCAACATTGCAGTGATCGCACATTGGAAGCATGTATTCATCATTGCCATACTGGCGTATCACCTGGCGTGATGGTATGGGGTGACATTGGTTACACGACTCAGTCACCTCTTGTTTGCATTGACGGCACTTCGAACAGTGGACATTACATTTCAGATGTTTTACGACCCATGGCTCTACCCTTCATTCGATCACTGCGAAACCCTACATTTCAGCAGGATAATGCACGACCACATATTGCAGGTCCTTTACGGGCCTTTCTGGATACAGAAAATGTTCAACTGCTGCCCTGGCCAGCACATTCTCCATATCTCTCCCCAATTAAAAGCGTCTGGTCAATGGTGGCCGAGCAACTGGCTCGTCGCAATATGCCAGTCACTACTCTTGATGAACTGTGGTATCGTGTTGTAGCTGCATGGACGGTTGTACCTGTACATGCCATTTTAGCTCTGTCTGACTCAATGCCCAGGCATACCAAGGCCATTATTACGGCCAGAGGTGGTTGTTCTGGGTACTGATTTCTCATGCTCTATGCACCCAAATTGCATGAAAATGTAATCACATGTCAATTCTAGTATAATACATTTGTCCAATGAATACCTGTTTATCATCTGCATTTCTTCTTGGTGTAGCGACTGTAATGTCCAGTAGTGTATATATACTTTCACTAATGAAATATTAAATGCTCTGAGTAACCAGAAGTCACCTGTTGGGATTTTTTGTGATCTCTCAAAGGCTATTGATTGTGTAAATCATGAAATACTTCTAGATAAGCTCAAGTACTATGGTATGAATGGGACAGCACTCAAATGGTTTAAATCATACCTTTTTCAGAAAATCATTAAGTGGTTCTCTGCAAATGGGCTCTCATTAAACTTTGACAAAATACAGTACATACAGTTCCACGCAGTAAATGGAATGCCACCATTAATAAATGTAGACTTTGATCAGAAATCGGTAGCTGAGGTAGAATATTCAAAATTTCTAGGCGTATGCATTGATGACGGGATGAACTGGAAAAAAACACACTGAAGATCTGCTGAAACATTTGAGTTCAGCTACTTATGCTATTAGCGTCATTGTAAATTTTGGTGATATACATCTCAGTAAATTAGCTTACCACGCCTATTTTCATTTTCTTATGACATCAGATTCTGGGGTAACTCATCATTGGGTAAAAGAGTGTTCATTCCACAAAAGCGTGTAATCCAAATAATTGCTGGAGCTCATCCAAGATCATCCCGCAGACACTTATTTAGAGCTAGGGATCTTCACTATAGCCTCACAATAAATATATTCACTCATGAAATTTGTTATTAACAATCCGAACAAATTCAAAAGTAATAGCAGTGTACATGGCTACAACACTAGGAGAAAGGATTGTAACCTCCCCCTCACTTATCGACCTTAATGACAGTGAAAAATTAAACCGCGTGTACCTAATGGAAATTTGGGAAAGCAATCATCACCGAAGTTAATTTTTCGGTAAAGAGGGAGGAAAGGATTACATCTAAATGAAAGGAAAAATGCTAATGAAACTGGTGGAAATTAATTTTGAAAAGGGGTAAAGTTAATAAAGAAAGTAAATGTGCGGCCGTTACGTTAACAATCAACTAGCGGTAATTAGATATTTGAGATTTGGGGGAAATTACGATCGCCAGTCCTAAGGACAATTACTATAGTAACTGAAAAAGAAAGATTATTACACATATAATTAGCACTAGAAGCGTGGCAACTGAAGGTTGACAAGTGTAGTGTGAAAACTGAAAGCCCGCGCTCCACGAGGCAGTGTTAACACTACCAAAGATCCTACACACTTTGATTCTTCACACGACCTATCGATGTAATCGTTCGATAGCAGTTTTCCCTAGGCAAGACCCAGCGTAAAAATACAAATAATATTTACGAAACAAACCAATTATACATCGACATCAATGCATAAATTTATATATACAAATATTAAAACAATTACAATATGTAAAGACACAGAAATGTCTTATATTCAGGTAACAAAAATAAGGAAAACAAATTTATAGTACAATAGATGGAAATAGGAGGATATGCATTTCCGGCGTTACAGGATGATCTTCACTACTCAAGGTTAAACCTAACTTTGGCTCATAAGGAGGTAAATTATGCTGCCACAAAAGTCTTTGGTCATTTACCTAACAGCATCAAAAGTCTGACAGATAGCCATATAGCATTTGAAAGGAAATTCAAAGAATTTCTTAATGGCAACTCCTTCTACTCATTAGATGAATTTTTGGATATAGTAAGTGGGTAATTTCCTCCCTCCCCCCCCCTCCCACAAAAAATTTATTATATATATATATATTGTGTAATGTAATATCTTTTATTAACCTGACACTGACATGTTCCACATCATTACAAAGTGTTGTATTCATGATCTATGGAACAAATACTAATCTAATCTAATCTCTACACTTTGTTGAGGCAAGTTATATTTCTATTTCCTCCATCTGCTTCTCTAGCCTTGGAATTCATCAAAGAAGATTCAGCTCCAGAGGAGGTATCTGGTAGTGCAAGTTAAGGAAGTTTTTGTGCTGTTGTATGACCTACGAAGACAGCCCTTGTGATTTTATTAATAACCATCTTCTGTATGTTGGGTGATATTGATTGAGATGTGCAGCTTTTTCTTGTCTTAAATCAGGCTTGTTCCAGACACAATATGTTAATATTTACAAGATTGGCTCTCTGACAAGGAAACTGACCGATAGCTTTTCAGATTGCTTCTCTCTTTGCTGGGTTTTAATACAGCTATAACCTTTGCTCTCATCCATGTTTTTGGTATCTTACAAGACTGAAAACAGTTTTTCCAGTCACTATAGAGCCAGTTATTTGCGATGGGACTAAAATGTTCAATTTGGCAATTTGGAACTCATCCAAGCCAGCTGCCTTACTTTGCCTACATTGCCTCAGAGCCAGTTTCAACTCATCTAATGTGACAGATGTGGAAAAATGTGTTATCTTGACTATGTTGTCTTACAATGTTTTTCTTGCCTGCTTTGTCTGAAGTAATGGGTTTCTCATTTAATAAAAGCAGATGTGCAACCTTATTTGCCTTAACACTGGAATTGGTAGCTGCTTGGTCAGGTTAGTTACTCACAAGATCTTAGCAGCTTCCTGGATTGTGGCCTGCTCCTGATCATGTCAGTTTCTGTTGTCAGAAGGTGCAACAGGTAGAGTACAGCCTGCATTGGTAGAGTTTTACCACTAAAAATGTCTTTATCATGCTGTTTACAGTACTCTTGCAACATGACAGCCCCTTACAAGTACATTTGCCGTAGCCTCTTGGCATAGCTATTTCTGGACAGTGTTCACAATTCACTTGTATTCATCAAAGTTTGAGGGAACTGAACTAATCTTCTCACTGAACATAGAAGAAATTTTTTTTTGGTCAGTCTTTCTGAAGTTGTACCTCCTTTGAAATGAACTTCCTGGAGTCTTAGAGCTGGAAAGATCTGGTTCCTCATATATCCGTGTTGGGGTGTTTTGTATATATGTGCACACAGAGATTAGATGCTGCTGTATTCTGGTTTTATTAGCAACTCCCATTTTGTACTTTATTTGTCCACTTAATTTTTAACCTCAGTGAGACTATCCAAACAAGAGTGTATCTAAAATGTACCAAGAAAACGTTCACAGGGCTCATATTTTGTAGCTGTGAGGCCAGTATGGCAGAGGTTTGGAGGCAAGAGGGGCATAGGTGTATGAGAATACTGCGTAGGCTGAATGGCTGGTAAAACACCATCTCTCGCGTAATACTCCATTCTTTGTCAATTAAGAACAAGTACTGTTACAGTTTTGAAAGAGAAGAGGCTTATTTTATGGATTTTTCTATTACTGTACACATTAAATAAATGAGAAGTACTGTCATTTGTATAATACGAAACTTTGTTATCTTGGTTTCCTTGGAAGGTGCAACATCCACCTGGAAGCAGCATGTGTGGAGGAAGTTTCTCACAGATAAATTTATGTAATGGAACATACAGTCTCTGGACCCTTCCATTCTACAGAAATTAACTGACCTACATGAACTTGTCTTTTGGGACAAGAAGTTATGGCACCTCCCTTACTTTATGAATGCATATGATTTATTTATCAGTGCATTAATATAATTACTTATATATTTGCAACTGGAGTGGACGTAAGTAAAGGTGATGAATAACAAAGTATTTTTGTTGTACTTATCTTGTAATTTGCCTGGGTCGAGTAGCTGGTGATTCCTTCTAACTAAAACTCCAGGTCATTCAATTTGCGGAGGTTTATTTGTTGATGATACCATTTTTCCAAAGTCATTGCAGAATACATCAAACTTCACCTATAGTCTCTTTGACAATCCAACAGCTGACAGACTGACTTACTGACTGATAATACTTGACTACAAAGTGAACCCCTAAGTGAACTGATGCTGCATTGCAGCATTTGCTTATATATATTCCAAACAATGAGTGTTCATTACTTCAATTATTACACCATCATGAAATTAACGGTTACAATTAAAAGTTACAAATATACGACAGGTTGACAATCAGATTACTTACAACATAACATATTAGTTCATTACAGATGAGTTTTAGGTTAGAAATTGTACAATTTAAGATTGAAAATTGAATATGACATTTTTACAATAATGTGTTTCATTAATTTAATAAAGACAAATCAATTATCGATTGGAAAATATTGATAACATTTATGTAATATATACACAAGTTGTTTAACCTCTTTAATGGCTCATAACTTTGAAATATGCATCAAAACGTAAGTAATGTAGTAATTACATGTGCTAACAATGATCAATTAATTATTTTAGTAATGGTATTAGTTCTGGTTTACAAATTTGGGTTTGAAATTACATGTCACTTGAAATTATGTGAATTTAAATTTGGTTCTTGCTTTTTGATCGATTTACAATAACATTTTCAAACCGAACTTTCAAGATCTAATTGCAGTTAATTAATAAAAGTAATAACAATGCTAACATTTATAACTACTTCTAATCAAATGAATTACACACTGATTATTATAGTTCTGAGTAAACGTTGATGGTTCATAGTGATTATCATGTTACATATTTACATATTATTTAATTATTCATAAATTTTGTTTAAATATCATTCATAGTATTATACAGTACAATTACATAATAGGAAAAGGTGCCATAGTGGCATGATTTTTATTCTTTGTGTAACAGAAAGTACCGATACCCAGCTACAAATTCTGGGTATTGAATATTATAGTAATGCTGGGGAAGGGTGGAGGGGTTGGTATGTTACAAAGTGTGCTGCTGAATAACAACCTATACTTAATACAAACATGTCCTTACTACCCACTTCACTGGACTAACCAGTGCTTTGCAATTCCTTTTTCTCAGCCGCTAGCTTCATCCAACACCCAACTGTTCCTTACAGATGAAACATTTAACATTAACAACATATTCCAGATAATCCTACAAACCAGTGGCCAGATATGATTTTAATAGTCATTGGAAAGTAAAAAAAAAATAAATAAATAAATAAAATAAAATAAAATAAAAAATAAAAAAATAAAAAAAGTCGTATGAAGATCTTTGTAATAAGCGACAATCGCAGAGCATGTATTGGAAGCCGGTAAACTTTCGTAACTATTAATCCATAAATACATATCCTGTGAAAAGTGAGAGATGCTGTGATGAAGCAAGCTGGGATAATTTTAATTCCCCTCTTGTTTTGTCATCTGCCTCCTGAAATTTGTTTTGTTACTTTTAATTAATTACTACTAACATACATGAATATTATCTGCATTTACATAAAAGTTTTAAAGAATTTAACACCAGATTTAATTATGTGCTTGGATTTACATACGTAATTGATTTTCTAATTTATTTTGTCTATGCCTGGTTAGTATCTTTCATTATAGGGTGAAATCAGTGATTGTTTCGTAACTTAAATTCTATTGTTAATGTACAAACAAATATAAATTTTGTACTACTTATAAATATTTGGAGGAACAACTAATAGAATTCTTAAAGTATTTATTTGTCTCTATTCGAAAACATGTTAGTAAAGCCACCCCTTAATTAATTCCAAAGTAATTAACAGTTTTGTCCTAAGTATTGTTTGTGTAACTATTTTTATTAAATTCATCAGTTAAACAAATCTTGTAGTAGAAGAAACAGTTAAAAAGATGGAAATTTTTGATGTATTCAGTTAATTTAAAGAGTTAAGTTTTAATTGTAATTTCTGTACATTTAACTTCAAACAATGTGTAGTTTTAGCACCTATTATTGTGATGATACATAAGGGCCCAAATTTTGGTCATGAGGCAGTCAGTCCACGGCCAAGTTTCATACGAGTAACCTACGCTGATTAGACAAACAGCAATGCTTCAACTTAACAGTGTAATAAATGTTAAACAATTAGGCCATGTGTAAAAACAATGACAGTTTCTGCTCCATATGTACCTGATTATTCTTCAAGAACTGTGAACCTTGTGGTTAGGTTTTTAATGCTCATAGATGTTCCACAAGAAACTATTGTAGCAGTATGTGGAGGTTCACCTGCAAACTATTGAGGCTTTTCAAAGGTTAAACAGTAGTGCACTGGGCATATCATTGTGTATTATTGGGGGGTTGTGAACAGCAAATGTAAAAGACTGTGAAACGTAACTGTGCATCTGTTGGCTACATTATTTACAGTATTCAGTGTACAAATTACAAACCCCATTTTTCAGCCAATGTAGCAACACAGTATGTCGACACTGAGGACATTCAACAACCAAAGAAACAAAAGTAGGTGGAACCACTACAATGCTTTACCAACTGTCAATGACAATGGAAGCTGATAAATGGATATTAATAACAAAGCCGCACATCCTGTCACAGTATTCATTTTTGTATCCAAACTGCCATATAAACAGTACTCATGGTGGTACACTAAAGCAAGTTCCATCTTCCTCTCACAGCATTATACTTTGACATAGTTATGTAACCTCCTGTGCACCATCTGAAGAGTTGCCCCCCTCCCCACCTCTCCCCTGCCCACGTCTGACCTGCAGCCCTTCACTGTCAGCCACCCCCACCATACTATCCCTTCCCCTCCTCACCCCAGCCTTCTCCTTACTCCCAAACAGTCGCCACTCCCATGATGCACTGGTGCTGCTGCTCGCAGTGTGGTTTCAGTTGCCTGAGACTGCAGTTATGTGTGTGAGTTGTGTTTGCATGAGTGAGTGTGTGCATATGTGTGTCTAGGGTTGATGAAGGCCTTAATGGCCAAAAACTTTATTGTGACAGTCTTTTTGTTGTGCCTATCTGCAATTCAGCTTCCCTGCTATATGGTGAGTAGCAACTTTCCTTCTCATAGTAATGTGACATTCCATCCAGGATTTTCCATGGTTTGATTTAACTATTTAAAAAAAGTTTTTGGTTGCAGTTTTCTGTATTCAAAACAAAAAAATTGTCTTCCATACATGAGGAGGGCCTTACTTTGTCTGGAACCAGGTAAAATGGTCATACTCCTTTCCTCAGATCTACATTTACACCTTCACTTGACAAGGCCTGTTCCATTCATGAATGGCACATGAGAAGATGATTCTTGGTAAATCTCCATATTATCTCTTATTTCTTGCATTTATTTGCTGTGATAATTTCATGAGATGCATGTGTGAGGAAGTAACATGTTGTCCGACTGTTCCTGGAATGTACACTATCAGAATTTCAATAGCAAACCTCTCCTTGATGTACAACAAGCGTCCTCTGTCTGCCAGTGGATTTAGCAGAGCATCACTGTAATGCTCTCACGCCAACTTAACAATCTTGTGATGATATACACCACTCTTCATTGCATCTGGTCAATCTCTTCGATTAATTGAACCTGGTAAGTATTTTGTGAGACACTTCTTTCATAGGTGAATTACATTACCTTGATATTCTTCCACTGAATATCAGCCTGGCATCTGCTTTTCCTACTATCTGTTTATGTGATCATTACTCTTCATGTCATCTTGGTTGGATACTCCTAGGTATTTTATTATAGTTACCATTTTCATCAATTTGTCACCAATAATGTAATTGCACAGTAGTGAATTTCTTCTCCTGTATATAAACAATAAGTTCCATTTATTTACATTCAAGGTCAACTGCTAGTCCCTGCAGTTCATTACAGTTTTCTAACATTGCTACTACTTTCTTATAGCCACAGCATCTTCTGCAAACAGCCTAGTGGAGATCCCAGTTATTTTTGTATATTGTGAACAGTAAATGTCCTCTCACACATACTTGGAGCACTCCTGAATTACCTTCATGTCTGCTGATTTTTTCTGTATGTCTATGACACTCTGGATCTCAAGAAAAAACAGAGTGAGCCACATTTCACAACAATTCTGTTTATGGAACCCTTATAGATTTTTGAAGAGGAGATTTTCGCTGAAAAACATCATAACGAATAAGCATGAAACTTCTTCGATAATTCAACAATTGACTGACTTCAGCAAATATAGGCCTATTCTTTGCAAACCTGTCAGATAAGCCTTCCTGAAAATAGGAGTGACATGCACTTTTTTCCAGTTGCTATCTACCCTTTGTTGCTCCAGCAACCTACAATAAAAGGACTATATCAGTGTTTACTGGAGAGGCAGTGCCTATCATGCAATGCCTCCAATTCATTGAGCCTTTGGAGCAAACAACATGCACTGAAGAGCCAAAGAAACTGGTACACCTGCCTAACATTATGTAGGGCAAGCGGAAGTGTTTAAACTCAGAAGAGTGTTCCTTGAGCCACTCTGTAGCAATTTTGGATGTATAGAGTATTGCATTGTCCTGCTGCAATTGCCCAAGTCTGTTGGAATGCGTAATGGACATGAATGGATGCAGATAATCAGACAGGTTGCTTATGTATGTGTCACCTTTCAGAGTCATATCTTCCCATACACTCCAACTGCACATTCCCCAGACCATTACAGAGCCTCCACCAGCTTGAACGGTCCCCTGACATGCAGGACTCATGGACTCATGAGGCTGTCTCCACACCCGTACACATCCATCTGCACGATAGAATTTGAAACGAGACTTGTCCTACCAGGCAACATGTTTCCAGTTGTCAACAATTCAACATCGGTGTTGATGGGCCTAGGTGAGGCATAAAACTTTGTGTCATTGTGTCATGCAGTCATCAAGGATACACGAGTGGGCCTTCAGTTCTGAAAGCCCATGCTGATGATGTTTCATTGAATGGTTTCCACACTGACATTTATTGATGGCCCACCATTGAAATCTGCAGCAATTTGCAGAAGGGTTGCACTTCTGTCACACTGAATGATTCTCTTCAGTCATCTTTGGTCCCATTTTTACACTATCTTTTTCCAGCCGCAGCGATGTAGGAGATTTGATATTTTACTGGATTCCTGATATTCACAGTAAACTTGTGAAATGGTTGTCTGGTAAAATCCCCACTTCATCACTACCTCGGAGATGTCCCATCGCTCATGCGCACTGTAACACCACATTCAAACTCACTTAAATCTTGATAACCTGCCATTGTAGCAGCAGTAGCCAGTGTAACAACTGTGCCATATACATGATGTTTTACATGTTTGTTGTTGTGGTCTTCAGTCCTGAGACCGGTTTGATGCAGCTCTCCATGCTACTCTATCCTGTGCAAGCTTCTTCATCTCCCAATACCTACTGCAACCTACATCCTTCTGAATTGGGTTGGTGTATTCATCTCTTGGTCTCCCTCTATGATTTTTACCCTCCACGCTGCCCTCCAATACTAAATTGGTGATCCCTTGATGCCTCAGAACATGTCCTACCAACCGATCCCTTCTTCTAGTCAAGTTGTGCAACAAACTTCTCTTCTCCCCAATCCTATTCATCACATCCTCATGTGATCTACCCATCTAATCTTCAGCATTCTTCTGTAGCACCACATTTCGAAAGCTTCTATTCTCTTCTTGTTCAAACTATTTATTGTCCATGTTTCACTTCCATACATGGCTACACTCCATACAAATACTTTCAGAAATGACTTCCTGACACTTAAATCTATACTCGATGTTAACAAATTTCTCTTCTTCAGAAACGCTGTAGTTGCCATTGTCAGTCTACATTTTATATCCTCTCTACTTCAACCATCATCAGTTATTTTGCTCCCCAAATAGCAAAACTCATTTACTACTTTAAGCGTATCATTTCCTAATCTATTACCGTCAGCATTACCAGACTTAATTCAACTACATTCCATTATCCTCATTTTGCTTTTGTTGATGTTCATCTTATACCCTCCTTTCAAGAACTGTCCATTCCGTTCAACTGCTCTTCCGAGTCCTTTGCTGTCTCTGACAGAATTACAATGTCATCGGCGAACCTCAAAGTTTTTATTTCTCCTCCATCGATTTTAATACCTACTCCAAATTTTTCTTTTGTTTCCTTCACTGCTTGCTCAATATACAGATTGAATAACATTGGGGAAAGGCTACAACCCTGTCTCACTCCTTTCCCAACCACTGCTTCCCTTTCATGCCCCTCAACTCTTATAACTGCCATTTGGTTTCTATACAAATTGTAAATAGCCTTTCGCTCCCTGTATTTTACCCCTGCCACCTTCAGAATTTGAAAGAGAGTATTCCAGTCAACATTGTGAAAAGCTTTCTCTAAGTCTACAAATTCTATAAACATAGGTTTGCCTTTTCTTAATCTAGCTTCTAAGATAAGTCGTAGGATCAGTATTGCCTCACATGTTCCAATATTTCTATGCAATCCAAACTGATCCTCCCCAAGGTCAGCTTCTACCAGTTTTTCCATTCGTCTGTAAAAAATTCGCATTATTATTTTGCAGCTGTGACTTATTAAACTGATAGTTCGGTAATTTTCACATCTGCCAACACCTGCTTTCTTTGGGATTGGAATTATTATATTCTTCTTGAAGTCTGAGGGTATTTCACCTGTCTCACCTGTCTCATATATTTTGCTCACCAGATGGTAGAGTTTTGTCAGGACTGGCTCTCCCAAGGCTGTCAGTAGTTCTAATGGAATGTTGTCTACTCCTGGGGCCTTGTTTCGACATAGGTCTTACAGTGCTCTGTCAAACTCTTCACACAGTATCATATCTCCCATTTCATCTTCATCTACATCCTCTTCCATTTCCATAATATTGCCCTGAAGTACATCGCCCTTGTATAGACACTCTATATACTCCTTCCACCTTTCTGCTTTCCCTTCTTTGCTTAGAACTGGGTTTCCATCTGAGCTCTTGATATTCATACAAGTGGTTCTGTTTTCTCCAAAGGTTTTTTTAATTTTCCTGTAGGCAGTATCTATCTTACCCCTAGTGAGATAAGCCTCTACATCCTTACATTTGTCCTCTAGCTATGCCTGCTTAGCTATTTTGCACTTCCTGTCAATCTCATTTTTGAGACGTTTGTATTCCTTTTTCCTGCTTCATTTACTGCATTTTTATATTTTCTTCTTTCATCAATAAAATTCAATATTCCTTCTGCCACCCAAGGATTTCTACTAGTCCTCATCGTTTTACCTACTTGATCCTCTGCTGCCCTCAACGCTACCCATTCTTCTTCTACTGTATTTCTTTCCCCCATTCTTGTCAGTTGCTCCCTTATGCTCTCCCTGAAACTCTACAACCTCTGCCCAAGTCAGTTTATCCTGGCCCCATCTCTTTAAATTGCCACCTTTTTTCAGTTTCTTCAGTTTTAATCTACAGTTCATAACCAATAGATTGTGGTCAGAGTCCACATCTGCCCCTGGAAATGTCTTACAATTTAAAACCTGGTTCCTAAATCTCTGTCTTACCATTATATAATCTATCTGAAATCTGTCAGTATCTCCAGGCTTCTTCCATGTATACAACCTTCTTTCATGATTCTTGAACCAAGTGTTAGCTCTGTGCAAAATTCTACCAGGTGGCTTCCTCTTTCATTTCTTACCCCCAATCCATATCCCCCTACTACGTTTCCTTCTCTCCCTTTTCCTACTACCGAATTCCATTCACCCCTGACTATTAAATTTTCGTCTCCCTTCACTATCTGAATAATTTCTTTTATTTCATCATACATTTCTTCAATTTCTTTGTCATCTGCAGAGCTAGTTGGCATATAAACTTGTACTACTGTAGTAGGCATGGGCTTCATGTCTATCTTGGCCACAATAATGCATTCACTATGCTGTTTGTAGTAGCTTACCCGCATTCCTATTTTTTTATTCATTATTAAACCTACTCCTGCATTGTTTTACATAGGCGATGCCAACTGCAGTCCGTATTCTGCCTGTTTACATATCTCTACATTTGAATATGCATGTCTATACCAGTTTCTTTGCTGCTTCAGCATATTTATCATATCTAACTCATAATTTTTACATATATCTAAAAACAAAGATTCTGTAACTTACCAAACAAAAGTGTTTGTACATTGATAGAAACAATAACAAACACAAACACACACAAATTTCAGCTTTTGCAACCCAAGGTCGCTTCATCAGGAATGAGGGAAGGAGAGGGAAAGACGAAAGGATGTGGGTTTTAAGAGAGAGGGTAAGGAGTCATTCCAATCCCGGGAGCGGAATGACTTACCTTGGGGGGAAAGAGAGACAGGTATACACTCGCACACACACACATATCCATCCGCACATATACAGACACAAGCAGACATATCGAAATTTGTGTGTGTGTTTGTGTTTGTTATTGTTTCTATCAACATACCAACGCTTTCATTTGGTAAGTTACAGAATCTTTGTTTTTAGATATATTTTTCCCACGTGGAATGTTTCGCTCTATTATATTCATAATTTTTACAGTTGGTTCGAAACCCCAGCACTATGGTGGGACAATAATGTTTATCTCATGAACATTAAGCAGAAGGCAGTTGAGGTGAACTTTCCATGGAGTACAACACAATGGTCTACAACAAAATAAATACAGGGTGTCAGGAGGAAAGGGATGTGTTTTGACAGGTAACAGCTCATTACTGATTCAGAACAAAAAACTTGATGTGAACATATGCCCTCTTCCGAATTGTTTCCAAGATAGAACACTTTAAATGTACATTTCTATTTATTTTCTGCGTTATTCATTGGCAATGTTTCAATGTACCACACTACTATAGAGGAAGTTGAGACAGACGTTTTGATACAGGATGCTTGTGTCTAACAAGTTGGAAAACTACCTCAAACTGGCCTCCAAAAAGTACCTAAGCTCCAGTGTACGCATATTGTGCAATAAAAATAAAGAGGACCTTTTTTTGTAGCAAATTAGTTTAATTGTGTACTAAGACACGTATTTGTTGGAGTGTGCGGTTTTTGAGTTATTAAAGAAGAACATACAAAAGTGATATTAAACATGTTCTATCTCAGAAACCATTTGCAATAGAGCATATGTCTATATGAAGTTTTTTGTTCAGAATCACTAAATCTATCATGCCTCAAAGCACAATGTATGTACCTTTCCTCCTGGCTTACCCTGTATATGGAGCACCTTGCTAAGGGCACAACACACAAGAGCACTTCCTTACACCCAAAGTCAGTGCATCTGTGACCCCATTTTGACTTCAAGTATGAGCATGTAATACTCTGGAAGAAGAGTGGGAAGAAATACAATGGCAGGCAGGCTGATGGTAGTATAATTTGCAACATGTTCTCTGTCCTGTAAGATTGTACATAACTGACTGAATATGTTATAGATGAAATCTACTTACCAGTGAAAAGAAACATACTCAGCACCTCCACAGTATAAGCATTAGTCATTCAACATCAAAAAGTTTTTAAATCACATTTTTTTTATGTGAGAGATGTGGTGAAGAGACTATGCCCAAGAGACTAAGCTACCACTATCTAAATGTCAGGAAATACAAAAAGCATTCTGTGCAACAAGTAATAAGCTCCCACACACCTATCTGAAGATGAAAAAAAAAAGTTGCAGTAGAAGCTATATTATATTTATATATACAATGATTTCTAAATTTCATTGATACTCTTCAGAGAATAAAGGAGAATGAAAACAGAGTCTCAAAAATTGTAAGGTATTCTGGAAATTACAAGCTATGTTCAAAACTGGATACTTTTCAGGTGCTTGCATACGGGCCTGTCCATGTGGATGGGCTTGCAAACTGACCATACCTGCTGTCAACGACAAAATTCAACAGTCCATTGGTAGAACTGGCAAATCATAAGAGGTCAAGCCAGATAAGGCAGAAAAGAGAACACTGCCCAAATAAACAAAAGACAGTCTGACTTTTCCAGAATGTGGGTGGAAGCAACCAAAAGAAATAGCACTATAGCTGTGATGACAGATCCACAGAGTTTGGTTGTGTAAGAATGTAAGTTGGGGAAATGCTAAGCAAAACACTGATAGCAGTGAGTGAACACTGATTTTATACTGTGTAAATTATGATGATGTCAAAATATGGAGAGTTTGTTACTATACTGGTTCTAATTTTAATTTCATGACAGAAGTCCTTTCCAATTTTTTGGACCAATACTGTATTTATCTGAAGTGAAAGTCTTGGAAATTATCCTAAAACGATGTACCATGCACTGTTGTATACAAATTCTTATTATTACCACATTAATAAATTTTATTGTTATTAAAATCATAGACAGCTGTGGGATGTTACTAGTGAGGGCGATGTTCTATTTGAAAAGGGGGAGGGGGTGGGGAGGCAGTAACAAACTATATACCCCCTCCTCCCCCTCACACTGAATCTTGGATTCACTTCTGACTGCATTTGTGGTTATCTACAAACCAGCAAGCTTGACACCTCATACTTCATCTCTTTGCTCTTCTACTGAAGCAAATCTGGTTTACAGTATATAGCATTTGTGTTATCTCTTATTGCACATACATTTGCTGTCAGTTCAAATACTTTTTTTCTAATTTAATTTGGACATCTTTTTCCTTTAGATGCTGTATTTTCCTTGATCCAATGACGGACTTTTTGCATTTCCACAACAGGTGTAATTTACAACTTCAATTTTTATAAATATTGGCTCTCTACAGACAAATACTAACAAGATACTAAACTAGGCAACAGTGAAAGTGATGGTGGGTAGGGCAAGTATGGAAGGTACCCTGTCCATTTTTTCTTTATGCTTCATCCACTAAGGATCTCAACACAGACTTGATAATGCTTTTCCATTTGTGGAATGTCATGCTGGAACTGACCTCCATATTCATCACCAGAGGTGCCAAGATTATTTGGGAAGAAGTCCAAATGATCACTGAAGAAATGTATTTTAAGTAACATGTTACATCATGAAAGGTAGTTCTTGTACATCACTATCGTTCTCTGCTGAATGGTACCTAAAAAGTTACTGCAGGCTCTTGTGAAAGTCAGCTATGCCTTTCTTTCATCACTCAACAACTGCATGAAATGTTTATCAGACATTAATTACCTGAGTTGTGGTCTACAAATATTCCTTCCTTTACTTTTGCTTCAGTGATTCCAAGTATCATCGAACTTCTCTTGCAAGTACATGAATCTACATGAATTTTTGTGTATTGTAATACTTCCATTGGTGACCACTTTTGTTGACACAGAATCACAGTCCAGGATAAGAGGGGAAGCTTCATTGAGCGAGTGCCAGAGACACTTTCTGCAAACATGCAAGGGGTAGGCTGGAGGAGGCCCTCACCTTGCTTAAGAATGGACAGTTTGTGAAGAGCCTTGCAGACAATGAGAAGCATGCACATAACTGTGGGCCCCTGCAGGCACTAAGATAAAGCACAGACATGAAAGCATCAATAATGCACACCTATAGGGTTATGAAACTTCTGGCTTTCCTTAAAAAATAAGAATGTGTTGAGAACTCATGCATCACCACGGGCACTGGTTTGGAATGTAGATACAAAATATCATGAATTTGCACAGGGAGCCACATGCAACTAAGGAACCACAAAAGAAGTTAACCTGGTTTAAAAATATATTTTGTAACCATTAAGACTTATAAATCATGAATGCCAGCAGTTTCTTAGACAAAGCATAAACACAAGACTCTTCATGACTCATGCAGAGATAGTGGATACAAAGAAGTGTTGTGTGGATGGTTTCACAATACCTAAGAATGCAGAAAGACACCGGAACAATGTGCGACAAATGCTGGGAACAGCTGTGGCAAAGGAAATAGGAGAAAGAAGGGAATTCCTGAGTCACATACCAGCCCATGCAATACAGAAAATTTCCACCCGGCTCTGAGAGGCATGCACACAAAATAATGATCAGTCATTGGATGGCATTGCAAATCTAGTCTACCATGAACAATGCTGAGGGGAGTCTGTGAGCTTAGCAGAGCATTTAAAAGTGAAGTGACAGTCGGTGGGACAGTGCAGTAGCAAGAGGACATGGAAGCTCTTCCATCCATCACATACGTCTACCTCCTTTAGCCATGCAACCCACAACAAGGCTTACCGCAAAGCTGAGAAACTGGGGGAAGAAACCAATTCACCATTGGTGATGTGCTGTACTGACCCAGCACCTGCTGCTGCCATCACCACACACCAAATGACTATGAAGAATGGTGAGAGGGTTCATTACACTCTTATTCTCCTTAATAACTGAGTTGTTTTCACACCCAGTCCATTCGTAATCTGTGTGCAAGAGATCAAAGAATTCTCAGTTCGCTACCCAACATGGGGCACTATAATTAATTTGCAAACAATTTATTGAAGAGAGCAAAGAATTCACAACAGTATGGCTTTCACAGAGCTTTTGAAGAGACCCAATTTTAAGTGCAGCAGAGGTAGATATACATTTTTGTGGTCATCAAGAGATGTGTTCATTGTTCTTCTTTCCAGATTGTAATTCATTATAGGATGCCTTTTTGTCCCACTTGTATAGAAAGCAGCAGCCTTTGTCTACCTCAGCTGTATGTTGAGAAATGCAGTTACCTTAATACAAGGTTTGTGAGAAAAGTAATGAGACTGATAGCACAGTGAGCAATCTGCAATGCTGTGTCATTGTGTTTATCCCTTTCAGAATTTCAGTCCAAGTTTCAGCTTGGTACAGCCTCCAGATGATTTTTGAGAGCACTACCGGTGCAGCTGTATTTTTGTTGTGTATTACAAAAATGAAACAGCAGTATTTAGAGCAATTTTACGCCATCAGATTTTGTGTTAAACTTGGGGAGGTCTGTGTGTGTGACCTTTGAAAATGTAAAACAGGCCTATGGGGAAGATTCATTATCAAGAGCACAAGTTTTCTGCTGGCACAAATCATTTTTGTAAGCCTGTGAACGCACTGAAAATGAACCACACTCAAGGAGACCTTCAACTTTGAAAACTTACAAAAATGTCAAACATGTGTGATCCCGTAAGATCAGACCAACATTTAAGAATACCAACAAAGTGCTTTACACAGATGTCCTGAAAAAGGCTGTGAACGTACTGAAAATGAACCACACTCAAGGAGACCTTCAACTTTGAAAACTTACAAAAATGTCAAACGTGTGTGATCCCATAAGATCAGACCAACATCTAAGAATACCAACAAAGTGTTTTACACAGATGTCCTGAAAAAGCTCAGGAAAATGGTGAATCAAGTGAGGCTGGACATTGCAGACAAGTGTATGCTGCATCATGACAATGCCCCATGAAACATGACAACTTCCATCATGGAATTTTTGACTTCAAAAGGCATTCCTGTTATTCCACAGCCCCCCTGTTCACCTGATCCGAGTCCTTGAAACTTGTTTTGTTTTCCTGTAATTGAAAACTGTCTTAACAGGATATCATTTTGGGACTCTGGAGAACATTCAGGAGAATGTGACCAACATGTTTAAAGGGCCTAACAGTTGAAGCCTTTCAGTGCTGCTACCCAGACTGGGAACAATGACTCTGTGGTATACAGCTGCCAAAGGGAACTACTTTAATTGGACAATATTGTTGTTCGAAAAAAGATAAAACAAAAACTTTGCTAGATAAAAAATCAGTCTGATTTCTTTTCTCACACACGTCGTATCTCAACATAAATGCCATTTGTATTTATCATGCTGGGAAACTGCGAGTAGCTGTTTAAAGTTCTCATATGTAATCTTTCGAATAACTGGAAGAGCAATCTGAATAATGGAAATTTGTTCACACTGTGGAATATTGCTTTCAGATAAATTTTGCTGGAATCTGTGAGCAAGTGCCACACATTTACACTGGAATCACAGCGAAGATCCTCCATTAATTGGCTCAGTATCATCACAGAAAATCATGCCATATTCCTTGAAAAAATGGCATGACAGTTGCAATGAACACTCACTTTCGTATTGTGAAGAAGATTCCATCCTTTTAATCATGAAGCTAAAGAGTCACAGCCTATCACTTCAACAAATTTTAATTATGGACAAGATTGCTGTGATCCTCTTGAGACTTAAGTATGGCTCATCTGACACACAGAGGTCTCAAAATGTTGGGTTGGCACAGGTTTCTCCTTGGCTGTCTTCTGTATGTTCACCACCATATTCATCTTCATTTACTTTCACATTCTCAGGACGCACAGTGGTGGCAAACATATCACAATAGTTTGTACCTGTACATAGTTGCATTACTCTTTGTTTTGTGCTCTATGTTTTGATGACCACTTACTAGAGGCTTTTCATTGTTGTGAAGGTATCTTCCCACAGAAACATAAAAGTAATTGGTTAAACAAATCATATAAATCATAGTTGGGGGTATACATGGAGATGGAAAAAAAAAACTCCTGGAGTTCCTGGTTAAAAATATACTTTTCCCAGGGAAAGTACATTTTTTCCATGTGAAGTGACAATATACTTTCCCTCAGAGCTGGAAAACTTATCAATCCTTTGAATGGCAAAGATTTTATACACTAGTGTAGAATTTCCCAGCATTATAGGAAATAAAACCCGGCAAAAAAGCAATGTATTTTGGAAAGATCTTTGATGAGCAGCACCATGTAAAATGCATATTTTCATATTACAAAAGTATAGATGCAAATTCCAACAAATACAGCACAGTAGCTTCCAAAGGACTGAAGCACTGAAATCAAGACTGTGCTGTGCAATGCACTTTTGTCAGCCAATCATGGCTCATATCATATGATTTTGTCAGGCAATGACAGCAGATATTCGGAGCAAAGGGCGTGTGATGTAGTCAGACAACAGCAGCATCACTGTTAAGCACTGCAAACACACAAATAGGAAAAGTTAATTATTTAAATTAATATACATAACAGTATAGCTACAAGAAAAGCTTAACTTCCACATACAATATTGTTTTTTTTCTTGTGTGTTACCCTTTAAGATATATCAGACACAAATGTGCCAGTAAAATTTTAAATAATGACACAAATGGCTGGTCTTTTGAGCCTGAAAATTTTCTGAATGCCTCATTCTCAAAGCCTTAAGTTTCGAATGAGAGTCAAACATTCTGTGGTTTAAGAAATTCATCACATATTCTCACATGTAACATGATTCATCTTGCGTAAAAGAAAATTTACTTTGAAAGCAAAGCTTTTCAAAATATCGTTCATAATATTTTCCCTCAGCCTGTTAGAAATGTAAACAGTGGTGATGTCACACTCACAGAAAGCATTTTTTTTTTTTTTTTTTGGTTTGTAAATGGCACATTTCCTTTGCAACTAGAGTTTTATTTTGGTGTTGTTGAAATGTTCATATTTTATTGCTGCAGCATTATCCTGCAGCTGCAGGCTCAAGTGAAAATCTTTGTTAGAGTATCAGTTCTTAGCAGTCAAAATTACAAAAATTTTACTAAAAAAATCCCAGAATTATAAAAAAATTCCTAGGTTTTTCCAGGATGAAAAAAATTTCCATGTTTTTCCCAGATTTCCTGGGGTGAATTTCATATTTAGTGGTTTGATTTCAACTCAAATACAACCCATTTTGTGTTACGTCAAAACTGTTGAGTTGATCATCCTTCAACCTTTTCAGTGAGCTATAAACTATCTAAAGACAATGACTTTTTACACATATGCAAAATTTGGGTTAAGTGTTCTGTCACAATATATATTAATTTGCATTCTTTAATAGCGTCTTTGGCTTTATTGTATTAATCCATGAGAATATGAACTCAACAGTATGGAATTATACAAGAACAAATAGATAGTATTTTGATTTGTATTTCATCATTTATGGCATTATTTGCCACTAATTCTGTATCATAGTATCACAAAAATTATAATTGGATGTAGTAAAGGGAAAGCTTTGAAGTCTTGTGGCCCATTTCTGCTGCTGAACAGTCAAGTTCAAATGGCTGTAAAGGTGCATGAGGAAACTGACTATATCCAAAATATCTGGTATCGTATAGTGGACCAAAATCAAAATATGTTTTTATCTTCTACCCATCATCTAATTTATTCCTTGTATTTGTTTGACTGTAACTGGTGTCAGCCATAATGCTGATACAATGCTCTCTAAATCACACAAATCCAAAATCAGTACTTAGATGTATCAATATTCATCTCATTGCAATAATTGCTAAATTTGATGGATGTAAATATTAAATATGCACCTGTGATGAAGCCATATTCTTGTGACCCTGCACAATGAACAATAGGTTTGTTTCCTTTGTCAGTCAGCACTGTCAACTTGCCATTGCCCTTTGAATCTGTTGAAATGAATAAAAAGGACATATTTATTTTTTAATACATTTGGGGTTGCTACATTTATTTTCTTTGTTTATCATGACTGTTTACTGTGTGTGTTTCCTGTACAGCCCAGTATCCTTGTTTATACTTTCACAAGTGTTCAGTCTACTTCCAATGTGTTGTGTGTGTTACAAAATAAAATACAAGTTAATCAAATCCTATGTATTATTTGTTCAAATCCTATGTATTATTTGTTAATCAAGAAAGAATCAGTTCCAATAGGTTATGGGCCCAGGAATGCAAGACAAATAATATTTTTGTGAAAAGTTCATACTGGACTCAAAATGATAATTCAAATATGATCATGTCATGTGACGTTAGTTTTCTGGCCATGCACAAAGAGAAATATAACTTAACCTCAAGATGGAAAGTGAGATCATCCACATAAATAAACTCAAAGATGTCACAAATTGGACTGCCTGGAAGTTTCAAGTATGCATAGTGTTGAAATCACACAATGCTTCTTGTACTGTTGTCGATGGTTCATATAAACTGTCTGAATAGACATCCATTAATGCTGCTATGCAGCAAGTTGATTGCTGCCTGGACAAAGTATGACACAACAGCTGAACAAATTATTGCCTTGTGAGTTGAAGAAAAAACTATGCTCCATATTATGAACTGCAAGTCATTGAAACAAATGTGGGACAAGATAGTATCTATTTATGAACAAAAATCTGGAACCAGTGTTTACATGTTACTGCAACTTTGGTATAGTTTGCAAAAGTTAACTGACTAATGATATAGTGACACATATTTCTAGAACTGAAGATCTTGCACATTGCTTGCAGATTCTACGTGAGCAAATATCGGAGCAGATGAGTGTTGCGAAAATTCTGATGACTCTGCCAGCAGCATACAATTGCTTTGTCAGTGAATAGGAATCTGTGCAGGAAAGTGAACGAACACTTAGAAACTGATCTCCAGACTTGCCTCTGAGGAAGACAGAATGAATTTCAGTGATGAAGGTGAATGTTCAGCATAAGTAGCAAGCAACAGCTCTAATAAAAATGGCAGTAGAAAACACAAGCATTTTGCAAAATAGGCACTTGTCATTATTGCCACAACCCAGGTCACTTGATCTATGAATGTAAAAAGTGAAAATCTACAACTGCAAACCAGTCATCACCCAACAGAAAAGTTCCCATTGTAGAAGCATTGTTCAGGGCAACTGATTCAGATTCAACTGGAGAAGCATGGTATGTAGATTCAGGAGCAACTGATCATATGTCCAATCAATATAATGGAACCACTGCCGGCTTGTCTCCATCTCGTAGTACAGGTGTCAAGGAGCTGGTTCCCTGGAAGATGACAGATTTGTGCCCTCCCATCAGCATGATAAAGAAGGTATCAGGATTCATCAGACCATGCAATGCTCTACCACTGTGCCAACATCTAGTGCCAGTGATGTGTCCATTTTAGTCATAGTTTCTGATGTTATGGTGTTAACATTAGCACATGCGTGGGTCATTGGCTGCATCGTTAGGAGTGTTCAGACACATTTGTACTCTGCCCAGCATTAAAGTCTGATGTTATTTGCACCACAGTTTGTTGCCTGTCCTGTTTTACCCATCTGCCCAGCCTATGATGTCCAACATCTGTAATGAGGGGCGGCCACCTATCCCCATGGCATCTGGACATTATTACACTCTGGTTTCCCTACGTGTTGAAGACATTCACCACAGCACTCCTCGAGTATGCACCAAGTCACGCAGTTTCCGAAATGCTTGTGCTGAACCTCCACGCCATCACAATCTGACCTGGGTCAAAATCAGGCAGATTGTGTGCCTTACCCATTCTACACATGGACAGCACACTAACTGATAGTACGTACATCATGAATATGTCTGACTAGCAGTCATTCCTCACCAGGTGACGTTGATATCGCCTGGACAGGTTTATATCAATAGCAGGTCAGTGGTCATAATGTTCTGGGTGATCAGTGTACATTTCTTCCAGGACTTGGGCTTTACCAACCCTACTCTCCTTTGGAAATTATTGGACATGTAGGATGGCTATGGCAAGCCTATAGACACAGGTTTTGATAAACAGTTATGAGAAGGTTTCTGCAATGGAGCATAGCCATCCCACCTAGTCCCAAGGATATCGCCCTGGGAGCAGTGCCGGATTAAGCAAGTGCGAGGCTCGTAGCAAGTCCTGACAAAGGACCCTTGGTTTGTTTAGATTGTATGGTTTAGGGCATAAAATAAAACAAGATTGTTACGAATAAACTTTTCTCGATTTAATTTCGGCAAATTTATAAATAATAGAAGTTGGATCAGTGTCTCTGAGCAAATTGCATTCAATGTTCATTACACTGAGGTCATTCCTGTACCATCCTATTTCTTAATTCATTTTTAATGCGCTTCGACGTTGAAAAAGAACCAGGTAGAAGAAGATTGCCTACTGGTTTAGAGTTGTCACAAGTCTGGCTTTCTCCGGATTTGTGTTCTCATTGACCACATCCAAGGTTGTCCACCATTGCGGGGACGGACTGTCTGAGATACACTCCGACTACTTTCTGTTGTCGGAGAAATTAGAATGATTGGAAATATCACATTAATAAGCACACTTTGCTAAAAATTTATTAACTGGCTTTTACCCGTAACTTCGTCCGCCCATAAAAAAATATGGCGCGGGCGGCTGCTCACAAATCTTAGCCGTCCTGCCGGCAAATTTCATTGTTTGCAGCAGGCGACGAAGTCCTATGGCGTGTTTAAGAGCACATGTTTTTATGGCAAAACTGCGATAACTTTGATTCTACCCGGCGTGTCAAAATGAAAACTGTATCACATTTTAAATTAGACCTGCAAAAATGCAACAGAAGACCGCATCCAATTCCATGCATTAGTTTTTGCGTGGTGCGCGTACAGACACACACAAAAATTCTGAAAATAATTATTTTCGCTTCGATAGCTGTTATAAAAAATACCCACACGTTCAGTTTTCTTAAATATCTCCTACATACTTACATCTTCAAGTTACAATTTTGTTAAATGTGTAAATTCACAATGCAGTGGAAACACTGAGCATATCATTAAAAGAGTACTGGCTTATATGCGGCAAAGCTACGTCCAATATTGAATCATTTTCGCTGCCAATGTCTTGAGTAGCTGGGTGGACGTCACTCCAGATCACCATACTTTGAAAAATTGTTAGAGGTACCGTTTAGGGAGCACTTCCTTTGAAATATAAAGCTGACAATATTAATGTGAAGTACAGATTCAAGAGCTACATCATTCTTCAACGCTATGGATTTGTAAATTGAAAATCATTAACCTGTTATTAACATAATTGTTTAACCAATTAGCTGTGTTCGCGCTTCACGCTTTACCATTAAGAGGACACGCTAATGGTTAAAACGTATATCACAGAAGGTCAAACCTGCGCACTATCAAAATTATTGCTCAAATTTTCACGCAAACTCGACTGCAAGGTTTTTTATTCCACTAGTGATGTGTTTTCTTCTTTAAGATATGACTTCAAGTTGATGACGTTGCATTGTGGTAATAAAAATTCTCAGGTATATACCAGTAATAACGGTGAACAAATTCTGAGCGCCGCGCGGTTTGAGGTGCCATGTCACGGATTGCGCGGCCCCTCCCGCCAGACGTTCGATTCCTCCCTCGGGCATGGGTGTGTGTGTTGTTCTTAGGGTTAGTTTAAGTAGTGTGTAAGTCTAGGGACCGATGACCTCAGCAGTTTGGTCCCTTAGGAATTCACACACATTTGAACATTTTGAAATTCTGAGCGCTAAATAAATGTCTACTGTATCCGAAATCATCCAAATAAAAATTACAGTGTTTTATGATGATATCAAACACAAAATGCTAATTCCAACACAGTTACACACTGAAAACCAAATAACTTTTTTTATTGTTTAATTTTCGTGGAATGTATGAACAAACGAGGCCCTTACCTTATGCTTCAGTGGTTTCCTCTGTTCAGTCAGCAGCTTTGGAATCACTATATAAAATCGATGTCACCCACTTGACAATCTTCTACTTCGTAGAAGAAGTTGACGATTGGTCTCCAAGCACTGATTGTTAGATGTCTGTACCTTTGAATCTGCCCTTTCTGAATCGCTGTTGCCAACGTCAACACACCCGCGCTTTTACACTTCTAATTATTGTGCTGTGTGGTATTGGTTGCATGCAAGAGGTTTATTGCACGAACTAAATGTCACTGATAAGCTATTGGTGGCCATTTCAGTTAGCTCCGACACACCGATTACCCTGTTCTTCATCGTGACGCCAGAGACATTATTAATCAGTTGGCAGAAAGTTGCGAACTTAACCAAATGGTGAGATAATTCACCTTTTTCACTAGTCTACTTGTAACAAATAAATGCTATACTGGTCCACGTGCTTTTCTGGGTGGTTATGTGCTCGCCTCCCATGCAAGCGGATCCGGGTTCGATTCTGGGCCGGGTTGGAGATTTTCTCCTCTCGGGGACTGGGTCTTGTGTCGCCCAGCGTGGCGTCGACTGAAACAAGACTTGCAATTGGCGGCCGAACTTCCCCCAATGGGGCCTCCCGGCCAACGATACCATACGCTCATTTTATTTCATTCCAGTGCTGTACTTGAAATGACTGTCAAAAAAGAAAAAAAAGCCCTCTAACTTGACTTGGCAAGAGTTTTCGCGCCCATGCCCCCCCCCCCCCCCCACGCCAACGCGAGGGGCCCGTAGGATTTTCTAACTCCTGCTACGTGGAGAGAGAGTAGCAAAACAACACAGTAATCACCTTTCATCAGTAAACCCAATAGTCAAATTAAACCAATTACAAGGAATAAATTACCCAAACCCTATCACTTATCTCCAATAAAAAGATTAGAAATTCTTCTAATACAAACTTTTAGCGAACTAAGTTCCCACTTCCCTTAGGAAGCACATCTGAAATTCTACAAGACTTATAAAGCTATTATGACATACCGTCCTATGCAAATTACTTCAGGAAACATAATAACCATTGTTATGCAGCTGGTCTCCTCATCAGACACTCATGAGAACTGTTAGAGCATGTAGAGATACATAATACTTTTAGTACAGTATTTATGAGACTACACCAAACCACAGGAGTCACATACTTTGACCAATTAATAACACTTGGTTGCTCGGCATTCCACAATTATTTACTTACTGGTCCAATCCTGAATAATAATAGCATACAAAACTTAGACACTTGCATCTCTATTAGTCCATATTTAAATTAGCATGTGGAACAGATTAAAAAAGTCAAGTAAGTTCATCTACTTTGATACTTTGGACGAATCTCGAAACTAACATTGACTACCTCTGTAGCAACTGTCAAGATACGCCACTTACTGTAGAATGATTAACTCTACACAACTATTTATCTTTCTACAGTATTATTGTCCCTATTTATGTATCCTCCTTTCTCTCTCAGGTATAGGTCACCTTTTTTCTCTAGGTTCACCAATACTTTGCAAGACATACGTACATACATACAGATTAGGGTACAATATCCTATTAATATCATCTACAACTTTACCATCTCTTCGATACATAGCCGGCCGCTGTGGCCGAGCGGTTCTAGGTGCTTGAGTCGAGTACCGCGCTGCTGCTACGGTCGCAGGTTCGAATACTGCCTCGGGCATGATTGTGTGTAATGACCTTAGGCTAGTTAGGTTTAAGTAGTTCTAAGTCTAGGGGACTCATGACCTCAGATGTTAAGTCCCACAGTGCTTAAAGCCATTTGAACCATTCGATACATATCGAATGGTTCAATGCCATCAAGGTAAAATATCCCTATTGTATCCTGAATTCATGCAGGCTTTTAATCTGATTTCTGTGCATAACTGTCCGACTTCGTTTGCCGGCACGGTAGCTCAGCGTGTTCGGTCATAGGGCTGCGTGCTCTCTGTAATAAAAAAAAAAAAAAAAAAAAAAAAAAACTGAGTCAAAGAATCAACGATCAACTTGAACGGATGTCTTGTGACGTCCGCTCAGACCAAACGCAAGGAACTATATCGAACAAAATAAGAGGAAAATAAAAGTGGTCATCGCGGCGGAATGCCACGCCAAGGGGCCCGGGTTCGATTCCCGGCTCGGGCAGCAGATTTTCTCCGTTCACGGACTGGGTCTTGTGTTGTCTTCATCATCATTTTATATCCATCTCCGGCGCGCAAATCGCCCAATGTGGCGTCGAATGCAGTAAGTACTTTCCCTCCGCGGCCGAACTTACCCGAATGGGGAACTCCCGGCCCACAATGCCGTACGCTCATTACCATTTTTGTGCATAATTACTCACTATATACCCATATACTACTATAACTCTGAATGCCCTTCTGTTATGTGTTTCAGCAATCGTATCTGGACGTTAGCCTTTCATATTTACACTTTATAGAGAAGGGCATAGCCCCGTTTATTCTCCTGTCAAAAGTGACTGTACCAACAACCAGTACCACTTAGCAGAAAAAACTCAATATGTTTCATAGCCCATCTTCTGGCTACTGTATGCTAATTGCTGCTGTCTGCCAAGCATGAATGTAACCCCATGTCATTTGTTACCCACAATTATCTCACAGTATATGAACCATTCTATTATATTACTGGTAAAGTGTAGGCTAGTTAAAAGTAATTACAGTTTTACAGAAGATACGGAAAAGGGTAACAGACTGCTGTACAGAAAGCTAAAGCAGACAACTCGATAGATGGTGGACGTCAGTCTTCCAAATTCACACAGAATGTGTATTTATCTGAGGTATGTTTCCTAGGACACAAATATTTTTCCCATATCTATCTTATACCGACTCTGAAATGAAGTCCTTTTTTTGCAACGTTTTCCCACGACATCTAGAATATGTTTTCGTTGCCCTCTCAATCTCTGCAATACCCTTGTCAAACCCTATGCTTCTTCTGCACCCTTCTTCCAACCTTTGGATTCTACCCCTATGACTGTCCCCACTGTAGAACTTGCACTAAGCATCCTCCTACCATAAGCTACGTCAGTCCTGTAACTGGCAGAAAATATACTGGATACTATCTAAGGAAGAGCCACCTTTTCCAAGAGGAAGGGAAAGCGTTGATCTATCACAGCCGGTAACGATATTATGGGGAAAAAAAGAGAACTAGGAACAATCAATCACTTTTTTGGATGTTCCTTCCTTTACGTTTAGAAGCATTTCAGATATGGCGCCAAATACAAGATTATTACCCGCTGAAAAGAACCAAACAACATGATTCAAGAGAGGTTCTTATCTCCAGGTAACGGAGCTGCGGCAAAAATGTCCGTCATTTCGTTTTTATTGTAGTCTTTAATCAGAAGACTGGTCTGACGCAGCTCTCCACATTATTCGATTCGGTGCTAGTCTCTTCATCTCTTCTACATCTACATCTACATGGATACTCTGCAAGTCACATTTAAGTTCCTGGCAGAGGGTTCACCGAACCACCTTCACAATTCTCTATTTTTCCAATCTCGTATAGCACGCGGAAAGAATGAACACCTATATCTTTCCGTACGAGCACTGATTTCCGTTATTTTATCGTGGTGATCCTTCCTCCCTATGTAGGTCGGTGTCGACAAAATATTTTCGCATTCGGAAGAGGAAGTTGGTGATTGGAATTTCGTGAGAAGATTCCGTCGCAACGAAAAACGCTTTTATTTTAATTATTTCCGGCCTAAATGCTGTATCATTTCTGTGACACTCTCTTCCATATTTCGCGATAATACAAAACGTGCTGCTTTTCTTTGAACTTTTTCGATGTACTCCGTCAGTCCTACCAGGTAAGGATCCCACACCGCGCAGCAGTATTCTAAAAGAGGACGGACAAGCGTAGTGTAGGCAGTCTCCTTAGTAGGTCTGTTACATTTTCTAAGTGTCCTGCCAATAAAACGCAACCTTTGGTTAGCCTTCCCCACAACATTTTCTATGTGTTCTTACCAATTTAAGTTGTTCGTAATTGTAATACCTAGGTATTTAGCTGAATTTACGGCTTTTAGATTAGACTGATTTATCGTGTAACCGAAGTTTAACGAGTTCGTTTTAGCACTCATGTGGATGACCTCACACTTTTCGTTATTTAGGGTCAACTGCCACTTTTCTCACCATTCACATATTTTTTCTAAAATACTGGCAAGATATCGCACCCAAGGATTCCAAGATTTTCGGGGATGTTTTAAGTCCAACAATGTAAATGTGACACGAAGCCATGCATGAGGCAGGCAACCATTATGACAATAATCAGTCCCGGTAGTTCTCCATTCAGGCTGAACTGGATCGCAAAGGTAAAAGTCAAACATCAGGCAAGGAATGTCTTTATCTTATGACGGAGAAATTGCGAAATGCGTCAAATGAGCAATAAAGTCATTCCTTAGCTGATGCTTGACCTTTGCTATTGCGAACCAGACAGTTCTGCAACTACTGATTGTTTTAATTTAACGTTTGACGTCGGATAACAAAAACAAAATAAATATTCTTTTCGTCCGATATAATTACACTTTAACAATTTTCAGTTTTCTCCTGTGCTTGTACTGTAAACCTTGCTTCTTGTCAAATTTCGTGATTCTAGGTCAACTGGAAGTGCCGTATAGATTCTGATGAGTCAGTTTGCGAGTATCGAAATATGTAAGCTTTTGATTGCACTGACTTGGAAGCTAAGCTTTTGTTCATAATGTGACACAAATTTCAACTTGATATATCTACCCTTTCCTGAGAAAAAAGGGGTCCTAACAGACGGACGTACAGACAGCCAGATAAGAAATGAAAAAAAAAATTGTGTGATATAATGACAAATTTACAGTTTTCGGGTTTTTTCCCTTACTTGTGCTGTGAAATCTTGTTTCTTGTCAAGTTCTGTGATTCTATAGGTATTGATGAGTGAGTTTGCGAGTATATGCGACGTAAATAGCTGTATCTTTTGACTACATTCATCAAGAAGCTTCAATTTTCTATATCGCCGAGGGAACATGACATAAATTTCAATTTGATACTTGGACCCGTTCCTAAGAAAAAAAGGGATCTTAACGGAGGGACGACTAGACATAGTGTTGGATAAGAAATGTCAACATATGTTTTGTTTCTTGTGATGTAATTACAGTTTTAGGATTTTTTCCATTGGTTGTACTGCGAAATCTTCTCTACTGCCAAATTTCATGATTCTAGGGCAACTGAAAGTGGCCTATAGGTTTTGATGAGTAAGTCTGCGAGTATCAAAATATGTGACATAAACGGCCGTATCTCTTTTTGGCATTGACTTACAAGCTTCAGTGTTTGACACCGCCAAGAGATCATATACCTCAGTATGTAACATTAATTTGAGCTTGATACTCCACCAGTTCCTGATTTAAGATGTTTTTAACCATCGGACAGACAACAAAGTGATCTTATAAAAGGGTTCCGTTCTTATTGACTGAGGTACGGTACCCTAATAAATTACCCTTTTTTTACTTTCATTGATTTTCATCTTGTAACCTCTTTTCCCGAGACTATCCATTCCGTTCAAATGGTGTTGTAAGTGCCGTGTCTATCACAATTACGTCACCTTTACTTCTACATCTCCATTTATCGTTAGTTTCCGTACTAGTTCCTTGATTTAAGATTGAATAACATTGGTGTTAATCAAAATCTTGTCTTACTCTCTTCGTAATTATTGTTTTGTATACATGACCTTCGGCTCTGATAACCGCAGTTAGGTTTCTGTGCAAGTTGTAGATAACCTTCCGCCCTCTATATCTTTAGCTGGGACTGCCGGAGTGGCCGAGCGGTTCTAGGCGCTACAGTCTGGAGCCACGCGACCGCTACGGTCGCAGGTTCGAATCCTGCCTCGGGCATGGATGTGTGTGCTGTCCTTAGGTTAGTTAGGTTTAAGAAGTTCTAAGTTCTAGGAGACTGATGACCTCAGAAGTTAAGTCCCATAGTGCTCAGAGCCATTTGAACCATTTCTTTAGCTGGTAACTTCCGAATTTCCAAGAGTTGATAAAGGTTTCTTCTAACCCTACATGTGCTATAAATGTACTATGTCTTTCTCCAAACTACGTTTTAAGATAAGTAAAAGATTTAATATTGCGTCGCGCGATCTTGCATATCTCCGGAAACCAAACTGACTTTACTGTTCGGCTTGTCCAAGCCGCTCCATTCTTCTGTTGGTAGACTTACCGCAGGTTTAAGCGATGTTATGAACAGAAAAAAGAGTACAATGAACACAGTAGTTACAGCGTTAGTGGGTACTTCTTCACTTATCGTCGAGTACATTCCCAAGATTATTCCAGCTAGAAGATTTTGACCTCTGAAAACATCGAAGTGGTACGAGGGGCGTTCAACAAGTAACACAATCCTTTTTTTCTCGGGCAATTCCGACTGAAAAAGAAATGCGGAATCTGTTGTGGGACGTCGTGGTACGTCGCTGGAGGGAGTTGGTACCACATCTGCACATAAAAGCCTGGGCCAGATGCCTTCCTGACGTCTAAGGTCCTTAGACGTCAGGAAGGTACCTGGTCCAGACGGTGTCCCCGTAAGATTATATGTTGACTATGCAGCATCTATCAGAGATCGTTGGAACAGCGGAAAGTTCCACGGCACAGGAAGAACGACCAGGTCATAGCAATCTATAAAAAGGGTAGAAAATCAGATGCACATAATTACCGGCCAATTTCACTGACGTCGATTTGTTGTAGAATCATGGAACATATTTTGTGTTCAGACATAATGACCTTTCTAGACTCTAAGAAGCTCATCTGCAGAAACCAGCACGGTTTTAGGAAACTGGTCATGCAAGACACAGCTGGCCCTCTTTGTGCATGATATACAACAGGCTCTAGATACTGGCTCCCAGGTTAATGCTATATATCTCGACTTTCGAAAGGCGTTCGACTCAGTTTCTCACTGTTGCTTGCTCCAAAAAGTGCGCGCTTACGGTCTATCCGATGACATATAAGGTTGAATAGAAAGTTTTCTAACAGACAGAGAGCAGTATGTTGTCCTGAATGGGGTGACTTCAACAGAAACAAGCGTAACATCAGGTGTGCCCCAGGCAGCGTAATAGGTATGCTGCTTTTTACGATTTACATTAACGATCTGGTTGATGGTATTGACTGCGACATTAGACTGTTTGTCGATGATGCTGTAGTCTACAGGAAAGTAGTATCACACGAAAGTTGTGAACAAATCAATGAGCATTTGCAGAAAATAAATGCGTGGTGTAATGGCTGGCAGTTATCTCTCAATATTAGTAAGACTAACCTACTGCGCATAACAAGGCGAAAATCCCCAGTAATGTACGAGTACAAAATAAATGCCCAGTCTTTGGAAGCGGTAACATCCGTCAAGTATCTGGGTGTGTCTATTCGAAATGATCTCAAATGGAATGATCAGATTACACAAGTAACGGGCAAGGCGAACTCTAGATTGCGGTTTATTGGTAGAATCCTGAAGCGATGCAGTCCTTCAACAAATGAAATTGCTTACAGTACGTTAGTTCGTCCAGTCTTAGAGTATTGTTCGTCTGTATGGGGCCCTTACCAGTTGGGTCTGATTCAAGAGATTGAGAAGGTCCAAAGAAGAGCGGCAAGATTTAGCCATCGCGAGAGCGTTAGAAATCTCATAGAAAGTTTGAAGTGGGACACACTTGCAGATAGACGACGCACTAAACGGAGGGGGCTGCTCACTAAATTCCGAAATCCGATCTTCGCCGAGAATGTAGAGGATATATTATTACCACCAACTTTCAAATCGTCCAATGATCACCATTCAAAAATAAGAGAAATTAGAGCTCGTTCTGAGGCGTTCAGACATCGTTTATCCCTCGCGCAATCCGTGAGTCGAACAGATATGTGTGGATGGATATGTGTGTGTGTGTGTGTGCGAGTGTATACCTGTCCTTTTTTCCCCCTAAGGTAAGTCTTTCCGCTCCCGGGATTGGAATGACTCCTTACCCACTCCCTTAAAACCCACATCCTTTCGTCTTTCCCTCTCCTTCCCTCTTTCCTGATGAAGCAACCGCGCGTTGCGAAAGCTTGAATTTTTTGTGTGTGTTTGTGTGTCTATCAACATACCAATGCTTTCGTTTGGTAAGTTACATATATAACTTCTGCACCATTTCAGTGCAGTAATGTGTTCATTGTAAATAAGTATTATAGTAGTTGTATTACATGTTTATTACCTTATAAATAAATAAGAAACTTTTTTATTTTCAATTCAGTGCATTAATATTTGTAAAATGACTCTTTCATATAGTGTTCATTAAAAAATGACGATCATTCCACTTGAGACCTGTGGAATGGTACATTAGCTTATTTGTTTTAGTTGTAAATATTTGTCATGTATTGTTGTTTTTCTGACATGTTCCACATCATGGAGGACCTTCTCACTACGGATCAATTGGAATGAAAGTAAATCTAATCTAATCTAAATAGTAGTACTGACACACTCGTCTACCAGTTGGGGCAGTCGAAGGTGTGCGCCTGCTGCGTTCCTCATGGCCTAACGGAGGACTGTAAAGAGCAATGAAGGATCGTCTGTGTGGGATTGGTTGCCTGTTACGTGGCTGGTCGTGACAATTTTTTGGCGAACATCACCACAGGCAATGAAACATGGAATCATCACTTCAAACCGGAAACAAAACAGCATTCCATGGTGTGGTGCACCATCACTTCTTCTTCAAAGGAGAAGTTCAAAGCTCACACTCAGCTCGTAAAGTCATGCTCGCAGTCTTCTGAGCCTCTGTTCGATGCCTCCTTCATTGAGCAACGATCACCTCTGTGTTGTATTACCCTCAGGAAGTTGAAAAAAGGACTTCTAAATGTTCGTCGCCACAAAATTGCGAACAAACTTCTTCTCCATGACAACACAAGGCCTCACACAATTCAGCAGACACGAGGAGGTCACAAAACTTTACTGGACTCTTTCTTCCCATCCAACATATTGCTCGAATCTCACAGCTTTCGACTTCAATCTGTTTGGCCATATGAAAAATGCTCTCCATGGGAAGCAGTACATGGATGGTTTAGAGATTATTGGTGCAACAAGATGGTGCGTCCAGCGGAAACCAGTGGCGTGATACCATGCGGAAATACAAACCCTCTCAGTAAAAATGTGTGTGTGAAATCTTATGGGACTTAACTGCTAAGGTTATCAGTCCCTAAGCTTACGCACTACTTAACCTAAATTACCCTAAGGACAAACACACACACCCATGCCCGAGGGAGGACTTGAACGCCGAGACCAGCCGCACAGCCCATGACTGCAGCGCCATAGACCGCTCGGCTAAGCCCTAGCGGCCTCTCAGGAAAGTGGCGTAACGCAATCGCATTGAATGTAGACTATGTTGAAAAATAGGGTTGGAGCCACAAGAATGAGGAATAATATGATATATTGGAATCCTGAATGAAACAAATCTGCTTTCACAAAAAAAAAAAAAATGTGTTGCAATACTTATTGAATGTACCTCGTATACAGGATGATTTTGATAAAGGCGGGCAAACTGCAGGAGGAGGATAAGAAGAGGATAAGAAGCAAAAACAGGTCATATGGATGTACAGTTAAAAACGTGTTCCAAGGAGGTACAGCTACTAGAAAGAGAAGGTAAAGGATCTTTGACAGTAACCCCAGTACCAGTAACTGGCAGATGGCCCACTAGCCTAAAGTAAACAGAAAACTGTGTGCAACATTCTGCATGAGAACTACCAGTATCTGTGTCACTTGCAACAGGTGCAGAGTTGATTGATTACGAACTTGTCTTCACGGTGATGGTGTTGTCGTTGGTTCACACACACCACCATGGTGATTGAATTTCTATCAACAAAAAATGGTTCAAATGGCTCTGAGCACTATGCTCAACTGCTGTGGTCATCAGTCCCCTAGAACTTAGAACTAACTAAACCTAACTAACCTAAGGACATCACACACATCCATGCCCGAGGCAGGATTCGAACCTGCGACCGTAGCGGTCGCGCGGTTCCAGACTGTAGCGCCTAGAACCGCTTGGCAACTCCGGCCGGCTTCTATCATCTATCTTATTTACAAATGAAGCTACCTTTATGGGGAGGGGGGGGACAGTGTCATCAATCTTCACAACACCCACCTAAGGGCTACTAACAATCCCCACAATATGGTGGTAGCGAATCATCAGCACTAGCCTCAACGTAGATTACTGGCGACTGCTTCGTGCGACCAATATTCCTTCCACAACACCTCACAGCCGAGGCATATCTACACTTCCTGCTGACGACCCTGTCCCCCCTGCTGGAGGACGTGCCTATGGTGGTACGAAGGGTACTGTGGCTGTTACATGACGGTGCTCCAGCTCACTTCCCTCTTGAGTGCGGAGCTAAAACACTGTTGCAGACACAACAATCCCGTTTCCTGGTGTGTTCTCTTATGTGCTTTCAATTATCGAAAACTATACAGTCAACGAAGTTTTATCTCTGCTTCCAAGTGAGTACCTCCAATGGAATGAATTTCCGACCGTATGTCCATGTGACCTTTTACGCTCTTTATCTCTCAATGAACGTTTCCTGCAGTTTTCTCCATATACTAAAATCACTCTACATAGATAAAGCTGTCTCAAAAGTTGTTCATAATACACTCTAAAATACGAAAAAAGCAACGACGCACCATAAAGGGGTTATCCGAACTGGATGGATATCGCTAGAAGTGATGTACATATACAGACAAACAAATGATTACAATTTTAGAAAAATTTGGTGATGTATTCAAGAGAAGGGATTTCACAAATCGGGCAAGTCAATAACGCGTTGCTTCACTCCTGGCCTTTCTGCAAGCAGTTGCCATCGATTGACAGAATTGTTGGATGTCCTGCTGTGGGTTAGAGTGACAAATTCTGTAGAATTGGCGCGTTAGATCGTCAAAATCACGAGATGTTTGGAGGTCGCTGCCCATTGTGCTTCAAACATTCGCAATTGGGGAGAGGTCTGGCCACCTTGCTGGCCACAGTAGGGTTTGGCAAGCACGAAGACAATCAGTAGAAACTCTCGCCGCGTGCAGGTGAACGCTGTCTTGCTGAAGTGTAAGCCCAGGATGGCTTGCCATGAAGGGCAACAAAACAGAGTGTAGAACATTACTGACGTACTGCTTTACTGTAAGTGTGCCGCAGATCACAAACATAGGGTCCAGACCATCTCCCCTGCTTATCGGGCCGTATGGAGGGCGACCGTCGGATTGGTATCCCACTGCTGTCTTCACTGGTTCCTGGGGCTCATTTCAAAGCGGGACTCATCACTGAAGGCAACTCTACTCCAGTCAATGAGATTCCAGGTCGAAGACGTGCCTGGAGACGTCCCAGACAACGGCGGGCTACCAACCTGGATGTCGCCCGCCTTGTGGCCCAACAACCAGGATGTGCAATTTCTTTTCATAGCACAAGCCCTTTGGTTGTTACCACAGCACCCTTACAGCATAGCGGTACGTCGACGGTATTCTACGTCCCATTTTGTTGCCCTTCAAGGCAAGCCTTCCCGGGCTTGCATTTCAGCAAGATAATGCCTGCCTGCACACGTCAAGAGTTTCTGCTGCTTGTCTTCATACTTGCCAAACCAGAAAGGTCGCCAGATCTCTCCCCAATTGAGAAACTTTGGAGCATTATGGTCAGGGCCCTCCAAGCAGTTCTGGATTTTGATAATGTAACATGCCAATTGGACAGAATTTAGCCTGACATCCCTCAGGAGGACCCAACAGTTCCATAACAGTATAAGGGCCAGTGGTGGATCAAGACGCTACTACTTGCTCAATTTGCGAAGCTCTTTCTCTTGAATAAATCATCCAATTTTTCTGACAGTGTGGTAATTTGTTTGTCACTACATGTGCATCATATCTACTGATTTCCGTCCCATTCGGATAATTCCTCTACCGTGTGCCGATTCTTTTTGTCGTATAGTGTATTATTAAGGAAGGAAGATTAGGTTCTAGCGTCTCGTTGACGTCGAAGTTACCAGAGAGGGAGCACAAGCTCTGATTGTTTCGAGAATGGGAAGGAAATCGGCTGTGCTCTTTCATAGGAACCATGTTGATATTTATCTGGAGAGAATTACTTGTCTCTGCTGCAATCTTTGTTGCGATGGCTTTCCTGTGCGGGCAATTTCTTCACAAAATATATGTCCCAACCGAGACGTATTTCTCATTCTTATTGTAGTTTCCCCTGCTGTTCTTAAAAGTACCTTTCTATTTCTCATTCTCTTAGTCCATTTCATTTCAGGTATTTTTTTACTACAGAGACGTTAAAAAACCATCCTAGTATTTTTTTTCCTCCATCTTTTTGAAATCACATGATTCGCTGCCATATAATACTGCATTCCAGACAAAATACTTGACGAATCTTCGTTGTTAGTTCTGACGGAATTCTTTTTGCTGTCAGAAAAATAAATATTTACCAGGCGCTTGCGAGGAGACTCAGAACGAAAAGGCTGGTTTCACTGCGTACAGAGCGCAATCTCCAAACTTTCGATCGTTCCAGGTGACCGAGTGACACGGAAAGTTCTGCTCCGCCGGAGTTATCTTGCGGTCCACTCAAGTTGTCGATCGTTCCAGATGACCGAGTGACACGGAAAGTACTGCTACGCCGAATCTATCTTGCTTTTATTTTTCTCGTGTAGTTCACTCGTTTTAGAACTGACCTCGGTATAACCTCAGGCCGTGACTGACTCCTCTGATAAGCGAGCACGGCCTCTGGCTCCACAATATGCGTTTCATTTTTTGGAGATAATGTGGACCAGCGCGGCTTCGACTGAAAGATTCTGTACTTGACTTCCTCTTTCCTCTAGCCACCAGTGAGGACTCATCGGAGGACTCTGACGTGCTGGACGTCCGTTGGATCCCCGTGCGAGAACTGTGGCTTTTAGATATTAAATAAACACGCAGAACCTCAAGAAACTTAACTATTAAAGCACACAGATGATGATATAAAATTCGCTCCTGGTTAGGAACTCGTAAAAGTCACAAAATCGGTTACTTCCCTGCTGCTGCTTGTGTCTCGGCCGGCTACTGCTGCCTGACTGACTGGCTGACTGACGCCAACAAGCGGTCACTAGCTTTCAAAACAAACAAACAAAAGACTATCGACTCGCGCTACGGAAATCTACTGTAGTCCCTGACGAAAACGCAGGAACTGTGTCTAATAAATTAGATTAATACGCAGTGATTCAAAAACCTAAGTGTTTGTGGTCGGGTTCTAAAACCAATCCCAACTCTGACTGTAGTTCCTTCTGTACTTTCCTTAGACCCTCTAAATACTGCTCTGGGGAGAAATGAACTCTTACAGCCAGCTGCATAGCCTCCTGTTGTTCCGTTACTTTCCCTCAAGCTTTGCAAAAACTGTCTTTTACGGACTGCAACCATTTTGTCATTACTACTGCCCTATCTAAGGCTTCTACTTCGGCTTATAGTTCTGTGATATTCTGATTAACTGCCTCTTCTGTAGCTCTGGCACAGTGCATTACTTCTCCAGTCACTTGTAGTAGTCATTTGTTATTTAATACGTCCTTCACTAAACTTGCAGTTTGCGTAATGTGCCAATCACTCAGGGCTTTGTTCCCTTTTGCCAACTGCTTAACCTCTTCTGCGGTGTCGTTCACCGTTCGAACGAATTCCACGTTAACAGTGCCAGTTATTGTTTTCACAAGCCGACCTCCGGCGTCTATCCAACTCGTCTTCCTTCGCGTATGTGGAATATACCTCGGTCATCTCACTCGTTAATTTTTCTTATGCTACATGTACTCCCTCACATACCTAGGCACTTCCTTTGAGTATCCCGTGACGGAACTTGTCGAATGCTTTTTCCAATCTTCTCACCTCGGTACGCATCTCCCATGCGTGGAATACCACCCGCATCATCCAGCGATGACTGTTGATCATTAGGTCTTCCTGCCTGGCGAACAGCACTCGCCCTTCAAGGTGCTGGTTCTTTAACACTTCCACCTCAATGAAGATCAGTAGTCCCGCTATGAACCACATCATCTTGCCTTCTCTGCACCTCACCTATAGGTAGGAATAGCTTTTATTTTCTCTTTCTTATTTTATTGCTGCTCCGCAGCTGCTTGCACTAATTACATTAAATCTGCACCTAACCTAAAAAAATATTAAATGACTATCTCCAAGGCCTTAATCCATACGGGTTCCTCGTTACCGTTTCATTCACAACGTCTTGTTTATCTTCCGATACCTTTCTCCTCACTCTCCCTTTCCAGTCCGCATCTCCTGTCAGCGGAATAACTTCCGGACTCCCTTGGAAAGGTTTCAACCACCCTATATGCACAGTTGTCGTTTTCATCGATAACTGAATCTTGACATTTACCGGCGACGTAGTCTCTGCCACTTGGTATGGTCCCTGATACTTTGCAAAACACTTCTTTGTCTTTCCCTTCGGCGCATACGTAGTTGAGAGCATCACCCACCGATCAACCTTACACCATAGTATTCTTACCGTACGCCCACCTATTCCTGTTTCCCCAGTTCTCGTGTATTTACCCTCCGCACTCAGTTCCATATTTCTCTAATTACTCTGGCAAATTCCTTAACAGACTCTCCAGTATTCCCTTCTTTCGTTTTCAATATGTTGAACGGTGATGGCGTTTTACAACCATATACTACTTCATATGACTATATTCCCGTATTCGAATGCTGTTTCGAGTTCAGACAGACAGACAGACAGACAGAGATCCCAGTTGGTGTGATATGAATCAACGTAGTATCCATGCATCTTTCCGACTGTCCTAAGCTCACTTTCAGTTCTTCCATTGGTTTGCGGATTTAGAGGATTCATCCTTAACTTCTTCACATTCAGTAACTTACACAATTCCCTGAATAGATCTGACATGAAGTTCGTTCCCTGGTCTGTTACTATTGTTTCAGGCACTCCAAACTTCAATATCCAGTTATTCACTAGCATTTGTGCCACTGTTGATGCTTGCTAGTTTGGCATCGCCTATGTGTCTTGAAAACTGATCTATGATTGTGAGTACATATCTATTCCCTGCAGGTATTTTACTGAGTAGACCTAAGACATCAATCCCCAGAAATTCGAATGGTGCTAATGCTAATGGTAAGGAGTGCAATGCTGCTCTTGTTCGACACAAATGCGCCCTCTGTGGGCACTATATGCAGTTCCGCACATACTGGCTTACGTCCGCCTGCCTATTCCTTTCTGCTACTCTTTCGTTGATAGATGTCCATGACCCACTAATCTGTGATCACGAGCTTCTTGAAGCACTCTATTCCTTAACTTCGCTTGTACTACTACCTGCGGTGCCAACATGGTTTCTCTGCATAGCAACGCACCCTCACAAGAATCTATGACTGCTTAAAATACGGCTTAAAACCATCATCCACCTTCTTTGCAGTTTGCCATTCTTTAGGCTCAGTATCCCCATATGTAATACTGCTACTGTTCTACTTCAGCCATCCGCATTTCCGTGCTTCTTCCTATATTTATGCGTGACTTAAGAATCAAATTCACTTAGTCTTACTGCCCATCGCGTCAGCCTACTAGAAGGAACTTTTAACTCCAACAACCATTTTAATGCCGCATTCTCTGCTATTACTGTAAACTTTTATCGTACAGATAACATTTGAAATACGTGATTCCATAAATAAGGCTTAACATCTCTTTTTCCGTGGTGGAATAACTGCTTTCTGCAGAATTTAGTTGCCTTGATGTATAAGATACCGTATGTTCTACTCCTTCTACCTCTTGTGACAGCACACAGCCAAATGCATGGTTCGATGCATAACATGATAAAACAAATTCTCTATTAACATCCGGAAAAACCAACATCGAACTCGATGTTAAAGGTTCTTTTAGCTCCTGAAAACAAGCTGGCACTCTTCTGACCACACAAATTTAGTACCCTTTTTAAACAATTGTGTCAACGGTCTGGCTGCATCCGCAAATCTTTTTAGGGGCCAGAGGTAATAGTTCGTGACTCCTAAAAACGATTTCAGCTCCTTTACAGATTCTGGTCTAGGAAATTCACGTGCAGCTCTAATTAATCTTCTGCCAATCTTAACCTCTTCTTTATTTATGATATGACCTCGGTTTGCTACCTTTTCCATCACAAAATTACACTTGTCTTACTCTGTGTTAACTTCGCTGCTTTTAACCTTAGGAATACTTCCCTTAATCGCTGCATATGCTGTTCCATATCACTCCCATAGATAAACATGTCATCTAGCCGTAGGTTTCAGCCTCTGAGTACTCCGACCAGCAATCACTGAAACTTTGCAGGTGCATTTTCTAATTAGAATGACATCCTTCTGAAGTGGTAGTGTCCCTAGGTTGCTGAAAACGCTTGTTTTGTGTCGATCCTGCGGTGCAACTTGTATCTGACGATAACAGCTCTTCAAATCCTTTATTAAAAAATATCTGTGATGTCATAAATGATCCACGATTTCTGTGATATTTGGCAAGGAGTAGGCGTCCGTTATGGTTTTCGCATTTAGGTGTCTGTAGTCACAAAAAAAAGGTATACTTTCGGGGTTCAGCCATTGATTTTTTTTTTTTTCGCGACGACCGTTCCTGCCCCCCAATCACTATTACTTTCTTCAGTTATTTCATCTTTCAGCTGTTGATCGATAAATTCCTTCAAAATTGGCTGCAAGTTCCTTGGTACTCTGTATGGTTTGTGACTGGTAATTCATTTTTCCTTGGTGTGTGATGTTTTGTAATATGTGCTGCTGGTAATGGCCCTTTTGGAAAAACAAATGCTTAAATTCTAAAAGTAATTTTTCAGTCTCTTCCCTCTACATGCTTTACTTTTCCTCACAATGCAGTTTCAGTGGTGTCCAGCCATTGTCAAAGACTGATAGTAGTGGAAGAACAGGAGCACCACCCCACTCTCCATTGTTGCCAAGTTTATTCAAGATGGCGGATCCAATATGGCGGTGATAGATATGGCAACATCGCAATGACGTCATCGCGGGAAGTTCAAATTTTGGCGGGAAGATAGGTATTATGGGCTACCTCTACTAACCTAACTCCCTCTCCTCCTCCCTCCCCTCCCCCAGAAAATGGCGGGACTTTCAAATTCCAGCAGGACAATGCAATACACCATGCCTACCTCCACAAATCTAAGAAAATGGTGGGGAAAAAAGGACACTTGAGCTATCTCCACTAACCTAAGTCATACGATCGCCACCTCTTCCTACAAACTGGCTGCATAAAGACTCAGCCTGTGCTGGATAGGATGAATGTAAGTTTTATTTTGTAGTCAGTCTTTATTTAAACAATTTCAGGCAGGAGCTCCACCCAGTGTGTCCACCATGAGGTCCGGAGTCCAACTGACCTAGTACATGGTACAGCCACCAGACTGCACTTTCATCCCATGGCGGTCTGGGGGAAATATGGTGGGGAAAGAATTCAGTCTGTGTCCAGCTGCTGGAGAGAGGAAGGATTGTACTTTATTTATTTTGGAACAATTTATTTAGGGACGGATTTCAAGTAGTTTATTTACTACACTGATACAAAACACTCACTCTGAAATGCTTGGGGTAGCAATTCACAGCCTACAGACCTACAAACTACTTGTAAATCACCGAAATAATGCAGTACACTGATACTTGTAAATTGTCAAAATAATGCATGAATAATGGTCTGCAAATGCGCTTGTTAATTGCAAACCATCGAAACAATGCATAATAATGCACTGACAAACTACAGAACTGCAAAATACTCGTAAATCGCCGAAGTAATGCAGTTCACTGATGTGCAGACACCATCACTAATTATAAACTGTCGAAATAATACGTACATTTATTTAGTAATGGACATCAAGTAGTTTATTTATAACACTGATTCAAAACACTCACGCTGGCGTGCTTGAGGTCGCAGTAAATAGTCTACAGACATGCAAACTACTCGTAAATCAGCGAAAAAATGCAGTACACTGATGTGCACAGACGCAAACAACTCGTAAATAGCCAGAGTGGCCGAGTGGTTCTGGGCGCTACAGTCTGGAACCGCGCGACCGCTACTGTCGCAGGTTCGAATCCTGCCTCGGGCATGGATGTGTGTGATGTCCTTAGGTTAGTTAGGTTTAAGTAGTTCTACGTCCTAGGGGACTAATGACCTCCGAAGTTGAGTCCCATAGTGCTCAGAGCCATTTGAACCATTTGAACTCGTAAATTGTCAAAATAATGCTCTGCAAACACACTTCCTAATCGTCAATGGTCAAAATCACGCACTGCACAGCCTGCACACCTGTTCACAAAATAACGCAACAGTCATGAAAACAACTAGTAAATTGTCAAAAGATAATTCGTGTGTAACGCTATACAAACACGCTCACAACGCTTAAACAACCGAAAATAATGCAGTGCACATACACTCATTGCATATAAAAAATGCTTTCGAACTACCATCAACTGCGGCTTACAGCGAAGTGTTCCAATGCACGCACGTGTCAATGCCGCCGCAAACCACTGCCATATCGATCAACGTATAGGGAGCGAGCTATGGCTCTCAGGCCACTGCTGACGACAAACAGCAGGTGAAAGTCACGTCTACATTTCGAGTTCTTCGAGTGTTATACTGATGTCACATGTCCATGTAAATATGAGCCAAGTCACCCTGTGGATGTGCATGTGTTCACCGTTGCTGGTGGGAAGCCTGTGGTCCTGCAAAGACCTAATTGCCGATCGACTCACCCACACAGATGCAGCAGAAATCTGTTCAATGCTTCCCAGAATAGCACAGGCTGCATTGTTCCTAGTGATCCTAACAGGACATGTGAGTTGCTTCTAGCCATGCACGTGTTTACTAGCCAAGCATGGCGGACGCATCGCTGTGATATCCTTGCGTAGCTACACATCATCACAAGCACATCTAAAAGGTCCTCAATGTTACACTGATGTCACATGGCTGTGGAAAATAAGCACCAAGTCGACCTCTCGGGAACTGTATAGTGTCTCAGAAATAGTTAACAGTCGCTTTTGTAGGAGATTTCATGATGTCTCAGCTTGTCTGCATGGAAATTTTCGGCCTAACAGAACATGTTTACGTAAATAACGAAGAATAACACCGAATGTATTCCTCCTGATGGTCCTAATGTGACACCCCGTCCATCATGTGTTAGCCTTCCTGGAAATCATTAAGTCCTGCTTTCAACAAACATCTCTGAAATGCAAACATTCTCACTGCTATGTAGAGGCTTCACGTCACTGCACAAATGATGTCCTGTAAATGAACTGTGCATTATCAGTGGCCAAATTGAATTACCCGCCAAATTACTGATGCCACCAGTGTGGAAGCACTGTCTGCCTTTCTTTTTTTCTTTCTGCAGATGAGACTTTCAGTGGCAAAAAACTATTTTGAACAGATCACCATATTGCACCGACAATTAAACTCTGCAAAGGGGCCTACAGATCATCAAATATAGAAAGTCTATTACTCAATTACAATGGACTGCCACTGAGGACGGGCGCTTGAATATTAGAGCTTGAAACTGATCCCCAACTAGACAGTACATCAGCACGTACCGTGTCGATGTAGTAAGCATACAATACGTATCCTTCACCAATACAAAATCAGCACTCTTGCATTATTCATTTAGCTATCGACTGTGAGACACACATACATATACCGCAAAGACTGTTATACAGTTCCCCTCAGCACAAAGACGTCACTATTTCTGGTCCTGTCCTGCTTGCTTGCTTGCTTTCTACACCAATCTCCAGACTCTGGGATTACAAGAACAAATGTATTTTCACGTGATTTGCCAGAATATTACACCATTTACACAATACTTCTAAATATTATAGAGGACAAGGGGTTATTTTTAGGAAATATGGTGCGAAATTGTGATTTAGTGTGTTTCAGTGCGCGATGCACCGCCTCATGGCATACGGCGGATGAAGGCTGGCTAGTGCGTTATGCAGATGACACAGTTTTGCAATGAGCGTCGGTATGTGTGTACGTGCACGGCAGCCATCAACAGCCAGAATGCAGCATTAGCAGAATTAAGCAGGCGTGGGCCGCGTATGGCGCAGTTACATTAGCCAACTCATCGAGAACATTCTGATAAACATGGCGCCGCATAACCGGTCAGCAACGGTCTGCACTATTTAAGGGCATCAGAGGTGGGCGTCGGCATCGGTTCGATCGATAAGGCGGTCGGTTGGTGTTACGTCGTCATCATCAGTAATGTTGTCCCTGAGGACCGGCGGGCGGAAGGCGTTGCCTGCTGCTGCACCGGCAACTCCCGCCATCGTCACAAGCCGCAGCATCTGCAGGAGGCGAGCTGCGCCAGGCCTCGTGCTGCTAACCTCCTACCGCCTGCGCAGCCACTGACCGCGAGCGGCGTCACGTTCCCCGGGCTGCACGCATCGGCATGTCTCCACCATGACACAAGCGGGGGCGCTGAGTTACCGGAAAATGTATTGGAAGAACCAACAATAAAGAGGAAAATTGCTAAAAACAGCCACCTTCTTCTACCCAGCCATGCCCTACAACCCGACCATGTTACCCTTGCCGGCCAAAGTGGCCGAGCAGTTCTAGGCACTACAGTCTGGAACCAAGCGACCGGTATGGTCGCAGGTTCGAATCCTGCCTCGGGCATGGATGTGTGTGATGTCCTTAGGTTAGTTAGGTTTAAGTAGTTCTAAGTTCTAGAGGACTGATGACCTCAGAAGTTAAAGTCTCATAGTGCTCAGAGCCATTTTTTGAATGTTACCCTCTCCAGTCATCCTATTACAAGTGGTATCAGTCAGGCAACCTGCGCATCACACACACCTGTTACAATTGGTGACAGTAGTGGTCTTCTCCCTGTATTTGGAGGAAATTGTGGCTGGTAATCGACGAGGATATGTGGCACCTGAGAAGGGCAACAATGGATCAGCAACTCCTGCAGCATGACAAGTAAATGCCAATTTTTCGTTTGGTGGTTTGTCTGAACCTGTAGCATAGTCTGTCTTCCCTTCCTGTTCTTTTTTCTGGGCTTACTGTAGTCTTCATTCGAAAGTTGGTAGTAACGGAGCAGTCTGTATCAGCCGAGGTGGCTATTCAGCACCTACTTGAGCAAATGTCGGAATTAGTGATAGAGCTTGTTTGGTCTAAAGAAGCGAGCAAGGAACGGTTTCCTGTTAATGCAGTAATTCTTGACACTAATGCTGCGTCTTTGTTCACCCCTTTCTCAGGTAAAGCTGGGGAGGATGTTATGATTTTTTTTTAGAACCTTAGCATGGCCGCTAAATTGGGAAATTGGGGTGCAGAAACACTTTTGCATGTGGCCAAGTTGAAAGTAACTGGGGATGCCAGAGTGTACGTTACATGCCATGAAGAATTAAGGGATGCTCGGACATTTGAAGTATTCAAAAAAGGGTTGCTGGAAAGGTATCGGAGGAAAAATACGTCTAGATATTATCGGGAACAATTGAATAGAATGTATCAAAGGAATGCGGAATCAATAGAAGCTTTTGTAGATCGAATTCGAAAAATTAATGTTAATACCTATGAGCTAACGGTTTCCGATAGGATTAATGAAGCCATTATGCAGGAAGCTGAGCAGAGGGCGCTAGATGCATTTTTGCGAGGAGTACAACCCGAAACCTCCCGCAACATTAGGATGGAATTCCCTAAGACTCTCAATGAGGCAGTCGGAATCGCTGTGGCGTTAGAGGAAGACGAAGCAGCAACAAAGACGCGGGACAGGAAAACAGTATTTAATGCAGAAATAAAACGTTTCAGATGTGGTTGGATGGGACACGATTGCAAGGAAGTGCAGTGCAGGAAATGCAGACGTTGGAGTCATCGGGAGCGTAATTGCAACGGGTCCTGGCAGAAACATAATAGGAAATGGCAAGGTGGGCCTCACCCCCCCTCAGTTAAATGGGGCAAGGGGTGGTGTGTCCACTGTGCAACACCCCCAGTAAGGATTAATGCTAGTGCAGAATCAGTGCCCTCTACAATATCAAGCACATAGCAATATCGCTTGCACAGCAGTGTCACTCGCCCAACCTAATTCCGAAGATAAAGACTGGAAATTATTTCTCTAGAAACCCGAAACTTGAACGAGGTGGAGTGTGCTGCAAACCACTGATTAACTAGAAACTTACTCTGTCTGTGAAGGCCTTTACGTGAAAACTTGAAAAAATGGAGGAAAATGATATTTCCACTATCGAATACCGATATAAGAGATTACAAATCATCCCTATAATTTACAAAGTCAACTTAGGTGTTTCTCATGTCTAGAGAACCAGCAAACGTGTCTTTCACATGTCTTTCACCTGTTAGATGCACATACCACAATCGACGTTCCCTCAACTAAATAAATGCGAAAAATGTGCATAAGCAGTCAACTGGACAATTTACATGGGAGGGAATAATGGTCCAGCACAAATACATGTCCACATTGAATCTTCTCAAATTCCCACGCAATCATGAAAGCTATCCAACACATACTAAGTGTTAGTTCGCTATTCGGCCGTCTAGAAGACGACACGGTTAAATTCGTTACATTCCTGCATCCCAACAGACCTCTCTATTTGGACAGCTCCTACCAATAGCCGGAAACGTGAACCATTTCCGCCACAGGTCACCGCTGGCGCGCCACGCACACCTAGACATAATTATCCTAGGAAACCAGTCACAAACGTATTTGATCGCTATACTTACAATTAAATGTTACGATCACAGTCTCAACTGGATGACATTTGACAATGAGCGAAGTATCGGAAATACACACTGCTGACAGCTTTGGCTCTGGAAATAGAAATATCTGTACCACTCTTATTACTTGACATACTTTCCACTTTGTTATCACAGTATTCCACGTCAACTCCATACCTTCCTTACGACTGGACACAGTCGTTTCCGTTGCACATGACGGAACACGCACACATACTTTATAAGCCTGATGCTCAAGGCGAATCTATTACGTACCCCCTACTACTAAGTATTATACTTTGTTAGTAACTGATTGCTGGTGATACGGAATAATACTGAGAGAAAATCAGCGATGGGTGGACACTGCATGGGGGCTTAATTAAAATATAATGCAAATATTTTTTGTTTTTAGTAGCTGTATGTCCGATTACGCAAATCTCGTAAACGGCTGGCCCTGACTAGTTTTTGTACGCAATCTGACTGCATGGAACAACAACAAAGAATGAAATGAATATTTTCGTTAACACAGTTAATTAATTAAGTCCCCAGCAACTATAAAATCTACGAAGCCAACAAAGCACAAGTGTAGCTGTTCTGTGTGTGATAGTATGACTCAACGCACATCTGGCACGGTTCTTCTTCAACAAGACAAGAATTTTTTAAATACCAATTACACTGACGTGATAAAAGAAAATTAGAAATACTATAATTGCGTAACGAAAGCAGAATTACACTCTAATACAAGAACACAAGCCAGATGCTTTGTTGACTGAACCTGTAATGATGCATTATTTGAGATACAGAAATATTAAAAAGAAAAAACAGGGAATTTGTTACCTTCATATATATTGACGAAAAGCACTCAGATCATTACAATATCTCCATTGGAACAACATCTGCTATCTCTCCCATCAAATAACTACATAGAACATGGAACAACACTCTCCACTACCACATCTCACTCCGACTTCACGACAAGCAGTGTCCACCACAACTTCTCGGCAAGAAGTGCCTGCCGCTACTTCTCAATAATCACTGCCAGTGGAGGCGGCGGAACAATACTCTCTGGCGCGATCTCTGGCGCTGTGGCTCAGTGTAGCCACCTTTCATATGCCCCTCCTCCACGGGCTAGAATTTGATGGTATTTTTGCCAGCATTGGTGGTGAAAATACCACCAAATTCGTCAAAAAAAAATACAGACAAAAATAAAAGATAATATTAATACGTAAATATCAAATAACTAGATAAAATTTTGGCTTTGCACTGAGCTTTCAATAGCCTAATATATAAAATACAGTAAGGAATACAAATTCTTTCATACATATGACTTTACATAATAATTTACACAAGTATTATGTGGTTAAACAGTTCAATCAATAGCGTCAGCAATGACGAATATGTACAGGTAAGAGTCTCATAACTTTTCACAAACAGTAATACAGAAAAAATCAGTTTATACAAATATTCACATAAAATGCTTTCACAACAAATAGTTGACAGTTCCAGCAATAGCACCCAGCAATGTTGAATAGGTGCTACATCAACAAGTGACATCATCTCAGTAGAAGCAGTCCATCAGTGGCATCCAGCATTGTGGAACAGGTGCAGACAGCATCAGGTGACATCATTTCACCAGAAGCAGTTCATCAGTGGTACCCAGCATTGTGGAACAGGTGCAGACACCAACAAATGACATCATCTCAGTGGAAGCAGTCCATCAGTGGCACCCAGCAATGTTGAGCAGGTGCAGACAGCAACAGGTGACATCATCTCAGTAGAATCAGTTCCATCAGTTGCACCCAGCAATGTTGAGTAGGTGCAGACACCATCAGGTGACATCATTTCAGTAGAAGCAGTCCATCAGTGGCACCCAGCAATGTGGAACAGGTGCAGACTCCAACAGGTGACATCATTTCAGTAGAAGCAGTCCATCAGTGGCACCCAGCAATGTTGAGTAGGTGCAGACACCGACAAGTGACATCATTTCCATAGAAGTAGCTCCATCTGTGCACCCAGTAATGTTGAGCAGGTGCAGAGAGCAACAAGTGACATCATTTCAATAAAAGCAGTTCCATCAGTTGTACCCAGCAATGATGAGCAGGTGCAGACAGCATCAGGTGACAGCAGTTCATCAGTGGCACCCAGCAATGTGGATCAGGTGCAGACACCATCAGGTGACATCATTTCAGTAGAAGCAGTCCATCAGTGGCACCCAGCAATGTTGAGTAGGTGCAGACACCATCAGGTGACATCATTTCAGCAGAAGCAGTTCATCAGTGGCACCCAGCATTGTTGAGTAGGTGCAGACACCGACAAGTGACATCATTTCCATAGAAGTAGCTCCATCTGTGCACCCAGTAATGTTGAGCAGGTGCAGAGAGCAACAAGTGACATCATTTCAATAAAAGCAGTTTCATCAGTTGCACCCAGCAATGATGAGCAGGTGCAGAGAGCAGTCCATCATATTCACTATCACTGATCACACTGTTCATCAGAGTTTATAAGCAGAAAGTAATCATGTCCTAGTGGCACCAATCATGTAGAAAAAGTACAAGTAACAGTCCATAATATTCACTATCACTGATCACACTGATCATCAGAGTTTATAAGCAGAAAGTAAACATGTCCTATTGGCACCAATCATGTAGAAAAAGTACAAGTAACAGTCCATAATATTCACTATCACTAATCATACAGTTCATCAGCAGAAATTAAACATTTCTAAGTGTCACACATCATGTTGAAAAGTGCAGGTAACAGTTCATAATATTCACCATCACTAATCAGACAGTTCAAGCATGAACAATAGTTTGAATACACATACAAATGCTTTTACAATGCTCTTACACTAAACATACAAATTCTAATAAACACACAAATGATATCAGATAATTGTCATATTAACTATTACAAATACACAAATACCAGTAAACCTATAATATTTATGGGTGTCAGTGCAAGCCACTACAAGCAAATAAAATAATATTTAGGAGATAGGTGGGTAGGATTACGAAAGGAAAACACACAAAACACACTCACTCATCTTTCATCCACATTAAGTACTACTGTGTAATTGAATAGTGTTAACTGTGTAAATGCAATTCTGTCAAATTTTGATGTTCATCATGTGTATCAAGTGGTAGTGGCAGCAATGTATAACAGTCAATAATAGTTAAGTCAACGTCATAGTCATCATGTCAAGACCAATGTTTGCCAAGCCAAATAAAAATGTACGGTTGCTGAACAACTGTCAGTGAGCCAAGATATGCAATTACTTCCTCTCTCCAAAAAAAAAAAAAAAAAAAAATATGTACTGCTTAGTGATTTAACAAAGTGTGTGTGTAGACAATCTTCTTTCCACTTGAGTGTTCTAGTCTGCTATCTTCATCCTCCTTGTTCCATATAGACCAACAAAAAAATATGCACCTCACTTACTTTACCTCTTATACACCAAAACTCCAATAATCATCAGCATCACATAATCTCAATACTTCAATAATACCTCTTACGTCGATACATATAACCTTATCATTAATAGCATTTACCTTACCTCTTATCCACAAAAACTCCAATAATCATCAACTTCACATAATCTCAATACCTCAATAATACCTCTTCAATACGTCGACACATATAAACCTTATTATCAATATCATTTTACTTCCATAACAACTCTTTCCTCTAGTCAGTCTCCTCGAACAAGTACAGATAAAATCCTAATGCAAACCTCATGATCCCATACAATCCGAAGACACAATGTCAACACACAACCTCTGTGTAATCCATCTGATCCAAATCTTCTACTCATTATGAATTATAAACAAAAGAAATGCATACATGACCTCTAACAGACTTAGTTCGAATAACTCTCAGTAATTAAGTACGATTACGGAGTGTGAATGATCCTAATATTTCACAGTGTGTACACCACTTCAAGAATTATGGCAAACGGAAGCAAACATGTGGAGTATTTCTTGTGTCAAGTGTCACTTCCTATTTCAATTGCTCACGAAAAATGCAGTGTAATAACTGTCAATGGTCTAAACCTAGTTTCGGTATGTCATGTCGTTAGCTTCCTTCCTATTAGCATAAATTTATACAGCTTCCATAAAACCTACAGCTCATGTGACTTCTATGACTTTCTTGTACTAAAGTCGCTCGTCGAATTACTGCAGTTCATTTTCTTATGTTAAAATATAAAGCACTGAGCGTAAGCAAAACAAGCAACAGCGAGTAAATATACCAGTAGTGAACAGAATGTCAACAAGTGGATGCAGCACAATTTCTACAACGAGGCTTCGCCAAGCGAACAATCCGTAACCCATACCACAGCATAACCCAAACTCCATGTCCGTACACTGTACATCAGCATTGCTATATACCAAATTAAAGGGTAGTTGTGACGACAAACAGAAATGTATAAATATGCAATTTATACGCATAGCAGTAAACATATATCTTACGTAATAAACAGGTCATTAGCATCATATCAGCATAAGCAAATAAATGTTCATATGTCATCTTAATAAGTAAACATGAAGGCGCAAGCAGATAAATCACAAAGTATAGCTTACACTCCTGGAAATGGAAAAAAGAACACATTGACACCGGTGTGTCAGACCCACCATACTTGCTCCGGACACTGCGAGAGGGCTGTACAAGCAATGATCACACGCACGGCACAGCGGACACACCAGGAACCGCGGTGTTGGCCGTCGAATGGCGCTAGCTGCGCAGCATTTGTGCACCGCCGCCGTCAGTGTCAGCCAGTTTGCCGTGGCATACGGAGCTCCATCGCAGTCTTTAACACTGGTAGCATGCCGCGACAGCGTGGACGTGAACCGTATGTGCAGTTGACGGACATTGAGCGAGGGCGTATAGTGGGCATGCGGGAGGCCGGGTGGACGTACTGCCGAATTGCTCAACACGTGGGGCGTGAGGTCTCCACAGTACAGCGATGTTGTCGCCAGTGGTCGGCGGAAGGTGCACGTGCCCGTCGACCTGGAACCGGACCGCAGCGACGCACGGATGCACGCCAAGACCGTAGGATCCTACGCAGTGCCGTAGGGGACCGCACCGCCACTTCCCAGCAAATTAGGGACACTGTTGCTCCTGAGGTATCGGCGAGGACCATTCGCAACCGTCTCCATGAAGCTGGGCTACGGTCCCGCACACCGTTAGGCCGTCTTCCGCTCACGCCCCAACATCGTGCAGCCCGCCTCCAGTGGTGTCGCGACAGGCGTGATTGGAGGGACGAATGGAGACGTGTCGTCTTCAGCGATGAGAGTCGCTTCTGCCTTGGTGCCAATGATGGTCGTATGCGTGTTTGGCGCCGTGCAGGTGAGCGCCACAATCAGGACTGCATACAGGGCCAACACCCGGCATCATGGTGTGGGGAGCGATCTCCTACACTGGCCGTACACCACTGGTGATCGTCGAGGGGACACTGAATAGTGCACGGTACATCCAAACCGTCATCGAACCCATCGTTCTACCATTCCTAGACCGGCAAGGGAACTTGCTGTTCCAACAGGACAATGCACGTCCGCATGTATCCCTTACCACCCAACGTGCTCTAGAAGGTGTAAGTCAGCTACCCTGGCCAGCAAGATCTCCGGATCTGTCCCCCATTGAGCATGTTTGGGACTGGATGAAGCGTCGTCTCACGCGGTCTGCACGTCCAGCACGAACGCTGGTCCAACTGAGGCGCCAGGTGGAAATGGCATGGCAAGCCGTTCCACAGGACTACATCCAGCATCTCTACGATCGTCTCCATGGGAGAATAGCAGCCTGCATTGCTGCGAAAGGTGCATATACACTGTACTAGTGCCGACATTGTGCATGCTCTGTTGCCTGTGTCTATGTGCCTGTGGTTCTGTCAGTGTGATCATGTGATGTATCTGACCCCAGGAATGTGTCAATAAAGTTTCCCCTTCCTGGGACAATGAATTCACGGTGTTCTTATTTCAATTTCCAGGAGTGTACATACCTATCAGCACAACTAATCAGGTGACAATTATAATTTAAATAAATAAGCACAGCAGACACATAATAAAAAAATATGACATCAGTGAAAAAGCAGTGCAGTCAAGCGACGCATAATATATACAAATAACAACCCTGTTCATTAATAATCATTGTCAAAATCAGTTAACGTACGCAAGCACGTCGCTTCACAAGTAATTTTATAGAACATGAAATTTAGCACAAAGTATGAATCACGTAATCGCGAGCAGCAAATTACATATAAAGTACATACCTAAGTGGAAATATGTTACCTGAAATATGAACTCAATTAATAGTTACCTTTTTTAATTTATTAGTTTCTTCTTCGAAATTACATTCTTTCTGAAATTTTCGCGATAGCAAGTCCTCTTAACGTCGGAGACACACAGAATTTACCTGAAGTTCTTAAATATTTCATAGAACCGTATCCTGAAAAATACTGAATGTTAATAACATAATTCATCAAGTTACTATAGCTTTATACTGATTTTATTCGGAGAAAGACTGTGTATTTGTTTACGGCTGTCAGTGCATTCGCACTGAGCGCTCGATCAGCTGTAGGTGCGTGACGTAGGAAGTGATTGTTTGCGGTCAACGACTGCCTTGTGCGGCGCGCAGACTTGACTGTTGCTTTGAGTATGTGCCGCCGCCAAAACACAGCGCGGTATCCTTGTACTCTCCGCATGTTTACATCTAGCTATTAGTTTCTCACAAGTATGTCATTCTACAAAAATTTTTCAAAAGTATATCATTCCACAAAAATTTTAACGTTAGATATATGATGTATTCCCTTAGAGCGCCGAGATTTAAGAGTTTCTACTTCGACAGTGTTATCATGAATAATTTTGCGAATTCTACATGGGCCGTTATAAAGCAGAAAAAATTTGCGACACAAGCCTTTTCCTTTGTGAGACAAACGATGAGACTTAATTAACACCTTTTGACCAACTGACAAGATTTTTAAACGACCAGGATGCTTAGCTGATTTCTCTCTTTTAGCAGCCGCAGAGGAAATATTTTGCAGAGGAAATATTTTGTAGAGCCAGGTTGACAACTTCAGAATGCCGCAGTTTCCGTGTAGGCGGAAAAGGAACGATTTCAGAAATGCGATTTGTCGGTGCTTTGTTTTTTAATATCAGTATAGGCGGTAAAGAAGTTGAATCATTAGGGAGTTCATTCAGAATGTTTTGAAAAATATGAAGATACTGATCCCAAGTTCTGTGATTCTGATGACAATAAAGACGACACAATTTATTGATTTCCTTCATCCATCTCTCTGAAGCGTTAGATTGAGGGTGAAAAAGTGAAATGAAGATTGGTTTAATTTTACGACGCCGTAGAGTACGAAGCCAAATTTTAGAACGAAACTGTGATCCATTATCTGATATAACCTTATCAACATGACCAACTTCTTTAAGAAAATGGTTAATGAAAGCATTAGATACTGAACGAGATGTTGCTTTGCGTAACGGTGTAAAACACACATATTTTGATGTCAACTCTACTGCTACGAAAATGTACGCAAAACCATTAGTAGAACGAACTACTGGACCGAACAAATCAACTGCAGCCATGTCCTTTAATTTCGCTGGAATGATAGGAAACAACGGTGCTCTGTGAGAAACTGTCGGCGGCTTAGCCTTTTGACATAATTTGCATTTGGCAAGAACAGATCGAATACGTTTTTCCATATTATTGAAGTAGCAATTTTCCCGTAATTTATGAAAGCATTTTCTGGGACCAAAGTGTGCATAACTGAGATGCGTATACCAAATCAGCTTATTAACCCACTCATCAGGAATACAAACTAACCAAACAGAGTTGTCGACCGATTTTCGTTTGAAAAGAATGTCATTGCGAACTAAATAATGCTGTCTAATCGCTACGCTTTCCTTTCTCCTCCACTTCTCCTTAATGTCCTTCCAGATTGGATCCTTATTTTGCTCCTTAGCGATGTCCTGGAGCGAAAACGAAATAAAGTTCTCAAACGCAACACCTTGAATATACATCAAACAATAATTGTTTTCCTTGCAGTCCTCTTCAGCACTTTGTTTCAAACCCATAGGTGCACGTGATAAAGCATCAGCAACAATATTTGAAGAACCCTGTATGTAAACAATACTAAAATCAAATTCCTGTAGGTACAACGCCCATCGTGACAATCTGCCATGAGTTAATTTTGTCGACATAAGAAACTCCAGAGCTCGATGATCGGTGTAAACCTTAGTATGTCTGCCAAACAAAAATGTGCGAAATTTTGTAAAAGCCCAAACAACAGCCAAAGCTTCAAGTTCCGTAATCGAATAATTCTTTTCTGATTTAGAGAGAACACGACTTCCAAATGCAATAGTCTTTTGTACGACAACGCCGTTTTCTTCTATCTCTTGAAATAAATGTGCACCTAGCCCTTTGTATGATGAGTCCGTTGCCAAACAAAAATCTTTAGATAAATCCGGATGTGAAAGAAGTGGAGCAGCAACTAAAGCATCACGAAGTTGTTCAAATTCTGACTGAGCTTCCTCATCCCAACACCAATTAGATTTCTTTCCAGATAGTTCACATAAATGAGGTGTGGCCAAATCGTCCAATCTAACAAAGCGTCTAAGAAAATTACTGCGAATTAATTCAGTCGGGCTATAAGGGTTGGAAAGGAACTGATTCTTTCGAATCATGTCTTCAAAATATTCCGCTGGCGTGCGGAACTCAGACTGTTTGAAATTACGCTGCATGATAAGACTGTGTTTGACTCTGTCTTGCGTGTTTTCGGACCAATATGCCGATAGAAATGCATGATAAAAATCATTCAGATTATTACAATCCCTAATGAGTGCGCGCATCCGCGTCGCCGGTTCGTTTTCTAAATACCCACACATAAATTCCAGTTTGAGACTTAGTGGCCAATTTGGTGGAAGTGCGTACATAAATTGATCTAACCAAGAACATGGATGTATGTCATTCTTAGAATTGCGGAAGATCTTAAATTTCCGAACAGTCAAAAAGTGTTTATAGTCAAAGTTTTCGCCTCATGGCGACAAAGACCTACCGCGTCTGTCCCAGTCCGAATGTCGATTATTGTAAAGTTCGCGCGCCTGGCGCTCTCTTGTTGCATCCCGTAAATGAAACAAATTATTTTCTTCAAAGCCCTCTGCTATCTGTGATTCTAGATTTCTTCGGCTGTCTTTTCCTACGATTTCGCCTTCAATTTGTTTGACTTGCTTTTTTTAATGCCTCAAATTCCCTTTTCACGCATTCATTAAATTTTCCCTGATTTTCAACATGCTTATTTATATTCTGGTACTCTTCGGTTTCTGCAAATGGTAATGGTGCTGTATCATCTGAATCTCTGTCCCATTTAAACTAAGATTTGTCAATTTGTCTGAAATCTCCTCAACTCTTTCCGATAAATCACCTATTTGTTTTTTCTGTTTATTTACGTCTTCCGTAAGTGTTGCGACTCGGGTTTCAGTATTAACACATTGAGTAGTTAATTGTTCATACTGTTGTGTTAGGTTATTTATTCTGTCATTTGGTACAGATTCCTCGATTCTCTCAAATATTTCTTCCTTATCCTTTGCACGTTGTAAATTTAACTCTGAAAATTTCTGTACTATCACGCGATCTTTTTCTTCCTGTTCTCTATCCTGTTCCCTTTGTCTAATCTCTACTGCAATTAATCTATTATTGTGAGAATTCAAAATCGGTTGTACTTCTTCTCTGATTTCTTTCTTTAATTCATCTTTCATATTTTTGAAACATGTCCCTATTCGTGAGTCTAGCCGTGTTTCCATTGTTTCCATCTCTGTTTTAATTGTTCCTATTTGTGAATCTAACCGTGTTGCCACTGTTTTTAATTCAGATCCAAACTGTGATCCCAGTGAGTCTAACCGTGTTTCCATTGTTCCCATTTGTGAGTCTAACCGAGATCCCAAATTTAATATTGCACCCATCAACTGCTCCATATTTACCATCAAATTCTAGCCCGTGGAGGAGGGGCATATGAAAGGTGGCTATACTGAGCCACAGCGCCAGAGATCGCGCCAGAGAGTTTTGTTCCGCCGCCTCCACTGGCAGTGATTATTGAAAGGTAGCGGCAGGCAGTTCTTGCCGAGAAGTTGTGGTGGACACTGCTTGTCGTGAAGTCGGAGTGGATATGTGGTAGTAGGGAGTGTTTGTTCCATGTTTTATGCAGTTATTTGATGGGAGAGATAGCAGATGTTATTCTAATGGAGATATTGTAATGATCAGAGTGCATTTCGTCAATATATATGAAGGTAATAAAACGCTATGTTCTTTTATTATTTGTGTGTCTCAAATAAGGCACCATTACAGGTTCAGTCAACAAAGCATCTGGCTTGTGTTCTTGTATTAGAGTGTAATTTTGGTTTTCTTGCACAATTACAGTATTTCTAATTTTCTTTTATCACGTCAGTATAAATGGTATTTAAAATTTCTTGTCTTGTTGAAGAAGAACCGTGCCAGATGTGTACGTTGAGTCATACTTCCGCACACAGAACAGCTACGCTTGTGCTATGTTGGCTTCGTAGATTTTATAGTTGCTGGGGACTTAATTAATTAACTGTGTTAACGAAAATTTTCTTTCATTGTTTGTTGTTATTCTATGCAGTCAGATTGCGTACTAAAACTAGTCAGGGCCAGCCGTTTACGAGACTTGCGTAATCGGACTTACAGCAACTAAAATTATTTTCATTATATATAAATAAAGCCCCCATGCACGAATTCACACTTCCTTCTTTAAAGTTCAAAATTGCCTTATGTGCGTTAAGAAACTCCATACCTAATATAATTTGTGTACTGAGTAATGGAACAATAATAAAATTAGCAGAAAATTCGTATCCTTGACAATTGAAATTTAGGTTGGTCTGTTGTTTAACTTCTACACCTTTTCCAGAAATCGCTCCTCGAATTGTAGTTTTAGAAATAGGTAACACAGGACAGGTAATACTCCTTTCACATATACGAAAAACTGATTCACTAATGACGTTCAATGGGCTCCCAGAATCTAAAACTGCAGTGAACTTATTCTTACCCACACATACTTCAATAACAGGATGTAAAAATGCGTCTACATTATTTTCCTTTTCGTCTAACAAAATGTCTCTCATGTCTTCCAGGCGTACGTAGTGTAAAGCCGTAGTGTCATTACTTTCTGAACCGTCTATATTGCTGCCAGAAGCCGAAGCTGCTAGTCATTGTCGATTGTTTGCGTCACGTCTTTGATTATTCGCGTCATTTCGCGGATCCATTTCTACGATTTGCACTTGTCTCTCTGAAGTTCTGTCACGTGGAGGATGCCAATTAGGTCCCTCCTGTCTGTTAGATACAAATTCTTGGTTGTGTCTGTTATTAAAATTTCTGTTTTCCTGTCTGTCTACATAACTACTTCTTGTGTAATTTCGACTGTCACTTCTGAAATTATTGTTGTATCTACTACCCTGATTATTTCTGTAGTAAGAATTTCTATTACTGTATGAATAATTTCTGTCTTGGTGATACCGATTACTGTTTCCGTATGATTGATCATTCCGGTACGAATTACCGTTGTTATAATTGTCTGTGTAATTTCTGTTAGAACGTCTGTTATTGTCATAAGGCTGGTATCTATTGTCCTGTCTGTTACGTCTGTCATTCTCAAAGTTACCCATATAACGCCCGTTCCGATCGCTATCTCTTTTCTCTGAAAATCTATTGTAAATACTGTTACTGAAAAAGTTACAAGAAGTCCCGTCGTCGTTGTCATACTCAAGTTCTTGCAACAAAGTCTTAAAAGTCTCAATTTCGTCTTTACATCGTCCGGCTAAAGCAATTTGTCTTATGGATTGTGGCAGCTTAGTTAAACAAATGCGAATTAATTCAGTCGGCCTGTAAGGGTTGGAAAGGAACTGATTCTTTCGAATCATGTCTTCAAAATATTCTGCCGGCGTGCGGAACTCAGACTGTTTGAAATTACGCTGCATAATCAGACTATGTTTGACTCTATCTTGCGTCTTTTCGGACCAATATGCCGATAGAAATGCACGATAAAAATCATTCAGATTATTACAATCCCTAATGAGTGCGCGCATCCGCGTCGCCGGTTCGTTTTCTAAATATCCACACATAAATTCCAGTTTGAGACTTAGTGGCCAATTTGGTGGAAGTGCGTACATAAATTGATCTAACCCTGAACATGGATGTATGTCATTCTTAGAATTGCGGAAGATATTAAATTTCCGAACAGTCAAAAAGTGTTTATAGTCAAAGTTTTCGCCTCGTGGCGACAAAGACCTACCGCGTCTGTCCCAGTCCCAATGTCGCTTATTGTCAAGTTCTCGCGCCTGGCGATCTCTTGTTGCATCCCGTAAATGAAACAAATTATTTTCTTCAAAGCCCTCTGCTATCCGTGATTCTAAATTTCTTCTGCTATCTTTTCCTACGATTTCGCCTTCGATCTGTTTGACTTGCTTTCGTAATGCCTCAACTTCCCTTTTAACGCGTTCATTAAATTTTCCCTGATTTTCAACATGCTTATTTATGTTCTGGTACTCTTCGGTTTCTGCAAATGGCAATGGTGCTGTATCATCTGAATCTCTGTCCCCATTTAAACTAAGACTTGTCAATTTGTCTGAAATCTCCTCAACTCTTTCCGATAAATCACCTATTCGTTCTTTCTGTTTATTTACGTCTTCCGTAAGTGTCGCGACTCGGGTTTCAGCATTAACACATTTAGTAGTTAACTGTTCATACTGTTGTGTTAGGTTATTTAATCTGCCATCTGGTACGGATTCCTCGATTCTCTCAAATATTTCTTCCTTATCTTTTGCACGTTGTAAATTTAACTCTGAAAATTTCTGTACTATCACGCGATCTCTTTCTTCCTGTTCTCTATCCTGTTCCCTTTGTCTAATCTCTACTGCAACTAATCTATTATTGTGAGCATTCAAAATCGGTTGTACTTCTTCTCTGATTTCTTTCTTTAATTCATCTTTCATATTTTTGAAACATGCCCCTATTCGTGAATCTAACCATGTTTCCAAAGTTCCCATCTCTGTTTTAATTATTCCTATCTCTGTTTATAAACATGTTGCCACTGTTTTTAATTCAGATCCCAAATTTAATATTGCACCCATCAACTGCTCCGTATGAACTAGTTCAAGATTCCTTTCGCCCCGAACATTTCCCGCAAAACCAGTTTCCTTCGTCATAGCTGTAAAGCTATCTGTGTTCGATACTATTCCAGAATCCTCTATCGTTAATCTCGTATTCTGTGAATTTTCTGATTGAGAAAAATTTTGAAATGGTTCCGGACTATTTTCCCGACTTATTACATTGTTTTCCACTTCATTATTCCTCATATTGTTGTCCTGTGTTGGCGAGTTCGCCATGTCAACAATTTCGTCATTCTCACTATTCATCATTTTCGCCTTTTTCATCGATCGCGTAATCATTTACAAAACATAAAAAATTCGTCACTGTACGAAAATTACACACAATGACTCCTCATCTTCAACAATACCATTCACACGAAATATTTCCCTCAAACACGATTAATCGAACAATTGAAATAATTGCACCAAATCGTCAAACGCGTATACAAGGCAATAAAAATTAAATTTTGAAAAATACCATTAGAAGAATGCCAATTACCAAATCTACACATGCAAAATAGACTACAATTACTAAACTACAAATTACTACTACAATACTACTGTCTACTATTTTTACAATCAGAAGAATTCTAAGGGACGATCCGAAGCAGCGGTTGCCACGTGCATGGGGGCTTAATTAAAATATAATGCAAATATTTTTTGTTTTTAGTAGCTGTATGTCCGATTACGCAAGTCTCGTAAACGGCTGGCCCTGACTAGTTTTTGTAAGCAATCTGACTGCATGGAACAACAACAAAGAATGAAATGAAAATTTTCGTTAACACAGTTAATTAATTAAGTCCCCAGCAACTATAAAATCTACGAAGCCAACAAAGCACAAGTGTAGCTGTTCTGTGTGTGGTAGTATGACTCAACGCACATCTGGCACGGTTCTTCTTCAACAATACAAGAATTTTTTAAATACCAATTATACTGACGTGATAAAAGAAAATTAGAAATACTATAATTGCGTAACGAAAGCAGAATTACACTCTAATACAAGAACACAAGCCAGATGCTTTGTTGACTGAACCTGTAGTGATGCATTATTTGAGATACAGAAATATTAAAAAGAAAAAACAGGGAATTTGTTACTTTCATATATATTGACGAAAAGCACTCAGATCATTACAATATCTCCATTGGAACAACATCTGCTATCTCTCCCATCAAATAACTGCATAAAACATGGAACAACACTATCCACTACCACATCTCACTCCGACTTCACGACAAGCAGTGTCCACCACAACTTCTCGGCAAGAAGTGCCTGCCGCTACTTCTCAATAATCACTGCCAGTGGAGGCGGCGGAACAATACTCTCTGGCGCGATCTCTGGCGCTGTGGCTCAGTGTAGCCACCTTTCAACACGTCTCATAAGTTTTCCTGCTAGTGCGACCACTTTGTCTCAGAAAGAGAAGCATGGTCGTCTCATAGAGCGCTATGTGTTAAAAAAAAAAAACACGACTATATTACTATCACAGTCGGTCTTGGTTCTACAGGTGCACACATGTATTCATGTTAAAAGCTATACCCGCTTTATAAATCGACTTATGGCATTACCTCCGAATGAATTGGTTTTTCCAGACAAATGCCACGACACTGAATATAGACGGTGATCACTGGAGTGTACATTATCAGACCAACAGTGCAGTTAAACGTAGCCCATCATTTAACCTCGTGATAAAATCATAGAATTTTGAAAGTGATTCCTCTGAGGAACGTGGTATGAAACTGGCATTTGCAACTCTCTCATGCCACCGCTTGATATTTCTCCAGTATTTGTAACGTATTCTGTCTCGATGCCATGCCAGAGGTTCTGCGATATATCCACTGGGTTATAGTCAAAGGTTGATTGAGAAGGATCACAAACCGTAGATGGTGTGCTGATTGAGGTCATAAGAAATGTACATAGGCTTTTCATATTTCTAGTGTTACACTCTCCGGTAGAAATGCTGTCTGGGATTAGGAATGAAGTCTTTCCATTCAACCACATACTTGCGTTGGATCCTATGGAGAAGTCCTTTAATGATTACTGTCACTAGTGAATCATATTTCTGGCACTCTCATATCTCGAAACGAATCACCTTTTTCGAACCCATCGGCAACAGTAAAACTGTAGATAGTCCCTATGCCTTCTACAACTGCTGCGATTTCTGCAGCTTTGAACATGTGATCGTTCTGATTTAAGTTGGAACTGAGCAGAAGTCGGAGAGAGCTATATCCACTACATTCTGCAACCCGTGTAGAAACAGAGTGACCTGAGTTAATGCGACATAACCATGTTTTGACCATTCTGTGGGAATTGGAGCATGTTGTCATAGCTCAGTCAACAGTGTACGATGTGTAAGGTTAGTGCCAAACGAAGCCTGCTCCTGCAACACGAGGTAGTATGAAAGACAGTATGGAAACTGGGGGGGGGGGGGGGGGGGAAGAAAGAGTATTTTGCTACTACATCGCGGTGCGCCCCCAAACAACATACCAGTACTGCTGTCTGAAGCAGAATCACGTCCTTCAGGGCCCATTCACATCTATCAGTCCAACATGCTATATTTGTTATTCTGTACAACCAACAGAGAAAAATTACGAACTATAAAAGCTCCACTAATATCATCCGATAGAGAACTCTGTAAGATTTTTACCTCATCTCTCTCCTTCCATATATCGAAAACAAATACTGTCTGCATGCGAGCATTGATCACATGTTATGATCCTATTAAGTATACAGCTATTGATCCATTTCATGGACCAGTATAAAGTTTCATAGCCTGTACTGTAGAAGGATGACTGTATCCCACAAACTATACTGAAAGGCAAAGAGACCCTCCCTGTGCCCATGTGTCGTTGTTTGAAACATTGTTTTTTTCTGCTGTAACACGCTTTGTACACTACCACATATTTTGTTTTTTCCGCCACGATTTCGAGGTTTGTGTCAGGTTCTAAACTGGCATTAACACGTTCTGATCCACTGACTCTCACAGAAAACTAGACATCGCACAGTGTAAATCATGTTGTTACTGCAGCTACCATAACATGCCACACACACTGGATGATTTTAAATAAAAGACAGTTACAACATATGGAAACAGGAAGGGTTTGGCGGCGTTTTGAAGAGTTCCCAAACTGCTGTCCGAAGGTGATTGACGACCTCTTCATTTAAACTCATCTGTCACAGTGACGGAATAGCTGATGGCTCTGTGTTCCATTTTGACTGATTACTCATATTGCAGTCATGTACTCAATCACTATTTCAGTGCTAGCCCCTAAACCAAAACTCTTTCTGCAACTCAAACAAGTGATGTCAGTCAATCATTATATGGTAATCAACAGCATACCAATGGATGGCTGAGATCGAAAAGACATCGTCGATGTACTGTAATAATAAGCATCACAGTTGATAGTGTGAACAATGTTAGCAAGTTTACAGTAATTTCAGCACTGACCAGTGATGCGACAGCATGTTTCCCAATTTCAGTATCATAGCTAAACCGCCCCTCCTCTACTTTGCGAGTATCATTGTGAATGTAGATAGATGACTGTACAGTACATCCATTCATTGTTAATTCACGAACACATACATCATCAAAGTATACCAGACAGTGCACCGCATATTTCTAGTACCTCGAGCATAGTGCTTAATTTACGAGTCACAGAGCATTCTCGCAGTCTTAGGATAAAATTAAAGACTGAAAAACTCCCTCACACTGTCCTTGACCAAAATGCCTTGCAGCACCGTTACCAATTTAATATGCAGCCAACCAGAAGTAGAGCTCTACATTCCATGTCTCGTGAATGAATGGAGCTTGCCGAGTCCTTGGCCATCCAAGTGCACAAGATCTCTCCAGATGCGCCCATGTCGAGGAGGTTAACACTCCTTATCGTTTGAACACTCCTTATTATTTGAAAGTGTTGTGATGTAACAGCAGACGGTTAAGAAGAACAAGAAACGGGTGATTTTTACGCATGATGGGGCTCCTGACTGACGGCGTTCGAAGCATTTTACATGAATCAACTGTTCTATCAATTTTACAGTATTATACTAGTGTTTGTGATCAGTACCAGGAGGGTATTGGTAAGAGAGAACATAAACACACGCACTCCTAAGGCTACACAGATCTGCACTTAAGACAGGCAATAATGTTAGATCGCTTGAGGCTCTGACGTATCAGTCATATGGAATACAACACTGTTAATATTCCAATGTAAGAAATATATTTGCAGTGCATGACATACCTCCTTCTTGTAGATTTCTCTACGATAAACTATGGTAAAAACTGTAAAACGAAAAAACAACTTCCTTAAAACAGTCTGCTGGTCTTCAGGCATCGCGCCAGCAATGGTAAACACATGCACATCCAGAGGGTGACTTGGCTCTTATTTACAGGGACATGTGACATCAGTATAACTCTCGAAGAACTCTAACTGTAGACGTGACTTTCACCTTCTGTTTTCTGTCAGCAGTGGCCTGAAAGCAATAGCTCGCGTCTCATGCGTTCATCTATCTGGTGGTGGTTTGTAGCGGCATCAATGTGTGCGTGCGTTGGAACAGTTTGCTGTACATTGCAGTTGACGATAATTCGAAAGCGTTTTTTATGTGCAGTGAGTGTCTGTGCACTGCATTGTTTTAGGCTGTTTAAGCATTGTGAGTGTGTTTGCTTAGGGCATTACGCACACATTACCTTTTGACAATTCACAAGTTGTTTTCATGTCTGTTGCATTATTTTCTGAACAGGTGTGCAGGCTGTCCAATGCATGATTTTCACTGTTGACGATTAGCAAGTGTGTTTGCAGAGCATTCTTTTGACAACTTACGAGTTGATTGCGTCTCTGCACATCAGTGTACTGCATTATTTCGGTGATTTACGAGTAGTTTGCAGGTCTGTAGACTATTTACTGCGATCTCAAGCATGCCAGCATGAGTGTTTTCTATCAGCGCAATAAATAAACTATGTGATATCCATCCCTAAATAAATGTATGCATTATTTCGACAGTTTATAATTAGTGAGCCTGTCTGCACATCAGTGAACTGCATTATTTCAGCGATTTACAAGTAGTTTGCTGTTCTGTAGGCTGTTCATTGCATTATTTCGATAGTTTACAATTAGCAAGCGTGTTTGCAGGGCATACATGCATTATTTTGACAGTTCACGCGTAGTTTGCAGGTTTGCACATCAGTGGACTGCATTATTTCGGTGATTTACAAGTAGTTTGCAGGTCTGTAGGATGTGAATTGCGACCCCAAGCACGTCAGAGTGAGTGTTTTGTATCAGTGTAATAAATAAACTACTTGAAATCCATCCCTAAATAAATTGTTCCAAAATAAATAAAGTACAATCCTTCCTCTCTCCAGCAGATGGACAGAGAGTGAGTCTTTTTCCCACCATTTTCCCCCAGACCGCCACGGGATGAACGAGCAGTCTGGTGGCAGTACCGTGTACTAGGTCAGTTGGACTCCGGACCACATGGTGGACACACTGGATGGAGCTACTGCATCATATTGTTTAAATAAAGACTGCCGGAAAATTACAGACTTATGTCCATCCTATCCAGCAGCCCAGCATAGTCTGAGTCTTTTTTTCCTCCCAATCTGCCATCTTGAATTATGTAATGGTAGGGATGACAGTGCCCTCTAGTGGCAGTACTGTGTACTAGGTCAGTTGGATTCCAAACCTCATGGTGGACACACTGGATGGAGCTACTGCCTGAAATTGTTTAAATAAAGACTGACTACAAAATAAAGACTTACATCTATCCTATCCAGCTCAGGCTGATTCCTTTCCCAGCCAGTTAGTAGGAAGAGGTGGTCGTTAGTGGAGGTAGTGCAAGTGACCTTTTTTCCCCATGAACATTTGAACTTCCTGACAACAGCTGGGGAGGATGGGGAGGAGGGAGGGGAGGAGGTTAGGTTAGTGGACGTAGCCCAATTGACCTATTTTTCCGCCAAAATTTGAACTTTCCTCCATGACGTCATTGTGACATTGCCATATCTATCGTCGCCACTTTGGATTGGACATCTTGAATAAATTTGGCAACAATGGAGGGTGGGATGGCGCCCATGTTGTTTCACTACTGCTGACACCCGTCATGTCCCATTCCTCTGCTTCCAGGATACCCTTATTAGCGATGAAGAACCCCTTTGTTAATTGTATGTCCTCTACGCTAAAATTATCTATAGAAACTGGTACCTTCTCCCCAGCCTTTGTTTATTGTGCGCATACAATATCTCTTTTAACCAAGCAATCCGCCAGATCTACTGCTTCATTCTCTTCTAACAGTTTCACCACACACAAAATTCTCACTGGCAAACTAGACTCAACAGTGACCCAAAGTGAGTTCCCAGTACCCTTAAGGGGACCTTGTACATGAAATTCGTTGACATTTGACATTTTCTGTTTTCTAATCCATAATGTACTTTGGACTTCCCTGAACATTTTGGTATATAATGCATTAAAATCAGAAAATTGAGAGACCTTCAAATAATATTTTGAATGTTGACGTGTGACTGTCAAATTTCGCACCTACTCATATACTGCCATGTTCAGCAGTCATATCTTGGGAACTACACAGTCTAGAAGTCTGTGAATTGCTCTGTTTTGTGAATAACTGCACAGAAGTTGGCATTACGAATAAACAATTAAGTCCTTTGTTTCGGATACTACTTTTCGTTGAAAGTAGTGTGATTATCAGCTATTTTAGTAGTAAGCTAACTTCTACTGGTTTTTGAAGTTCTCAGTAAGTACTGCCAAGTTTGTACAGCGAACCAGAAGAACAGATTACTTCATAAGCAGCAGTGTATAAAAAAATTATGATGGCTCAAGTGGAGGAATGGAGGTAAAAGGAGCAGTTAACATTTCCCAGCTTTCGCACAAGGAGAGAGGTGTCAGATATGTGAATTACTTAGTTGAGGAGACAGCAAGGCTTTCATTGCAGTACAAAACAGTAAGCCATTGGATGTTCCTTTACAAAATCTCGAGTGTGAAGGACATGTCAAGAAAAGGATATGAATACGTTTGTGTAACCTAAAAACCGTGGTGGGTAACATAGAACTGTCTGATGGCAAGACAATAAAAAGTGCTGGAAGACTAATGGACAAAGTAATTGAAGAATTACAGGAATATTATGGGAAGGCCATTAGAGACAACTGTGACAATTTAGAGAAGATGAAAACAGCTGTGTGCAGCACTTTGTGTCCATCTCCATCAATGTTGTTGTGGTCTTCAGTGCTGAGACTGGTTTGATGCAGATCTCCATGCTACCCTACCCTGTGCAAGCTTATCTCCCAGTACTTACTGCAACCCACATCCTTCTGAATCTGCATAGTGTATTCATCTCTTGGTCTCCCTCTACGATTTTTACCTTCCACGCTCCCCTCCAATGCTAAATTTGTGATCCCTTGATGCCTCAGAACATGTCCTACTAACCGGTCCCTTCTTTTTGTCAAGTTGTGCAACATACTCCTCTTCTCCCCAATTCTATTCAATACTTCATCATTAGTTATGTGATCTACCCATCTAATCTTCAGCATTCTTCTGTAGCACCACATTTCGAAAGCTTCTATTCTCTTCTTGTCCAAACTATTTATCATGCATGCTTCACTTCCATACATGGCTACATTCCATAAAAATACTTTCAGAATCGACTTCCTGACACTTAAATCTCCATCAAACACATGTGTAAATATAGGAAAGCTGAATTTTCTGGCACTCTTCATGAATTTACACATAAACATTTTCTTCCTTTAGCAGTAATGGACACAATGAAACCTATTTACAGAGATTTGGCAATTCCTGTGCTACTAAAGAAGTGTTTACGTGGGAAGACCCAGAATGTGAATGAGTCCTTCAATAATGTGTGGTGCCGTGTGCCTAAAAACGTATTTGTTGGCCTTATGACTCTAATGTTAGCAGTGTCTGATGCTGTAATAACCTTTAATGGTGGATACTATGAAAGACTTAAGGTTCTGGAGAAGTTAGGTGTAATATTTGGACAGTACACAGCTAAAGGACTGCGAGAACTGGACGAGCTTCGTGTACATAAAGCAGAGTTAGCTGCTCAGCAAATGACAAAAGAAGCAGAAAAGAAAAGGAGGAGGCAAGCTCTGGGCTGTTGTGACACTGAAGAAGACACAGACTCTGGGCCAGGGCAATTCTAGCGCATAAACGATGCAGAATTGTAAGTCTGTATAAGAATTTGTAATAAAAAAGTTTTAAACCTCAATATCTCTGAACTACATTTTTTGCAATAGTGACCCGTTTTCTAACAAAGTACTGACGGTAGAGGCATGAAATTTTCACAGCATGCCAAGTGTGAGATTCAACACGTATGGAACTAGAATAATTAAAATATCCTGAGTTGCTTTGTTTTTATGTTCATTTATTTACAAAATTCTGTCAAAAAATCGAGTGTTTGAGAAAAGAAAAGATAACGTGCCCCACAATACAATTTTAGTAACAATTCTAGTTCACTGTATCTAGAAAGGTGCATTCAATAATTATGGAAAATTGTAAGTTAGTGTCTTAAAAAGTTTCCAAGATAACGGGTCACAAAATCCGTTAATTTATCATTTTCGGCGTAGGACATAGTCCACTTAAGTACACAATCGTGCGAATCAAGTCCTAGTGTGGCCGTTCGTGGTTTAATCGGTGTCTTTCACGACAGACTCCCCTCGCGATATCGCTACACTGGCAGTGGCTTCACCTAAATGAAACATTTTTCTGTCAAGTTCCACCCATGATGCCAAAGATCGATTATAGCACAATGCCTATATATGAAAGCTAATCCCAAAATCATGTCATAGCCCTCACTCATGCGTAGCACAATCTCCACATACTGTTTAAATTTAACAGCATTCAGGCAAAAGTCTATGGCCACCGATCTTAATGGTGTGGCATCATTATCACACACTCCACACAATCAGTACCGTGGTCCGTCCTGTTGCTTACATTTCACCATATCACTAATGTGGACCGACACATGCGCCCGTGCGTCCTGCAACCCATTTTTCCTACTATTCTTCTTATCGCACCTCTATGTACAATTTAGTAGCATCCAAATTTACTGGGAATGACCATAGATGGACTTGGAGTTCCTGTTGGCCTTTAACACCTTATTCTCCCCAGGTCCTCTACTTCTCAGACTACTACTTCCTCTTACTTTATTCACTTCACACTGAGGGTGGCGACACTGCCTCCTTACATGCCCCGTTCGTCCACACCTGAAACCTTTATACTAGATGCAAACACTGTCGGTTTACCCTGCAGTTCAGTCAACAAATTGATCTCCCAACACTCTATAGCTAACCATACTGCTGTGCACAAATCCGTCGGACCCCCAGTCCGTACACATCTTGACATTTCCGCGTGCAACCCTCTTAAAAAAGCATCGCGTGCCCCCTGTCAGCTTCATACAAAATAATTTCGTAGACGGCAGCATCCTTTCCTAATTCATAGGTACATCCATTAATTTTCCTTATTCTATCCGCTAATTGTTCCACAGTTTCCATATTTCTCTTATTTAATACTCGTAATGATTCCCTTCACTGTCGGGCATTATTTCGTTTTGTATACCTCTGAATGACTCCTTCTTTAATTCTTCAAATGTTGTGCATCCCTTAAGAGCTGCTGTATTCCCTACGTAAGCTTTAGTTTCCCCTGTTAGTATCAGTTTTCTAACACTCAATAATTCCTTATCAGACCAACCTTCCATCTGAACTAGATTTTCAAGGTCTCCCACAAAGACCTGCACATCCTCAGTTGCCTTACCGGGAAAAGGAAGAATTCAAATGTTCAAATATGTGGGAATTCCTAACGAACGAAACTGCTGAGATCATCGGTTCCTTGACTAACACACTACTTAATCTAACTTAACGCTAAGGACAAGACACACACCCATCCCCGAGGGAGGACTCTAACCTCCAGTGGGAGGGGCCGAAGGAACAATTAAACTTGCGACTGACGAATCTATACGCCGCTGTGACGATCGCGATTCTGTATTATCCAGTGTTAATTGTACTACCTTTTCTAACAATATTCATACTGCTTCCAGCTCTGACGCTTCTTGTGTCTCTAGTCTGTCGAAGCTTTGTCCTTGAAAACACTCATTTTAAGAACTAACACTCGCAAGTCAAGAAAACAAAATACATTATCTTACGTCTAGTCATGAGCCATCTCGACTCCCGGCGCTGCCTAGCCGTATGCCCCCAACAATTACATGTGTAACATTTTACTGGAACTAATTCTGTTCTTGGCGTTGAGTGGCCTCAAGGTTACACTGTGCACATCTAACAAGCACTAACCAATTGTGACTTCCATTAACTCCAAACCGAGACAGTTCCATTGATTCCCTACATGCAATAAAATCTACTTTACAAAATACACGACTGTCAAACCTCTTCTCCATGACCAAAATACAATCATAATTTTTGGACGTAGCATACCACAGGCTGCAGGTTCAGACGTTGCTCTAAGGAGGTGACATCAATGTCTGACACCAGTGTTACATGACACATGGATTGTCACCCATGGAGAGCGAAATAAGACGTCAGGGCGACAGTAGATTTGTTTAATTAACTTCTTTATTCCAGCCCTCAGCTGTAGGTACACCAGGAATAGGTTGGTGGAGGCGTCCAGTTGCCTCTCATATGAAACAACATATGTCCAGCATTGCTGACAGTGCGAAGTGCGAGGCCGAGCTTGGCACCTCTCAAATGCTGCTATCAGTGATGTCTCTGGAGGCGGCCGTGATGATAGCGCGGCAGCGCAGCTGACAATTCCGCAGAAGTGGCCGTGACCTCCCCCCCCTCCCCCCCCCCCGCCCCCTCAGTGACCAGATGACCCACTGCTCTGGCGGCAGCTGCCTTATGCTTTCATAACTCAGGGCAGGCTGCCTTGCCCCGTGGTAGAACAGTGGACCCTGTACTGTCTTCCAGGATTCGCTCCAGCTGTCACTGGCTTGTGGTGCGGGCTCTAATACTGAGATGAGATTATTTTAGTACACAAATGACTGACTACTTATATGCTCAAGAATATGTTTGTTTATGGCTTAAGGTATACACTCTAAACACTTCCGTGTTGACAATTGAGTTAAGGCTTCCATCCTTCCGCTAGCGTACTGCAGCATTGGATGTTGGTATACTGCACCCACTTTTCTCTGCTTCACAATGCCTGTCGGCCATGTTTTGCTTCGCGATGTATAATACCCTTGCCTGCCTGTGGCTGGCTCTGTTGCAACCCATTTCTCCTCTGGCATACTTTTTGACTGAGTGCGGTCGATACACTACACTTTGGAGGAGAAGTGGTGTGGCACCACTCAATGGGTTGCTTTTTTATTTCTGATTCGAAATGATAAACCCATGTTTCATCTCCTTGTGATCTGCAAGCAATTCCTGCACAGGTGATCCCTCGTTGCTCTTTATGGTTGTTCTAGGTGGTGAGGAACCCAGTGGGTAGACACCTTTGAGTACACCAACTGGTGGATGAGAATATCATCGTTACCAGCAATCACATCCAATTGAGCAACGAGGCGATTGATTGTGTGTCATTGATCAGCTCGAATGAGAGTGTCCGCACATTCCAACATTGCAAGAATCACAGCTGTGTACGACTGGCCAGAAGGTGGGCGATCGGACAGGTCTGTGCGACCTTGGTATGATGATGATAGATGGCTTGCCCAACGACTCACCATTCTTGTGTTCACTACCAGGTCACCATAGACATTCTGCACTTGTCTCTGAATATCTGTAATACTCTGGTTTTCTGGAAAAAGAAACTCCTTTCTTGTGTTCACTACCAGGTCACCATAGACATTCTGCACTTGTCTCTGAATATCTGTAATACTCTGGTTTTCTGGAAAAAGAAACTCAATTACAGCTCTCTGCTTGGAATGCACTTTTGTTACAGACGGCATTTTGAAGGCTACATGTAGTGCTGCCACCTGTTGGAACTTCACGAAACTATAGGGGCTGTAAGGGGGAATATTCTATGACATCCCACAACAAATTCTGCAATTTTTCGAATTAAATAGGCCGTGAAAAAATGTGTAGTGTTACTTACTGAACACACCTCGTAAACTATATACAAAAACCTACCTCGTGAATCAGTCTTACTATTACTGAAAAGCGTATCAAAATCCCTACATTGGTACCTGAGACTACCCTTCACATAGACAGAATTGATGGCGGGGATTTTAATTTATAATACGTATAGGAGATATTTTTATACACAATAAATAGTTAATGTTTCCTTCAATTCCTAGGTAGCATACAGATATGTAAACAAGCTATAAATGAACGAATGAATAACTCTCGAATCATCGTACAATGCAAAGATGGCACCACTCCATGCACTCGCCCATTACACCTATAATTGATAGGTATACTCAAAGGCACAAAAAGCAGACCTCTGAGACAGCTAAACTCGGCCGCCGTCATAAATGACGCGCACTTTAATACAACTCCATTAGCTGTCAGGACCCCGTTTCTACCGTTCCAAGCTGAGTTTAACTTACATTATGGAATTCAGTATGTGCCGACCGGGAGTATGTGTTCAAGCGTATAAAGTGGTGTACGACATTTCAGGTGCTCAGAGCAGTAAATAAGTGTATGAAATAAAGACAAGTAATATACAATATGTATAACAACAACGAGAGAACAATAAACCCATCCTCGTCTGGGACGAGGCAGCTAACATTGACGTGGACGTGGACGAGACATCCAACCGCACGAGAGAGCGCCGTCGGCACACGGGACGAGCTTGTTGACGTGATTTAAGAGTCTCAGCGCTCTCCAGCGGCCATTTTCGGCTTTATTTGGCTCGCAGACCACGTAGTTGTTGTTGTTGTTGTGGTCTTCAGTCCTGAGACTGGTTTGATGCAGCTCTCCATGCTACTCTATCCTATGCAAGCTTCTTCATCTCCCAGTACCTACTGCAACCTACATCCTTCTGAATCTGCTTAGTGTATTCATCTCTTGGTCTCCCTCTACGATTTTTACCCTCCACACTGCCTTCCAATACTAAATTGGTGATCCCTTGATGCCTCAGAACATGTCCTACCAACCGATCCCTTCTCCTGGTCAAGTTGTGCCACAAACTTCTCTGCTCCCCAATCCTATGCAATACTTCCTCATTAGTTATGTGATCTACCCATCTAATCCTCAGCATTCTTCTGTAGCACCACATTTCGAAAGCTTCTATTCTCTTCTTGTCCAAACTATTTACCGTCCATGTTTCACTTCCATACATGGCTACACTCCATACAAATACTTTCAGAAATGACTTCCTGACACTTAAATCTATACTCGATGTTAACAAATTTCTCTTCTTCAGAAATGCTTTCCTTGCCATTGCCAGTCTACATTTTATATCCTCTCTACTTCGACCGTCATCAGTTATTTTGCTCCCGAAATAGCAAAACTCCGTTACTACTTTAAGTGTCTCATTTCCTAATCTAATACCCTCAACATCACCCGACTTAATTATCGTGACGAAAATGAATGCGCGTAAAACAGCTCCATTAACTCTGTTAGCAATTGTCGAAGAAGAGTGGAGAAAATCGCAAAGAAGATTCCCGACTTGTTCATGGCTTGAACAGCGACTTGCTGGCAGAGGAGCATTACATAATACTGAACAGCAATTTGAGATACCTGTTAGTAGAAATTGACCTCAACTCAATTTTCATCCCATTTTCGATTTTAAATTGAATGTAGTTAAGCTATAGCATCTAACGTCAGTTTGTGTGTGCATAATACCCATATTCTCGATGTTGCGTTGACTATCAACACCCTGAAAAAACGTGCTACATCATATAGATGTCAAGACCGAGCTTCATTTCGTTCAAATGGTTCAAATGGCTCTTAGCACTATGGGACTTAATATCTGAGGTCATCAGTCCCCTAGAACTTAGAACTACTTAAACCTAACCAACCTAAGGACTTCACACACATCCATGCCGGAGACAGGATTCGAACCTGTGACCGCAGCGGTCGTGCGGTTCCAGACTAAATCGCCTTGAACCGCTCGGTCACAGCGGCCGGCCTTCATTTCGTAATTTCATTCGAATGGAAGAGATTTTACGAAGCTGCTCATCATCAATGGAAAAGAAGTTTAGTGGCAAGATAGAAACTTAAGCCAGTCCATAAACCCAAAGATGGGAGTGTATACTCTACAGAAAGTTTAGGCGTAACAAAAAGTACTTCTGTTTACTTTAAGACATTTACTGACAGTGACATGGAGGTTTTTGCCTAACAGTAAATACATTATTTACAATAAATGCTTCCATTAAATGAATAAGGAAGACCCAGAATCTTTAAGAAACCGAAACGTGAAAAAAATTAGGAGGTAGACGCTATTCTTATACGTTTCTCTTCATAGGTCATCAACTGTGCTACAGGTTCGACGTTGCAACCAGGTGTCCATATATGGCATACACTACAAATGACATTATTTGATATTAAATATGAAAACTGTACCAAAAATACGTGCTTTTGATTGATTATCACTGTTCTGTAGCATTGAAACCGTGTACTTTCGTAGCACACAAATTGTAACACTAAAAAAATCAACTACAGTGAGCCTTTACATACTGATACGTAGTTTCATTTAATTATAACAACTTGTAGCTAAAACGACGCGTTCGCGAGAGACCCGCAATTTACTGATGCTCTGAAACAGCTTATTTTCATACAATGAACTCATTTTCATAAAGAAAACACACCAAATACGATGTTTAACGCCATACGATATGGCGACTCCTTTCTTCTGCTTCTGACGTACAACGATGTCGCATTTTATTGGCCACATTCCTCTTCACGTGGCATAATTGGACGTGTCAGATTGTTTATTTCACTCTCCGTAATGTACTGGAACGTGAAATTCCACTCTGTGACGTTACCAACTCCTCATCAAACCGCGTTTTCATGTCCCATAAGAGGAAGCATAAAGATCGAAGACCGAGAGAAAAGTTTCAGATTAAAAGCGCGTGAGACAGGGATGCATTTTATCCTCACTACTGTTCTATCAGTATATTGAAGAAGTAATGAAATAAATAAAAGCAAGATTCAAAAGTAGGATTAAAATTCTGAGTGAATGACTATCAATAGCAAACTATATCAATAATTATAAATGTGAACACTCCGTGGGGGAAGGGGGGGGGGGGGCGGCAGTACAGTATGAGATTTCGAGCTGCGGTGTGTGACATATCGTCAAGCCAAGAAATAAACAACATTCAGAGTTCTAAATCTGAGTACACTTGGATCACTTTTTGGCCATTCACGTTGTTGGAGAACCATGGTGCTATCTGAGCCGTCATCGCTCAAGAAATTTACAGAAATATCAACTGCAGCGGAGCAACGAAAAGAAGTTAAGTTTACGCCAACATGTTTTTTTCTGATCGAGTTCTACGTCCAACTTCAAGAACTTTTGTTTGCATTACGTTCTTCAAGATTAATAGTCCTAAAGACTTTTACTTTGATTTATTTATTTTTTCGACAGTTGGCATCAGCTGCAAGGTGGTTACACCTTAAATGAACCTACATCTTCGCCCATAAGAACTATCACCTTAAACCAGCCAACCTGCGCCGAACATTGGATGCTAGGCTCTGCTGTCACAAAGCAAAGTAAAGAGTGGGCCCAGCTGGTAGCACCTTATATGGGTCTCTTGCCAGGATTTGAGGTGAAGATATTCAATGATTCTGAAGACTGAAGAGAACCTTGCATCTCATTGATGGATAAATCAGAGGAACTGTCTTCAAGAAACGGTCGACGGTGCTCAAGAAGTCATCTGAGCTGCGGAAGAACTGAAAAAAAGGGGGAGACTGGTCTCCAAAATCCAGAAAGAACGCCAATCTAGGGGAAGACAATCTTGAACCAAAATAAAATGAATCTCCAGTTCGGGGGTGGGGCGTCAGGCCATTTCCCCGTCACTTTGTAAAAGACGTACATTATCAAGAAGCCCAATATTTGCCATAGTGATAATAAATCATGTTAAAAACTATTGAATTTTTTGCGTAATATTCACCTTGTATGATGTACAGCTGCTTCAACAGCACGATGCATAGATGTACGCTGCTGTCCACACCCCTTCACACATCAGAGCCATGCTTATCTGAACAGGCAGACACGTGAGATCAGTTGATATTATTGCACGTACAATAGCCTACTTACTCACTCGCGATCATCGTAACAAAATTATCGATATGTGAGCGCAGCTATGGGGAACACCCAGTAATAATCGTAATAATAATAATGATAATTTCGTGTAACTCCATGGCAGGTTGCAAGTCTTTGAATTCGTCTTCGTTTCGGGGACTGCAAATTTCCGTGGTCGATTCGAAATTCGATCTCGCATGTTCTTTTGTTCAAAGTAAGAGCTTTACCACAAGACCACTACGAACTACGTCGACTATACATGGAAAGTGAAAAAGGTCTTTAGAAGTTTTGAATGATATATAAATTTATTGAGATAACTTACACAATCGGTAGATGGATCATTTTGTTGAAAAGAGTTTCAAGTTTGATTCATGTAGTGCATCAGTACCCATTCCGCCACCAGGAACACCAGCGTAGTGCCAGTTAAATGGCTACTTTCACTTTCTTCTTCATGTAGAAAACTATCACTTGTGTTGTATATCTGGAGATATTTGAAAACTTGTTAATTTCGTAGGTCGATGAATATTACTGAGATGGAATAGTTTACTACCAGCAGGAGGATTCACCACATAATTTCCTCACGGAAGTTCGAGGTCTTCTCGATAACCTCTTCCTAGGTCGGTGAATTGGCCCTGAAGGGGAACTCGCATGGCCATCTAGCTCCCCAGACTTGACGCCACTGGATTTCTTTCTCTAGGGTGTTTGCGTTGCTCCCCTATCAAACAATTTATCTACGATGCCGCTGCATAAGGTACGCCCGATTTGCTGCAACAAGTGGAGGAAGAAATTGAATACCGGTGAGATGTTTGCTGCATCGCAAATGGTAGTCACATCGAACAGATAAGACACTTGACACTTTCATGTGAAACTTGAGGTTGTTTGCTACAAAATGACATATCTACCGTTTCTGCAAATTATCTCAATAAATGTCTGTGTTATTCCAAAGTTGTAAAGTCATTTTTGTGTCACCATGTAAGATTCACTGAACAAGTCCTGTAGCTCTTCCTCATTTTCAAACAGAATAACACTGCCATCAGTCGGTGACAACATTCACTGATGGCGCAGTTACACCCTGTTCAATAGGATGAACAATCTACTGAGGAGAGAATGAAGATAGAGAGTAAATTAAAGAAAGATTAAGGTAGTGAGGAGGAGAAGAATTAGAATTAGCGACAGACTTAACATCAAAATTGGGCAGCACGTAATAGATGAAGTGAAGAAAGTCTGTGAACTCAGATACAAAATTTCGAATGACAGAGGAAGAAATGAGGATATGATAAATGGACTAGCACAGAGAAAAAGAGCATTCCTGGCCAAAAGATGTCTACTGCGAGGGTGGTTTCAAAAATCCTGCAAACTGTGCATGCGCAACCGTTACTGTGGCGTGATCAAGTTGAAATTCATGTCAGTTGTGAGCGAAACTTGGCGTGACGGCCGTTGATGTGTTTGCTGGTTCGCTTAGCTGTGTCATGAGTAATTCAGTTCTAACATTCAAGCTGCAACCGAGTCAGGTAGGATTACACGTAATGACTAGCGTTCGTACATCAAAATCGATTTCGTACGTGGAGAAGCCTAACGGAAATTTACAACGCTTTGAGAGAGGTGTGTGGGAATACTGTAGTGTATCGTAATATAGTATCGTGGTGGACTGTTCATCTCCAAGAAGGTTGTGTAAGCGCTGAGGACAACCGAAGAGGTGGAAGTCCATCGACTGCAACAAGCTACACCTTTCAGCTTATTTTTAATGACATTTTGAGAGAGAATCGGCGAAAAACATGTGAAGAAATTGCGTATGAAACCAGAATGTCTGTCACTTCAGTTTACAGAATCATAGCAGAAAACTTAAAGACGACAAAATTAGCTGCCAGATGATTTCCGCGTGATACGAGAGCAGAGCAGAAAGCTGGTCGCAAAAGAACCGCAGAAGAATTACTTCAACGTTATCAGACAGAAAAAATTCGGCCGCCAAGAGTCTAAGATGAAACTGATGATGGCCTTTGCGTATGACATGAGAGGAGTAACAAATACAGGTAGAGTGCCCCATAGGCGTCTGTAACAGGTGCGAAATAAAGCTGATTCTGCAAAATGTTTCGCGCCAAAAAATTTATCACAGAAGGTGTGACATCATTGCGGCTGGTGTCCTCATTTTGCACGACAGTGCAAGACTATATGTTGCCCTGGCCGTCAGAGAAACGCTCGACAAACATAGATGGGAAATACTTTCCCATCAACCATAGAGGCCTGATGTGAGTCCACAAGACTTGGATTTCTTTCCCAAATTGAAGGAAAACTCAGTGTAAAACTTTTCGATACAACTGATGAAGCTTCCAGTGAGGTGACAATGAAGGTGCACTGTTAGGAATACAGAAGTTGCCAAAACTTTGGGAAACTGTCATAAGCAAAAATGGAGAGCATATTGAAGACTTGTAAATGTATTTTGTAAAATAAATTGTTTTCTTCAATTCTATCTTACAGTATGCAGAACGTTTCAAACGACCCTCGTAATATAAAACACAGAAAAAATATCTGAAAAATAAACATCTGAGAATGTACTTCTGGAGCACAGCGTTGGATGGAAATGAATTATCGACTATGGAAACACCGGAAAAGAAGAGCTGAAGTGCAAAGGTTAAAAACTGTAGGGGAAGACAGAGACTAGATTATAAATAATAAATAATAAATAATTGAAGACGTGGCGTGTAAATGCTGTTCTGAGATGAAAACATTGTCGCAGGGACGACCCAGTCAGAAGATTAATGAGCCAAAATAAGAAATTAAGTTCAGTGGAACCTCGTTTACCCGGACTAGGTGAGACCGTAAGCCATCCCCGTAATCGAAAATCTAGATAACCCGGGAAGTCAGAAAAAATTAGATGAAATGAGTTAGTTGCTCCAAACACACACGCTATGATTATTTTTACACAAAGACACAAATTAGTCATTTCCCGAAAATGTTGACCAGATATTGAAAAAGAACAGGAATTTTATACACTGAAATAATCAGTGTCTTATGAGACAGATCAGTATATCGTTTATTTGCAGAACGATCATGTAGGCGTTCCATCTGTGTTATTTTAGACGAAGTTATTTGTGCCTGATATTCCAAAAAAATCGTTATTTTGTGCAGCTGTGTTAATACATTTTTATGTGACATATTGTGCTCACATTGTGCGCCAACTTCGTCAGCTAATCCACATCTCTGTCATCATTGCCTGCTGACGAGCAATAGCCTAAAATTTCATCATCAGAAAACATACCGCAAGCAACGTCACTGTCATTTCGAAGCCAATCGTTTACGTCTGTAACACGCATTTCTGAGCATCCTAGAATCTTTACAAATGTATCAACACCAAATTGAGCAGCAATTTCATTCAACAATTCTCTTTTATACACTGGATGCAGCCATTTTTGATACGATTTCGAAGCTAATTCGCCTCGCTTGATTAATTATTACGACATTAGGTAGAACCTATATATGTAATTTCGCCTTTTGAGTTCTGCGATGTGATTTTAAACAACTTAATGTCAAAGTATTCCCCAACAGTTAGTCCATTCCTAAGAAAGGAACATGTATCGTGGATTCGTTTAGTTACAGTTAGCACTATTCGTTTACAAGCAACTGGATAACAAAAAAGCGCCAGATATACTGTAACTACTCTGTCATGCTGTCAACTTACTATACTACTGTTTCACATAACGACATCTAATTACTTCGTAACTACTGTAATTCACAATACGAAACTAAATTGAGAATGCAAACAGAGAATTCAGTCTACACTAAAAGATAATGTACTCGTAGATTAGATTAGATTAGATTAGATTTACTTTCGTTCCAATTGATCCGTAGTGAGGAGGTCCTCCAGGATGTGGAACATGTCAGAAAAACAACAATACATGACAAATATTTACAACTAAAACAAATAAGCTAATGTACCATTCCACAGGTCCCAAGTGGAATGATCGTCACTTTTTAATGAACACTAAGAGTCATTTTACAAATACTAATGCACTGAATTTAAAATAAAAAAGTTTTTTATTTATTTATAAGGTAATAAACATGTAATACAACTACTGTAATACTTATTTACAATGAACACATTACTGAACTGAAATGGTGCAGAAGTTAGATTATACTTACACACAACCACACACACACACACACGCAGATACACAAATTTTCAGTGAACACATTACTGCACTGAAATTGTGCAGAAGTTATGTTGTACTTATATACAAATCAGTTGGTTTTACTAAGAAATTCATCAATGGAGTAGAAGGAGTTGGCCACCAATAAATCCTTTAGGCTTCTCTTAAACTGAATTTCATTGGTTGTTAAGCTTTTTATGGCTGCTGGCAAGTTATTGAAAATGTGTGTTCCTGAATAATGCACACCTTTTTGTACAAGACTAAGTGACTTTAAATCCTTGTGAAGATTATTCTTATTTCTAGTATTGATTCCACGAATTGAGCTGTTGGTTTGAAAAAGTGATATATTTTTAATGACAAATTTCATTAAGGAATAAATATATTGGGAAGCTGTAGTTAGTATCCCTAGTTCCCTAAACAGGCTTCTGCAGGATGTTCTTGAATTCACACCACATATAATTCTTACTGCACGTTTTTGTGCCCGGAAAACTTTAGCTTGGCTTGATGAATTACCCCAAAAAATAATCCCATATGACATTATGGAATGAAAGTAAGCATAGTATGCCAGCTTTTTCATTTTTATATCCCCTATGTCTGACAAAATTCGCATTGTAAACAGAGATTTGTTAAGACGCTTCAGCAGTTCTGTGGTGTGCTCCTCCCAGTTGAATTTATTATCAAGCTGTAATCCCAAGAATTTAACACTGTCCACTTCTTCTATCTTCTTGTCATCGTATGTTAGACATATACTCTTGGGACACCCCTTACAAGTTCTGAACTGCATGTAGTGTGTTTTTTTCAAAGTTTAGTGACAAAGAATTGGCTAGGAACCAGTGATTGATGTCCACAAATATTTTATTGGCTGATCTTTCTAAGACTACACTTGATTTGCTATTTATTGCAATGTTTGTATCATCGGCAAACAAAACAAACTTGGCATCTGGTAATGTTACTGATGAAAGGTCATTGATATACACAAGGAAAAGTAAGGGCCCCAAAATGGAACCTTGTGGGACCCCACATGTAATTAGTTCCCAGTTGGATGATGCCTGATAGCTTGATACATGTCTCTTTCCTAATAACACCCTTTGTTTCCTGCCAGAGATATAAGATTTGAACCATTTTGCATATTCTAGTTTACTTAAAAGGATATTGTGATTTACACAGTCAAATGCCTTTGACAGATCACAAAATATACCAGTTGCCTGCAATTTTTTGTCTAATGAATTAAGCACATTTTCACTGTAAGTGAAGATAGCCTTCTCAATATCAGAACCTTTTAGAAATCCAAACTGTGACTTTGACAGTATGTTATTTGAGATAAGATGGTTATAAAGACGACTGTACATTACTTTTTCGAAAATTTTTGAGAATGCTGGCAACAGTGAAATTGGACGGAAATTTGATGCTATTTCTTTATCTCCCTTCTTAAACAGTGGCTTAACTTCAGCATATTTCAACCATTCAGGAAATATTCCACTGATAAACGACTGGTTACACAGATAGCTTAATATGTTACTTAGCTCAGAATCACATTCTTTAATTAACTTTGTTGATATTTCATCATACCCACTAGATGTTTTTGATTTTAAAGATTTTATGATGGACATTATTTCTGTTGGGGTAGTGAGGGTCAAATTCATATTATGGAAGTTACTTGAAATGTCTGGTCTAAGGTAATCCATAGCAGCATCTACCGAACCTGACAACCCCATCTTTTCAGTAACAGTTATAAAATGTTTGTTAAAAAGTTCTGCAACACTATACACATCTGTCACCAATGTATCATTTACTCTTAATGCTATTTGTTCCTCTTCATGTCTGGTTCTACCGGTCTCCTCCTTCACTATATCCCATATTGTCTTTATTTTGTTATCTGATATGACTATCTTTTCCTTGTAATATATTTGCTTTGACATCCGTATTATAGTCTTTAATATTTTGCAGTATTTCTTATAATGTGCTATAGCATCAACATTGGAAATGTTTTGGATTGACAGATACAGTTTTCTTTTTGTTTTACAAGATACCCCTATTCCTCGAGTAATCCATGGCTTCTTTGTAGACTTTGCTCTAACCTTGGTAAGTTTTGGGGTAAAGCAGTGTTCAAATAAGGTAAGCACTTTATTAGCAAAAATGTTATATTTTTCATTCATGCCATGAGCACTGTAAACATCAGTCCAGTGAATGTCTCTGAGGAGTGTCCTAAAATAATCAATTTTTGGCTTACTGATTACCCTCTTGAGCTCAGATTTAACAGATTTTATATTCTGTTCAGTATTAACATTTAACAGAAGGAACTGCATGTCATGGTCTGAGAGGCCATTGACTATTGGTTTTGTAATATAATTTTGTTCATTGGACTTTTCTATAAAGATATTATCAATGGCTGTTTGTGAGCAAGTGGCTATCCTAGTGGGGAACTTTACTGTGGGAATTAAGTTGAATGATAGTGTTACTAACTCAAATAAGTTCTTATTGGGAGAGTCTTTAAGGAAATCTACATTGAAATCACCAGCAACCACTATTTCTTTGTTTTTGGTTGTTAAATGGGCCAGTACAGCTTCAAGGTGGTTTACAAACAGATTAAAGTTACCTGCAGGTGCTCGATATACACTTAATATTATGAAAGATTTTTTGTGAAAATCTAATTCTGTTGCACATGCTTCCATATGCTGTTCTAGGCAAAATTTATGAATGTCTATGTTCTTAAATTTATGACAGTTCCTGATGAATGTGGCAACTCCTCCTTTCCCCATTTCTGATCTACAAAAGTGAGATGCTAACCTAAACCCTGTAACACTTAAAAGTTCTATACCAGTGGTCACATGATGTTCCGAGAGGCAGATTATGTCAGCTGGGTTTGAAGACTCTAATTCATCAATACAGATAGTTAATTCATTAATTTTATTTCTCAGTCCTCGAATATTTTGATGCAATAAAGATAGCTGACATTTCACATTGACTGAGTTAAAATTGGGTGGAGTTAAAATATCTGCTGACAGTTGAAAATTCTTAACCAATGGCTGTTTATGTTGATGTAATAAGCTGGAATTATGTTTTTTGATTTCTTTCTCAAACTGAAGGTTAGTCTCAGTTCTAACCTCTCTTAAAATTTGCTTTCTTTCTGTCCTCCCTACCCTAAAAAAGGGTCTTTTCTGAATCCTATAACCACTGGTATTTTACCACTCATGACAGTGCCTCCCCCCTTTAACTTTCCTGCTATTTCCCCAGCCAATTTACCCTTCCCCTTCCTGTTGAGGTGAAGGCCATGCCTAGTATAATCCCACCTACTGATAGAATCAACATGAACCACACCAATGTGTGACCCCACACCCGACATGAGCTGCCGTTCCAGCTCCAAATTAACTCTCGTGACAGAAGAGTTCAAATGAGGTCGGTCATGGCGCCCAAGAACAGATACAAACTCAACACTGGTATGCTTCGATTCTGATGCAATCTTCGCCAGGTCACCCTCTATACTGTACCCAGGATCTCTGTCAATACTGTTACCTGCCCCACCCACTATAACCACGGTGTCTTCCTTAGTGAAATCTTTGCAAAGTGATCCTAAATCCTCTGTCACCTGCTCCAGACAAGCACTAGGTTTAAAAAAATTGGTGACCTGGTATTCTGATCCTAGTTCATCCTGCAAGAGTTGGCCAATACCTCTTCCATGGGAACTACCTAACAACAACACTTTCTTTCTCTTTACTGATTTCCCTACATTCTTACTTTTCAATTTGCTGCTGAAAGTTTGTTGTGCCCTGTCTACACCTGTAACTGCTTGAGGCTCACCAGATTCTAACTGAAGCAACAGGTCAAATCTATTTTCCTCATTCACCATAAAGCTGTCAGACAAAGTTCTAGGCCTGTTCCTCCTGTTTCCTGTTGCCACTTCTCACCTCTCTTTACCCTTCTCCCTCCTTAACCTGTCAAGATCTCCCCTGGCCTTGTCTAACTCAGCCTGAAGAGCAGCAATTTTCCCCTCCTGTTCCAGTATCTTCCTATTTCTACTACAAATCCTACAAAACCACTGATGAGTCTCATTTACTTCCCCTATTCCCACGCCACTACAGTCACCCACATGGAAAAAACTACAGCACCCATCACACCAAAGCCCCGACCTAACAATTCTATGGCAAGTCAAGCACTTTTTACTCATGATAAACGTAATAGTTTATTAAGAATAAGTCAGTTAAATTACAGATAAACACGGAAATATGGTTACACAAATTTGGCCTATACGCAACTGTGTGTAAAAAAAAACAATAAAAGTGCCAAGTTTCTGAAATAACAAGTTAAACTTTACGCTAATTTCCGGAAATGCTAGTTAAATAATGAAGAGGTACGCTAAGTTAAATTGCTGGAGAGAGCAAGGAACAACTAAACAAAATTCTATAGATTTGCTGCAGCAGAACGTAAACAGAAAATACGACTGTACGGTCTTTTCGCGTTTTCTGCTATATTACGTAAAGAAAAATGAAACCTTTAATGGTACACTTAAACGGCACACTAATACATTTATTTACCACGTAATCAGTACCAATCTATATGTTTTATAATCTAAAATAACTTATCTTTACGAGAACACCAAAACTCGCGCTAGTCGCCTGGCTGCAGGGCTGCCAACCTTTCAAGCAGGAAACATTCTAGGAATAATTAGGATAATTTAGTTTCAGTGTAATTAACAAAAATGTAGTCAACATTGTTTATTTATCATTTCATTTATTTTTTCCCTGAAAACGGAAGATATGTATTCGTATTTCACCTTGTATCCTACTTCATGTATTTCAGTTCTAACCGTCGAATGATAACATTTTCTGTAACGTTGACAACTTATGTGATTGTAACTAACGAAATTCCTACATGTAACAATGTTCCGGTGGGTGGGGCGTCACGAACTCTTCCTGTCACTTTGTGAAAGACGTATATTACCAAGAATCCCAATATTTTCCTCGTATGAAAATTGGTGAGCCAATAGGCAGTGCCAGAAGGTCTAAAACTGATATATCACTTTTATTTCTCTACGATGTAATTTTAGACTCACAACGAGTGGGGCAGCAGAGTAGTATACACCCCAATGTGAGATTGGTAACTGATACCCTCCCATGATCCCTGTATGGCGGCTGGCTGAATTTCAATTTAATGACACTTTTCGCTGACTGTTGCCTCTATTACGTCTGGAATATTAAATGACGTAGAGTTACTGCAGGCAAACAAAAAATAGTAAAGGTGGATATGTTACAGATTTTCGCGGTTGATGGAGAATGGAGAACGGTAAATTTATGAATTTGAGGTAAGTGACCCTGGTCCAGAAATGAACGAGTCGAAAGTTATAAATGGAAATTGTTCTGATAAATCTCACAGTAGGATACATGTACAAGTAACATTTTTGCTAAGATTGTACGTTAGCTAACTGTCGGAGCAAGTGTATGGATCAAAAGGAGGAAAACAGCCCAGTAAATATGGGCTTCTAAAAATCATTCTTCAAGAGCCATGAGCACTTGTTCATCTTCTCTACTGTGATACACATCTCTCCTATTGAGCAAATGTCCATAGTTCTTAAGGTACGCATTTCAGAGCCCCTGTTTACTGGACATTTTTGACTAGTTTTGGTCCACACTACCGCGTCTGAAAGTTACCTACCCTAAAGTCTTAACAACAATAGTATTGGTGCATGTATACCACTGTCAGAGGTTTCAGAACGAGTATCGCTTACAATATTCGACTCGACCGTTTCCGCACCAGGGTCCCTTCCGTCAGATTGATGCACTTACCCTTCTCCGTTATCCCTGGAAGTGTGTAACATGATAACGGTGTCACCTTGTATAAATAAACTGAAATTTCCCTGCCCTGATTCTGTTGAAACGAAGTATGAGAGACCTACGAGTGGCGTAAGCTATTGTGGGGAATCACTTATTGTCGAGAGTTTCTCTGCACGGATGGTCAATGTGAGAGGTGATGTGGCCTACGAAGACGAGACAGGGGCGAAGGCCAGCAAGTACAGCCCGCTTCCGGCAGATGTGGGACTTCTCTGGTCATCCAGCCATAAGACTCGACATAAAAGGCGCGCGTGGTGCATTTGCCGTCGTCGGCGCACTGGGGTTTGGGGTTCGGTGTTCGGTGACGAGCCGAGGTAGACAGAGACCGTCCACAAGCCGCACCCGCGAGGGTTAACGACGACACGTGTCTAAATGCGCTCACGTGGTGACGAGTAACTCAGTGTCTGCGACGGCCGGCGTAGCTGCAGGTGAACTCGGCGATGGCGTCAGCTCCTGTCTCCAAAATGGTTCAAATGGCTTTGAGCACTATGGGACTTAACAGCTTAGGTTATCAGTCCCCTAGAGCTTAGAACTACTTAAACGTAACTAACCTAACGACATCACACACATCCATGCCCGAGGCAGCATTCGAACCTGCGACCATAGCGGTCGCCGGTTCCAGACTGAAGCGCCTAGAACCGCTCGGCCACTCCGGCCGGCCTCCTGTCTCCAGCAACGGTTCGTTTAGAGTTCAGGCTAGCTACGTTGATGGTTCCACACACAGTCAGTGAGAGTCTCCTCCAGGAACGTGAAAAGTCAGAAAACTCTGATATAGCGGACGATGCTCTTATTGACTGAGGTGTCCTCGCATGACTCACAACTCGCGCCAAGGCCCTTGTTAGCTGAGTACCACAAAGGGAGCCACTCGTGACGTCATGAGTAGTTCCGCTAGCTCCCACAGGATTTGATGCATTGTTTCGTATTGGCAGCGGTGGGAGAAACTAGCGGCGCCACAGATCCACCACCTGCTGGGCTCACTAACAGCTCTGTCCACTTGGAGTTGCCCAAGACCGTTACGTGGCATTGCGGTTAATGGAGACTATTAGTTATGGGCCACTTGTGGCGCCACTTTTCACCCAATGGACCTTGGCGCAAATACAGTACAATACATCACTCGAGCACGTGCCTTCAGCCGCACAGTCCTTCAGAACTTGTTTATACAATATAGTGAACATCGTGCTTGCAGTAGTACATTACAACATTGTGTGTTCCTCCTCTATCTGTGTCGTGTATTTTCTTTTTTCCAGTGACAGTGACACATAAGAGATAGAAATCTATTCGTTCTTGGCTGGAAGCTTCAAAAGAAGAAAAATATAAAAAACAATACAGAAGCTTTTAACAGAAAACAGTTGGTATAGTTTGATCAACTGTGCCTCTTGCAAGCTCTTTCCAAGAAAACAAATGGCAGTTCTGAAGAAGAGGACAGCCTTAGTAGCCGCACGGTTTGAGGTGTGATGTCACGAACTGCATGGCCCCTCCCTCAGGAGGTTAGAGTCCTCCTTCGTGCTTGGGTGTGTGTGTTGTTCTTAGCATAATTTAATTCAAGTAGTGTGTAAGTCTAGGGACAGGTGACCTAAGCAGTTGGGTCCCTTAGGAATTCACACACATTTGAACATTTTTGAGGAAGAGGACAGTAGCCATGATCAAGAAGACAGTCGCATAGAATTTGTCCCAAACAGGTTTAAAAATGCATCCTAAGCTGGTAAACCCAAAAATAGAACAAGGAAAATACATAAAAGTGAAGACAGTGAACTCATTGCAGTGTTAAAAAAACCATCGCCACAGAAGTACATTCCGCGAAGGAAGCAAATATTGAAGACATGCACTTCCATCTGTCAGAGATTCTCAAAGCGCCTCCTGAAAGAAAATTGAAATTAAGTTCCCGACATAATTTCGGTTATTGCAGCGGCGTAAGCCCCAGATGACGAACAGTCAGTCAGCAGCAGCCGGCTGAGACACAAGCAGCCACAGGGAACTAATCGATTTTGTGCCATTTTACGAGTCTCGAACCTGGAGCGAATTGTATAGTTTCATCTGTGTGCTTTAGTTACTTTATTTTCTATGTGTTAATTTAATATTTAATAGGTATAGTTCTCGCGTTTTCATATTCGTCGGAAGGTAAACCGATTTTGTGACATATTTCAAGTGACTAATCAAGAACGAATTATTTAGTCTCACCTGTATGCTTTGGTAGTTCAGTTTTTTAATCTCTATGTTTTAATCTAATTTATTGGACACAGTTCTTGCGTTTCCCTCCATGTCCACAGTTGATTTCTGTAACATGTATCGATTCTTCTTGTTTGTCTGTGAAGTGTAGTTTTCCATGGTCTTTAGTGTGGACAGGGACTGTGCAGATGCGAGCCGTGTTGGTGACACTTTGTTCGCAGCTCCAGGCTGTGATGGCTTCAGTTGCACGGCTTGAAGCTGCAGAGGATGGGCATCACTGTTGTGCTCCAGCCCTGCGGAGCCAACAGACGTCCAGAAGGTCTGAGTTCGCCGATAGGCCCACACCAGTGACCATCACCAGTTGCTGGCACTGAGGTTGACCACTCACCCTTGGTGGAGTCAGAGGTTGCCTCAAGATGTGGGAGGCGTCGAAAGACCTCCCAGGGGGCGCATATAAGTCATCCGACATTCAGCTTACAAACAAGTTCCAGGTTTCTGTACAAATGTAGATAACATTTCGCTCCCTGCATGTTATTCCTACTATCTTCACCATCTCAAAGAGTACTTAGTCTACTCAATATCGTAAAAAGATTCTTCTAAACCAACAACAAGTGTCAAGGAGCTGTTTCTGTAGAGGACGATGGATTCGCGCTCTCCCATCAGTATGATGAAGAAGGTATCGAGATTCATCAGACCATGCAACACTTTGCCATTGTGCCAATGTCCAGTGCCAATAGTCACATGCCCATTTCAGTCATAGTAGCTGATGTTGTGGTGTTAACATTGGCACATGCATGTGTCGTTGGCTGTGGAGGCGCATCGTTAGGAGCGTTTGGTGTACTGTATTCTCATGTTAGTTTTGCACAGTTTGTTGCCTGTTCTGCTTTACCAGACTGACCAGCCTACTATGTCCAACATCCATAATGAGGGCTCGCCTCTCATCCCCATGATGTCTGGTTGTGGTTTCACCTTGTGTCTGCCATAGGTTGAAGACACACACCACAGCACTCCTCAAACTCCTCACAAGGCATACAGTTTCAGAAATATTCATGTCGATCCTCTGGGGCATCACAATCTGCCCTTGGGAAACACAGGTAGATTGCATACCTTCCCCATTCTACACACAGACAACATTCTGACTGATACTACATGCACTATGTATGTGTCTGACTAGCAGTCATTCCTTGGCAGGTGATCCTGCTATCACCTGGATGGGCTTACCCCAATGCTAGTTCACTGGCCACGATGTTCTGGCTGCTCAGTGTATATATATATATATATATATATATATATATATATATACTGACCAGCCAGAACACACACACATACACACACACACACACACACACACACACACACATATATATATATATATATGTGTGTGTGTGTGTGTGTGTGTGTGTGTGTGTGTGTGTATGTGTGTGTGTGTGCGTGTGTGTGTGTGTGTGTGTGTGTGTGTGTTTGTTCTGGCTGCTCAGTATATATATACACTCCTGGAAATTGAAATAAGAACACCTTGAATTCATTGTCCCAGGAAGGGGAAACTTTATTGACACATTCCTGGGGTCAGATACATCACATGATCACACTGACAGAACCACAGGCACATAGACACAGGCAACAGAGCATGCACAATGTCGGCACTAGTACAGTGTATATCCACCTTTCGCAGCAATGCAGGCTGCTATTCTCCCATGGAGACGATCATAGAGATGCTGGATGTAGTCCTGTGGAACGGCTTGCCATGCCATTTCCACCTGGCGCCTCAGTTGGACCAGCGTTCGTGCTGGACGTGCAGACCGCGTGAGACGACGCTTCATCCAGTCCCAAACATGCTCAATGGGGGACAGATCCGGAGATGTTGCTGGCCAGGGTAGTTGACTTACACCTTCTAGAGCACGTTGGGTGGCACGGGATACATGCGGACGTGCATTGTCCTGTTGGAACAGCAAGTTCCCTTGCCGGTCTAGGAATGGTAGAACGATGGGTTCGATGACGGTTTGGATGTACCGTGCACTATTCAGTGTCCCCTCGACGATCACCAGTGGTGTACGGCCAGTGTAGGAGATCGCTCCCCACACCATGATGCCGGGTGTTGGCCCTGTGTGCCTCGGTCGTATGCAGTCCTGATTGTGGCGCTCACCTGCACGGCGCCAAACACGCATATGACCATCATTGGCACCAAGGCAGAAGCGACTCTCATCGCTGAAGACGACACGTCTCCATTCGTCCCTCCATTCACGCCTGTCGCGACACCACTGGAGGCGGCCTGCACGATGTTGGGGCGTGAGCGGAAGACGGCCTAACGGTGTGCGGGACCGTAGCCCAGCTTCATGGAGACGGTTGCGAATGGTCCTCGCCGATACCCCAGGAGCAACAGTGTCCCTAATTTGCTGGGAAGTGGCAGTGCGGTCCCCTACGGCACTGCGTAGGATCCTACGGTCTTGGCGTGCATCCGTGCGTCGCTGCAGTCCGGTCCCAGGTCGACGGGCACGTGCACCTTCCGCCGACCACTGGCGACAACATCGATGTACTGTGGAGACCTCACGCCCCACGTGTTGAGCAATTCGGCGGTACGTCCACCCGGCCTCCCGCATGCCCACTATACGCCCTCGCTAAAAGTCCGTCAACTGCACATACGGTTCACGTCTACGCTGTCGCGGCATGCTACCAGTGTTAAAGACTGCGATGGAGCTCCGTATGCCACGGCAAACTGGCTGACACTGACGGCGGCGGTGCACAAATGCTGCGCAGCTAGCGCCATTCGACGGCCAACACCGCGGTTCCTGGTGTGTCCGCTGTGCCGTGCGTGTGATCATTGCTTGTACAGCCCTCTCGCAGTGTCCGGAGCAAGTATGGTGGGTCTGACACACCGGTGTCAATGTGTTCTTTTTTCCATTTCCAGGAGTATATATATATATATATATATATATATATATATATATATATATGTGTGTGTGTGTGTGTGTGTGTGTGAATAAAAACGAGATGTAGCTAAGTCTTGTACGATTTAAGGTGCATCTAAGTTGTATGTGAATGCTGATTCTTATATGTCAAGATGTACCTTGGCTTTCCTGGACAGGCTAGATTTAAGCTGCGAATGAAGAGTAGAATCTACTTTTCACACTGAGATGTACCTAGGTTATTCGTAAGCGCTAACACCAAATTTAGTGCTTGATTGTCCGTCTCGAGCTGAAACCGCCTATGTTACAGATAAAACTTAAACTTTTCAATGGCCTTCTTGCTCTTGCAAAAGGACCGTTTCAGTGCCCACACTGGAAGCATCGATTTGCACAACTAAGAACAGGTTAAAATGCGGAATACTCAGGACTGAAACATTTCTATGACTCTCTTTAGTGCCTCGAAGGCGGCTGTTGACTATCACCCCAGTTAAGCTCTCTGCCCTTCTTCCTCAGCTGGATGAGAGGAGCTGCAAGCCTGACGAAGTTTCACACGAATTTGCGACAAAAATTGAACAATCGGATGAACTGGGCAATCTCTTTCTTACTCCGGGTTAACGCATACTTGTGGATGGCACTGGTCCAAGACTGATCAGTTGTTGTTTCTTTCTCCAACACAGGTACGCCCCGACAGCTGAGTGGTAGCTCAGCGTGTTCGGTCAGAGGGTTAGCAGCCCTCTGTAATAAAAAAACTGAGCTGAGCGATCAACAACGAACTTAAACGGATGTCTTACGACGTCCGCCCCGAGCAGATTCAACGAACGACAACGAACAAAAATGAGATTTAAAAAAAAAAAAAAAAAAAAAAAAAGTGGTCAGCGTGACGGATTGCCGTCCCACGGGCCCGGGTTCGATTCCCGGCTGGGTCGGGGATTTTCTCCGCTCAGGGACTGGGTGTTGTACTATCTTCATCATTATTTCATCCCCACCCGGCGCGCAGGTCGCCCAATGTGGCGTCGAATGTAATAAGACCTGCACCAAGGCGGCCGGACCTGCCCCGCAAGGGATCTCTCCGCCAATGACGCAAAACGCTAATTTCCATTCCTCCAACACAGTGCACCCTACTAACAAAATTTCGCTCTTAGCCAGAGTTATCTTGCCTGCTTTGACTCTAAGACCTACCTCTCTAAGCCGTGTAACGACCTGCCTAATATGTTCCACATGCCCTTCGAAGTGTTTACTACGAGGATTGGAACTTTGGTGGCAACTATTTATTTACAGCTCGTACAAAATAGATACGTGTTTCAAAGTTTTACTGGCCTTCAGAGTAGTCACCAGAATTGTGTATAACACGTTGCCAGCTATATGGAAGTCGTAGGATGCCCTTAGTGGTGCCAGTTGTGTTGACAGTTCGAGCGGCGCGTTCTATTGCCTGACGAATTTGTAGCAGTTCTGAAGCGAATGCCGTGAAGTATTTCCTTCAGATTAGAAATTGAGTTGAAATTACGAGGGCTTAAGTCTGGGGAGAGCAGTAGGTGGTATAGCACTTAGCAGTCCCATCAGTAAAACAAATCAGTAACAGCTTGCACCGTACGTGCTTGAGCATTGTCCTGCAAAATGATGGTCAGGTACTGCAGAAAGTGTCATCACTTCTGTCTCTATGACTTTCATTTTTGGAACACAACCTACGATCAGATTAGAGCCATAAGTGATGACACTTTCTGCAGGACCTGACCATCATTTTGCGGCACAATGCTGAATCACGTAAAGTGCAAGTTGTTACTGATTTGTTTGAATGATGGGGTTGCTAAGTGCTATATCACCTACTGAACTCCCCTGACTTAAGCCCCCGCAAGTTCAGCTCGATTTCTAAACAGAAGGAATAACTTCAGGGCCTTCGCTTCCGAAATGCTACAAATTCGTCGGGCAATAGACCGCACCTTTCGAACTGTCAACACAACTGGCACTGCTAAGAGTATCCTACGACTTCCACATCGAACAATGCTAGTGACTACTTTTAAGGTCAGTAAAACTTTGAAACACGTATCTATTTTGTACGAGGTGTAAATAAATAGTTGCCACTATTAAAGTTCCAACACTCATATAAATTACCACATCGTCCAGGTAATTATATACGAATTTGAACCTATCCGAAGGGCACATGATTGAATCCACGTAAGTTATAATCTGTACAGAAAGCTGTCAATAGATTCGATTCCTCGGTAAGTGGGTTTAGACTCAACACCAAGAAACACATGGGTTGGCAAACCATACAAAGCAATCATGCAAGTCAGGAATGGTTTTGTGGGTTTCATGGCAAGTAGTATTAAACGCAAGGCTTAACTAGTTCAATGAACGGTCCCACTTCCGCACCTCCTTTGGGAATCCGAGTGCTAAATTATCGAGGCTGTCGTAAGACTGCGGTTAATCCACTCAGTGAATGGAGATTGCAGATACTACGGCGTGGTCGTAATATCATTTATTATGTGCCCGAAGCAGAACTTCCAAAACTTACGCAAAGTGAATGAAGGTGCGTTATCACTAACAAATCTTCGAGACGGCCCGAAATTCGCAAAAATGGACGATAAATGGTGGATGCTCGTGTCAGCGGTAGTATCTCATCCAGGAATGAGTCAAACAACTTATTAAAAGCGTGCAGCATGACAAAGATGAACCGAATACCATATCTAGCGCTTTCTAGCGGTACCACATAAACCACGAATAGCTTGTCCAAAAGGTGAAACTCCCGAGCAGATTGAAAAAGTCCCGTTCTGTTACCAGCATCGAGTTTCCCACACTTGGCGGTACTGACCAGCTTTTGAATCTCAGTTGCCGTACCTTCCCAAGTAACGCACTCGCTTATTTTCGCTTATCGTTTTCCAGACACGAAAATGACCACCACACGGAGACTGATGACAGTATTTAAAAACAGCCGACACAGACCCGTCCATAATGCAAATTTTAGCTTTCTGGTCACACTCTCCCTGATAGCAAAGTACCCCTTTCTCTAACGAGTACCCCTCCAAAGTGTATCCCTCCTTTAATTCCCTGTGGATAGCAGAAAGTTCGAAATCCTTCTGTTGCTCTTCCTTCAGATCACTAAATAAAGCCGAAATATCTATAAGAACGGCAGAAACTACTTTGGACCCAGGCCCCTCCACTCCGTCTCTGCCTTCCTCTTCCAGTTTGAACATGTGGCTGAGCGCATCAGCAATCTGATTTTGTGAACCATGGATGTGAACCACCTCAAACTGGAATGCTGAGATCCAGACCATCCACCAGGCTACCCTTCCGGTTTTTTGTGGCCACGGTACTACCCAACTCAGCTCTTGATTGCCCGTTTTCAGCTGAAACCGTCGATATTCCAGATAAAACTTAAACTTTTCAATGGCGAACAGCACTGCTAATTCTTCTACTTCATAAAAGAATAATGGAGTTCGAGACCCGAGTGTTCCCTCGAAGCGTAAGCCAATGGGTGGCATTTGCGTTCCTGTTCCAGCAACAGGACTGCTGCGAAGCGTCGGGTGGACAACTAAGATCAGGTTAAAATGCGGAATTCCCAGGACTGTAGCATTACTAATCACTCTCTTCAGTGTCTCAAAGGTGACTATTGACTATCACACTAGTTAAGTTTTCCGTCCTTCTTCCTCAGCTGGTTGAGAGGAGCTGCAAGAATGACAAAGTTACTCACGAATTTGCGAGAAAAACTGAATATTCTGATGAACTGGGCAATCTCCTGCTTACTCCAAGGTAACGGATACTTGTGGACGGCACTGGTCCAAAGCAGATCAATTCTTACTCCTTTCTCCAACGCAATGTACTCTACAAACGAAATTTCACTCTTGACCAGAGTTATCTTGCCTGGTGTGACTCTAAGACCTACTTTCCTAAGCCTGTAACCACCTGCCTAATATGTTCCACATGCTCTTCGAAGTTTTAACTATAAATTACCACATAGTCCATACGAATTTGAACCTGAACCTCCCCAAAACAGACTCCAACAGACGGGACAACACCACTGCCCCATTTGACAATCCGAAGGGCACATGATTAAATTCATGTAAGTTATAATCTGTACAGACAGCTGTCAATAGTTTCGATTCCTCGGTAAGTGGGTTTAGAGTCAACACCAAGAAAACACATGCGTTCGAAAAACATACAAAACAATTATGCAAATCAGGAAGCGGAACAGATTCGAAAACGACCTTGTGGTTAAGCAACCGGTCGTTGACTAAAGGCCTTCATACAGCACTGTTTAGTTTCGGTACCAAACAACTCGGAGAGGCATAGGGTGAGACCGACGGTCTAATAACACTGTGCTCCAACAACCTGCTTAAGATTTTATGCAACTCTTCCAGTTTTGGAGGGGAAAGCTGATAAAGTGACTGACTGACCAGAGTATGATTGGTCAGCTTGATTCAGTTAGATATCTTGTGCGTTACCCTCAAAACCTCTGAAAAAACAACCAGGTACTGATAAAGGACTTTCAATAATTGTTTAGTTTGGGCTTCCAATAGGTGTCTAACATCAAACCCAGAGCCACCCCCCTGGACTTGGCATACATTATCATTTATCCAACGATTACAAAATTTAAATTTTTCCTCAGTCCATAACTAAAAATAAAATTTTCTCTGACCATAGTCCAAGATGCAACAGGTCTGCACAAGAAAGTCATACCCCGGTGGCACAGGTACCATTAGGTCCCTAATAACTAAAAACCAGCAAGGCAAGGTTAACACGCCTATCCCAAATTTATAGTGGATCAAACCAACAACATCCAAACTTTCATTAGCAAGTGACCAACAATCCTCCTTAGCTGATTGTAATCATGGTAAACCCGTGCACCCTTATTAACATACCAATCACAGCCCAAGAATGACACACTATATCCAGAATCGAGTAGACCGCACACAGATTCAGTACCCACATAAGTCTACACGAACGGCAACCGAGAGGCGTGAACAGCACATAGTGCGACAACCCAATGGCTGTAGGTCGGCGTCCCTCCCCTGACTTTTCTCCCCGCGTCAGCTGCCTGTAGAGTGTCACAATGTTTGGTGCAGTCGCGCGCAAAATGCGTTTTGCTGCTGCATCTAAAGCTGCCCAGACTTCCTCTTCGATGTTGTTTAGAGTTATCATTCAATCTAGCATCCTTGTAGCTCTCCTTAGACAGCCTTTCCTCTTTCCTTTTCTCATTAAAAGGGTGCACATTTTCGACACTCACAACCCTATGTTCCAACTCACAAAACGAACAAGACCTGTCCAAAAACATTCACCTGTGGTAGATCCTCTGACTTCAAACCTTCTTTGATGCTAACCACAGCTTCTCTTCCAGATATATTAACACATAAGGCACCCATAGCTGTCTTCACCCTATCTAAGTAATGCTACAATGTCTCGTTCCAGGTTTGAAATTGATAAAAGTAAGTAACAGTAAGATCTACGCATCTGCATCCTTCCAAACATTCGGTCCATTGTGTTTACTTTAAATGAATGTTTCTATTGAGCTGAACCTCTAGTAATACGCATCTTAAGCACTAAGGAATGAAAGCTTTACTGTAGAAGAGGATGTGTTAATAAAGCTAATATCTCGAGAGAAGGTTTAGCAGCATTCATCAAAGGCACCCTGTTTCCTGACCAACCAGCTCAAATGATGTAGAGGTATTAACGGAATGTCCATTTGAATGATGAAAATGCAGGGAACCCTTAACTTCCCGGAAACAGATGGAGACACTTCTTCGTTTTTTGGGCGATTCTGGATTTCAGACTGGTGTGGCAGAGGATTTTGGAGTTGACAGGACAACAATATATGTTATGGATCAGGTAGTTTTAAAAGCTCACAACTGGATTTGATTCCCATCAAAAATGCAGGAAATTAATACGGCTATGCTAGAATGGCAAAAAATACTTAGACTGCTATCTGTAATAGGCGTTTTGGGTTGCAACCAGATAGAAATTAGAAAACCAGCATTACATGATGAAGAATACACCAGTCACAAAGGTTACGTCTATGTTAATAAGCAGGACACCGTAAATACGGGTGAGAAATTTACTAGCAAGTGCAGAGTGACATGATAGGTAGGGTGTATTACAGAGCAATGAAAGACATAAGTCGAATCAAGGCCCCGGGAGTAGACAACATTCCGTTAGAACTATTGATAGCCTTGGGAGAGCCAGCCATAACAACACTCTTCCATCTGGTGAGCAAGATGTATGAGACAGGCGAAATATCCTCAGACGTCAAGAAGAATATAATAAATCCAGTTCCAAAGAAAGCAAGTGCTGACAGGTGTGAAAATTACCGAACTGTCAGCTTAATAAGTCACGGTTCAAAATACTATCACGAATTCTATACAGACAAATGGAAAAACTAGTAGACGCCAACCTCGGGAAAGATCAGTTTGGATTCCATAGAAATGTAGGAACACGCGGGCAATACTGATCCTACGACTTATCTTAGAAAGGTAGGTTAAGGAAGGGCAAATCTGCGTTTCTAACCTTTGTAGACTTAGAGAAAGCTTTTGACAATGTTGATTCTCTGCCTTGTGATGACTGGGTGTTGTGTGATGTCCTTAGGTTAGTTAGGTTTAAGTAGTTCTAAGTTCTAGGGGACTGATGCCCACAGATGTTAAGTCCCATAGTGCTCAGAGCCATTTGAACCATTTTTGACAATGTTGACAGGAATACTCTCTTTTATCTTCTGTAGGTGGCAGGTGCAAAATACAGGGAGCGAAAGGCTATTTACAATTTGTACAGAAACCAGATGGCAGTAATAAGAGTCGTGGGTCACGAATGTGAAGCAGTGGTTGAGGAGGGAGTGAGATGGGGTTGTAGCCTATCCCCGATGTTATTCAATATATGTATTGAGCAAACAGTAAAGGAAACAAAAGAAAAAATTGGTGTAGGAATTAAAATCCAGGTAGAACAAACAAAAACCTTGAGGTTTACCGATGACATTGTAATTCTGTCAGAGACAGCAAAGAATTTGGAAGAGCAGTTGAACGGAATGGATAGTGTATTGAAAGGAGGATATACGAGGGTTGGAACTTTAATAGCGGCAACTATTTATGTACAGCCCTTACAAAATAGGTACATGTTTCAAAGTTTTACTGACCTTCAAAGTAGTCACCAGCATTGTGTATAATCCGTTTCCGGCGATGTGGACGTCGTAGGATACTCTTAGTGGTGCCAGTTGTGGTGACAGTTCGAGCGGCGCGGTCTATCGCCCGACGAATTTGTGGCAGTTCTGAAGCGAATGCCATGAAGTGTTTCCTACAATTTAGAAATCGCGCTGAACTTACGAGGGCTTGAGTCAGGGGAGTGCAGTAGTTGGTATAGCACTTAGCAGCCCCATCAGTCAAACAAATCACTGACAGCTTGTAGTGTACGTGCTTGAGCATTGTCCTGCAGAAAGTGTCATCACTTCTGTCTCTATGCCTTTCATTTTTGGAATACAACCTACGACCAGCTTAGAGACACAAGTGATGACACTTTCTGCAGGACCTGACCATCATTTTGCAGAACAGTGCTCAAGCACGTATGGTGCAAGTTGTTACTATTTCTTTGACTGTTGGGCTGCTAAGTGCTATACCACTTACTGCACTCCCCTGACTTAAGCCCTAGTAAGTTCAGCTCGATTTCTAAACTGAAGGAAACACTTAACGGTATTCGCTTCAGAACTGCTAGAAATTCGTCGGGCAATAGACCGCAACTCTCGAACTGTCAACACAACTGACACTGCTAAGAGTATCCCACGACTTCCACATCGCTGGCAACGGGCTATACACAATGCTGGTGACTACTCTGAAGTCAGTAAAACTTTAAAACACGTATCTATTTTGTACGAGCTGCATATAATTTGTTGCCACCATTAAAGTTCCAACCCTCGTGAGATGAAAATCAACAAAAGCAAAACGAGGACAATGGAATGTGGTCGAATTAAGTCAGGCGATGCTGAGAGAATTAGATTAGGAAATGAGACACTTCAAGTAGTAGATGAGTTTTGCTATTTGGGCAGCAAAATAACTGGTGATGCTGGAAGTAGAGAGGATATAAAATGTAGACTGACAATGGCAAGGAAAGCGTTTCTGAAGAAGAGATACTTGTTAACCTCGAGTATAGATTTAAGTGTGACCAAATCTTTTCTGAAAATATTTGTATACAGTGTAGCCTTGTACGGAAGTGAAACAAGGACGATAAACAGTTTAGATAAGAAGAGAATAGAAACTTTTGAAATGTGGTACTATAGAAGAAAGCTGAAGATAAATTGGGTTCTGTTTAGCAACTAATGAGGAGGTACTAAACAGAATTGGGCACGCCTCCCGTGTGACACACATTCCCAACTTACTGTCCCACACTATATTCGTAGTGCCCTTCCCCATTACACTCATTACTCGTGGCTTTACCGATTCCCGTAAGAGTGTGGGCACTGTTTGTGCATTCGCACAGAAGATGGTCAAATGGTCGGTGAGCCTTAACTATACAGGGTGTTACAAAAAGGTACGGCCAAACTTTCAGGAAACATTCCTCACATACAAATAAAGAAAAGTTGTTATGTGGACATTTGTCCGGAAACGCTTAATTTCCATGTTAGAGCTCATTTTAGTTTCGTCAGTATGTACTGACTCCATTCACCGCCAGTTGGCCCAATTGAAGGACGCAATTGTGCAACACGTCATCAACACAGATTTTCTGTGAACTTTTGGGCAGGCATTGTTGGTGATGTCTTGATTGGGCCCCATGTTCTTCCACCTACGCTCAATGGAGCACGTTATCATGATTTCATACGGGATACTCTACCTGTGCTGCTAGAACATGTGCCTTTACAAGTACGACACAACACGTGGTTCATGCACGATGGAGCTCCTGCACATTTCAGTCGAAGTGTTCGTACGCTTCTCAACAACAGATTCGGTGACCGATGGATTGGTAGAGGCGGACCAATTCCATGGCCTCCACGCTCTCTGACCTCAATCCTCTTGACTTTCATTTATGGGGGCATTTGAAAGCTCTTGTCTACGCAACCCCGGTACCAAATGTAGAGACTCTTCGTGCTCGTATTGTGGACGGCTGTGATACAATACGCCATTCTCCAGGGCTGCATCAGCGCATCAGGGATTCCATGCGACGGGGGTGGATGCATGTATCCTCGCTAACGGAGGACATTTTGAAGATTTCCTGTAACAAAGTGTTTGAAGTCACGCTGGTACGTTTTGTTGCTGTGTGTTTCCATTCCATGATTAATGTGATTTGAAGAGAAGTAATAAAATGAGCTGTAACATGGAAAGTAAGCGTTTCCGGACACATGTCTACATAATATATTTTCTTTCTTTGTGTGTGAGGAAGGTTTCCTGAAAGTTTGGCCGTACCTTTTTGCAACACCCTGTATATATATGAAGATAGTATCTGTTCTTGCGGACATGTCCGGAAGAACAGACACCATATCCATAAAAGTACCAGGTGATCAAAAAGTCAGTATAAATATGACAACTTAATAAACCACGGAATAATGTAGATAGAGAGGTAAAAATTGACACACATGCTTGGAATGACATGGGGTTTTATTAGAACCACCCCACATTGCTAGACGCGTGAAAGATCTCTTGCGCTCATCGTTTGGTGATGATCGTGTGCTCAGCCGCGACTTTCGTCATGCTTGGCCTCCCAGGTCCCCAGACCTCAGTCCGTGCGATTATTAGCTTTGGGGTTACCTGAAGTCGCAAGTGTATCGTGATCGACCGACATCTCTAGGGATGCTGAAAGACAACATCCGACGCCAATGCCTCACCATAAATCCGGACATGCTTTACAGTGCTGTTCACAACATTATTCCTCGACTACAGCTATTGTTGAGGAATGATGGTGGACATATTGAGAATTTCCTGTAAAGAACATCATCTTTGCTTTGTCTTACTTTGCTATGATAATTATTGCTATTCTGATCAGATGAAGCGCCAACGCATCTGTCGGACATTTTTTGAACTTTTGTATTTTTTTTTGTTCTACTAAAACCCCATGTCATTCCAAGCATGTGCGTCAATTTGTACCTCTCTATCTACATTATTCCGTGATTTATTCAGTTTTCAAAATTATACTGACTTTTGATCACCCGGAATATAGTTCTGGCAATACTGGCCATGACCTTCTTCTTCTGTACAGATGCACACATATTACCCGAACTCTTACGGAACTTGTTAAGAATGTCTTCCACGAGTAATGAGCGTGTTGGGTAGGGACACTACGAATGTAGTGCCCTCTGTGCCCTCGGGTGGCTCAGAAAGCCGGCACGGTAACTCAGAATGTTCGGTCAGAGGGCTGCGTGCTCTCTCTAATAAAAAAAAACTGAGTCAAGGAATCGACGATCAGCTTGAACGAATGTCTTGTGACGTCCACCCAGACCAAACACAACGAACTGTAACGAAAAAAAAAAAAAAATCGGAGGTGGATAGCGCGTCAGCCATGTAAGCAGGAGATCCTGGGTTCGAGTGCCGGTCGGGGCATAGATTTTCACCTGTCCCCGTTGATATATATCATCGCCCGTCAGCAGCTGAAGGTATTAATATATAATTCTAATTATGCATTATTCTTCTGCATTGTTGTTCACTAAATACAGAGACTATGGCCTTCAGCTATAAGGAATTCCTTAAGAACAAGCATAGCGACAACAATCTTAAATAATGTATCAGATGTTGCACCAGCTAGTAAAAAATTCTGATTGACATTTATCTCATTGAACCTCAAGTAGAGCAACTGTCACAGCTTCCGCATCTTGATCGTCCATAACTTCAAACCATACTGGATATTGCACATTTTTATTGAGTATTTTAGGAAGACATTCAATAACATTGCACAACATTATTGTACACTACGCCTATGGGCCGCTGGCCAACGCTTTTGGCCGCTATTCTCGCTTACATAACAGGTGTTCTGGCAAGCTGTGAGACCAGCTATCTTTGAAGTATTAGTGGCATGTCGGTTAACTATCTGGGAGTAAGATTGCGAAACGAAAAGAAATGAAACGAGTAGGTAGACAGATTCAGCTTTAGAGACGGCAGATGAAGGACTACGAATTTTTGGTTGCTTTCTGGGAGAGTGTTAACATTTACGTAGTACAAGGGGTACCGGGTACAAAACATTTGTGCAACCCATTTTTGGGCACCGTCTTGTTAAGAGTCTTTGTGAATCCCAGCAAGTCGTAGATAAAGAAGACATCGAAGCAGTTCATAGGCGTGTTGCTACATATGATACTGCACGGTTCGGTAGTACGAGTGTGTTACGGAAATACTCCGTGAGCTTAGAAGGGAATTCTTAGTGTTTAGAAGACGAGCGTTTCACAAAACGCTATTGAGAGCAGCATTCGATAGAGATTGCTGAATGGTTCTGTTGTAGCCAACGGTTGTCTCGCATAAGAACCAGTAAGGGAAAATAAAGGACACTAGGTCTCGTACAGAGGCACACAGTCAATCACTTTTCACTCACTCCGTTTCCCAGAGGGAGAAGAATGAGAATGACAGGAGGTGTGGAGCGTGCGCTAAGATGGGCGACGTGAGTGGCTCTGAGCACTATGGGACGTAACTTCTGAGGTCATCAGTCCCCTAGAACTTAGAACTACTTAAACCTATCCAGCCTAAGGACATCACACACATCCATGCCCGAAACAGGATTCGAACCTGCGACCGCAGCTGTCGCGCGGTTCCAGACTAAATCGCCTACAACCGCTCGGACACTCCGGCCGGCTGGGCGACGTGAATTTCTTTCTGACGTGTTTTTTTCGTGTGGAAATTGGATAAATGATTAAACATCTCAGTTAACTAAAATGTGAGTAAATATCTCGCGTGAAGAGAGAAGAAAAAAATTGTCTTCAGAGTAAAATCGATTAATATTTTCCGGGCAACATTGTACCACTAAAGACAGAGAACCGGAAATTACTACTGCAAGTTCGCACAGGGGCCTATAAGAAATCATTCTTCACACGCTGTACCAGTCTTTGTAACGGCAAAAATCATTTATGTAACTAGTCGGAGAGCGGCAACACTGATGGTTTTAACTTCCTTTTTTCTTGTCTTGTGAATGCTATCACCATCTTGTTTATTTTCTTTCCTGCTGCTGTGCAATTGTTACAAGCGTAGCAGGATAATTTTCTTCGGTATAATCTCGCGCTTCGTTTTACGTACACAAAATTACAAGGCACGCCGTATACTTTCAACGCTATCGAGGCATGAGATGATAAGAAGTGGGTGCACAGCCAATAGCCGCTCAGCTACTGTCTAGCCCCCCCTCCATCGCAACGTCACCGCCAACGACACACTATAATAATAGCGACGCCTTTTTCGTATCGTTAGTTGTCGTGAGTACAGCAGAAGGAGATTGTGGAGTTGCGCTGCTGCCGCTGTCAATCTTCCGACCATGAAACTAGTTTACTTCTTGGTGTTATATTGTTTATGCATTTCGGTAAATGCACACCCCCCATGGGTCTGTAATCAGACAGAAGTAAGTACAAAAATTTCAGAAATCGATATACAATATTTTTTTCTTACGTTACTAGCAAATATGTAGGAAACAACGTTGGATGTGGATGAAAAATAAAATGAAAAGGGAGTTAAAGTTTCAAGATTTATGTATGTTTTATTAATTATTTGGTTCGAGGTAAAAACGAAAAAATAAAGTTTACATGCCGTTCGTCGACTTGGGAAAAACAAAATAATTATTTACACCTGGGCACTAAACCTTTTACTTCACTTCCTTCACGCGCAGTTTCAGTAAAGACTATCAAAAAGGTGTTCAAAATCGCCTTTACAAAACGAAAGTTAGTCAATTGAGAATCTGTGAGTCATACAAGAAGACCTTACACTTTGACTCTTTGTTTATAAATTGGTTTGGTTTTATCTTTACTTACCACCTGTGCGGCATATCATTGTAAACTAACATGTATTGCTGTCATTAATTTGGTGCATTATTTACGTTCTTCAACCTGTGTCAACATCACTAGCATGTACAATGATGAAAGATGGTTAAACAAATTTAAATTTATACGTGTGTGGAGGTTTAGTTCGGTTCAAACCGAAAAATTTCAGTAACGTATTTCATCATTTTTTTTGTAGTAAAAATCCACAGATATTTCTAGTTTTCTATTTTATTTTTTGTTACTTATAATTATACTAGCTGGGGTACCCAGCTTCGCTCATGGAGGAGATATGAGAATGTGTGGTAGATGGAATAAAAGGAGAAACTTTAAAGTATGAGAGGTAAAACAAAACAAAAAAAATGTTGAAAATGTATTCCAACTATTTACAGCATTTGTTAAAGTAATTCTTTTATTGAAATCTTATTCTAGCTATTTACAACACTTGTTTATAAACAACATTTTTCATTTTGTTTTCTGAGGCGCATACGTAGAAATTTTTCGAATTTTCTACTCGAGAGCAAGCTACTTGTAGTAGATCATGAGAGAAGCAGGAGTCTCTGAGGTTGAAGCCGCAACATTTAAAGTTTGTCCTTGCGCTTCCTTAACTGTAAAACTGTAGACTAATCTGATTGGAAATTGCAGTCTTTTAAATTAGAATGGCAGTTCAGTAGAGATCAGTGGTATTCTGGGGATAATTAATGTGTGTCGTTTGTACTTTCCAGTCTTAAGTTCGGCTGCGATGATGTTATTCGATAGCTGTCTGATATTCGTACTTGTTCCATTACATAGTTTTGGTGAGTTGAGAGTTCCGAGTAGTATGAACGGAGATACAATTTTATGTCTAAGGCGGTGTAATGGCATTCCTGCTGTTTGCAAATTCTGTAGGAAAGTTAACACTTTCTTCAACGTTTGCCATCGTGTCGATCGATTTGTATATTCTCTCTTCACCTGGAATTTTCTTTTGAATAATAAAGCTGATATTGTCGACAGGAGCTTTTAGTTGCCAAAACTGCCCTTTAAAATAGCCAGTCCGTATTGGTATAATTGTGAACATTTTTTGGATAAATTTGGCCGACGAGCTCTTATTCAGCAGCGGCTATGTTGCAGAAGTCGCTGTTGAGTTTAATGGGCCTGTCGTCTTGTCAATAGGCTATGTGTCTTCGGCTGTCTGTAAAAGTTGAGCAAAATGTGCTGTTGTTTCGTCTTTCGATAGTTCAGCTCTCATACTTTTTCTTAGTCCCAATATTTGAAAGCGTGGCCAGAGATGTGACTTCTTTTAAGCATGAATTGATCTCGTCTCCTGGTATTGTCTTGGGGATAACTGGAAGTGTTTGCTGAAAGTCTCCTGAGAGTATGATTAACTCTCCTCCCGTCACTTCAGAACTTCCTCGCAAGTCTTGTAATGTTCTGTCCATGGCGTTGAGCGTTTTTTTATGTGCCATTGTGCATTCGTCCCAGAAGATAATTTTAGCTTGCTTCAGAAGTTCACCCCGTCCACTTGATCTTGAAATTGTACATACCGGGAACTGTTGTTCGGCTGTATTCAACGCTAGTTGTAGGGCGGAACGGGCACTTCGCCCTCCTTCTGAAACTGTGGCTGCAATACCGGATGATGCCAGCGCACGTGCGACGTGTTGTTTTGCACGTATTTCCGCCAGTAATAGATTTATTGGAAACATTTTTTCGGTGCCGCCTGGTGCGTCCAAGTACAGAATTCTTGAAAAGATTGTAAATTTCCTTTTGGTTGTCATTGAGGAGTGGTTTATTGTGAGCAATGTATTAAAGTAGCTTGTTGATTTTGCAACTTTTTTCCTTTTTAATTTCGAAGTTTATCACACTGATAGCATCTTTTCGTGGTGATTGCATCTCAAGTTGTACTAAAGATCTGTTTGTTTGTTGCTAAACATTTGTTTTCTAAGTGAATGAATGTTTCATTGAAGATGTCGTTGAATTCGTTGGTCAGCTCAGGATGAGCTTGTCGAATTCGTACACTCTTTGAAGAAGTCCCATAGCTGTTTTGGTTTCGATGGGTTACATGCTGTTAGAATTAGGGCGAATAATTCTCTCATTTGTTCAGCTGAGGCTGTCAGTAAGGCTTCTTGCAGTGATAATTCCCAGTGGTTGTCGTTTCCCAATAGTCCTAAGCATTGTCATGCTGTATATCTGTCACAAGTAACCGTCAACAGTCATGGGATCTGTGAAAATTTTTGATTCCCATATTTCGTGTAGCAACATCTGGAGATAGAAACAGTCTGTATTGTTCGGTGTATACTCGGCCTAGTGCGCTAGTTTTCATGGTTCCTGAATGATCTTCTACTGGAATTCCTTGTTTCCGTCGTTGAAAGATTTTTCTTGTTGTGTTCTACATATAATAGGTAGGGAGGTAGACAATGTTTTCGCGAATGGATCATTTTAGCACAGTTGGTAAAAAGCTGTTAATTTTGTGTTCTGAGGTGGTTCGCTTGCAATGTTTCTGGCGGTGTCTTTTGTGGAGTAAACTCCCTCTCCATTCTCCAAATGTACTGCTAGATGTTTGCACACTTGGATCGTATTCGTGTATGGCAAATCTGAAAATCCGGCAGGCTGCTTCTTTACTGTTGATGTATCATCCCATTTGGCAGATGAGGATCTCGTCGTTTCTATTTTGTTGTTAACTGTCTTTGGCTGTTTGAAATACTGTCATGTCAACTTCCTTTGATGGATTTCACTGAATTGCAGTATTCTACGTTTATGTGTGCTTGGTATATTTTGGAAAGTAATGTGATACATCGTACTACCCATTGATTATCTATTTCCAGTTCATCACTGCCTCGTTATTCGTATTTCTGCTGTGCAGTCGCCGTTTTTGGGTGCTCATCTTCTGTATTTGGGATAGCCATCAACTCCGATTTGCGTGTTGTCTAAGTATTGATAAACTGTCGTTTAATGGCCCACATGATCCGTGAATCATCTTTTTCGCGACTATGTCGTACAGTTCCATATCTTATTGTGGGTTGGGAAATTCAGCTTGTATGATTTTGTTGGTAACTGCGCGAGGAATTCTGTCGTGCAGCCGTATGTGATTTTGTGAGTGAGGCAGTTCTCGTTTTTTGCCATTCGATTGTGTACATCCAGCATCTAGCCGTTCCAAGGATGCGATTTTTTCTTATGACTTCAATAAATCTCATATGTTTTTTTGGGAACTTCGGCTGTTATGTGGTGTTGATGCATGTGGAATTGTCCGTATCTTAGTTGTTCTTTGAATTCCGGCCACGACGACTTGCATGTGAATGTTATGAAGAGGTCAGGTCAGGTCGACCATATTTTCTTATGCACCTCACGGCATCTTGAGTGAATTCGTGCATGTCTCGGACTTATGTATGATAACGGTAAGATTACCATTGTTCCAATGTCGTAAATGTTTCTGTCATTTATGATGAGGTCTTGAAGGTGGAGTCTGGTTGAGTCTTACGGACAGCATCCGTTCCGCTTCTATTTTTGCATACAAATCTACCACGAATTGTTGGAATAAACGACGCGTTTTGAGAATGCGACCGTGTGTTTCATTGTCTATTATCATTAAACGGCAAGCGTAGAACTCCTTGGAGGTGACTTTTTGTTTTTCTCTACGCCTGTTTCAGTTGGATTTGTTTGATATTAAAATGACATCCGTCCTCTCCGTGCAGAAATAGTAATGAATACTGGAGAGCATCATATGTACGGCGTGTCTCTGCAATTTGTTGTAGTCCTTCTTCTCTTCGTTGAACAATTATGTCACGGCTTGTGTTTTCATTGTCCACAATTACGATGGCGACTTCGTATATCTGAGGTGCATTACATCGACGTTTGTGTTCTCCTTGCAGTCTTTTGTCGGCTCGAATTTTAACTTTATAGTCATGAGAAATCATTCGGTCTAATGCTGTTTTGAATATGTGAATCAGCTGATATATATTCGAGTAGGCTCCTCTGCACATCTCGGGCTACTCCCCGTCTCAGTCAACTGATATATGTGCATCGTTAATCATTTTCTGCTTCTTCGTTTCTGATGAAATATGCTTGCAGAAATTTATGGTGTTCGTTGGGTAGTGGTAGTATTGATTTCATGTTGTGATAGATTTATCCTTGGATGGAGAGAACATGGTCGATTTCATCTCTGTTAGTGTTGACCGAAAAGACACCGAAAGCCGTCATTTGGAAGCAGGCATTGTACGCTTTTATATTTTGAAGAAAGTGTTTTGATTCAGGAGTTTCCCCAATCATGTTATGTAAAAATTCATGCGGAAGTGCTTCCAGTGGTGTTAATCGAATTTTTCCATTTATGCAACAGAATCCTGGTGTTTCTCTATTGAATTTGTTCGCGTTGCTAAATTGGCAGATCTTATCCATTTTCCGATTACTACGTGTTTGTGTTTGTTATATTCTTTCGTCGGGTCTTACTGGAAAGATAGGTTGTACTATTCAGTTGTCCTCGTCCGCATTTCTCGTGGGGTGATATTTTCATGGCTCGCTTCAGTTCGCGGTCTTTTATTATAAGACTGTGTCGGAATTCTTGATTCTCCAGTCCATTCGTTTCGATGTTCTTCGATTTCTCTGCTTCTCACGGTGTTCATTCTCGTTCGTTGGGAATTTAAACGTGTGTCGGTACCGGTTTGAATTACCGCGATCGACGGTTTAACATCTGTGTGTGCTTGTAGGCTTGATGTAACAGTTTATTAACGAAACCCTGCGGGCGAAACACAATAATACACTGCAATCGATAACTCGTGCGAAGGCGTGAGAAAAGTTCGTACGGTAAATTATTCCGTATATAACACACTTGGATTCACGCTTTCGCCAAGGAGTAGAGCGTGGAACAGTAGAACGTGGAACAGAAAACCACAAAGAGTAACTCACAGAACAAATGTCGCTTGTGTATAGCGTGTCTGCTGTTCAGCGGGGAAGTTTCGAGGCACTACTTTCAAGCACCCGCGCATGTCACGGCACTGGACGATGACAGAAGACGCCACACGTGCTTCGCTCTCTTCGTATGTTTCGTTTTTTCGTTGTTCCTTTTATTATCTCCGTTTTACTTCATAACTACAAGATCTGCTTCTCTTTTATGTTTGGGCATTGTCTAAAATATAAATCAAAATTTTATTAACACATACACTAAGTACACTTCACATACGTTTCACACGTTATTTTCGGTTTATATTGTCACTGTATCACTTTGACTACTCACGTTTCACTTTTTGTTTTTATGCACTCACTGCAGTAATTTTTCGGCTGCTTCCTTCATCACTGATAAGAAACTGATGTTCGAACCCACGACGGGTCTTTCTTTATTTACCCCACCAGTGGAGGATTCCAGAATATACCAAAAAGGCATCGAATGGTCCACAATGTTCCACAGTGATCTGGTATGTTCCCGAACATTCTAGAATCTTCCTAAATGTTCCAGACTATTCCAGAACATCAAAGACCATTGTGGATAATTCTGGAATGTCGTGGAATGTTCACGAATACTCTCAAATGTTCTGGAATGTTCTCGAATACTGTCGAATGCTCTAGAAATTTCTAGAGTGTGAAACATGCCAGCCCTTATATCTTCGAAAGCACGTCCTTCAGGTAAAAACGGGAACCTTATTCATGGATGGGGAATAGAGTGCTACCACAACATATAACTGAGCATACTGGGACTCATTTCTAAGTTTTAGCGATTGACACATTGTACACTTACTTTTATAATCTAAATTTTTTAAGCTACAATATGGAAGTGGCTTAATGTTGCCTTTCATTTTCATTTATTCTGCTTCAGTATTCATGGATGTATGTTCTTGCCAATGTGAAATTCATTAGAGACACACATTGTAGTGATTTGTAGGATACAAATGTATATAAATGTAAGTAAAGTGGGCTGAGGGCAGTAAAACTGTCAGTACAGTTTTACTGTTACACATCCATCCATCCATCCATTCGTTGATTCATTCCCCATCATGTACATAAATAATGTTATGAAGCAGAGCATTAAGGAGTGTAGGAGTGTATAAATAGTCAAGTTACACATTAATTGGCAGAATAAGTCACTGAAGGTTGCACTTCTTTATATGCTTGACAGTCTGGGGCCATTACTAGATATGAACTATGTATATGAAACAGAAGACCCAAAGAAGAATGGTGTGTTTCAACAAGGATTCATTTAGTAAGTGTAAGAGGTTTGTAGAAATGCTTATCAGACTGCAGTGGTAGGCATTACAAGATAGATGTAGTGGATCATAACATATGTTTATTGTTAAATTTCATAGTCTGTGCCGAAGAAATTCAAACCATGTATTAAATACTTCCACATACCTCTTGTAAAATGATTGAGCAAGAAAATCGGATAACTTAAGAGCCTGTGTGAAGGCTGACCAACACTTATTCTTCCTGTATTTCATTTGCAAATAGAACAGGAAAGGGAGAAATGGAAGTGGTATCAGAAGTAGCTTTTGCCACAGGCTTTAAGGTGGCTCATGAAGTATATAGTTAGTTACATGTTTCGATCAAGAAATTTTGTAGCGGCATTGTGTACCCCTTTTTGTGCTAAAGACAACCTTAATGTGAAGTGATGAATGTTGTTTTTCCTTCGGGTATTGTGATTTTGTACATCATTGTTCCTTTTGAACTCAAAGAGTGTCTTATTTAGAAGAAACTTCATGAGAGAATAAATATATTGTGAAGCAATAGTCAGAATGCCCAACTCCTTAAACAGATGTCTATAAGAAGATTACGGATGAACACCACATATTATTCTTACAGCACGTTTTTGCACAATGGCGACTTTCTTTCTTAAAGATGAGTTATCCCAGAACTGACGAAATAAATCTCGGGTGAACAGCCTGGTATGAGTGTGCATAGGACACAATATTTCGGCAATAGAACACGTTGCCATCATCAGGTGCGCTGATGTACTGACCGGCGGTGTTAATAGAGATGGGGCCCCTCCACGCCCGCACCAACGTGGTGACCAAACCAAAAGTTCTACTGTCACCTCCGTCAACATGTTAGTTATCTAATAGGTGGATCACAGGATGCTGGGCTGTGATATTATCCGTGCGACCATTAACATGGTCCATCAGGTGACAGATGGTGGACGAAACGCGAATGAGGGTAGCAATTAGAAGAGCAGAGGGAAAAAAGTGCCAAGGATCGGGCCGTGGGAAAAAAACCTCTGCGACAGTGTGATGGGTAGTAAGAGCAGTAGTGGCTTACTAGTTGCGATAGTTCATGCAAGGTAGGGTTTGTTAGTATGGGTATCATGCAGCATTACTGTGGCAGGCGATGGCGGTGTATCCGAGTTTGCTGCAGCCGCTGCATTCCTGGAACAATCAGGATCGTTATATATTAGTGGGAGATCGGCCATAGATCATCTCACTGTGGGGGGGGGGGGGGGGGGGGCAGTGGAGCTTGTCTGCATGTAGTGTACGGTACGGCTTCCCTGGGTGGTGCCACTTATTCGGCAAATGTCTTCCAACTGGATATCCAGTAATGGTGGCTGTTTAACAGGGGCTCACCTGTACCGTTGTGTGTGCGTGTACTTGGCCATAGATGTTAGTTCCTTACAAGTATGTCTTTTGGTCTGTTATGTTTCCATCTATGGTTGCGGTCGTAGTTCCCCATATTCAGAATAAACGGGTTCTGCGAATGTCTGGAGTTTCTGTATAGTCTTGTGGTGAGTTTGTGGATTACCTTTGTGATAGTGTCAAGTCGGTGTTCCCGGTGGAGGTCCGCGATGCGTGTGTATCGTGGAGCATTGCTTATGAGTACTTTGTTTTGTATGATCTGCAGACGGCGCAGGCGTGTGGGCGCAGCGTATCCCCAGGCAGGGGCTGCGAACATCAGGGGTCGAATAAGTGTCATGTACATGGACCTCGTCACCCTTCTGTTCAGTGTGCTACGCCTGTTGAGCTTAGGGTAGAGCTGTTTGAGCCTCGCGCTTGCTCGGTTGGTCACGTGTTGTATGTGGTCCCCCCAGAGTAATTTCCGGTCCAGCCAGACACCGATGTATTTGACTTTCTCGCGGAAACGTATTGGGCGTGCATGTAGAGTTATTGGTCTGCAGTATCGGTGTTTGCGCAGTTGCTTCGGTCTTCTAGTGAACAGAACGGCTTCACACTTGTCGACGTTTACTCTAACACGCCATTTCTCTAACCAAGGCTCGGTCACTCTGAGAGCGGTCTGTAAGCGTGACGTAATGTTTGATGGTTCCCAATCTTGCGCGAGGTTGGCTGCGTCATCCGCGTAGATTGCCATCTTTGTGTTGTGTGTGGTTGGGAGATCGTTTATGTAGAGGTTAAACAATAGGGGCCCAAGGATGGTTCCCTGAGGTACTCCCGCGTGTATACCGTGTCGTGTTGATTGTTTTCCCTGCACGTCAGTGTTGAAACTCATGTCTGTCAGGTATGAGTGTATGAGACGCACCAGCCCGTCGGGGAACCCCGCGTCGCTGAGTTTGCGAATGAGGCCGTTGTGCCATATACGGTCGAAAGCCTTTTCGATGTCTAGAAACACCGCTCTTGTTGCTTTGTTTGTGTTGAAGCCATGTGTTATATGTTCAACGACCCGTAAGAGTTGTTATGTTGTGGAGTGGTGATTCCTGAAGACGAACTGCTCTGGTCTCAGGATGTCATTTGTTATGCAGTTCCTAGTGATGCGTTTGAGAATCACCTTCTCAACAACCTTGCTGAGCGAGCTCAGAAGACTGATGGGTCGGTAATTTTATGGGAGGCTGTGGTCTTTCCCCGGCTTCCTGAACATCAGGACCTTGGCCGTCTTCCAAAAGGCGGGGAAGTGTTGGTGTTTTAGTATGGCATTCGTTATGTGTGTTAGGTGTTCAGTGTCTTTATCCGTGAACTCCTGGAGGGCACGGTTTTGAATGCCATCACGACAGGGGCTTTCCTAGCAGCGGAATGCATTATAGCGCAGGAGACTTCGGCTGTACTAGCATGTCGAATGTCGTCGCGCGATGGTCGGGCTAAAATGCATGTAACCTTCTGGATCTGATAGTACCAGGTTCGGTGTGAATAACGCTGCGAGTGTGCGAGCCATTAGTTCTGCTTTCTCCTCCGCTGAGTATGCAGGTCCGTGAGGCCCTTGGAGCGTTGAGGTGTACATTTTCTCCCTGGTGAAGTGTCGGGCTAGTTGCCACACGCTAGGTCGCGCGGTGTCCAGCCCTTCGAGTTTTTGGTTCCACTGTTGTGTTCTATGTGTTTGTATTTTGTCGTGTATGATGCCCTGTAGCCTGTTAATGTGCCGTTTGAAGTACTGACGCCTGGTACACTGCCATTGTCTCCCGAGGCGATTCTTCATTGAGATTAGGCCCAAGATTTTTTGGGGCAGGGCCGCACTGTGTTGTTGTGAGGTGCGATCAGGTATGGTGCCCGCCATTGCGTCCTGGATTGCGTTAGTGAGGGTTTTTCTGCCTCGTCAATTTGTGCTGTTTCGTTAATTTCGTGTATGGGTGGGATGTGACTATCGAGCGTTTCCTTGAACAATGTCCAATTCGCACGCCCGTAGTTCAACATCCTGCGTTGTTCCATGTGCTGCAGTGTTTCCTCAATGTATAGTATTACAGGTTGGTGGTTTGAGGGCAGATCGTTTTCAACGGCAATGTTGAGTGTCGATGTAATGCCCTTGATGAGGGCCATGTCTAACACGTCTGGCCTGTGTCCCCTCTGATAGGGAATGTGCGTCGGTTCAGTCGGTGCTAGTGTAATGTAGTTTCTGCCTAGTGAATGTTCGTATAGTTTTTTGCCGTCGGGATTTCGTATGCGTGAATTTCATTTTGGGTGTTTTGCGTTCAGATCTCCAGCGACTATTACTCACGGTGAGATGTTGAGTAGCGTGCTGATATCGCGTGTTGACTGTTGTATACCGATATCAGTGTAGTGTAGGCTCCGTTGAAATTGACTCTGACGGCCGCAGCCTCGATTTTTTCCAGTTCAGGGAGCTCTATGTTTGTGTGCTCAATGTCTTTGTGTATGACGATTGCAGTTCCACCTGCCACGGCGTCGCCCGGTCGGTCGGTACGATAGGCGCAGTAGCCAGGAAAGTTTGTTTGTGCGGTTTAAGCTTAGTCTCGCTCAGTAGTGCGACAAGGATTCCCTTGCGATCCATGAGCGCGACAAATTCTGTCCTTATGTTGTAGATCGAGTCTGCATTCCAGAACAGGATCTGTGATAGTATGTGCATATTTGCGTTACGGGCCGGGTGTGGTATGTTATTCATGTAAGAGAGTGAAAAAGTGTCGTGATGGCAGTGTGTATGACAGCCCGGTATTGCCGGGTTCGGCGCTCATGAGCTGGGTGATGAGTGTAGTGGCGGCCGTCAGCACCTTGGTAAGGATTTGAACGGTCGTGTGTCGAGGGAATAGTGTTTCCAATATTCCCCCAGGTGATGTGTTGGAGTTGGATGTGGCACCCTGAGGTGCTGTTGTAGAGTTAGCGGCCGCTTGTGCGGGTATTGGTGTGTTGTGAGGAGTGGCATTTGTGTTTATGTTTTGTGGCAGAGGTTGTGGCGCCTGTGTTACTTCTGTGGTGAGGGGGATGGTGGTGTGGGTTGCAGTCTCGATGTCTTGTTGACTGTTTACCTGTGTGTTATTGGTCTGCTGTCATTGGGTGGCCTGTTGTGGTGATTTGGTGTTCCCCGCTCTGTGCTTACATGTACGTCTATACTTCCTCTGGGCTTGGGGTTCTGGGGTTTTTTGTGTGGGTGCGTTTTCCTGTATAGTGTACGTTTCTTCGCAGCACGTGACTTCCGGGAGTGGGGTCGTGTTGTTTGGGGGCATAGGTGTTGGCACCGGTGCTTGTTGATTTTCTGGTGTTGTCTGTGGCTGATGCGTAGCTATTGCAGCGGTTGTTTCGCGTGTTTGTGAAGGGCGCTGAGGTTCCGCGGCCTGTGTCGTTCCGCCAGGGCGTGCAACCGTGGCAAACGTTACGCCGTTCCTTACTAGGTTCGGTGCTGGCCTTGGAAGTGGGATGTCGTGCTGTACCCTGTGCTTGTCTTGCTTACGCTTCAGCGCCTGTTTGTATACACTGCACTGCCTGAAATTGGCCGCATGGGGCCCACTGCAGTTGGCACAGCGTCGTTGGTTTGGCTGTGTTTGTGTACAGGTGATGGGTCTGTGATTGCCAGCACATTCGCGGCAACGAGTTGCCAGGCCACAACGAAGGGCCGAGTGGCCGAATCGCTGGCAGTTGTTACATTGTTGGGGGACTATGGGTGGTTCGTAGTGTTCTACACGTACGTCCATCCGCAGAAACCTCTTTATCTGCAGGATGGTGCGGGAATCAGCCTTGTCGGCTAACTCAACCATGTAGTGTGGTAGCGGTGCGTGTATGCGGAACCCCGTCATCCGGGAGACACTTTTGCTGTCGAATTCCAGATAACAGAGCGCCGCCTGTACTGTCTCGTTGGGGGTACTGGGATCCACTCCCTTGATCACGTACTGCTGGGTTCTCTCGTACAGCGTTCTGTACGTATAGTGTTCGAGCTTCCGATCTTTGAGGAAGGTCAGAATATCTTTGTATTCATTGTCTGTGGCAACGTACAGTAAGAACCTATCCCCCGAGTACTTTGCGTGTAATGTGCTGTTAACGTGCCTTTCCGCGAATGCAGTGTTAAGGGCACTAAGCTTCCCATAGTTTTGTGTAACGACAGGGGAGAAACAAGTCTTGTGTTGTGTGGGCACAGCTGTGGCTTTGTGTGCTTTGTTGTTATTCGCCACAGCCGTGTTTGTGTTTTGTTTCTTGTTGTTGTTGCTAGCCTGAGATGTGCCAGTTGGCATCAGCAACAGCGCCTTTCGGTTGCCTAGCGAGCTTGGTTGCTCGGTTGTCTGTGTCGTTTTTCTTGGTTTGCGTCTAGGGCCCTCCACTTGCCAGGGCTGGTTTTCTGGGTCCGCTTCCGCCGCCGCTGCCTCGACCTCTTGAGGTTGCGGCGTCGGTGGGGCAATGGTGCATGTCTGTCCAGTTACAGGGGAATGTACTGGGATGTTTAGTGCCGCTGTTTTTGGTGGGTGAGATGTCCGCTCCGAATAGTTCGGTGATTAGCCGGCGCGACTCGAGCTGCTTTTGCGCTTTCGCGCCAAGCGGTCGAACGTCGCCAGCCGCTCCCTTGCCTTCGGTAGCGGGCGGGGCGCGAGTTTCGGCGGGTGCAGTCGATCCTCGCGCCTCGTGTGTTGCGGTCTTGCTGCGGGTAACGGCAGGAGAAGTGCTAGCGGCGTCCGCCATCTCGCACTTGGGATGATTTATTAGGTAGGGAGGGAGGGACGGACCCGGCGCCATGTACACATAGGACAATCCCCCTCCCGCTCCTCCCTCAGGCGCTTCCTATGAGTCGGTGCGGTCCAGGTACAGCGTCCGTTCTGCCGCCGTCTGGGCGCTGCGTCCTAGATCTTCTCGTTCAGGAGGGTCTGCCGGCACCGCTGTCGTTATTCTTCCCTCCTCCCCTGAAGTCGGTAGACTCTGGTAAATATCCTTTTTCTTCTCAATCCGGGCTATCGCGGGGTCCCACGCCTTGCTAAGGATATAACCGCTGTCACGATTTAGTTGTGGCTCCTTTACTCTGATCTCTATGGCTCCTTTGATGACACAGTCCCAGTATTTGGAAGTCTGTGTGGTCATAATCCATGCTGTGGAGTTCCGACAGGCAATGCTCTGCGATTGCCGACTTACTGGGCTGTTGCAGTCTAGTGTGCCGTTGATGTTCTCAGCATCGATCCTCAATGGTACAAATGATTTACCCTATGTATACACTACCGCATTGGCAAGGTATATGATAAACCCCTGATTTACTTAGACAAAGGTTGACCTTGACACTACCAAGAAGGCTCTTGGTTTTGCTTGGAGGCGGAAGACAATTTTCACCAGGTGTTTACGTAAAATGCGTCCAATTTTTCTGGATGAGGCCCCACAAAACGGAATAATAGCCAAGGCCGCCTCCTCCTGAGGTTCCTCAAGTTTCCGCCGGTGCTGCAGGTGTGGGATATAGAGCCTTCCGAATTTGCCCTTCCTTGCAACCGTTCCTCCGAAACACGGTCTACAGATGGTCTAATTCTTGTTGGAGACTGTCCCTGTCGGAGATGGTGTGAGCTCTGTGTACAAGAGTTTTGAGCACGCCATTCTTTTCTGCCGGGTGGTGGCAGCTATCCGCATGTAGGTACAAATCGGTGTGCGTCTTCTTCCTATACACGCTGTGGCCCAAAGTGCCGTCAGCTCGTCTTCTAATCAAAACATCTAGGAAAGGGAGCATCCCATCAGTTTCGATCTCCATGGTGAACTTAATATTCTCGTGTCTGGAGTTGAGATGTGTGAGGAAGTCTGCCAGTTTATCTCTTCCATGTGGCCAGATAAGGAAGGTATCATCCACATATCTAAAGAAACAGGTGGATTTTAGATGTGCTGATTCAAGAGCTTCCTCCTCGAAATGTTCCATGTACATATTTGCGACAACAGGTGAGAGTGGACTCCCCGTGGCTACTCCTTCTGTCTGCTCTTAGTATGCACCGTCAAATAAGAAGTAAGTTGATGTCAGAACATGTCTGAAAATGTTGGTCTCTTCGTCAAATTTTTGGCTGGTAAGTCCCAAGGATTCTTGTAATGGAACTTTAGTGAATAGAGATATCACGTCGAAGCTCACCAGTATGTCAGATTCCTTAAGCGCAAGGTCCCAGGAAATCCACGGAGTTACGGATATGCTGTGTACATCTCCCAACGTAAGGGCTAAGCAGTTGTTTGAGGTGTTTGGCGAGAAGGTGCGCTGGGGCACCAATATTGCTGACAATGGGACGTAACGGAATCGATTCCTTGTGCACCTTCGGCAGTCCGTAAAGTCTAGGAGGAACAGCAGGCCTCGGGCATAGCTTCTTGGTAATCTCGTCAGGGAAGCTGGAATCCTTGAGAAGCACCAGAGTCTTCCTCTCGACCCTCTTGGTAGGATCGGTGTCAGTCTTGCGGTATGCGCTGCCACCAAGTAGGCCCCACATCTTCTCAGCATAATCCTGTTGGGATAGGAACATCGTTGCGTTGCCATTGTCTGCAGGTAATATTAATATGTCTTGATCTTCTCTTGGCTCCCATATGACGGCACTCTCCCTGTGGGAGCTTTGTTTTGGGTAGAGCTCTGCTGGTTTCGCCACGTTATGCATCAGATAGTTTTCACATGGGTGGCGTTCTCAACCCCTCCCCGCACCGCCCCCCCCCCCCCTCACTTGAGGGGGTCCCCATTTCCAGTCGCTCAACTGCCTCCCGCTCCCACAGCACCGCCTGTGTCTCCTGTGCCGGTCTCTCGCCCTGTTCCGGAAGCGGGTCATTTCCATCCAGCACTCGTCACTCACGGTTCAGTTTCTGGGCCCCCCTCATGTCTGTCCGTCTGCCCATTTCCACAGTACCGTCCATGCCTGCCGTGCCGTGGTTTCATGACACATAGTCAACTATGCCAGCTGCCGCTACTATGGATTCGCTCGCCTGATTTAAATCCGGGCCTACCGCGCCGGCCTCTGACTTAACCTCAGTCCACCTGCTACCCCAGGAGACACCGAAGCCACCGTTGTCACCCTCTCCTGGCCGCCTGCCGAAGCTACCGCCCTTATGCGAGGACAAACCGGCATTGTGGTTCGCGCTCGTCGAGCATCTGTTTGAGTTACATCATGTGTCTGACGACAACTCAAAATTTCTCTGCCTCATCACACACCTCTACGACCACTCAGATTTGATTTGTGACCTGCTCCTTTCGCCGCCACCTGCACCAAAATACGAGTTTGCAAAGAAGACTATAATGGAACGACTTGCCTGCTCGCCATGAGAGTAAATAATCAAGATTCTCTATGAGGAGCACCTGAAGGAACACACCCCCTCACAGCTATGGCGCCACCTTTGATTGCTCGTGAACGAGCATACCGTGCCTGACGCCACGCTATGGGCTGTGTGGTCTGCCAAACTACCTACTGATCTACAGATCCATCTGTTACCACACTCGTTTGAGTCCATCGGCTCTCGCCTACGCATCGCTGACCAGCTGTATTCGCTGTACATCAGCCGGTTCATTCCACACTGTTCATCGGCGCAGCCGCGCCCGTATACCGACCTTCAGCCGGCAGAGGCAGGGCTCACTCCACCGTCATCTCGTCTACTTCTGGCAGCATCGGCTCACCCTCTCCATTGTCCGGTCTGTTACCAGAACAAATCAAGGAGACAAGCCGCCCCCACTGTCGCAGTCTCTACCTCCTCCTCACTCTGCTCACCCTTTAAGCTGGTACCACAAAGCATTCGGCAACGATGCCAAGAAGTGCAGGTTGTCGTGCCAGCACCCAAATGCCGACTGCAGGAACTGAGAGACGCCGAGTCCTGCGGGGAACCTAACAGGCTTCCTCTTACATTACACCATGAGCAAGCTCAGAAGACTGATGGGTCGGTAATTTTATGGGAGGCTGTGGTCTTTCCCCGGCTTCCTGAACATCAGGACCTTGGCCGTCTTCCAAAATCAGTGGTTTACTGCTAATTAATAAAATGCAAAGAGCTTATGATCCAACTAAAAATGTTTGCCTCAAGGATTGCAGTTCTAGAAATAACAAAACTAAAACATTATACTACAATTGTAAGGTCAGAATGTTTTATGTGTGTGAATCTTTAATACAGAACTGCAAGCTAGCTAGACTAGAGATGCTATAAAGACAAATTGTTGAACACAAACAAAAGAGTTGTAAAATGAGAAGCAATGACATGAGTCACTGAAATATGCATAAATCATTAGACATCCAGGCAAAGTAATGTTACCCTTTTCGAACACTTCCACCAAATCTATGAGGTCAGGCTAACAAAACCAATATTTCTGAATTTCTGGAAAAAGACAAAGATAGCATGGATCACAGGACTATGGAAAAAATTAAAAAACAAATCAAATACTCAGAAGCAACAAATCAAAACTTGTTTAGAACTAGGGTTTCCAATTTGGGTCTTTAAGGTAGGTGAAAAAATCAAGGATGAGAGAGAAAGAGAGAGAGGACAACTATTGGCAACAAAGGAAACAGTGAGGTAAGTAGAGGAACTGAGGTTCTGCATGTTCCTAGCAGGTTAATACAGTAATGAGAAAAATCTCAAAGAACTCTGGAAGAAGATTTTACTGTATCCTCTGTGTTTTGTTATGCATCAATAGCTTGAAAGATGAAAGCATTTTTTAGAACCATATGGACATTCTGTTACATTAAAGTTCTTATTTGTGATCATGCCATGTTACAATGTGAGGACGTGTTGAAAATTAATGCCTCTGAATTTTTATCCTGCACTCAAAATTGGTTTAGGTATTACATGTCATGTATATACCTCAGTCAGCTTTCCTGCTTGACTGACACAAATCCAATCCTCTGCCACTAGAGGGCTCCACATTGTGCAGTGTAACATGGCAGTGTGCAATGTACCTATGTTGGTGCATGAGAAACAGTGTGCTGTAATTGAGAAATCTGAAACATTAATTCATAGAGTTTGTCCACACATGGAGCATCCTCTCCTTCAGTGTGACATTGCCAGGCCATACATGGGCCCTGTGATAAATGCAACAATAAGACACATTTGGTTTATTGTTATTGTTCATCCTCCATACAGTCCCAACTTGACCTGTCTGACTTTCCTCTGTTTCCAAAACTTGGAGAATACCTTCAACGACTTCACTTTGATAGTAAGCAAGTGGTGCAAGCAGAGGTGAGGTTCTGGCTCCATCAGTAAAATCAAACATTCTACAGTGAGAGAATCAAACTGGTGTCTCATTTGGAGAAATGTGTTTATCACCAGGGTGACTACATTGAGAAACAGATACATAGACACAAAGAATAAGGATGTAGAGTGTTAATAAAGTCTGTTTTATTTAAAAAGCTTTAAGAGTTTCGACATTAAAAAATCAGAGGCATTACTTTTCAGCAAAACATTGTATATATAATTTGTTCCAGGCCTGGCACTTTTATTGAAATTTATTTTATTTTACAGCTTGCTGTTAATGCAGGTCACACAGAAGGTAATACTACTACTCATATTCTTGGAGGTCTTACAAAAGCTAATGTCAGTGATCCAATCATCAAGAATATATCAGCTTTTGCACTGCCTACAATTGATAACAGATTAGATGGAACTTTCAAGATAGCTCGAATTGTCAGTGCAGAAACTCAGGTAAAGAAAAAACTCAACTTCAAAATATGATTCTAACATTCGAAAGTGCTGGAGTTAATGTGCTGCAATTTCAGTCTGTCATTTTTATTGCTATTAATTATCAAGAACATATCTGTTTAATCTCTCAAAATAAAATACTCTTGTGTGTTACTGAATGGTACTACTGATCTATCAGGTTATTATTATTGTGACCATCAATAGTAATACCCCTCTTATTCTTTACAGTTAGCTGCATAAAAATATCAATTATTACTGAAGAAGTTCTATTAAGGTTATTTTAATGGATAATCTTGAGTCTGATTTGTGAAAATTTTGCTGCTGCTGTATTAATGAACTACTGCAAGTATACCTCTTGCACATGCTTGTCAATGATTTTCACTGAAGTGATGAGGTTCATTTGGAGGAGTTTTTTTAGTAGTATCAGTAGCCTATATCTTTTATTTAGAACTTGGCATCTTGCAAGAATCATTCTGTTAAAATGCCTCCTTTTTTCATATTGTTTTTATATAACACCATGGTTATCAGTTTTCTTCTCTAAAGTGTGTATTTTCCTTTGGTTTTATTCTATTTCTGAAGGTTTCCAACTTTCCATTGTTGTCACTCCTATTAAATATTTTAAATTCATTTTTATGAAAGTATGTATGTCACTACGATGTTTTGTTGGAAATTGCCACAGTGGGACTATGTTGTGCAAAAACAAAAGTGAATTATTACAAGAAAGTAAAATTAATAGTACTATTTATTTAAATCATGTAGTATCGCTATTGGTTTCAAGATGACAAAGGCGTTCCCATATGTCTGTCATTTTTAAAATTAGATGTACCATGTGCTATGCAATTGATGTTTGTTTTTGACACAACAAAAAAAAAGTAAACATCACATTTACAACATAAGTTACATGCAGTTTTAAATATGAACACCCATCTGGATATGAACATGTTGGTGCAGTATCATTAATGGCACTATTTGTTTTTAATAAATGGTGTTACTAACAGCAGTTGGCTACTTAGTTAGTTTCATGTTCCATGAATAAGTTGCATGATAATTCATAATGGTATGAAATAAGTCATTGCATGTTCACATTACAAGTTATTGTTATTATTAATAATATTATATATATTTTTAAATACACAGATGTGAGTTAACTACTCCAACCCACCACCTTTTACACTTTACAATAACAGAAATTCTTCCATGGAATATAAGGAGTTGGTTGATGTTTTTACTTTTTTGTAAGAATTAACCTGTATAAGTCAACATACTTGTCGAACACCCTTATCTGAATAATGACCCAGCACATGGATTCTGTAAAGCTTTTGATTTATTTTTCTGCAACATAATCATAGTTTATGGGTTACAAAGGTTATGTAAATTCCCAGTAAGATCACACACAACTCAAACTAAAGGGAGATACACAATCAACTTGTACACCATTACAACAAGATGCTCGAGCTTTCTACGCTCTTGATCTGTATCACTTTCTCGAAGGCAATACTTGTAACGCCTCTGTACTCTGAGAAGCCTTGCGTATCAGTGTAGTTGGGTGCTCACAATGCAGATATGTATCAAATGGATCATAGATTGGGAGTGCAAAGCACAGCAGGCTCATCAAGTTTATTTATTTAAATTTATTTAGCTTTGGAAGCACAACTTGTGCATGCTTGCCCAGGACTGTGGTCTCAGGTCTGTTTTTTCAAAATCCAGTATTATGTTAATTGACTGCTTATAAAACCTACATATGGTATATGCCTTTCACTGCATTCTAAAGATAGTCTCAGGGGTTAACCTGTTTTGAAGTGTTTTTTTTCCATCTGTGTAATAGGAAATACTTACAAAACTTGAGCAACCACCTGTTGTCTGTGCTCTGAAACATAAATTTCTCTCCAACATGCCATTTAGTTTTCTCAGTGATCCTGAAATAGTGACACTCATTCAGATAATACCTAATCAGTGGAGCCTTATCTGCACATGCGTGACAGTGCATGGACCACGATGCTACAAAAAGCCATGAAAAAAAATGTGATTTTTCTGGGAGTCATATGTGGGTTCAGTTAAGTACAGAGATAAAAGGTCAAATGTTTTAGCCCTTGGCCTAGTATCCATTTGTATACATATCAGAAGAAAGGGCATAATGTAGCTCTCCTATAGCACAGGGTCAAAATTTAAACATTAGACACTTCCTCCAGACCAAGCAAATTGAGGATGTTGGTTGGTTCTCTGCGTTATAATAATCAGTAGTTCAGCATACATGCTGACTGGATCACTATGGTCAAAGTCAACCATCAGGCAAGAAATGATATTACTGCTCATATGACACCTTTTGGAATTTATCCATCATCAGATATCCAGGGGCAATTGCTGCACGTGGATATGGTTTATCTGCTTATATGTGAAACAAATATTTGCATAACTTTGTCACATTTATATTCTTTTGCATTAGGTGTAGTTTAGGACAGGCCTTAGGAAGCTTATAAAAGTACTATTTGTTCATGGGCAGTTCCTGAGAAATCCCAAAAAAACATGATTTTTGGGTACCAAATGTACTGATTGTGGGGATAGTCACGTCTATTATTTCAGTTCATGGCATATTGTAGAAATTGTCACCGTCTATTCTTATGATGATATTCTCAGGAACTTAGAAACTTTTTTTTTATATCATTGTCAAGATCAGGAAGTTCAAAGTTACCATCTTTATGCATATAAAATATGCATGTAATATCTGGCCTGAGGAATAAATGTAATTTTAACCAATGTAACACTTGGCAAGAGATGTGGGGTCATTCTGAGGTCATTGCAAGGATTCTGAGTACAGAAAACTATGTTTCTAGTTGACTTTTTTTGACAATGAGTGGTGCCATGTGGCAGTGTAAGCACCTTACAAAAATTTATTTTGTCATATTACATTCTTTGTACTTGCAAATCAAACACCATGTTTTTTTGGTATACTGTAGGTGTAGCCTAAAAATGTTGTGCACTTTTAAGTAAAGTAGTGTGCAGGGAACTTTCATTTGATGGGAGATGATTTTGTGTTAACCTTATATTATGCTTGCCAATGGCCTTGCTGCAGTTGTAACACCAGTTCCTATCAGATCACTGAAGGTAAGAGCTGTTGGGCTTGGCTAGCACTTGGATGGGTGACTGTCTGAGTCTGCCAAGTGCCACTGGCAAGGGGGGAGCACTGAGCCTTTGTGAGACCAATTGAGGAGTTATTTAGCTGAGAAGTAGTGGTTCTGGTCACAAAAACTGACAATGTCCAGGAGAACGGCGTGCTGACCACATGCCTCTCCATATCCACATCCAATTACCTGTATCAGCTGAGGATGGCATGGCAGTCAGTCGGTACTGTTGGGCCTTCCGAGACCTGCTCAGACAGAGTTATTTTAGGCGTACTTATTTCTTGTTTATACATGTCAAAGTATGTAAATGTGCAGAAGTATATAAATAAACTGTCAAAACTCTACTGACCTATAGAATTCTTTTTATAAAAGCAGCATACCCTGGTGTGGCAGGAGAAAGAAGGGAAGCAGTTGAAAAATGCTACTACTGGAGAACAAAAAGGTGAATATGCTCCTCTTTAAAGGACTCTGACAGAAAAAAGTGGAACCAGCCATCACAATCCTGGGTCTATCTATCTCACCAAAAATTTTGGCATGTGAACATATTCACACTTTTTTGTGCTAAAGAGAGTAGCAGAGAGACAGTGGCAGTAAAAGAGAGGGGAGACAGACAGGAAGAGAGATGAGACAGTGATGGTCAGAGAGAGAAAGTGGCCATGTCAGAGAAAGAGAGCTATATGAAGACAATTGAAGTGGGAGCCAAAGAGAGAGGAGACATTGGAAATGAAAAAGATGAGTGGAGACTGTACTTAGGTTTGAGGGGGGGCGGGGGGTGCACCCATCCAGACCAATGAAATTTAAAATGAAAAAAATTGATCATGCTGCCCCATTCCATATACTCACGTGTTAAAATAAAATTGACTGCTCTAGGAATTGAAACCCCCACACCATTCCATCCCCGAAGGCATGTGTGGAGAGGAGACAATGGTTGTTGAAGAGAAGTACAGCAGACTGTAAGTGAGAAAGAAAGAGACAGTGAAAATGGGACAGAGAAAGAATGGGGCAAAGACAATGGCAGAGTCATCGAGAAGGAGACAGTGGTATGGATCAATAAGAGAAATGGTTGAAGACTTTTGACAGTGGAAGAGGTAGATAAAAGAAAGTGCCGACTGGAGAAAAAGCATGTGACACTGGGAGAGAGACGTATATAGACAGTGCAGTGAGAGGGAGATACTGAGTATGAAGTTTTCACTAAAAAACTAAAACTAAAAAAAAAGACTGTGTCCAAACAGTCCATGAAGGCCCAATGGTACTGATCAGCTGTCATGTTGTCCCCAGTCCACAGGTGTCACTGGATGCAGATACGGAGGGCATGTGGTCAGCACACCACACTTCCGGCTGTATGTCAGGTTATGAAATTGGAGCCGCTACTCTTCTCAGTCAGGTAGGTCCTCAGTTTACCTCACGAGGGCTGAGTACACCCCGGTTGCCAACAGCATTAAGCAGACTGGGTGGTCACCTGTCCAAGCACTAGCCCAGCCCAACAGCATTTAACTTCGGTGATTTAATGGGAACTGATGTTACCACTGTGGCAAGGCCATTGGTGAAAGTTTCACTACAGAGAGAAACAAGGGGAAAAGGATTGAGAATGTTCTGTGTTAGCAGTACAAATTTGTTTGCCTGCTAAATTTTTGGTGAGGAAGGCAGAATGAGGACTGATGCAGCTGATTTCGCACATATGTCAGAGTCTTTTAAAGAGGAGCATATTTGCCTTTTGTGCTCTGACAGCTGCATTTTTCAACTGGTCATTTATGTTTCAATACCAGTATTGTTCATGATCCCCAGACAGAATTTTACTACCAGATGGCTTCTGTTTTCCCAACCACAGTTACAACTAAAGGCATCAATGTACTTCACACCTGGTGGTCATCTTAGGAGGAATCTCAGTAAGCAAGAAAATGGTTTTTGATGATCTCAATGATGCTCACTCAGTCTCTTAATCTGTTTCACCTGATAAATTTGTTTGTGATTTTCTCTAACATTACGAATGAAAGCTTACTCCCTAAAGTGTTGTCAAGTTCAAAGTCCATACCAAAATCCATATTTATTGCTTCCAAATCACAGTGTGCCATTTGAGAGTGACAACAAGAACAGTAGGGCTATGCAGTTATCTCTATTGTCCACTGAGAAAAACTGATGAAATGAGACCTTGTAGTTGGTTCTCCTGCTCAATCTCAGCACCCACTGGGTTTCCAACTTACCTTCCTCATTCTCTCAACAAAAAACACACACACTCCCAAATCTATACAAACAGAAACCACATTTAGCTCCATTGGCTTCTAAGTGTTTTGTCCAAACAAATTTGAAAAATATAGACATTGCAATTACCAAAGGAGAACTTCAGATTACTTCAAAAAATCAAATAGCTCTTTTAGACACACTTAGACTTAGCCACAAGCTTTGGTGCACGCATTGTAGTGCAGTGATTATAATTCTTGGCTGATGTGTTGTGGGACGCCAGTTCAAACCATACCTCCAACAGTTAATTGTTATTTAGTATTCACCTTTTTGTGGAAGGTTCTTGAAATATGTTTATATGTTCTAAAATATTTGGTGTTTGTATAAATATCTGGACTATCCCCCCAGGAATAGTTCATGTTCAGACAGCCAGTGATAAACATGCTTTCACTTCTAAGTGTTGTACTTCACTGATGACCCTACTTTTGGATTTGGACTTGATTGTGGCTATGACATGAAATTGTTTGGTGGAGATGCCGAATGCTTCAGAATACCTACATCACAATGGCCCCAGTAAGGCAGTGTAAAAGATGTCGCCTGCATGGACAGAAATGGATTACAAGTGCTGCCTTTGGTTGTTGATGGATATAACTGCAGCAAATTAGCAAAGAAGCTCTGTGTGAAATTGTTCCCTAACAGATCACTCACCTGCATATCTTATGTCACAGGCATTGAACTCCTTTTCTTACAAAAGGTGTTTCATTGCCTTGTAAGGAATTGATTTACAAAATGAGCATTAAGGAAGTTGCAGATGATGAAAGTCAGGATAATCTAGAGAAGCATAGATTCAAAAACAGATATGAATGAGAGTTAGCTCTGTCACAAGTTTCCATAAATTATCATTCACATAATGTAGCCACTGGACGAGCAATGGACACGCTGTAGGGCAAGATGATAGCATGCAAGTTCTCACAGCAAAACAGTCTTCAGAATAAAGATCAGTCCCCAGAGAGAGCACAGAAATAAAATAATGGGTATCACAATTACAGAAGAAACTAACTGATGGTCATGCTTATGGTAACAGTAACAGGGGTCAGCCAAAACAGCTTACCATGCTACATGCTGATCTGCAGCACCAGTATCTTTTGGTGCAGATGTAGCAATAGTACAGTCGCAATCATTGTAACAATGTGCCTAGTAACTCTAAATATTATGAGTGGTTCATGGGTGACTAACCTAGGCTGTTTCCAAGGTAATGGGAAACACTGGCCACTAAATGCAGATAACTGCCTTACACCAAGCCTTACAGTGTTGACACCTGTAGAAACTGCAATGGAATGGGCTGGAGAGCTGCTCCCAAGGTTATTTAAAGACTGGTCAATAGGCTAAGGTGCACCTTCATGGCACAGAACTGGCACAAAGTCTCAGAACTTGGGAGAACTCTGTCTGCCTCCACCTGTGCATGGCTTCAACAGTGATTCTAAGCTATGTCCAAAAACTGAGCTAGATTGTGCTGTCATTTGCGTTTTTTATTTTAGTTAAACAGGGAATGTTAAATTTGTCATTCCCCCTTCAAGCGATGGTCCCCTATGTAGACAGTACCTTATTACTGTCTGTGGATTTGAGAAAATTAATTTAGCAGTGTCAATTCAGTACTTATATTTGATGTCTTATTAATTAATTAATGAACTGGGCTAGGTTAGGTATCAGTTTACTCGGAATTTTATTTGGAATACAAATCTTGATCAGATTTAAATGATTAATTTTAACACTCTCTCTTCCTTTGTGGTGAGGACTGGTCTGGACAGATACTGTGGTCTTGTCAAGTGTGTTTTATGTTTGACCAAGTTACTGCATTACAGCTGCCTCCTCAAGTGTATGATTTGGGCAACAGCTGCTCTCAAAGAAAACAGAGCCCTTTTCAACTCCAGTACACAACAACAACAAAAAAACACACAAATTAAGACACTTAATAAATAAGACTAAAGCTTTTTAACGAATGGTACCTAGCAGAACTACCTCTGTACACAATATTATATAAAATAATTCCTCAGCCTAAGTACAATTTTCCCTCAATACTGCCTCCATTTATTTTTACAGTTTTTAATTTCGTTGTGAGAAGGAGGTCAGTGTGACCTACGGGGACCCTTCCCACAGACAGTATTTATCAGCACTGTAATGACTATCATTAACTTGACCCAGATCATGACACTAAATTAAAACATTAGTTTTACTGGATGAATCACTGGACAAGAACTCAATGGGTCCTTTAATTTTACATTAAACACTGGCACTCACAACTCCTGGTCAGGTGAACAGAAGGACACATTCTACTGTTGACTCTGTCGGCAGAGGATAATTGGAGAGCAGCTGGGTCAGTCCTTTAACTAGCCAAAGCAGCGATCACTACCCTTCACGGCTGCACTGATCACATCCCAGTGACAGGAGCAGCACCCTTTTGTCAATGTCTCTGAAACACCACTCCAGTGCCTCACACCATTGTTCCATACTGACCTGTGACCTCGTGAGGCATGTGCTTGCTGCAATCTGTCACCACTTTGTAATAAGCCATTTGGTTAGTACTTCAAACACACCAAAGACTTGTGTTTTTGGCATTCTCTGAGGGAGGAGCCAGCAACACGATATATATGGTGACCCAGCTGCGGAACGTTCTCTCATAGTCTTCAGCTGTCACAGTAAAACCTCAGATTAGATTAGATTAGATTCAGTTTTCATTCCATAAACCCAAAAATGAGATGATTCTTGTGGGTGTGGAACAAGTCAGAAAGTATAACATAAAAAACATGAAGCATACAAATATAATACTCATTACCCTGTTCATTTGCCAGGAGATTGTCAAAATAGGTGAATACATTACAGTAAAATGAAATTGGTGATATTCACACAATTGAAACACTGTCAGAATGAAACACAATTATGCACTTCTAATAAATTTATCATACACAAAATACCTAATTTTGTCTTTTGTGACCAAGTGCTTTTAAAATTGAAATCTAACAGACATTTTTACTTAAGCTGGTCTAACAGTCCCTGTTAAGATGTTCATCTATAGAGTATAAGGAGTAGCCTGTCAAAAAGTCTTTCAAACTCTGTTTAATCTGTGCTTTATCTAAAAACAAGTTTTTAATGGTTGCTGGCAATATATTTAAAATGTGTTTTCCTGAATATTGGACCCCTTTTTGGACCATGGTAAGTGATTTTAGGTCTTTATGTAGAGTTTTCTTATTCCTGGTATTGATACTATGTATTGAGCTATTGGTTGGAAGTAGAGATATATAACTTGGAGCAAATTTCGTTAAGGAATAAATACACTGAGAAGCCATGGCTAGAATAGAAAGTTCCTTGAATGGGTTTCTACATCATGTTCTTGAATTTACACTATTAATGGGTCTTATTACATGCTTTTGCATGCTAAAAACGTTTACTCAGTTTGCCCAGTTTCCCCAGAATATGATCCCATATGACAACTTGTGGTCTCTGTGATAGCACTTCAACTTTTGAGTGCCCAACACTAATACGGTACCTTAAGGCAACATGAACCTTTCCTACCCTTCAGTTTCCTCTCAGTTACATCTCTTGGCTTAATATAGTGTTATAATATTCCCTTTAATACTATGTTTATTGTTTTTCTCTTCTCCCCCATGTTTATTTTTCCATTGAAATCACTATGCCTGGATGAGGTTTCTAGAGAGATACTAGTCTCAACACAAGACAGCTTTATCTGTTACAGATCAATGTTTCCCATACTTTCTATTTTCTAGAAGTGCTAAAAGAACTGTGTGTTGAGACCAACAGAATCATAATGATATTGTGATTGTTCATCTCCAGGTACCCCTTTTTCTTAACTAATTTTCTTCCCCACATTAAGTCATTCTCCTCTTACTATGCATTTTTTGCAGTGTATTCTTTGAGATGTCTCCTGATAGTAGGGTTTGACAACCCTTGACATAAAAAAATATAAGAATTTTACACTTAATAACTCATCTAACCCCCCTTCATCCTATTTACCTAGTGAAATGTTAGCATCATATAAATTTTATGATTCGATTCTAGATAGTAGCCCAAGTGACAGTGGTGTGCACATGCGAGCATATGTGTGTGTGTGTGTGTGTGTGTGTGTGTGTGTGTGTGTCCGTGTGTTTATGTGTGTGTGTGTGTGTGTGTGTGTGTGTGTGTGGGTGGGTGGGTGGGTGGGTGGGTGTTCGCCATGTTCAATCTAACTTCTTGACACTATTGTGAAGTCCCTGGTATTAGAGATCGGTTCACAAACCTTGTCTGTCTATGGAAAATAATAGGGTAGAGAGGGGGGGTGGGGGGGGGGGGGGGTTGGGTGAGATGGCTTATGATTGTTGCTCCCAGTGATACCTGTCATGCATGGCATTCACTTTCCCATTCCCAGTGCCTCCTGCTGCTTCAAGGGGAACAACTCTACTTCATTATTACCCTCTCCACCTACACCCACTGCAGGACATGTGCTCTGTATTTCCAGTTTCTACTATTCCAATCCATGCCAAAACTTTTCCCAACAGCATCACCCATTTGTCCTTATCGAACCCTGTATATTGCTCCTCAGTTTCCTTCTTAATGCTTGCTAATCATTACACAGTTACGTAAATCGCAACACAACTTATAACTGCCACCGTTTCATGAGTAGCTTTTTTTTCTATCCTATTAAATTACTTTGTCAAAAATTGATTGTTTTTGTTGTTGTATAAGCCCATGTGAACACATTACCTTAGGCACACACAGCATAAAGGGAAAAATTATCTTAACCTCACTCTTTATTTCTAAGCAAATGAAAATTAATATCATCACAATTTCACACTCATGAATGCTAAACTGGAGTTTGAAATTGATTTATGGGCATGAATGGGTCTGGCTGATGAACAGCTTTATATTTGCAATATTCTGTATGCCATCCTCAGCATTGATATCTGGCCCAACAACTACATAGGAGGTATAGAAGTGATCACATAGAACTTTTTCAACTCAGTAGGGGCTGTTGTACAGTTGATAGAAATTGGCTTTCTTTTCTAAGAGATCAGACCAGTGATGGTTTCAGACTAGAACCAAATCACCTTCCTTAATCATAGGGCTCTTGGCTATGCAATCATGGTGCCCCTTCCTGCCTGCTTTATTCCTCCGCATTCTTGTTAGGGCGTCTGACAATTTTGTTTGTAGTTCCTCTTCTGGGGAAGGAGGTAATTGCACTGTGGCTCTGAGGGGCATAATTACTGGCCCCTCAAGCATCAGCTCAGCTGGGGAACGGCTTTTAGCATTGTGAATTAAACTGTTAATGATCTCTTTGAACTGCAGGATATACTGAACCTATTTGGTATCTCGAGCTGAACAGTGAATCCTTGCCAGGTTCCCTATTTTGTGGAAACTCATTAAGCTGGGTTCATCGCTGCATGGTAAATGCTTATCTAGTGAATTTAAGGCCCACAAGAAAGACAGATCGCAGCATGTACATCATGAAGGTAGGCCTGAGCTCACTCGCTTGCTTAACTAAGCAGACAAAATGCACTTCTAAACCTGTTAACTCGCAACTGGGTGTGTACGTGCCAATGAGAATTGCATCTTCTACTGGAATCTGGTATTGTGAAGTATTATTGACTACTGGTCATACAAAAAAATTTAAGATAATTTCTCAAAATTAATGGTATAACAGCTTGTTTGTAGCATTTAATCTCTGCTGTGTAAGAGTCCTCATTTCATACAAGATATGCAATCATCTTGACATGATTTTAATTTTATTGTACACCAGTACAGCTGTAACAAATAATTAGTAGGCCTAAGCACTTTCTATCACCATAATAGTGGATTCCAGAAGAATATGCAATTCTTGTTTGTAAATACACATCCAGTTAACAGGTGTCGAAATGCAGTTTTTCTGCTGAGTAGAGCAAGCGAGTTTTTCTGCTGAGTAGAGCAAGCAAGTGAGCGAGCTCAGCCCACCTTCGTGATGTACGCGCCGCTGCCTGTCTTTCTCATAGGCCTCAGGTGAATAGTGATTCCTCACAGCTGCATTTTAGTGATCAAGGCACAAGATATGAACTGTGATCCATTGTCCAACAAGATCCCTTTGGGGTTACCAAACTTATCAGCGTAATGCCACAAACACCTCACAAGAGCAATAGCTGACGTTATTCTCATGGAATAGAAAATAGTGTACAGGGTGTATCAAGAAGAATCATCTGGTTTAAAAAAGCATAACTATTATGTTATTTGAGATATGTGTGTGAATAATGTACTGTTGGAAAGAGCAAACTCTCAAGTCAGCAGTGTGTGCTCACTTCAGGTCTACTAAAAATGGTGTCGGGACAACAGAAAGTGTTTTGTGTTCTACGTTTTGTGCAGTTCAGCATGGCTTTTGTACTTGGCATGGTGTGGATCCTCCTATAGCACAGAACATTAGACAATGGCATGAACAGTTCCAAGGTGCAGGTTATTTGTGTAAAGGCAAATTGCTGGGCCATCCTTGAGTGTCTGACAGACTTCGAATGCATCCACCATAGTTCCACAAGGAGGCTGCAAAAACCAGTTTGCCATGCAGCTCAACAGCTCAACATGCCCCTGATGTCCATCTGGCATGGGTTTTGTTGATGTATACACATGAAACCATACAAAATTCAGCTACTGCAAACTCTTCATTAAGATGACAAATAACAACATGTGAAGTTCTGTAATTTCGTTCTTGGCAAGATGGAGGATGACAGTTCTCTTCCACACTTAGTGTTTAGTGACAAGGCAACATTCCATTTAAATGGAAAGGTGAACCATCATAATGTGAGAATATGGAGTATGGAACAACCACACGAAGCTATACAACATGAGAGGGACTCTCCAAAATTTAAAGTGTTTTGTGCAGTTCACAGAAAAAGGTGTATGGTCCATTTTTCTTTGCTGAAAAGTCTGTTACAGGAAGCACATATCTTTATATGCCTGAGAACTGTCTTTTCCCACAGCTGGAGACTGATTTGAATGACTTCATTCACCAACAGTATAGGACACCACTCACTGGCATCTGGAAGCACATGTATTTTTAAATCAAAGAATTACTGAACACTGGATTGGTCACACTTGAACAAATGATTCAACCTTAGATTACTGGCCTCCAAGGCCACCGGACTTGACTGTATGTGATTATTTCTTGTGGGGGGAGGGTTTATAAAAGACTGTTTATGTGACTCCGTTAACAGCAACAGTGAATGAACTGAGGCTTCACATAACAGCAACTGTGGAAGCTGTAACTCAAGACATGCTCCCTGTGGTGTGGGAACAATTTGAATACCACACTGACATATGTCATGCATCCCAAGGAGGTGCATATTGAACACCTTTGAAAAGATATGAAAAAAAACTTTTTGAATTTCTCGTTCACCAAAAAACAAAATTCATTGTATATGTTTACTAGTTTGAGGAATACAGGCATGCCAAATTAGATGATTCTTTTTGATACAAACTGTATGTTTTAAATTAATCTAGGATGGCAAAAAGAAACTGAGTTCCACCTCTGCCTATAGGGAGACTTCCCACTACGTATCTACTGAGAGTAGTTCTCACAGTGCAGATGCAAAGACGTGCTGCAATAATCTCATAATACTTTCTCTTGCTGGCTTAGCCTTCAGGCACTGGAGACATGTGGTTAATTGTTTCACAGTATCTAATTCCATCTTCTTGGAGTGCACATCCTGTTTCAGCATAGCGAGACAATTTGCCACCCAATAGTGTCTAAATAACAGGTGGGTCCACTCCATGAGCTTGGCCTGTCTTGCAGTTCTGCAAATGAGGTGACCTGCTGCCTCAAGGTCAAACAGCTCCCTTCCCTAATCCTTTTCTCAAGCTTTTTCTCAGGCAGCCAGGGGATGGGGGGACACTCTCACTTGGCTCTCCTGTGCAGGAGAGTTTCTGTAAATTTTGGAAGGTAGGAGACAAGGTACTGGCAGAAGTGAAGCTGTGAGGACAGGGTGTGAGTCATGCTTGGGTAGCTCAGAGGGTAGAGCACTTGCCCACGAAAGGCAAAGTCCCCATGTTCAAGTCTCGGTCTGGCAAACTGTTTTAATCTGCCAGGAAGTTTCATGAAGAACGATGTCTATGCATTGCCACACATTGCTAACATTGTAGACTGCCTGAAAGGGGCAAAGTACATATTTCTCAACTGTGGATGTGGAGACAGGCTAATGGTAAATCTGGGTTTATGAGGCTGACTTGGAACAGCTTGCCTTCATTACTCTTGACAGTCTCTGTTACATTAAAGGTATGCCATTTAGACTGTGTAATGCACCAGCATATGATGCACAACCTGCTGCAAAATCTTAAAGGGACAACGTCTCAGTGTCATATGATTCAAAGTGTCATTTTTTGAAAGTGTTTGAACTACATCTCAGCCACCTGCCAACCATGGCAAAATGTATTCAGACTGCAGACCTTTGCCCCAGTCCAGGAAAGCCCCTCTTCACTGGCCAAGAAATAAAAATTCTGGGCATCTATCACATAATTTTGTGTTTTGAGAATTTTTCTTGGAAAGTGCACATGCTACCAACAATTGGACTTTTGTACCAAGGCATGTCCATTACAGTAACGATTGTTGCAAGATGAGAAGTTTTCCTGGAATGAGGTGCAAGAAAGCTCTCTACTTGTGCTTAAGGAGACAGTAACTTCTTCAGTCCTAGCATTGTAGTAAGAGATTACTGAGGCAGAACTTTAAACTGACACTGTTGGTTATGATATAAGTGCAGCTCTAGCGAAAATTCAGGAAGGTGACTAAAAGGTGACAGTTTATATCAGATGTGAAATATTCTACACGTGAGAGAGTGCCTTGCGCTGTTTGGGCCGTATACAAGTTCTGGATTTATTTGTTTAGCCAATCATTCTTTGTTGTGATAAGCCACCATTCTCTATGCTGGCTTATTAGCTTGAAGGATCCATTGGGTTGACTATCAAGATGGGCATTCAGGCTTTTGGGGGTATGATGTCACAGTGATATACAAAAGCAGATGCAAAAACAAAGATTCCAACTGCCTTTCAAGTAATACTGTAGTGGAACACAGCAGTGTGCATGAAATCTGTCATTGCTGCATTAAATGACATTACTGTTAAATAGAGGGAAGATCCAGCACCGCTGAAAACCATAGACATCTTGAAGGATCAGGAACTGACCAAAGGAGAGTTCTAATTAATAAATGGTGCATTGTATAAGGGGAACTGTGACCCTGTTGAATTGAAATGGTACTAGTCATCCCAGCTCATCTACGGCCAGCTGTCTTCAAGCATTTCCATGACACTCCAACATCAGGAGACCTAGGATTCATGATGACTCTAGATATAAACAGATGCAGGAAATGCTAGGCAGGTCTTGACAGGCCCATTATGCTGTGAGACACAGTAAGGGATGTCAATAATAAAAGGACCTGCTGCTGTTACCTCTGGGGCATCTGATACCAGATCCATCTGTAGCAGTGCCATTGTGCTGTATAGGTATCAATCTCTCATGGAGTTTCCTGAACTCAGCAAACAGGAATTGATGGACAAGAGTCTGCACTGACTACCTCACCTGCTATGCAGTCACCAAAAGTGCCAACTGCTGCAGCTCCATAAATTGTGGAGTTCCTTGTAGAAGACATCATTTGGAAGCACAAAGCACCCTTTGTGATGATGTCTCATCTGAAAAAGTTTTCCAGTCGAGACTAGTATCAAAGGTAATTTCATGTTCTGACATCACACACAGCATAATAACTGTCTACCATCCACAGATTAGTGGTCCCACACAGCACTTTAATAAAACATTGGCAGATATTCTCTGAATATACATTAATTTAAATGGAGAGAATGGAGTACTGTACTGCCTGTCACAATGTTCACAGATAGCACAATGAAACAAGACAATGCACACTTCACACTGTGCTGGCCGTTGTGGCTCAGTGGTTCTAGGGGCTTCAGTCTGGAACTGCGAGACCGCTATGGTCACAGGTTCGAATCCTGCCTTGGGCATGGCTGTGTATGATGTCTTTAGGTTAGTTAGGTTTAAGTAGTTCTAAGTTCTAGGGGACTGATGACCTCAGATGTTAAGTCCCATGGTGCTCAGAGCCATTTGAACCATTTGAACCTTCACACTGTTCATTCTGCTTCACTGACATGAGGTCAAGTCACAATAAGTACCTTGTTCCAGTTTCAGACAGATGATACTCATGATCACTACATGATATATGAGGGTTGCCCAGAAAGTAATGCACTGCATTTTTTTTTCTCATCCAAAAACAATGCTGTGAATGTGAAACATTACATACGTATTATTTGAAGTCCCCTGAGTGCATCCGCCAAGTTTCCGTCACACCCGAGAGATAGTGTAGCTGCAGGACAGCTTCAAAATTATGTCTGTAGGTGATGTACATTACAAGCAACATGCCATCATCGAATTTCTCACTACAGAGAAAGAAACTGGGGAATATTCACAAATGCTTGTGCAAAGTCTATGGAGCATCTGCTGTGGACAGAAGCACAGTTAGTCACTGGGCACAGAGGGTGAGGTCACCAGGCAATTCAGTGGAGCTCAATGATTTGCAGTGGTCAGGGAGACCATCCACAGCTGTCATACCTCGCATGTTGCAGTGAGCTGATGTTGTCATTCATGAGGACAGACCCATTACAACTCTGCATTTTGTGGATGTTGAGGAGGTGGTTTACACACTGAAGCACTGGCTCCACCACCAGGACAAGGACTGGTACCAACAGGGCATACACACCTATGTTTCACGCTGGAGGAAGGCCATAAAATGGGATAGAGATTACCTGGAAAATTTGTGTGTGTAGATAAAACACCATTCTTTTGTGTGTGTAATTCTCATTATGTTCAATAAAGAATTATTGAAGAAAAAATGTGCGCTGCATTACTTTGTGTGCAACCCTCAAACATAATCACCAGCGCTGAAGAAGCAAGGCAGCTGGCTTGCATGTGGACACTGGATGTCCAGGAGAAAGACAAAAGTACAGAAACGCTAAGCACCAGTGGGTGAGATAGATCCCAGGAGGCTTGGTATGAATTTTTATGCTTGTGTGGACAACAGGACTATGAAAAAAATTACTAAAGCACTGCTTTTGGTGGTGTCATATCATTTGTCACTATTCGGATGTCACATTTGAAGTCGAGAATTATGACCCTTCATCAAGACAACTTAAGTACAGGGACATCATCCTTGTCCTGCCTATGAAGCCCTACCACAGTCCAGAGGTGCATATTGACAAAGGGAGGTTCAAGGAAATGAAGACCCACTCAACAGTTGTGAAGCTTTGGTAGGAGGGCTACCTTCAATGTGCATCATAATGAAGGGGATGTAACAACGTGACGAGAATGCAAACACCTGACAGTACCACCATAATGAGGACCATTGACAAGGTCTAGATCCAGTACACTGTTGTCAGCACCAATGGGAACTTCTGAAAGAGGGGGTTGCTGTTTCTCCAGGTGAGGGAGTAATGCCATGACATGTGGGGCATGCACGATAGTGTAATGGTTAGCATCCCCGGCTGGCATATTGTGGATCATCAGTGCAAACCTGACCACCAGCAATTATTTATTATTAGCCTCTTCCCCTTGGCTTCACCTGCGTAAAAGTTTGACATGTATATTGAACACACCACCTTGTTCCCCTCTCTGTGCCCACACCATTCTCCCAACTATATGTGTCTATCTCATCCTCCCCACTCTCTTTGTCTCTTAATCTCCTCCTTTACTTCTCTCTGTCTATTTCCTCCATTCCCCCTCTGTGACAATGTCTTTCTTTCCCCTTCCTCTAACCAATCATCCTCCCTAATTCTCTTTCCATCCCTGTCCCCCCTCTTCCTTTCTCACCTAAACACTACCACTCTACATCTTACACCTGCGTCATGCATCTCCTCTTCATCCTTTCATTCTATCCGTCCCTTCCTCTATCCATTTAAGACTGTGCCCAGCCAAGTCATCTCCATGTGTAGTGCAGGGAGTACTCTTAAATGATGAAGGGCTGATACTGCTCCCATGACATCATGACATCCATGTCATACAGGGAAGGCTACATATCAGGGGCTTCAAAATCATTTATTTGCCCCTGACGTACAGGCTGCCTTGCAAAGCAGGTGGATAATGCAGGCCAGTACTACTCCAACACAACATACCAGTCTTTATAGGCAGCCTACTTGTAGGGGTCTGGACCACTATTTTTTACCACTAAATGTAGACTACCCTGCAAAGCAGACTGATTTGGCGGGACGACACTGTTCCCACAACACATCTGTCATACAGGGCAGGCTACACAAGAGTGGCTTCAAAAATCATTTATTTGCCCCTGACGTACAGGCCGCCTTGCAAAGCAGATAGATAACGTAGGCCAGTACTACTCCAACACAACATACCAGTCATGATAGGCAGCCTACTTTTAGGTGCCTGGACCATCGTTTCTTACCACTAAATCTAAACTGGCCTGCAAAGCAGACTGATTTGGCGGGACAACACTGTTCCCACGGAACATGCCAGTTATGCAGCGAGAGTATATGCCAAGAATTTCTGTACATTCAGGAATACTTGATGTTTGTATAAATACTGGCATTCAGCAATATTCAGTGTTTGTATAAGTAGCTGCATTCTCCATCCAAGAGGTCAGTTCTGCTCTGGTTGTACATTGGTGACAGTACTAAATGTGCTTTTTCTTGTAAGTGTTATACTTCATTTATGAACCTGCCTTCAGATTTGGACTTGATTGTGGTTCTGATATATAAAAAGGCACATTTGTTTTAGGTTGTTGAAGGTACTCTTTATTACCTCCGGCTAGAAGTTTGTACCACCAACTCCAACAGGGGAGAAGATGATGCCAGTTCCGAGTGCATTCAAACAGGAGAAGCGGTAAGAGTTATATCATAGAAACATGAAACGAAAACAGTTCATATTTCATGTACCTGCATTTCCCTTCATAATACTTGTGTTCACTGATACTGTGGGTTCGTATACACACATCAAAAAATGTTTTACATCACCTCAGTTCCAAGAGTTCCGGAACCTGTACAGAAAATTGGAATAGAGATCAACATAAACATCATTTCTGCCCTTTTTATTGCTCATGAAAACCACTCATTGCTTGTTGTACCACCATATAGCGAGACCTTCAGAGGTGGTGATCCAGATTGCTGTACACATTGGTACCTCTAATACCCAGTAGCACATCCTCTTGCATTGATGCATGCCTGTATTCATCATGTCATACTATCCACAAGTTCATCAAGGCACTGTTGGTCCAGATTGTCCCACTCCTCAACAGCGATTCAGCATAGATTACTCAGAGTGGTTGGTGGGTCACATCGTCCATAAACAGCCCTATTCAATCTATCTCAGGCATGTTCGATAGGGTTCATGTCTGGAGAACATGCTGGCAACTCCAGTCAAGTGATGTCTCGTTATTCTGAAGGAAGTCATTCACAAGATGTGCACAATGGGGATGCAAATTGTCATCCATGAAGACGTATGCCTCGCCAATATGCTGCTGATATGCTTGCACTGTTGGTTGGAGGTGGCTTTCTCGTAACATACAGCTGTTATGGCACCTTCCATGACCACCAGTGGTGTACATTGGTCCCACATAATGCCACCCCAAAACAGCATGGAACCTCCACCTTGCTGCACTCACAGGACAGTGTGTCTAAGGCATTCAGCCCAACCAGGTTGCCTCCAAACGCATCTCCGACGATTATCGGTGAAGAGAACATGATGCCAATCCTGAGTGGTCCATTCAGCATTTTGTTGGGCCCATCTGGACTGTGCTGTATGTTGTTGTGGTTGCAAAGATGGACCTCGCCGTGGACATTGGGAGTGAAGTTGCTCATCATGCATCCTACTGCACACCGTTTGAGCCATAACATGACATCCTGTGGCTGCATGAAACGCATTATTCAACATGGTGGCATTGCTGTCAGAGTTACTCCGAGCCATAATCCATATGTAGTGGTCATTCACTGCAGTAGTAGTCCTTGGGCAACCTGAACGAGGCATGTCATCGTCAGTTCCTGTCCTTCTGTATCTACTCCATATCCAAACAATATCACTTTGGTTAACTCCGAGATGCCTGGACACCACTTGCTGAGAGCCCTTACTGGCACAAAGTAACAAAGAGGATGCAATCAAACTGCGGTACTGACCGTCTAGGTATGGTTGAACTACATACAACATGAGTCATGTACCTCCTTCCTGGTGGAATGACTGGAACTGATTGGTTGTCGGACCCCCTAAATCTAATAGGTGCTGCTCATGCATGGTTGTTTACATTTTTGGGCGGGTGTACTGACATCTCTGAACAGTAAAAAGAGACTATGTCTGTGATAAAATATCCACAGTCAACATCTATCTTCAGGAGTTCTGGGAACCGGGGTGATGCAAAACTTTTTTTATGTGTGTATATGAATGTAATGGAGTTGACTCTAACCTGGCTTCTCTTTTGTGTTTACTTTTCTCCTCTCCATCCCTAATTTGCTACCCCACTCATCTCCAACTTACAGAGCAAAATTGCAATAGGGATCATTGTCCTGATGCCTTCTAAGGCAGACACATGAAAATTTCATGACAAACAGGATGCAGCATATTATCCTGGACTGAGGGTAATCTACTGACACCAAAGAAGGTTTGGTTTGACTTGGAGGAATATAGTAACACCATTGATGTTCAAGTTATACATAATGCTTTGATGGATAGTTGTAGTTGCAATCTCAGGATTTTCACAAACGATGAACTTATATATGAGCAAATTCAATCCAATACATATTGTGGTAGTATCTTTTTAGATGTGGACACAATATCAGCCTTGTGCAAAGACTGACAAGTAGCTCTTAATGTAGGGAAACGTTAAATTTTTCACTTCATGAAACAAGTGTGATATCCTTTGACTACAGGATTAGTTAGTTGCAACTAGTCAGTTATGTCATGCAAATATTTGTGAGTAACAATGTATAGAGATGTGAAGTGGAACAACCATATAGCCTCAGTTATAGGTGAAACAAATGGTAGGCTACAATTCATTGGTAGGATGCTAGGTATCGTTTCTCTACAAATGACTGCATACAAAACCTATACATAGCCCATGCTTGCAGGCTGCTCAAGATGGTGGGACCTGTGTCACTGCAGAAACATAGAGTGTATACAAAGAAGAGCAGTAGAAATTTCACAGACTTGTTTGACTGGTGAAAGAGTGCAACAGAAATGGTGTGAAATCTCAGGTGGGAAACACTGAAAGAAAGATATACATACCACAAGAACTGGCTTAGAAAAATTCATGAACCATATTTCAGGAGATACACTATGGACATTCTTTTGACCTCTATATATCTATCCCATAAAGTAACTGAGCAGATTAAAAATAACCAAATAATAACTTACACACAAGCGAACAAGCACTCATACTTCCTACACTCCATCCATGAACAGAACAGGAAGAAATCTTAATATGAATGAAAAGCACCCTCTGCCATACACTACAGTGATACACAGTGTATATGTAAAATATGGAAAATGTAATTTCTCAGCTACAGCAGACCAATGTGCGGTTCACAGAGACTTATAACAGGAAACACACACCCTCCTATGGCCACTGTGAAAGATATAGCTACTACTCATATAGAAATAAAAGCATTGGGCTCCCAAATATAATTATCAACCTCACTTTTAACAATGAACAACCACTAACCAATAGAAGCTGCTAAAAGAAAATCATGAAGACTTAATGTTTGGATCATTTTAAAAAAGAATGCAGTCAATCTTGTACAAGAAACAAACGCATGTGCAGTCAGTGGCAGCTATTAATTTTGCACCATAAAGTCAAGTTGATTTCACCTGTAAGAAAGATGACAAGAAGTCTTACCTGGAATACAAAAAGAGTTCTTCTCAACAATTATATTGCTAAGGTCTAAGCAATAACTGACACATACAACACAAGTGTTCTAGAAAAGGGTGATGAAGGAAAAAGAAGTAGCCTCATGTCTGAAGAATTCATCTACGTACAAGGTACCCTTTGGCAATGGGAAAGCTGAGGGATTTGAAGCTCAAATTTGTCCACCCTATTTACAACATTTGGCTCTACTTTTTAACTACCACTACCCCCCCCCCCCCTCCACCACACATACATTACCTGTGGTTGGTACACATTTAGAGGTCAATGTAGAAGACAGAGAAGTCGTGAAAGTAAAGACTCATACTTCGACTTGCAGATGAAGATATCTGACTGCCTGGTACAGCCAGAAGCTCACAGTCATATATTTCATGTGTGGGAGTAATATGCCAGGCATTGTTAGAGTGCCGCACCAATGGGTATCTGGCTCATATCCACAATAGTAGTTCGTGCTGCATCATGTTTTGGGGATGCTTAAAGCACTGCCATTGGCATTTCCCTTCTTTGTATCCTTGAATGCGGAGCACACATCTTCTATCCAGTGCACAACAGACTTCTTGTTTTAACATTAGGAGCTGTCAAAGGTTCCTGTATCTCTGCTGCATGGGGAAGGTGTCATCTGTAGAAATTAAGCACGCACAAGAAATGTTGTAATTCCTTGGCTGTAGGTGGCCTGGGTGGTTGTAGTATTGCTTCTACCTTCTTGGTCAAAGGAAGAAAGCCCAAAGCAGAGATTTTATGACCAAGAAGCGTCACTTCTGACTGCCAGAAACACATTTTGCTATGTTCATTACGGCTCCGTATTGTTCTAGTTATCCGAAGACCTCAAGCAGGAACTGATGTTGTCCAGATTGGTGGAGAACACCAGGGCATCATCAAGGTAAGCAAAGCAAAATGGTAATCTTTGGAGAACAGAATCTATAAATCTCTGCTACATTTGAGCTGCATTGCATAAGCCGAAGGTCATAATCATGCTCTCTCATATAAACCAAAAGGTGAGATTATGGTGGTTTTGGTATGTTTCCTGCACCTGCAGGTATCAGGGTGTAAGATTTTGCTCAGTCCAAGATGGTGAAAATGGTGGCACCATGTAGTGTGTAATTAAAGTTCCTGTAATAGTGGTATAAAGTATTTGCCAGAGACTGTTCGAAAGTTAAGCCATAATAATCACTGCATTGATGTCAGGTGTCACCTTTCATTGGCACTAAGTACAATGCCGGTGACCACAGACTTTTTGATGGTTGCATTAATCCTTCCTGTAGCATGAAATCAAATTTGGCCTTCACAGTTGCTAAACAGTCCGGAGCCAAACATTTAGCAAACATCTAGACATAGACAACATGGAGAGTCCATCCATTGATTTAATATGGTGCACTGTATCACGGGGTATTCACCTTGGGGCCCCGGGTGGTCTGGTCAAAGTGAGGTAGTCCTTCAGTAATGCAGCGTACTCACCACTTGAAGCCTCCGTCAGCTGGCACTGTGGACTGCTGTGCGGGAGTGGAAGCTGGTGACAACAAGGCTGGTGATGTTGTCCACCAAGTGGGCATTCGCCACATTTGGTAGGCGCTGGTAGTGCACCAGGTCTGCTCTACCTCTGTGATGTCCGCAATGGTGAAATCCCACACGTATGGGTGGTACAGTCCAATATTAAGGTCCAACAGCTGACTGGCATACAACGCAATTGAAGAGATGTTAGTAGCTGTTAGGCAAAAAGCAATTGGCACCTGACAATGATGCAGAGACATACAAAGCAATATACTCAGGTCAGAGACAGCGTCTACCAGGAATTCTATACCGGATGCTCCATCAATTAAAAACAGGCACTTGAAGGATGTTCGGCAATAAGTTGTGCCTGCTACTGACTGTCAGTGACATTTGGGAACAAACAAGATGGTGAACACTTCTTCACCTGATTACCATACTAGCAATGTTACCAACATACCTGTGTGTTGCTCAATTGAGCTGCATGTCCATCTCCGAGGCAACAGTTGCCTTGATCTGCAGTGGCAAGTGGATATCCCATAATGTTCATAGCAAGGTATCCGATACTATGCCCATGTCAACTTTACTGCGCAGATGGCACAGTTACTGCAAAGGCTTGCCATTGCTGATCTCTTCCTGTGTTAGCACTTGCCTAATATGATCATGTGATCTTCCAGGGAGGCAGCAGCATGTTGTATCAATTCTGTCTTGAGCTTAGTGTATGCACCTTTCTCAGGTGGTGCAGTAATGATATCTTGTACCTCGACTGCAAATCTGTGGTCCAACGGATTTAAGACAAGGGCAAACTTAGTCACATTGGTCATTTTTCCCATGCAGCAGAAATATGCCTCTGCTTGTGCTAACCAAAGAACATGATTGTGTGGCCAGAATGGTGGCAAAGGCTTAGTGCTAATCCTGAAACAGTGCACTCTTCAACCATTGCATGGTTCGCTGTGTCTCTGTCACCTTACTTTTCCTTCCGGGCACCTTTGGATCACCATTTGTCAGTGCTTATAGGGGAAATGCTGCCCAACAGTTGTCAGATGTGTTCTATATATAGGAGGAAAAAACTCAGGAATGGATAACAGATTTTATTAATTCCAACACATTAGGCTACTCTCCACTCATAACTCAAGAATAATTGAATTGAAGCATAGCCTCCTTACAGAATCACAGTTTTTAATCAGAAAGGATGCTGAAAAACATCATAGCATGGTATCAGAGTGTAGTCAAAACAGAAAATAAATTTAAATCTAAGCTAAACATGTGCCTGGAGAAAAAAATTGCTCATACAACCCAGCTCTCCTGGTGACCAGGGTAGAAATACTTGAAAGCAATTCTCTTGGCATACAAACATGATACTCTACCATCACTGCAAAACACAGGACTTCCTGCAAAAGATGGAGGCTGATGCATAGTGTGCAGCAGCTTCATTCAGATCAGGACAACTAACTTTCTTAGAAGATTTTCATTAAATAACAAAATCTGACATCTTATATTACTATTCTTCTCTCATGGTCAACAAAAGTCATAAAACATAAATGGGAAAATCAAAAATATCTGATACACATGACAAATATATTCATTTAGCTCTCTGTTTCCAATGTAACAATTACTTCTGTATTCTACCATTAGTTTTTAATTTTCATTCCAATAATCAAACAATGGAAAATCCAGGATGGAATGTACAATATTATGAAAAGGAAAATTGCTGCTCACCATGTAGTGGAGATGCTGAGTTATAGACAGGCACAACAAAAAGATTCTCACAATTAAAGCTTTCAGCCATTGGCCTTTGTCAACAATAGATGACAGACACACATACACACACACACATGCACGGACACTCTTGCAAACACAGCTAGTGCTCATGTAGCAGTCTCAGGCAACTGAAACCTTACAATTGCGTGAGACTGCAGTCATGTGTGTGTGAGCTGCATTTGAGTGTGTGTGTGTGTGTGTGTCATCTGTTGTTGAGAAAAGTCAATGGCCCAAAGCTTTAATTGTGAGGGTCTTTTTGTTTAGCCTATCTGCGACTCGGTATCTCCGCTATATGGTGAGTAGCAACTTTCCTTTTCATTACAATAGCATGACAATAGAGACCATCAAATTAACCCCCCTGCCCATCCATACTTTAGTCCATAATAAATACAATTTTGCAAAACACTTAATGATAACCACAACATTCTAGGATAAATTGTAATAATTATTGAAATTCAACTAAAATGTATGTAAGAATGAACTGATAAATCCACATAAAGCATGCATGCATGCTTCGTCAATGAAGCAACAAAGTGTCATCCTCCCTACATGCTCCCAAATGCCAAGTGCAACCAGGCCTATGAGCACCTGGCTGCAATTCAGTATCAAGATGTCTCTTCATAGCATGTGTGGGCAGCGTGAAGTATCTTGTAAACATGGGTTCAGACCTTGCAATATTCCTCCATCCTATATTAGGAGACAGCAGGGAAGTCTGAGGTACCCTCCCTCACAGGCAGCAAACAATTTGGCCATTAAAACTTACTGCACACACAACAGTAATTTAGACCTAGGACTACACCATACATATTTGTGGATGTTTTCTGTGGCTGAAAAATCAGCTGATCCTGGGTGCAGACTTTCTTAGCCACTACAGGTTGCTAGCCAACATAACAAATGGCCAGCTCATTGATGTGACAAAAAATTTAAAGACAGTGATACAGCACTGGCAGGCCACATTGTACAGTATAAAAACTGTGAAGTGCTCTAGACCATATGATGACATCCTCAAAAAATTCCATGACCTCACTTGCCTGGCTGGTGCACCAAAGGACATTAATCATTTGATGGTGCATGACACAATAACCACGTCCTGCCCTCCCACATCATGCCACCCACGTCAACTCGCACCCAATAGTCTTGCAGTAGCAAAGGCAGATTTGAAGGTCACGCTGTGGGAAGGCACAGTTCGACAGTCAAGCAGCCCATGGTCATTGGTGCCACATTTAGACTGAAGAAAGACAAGTCATGGTGCCCATGTGGGGAGTGTTATGCTCTTAGCTCACAAACAGTGCCAGACAGATCCAGTCCCACACCTTCATGACTTTAGCCACGCATTGGCAGGTTGTGCATTATTTAGCAAGATTGATTGTGCAAAGGCAAATACCCAAATTTTGGTGGCACCTGAAGACATTGAGAAAACAGCTATTGTACTGCCCTTTGGGCTTTTTGAAAGCCTGTTTGTGATGTATGGTTTTTGCACTGCTGCCTATACCTGGCAGCATTCCCTGGATGGCATATTGTGAGGCTTGCCATTTTGTTTCACATACCTTGACGATGTCCTGCTGCAGTCCAAGTTGCTGAAGATCCATTGCCACCACCTAACTACCGTCTTTCAGCACCTGAGTGAAGCTGGCATCATTGTCAATCCAGTGAAGTGTGCATTCAGTGTGATGAGAAACGAGGTCCATGGCCACTTAATTACCTCCACCAGATTGACACCATAGCTGGACAAAGTGCAAGTGATTCTAAACATGCTGCATCCTCAGATGCACAAGAAATAACTCCGTTACCTTGGCATGTTGAACTTTTACCGCCATGCTCTGCCCAATGCTGCCACCATGCAAGAGCCCATGACTAAGGCACTACACAGTCCCAATTCGAAAGGAAAGACCCCTGTGAATTGGACAGACATGCTGAAGTAGAGATTCATGGACTCAAAATTAAATGTCACAGAAGCAATACAGTGCAATCTTAGATGTAGTGGTGAATGCCAGCCAGACCGACATCAGCATGGCGTTACAACAGCACCTTGATGGGAGCTGGCAGATGTTCAGTTTTATCTCTAAGAAGCTATCGGAATCGCAATGCACTTGGATTGCTTATGGCCAAGAGTTGCTTGCGGTATATGCAGCAGTGAAATACTTCCGCCCATCAGTAGTAGTCTGACAACTCATCATCTTCACTGAGCACAAACTGATTACTCATGTGTTTCACAACAATCACTCTGTTCACCGTGTCATATCCAGCAATGTCACAATTTACTACTGACATCCGCCATATTTCGGGGATAGACAACATAGTCGCTGATTGTTTGACCTGAGCGTGTGCCATTATATCATCCTTGTGAAAACTTTGAGGACGTTGGCAAAGTACAGGAGAATGCACAGTTTCTGTCACGCCACCTCCAGCAGCTTGCAACAGAGGTTGGTACCTGTCCCCAGAACTACATGGAAAATTTGGTGTGACATCTCAGCCAGTGCTCACCAACTGTTCCTCCCAGAGAAATTCCGGTGCAGTGCACTCGACAGTGTGCACGTGCTGTAACACCCTGACACCAACAGGATTTTGATCCTCCTCGCTGTGTGTTTCATCTGGTGCAGGTTTCAGAAGGACTGCTGCAAATGGGCATGCTCTCACATGCCATGTCAGCTTGCCAAAGTCAGGAGGCACCTTCCCCAATGCAACATGTCAATTTGCACACGTCCATGTGGACCTCATTGGCCTGCTCTCTCCCTCTCTTAAGGCACATGGTATCTTATAAGTATAGTGGACCACTTCACTAACTGGCTGCATCAACACCAATCATAGACTTCACTGCCAAGACCGTTGCCACCACATTCGTGGACACCAGAGTGGCTTGCTTTATATGTCCCAGTAATGTGACGACTGACCACAGTCGCCAGTTTCACTGCACATTGTTCACACACGTCGCCAGACAGTGTGGCATCCGATTACACGAGACAACACGCTATCATCCGGCGTCAAATGGCATGGTTGAACGGCACCACAGGACTCTGAAAGCTGCCTTAACTTTCCATAACACATCATGGCCTGAGGCACTCCCACTGGTACTGATCGGCCTGCAAGTAATGCCAAAGGAGGAGATCGATGTGGCATGTGCCGATCTCGTTTATGGACAGCCTCTGACAAGACTGGGTGATTTTGTAGAAGTATCACCCCCACATGGAGCCATGGCACCCACTCTGGTAAAATGCCTGCGCACTCAAATGGCTGGTCTCTGAGAGCACGAGCCGATGCAGTATGGCACTGGAAGATATTCATGCACATCAACCTGCAGCACTGCATGCACATCATGTTGCATACCAACACAGAACAGTCACCTCTCTAGCTCTCCTGCTCTGGACCACACCATGTGATCATCTGAGGGAAAAAACGTTGGACATTGAGTGCAACAGGAAACAGTCTACAGTCTCAACCAACCGCATCAAGCCAGCTGACAACTTGCCAGGTCCAGCAGCCACACGCTTTTTAGTCCCCGAGGAAGATCTGACAGCAGATGACTCTATTTCCACCAGCAGTCAGACAGATCCCGCACCTGTAGCCACCGGTGATGCACAGCTGCAGCCTGCTGTTATTTTGGCACCACATACACCTTCCACCACACCAACCAGGCAGCCCGTGCTGCTGCCCGGACCGTCACCACAGCTGCCAGTGGACTACAGCACATGCCCTGGCCTCCAGGTCTGATTCAAATGTCTGTGCTATAGAGATCCCATCCCCAGCTGAACACACCTTCAGCTGATAGATCCAGTCGAGCTCCAGACAGTGCCTCCCATGTCCTTTGCAGCTCCTGGGCCTGCGTTTGTGACTCTGTGGCTCTGCCACATTGGGTGTTAAGGCAAGATTGGTGTTTGTGCCAGCTACTGTATTTGCATTGCCATTGAGCTCCACACATTAACCTCTGTGCCACCGGACTTGTCCTTAGCAGCTCTAGGACCCGCGTTGAGGTCGTGAAGACACCATACTCGTGTACACTCTCCGGGTCTGTGTTGCCTCGAGTTTTGAGGCTGGATCAAGCAATGCACTGTGCTCCTGCAACTGAGTCAGTTGATGAACTTGTGGGACATGCTACATGTGAACACCTGGAATTGTCATTCTTGATATCACTCTGAACAATTTAAAAAGTGAAATTTGTTCTACTGTAGTGCATTAACTGTAGCACTAATGAACACTCCATGTTGTTATTAAGATATCAGTGTATTGGCCTTTGAGACATCTTCCCAACTGACTTGCAGCCACATGCATACACCACACTTTGCTACAGAAAGTTTCTAGCCAGCACATGCTACCGGCACTGTCACTAGCTGACTGTGCAAGGACACACCCAACAACGCTAGTCCGGCATGCTGACTTCATGGGCCACCAGCCCTCCACTGCTGACCAGCCCAGCGCAGCTGTGCCCACACTGTCACCATGCAACATGCGAACTTAAACAAATGCAGGCCATGGACCGATTGGCATTTTTTTTTTTTTTTTTTTTTTTTTGCACCTATGGAACGCTGCTCCCTGAGAGAAACGCACGAAGGGGAGAGCTGCAGCACAGCTGACACCACTAAATGGTGCCAGGCATTTGCATGGCCCACACATGCAGCTTTCCTGCTACACAAAATTTTGGCAATGGTGCATCATGCACAGGCCCATGTGGGACAAAGCAGGCAGGCAGTGCGAGCTGGTAAACGCGATGCAACTCATGTCTCCAACCTTTCTCGTCATCTCCGACCTTTCTCGCCATAAACCAAGCCAAGTTAACACGATCCCTCACAACTGTGTATGTGAAATCTTGCACATTTTCTCATTTCACGACGTCCATCCATTCATTTTGTAGAGCTTTACCTCCGACCTGTGAAAGTCATGGCGATCCATGGGCACATCAAAAACTGGACTTTCGGAGATGCAACATTTGTTTTGCGTGGTCCACATGGTCGCGCCACAGCTCATCACCACAGTGTATATCCCACCAAAATCGGTCACTGAACCATACTGCCTGTACAATGGATCTGTATGTATGGACATTAATGATAAATGTTGTTTGTACTATCTTGTAAAGTATGGAAAAATAAATGTGTGTCACTGACAAAAACGATTCCCATCATTTCCTGTCACCAAGTCTCACCCTTGAGCGTAGTGCTTGGGTACAGCAATAAAGCCGGATTGCTGCATGCTTATGACTGTAAGCAGTGACAATCAAGTCCACACTTCAATATATATTTGAATAGAGCTTTTCAACAGTGTTAACAATAATGCTACCTTTGCACAAAAGGCATCTTGTGAAGATTTGTTGTTGTGTTTTGGGTTGCATAATACCACAAATTGTCAAAACTATTTTGAAAATTTTAATTGTATCCATCAGCACTACTTTCAGTTTCACTTCCTGAAAGTAATCATTTGCCACGCATTCTGTCTCCTTGTAGTTGTAAAATTTTCTCAGGAGACTTCTCCTTTTCATACAACTTTATTCTTTGTGTATACATGTGTTAAAACTAAATCCACAGATTTTCATCTTATGGTGTGGTGTTATTTCAGAACAAGTACCTGTGTGACGTACAGGTGTGGGATAGACCATGGCTGCCTGAACGTGAAGTTTCAGAACTAAATTGCACTGCAATAAATGCAAGGCGGAAAAGAGAGGTGAGTGAATGTTCTGAAGAATGAGTTATTAAACTTTTTTAGGCTGTTATGTTATCTAGTGGCAGTGAGTATAAGAGGATTGTTCTTTGCCTCACAATATTTACCATATTTACTGAAGTATAAGATGGTCTTGGGTATGAGGTGACCTCGCCCCCCCCCCCTTTTCTTAAGAGGCTCATTGAAAAAATTTATTTTTGTCTTATTCTGACTAATCAAAATTACAACTGTTTTACTCATGTAAAGTATCTGCCAAAAAGTTAACATATATCTATTCTAAACTTGTCCCATGTATTGTCTATATTTTGAAAATACTACAAGAAATAAAATAAACAGAAAGATTGGTTTACATTAATTTTCAGGCCATTTTGTTTTCCACTTTTTTTTCTTACTAACCCTGTAGTCTGTAGTATGTCTCTTCCATCCAAAAATATCAACAGCCTGCTACCCTCTCATTGGCTGTGTAGAACCAGCTGACACTCTCCCTTTAATTCCAGTCATATGTCATGGTGAGTGTCAACAACATTGTAGCGAGACACACATAAGTACACCTCTGGCCCCTATCTACACTTTTACCAACCTCTGCAGAAATGGATACTGTTGTTGAGTATTTGTCCAATTTTAAAGTCAGTTTGATTCAGATTACAAGTAGATTCAGGCAAACTGCTGTTTAAATGTGGTAGATGTTCATAAAAAGCCAAAGTAGGTTGTATAGATTCACATTGTTGGCAACATGAGGAAATTTGCCACTCACTCATCATTCCTCTCACCGCAATCTTCAAAGCTCACAGCTGAGCTGGTGTCACTGTTCCTCATCCAACCCTCACCTTGAGCAACTGTGAAAAAAGACTGCAATATCGTCTACAGTGCAGGTCATATGTAACAACACCAACTAATATATGAAAGAAAGATTGCAGTTACAATTCTGTCCCATTCTCAGACTTCTGCTCGTCCCACGATCCATAGTGATGTCTGTTGTTACTATCCCCATGTCGGGTCTTGCCACTGTAATTTATTCTAGCGATAAGAATTACAGTTAATTTAGTATAATTTAATTCCTTTGTTAGATATTTCATTTTGGATTAATTTTTCTTCTTGTTTCAACTGAATGTCACAATCATCTTCTAAAGATGATTAAAAGTTGGTAACACTTTTACCCTGTATTCTAATACATGAACAGTGACCAAATTTGTAATTTGCAACCCACTTAGTAAATCATTACAGTCTCCCATAACCAAATAAAATACTGGTCTGGTTTCTGAATCAATGTTTTTTGAAGAACAACATTTCTGTTTTTGAATGTTACCTTTACTTAAAAATCAGCATTAATGTTTGTATACCTAGTCCAAATGTGTTTGACAATGTTTATTGCAAACCTGTTCAAATACGATACAAGTTTGTACAGTGGTAGAATTTAATGCTATTTCTTTATGTGTTTCACAAAATCATCACATTTTAATCCAAGCAATAGGCTGTTGCAGTGCCCAGTTCATAGGTTCTTGCATATCTCTTTCACTAGTGTCATGTGAGTCAATGTCACATAATTGTTCAAGCGATGTTGATAACAATGTTTATTGCAAACCTGTTCAAATACCATACAAGTTTGTACAATGGTAGAATATAATGCTATTTCTTTCTGTGTTTCACAAAATCGTCACATTTTAATCCATGCAATAGGCTGTTGCAGTGCCCAGTTCATAGGTTCTTGCATATCTCTTGCACTAGTGTCACGTGAGTCAAATGGTTCAAATGGCTCTGAGCATTACAGGACTTAACAGCTGTGGTCATCAGTCCCCTAGAACTTAGAACTACTTAAACCTAACTAACCTAAGGACATCACACACATCCATGCCCGAGGCAGGATTCAAACCTGCGACTGTAGCAGTCGCGCGGTTCCGGACTGCGCGCCTAGAACCGCGAGACCACCGCGGCTGGCTCACGTGAGTCAATGTCACATAATCATTCAAGCAATGTTGATACTGTATCAAACAGTTCAACATATTGGGAAAACTTAAGCCTTTTTCGATGCAAATATCAATTGCCGAGCCTTGCCTTCCTGAATCTGCACGACTTCAATAGCCAAAGCTTCATCTCTAAATGTAAGGTGACCTCTATAAATGCAAGACTATTCTATACAATCTACCATCTCAGGCTTATGTGTTTGTTGTCAGTAGTTTGATAACTTTAATTTGGGAAAAATAGAAATATATACTCTGCATGTAAACTGTTATGTAGACACTTGTGGGAGGCCTTGCAGATACACAGTTATTAACAGTATTATGAGAAGGGGAGTTATGTTCCCCAGGGAAGCGTCCTGGGACCTCTGCTGTTCCTGATCTCTATAAATGACCTGGGTGTCAATCTGAGCAGTTCTCTTAGGTTGTTCGCAGATGAAGCTGTAATTAACCGTCTAGTAAGGTCATCCGAAGACCAGTATCAGTTGCAAAGCGATTTAGAAAAGATTGCTGTATGGTGTGGCAGGTGGCAGTTGACGCTAAATAACGAAAAGTGTGAGGTGATTCACATGAGCTCCAAAAGAAATCTGTTGGAAATCGATTACTCGATAAATAGTACAATTCTCAAGGCTGTCAATTCAACTAAGTACATTTACATTTACATTTATACTCCGCAAGCCACCCAACGGTGTGTGGCGGAGGGCACTTTACGTGCCACTGTCATTATCTCCCTTTCCTGTTCCAGTCGCGTATGGTTCGCGGGAAGAACGACTGTCTGAAAGCCTCTGTGCGCGCTCTAATCTCTCTAATTTTTCATTCGTGATCTCCTCGGGAGGTATAAGTAGGGGGAAGCAATATATTCGATACCTCATCCAGAAACGCACCCTCTCGAAACCTGGCAAGCAAGCTACACCGCGATGCAGAGCGCCTCTCTTGCAGAGTCTGCCACTTGAGTTTGTTAAACATCTCCGTAACGCTATCACGGTTACCAAATAACCCTGTGACGAAACGCGCCGCTCTTCTTTGGATCTTCTCTATCTCCTCCGTCAACCCGATCTGGTACGGATCCCACACTGATGCGCAATACTCAAGTATAGGTCGAACGAGTGTTTTGTAAGCCACCTCCTTTGTTGATGGACTACATTTTCTAAGGACTCTCCCAATGAATCTCAACCTGGTACCCGCCTTACCAACAATTAATTTTATATGATCATTCCACTTCAAATCGTTCCGCACGCATACTCCCAGATATTTTACAGAAGTAACTGCTACCAGTGTTTGTTCCGCTATCATATAATCATACAATAAGGGATCCTTCTTTCTATGTATTCGCAATAGATTACATTTGTCTATGTTAAGGGTCAGTTGCCACTCCCTGCACCAAGTGCCTATCCGCTGCAGATCTTCCTGCATTTCGCTACAATTTTCTAATGCTGCAACTTCTCTGTATACTACAGCATCATCCGCGAAAAGCCGCATGGAACTTCCGACACTATCTACTAGGTCATTTATATATATTGTGAAAAGCAATGGTCCCCTAACACTCCCCTGTGGCACGCCAGAGGTTACTTTAATGTCTGTAGACGTCTCTCCGTTGATAACAACATGCTGTGTCCTGTTTGCTAAAAACTCTTCAATCCAGCCACACCTGGGTGTTAAAATTACGAACAACTTCAGTTGGAAAGACCACATAGCTAATATTGTGGGGAAGGCGAGCCAAAGGTTGCGTTTCATTGGCAGGACACTTAGAATATGCAACAAGTTCACTAAAGAGACAGCTTACACTACACTTGTTCGTCCTCTGTCAGAATATTGCTGTGCGGTGTGGGATCCTTACCAGGTGGGATTGACAGAGGACATCGAAAGGGTGCAAAAAAGGGCAGCTCGTTTTGTATTATCAAGTAATAGGGGAGAGAGTGTGGCAGATATGATACGCGAGTTGGGGTGGAAGTCATTAAAGCAAAGACGTTTTTCGTCGCGGCGAGATCTATTTACGAAATTTCAGTCACCAACTTTCTCTTCCGAATGCGAAAATATTTTGTTAAGCCCAACCTACATAGGTAGGAATGATCCTCAAAATAAAATAAGAGAAATCAGAGCTCGAACAGAAAGGTTTAGGTGTTCGTTTTTCTCGCGCGCTGCTCGGGAGTGGAATGGTATGATTGTGGTTCGATGAACCCTCTGCCAAGCACTTAAATGTGAATTGCAGAGTAATCATGTAGATGTAGATAAATGCGGCCAAACTGCAGGAAACGACAGCTGAGAGGATAAGAAGCAAAAACAGGTCATATGGGTGTGCAGTTATAAACGTGTTCCAAGGAGGTACAGCTACTAGAAACAGCAGGTAAAAGATCTCTGACAGTAACCCCAGTACCAGCAACAGGCAGATGGCCCACTAGTCTAAAGTAAACCAGAAAACTGTGTGCAACATTCTGCATGAGAACTACCAGTATCAGTGCCACTTACAACACGTGCATGGTTGATTCACTACGAACTTGTCTTCACGGCGATGGCTTTGTCACTGGTTCGTCGCACAGACCACGACCGTGCTTGAATGTCTATCATTTATCTTACTCACAAATGAAGCTATCTTTGTGGGGGGAACAGTATCATCAATCTTCACAACGCTCACCTGAGGGCTATTAACAATCCCCATAATATGATGGTAGCGAATCATCAGCACGAACCTTAACATGGATTAATGGCGACTACCTCCTGCGACCAGTATTCCTTCCACAACACGTCACAGCCGAGGCATATCTACGCTCCCTGTTGATGACCCTGTCTCTCTGCTGAAAGACGTGCCTTTGGTGGTGTGAAGGGTACTGTGGCTGTTACAAGATGGTGATCCAGCTCACTACCCTCTTGAGTGCGGAGCTGAAACACTGTTTCAGGCACAACAATCCAATTTCCTGGTGTGTTCCCATGTGTCCTTTCAATCAGTAGAACCTACACAGTCAAAGAACTCTTATTTCTGTCTTCAGGAGAGTACCTCCCGTGGAATGAATTTCCAACTATATGTCCATGTGACCTTGAATGCTCTGTATCTCTCAAGGAACGTTTCCTGCAGTTTTTCGCCATTTACCAAAACCACCTTCCACAGATAAAGCTGTCTCAAAAGTTGTTCATAACAGACTCTAAAAGAAAAAAAGGTACGTCGCACCACAAAGGACTTACCCGTATTGGGTAGATCTCGCCAGACGTGATGTACATGTACAGACAAACTAATGATTACAAATTCAGAAAAATTTGGTGATTTATTCAAGAGAACGGATTTCACAAATTGAGCAAGTCAATAAAGCGTTGCTTCACCTCTGGCCCTTCTGCAAGTAGTCGTTCAGCTTGGTATCGATTGACAGAATTGTTGGATGTCCTGCTGAGGGTTAGAGTGACAAATTCTGTACAACTGGCGAGTTAGATCGTCAAAATCACCAGATGTTTGGAGGGCCCTGCCCATTGTGCTCCAAACATTCGCAATTGGGGAGAGGTCTGGCCACCTTGCTTGCCACGGTAGGGTTTGGCAAGCACGAAAACAATCAGCAGAAACTCTCGCCGTGTGCAGTTGAACGTTGTCTTGTTGAAATGTATGCCCAGGATGGCTTGCCACGAAGGGCAACAAAACAGGGTGTAGAACATTATTGACGTACTGCTTTACTGTAAGTGTGCAGCAGATCACAACCATAGATGTCCTGCTATGAAAAGAAATGGCACCCCAGACCATCTCCCCTGCTTATCGGGCTGTATGGCGGGCGACCGTTAGGTCGGTATCCCACTGCTGTCCAGGGCGTCCCCAGACACGTCTTCACTGGTTCCTGGGGCTCATTTCAAAGCGGGAATCATCGCTGAAGACAACTCTACTCCAGTCAATCATATTCCAGGCCGAAGATATGGCTGGAGACGTCCCAGACAGCGGTGGCTACCAACCTGAATGTTGCCCCCCTTATGGCCCAACAACCAGGTATGATGGTCAGCGGTGCAATTTCTTTTCACAGCAGAACCCCTTTGTTTGTCTACCACAGCACCCTTACAGCATAGCGGTACGTCGATGGTAATGTACGGCCCATTTCGTTGCCCTTCATGGCAAGCCATCCTGGGCTTGCATTTCAGCAAGATAATGCCTGCCTGCACACGTCGAAAGTTTCTTCTGCTTGTCTTCATACTTGCCAAACTCTATCTTGGCCAGCAAAGTCGCCAGATCTCTCCCCAACTGAGAACCTTTGGAGCATTATGGTCAGGGCCCTCCAAACAGCTCTGGATTTTGATAATGTAACATGCCATTTTGACAGAATTTAGCTTGATATCCCTCAGGAGGAGATCCAACAATTCCATAACTGCATAAGGGCCAGTGGTGGGCCAAGGCGCTACTTCTTGCCCGATTTGCGAACCTCTTTCTCTTGAATAAATCATCCAATTTTTCTGACAGTGTGACAGTTTGTCTGCACATGTACAGTCGTGGACAAAACGAGCGAGACCCCTCGCCTTTTCGTTATGCTGATCCGCACAGCTTTAAAGTCTGCTATACAACATAACAGGCAAGGCGATGAAGTGCTACCAACATACTACGCACAGGTGTGAAATTGGGAAACTATCCGAACTTTGTCAGACTGTTTTCAATCATGAGTAAGACTATATTAATGCTAATTAGTGTGTTATACACAACACGTAAATATACGATATGAATGAAAGAAGAAACGCTAATTAGTATGAACTGTAGTAATAAAAATTAATTTCAGCTTACTGAGATAACGTAACTGTTTTAGTAAGACAAAGTACCCCATATCTTTACGAATTAGCAAAATATTATGTGCATTCGGTCGCGAAACGGTCTGTGTCAACATTCAGACCAGTCATACTCGATTACCGTTGCTGACCTACCATGAAAGTGTGGAAATTGAGCAATGCGTGAAGATTCGTAACGAAATTCAGCTCAAAATCATTCAGTGTCTCACTTAAGTCAATTCAATTATTGGCTGAAGCGGAAAAAGTAGGCAGTAACAAGTATGAAATTCTACAAGAGTTTCGTAGTGACATCCACAGGGCGCTGGTACAGAATAAATGTAGCAATAAAACGTATTGGAGGCGCGAGAATTTCTTAAAATTGCTTTACTGATAGTCTATCTGCCTCCATCGAAAACGAACCAGACATTTTAGCGTGTAAGGATTCAATTGAAGCGGTGGCTCAGCTGCTAAAAAGTATCTACACTATAGCGACTGCGCATTGAAAACTTTGACCGTCGTTTTCCCAGAAGCGGTCGAGCTTATGCTGATTAGCCAAAACACATGTTCGCTTATTTTTGTCCCCTCTTTCACTGAGCGAAGCTTCAGCAACATCGTGGTATGACACTTGGCGGGTCCCCTCGTAAGTGGCGTGCGTTGCGATTCAGTAGACAGAATACGTCCACTTTCCTCGACTACTCATTGACACGTTTGGAAACTTTCGTTCTAGTAGTGGCAGTTTGCATTGTGAGGGCTGGTTTTCCTGATAATGATCTACTAATGGACTTTGCTCCTAGTTTACGTAACGGTCTAGTAGACCTACTGCAACGACTTGAACCGGAAATGTTTGTTTATTTGGATAGTCCGTTTCTTAGTTGCCATATTTCGTTATAATATTCTCCTTTGTTTCAAAACGGCAAGTTTAGATGACCACTGCAACTTGGTGACATCAGTAACAATTTAATACTTTGAAACAGTAACGTGTGGTGTACGAGGAATGTACTCTGTTGAATGAGGAATACATTAAACACAAAAGCTGCGTCCAGTAACAATAATTAACTTTCGGTTACAGGACAAAACACAAGTCGAAATACTGTATATTCATCTCAGTACCCAATAAAACTTAAACTGGAACGATTGCCAACATACTTTTGTGGGGAAGGCCAACGAAAGACTGCGTTTTATTCGCCGTACGCTAAGAATACGCAACAGGTCTAGTGAAAACGCTGCCTACACTACGTTTGTCCGTCCACTGCTATGCTATTCCCGCGCGGTATGGGATCCTTGACAGACGTAATTGACGATGCACGCCAAAAACGTCCTAAGAACGGTAGCACGGTTTGTAATGTCACGAAATAGGGGAGAGAGAGTCCCAGATTTGATAAGCGAGTTGGGGTGACATTCATGAAAACAAAAGCGTTTTTCGTTGCAGCGAGATCTTTGAACGAAATTTCAATCACCAACATGTGTTCTGAATGCTAAAACATTATTTCCTCGGGAACTTACACAGGAAGAAATGACCATAGTAATAATGTAATTCAGGGCTCGTAAGAAAAGATTTAAGTGGTCCATTTACCGCACGCAGTTAAAGAGTGGGACGGTAGAGAAATAGTCCGAAGGTGGTTCGATGAACCATCTGCCAGGCACGTAAATCTGGACTGCAAAGAAATCCAGTAGATGTAGTCATGTAGATGTAACAACGGAATTATGTCGTAATGTGCTACATGTGAATTACATTTGATTTGAACATCAAGTTGTTTGCTGTTTATTTATTTTCTGTTCATTATTTTCAGCCATAGACAACACCTAGGTGCGTTAAATTGATACTGAAATAAAACGCCATGCTTGGACCAATAACAATAAATTAATTAGTACTTGTACTGCAGTATCTGCCAGTGTCTTCAGGAGTGGATATCGGATACGACATTCCTAGGGTGTTTATAAGTGGATATTGCAGACGACTTCGAACAAAATTTGAATGTAGCTTCGTAAATGTTCTGTGAGCAAACGATCTGAGTTGCTGGCGAATACAGTTTATCCTCACTAGACAGTATATATTATCATTATACGTAAGGTGAAAAAGGTTTCGCCGGGTTCGGTGGCCAAGCGGTTCTAGGCACTTCAGTCACGAAGCTCGCGGCTGCTTCAGTCGCAGGTTGGAATCCTACCTCGGGCTTGTATGTGTGTGATGTCTTTAGGTTAGGTAGGTTAAAGTAGTTCTAGGTCCAGGGGACTGATGAACTAAGCAGTTTGTTAGCATAGTTCTTAGAGCCATTTTTTGACCTTTCCCGTAAGTTTCTTTACATAAACGGCCGTACTTTAGATTGCGTTGACATGGAAGCTCACTGTTTTACACCACCAAGGGACCGTATACCGCAGGAAGTGCGAAACATTTCCTCTTATTATGTCTACCCGTACTCGAGGTAAACGGGTTTTAAGGGTTGGGTAGACAGATAGGCGGTCAAGAAAGTGAAACAAGTAGGGTTCTATTTTTACCGATTTAGGTGACGAAATCCTAACAACGAAAATAGCTACCACAGTTACTGACGATGAGGGCCGCATAAATAATTCCCCCTACTTTTTATTCAAATGTTCTAGCTACAGTCGATACATCAGCATATTAATCGTAGCTACGCTTTAGATCCAAATCACGTTTACAGGAATGCAAATAAAATCCATTTGCCTATACACATGGTAATTCAGATCCCAGTATTAATGCCACCGCGTTTTAGAAGTGCGATCGTTCCCATTGCTAGCTAGCTTAAGACACACTTCGGCTAATGAACGTTTTCTGGCTGAGGGGAGTCTAATTGAGAATTCGAAACATTGTAGAATACGTTTGACAGCTATGTCACCGTTTATTTCCTAGGGTGCTGCAGAATTATCCTGCTAAATTTACTCGCTAATAACAGTATTTTGTTATTTCGATAAACATCCCGAATGATTGTCACGTAAGCGGTGACATAAAGGCAGAAAATTCATGTTTTTGAGTCCAGAAAGCTTTATGCAAAGAAACTGCAGATCATTTTGTCATTTTCAATGCGAAATTGTCGGCTTATTCATGTCTGGGGCAATAATAGAGGGCTGTTTGCCTGGGTTGTCTACTAGAGTAGTGAAAGGTGTTTGCTACTGCAAGGGAGGTCTGGTTTGTTTTCCGTTTTAATTTCGATGGAGGCAGATAGACTATCAGTAAAGCAATTTTTAGAAATTATCGCGCCCCCAATACGTTTTATTGTTACCTTTATTCTGTACTGGCGCCTTGTGGAAATCAATATGAAACTCTTGTAGAATTTCATACTTCTTACTGCCTACTTTCTCGGTTTCAGTCAATAATTGAATTGACTTAAGTGTGACACTGAATGATTTTTAGCTGAATTTCGTTATGAATATTCACGCATTGCTAAATTTCCACAATTTCATGGTAGGTCAGCAATGGTAATCCAGTATGACTGGTCTGAACGTTGACACCGACTTTTTCGCGGCCGAATGCGCATAATATTTTGCCAATTCGTAACGATCTGGAGTACTTTGTCTTACTAAAACAGTTATATTTATCTCGATAAGCTGAAATTAATTTTTATTAGTACAGTTCACACTAATTATCGTTTCTTCTTTCATTCATATCTTATATTTACGTACTGTGTTTAACACACTAATCAGTGTTTATATAGTCTTACACTTGATTGAAAACAGTTTGACAAGGTTCGGATAGTTTTTCAGTTTCACGCCTGTTTATAGTATGTTGGTAGCACTTCGTCACCTTGCCTGTTATGCTGTGTAGCAGACTTTAAAGTTGTGCGGATCAGCTTAACGAAAAGGCATGGGGTCTCGCTCGTTTCGTCCACGACTGTACATCTACTGACTTCGTCCCATTCGGATAATTCCTTCGTGGTGTGTCATTTCTTTTGTCGTATAGTGTACCATTAAAGAAGGAAGATTAGGTTTTAACGTCTCGTCGACGTCGAAGCTACTAGAGAGGGAGCACAAGCTCTAATTGTTTCGAGGATGGGAAGGAAATCGGCTGTGCTCTTTCAAAGGATCCTTACTGATATTTGCCTGGAGCGAATTCGAAAATAACGGAAAACATAAATCTTGAGGCCGGGCGTGGGTTATAAGCATCGTCTTGCTGAATACGAGGGTACTAACAACGGTGCCACCTCGCACGGTAATATTACTAACGGTTCGAACCCAAGATCCAGTTCATTTCGTGTCAGCTTAAAAGAAAGGAAAATATTTACTTCTTCTTTCGTGCATTTGTTTGCGACAGATATTGACTGTACACTCTCTTGTCTCCGCAGCAATCTTTGCTGCGATGGCTTTCCTGTGCGGGAAATTTCTTCGCAAAATATATGTCCCAACCAAGACGTATTCCTCATTCTTATCATTTTTATTGTAGTTTTCTTTCCCCTACTATTCTTAAAAGTGCCTTTCGATTTCTCATTCTGTTAGTCCATTTCATTTCAGGTATTTTTTACGACTGCGACGTTAAAAAACCATCCTAGTATTCTTTCCTCCATCTTTTTGACATCCATTATTCACTGCCATATAATACTACATTCCAGACAAAATACTTGTCGAATCTCGTTATTAGTTCTGACGGAATTCTTTTTGCTGTCAGAAAAATAAATATTTACCAGTCGCTTGCGTGGAAACAGAACGAAAAGGCTGATTTCACTGCGTACAGAGCACAATCTCCAAACTTTCCTTCGTTATAGATGACCGAATGACACGGAAAGAATCGCTACTCCGGTACTATCTTTTTTTTAGTATGATCCACTCGTTTTAGAACTGGCCCCGGTATAACCTCGGGCCGTGCCTGATTTCCTCTGATGAGAAACCACGACCTCTGGCTGCATGATGTGCGTTTCTTTTTTGGAGATAATCTGGACCAGCGCAGCTGCCACGCAAATGGCTGACGCAAAGATTCCGTGCTTGACTCCCTCTTTCCTGGTTTGTGTTTCACATTGTTGCAGGGTCCGCTTGCTTGGTTGTTTCCCTCCAGTAGTATCTGTCGAGCGCATCCTCGGTTTACAGACCTGTTTCTCGTGCAGTCTCCTTGACCTTGCCACTCACCCCCTCATGACACAGCCATGGGATCTACGACTACAAGGTGGTACAGGTAAAAGTAGTCAGTGTAGGTATAAGGGAAATGTAGCGAAATCACAGAAACGAAGAGCTGAAATGGACTTACCATTTATTTACAGTGAAAAAGAAATTCATGTAAGATGCTGAAAGGGGCCCTCTTGCAACATCAATACACAGCCGTGCAAGTCTAAGCGTATTCAGAGATCCCCGCGTAAAGTACAGATATCGATGGCGGCAACTTCACGGCTGATGTTGTCTTCTCAGTCCCTGTATTGTCTATGGATTTGTTTCATAGGCTTTGCTCTTCAAGTGCCCCACAGGAAAAAAAATCGCATGTTAGATCCGGCGAACGTGGTGGCCATGGATGTTTGCTGACAGTTCGTTGCTGGAAGAAGCAATATTATCTTTCATATTCAGTGAGTTGAGCTTAAAGTACATCAAAAATTTCTGTATATGCAACCGTGTTGAGGATAGTGTCAAAAAATATCAGTCGCATGATACGCATGCCTGCTATAGAGCACTAAATGCCGATTTCTTTTTTTTTCCATCAAGGAGTGGTTGTGATATACAGTTTTAGGGTTCTCCGTGTTCTATGAAGTCACACAAGTGGAAAGATGAAACCATACTTCATCACTCATGATACAATGGAAAGGCCTAGCAAACTATCGTTGATGTTGTTCAAAAGCCACGTGCAGTAATTTACACTTTCTGGCTGTCCTCCTCCCATAATTGCTGCACAACCGTCACACGATATGGCTTCAAATTAAGACTTTTTAATATCCGCTTGCAAGTCCTCCTACTTACATGCGCCTGTTGGGCCAATTTACGTGTAGACATCTTTGGGCTGTCAATAGTTCTTCGGTGAATGTCTGCAGTAGCTTCTGGTGTGCGAACTGAAGGAATTTTTTGTCGTTGCATTTTGCACGGATCCGTAGGTGCGTCAATTTTTATACAGAATCTGTATGGCTCTCTTTGCTGGTATTCCTCCAACCAGACACTCGACCTCGAAAATTTCGCGATTTTCCTTAACGAACCTGTTTTCACATGTTCTTCCACAATTTCAATTCTTTCTTCAAACGAGAAAGTCATTTCACTGACCGCAAAGAGAAATGTTTAACTTCACTGATGAAATAAACTGAAATGTTTACAGAAGAATGCTAACAATCGATTACTGCGTAAAACTGTCCGGTGTTGTACCTACTATTTCAGAAATCGAAATACTGTATACGCATTCAAAGGGGAGGCGGGCTACTTTTTTAACTGTGCCACCCTGCACATCTACATCTACGTGACTACTGACCATGTGGAGCACCACAGCAGACACAAGTATTGATGATTAATGAAAAGCGCCTTGCATGTATTGTTACACATTCATTGTGTTACGACCGGTTTCGTTCGTTGAACATCATCGGGTTGCCTGCAGTTAAACAAAATAGGAAATTAGGGTAAAACTACAGCATCTTAACGAATAAAATGAGCAACTCATACTGATAACAACCTTATACTAAATCCTTGCCTAGTTGATCTTAAGTCATGACATAAATGGTCCGCTTGTCGTAAGTAATGTGACAGACCAAATCCAAAAACACTTTTCATAACATACTGCCTCTCGCTCGGGAGAAGTATGTCGAGCAGACACAGCATTCTACGTACAGCAAACCGCCCAGAGAGGCCGCTCGACGACAGAAGTAAACATATAAACTTAGTACTGGGGCTCTGTTCAAATGGTTCAAATGGCTCTGAGCACTATGGGACTTAACATCTGAGGTCATCAGTCCCCTAGAACTTAGAACTACTTAAACCTAACTAACCTAAGAACCCCACACACATCCATGCCCGAGGCAGGATTCGAACCTGCGACAGCAGCGGTCGCGCGGTTCCAGACTGAAGCGCCTAGAACCGCTCGGCCACTCCGGCCGGCTGGGGCTCTGTCAAGTGCGATAATCAGCTGTGCGACCATAACTGTTACAAGGAATGCAGGTGCAGAACAGATACTGAAGAGCACAGAATTAAGCCAAAAGATAGAAAAATAGAACCCAAGAAAAGTTGTTGTTGTTGTTGTGGTCTTCAGTCCTGAGACTGGTTTGATGCAGCTCTCCATGCTACTCTATCCTGCGCAAGCTTCTTCATCTCCCAGTACCTACTGCAACCTACATCCTTCTGAATCTGCTTGGTGTATTCATCTCTTCGTCTTCCTCTACGATTTTTACCCTCCACGCTGCCCTCCAATACTAAATTGGTGATCCCTTGATGCCGCAGAACATGTCCTACCAGCGGATCCCTTCTTCTAGTCAAGTTGTGCCACAAACTTCTCTCCTCGCCAATCTTATTCAACACCTCCTCATTAGCTACGTGATCTACGTATCTTATCTTCAGCATTCTTCTGTAGCACCACATATCGAAAGCTTCTATTCTCTTCTTGTCTAAACTATTTATCGTCCATGTTTCACTTCCATACATGGCTACACTCCATACAAATACTTTCAGAAATGACTTCCTGACACTTAAATCTATACTTGATGTTATCAAATTTCTCTTCTTCAGAAACACTTTCCTTGCCATTGCCAGTCTACATTTTATATCCTCTCTACTTCGACCATCAACAGTTATTTTGCTCTCCAAATAGCAAAATTCCTTTACTACTTTAAGTGTCTCATTCCCTGATGTAATTCCCTCAACATCACCCGACTTAATTCGACTACATTCCATTATCCTCATTTTGCTTTTGTTGATGTTCATCTTATATCCTCCTTCAAAGACACTATCCATTCCGTTCAACTGCTCTTCCAAGTCCTCTGCTGTCTCTGACAGAATTACAATGTCATCGGCGAACCACAAAGTTTTTATTTCTTTTCCATGGATTTTAATACCTACTCCGAATTTTTCTTTTGTTTCCTTTACTGCTTGCTCAATATAGAGAATGAATAACATCGGGGAGAGGCTACAACCCTGTCTCACTCCCTTCCCAACCGCTGCTTCCCTTTCATGCCCCTCGACTCTTACCACTGCCATCTGGTTTTTGTACAAATTGTAAATATCCTTTCGCTCCCTGTATTTTCCCCCTGCCACCTTCAGAATTCGAAAGAGAGTATTCCAGTCAACATTGTGAAAAGCTTTCTCTAAGTCTACAAATGCTAGAAACGTAGGTTTGCCTCTCCTTAATCTATTTTCTAAGATAAGTCGTAGGGTCAGTATTGCCTCACGTGTTCCAACATTTCTACGGAATCCAAACCGATCTTCCCCGAGATCGGCTTCTAGCAGTTTTTCCATTCGTCTGTAAAGAATTCGCGTTAGTATTTTGCAGCTGTGACTTATTAAACTGATAGTTCAGTAATTTTCACATCTTTCAGCACCTGCTTTCTTTGGGATTGGAATTCTTATATTCTTCTTGAAGTCTGAGGGTATTTCACCTGTCTCATACATCTTGCTCACCAGATGATCCCCATACTATCGCATTTTAGGAATTTCGCCATGTTACACAAAGAATCACGCACTTGCTAACAACGTTCGTTGGAAAATGAACCTAATTGTCAATAATTATACGTAATACCGTCACAAATAACAACAATTAAAGAATGCAGTAATATCCACTCACCTTTAAGCTGAAATATTGTCTTAACACCGATGTCGCAAAAACTCCAAACACAAGAAATTTTGTATCAACCTCTACGTACTGTGTCCGGCTCAACTATGGCATCCTATTCGCTGTGTCGTCGTCTGTCACGCAATAGACGTGTTTAAGAAACTCTCCACCAGAGTGCAACCCCTAACATGAGCATAGCTGGGGTGTCTCATAATAGGGAACTATCGCATAATAGGCATCTTTCCTCTACATCAGTCTACGCTACCCCATGGACAAAATTAGCGCGTATGTCTAGCTCTCAACCCGAGTGAATGTGTGTACACAGACAGAACATTCGTCTGTACATGGATGCGAAAATTCAGGCTATTGTTCACAAAGTTGGAGGTATGCCAGGGAACTAGAGACATATTACCAGACTCTTCTGAGAATGGTGAATGTGTTAAATGAGGTAGTTAATGAAGTCGGTAAGAAAGAAACCGACTTAAATGAAAAGGTCGAGGCTATTGAGGGGAAAACAGATGTAGATTTCCTTGTTATTGAGAAGGGGGAGCAGGTACATAGTAAGAGGAAGAAGAAAATATAATATAATATATAAAGCCTAACGCTGCAGAGATGTCTGATTAGTATACACCGAGATGTCAACGAAGCAGAAAGTGATTCAAGTGCGGAAAGCAGTTCGTGAGAAATTACGGTTGCTGAGGTTAGGGCACATGGATAGACAGCAAACACTAAGAGAGACCTTTAAGCCGATTACTGAATCTCTCCGACAGCTCTCAGAAAAAACAAAAACACACGATAACGATGGTTTAGCCATTAACAAATTCATTATCCGTCACGCCCCTGGTCAGATAGATAGAACATTCGGCGTTAGCAGGGGAAGATCGAACATGTTGGGTACGTATCCTATAACTGAAACTGATGACACAATACAGATTGGTGATAGACGGTTTGAGAGAACACCTGGCTTAATGAATCTTATTTTTCTAAGACCTACCAAAAAACCTATCAATTATTCAGTTAATGATAGGGAAACGTACCGTGAAATAATGCACATGACTGAGTACATAAGATCGCGAAAAGACTGAGCAACAAGAAATGTAAAACCATTATGAAACCAGTACTTGAAGGCGAAAACGGCAACAACAACGACAACAGCTGCAGCAGCGGTGATGGTATTGACATTGAGCATAAAGCAGTGAACACTCGAATCCCGCAGTATGTGTATTACGACGACCCCAACGAGCTAATAGATCGACTACGTCTGCAGGTAATACAGCTCATTCGAATGAGGTTGTTTCAATAATCTCTGAGCTTTGAGAGAGAGGTATCATCGGATAACTATGGAGACAGTAGTTCGAGAACTGCACAAACCAGCACGCAAAACATACCCTCGTAGGCATGTTATGATTAAAGGTTTGGATGACTTCTGTCAAACTGATCTTGTAGATATGATGGAATATTCACATGAGAATAATAGATTCAAATATATTTTAATGGTTATTGATACATACTCCAAATTTGCTAGGGCATTACCTGTAAAAAAAAAAAAACGGATAGAAACGTCGCGGATGTTTTTGAGCGGTTGCTACAGACAGGGACGAATTGATTCCCAGACAACGTACAAACCGATTACGGCGGAGAGCTTTACAATAGGTATTTCAAGACCGTGATGCAGCGGTATGGAATACATCACTACTCAACATTCACTCTCCTGAAGGCAAGTATCATGGAGCGTCTGAACAGAACAATTAAAGGTCGAATGTGGATGCGTTTTAACCTTCGCCGCTCATACAAATGGACACAAATAAATGCTCAGTATAATCGAACCAAACCTACCACAATAAAAATGAGACCAATAGATGTTCGTGATAATGGACTCATGGAAACGGTGTAGTACTGCATTAAAATGCTGGATCCACGCAGACAGAAATTTAATTTAGTTGATTTGGTACGTATCTCAAAACACAAGACGGCATTTGAGAAATCATACCTACCGAACTGGTCAACAGAGATATTTACAGTTTCAAAGGCGCAAAGAACGAATCCTAGAACTTATATATTGATGGATAGTAAAGGTGGAGAAATTGCAGGCAGCTTCTACACTGCGGAGCAGCAGAAAAGCTCAGAACCGGAAGTTTTTCTCGTGGAGAGAGTCATAAGACGTCGTGGAAATATAGCAGTGGTCAAATGGCTTGGTTTTTCTGCTACGCAAAACAGTTGGATTGATGCCGACGATTTGCTATATAACGGGGGCGCATAGTTCACAACCACCACAGTAGCATAACACGCATGCTAGGAGACGCATTAGAGGAGGTGGTGGTATTCTAGACAAACTGCCAGTGGAATTACACATCCTTGGATATAACTATTGTGGATCTGGGACAAAGCTTCAGAAACACTTGGCACGAGGTGATAAGGAGGTTAATCTGCTCGACGAAGCGTGTATGGAACATGACATTGCATACACAGCAAATAAAGATCTATCAAGTCGTCACATTGCAGATAGGACTTTAGCTGATAAGGCTAAGGCGATACGGAGAAGAAAGGATATTGGTATAGGTAAATGCCTCGCAGCATTTGTAGTTGATAAAACCATGCGAGGAAAAAATTAGCTGGGTTTAGGAGTGATGAATTTCAAGCGAGTTATGAATGCTGCACGTTGTGCACTTAACAAGAAGAAAGACAAGGGCGGAAAGCAGAGCTGTTTGAAGTACTGTATCCTGACAGCGATGTATGCAGCTAAAACCGCACTGAAGCAGAAAGATGCGGGAAGAAGAAGAAGAAGAAGAAGAAGATCGGTTAAATCACTTTGAATTCTACCAATACCCAGTAACCTCGGCGGTAGGGTCACTCGCCAGTGGTGCTGCAGCTATCTCTCGAACGCTCAAGAACGCACAAAACTCCAAAGCGCACTTAGTAGAGGCAAGAAGACATAACCGCGTGATGGAAGCCGCAGCCATCGGAAAAGGACTATACATGAAACCGTACAGGAAAGAGCTTGGTTTATTCATAAGCCCATTAGCGGTCCTACCAGATCGACCACTCACAAATACTGATCTTCTTAAGTTTGTTAGAAAAAATTCAACATACCAAGACTCCGTGGTGTTTATGAGTATACATTACCGAAGACTATGTGGAAAACTGGTAAATGTGGCACTGCGAATTTAGATGTTGCTGGAGGCCCCAGCAGCCACTGGGTATCATATGATATGAAAAATGCGGATACCATCTACTATTTCGACTCATTTGGTGACCTGCAACCGCCAGAAGAATTACAACAATACTTTACTCACAGAAGACATGTGCTCTACAATTATCGACGCTATCAGGACTTTAATACACACCTCTGTGGACATCTATGCATCAAGTTTCTCTTGACGTTCACGAAGAAGAAGCACGCTATATAAGGAGGATGTTTAAACATTCATTTATCAGTTGAGGTTCAGATGCAATGTCGTACAATTTGACGTTAAAAGAACGATCGTCTGTATTGCGTGCAAATTGCTTCCCGCCAATTGATTTGAGCGTTGGTCAATGGAGTATTGCATTGATTGGACTGGAGACGTACAACAGCATCCCAAATATCACTGAGACTAACAGCAAACTGCATCTGGATATTAATGATGAAAAAGATATTGTGGAAATAGAACCGGATGCATACGATATCGACGACTTAAACGAAGTCTTAAAAACAGTCTGGAAAAGGTATTGAACTACGTGCAAACAACAATACACTGAAATCTGAAGTAAGGACTATAAATGCAACGATTGAATTTAACCAGAAAGGTTGAATAGGGCGCCTGCTGGGTTTCACAAAAGGGCAGGTTTTGAAGAAGGATCAAAGTAAATTGTACAAGTCAGATCAGACTGTGGACATACTTCCCGTCAGCACAATCCGAGTTGAGTGTAACTTTGCAACGAACTCCTATCTCATCTCAACGATAGTCTGATTCATACTATTTACGGATTCTTCCCCCCAGCTGCAACGGGGTATAAGATTGTTGAGACCCCTGCCAAGGCAATATGTCTTCCAGTGACAGCTGAGACAGTGGATTATTTGGAGCTGCGTATTGTCGACCAAAATAACCAAATTGTTGACTTTTGTGGTGAGGAGATCATTGTACGATTACGTCTAAGGCGGGATGGGTGTACGGTATAAAAGAAGTGCACACAATCCACAGCATGTCACTTTGCTACCGAACAGCAAAGTGATAACCTGTGTGAACTACGAGTTTCTTAAATCAGTTGGCTTGAAACCGCGCAATGACGTCCTCACTCTATATAACCAGTCCAGTAGGGTATGATGAGAGAATTATACGTCAGGAATTGGATTGTCATCCAGCACCAAGATGCACTCACACTTCCATGCAAGGGTTTCATACATCTAGAGGGGTCATTCAAGAAAACTGATGGCAGTGATACAGTGGGAACCAAGATTACACATATTGCTTTAACATTCCTGTTCCAAGAGATACGCTATTAACTCAATGGGTCCCAGATCGACTGTACACACAATGTCAGCATAACTTCGACCCTTAAAACATGTGTCTCTGCATCACCCGCAGATCTGCATAGTTTAGAAAATGCGGGATGGTTCATAGACGATACAGAGGATAGAACAGTTGCAGAGTACAAGCGATTTACTACATGCATACCTCTAAAAACTCTTATGAGGTACTTTGAGGACATGAGGTAGATTATTAAGAAGGCTAAATAGGAGCTCATTCTGGTGTGGAGCGGACGGACAATAACTCATATATTCAAGGAGCTCAAGAGAAGAATATTATCACAATCAGCAAGATAATATGGAAAATGCCTCACATCAGTGTATCCAACGAGTAGCGTTTGAAGTTTTTAAAAGTCCTGAATTCCGGTACATTTCTGTCACTGAATTTTCGCTTGTGGGAGGTTTTCGAGTACACAGTGTTACCGACTGCGAGCAGACAAACATGGGCTATTAAAACCTCTTCGCAGCTAGAGACACCTATATTCATCACACATGCGTTTCAGACTGATAGAAGAGGTAATATAACAAATGATTCCACCGTGTTCAGCAACTACAGGTTAACTAATTCCAAAGTCTACCTCACTTCAGAATTCTACCCATATGACAATTTATATCTGCAGTGGAATCAAAATGTATACAGTCTAGCTTATGACATTTATGCAAGGTTTCTTGCTTTTTACTATGAAATTGCCAAAGGACAGGGAGGAGGGTGTCTACTCAGTCCACGTAAGTTCAAGGAGCTTTCACTTATCATCATAATACAAAGTCTGGACCTATAGATGTGCGAATTGAATTTGAATCTTCGACAAATTTCCCAGAACACACTGCCACATACACTCTAGTTCTACATGACCGTGTGATCAACTAGTGCCTGCTCACCAGTGTTGTGCAACACGCTGTATAAATGAATAGGTGCTGTACCATACCTAGAGCATTTCACAATGGCGTCTCAAGGTGTGAACATCGTCACAGCCGCTCAGGGTTTCTATGATGGTGAGCGTAGTCAGTTCATATTTAAAGATGTTGCGTTTGTAGTGTTCACACAAAATACTGGAATAATACAGACATTCTCAGCAAATACTGCATCATCAAGGTCTTTCAAGTACGTGAAATGTGCTAAGACACGGAAGAGTGCAAAGTGTTTAACACATTTCTACTATGGAATTCACTGGGATGATTCCAGGCATACCGTACAAAGATATGGTGACGGCACTTAAATTATTCGACCTCACGAATACCATCGTCTACATGAAAGGGAAGGAGAAGATCTTATGGATGTTTCGAATCTTAAAGTTTGCTACTATTCACGACCTGGAATTCTACAGGTGTCCTTCTCTCCATCGACTCAAGAACATCTACGAAAAACGTGTTGCTGTGTCTGCTTATGAAAATGTAAATTTACTTTTAAGTTGGATCAGAAATAAATGAATTTTTACCTCACAACCTCTGTGTTCTTTTTTCTCAACCATGCTCCTGCTGTGACAGCGTGCAGTTTTTTAATAACATACTATGTCTGTGGTTTTCCTCAAGTACAGGAGATATAATTTTAGACATGTCTGCTATATATCTTTGGAAGCGGACACGGTCACATGCCTCCTGTTCCTATAATCGAATTCATGCTGCATGATAGGCGTAATTCCATGCAAACATTATACATATTTTGTTATCTTCTATCTTAAACGTCACCTCCTTAATAACACTCTTCTTCACCAAAAACTAATGTCATTTGAGACGGTGCTCACACACTGGCAGCAGCAGCAGTTTGATGGGTAAATTCAGTGATGATCGCTAGGAAGAATGCACCCTGTGCTATTCTGGGAAGCATTGGAGCATCTATCTCGACGCTAGACCCGCAGCACAGCTACGCATCATCGTGTCAGCAATGGTACCTCGGTGAACACGTGTTTCGACAGGAATTTCTCGGCTGTTATGTACGAAAAAGATGTCGCTGTCTCATTCCCCTGGGACCTGAACTGACACCTATGCGTCGCTTGGCAGCTGACGGCAGTGGCAGCTGCGGCAGTGGGTGTCGAGTGGGGGTGGGGGGTGTTTTTTACTAGAGATCTTTTGTTTGTATTCCATCGATTTCACTGACCAATAGGATGCTGCGAATTAAAAAAAAGCTACCCCATACATGTGAACAATATCGATTTAATTAATTTGCATATTTTTTCTATATCAACGTGGTGTTAGCTGTACAATAGTTGGTGGGGTAGGGGGGTTGCGTGAGTGGGTGACATGTAGCAGATGAGCAGGTTAAGTGCATAACACTAGGTTAATTTGCGTATTTTTTTAAAATGCAGTACAATAGTTTAAGGGGGTGAGTGTCAAAAGAAAAATGCTCTAGAAATGGCGTTCAGAAGCCTGTGAAATTCTAAAAGTGAACCAGAAAATGGTGGGAGGACATAACTAATTACTTAATTTGGCATCAAAGGCGGTACAATAGTTTAAGGAAAGGGGAATGACATTGAAAACCACTTAACAGAACAATAGGTTAAGTAAGACTTATGTCCGTCCTATCCAGAACAGGATGAGTCCTTTTCCAACCAATTCCTAGGAAGAGGTGGCGATCGGATGACTTAGGTTAGTGGAGGTAGCCCAAGTGCCCTTTCTTTCCCGCCATTTTCTTAGGTTAGTAGAGGTTGCGATTGCCCTGATGGTTCAAATGGCTCTGAGCACTATGGGACTTAACATCTGTGGTCATCAGTCCCCTAGAACTTAGAACTAATTAAACCTAACTAACCTAAGGACATCACACACATCCATGCCCGAAGCAGGATTCGAACCTGCGACCGTAGCGGTCAAGCAGTTCCAGACTGAAGCGCCTAGAACCACACGGCCACAACGGCCGGCTTGTCCTGATGGAATTTGAACTTCCCACCTTAGGAATGTGGCTGGGGGGGGGGGGGGGGCATGGCACTTTCACACCAGAAAGGTTAATTAATTGATCAATTTCATTAAGCAGTCAATCAAATTGATAAGAGTGAGAGGGGGGCCTATTCCAGTAACTCAGACCTGAAAGTGTACCTTCAGCAGCGAGAGGGGACTGGTGTTGGGGGAGGCGGTGGGGGAACAATAGGTTAAGTGCCTGTCAATGAGGGACTGATGGCCTTTGTAGTCTGGTCCCTTCAACACCCACAAACTAACCAACCTGTCAAAATAGGTTTGCCCCTGAGTGCATACCTGCCCCTGATGTAGGTAACCCACACTAACAAAATGCGCTTGCACTGGCCTACCCCCACTACTATGCTGCTCTTGTTTGACACAAATGCGCTCTCTGTGGGCACTGTATGCAGTTCCACACATACTGGCTTACGTACGTCTGCCTATTCTCTTTTAGCACTCTGTTCCTTAACTTCGCAGGTACTACTACCGTGGTGCCAACATAGGTTCTCTGCATAGCAATGCAATCCTCACGCAAATCTGTGACTGCTTAAATTATGGCTTAAAATCATCATCCACCGTCTTTGCAGTTTGCCGTTCCTTAGGCTCAGTATCTCCATATGTAATACTGCTACTTTTTATACTTCAGCCATCCGCATTTCCGTGCTTCTTCCCATGTTTATGCGTGACTTCGAAATCAAATTCACTTAGTCTAATTGCCCATCGCATCAACCTACTAGAAGAATCCTTTAACCCCAACAACCATTTTAATGCTGCACGATCTGCTATTACTCTAAACATTTTACCGTACATTTAGGAAATACGTTATTCCATAAATAAGGCTTAACATCGCTTTTTCCGTCGTGGAATAACTGCTTTCTGCAGAATTTAATTGTCTTGATGTATAACCTACAGCATGTTCTACTCCTTCTACCTCTTGTGACAGCACACAGCCAAGTGCATGGTTCAATGCATCACATGATAAAACAAATTCTCCATTAACATCTGGAAATACCAATATCGGACTTGATGTTAAAGTTTCTTTTAGCTCCTGAAAAGCATGCTGGCATTCTTCTGACCACACAAATTTAGTACCCTTTTTTAAAAATTGTGTCCACGGTCTGGCTGTACCCGCAAATCGTTTTACGAGCCAGCAGAAGAAGTCCGCGACTCCTAAACGATTGCAACTTCTTTACTGATTCTGGTACAGGAAATTCAAGTACAGCTCTAATTAATGCTTTGTCTATCTTAACCTCATCTTTATTTATGATATGACCTAGGTAAGCTACATTTTCCATCACAAAATTACACTTTTCTTACTCAATGTTAACTTCGCTGCTTTTAATCTGAGGAATACTTCTCTTAATCCCTGTATAAGACGTTCCATATCACTTCCATAGATAAATATGTCATCGAGCCATGGTTTTCAACCTCTGAGCACTCCGTTCAGCGATCTCTGAAACGTTGCAGGTGCATTTTCTAATGCGGATGACATTCTTCTGAAGTGGTAGTGTCCCCAGGGTGCCAAAAACGCTGTTTTGTGTCGATCCTGCATTGCAACTTGTATCTGGTGATAACAGCTCTTCAAATCCTTTATTAAAAAATATTTTCTTTACCATAAATGATCGAAGGTTTCTGTGATGTTTGGCAAGGAGTAGGTGTCCGTCACGGTTTTCGTATTTAGATGTCTGCAATCACAAAACAAGCTATACTTTCGTGTTTCATTTCTTTAATTTTTTATTTATTTATTTTTGCACGACTACTGTTCCTGCCCCCCAAGCACTACTTCTTTTTTCAATTATTCCATCTTTCACCTGTTGCTCGATAAATTCCTCCAAAATTTGCTGCAAGTTCCTAGGTATTCTGTATGGTTTGAGATGGTGATTCATTTCCCCTTGGTAAGTGATGCCGTGTAATATGCGTAGCTGGTAGTGGCCCTTTTGGAAAAAACGAGTCCTTAAATTGTAAAAGTAATTTTTCCACCCGTTCCCTATTGCTTCCCTCTAGGTGCTTCACTTTTTCTCATAAAGCAGTTTCAGTGGCGTCCAGCGATTGTCAGTGGCTGACAAGCGTTATGTCCCATTCCCCTTCTTCCAGGTTATCCACATTAGCGATTAACAACCCCTTTGTTGATCCCTTGACCTCTGCACTAAAATTATCTGTAGAAACAGTTTCCGCCTTTCCCACCTTTATTTCTTTTACGCATACAATACCTCTTTTAAACAAGCAACCCGCCTGATATAATACTTCATTCTCTTCTAATGGTTCCTCCACAAACAAAGTCTCATCGACAACCTAGACTCCACACTGACCCAAAGGGAGTCCCCAGTACCCTTAAGTACACAATCATGTGAATCAAATCTTAGTGTGGTCGTTCGTGGTTTAATCGGTGTCTTTCACGACAGACACCCCTCGCGACATCGCTACGCCGGCAATGGCTTCACCTAACTGAAACATTTTTCCAAGTTCCACCCATGTTGCCGAACATCGATTATGGCACAATCCTGATACATGAAATCTAATCGCAGAATCATGTAATAGCCCTTACTCACGTGTGGCACTATCTTTATATATTGTTTAAATTGAACCGCAGCCAGGCAAAAGTCTATGCCCATCGATCTCAATGGAGTGACATCTTTATCCCCACTCCACGCAGCCTGTACCGTGGTACGTCCCATTGCTTACGGTTCACCTGATCACTAATGGCGACCGACACATGCGCCCCTGTGTCCAATAACATCCTGAAACTCATTTTTCCCACTATTCTTCTTATCGCACAATCCACATCTACTACGTTTCAGTAGCATCCAAAATTACTGGGAATACCCTAGGTGGACTTCGTTGGCGTTTAACACCATATTCTTCCCAGGCCCTCTACTTCTAAAACTATTACTTCCTTTTAATTTATTCACTTCACACTGAGGCTGTCGAGACTGCCTCCTTACATGCCACTTTCGTCCACACCTGAAACATTTTATACTAGATGCAAACACTGTCCGTTTACCCTGCAGTTCAGTCAACAAATTCATCTCCCGACACTCTATAGCTAACCGCACTGCTGTGCAGAAATCCATCGGACCCACCGTCCGTACACATCGTGATATTTCTCCATGCAGCCCACTTAAAAAAGCATCGCGTGCCCTCTGTCAGCTTCATCCAAAATAGCTTCCCCTGTTAGTCTTAGTTTTCTAACACTCAATAATTCCTTATCAGACCAACCTTCCATCTCAACCAGATTTTCAAGGTCTCCCACAAAGTCCTGCACATCCTCGGTTGCGTTACCAGAAATTGGAACAATTAAACTAACGACTGACAAATATACACTACTGGCCATTAAAATAGCTACACCAAGAAGAAATGCAGATGATAAACGAGTATTCATTGGATAAATATATTATACTAGAACTGACATGTGATTACATTTTCACGCAATTTGGGTGCATAGATACAGAGAAATCAGTACCCAGAACAACCACCTCTGGCCGTAATAACGGCCTTGATGCGCCTGGGCATTGAGTCAAACAGAGTTTGGATGGCGTGTACAGGTACAGCTGCCCATGCAGCTTCAATACGATACCACAGTTCATCAAGAGTAGTGACTGGCGTATTGTGACGAGACAGTTGCTCGGCCACCATTGACCAGACGTTTTCAGTTGGTGAGAGATCTGGAGAATGCACTGGCCAGGGCAGCAGTCGAACATTTTCTGTATCCAGAAACGCCCGTACAGGACCTGAAACATGCGGTCGTGCATTATCCTGCTGAAATGTAGGGTTTCACAGGGATCGAATGAAGTGTAGAGCCACGGGTCGTAACACATCTGAAACGTAACGTCCACTGTTCAAAATGCCGTCAATGCAAACAAGAGGTGACCGAGACGTGTAACCAATGGCACCGGATACCATCACGCCGGGTGATACGCCAGTATGGCGATGACGAATACACGCTTCCAATGTGCGTTCACCGCGATGTCGCCAAACACGGATGCGACCATCATGATGCTGTAAACAGAACCTGGATTCATCCGAAAAAATAACGTTTTGCCATTCGTGTACCCAGGTTCGTCGTTGAGTACAACATCGCAGGCGCTCCTGTCTGTGATGCAGCGTCAAGGGTAACCGTAGCCATGGTCTCCGAGCTGATAGTCCATGCTGCTGCAAACGTCGTCGAACTGTTCGTGCAGATGGCTCTTGTCTTGCAAACGTCCCCATCTGTTGACTCAGGGATCGAGATGTGGCTGCACGATCCGTTAGAGCCATGCGGATAAGATGCCTGTCATCTCGACTGCTAGTGATACGAGGCCGTTGGGATCCAGCACAGCGTTCCGTATTACCCTCCTGAACCCACCGATTCCATATTCTGCTAACAGTCATTGGATCTCGAGCAACACGAGCAGCAATGTCGCGATACTATAAACCGTAATCGCGATAGGCTACAATCCGACCTTTATCAAAGTCGGAAACGTGATGGTACGCATTTCTCCTCCTTACACGAGGCATCACGACAACGTTTCACCAGGCAACGCCGGTCAACTGCTGTTTGTCTATGAGAAATGAGTTGGAAACTTTCCTCATGTGAACATGTTGTATATGTCGCTACCGGCGCCAACCTTGTGTGAATGCTCTGAAAAGCTAATCATTTGCATATCACAGCATCTTCTTCCTGACGGTTAAATTTCGCGTCTGTAGCACGTCATCTTCGTGGTGTAGCAATTTTAATGGCCAGTAGTGTACAAACGCTGCTGTGACGATCGCGATTCTACCAACCCACGCAGTTCTGTACTATCCAATGTCACTTGTACTACCTTTTCTGACAATATGCACACTGCTTCAGGCGCTGACGGTTCTAGGCGCTTCAGTCCGAAACCTCGCTGCTGCTACTGTCGCAGGTTCGAATCCTGCCTTGGGCATGGATATGTGTGATGTCCTTAGGTTAGTTAGGTTTAAGTAGTTCTAAGTCTAGGGGACTGATGACCTCAGATGTTAAGTCCCATAGTGCTCAGAGCCATTTGAACCATTTGATTCAGGCTCTGACGCTTCTTGTGTCTCTGGTCTGTCGAAGCTTTGTCCTTGAAAACACTCATTTTAAGAACAAACACTTGCAAGTCAAGAAAACAAAATACATTAACTTAAATCTTACGTCTAGTCATGAGCCATCTCGACTCCCGGCGCTGCCTAGCCATATCCCCCACCAATTACATGCGTAACATTTTACTGGAACAGATTCTGTACTTGGCGTTGAGTGGCCTCAAGGTTACACTGTGCACATCTAACAAGCACTAACCAATCGTGACTTCCATTAACTCCAAACCTAGTCAAATCCACTAATTCCCTACTCGCAATAAAACTACTTTACAAAATTCAAACCTTTTCTCCATGACCAAAATACAATCAAAATTTTTGGACTTGCCGTACTCCAGGCAGCAGGTTCACACGTTGCTCTAAGAAGCGACATCAATGATCTGACTCCGGTGTTAGACAGTGGCGGATTCAGAAAAGGTGGTGGCGCTAAAGATATCTTGAGCTATTTTTACTTTTACCGTAATAAAAAAGTCACTATCATCGGAGATATACGTAACAATAGTTTCCCATATCTAACTCGTATTACGAGTTTAGGTATGGGAAACTATTGTTACATTATTAGTTCAAATGGCTCTGAGCACTATGGGACTTAACAGCTGAGGTCATCAGTGCCCTAGAACTTAGAACTACTTAATCCTAACTAACCTAAGGACATCACACACATCCATGCCCGAGGCAGGATTCCAACCTGTGACCATAGCGGTCGCGCGGTTACAGACTGAAGCGCCTAGAACAGCTCGGACACTCTGGTCGGCTACGTTATTGGTAAAAATATTGTTACGAGTCTCGAAACAATATTTTTACTTAGAAATTACTATGAATTACTGTTATTAATACTTCATGGTTAACTAGTCACTCTCACTCTTGACTAATCCTCACACTTTCACTTGCTATAACTAGGACTTTTTACTTATTCATTCTTCAGTTTTAATATTTCTGCTTCTGAATGTAATGCCTATTAGGCGAATAGTTCGTATTTATAACGCTACGTATTGAAGGTTCTCTGTACAAGAAAACAGTAGAATATTCGCGACTTTTCTCGGACAAATGCGAGACAGAATAACTTATCGAGATCACTAAAATGGTCACCACTTTTCTCGTAGGTATGTGTTAGCTATCTATGTGCCAAACACAAACGTATAAAATACGATGACGCGGACGCGAGTGATACATAGGAAAGTACAACTTCTCGATAGCTCGATTCAGTCTAGTCGACTGGCGAAAGAAACGAACGAATAACGTGCGCGCTAACTAGCGTGGGCGGCGGGGGTGGAAGTGGTGGAAATGCAGGCGGGCTCGCAAGCGTGTGGGGGTGGGGGGGATCTCCTATATGGATTGTCACCCGTGGAGAGCGAAATGAGACGTCAGGACGACAGTAGTTTTGTTTAATTAACTTCTTTATTCCAGCCCTCAGCTGTAGTACATCAGGAACAGCTTGGTGGAGGCGTCCAGTTGCCTCTCATGTGAAACAATAGGTGTCCAGCATTGCTGACCGTGCGAAGTGCGACGCCGAGCTTGGCACCTCTCAAATGCAGCTGACTGTGACGTCTGCGGAGGCGGCCGTGATGATAGCGTGGCAGCGCAGCTGACAGTTCCGCAGAAGTGGCCGTGACCTCCCCTCCCTTACAGTAAGCAGATAACCCTCTGCTGTGGCGGTGCCTGCTTTCATGACTCAGGGCAGCCTGCCCTACAATTGGTCGAACAGTGGACCCGTACTGTCTTTCAGGATGTCGCTCCTGGTGTCACTGGCTTGAGGTGTACGCTGTGATACTCAGATGATAATATTTCGGTACATGAATAGCTGACTACTTATACACTCAAGAAAATGTTCGTTTAGGGCTTAAAGCACATACTCTAAACACTTCTGTGGTGACAAATGAGAAAGGCTTCTGCCCATCCGCTGGCGTATTGCAGCATCGGCTATCGTTATACTGCACCCACTTTGCTTTGCTTTGCAATGTCTGTCAGCCGTGTTTTGCTTCACAGTGCATATCACCCTTGCCTGTCTGAGGCTGGCTCTGCAACACTCACTTCTGCTCTGAGCTACTTTTTGACCGAATGCAGTTGATACGCTACACTTTGGAGGTGAAGAGTGTAGCACCACTCCATGAGCACATGTTTCATCGTCTTGTAATGCGCAAGCAATTCCTGCACAGATGATCCTTTGTTGCTCTTTACGATTGTCTTAGGTGGCGACGAACCCAGTTGGTAGACATCTTTGAGTACCCCAACTGGTGGAGGAGAGTGCCACCGTTGCCAACAGCCACATCCAGTTAGAAACGAGGCATTTCATTGTGATCCATTGATCACCTCGAATGAGAGAGCCCGCACATTCCAACACTGCAGGACTCACAGCTGTATGCGGGTGGCTGGCGTGTGGGAGTTTGGAGAGGTTTGCGCGACCTTGTTGTGATGATGACAGATGCCTTGCCCAATAACTTGTCGTTCTTTTATTCACTTACAGATCACCATAGACATTCTACATGTGTCTACGAATATCGGCAACGCCCTGGTTTTCCACCGAAAAAAACTCAATGACAGCTCTCTGCTTGGAATGCACATCTGTTACAGACGCCATTTTGAAAGCTACGTATAGCGTTGCCATGTAGTGGAACGTTATGAAACTATAGGGACTGTAGCCAGAATATTCTACGACATCCCACAACAAATTCCACAATTTTTGAACCTAACCTAGTCGAGAAAAAAATGTGTACCATTACTTAATGAACGCACCTCGCAAACTATATACAAAACCCTTCGTTGTTAATCAGTCTTACTGTTAGTGAAAATCGTATCAGAATCCTTCCAGTGATTCCTGAGACTAGCCTTCACATACAGACAAAATAGATGGCGGGGATTTTAATTTATAATACGTATAGGAGCTATTTTTATACACAATAAAAAGTTAGAGTTTCCTTCAATTCCTAGGTAGCATATGTAAACAAGCTATAAATGAACAAATTAATAACTCTCGAATCATCATACAACGCAAAGATGGTACCACTCCATGCACTAGCCCATTATGGCTACAGTCACAGGTATACTTAAGACACAAAAAGCAGACCTCCGAGAAAGGTAATACGCCTGTATTAGTTGTCAGACCCCGGTTTTTACTCTTTCGCGTTGAGTTTAACGTACGTTACGGGTAACAGTATGTGCCGACTGAGAGTATGTGTTCGACCATATAAAGTGGTGTAAGATATTTCATATGCTCAGAGCAGTACATAAGTGCACGGAATAGAGAAAGGCAAGTAATATACAATGTACCGTATAATTGCAACAACAACGAGAGAACAATAAAGCCATCCTCATATGGGTTGAGGCCACTAACGTTGACGTGGACGCGGACGAGACGTCCGACTTCAAGAGAGAGAGTCGCGGGCACACGGGACGAGTTGGTTAACGTGATTCGCTTTCTCAGCGCTCTCCAGGGGCCCTTGTCGGCTTTGGCTCGCAAACCACATACGGTAGTTTCGTGAAGAAAATGGATGCCCGTTAAACAGCTCCATTAACTCTGTTAGCAATTGTCGAATAAGAGCGGAGAAAATCGCGAAGAAGATTCCCGACATGGTGGTAGCTTGAACAGCTACTTGTTCGTAGTGGAGCGTTACATAATACTGAACAACAACCTGTGATATCTATTAGTAGTTCGTTAACTGAATTTTCTTCCCTTTTTCGGTTTTAAATTGAATATAGTTAAGATATAGTGTATTAAGTCAGTTTGTGCGTGCATAATACCCATTTTCTCGATGTTGCATTGACCACCAACACTCTGAAGTAACGTACTTAATCACATAGATATCAAGACCGAGATTCATTGCGTAATTTCATTCGAATGGAAGATACTTTTTCGAAGCTACTCACCATCAGTGGAAAAATAATTTAGTGGCAAGATGCAAACTTAAGCCGGTCCATAAACCCAGAGATGTGTGTGTATACTTTACAGAAAGTTTCAACATAGCAAAAAGTACAAATGCATAGCTTGTGTTTACTTTCAGACATGTACTGACAGTGGCATTAAGATTTTTGCCTTTGCAACAAGAATAACAGTAAATACATTATTTGCAATAAATACCATGGACATTCGAAAAAATTCTTCTATTAAATTAACAAGAAAGATCCAGAATCTTTTGGAACGCGAAACGTGGAAAAAAATTTAGAAGGAGGTAAACGCTGTTCTTCTACCTTTCTCTTCATACCTCATCAACTGCGCTACAGCTTCGCCGTTGCAACCAGGTGTCCATATATGGCATACACTGTATAAAGCCTGTATCTACAAATGTCATTACTTGATATTTAATATGAAAATTGTACCAGAAAGACGCGCTTTTGATAGATCATCATTGTGCAGTAGCATTGAAACGGTATACTTCCGTAGCACACAAATTTTAACACAAAAATAAATCGACCACGCAAAGCCTTTGCATACAGATACGTAGTTTTATTTTGTTATAACAAATTGTAGCTAAAACGACGCGTTTCCGAGAGACCTTCAATTTACTGACGCTCTGAAACGGCTTCAATTCAAACAATGAACTCATTTTCATAAAGAAAACGCACCAAATAGCATGTTTAACGCCGTACAATATGGCGACTCCATTGTTCTGCTTGTGACGTAAAACGATGTCGCATGTCATTGCCCACATTCCTCTCCACGAAGCAAAAATCGGAAGTTCCAGTTGTTTATTTCACTCTCTATAGTGTAGTGGAACCTGGAATTCCACTCTGTGACGTCGCCAGCTCCTCGTCCACGTACGTTTTCACGTTCCCTGAGAGGACGCATAAAGATGGAAGACCGAGAGAGAAGTTTCGAAATAAAAGCGCGTGAGACAGGGATGCATTTTATCTCCATAACTGTCCAACCAGTATTTCGAATAAGTAATGAAATAAATAAAAGCAGGATTCAAGAGTAGGATTAAAATTCAGAGTGAATGACTATCAATAACAAACTATACTTACTTACTGCGTTGGCCACACAAACTATACCAATGTTTATAAATGTGAATGTAAGTCCGCGAGGGGGGCCAGTACAATATGAGATTTTGAGCTGCGGTGTGAGACATATCGTCAAGTCAAGAAATAAACAACATTCAAAGTTCTAAATTTGAGTACACTTGGATCACTTTTTGACTTTCCACCTTACTGGAGAACAATGGTGCTATATGGGCCGTCATCGCTCAAGAAATTTACAGGAAAAATCAACTGCAGTGGAGCAACGAAATGAAGTTAAGTTTAAGCCAACTTATTTCTTTTCTGAACAAGTTATACCAGTCCAACTTCAAGAAGTTTTGTTTCAGCTACCGCCTTCAAGATTAATAGTCCTAAAGAATTTAACTTTGATTTATTTATTTTTTCGACAGTTGTGATTCCAGCAAGGCGGTTACATCATAAATGCACCTACATTTTTGTCCATAAGAACAGCCACCTTAAACTAGCCTACCTGGACCCAACATTGGGATACAAGGCTCCACTGTCACAAAGCAAGGTAAAGGGTGGGCCCACCTGGCAGCACCGTATAAGGGTCTCTTGCCAGGATTTGAAGTGAAGACACTCAATGATTTTGAAGACTGAAGAGACTCATGCGTTTCAGCGATGGATCTTCAAGAAATGGTCGACGGTGCCCAAGAAGCCATCTGAGCTGCGGAAGAATTGGAAGAAAGGGGAAGACTGGTCTCCGAAGTCCAGAAAGAAAGCCAATGTAGGCAAAGACAACCTTGAACCAAAATCAAAATGATTCTCCAGTTCGGGGGATGAGGCGTCATGTCATTTTCCTGTCAGCTCGGGACCCCGTGGTCGCCAGCCACGTATCACTAGGTGTGACTCCCTGAGGAATGTAAAAGACGTACATTACCAAGAAGCCCAATATTTGCAATAGTGATTATAAATCATGTTAAAAAATTATTGACTTTTTTCATAATGTACACCTTGTATGATGTATAGCTGCTTCAACAGCACGATGCATAGATGTACGCTGCTGCCCACACCCCTCCACACATCAGAGCCATGCTTATCTGAACAAGCAGACACATGAGAGCAGTTGATATTATTGCACGTACAATAGCCTACTAACTCACCGTCAATCATCGTAACAAAATTATCAATATGGGAGCGCAGCTATGGGGAACATCCAGTAATAATAGTAATAATAATAATGATAATTTCGCGTAACTCTATGGCAGGTTGCAAGTCTTTGAATTCGACTTCATTTCGGGGACTGAAAATTTCCGTGATTCGATCTCGAATGTTCCTGTGTTCAGGATAAGAGATTTACCACAGGACCACTACAAACTACGTCGCCTATACAGGGTGTTACAAAAAGGTACGGCCAGACTTTCAGGAAACATTCCTCACACACAAATAAAGAAGAGATGTTATGTGGACATGTGTCCGGAAACGCTTAATTTCCATGTTAGAGCTCATTTTAGTTTCATCAGTATGTACTGTACTTTCTCTATTCACCACTAGTTGGCCAAATTGAAGGAAGGTAATGTTGACTTCGGTGCTTGTGTTGACATGCGACTCATTGCTCTACAGTACTAGCATCAAGCACATCAGTACGTAGCATCAACAGGTTAGTGTTCATCACGAAGGTGGTTTTGCAGTCAGTGCAATGTTTACAAATGCGGAGTTGGCAGATGCCCATTTGATGTATGGATTAGCACGGGGCAATAGCCGTGGCGCGGTACGTTTGTATCGAGAGAGATTTCCAGAACGAAGGTGTCCCGACAGGAAGACGTTCGAAGCAATTGATCGGCGTCTTAGGGAGCACGGAACATTCCAGCCTATGACTCGCGACTGGGGAAGACCTAGAACGACGAGGACACCTGCAATGGACGAGGCAATTCTTCTTGCAGTTGACGATAACCCTTATGTCAGCATCAGAGAAGTTGTTGCTGTACAAGGTAACGTTGACCACGTCCCTGTATGGAGAGTGCTACGGGAGAACCAGTTGTTTCCGTACCATGTACAGCGTGTGCAGGCACTATCACCAGCTGATTGGCCTCCACGGGTACACTTCTGCGAATGGTTCATCCAACAAAGTGTCAATCCTCATTTCAGTGCAAATGTTCTCTTTACGGATGAGGCTTAATTCCAACGTGATCAAATTGTAAATTTTCACAATCAACATGTGTGAGCTGACGAGAATGCGCACGCAATTGTGCAATCACGTCATCAACACAGATTTTCTGTGAACGTTTGGGCAGGCATTGTTGGTGATGTCTTGATTGGGCCCCATGTTATTCCACCTATGCTCAGTGGAGCACGTTATCATGATTTCATACGGGATACCCTACCTGTGCTGCTAGAACATGTGCCTTTACGATACAACATGTGGTTCATGCACGATGGAGCTCTTGCACATTTCAGTCGAAGTGTTCGTACGCTTCTCAACAACAGATTCGGTGACCGATGGATTGGTAGAGGCTGACCAATTCCATGGCCTCCACGCTCTCCTGACCTCAACCCTCTTGACTTTCATTTATGGGGGCATTTGAAAGCTCTTATCTACGCAACCCCGGTACCAAATGTAGAGAGTCTTCGTGCCCGTATTGTGGACGGCTGTGATACAATACGCCATTCTCCAGGGCTGCATCAGCGCATCAGGGATTCCATGCGACGGAGGGTGGATGCATGTATCCTCGCTAACGGAGGACATTTTGAACATTTCACGTAACAAAGTGTTTGAAGTCACGCTGGTACGTTCTGTTGCTGTGTGTTTCCATTCCATGATTAATGTGATTTGAAGAGAAGTAATAAAATGAGCTCTAACACGGAAAGTAAGCGTTTCCGGACACGTGTCCACATAACATATTTTCTTTCTTTGTGTGTGAGGAATGTTTCCTGAAAATTTGGCCGTCCTTTTTTGTAACACCCTGTATATGGAAAGTCAAAAAGATCTTTACAACTTTTGAATGATATAGAAATTTATTGAGATAACTTACAGAATCGGTAGATGGGTCAGTTTGTAGAAACAAGTTTCAAGTTTGATTCATGTAGTGGATCAGGACCCCATTCCGCCACCAGGAGCACCAGTGTAGTGCCAGGTAAGTGGCTACTTTCACTTTCTTCTCCATGGAGAAACTTATCACTGGTGTTGTGTATATGTAGATGTTTGAAAACTTGTTAATTTCGTAGGTCGATGAATATTACTGAGATGGAGTAGTTTACTACCAGCAGGAGGATGCACCACCTCATTTCCTCACGGAAGTTCGAGGTCTTCTCGATAACCGCTTCCCAGGTCGGTGAATTGGCCCTGAAGGGGAACTCGCATGGCCATCTAGCTCCCCAGACTTGACACCACTGGATTTCTTTCACTGGGGTGTGTGCGTTCCTCCCCTATCAAACAATTTATCTTCGCTGCCGTTGCATAAGTTACGCCGGATTTGCTGCAACAAGTGCGGGAAGAAATTGATTACCGGTGAGATGTTTGCTGCATCGCAAATGGTAGTCACAACGATCCAAAATGACACTTGACACTTTCATGGGAAACTTGAGGTTGTTTGCTACAAATTGACATATCTACCGATTCTGCAAATTATCTCAATAAATGTCTATATGATTCCAAAGTTGTAAAGCCATTATTGACCCACCATGTAAGATTCACCGAACAAGTCTTGTAGTTTTTCCTCACTTTCAAACAGGATAACAGTTCCATCAATCGGTGACAACATTCACAGAAGGCGCTAGAGTTGCCGGACCTGTTCAAGAGGATGAACACTACTGAAGAAAGATTAAGGTAGTGAGGCGGAGAAGAATTGGCATTAGCGGTAGACTTTAACATCAAAATTGGGGACCACGTAATAGATAAAGTGAAGAAATTCTGTCAACTTCGACGCAAAATTGCAATGACAGACGAAGATATTATGATATGAGAAACGACATAGCACAGAGAAAAAGAGCATTCCTGGCTAAAAGAAGTCTACTACGAGGGTCATTTCAAAATTCCTGCAAACTGTGCATGCGCAACCGTAACTGTGGCCTGATCAAGTTGAAATTCATGTCTGTTGTGAGCGAGACTTGGCGTGACGGCCGTTTATGTGTTAGCTGGTTCGCGTAGCTGTGTCATGTGTAATTCAGTTCTAAAATTGAAGGTGAAATCGAGTCATGTCGTATTACACGTAATGTCCAGCGTTGCCCATAGTGCTCAGAGCCATTTGAACCATTTTTTTTAAACGTAGACTTGATATTCTTCGTGCTACAAATCGTTCACATGTAGAGGTATATAGATGATAAATAAATAAATTCTTTGAGATGCTCTACAATGTGGAGCATTTTTCATTGTCGTATCTACTGTGTTATTTTTCCCTGGTTCTTTGAAATCAGGTAGGTTTAAGTGGGACACCCTGTTTTATGAACGAATTGCAGATAACGAAAACAAATAAGAACAAGAATTAAAAACAGATTTTCATGTCTGATAAGAAGTATTCCCGTCGTTTATGTGAGTAGAGAAGCACAGACAACCTTTCAATTGCATTACAGTAAAGCGATGGTGAAGTCATACTATTATAAAATAGCGTTCATTTTACTCTTAACTATTGATTCTAGCGGGAGAAGAGCAGGAAAGTTGGGGTTTTGGACGGGGAGAAACTAAAATGTAGCAGAAAAACGGGAAAATGAAATGAATTACAACAAATACGAAACAGAAGCATGAAATGTTGAGAAACCGACACGCTGAATTCTAGAAGAAAAGCCAGTACACAACTCCCGAAAATCCACAGAAAGTAACGAATATTGGAATCAACTATAATTAACCTCTATAGGAAAATTCCAGTTACCAATTCCAACCGTTTCATGATTAATATACAAGTTACTTTTGCAGGAGTTGTATGCTCTGAAACGTACTAGCATTTCTACATTTTTTATTGCCCTTTAAAACTAGTGTATTGGTATTACAAAAATTGAAATCGGTAACTATTCGATGGTTCATAATTTTGATATTAGGTTTTTGTAGGATTTCTATATTTCTTCTTGATCTCAGGAGTACTACGAAAAAGTAACAGATATTGTAGGTAAAGATTCCAACGTTTTGTTTCTTAGTGGTGAAGGGAGTAATATCACATGTAGAAATCCTGTAACACTTTATGCACACACTTGTTGTTAAAACTGTATAAATAACGAATCGTGGAATGGTTGGAATCAATAACTGGAATTGACCTCTATTGCTTAATTCTAGTTACTGATTACAATATTCTTTGGACCCTACTTCTTGCGAATTTTCGTTACTTGTGCTCTAGATCTGTGAGATTCAATAATTATTATTAAAATTTAACGCTATTTCACAATGTTACATCTTCATCATGCGCTGTACTGTAATGGATTTAAAGGTTCTCTGTACTTTTCTTATGCGAATAAATTACGATAATAATTTATTCAGACACGTATACTTCTCGTTTTGGGTTCTTATTTATTTTCGCTACCTTCAGTTCTTTTCGATATAATTTGTCACTAAGTAATTAATCACGTGGTCTGTTATTGTAACTTTATCGTTGCTACTTTCGTTTGTTCATGAGTATGATCAGTTGTTTTCCAAGATTGCCTCTATGTAGCGTCTCTGCCGTAGGTAAGACGTCTTTGCTCAAAGCCAACGAATGGGATCGGACACCAGAATTGACCCCATGGTTCTTTGTGTTCAGTGTTGTGTTTATCTACTGTTAAGAGTTCAGAACAAGAAGAAAGATCATTCATATTAGAGTGCATCGAAATGTGCAAATCATTGCAAACATTGTGGGATGTTAGAGCAGATAAATATATAAACCGGAAACATAAGCAATTACTCTTCTGCGTTGTTGTTCACTAAGTACAGAGGCGACAGCCTACAGCTACAAGGAAAAACGTTTTACAAGAATTCCTTAAGAACAAGCCATAGAGTAAATATCTCTGGAGTGAGCATTGCGTTCTGCGCATGTTGTCAACATTAAACCAGGATTGTCACGTGATCTCGGGACATCGCTGTGCGTGTGTGCTTTTTGCAGCGTTTGAAGTTTATAATACCAAGAGTTTTTGTTGTGTTTCTCCGTTTGTTGATAGTGTAATAGCGATGGTGAATTACGTTGTTGCTACGGATGCAAAGAAAAATATGTGAAAGGAGGGATAGTAACTGTTCATGGGTACATTCCATATAGCTCTAATTATAGTTTTCATTTTGGTAAGAAACACTGTATACGTTCAAAAATTTCGAGATGCATTATAATTAAGACTTGATTCTGTAGACCTATTTTTCTAGGATTTTATGACTATATAATAGATATTACGGCTCGTACAAAAGCTTGCAAACAATCGCTTCCTCTCGTAAATTTGCTAGTGGAACAGGAAAGAGAAAGGTTAGTTGTTTCAGTAAATACTATCCTCCATGCATTTATCAGTGACTTGTCAATTATGTATACAGATTACTCCGTCTACTATTTATTTAATGAACTGGGAGCAAGTACTTAAAATGCGTTAAATAAATACCTCAAAGTTCCACCAGTAAGACAAATTGTGCTTTAGGTCGCAAAAACGAGAAAATAAATACGCAGAAATACAAGCAAAAAGGACGAATTAGCAGGGATATAATCGCTAATGTGTGGTAAATTCGGTGTTTTTCGGACACTTGCGAAAATACTAACGTACTGTCAAGTCGTTTTGCAGGACTATCACTGCGAAAATGTACTTCAGGCTCTGTAATACTATAAAGTGCGGTATCATACCAAAAACTACCAAAAATCGAGTGCATCTGAACTATGACACCTATCGCAAAGAAGCTGAATGTAATACCACTTGCCCTTAAAAGTTACGTAGCTGGTTTATTCCCGGTATCAAATGGATACTGTTAAAATGTCTGCACAACATATATAAATAATCCACGACACGTACGAAAAGAATCCGTCTGTACTAGGGATGTAGTGACATTCTAAATATACAGGGCGCTATACGAACAAACACACGACGTCCCGAGATCACGTGACCAGGCCGGCAATGTATGTTGACAACACAAAATCTGTTCTGCGCATGTGAGTGCTCACTCCAGAGATATTTACTCTATGGAACAAGCATAGTGTTGTCGCTGTGCAGATCTGATGTTGCACCAGCAAGTAAAATATTCTGATTGACATTTATGTCATTGAACCTCAAGTAGAGCAACTGCCACAGCAGCAGCTTCTTGATCGTCCATATTTTCTAACCATACTGAATATTTTACATTTTTATTGAGCACTCTAGGAAAAAATACAGTAACGTTGCACAACATTATTGTACACTACGTCTATGGGCCGCTGGCCAACGCTATTGCCCGCTATTCTCGCTTACATAACAGGCGTTCTGGCAAGCTGTGAGACCAGCAATCTTTGAAGTATTAGCGGCATGTCGGTTAACTATCTGGGGGTAAGATTACGAAACGAAAAGAAATAGAACGAGTAGGTACACAGATTCAGCTTTAGAGACGGCGGATGAACGACTGGGAATTTTTAGTAGCTTTCTGGGAGAGTGTTAACATCTACGTAGTATAAGGGACACCGTGTACAAAAAATTGGTGTGACTCATTTTTGGACACCGTCTTGTTAAGAGTGTTTGTGAATCCCAGCAAGTCGGAGTGAAGGAAGACATCAAAGCAGTTCATAGGCATGTTGCTACATTTCATACTGCACGGTTTGGTAGTACAAGTGTGTTATAGAAGTACTCTGTGAACATAGAAGGGAATCCTTGTAGTGTTAGAAGACGGTCGTTTGACAGAACGCTATTGAGAAGCAGCATTTCATAGAGAGTGCTGAATGGTTCTGTTGTAGCCAATGGTCATCTCGCATAAGAGTGTTAACATCTACGTAGGGAAAATAAAGGGTACTAGGTCTCGTACAGAGGCACACAGTCAATCACTATTCACTCACTCCGTTTCGCAGAGGGACAAGAATGAGAATAACAGGAGGCGTGAAGCGTGCGCAAAGATGGGCGACGTGAATTTCTTACCTGACGTGTTTCCTTCGTGCGGAAGTTGGATAAATGGTTAAACATCTCAGTTAACTAAGAAGAAAGAAGAAAAAAAATTATCTTCAGAGTATTTTGCAGGCACCAATGTGCCACTAAAGGCAGAGAACCGGAAATTACTACAGCAAGTTCGCACAGGGGCCTGTAAGAAATCATTCTTCATGCGCTGTACCCATTATTGTAACGGCAAAAGAATTATTGAACAGGATTCATTTCCGAGTAATTTTTCTATCTTTGTGTAACTAGTTGCAGAGCGACAACACTGATGCTTTTAACTTCCTTCTTCGTAATCTTGTGAAAGTTTTCGCCATCTTGTTTGTTTTCATTCCTGCTGCTGTGCAATTGGCAGGATAATTTTCTTCGGTAATATCTCGCACTTCATTTTACATACACAAAATTACCAGGCACGCCGTGTAGTTTCAACGCCATCGAGGCGAAGGTAATAAGAAGTCAATGGCCGCTCAGCTGCTGTCAAGACCCCCCCCCCCCTCACCACTCTCCCGCCTCCCCCACCACGAACCCTACTATCGCAACGTCACCGCCAATGACACACTATAATACTAGCGGCGCCGTGTTCGTATCGTTAGTCGTTACGAGTACAGCAAAAGGAAATTGTGTTGCTGCGCTGCTGCCGCTGTAAATCTTTCGACCATGAAACTTATTTTCTGGTGTTATACTGTTTATGCATTTTGGTAAATACACACCCTCCATATACCTGTAATGTGACAGAAGTAAGTACAAAAATTTCAGAAATTGATATACAATATTTTTTCTTACGTTACTAGCAAATATGTAGGAAACAACCTTGAATGTGGATGAAAAAGAAAATGAAAAGGGAGTTAAAGTTGCAAGCTTTATATATGTTCTATTAATTATTTGGTTCGAGGTAAAAACGAAAAAAATAAAGTTTCCATGCCGTTCGTCGACTTAGGAAAAAACAAAATAATTATTTATAACTGGGCATTAAACTTTTTAGTACACTTCCTTCACATGCAGTTTCAGTAAAGACTATCAAAAAGATGTTCAAAATCGCCTTTACAAAACGAAAGTTAGTCAATTGAGAATCTGTGAGTCATACAAGAAGACCTTACATTTTGACTCATTGTTTATAAATTTGTTTGGTTTTATCTTTACTTACCACCTGTGCGGCATTTCATTGTTGGCTAACATGAGTTGCTATCTTTAATTGGGTGCATTATTTACATTCAACCTGTATCAACATCACTAGCATGTATGATGACTAAAGGTGGTTAAACAAATTTAAATTGTGTGCGGAGGTTTAGTTCAGTTCAAACCGAAAAATACATGCAAAGCATTTCATCCTTCTTAATAACAAAATTCCACAGATATTTCTAGTTTTCTATTTTATTTCTTATTGCTTATAGTTATACTAGCTGGGGTACCCAGCTTCGCTCAGGGAGGAGATATGAGAATGTGTGGTAGATGAAATAAAACGAGAAACTTTAAATATGAGAAGTAAAAAAAAAAGTTAAAAACGTATTCTAACTATTTACAGCAATTGTTAAAGTATAAGAGGTAAAATTTTTTATTGAAATCATATTCCAGCTTTTTACACTACTTGTTTATAAACAACATTTTTCATTTTGTTATCTGGGGTGTATACGTACAAATTTTTCGAATTTTCTACTCGAGAGCAAGCTAAATTTAGTAGACCAACAGAGAAGCAGGAGTCTTTGATGTCGATGCCGCAATATTTTAAACTTTGTCCTTGCGCTTTCTGAACTGTAAAACTGTAGACTAATTTGATTGGAAATTGCAGTATCTTAAATTAGAATGGCAGTTCAGTAGAGAAAAGTGTTGTTGTTGTTGTTGTTGTTGTGGTCTTCAGTCCTGAGACTGGTTTGATGCAGCTCTCCATGCTACTCTATCCTGCGCAAGCTTCTTCATCTCCCAGTATGTACTGCAGCCTACATCCCTCTGAATCTGCTTAGTGTATTCATCTCTTGGTTTCCTTCTACGATTTTTACTCTCCACGCTGCCATCCAACACTAAATTGGTGATCCCGTGATGCCTCAGAACATGTCCTATCAACCGATCCCTTCTTCTAGTGAAGTTGTGCCACAAACTCCTCTTCTCCCCAGTCCTATTCAGTACCTCCTCATCAGTTATGTAATCTACCCATCTAATCTTCAGCATTCTTCTGTAGCACCACAATTCGAAAGTTTCTCTTATCTTCTTGTCCAAACGAGTTATCGTCCATGTTTCACTTCCATACATGGCTACACTCCATACATATACTTTCAGAAACGACTTCCTGACACTTAAATCTATACTCGATGTTAACAAATTTCTCTTCTTCAGAAACGCTTTCCTTGCCATTGCCAGTCTACATTTTATATCCTCTCTACTTCGACCATCATCAGTTATTATGCTCCCCAAACAGCAAAACACCTTTACTACTGTAAGTGTCTCATTTCCTAATCTAAATCTCTCAGCATCACCCGACTTAATTCGACTACATTCCATTATCCTCGTTTTGCTTTTGTTGATATTCATCTTATATCCTCCTTTCAAGACACTGTCGATTCCGTTCAACTGCTCTTCCAAGTCCTTTGCTGTCTCTGACAGAATTACAATGTCATCGGCGAACCTTAAAGTTTTTATTTCTTCTCCATGGATTTTAATACCTACTCCAAATTCTTCTTTTGTTTCCTTTACTGCTTGCTCAATATACAGATTGAACAACATCGGGGAGAGGCTACAACCCTGTCTCACTCCCTTCTCAACCACTGCTTCCCTTTCATGTCCCCTTACAACTGCCATCAGGTTTCTGTACAAATTGCAAATAGCATTTTGCTCCCTGTATTTTCCCCCTGCCACCTTCAGAATTTGAAAGAGAGTATTCCAGTCAACATTGTCAAACGCTTTCTCTAAGTCTACAAATGCTAGAAACGTAGGTTTGCCTTTTCTTAATCGGGCTTCATAAATAAGTCGTAGGGTCAGTATTGCCTCACGTATTCCCATATTTCGACGGAATCAAAACTGATCTTCCCCAAGGTCAGCTTCTACCAGTTTTTCCATTCGTCTGTAAAGTCTGTAACTATCAGTGGTATTCTGGGGATAAATAATGTGTGTCGTTTGTACTTTCCAGTCATAAGATCGGTTTGCGATGATGTTATTCGATAGCTGTTTGACATTCATACTTGTTCCATTACATAGTTTTGATGAGTTGAGATTTCTGAGTAGTATGAACGGAGATACAATTTTATGTCGAAGGCGGTGTAATGGCATTCCTGGTATTTGCAAAGAGTTTAAAAATTCTGTAGGGAAGTTAACACTTTCTTCAACGTTTGCCATCGTGTCGATCGATTTGTATATTCTCTCTTCACCGGGAATTTTCTTTTCAATATTAAAGTTAATATTGTCGACAAGAGTTTTCAGTTGCCAAAACTGCCCTTTAAAATCGCCAGTCCGTATTAGTATAGTTGTGGACAATATTTGGAAAAATTTGGTCGGCGAATTCGTTTCCAGCAGCAGCTATACTGCAGAAGTCGCTGTTGAGTTTAATGAGGCCTGTCGTCTTGTCAATGGGATATGTGTCTTCAGCTGTTTGTAAAGATGAGCAGAATGTGCTGTTGTTTTGTCTTTTGATAGTTCAGCTCTCATACTTTTTCTTAGTCCCAATGTTTGTAAGCGTGGCCAGGGATGTGACTTTTTTTAAGCATGAGTTGATCTCGTCTCCTGGTGATTACTTGGGAATGACTGGAACTGTTTGCTGTAAGTCTGCTGAGAGTATGATTAAATCTCCTCCCATAACTTCAAAGCTTCCTCGCAAGTCTTGTAATCTTCTGTCCATGGCTTCGAGTGATTTTTTTTATAGATTATTATAGATAATTTTAGCTTTCTTTAGAAGTTCACCCCGTCCAGATGCTCTTGAAATTGTACATACCGGGAACTGTTGTTCGGCTGTATTCAACGCTAGTTGTAGGGCGGAACGGGCAGTTCGTCCTCCTTCTGAAACTGTGGCTGCAATACCGGATGATGCCAGTCAAAGTGCGACGTGTTGTTTTGCACGTATTTCCACCAGCAATAGATTTATTAGAAACGTTTTCCCGGTGCCGCCCGGTGCGCCCAAGTAAATTATTCCGCTAGTGTTGTTGTCGATCCGGGCCTTGATAAGATTGTAAATTTCCTTTTGATTGTCATTGAGGAATGGTTTCTTGTGAGCAATGTATTAAAGTAGCTCGTTGATACTGCAACTTTTTTCTTCGCAATTCCGAAGTTTAGCACACTGATAGCATCTTTTCGTGGTTCTTGCATCTCAAGTTGTACGAAGATTTGTTTGTTTGTTACGAAACATTTATCTTCTAAGCGACTGAATGCTTCATTGAAGATGTCGTCGTTGAATTCGTTGGTCAGCTCAGGATGAGCTTGTCGGATTCGTACACTCTATGAAGAAGTCCCATAGCTGTTTCAATTCGATGGGTTACATGCTGTTAGAATTACGGCGAATAATTCTCTCATTTGTTCAGCTGAAGCTGTGAGTAAGGCTTCTTGCAGTGTTAATTCCCAGTGGTTGTCGTTTTCCAATAGTCCTAAGCATTGGCATGCTTCTCTGTACGTATGTCACAAGTAACCGTCAACAGTCTTGAGATCTGTGAAAATTTTTGGTCCCCGTATTTCGTGTAGCAACATCTGGAGATAGAAACATTCCATATTGTTCGGATGTACGGTGTATACTCGGCCTAGTGCGCCAGTTTTCATGATTGCTGAATGATCTACTGGAATTCCTTCTATCCGTCGCTGAAAGATTTTTCTTGATGTGTTCCACATATAATAGGCAGGGAGGTCGACATATAGTAGGCAAAATGTTTTCGCGAATGGATCCTTTTAGCACAGTTGCTAAAAAGCTGTTAATGTTGTGTTCTGAGATGGTTCGCTTGCAATGTTTCTGGCGGTGTCTTTTGTGGAGTAAACTCTCTGTCCATTCTCCAATGTACTGCTAGATGTTGCATGCCTGGTTCGTATTCGTGTATGGGAAAACTGAAAATCCGCCATGCTGCTTCTTTACTGTTGGTGTATCGTCCCATTTGGTAGATGAGGATCTCGTTGTTTCCATTTTGTTGTTCGCTGTCTTTGGCATTTTGAAATAACCATGTCAACTTCCTCTGATGGATTTCGCTGAAGTACAGTATTCTACGTTTAGGTGTGCTTGTAATATTTTGGAAAGTAGTGTGTTACACTGTACTACCCATTGATTATCTGTTTCCAGTTCCTCGCTGCCTCGTTATTCGTATTTTTGCTGTGCAGTCGTCGTTTTTTGGTGATCGTCTTCTGTATTTGGGATAGCCATCAACTCCGGTTTTCGTGTCGTCCAAGTACTGACGCTTGTAGGTTGATGATTTTGTCGATATTTGTGGGAGAAATCTGTCGTGCATCCATATGTGATTTGTGAGTGACGCAGTTCTCGTTTTTGCCTTTCGATTGTGTACATCCAGCATCTGACGGTTCCAAGGATGTGATGTTTTGTGATGACTTCAGTTAATCTCATTTGTTTTTGTCGGGAAACTCCGGCTATTATGTCGCGTTGATGCATGTGGGATTGACCGCATCTTAGTTATTCTTTGATTTCTGGCCACGACGAGTTGAATGTGAAAGTTATGAAGAGGTCAGTTAGACCACATTTTCTTATGCAGGTCATGGCATCTTGAGTGAACTCGTGCATGTCTTGGACTTATGTATGATGACGGTAAGCTTACCATTGTCCCGATCTCGTCAGTGTTTCCATCATTTAAAATGACATCCTGAAGGTGGATGTATTCTTCCGTTCTTAGTTCTTCTGGTTGAGTCTTACGGAAAGCATCCGTTCCGCTTCTCTTTTTGTATACAAATCTACCATGAATTGTTGGAATAAACGGCGCGTTTTGGGAACGTGATCGTTTGTTTCATTGTCTCTTATCATTAAACGGTAAGCGTAGAACTCCTTGGAAGTGCCTTTTTTGTTTATATCTACGCCTGTGTCGATTGGATTTGTTTCAAATTAAAATGACATCCGTCCTCTCCGTGCAGAAATAGTAATGAATACCGGAGGGCATCTTATGAACGGTAAATGAGCGTACGTACATCTACATCTACATGGATACTCCGCAAATCACATTTAAGTGCCTGGCAGAGGGTTTATCGAACCACCTTCACAATTCTGTATTATTCCGATCTCGTATATCGCGCGGAAAGAACGAACAGGATATCTTTCCGTACGAGCTCGGAATTCCCTCGTTTTATCGTGGTGATCGTTTCTCCCTATGTAGGTCGGTGTCAACAAAATATTCGGAGGAGAAAGTTGGAGACTGGAATTTCGTGAGAGGATTCCGTCGCTACGAAAAACGCCTTTCTTTTGATGATGTCCTGCCCAAATTCTGTATCATTTCAGTGACACTCTCTGCTATATTTCGCGATGATACAAAACGTGCTGCCGTTCTCTGAACTTTTTGGATGTACTCCGTCGGTCCTACAACATTTTCTATGTAATCCTTCCAGTTTAAGTTGTTCTTAATTGTAATTCCTAGGTATTTAGCTGAATTTACGGCCTTTAGATTAGACTGATTTATCGTGCAAACACTCATGTGGGTGACCCCACACTTTTCGTTATTTAGGGTCAACTGACAATGTTCGCACCATTCAGATATCTTTCTAAATCGTTTTGCAATTTATTTTGATCTTCTGAAGACTTTGTTAGTCGACAAACGACAGCGTCATCTGCAAACAATCTAAGACGGCTGCTCAGATTGTCTCCCAAATCGTTTATATAAATAAGGAACTGAAAAGGGCCAATAATACTACCTTGGGGAACGCCAGAATCATTCTGTTTTACTCGATGACTTTCTGTCAATTACTGCGAACTGTGACCTCTCTGCCGGGAAGTCGCAAATCCAGTCACATAACTGAGACGAAATTCCATAAGCACGCAATTTCACTACAAGCCGCTTGTGTTGTACAGTGTCAAATGCCTTCCGGAAATCTAGAAATACGGAATCCATCTGAAATCCCTTGTCAATACCACTCAACACTTCATGCAAATGAAGAGCCATTTGTGATTCACAGGAACGATGTTTTCTAAACTCATGTTGACTGTGCCAATAGACCTTTTTCTTCGAGATAATTCATAGTGTTCGAACACAATATATGTTCCACAATCCTGCGGCATATCGACGTTAACGATATGGGCCTGTAATTAGGTGGACTACTCCTACTACCTTTCTTGAATATTGGTGTGACCTGTGCAAATTTCCAGTCTTTGGTTACGGATCTTTTGCCGAGCGAACGGTTGTATATGATTGTTAAGTATGGAGCTAATGCATCAGCATACTATGAAAGGAACCTAACTGGTATACAGCCTTGACCAGAAAACCTACTTTTATTAAGTGATTTAAGTTGCTTCACTATTCCGAGGATATTTACTTCTACGTTACTCATGTTGGCAGCTCATCTTGATTCGAATTCTGGAATGTTTACTTCGTCTTCTTTTGTGAAAGCATTTCGGAAGGCTGTGTTTAGTAATTCTGCTTTGGCAGCACTGTCTTCGATAGTATCTCCATTGCTAACGCGCAGAGAAAGCAGTGATTGTTTCTTGCCGCTAACATACTTCACATATGACCAGAATCTCTTTGGATTTTCTGCCAGGTTTCGAGGCAAAGTTTCGTTATGCATCTCGCATTGAAGTCCGAGTTAAATTTTGAGCTCCTGTAAAAGATCGCCAATCTTGGGATTTTGCGTTTTTTTTCTTTTTTCTTTTTTAATTTGGCATGTTTGTTTCGTTGTTTCTGCAACAGTGTTCTAACCCGTTTTGTGTATCTGCATTCTATTGTAGTCCTCTTCTTCGTTGAACAGTTATGTCACGGCTTGTGTTTTCATTGTCCACAATTACGATGGCTACTTAGTATATCTGAGTTGCATTAAATCGACGTCGGCCCGAATTATAAATTTATAGTCTTGAGAAATCATTCGGTCTAGTGCTGTTTTGAATATGTGAATCACTTGATATGTATTTGAGTAAGATCCTCTGTGCATCTTCGGCTACTACCCGTCTCAGTCCACTGATATTTGTGCATCGTTGATCATTTTCTGCTTCTTCGTTTCTGATGAGATGTGCTTCCAGAAATTTATAGTGTTCATTGGGTAGTGGTAGTATTGATTTCATGTTGTGATAGATATCTCCTTGGATGGAGACAACATGATCGATTTCATCTCTGTTAGTGTTGATCGAAATGACACCGAAAGCAGTCTTTTGGAAGCAGGCAATGTACGCTTTTATATTTTAAAGAAAGTGTTTTGATTCTGGAGTTTCCCCAATCATGTAATGTAAAAATTCTTGCGGAGGCGTTTCCCATGGTGTCAGTCGAATTTTTCCATTCATGCAACAGACTCCTGGTGTTTCTATACTGATTTCGTTCGCGTTGCAAAATTGTCAGATGTTATCCATTTTTCCGATTATGATATGTTTGTGTTTGTAATATTCTTTCGTCGGGTCGTACTGGAATGCCAAGTTGTACTGTTCAATTGTCCTTGTCCGCACTTCTCGTAGAGTGATATTTTCATGGCTCACTTCAGTTCGCAGTCTTTTATTATAAGATTGTGTCGCAATTCTTGATTATTCAGTCCGTTAATTTCGTTATTCATCGGTTTCTTTGCTTCTCACGGTGATCATTCTCGTTCGTTGGGAACTTAAACGTGCTTCTCACTCTTCCTCTGTTTCGTTGTTCTTTTTACTGTCGCCGTTTTACTCCATAACTTTTACGCATTGTAGTGATTTGTAGGATATAGATGTAAGTAATGCGGGCTGAGGGCAGTAAAACTGTCTGGATTCATTCTCCATCGTGTACATAAATAATGTTATGAAGCAGAGCATTAAGGAGTGTGGAAATAGCAAAGTTACACATTAATTGCACTTCTAAATAAGCTTGGTAGTCTGGGGCCATTACTGGATATGAACTATATATATGAAACAGAAGACCCAAAGAAGAGTGGTGTGTTCCAACAAGGATTCATTTAATAAGTGTAAGAGGTTTGTAGAAATTCTTATCAGACTGCAGTGGTAGGCATCACAAGAGAGATTAGTGGATCATAAGATATATGTTTACTGCTAAATTCCTTAGTCAGCGAAAGAGAGTCTAACCATGTATTAAATCCTCCCACATACCTCTTATAAAATGACTGTGACAAGAAAATCAGATAACTTAGAACCTCTGTGGAGAATGACCAACACTTATTCTTCCTGTGTTTCTTTTGCAAATAGAACAGGAAAGGGAGAAAGGGAAGTCGTATCAGAAGTAGCCTTTGCCACAGACCTTAAGGTGGCTTATGAAGTAGTTAGTTATTTAGTTAGTTACATGTTCCATGGATCATTTTTCAAGATGGATCGTAATGATGTGGAACAAGTCATTTTACATTCACATCACTAATTTATGCATGTGGTTACATTCTGAACATTTCTAAGTTATGTATATATTCTTTTACAGTTGCCAATGAGAAACTGCTTCACTTTGTTTTCAAATTTTACTTTGGTTTCCTCAGACATTTTACATCACTGGGTAAATGATCAAAAATTATAGTAGCAGCGTTGTGTATCCCTCTTCTGCTAAAGACAACCTTAATGTGGAGTGATGAATGTCGTTCTTCCTTCAGACATTGTTATTTTGTACATCATTATTCCTTTTGAACTCAAAGAGAGTCTTATTTAGAAGAGACTTTATGAGAGAATAAATATATTGTGAAGCAGTAATCAGAACGCCCAACTCCTTAAACAGGTGTCTACAATAGGATTGTGGGTGAGCACCACATATTATTCTTACAGAACGTTTTTGTACAATGGCGACTTTCTTTCTTACAGATGAGTTATCCTAGAACCAGTGGCAGCTGCTCTGTAAGAGCACAAAGAGCACGTGAACACTGAACAACCTTACTTTCTACACCTTACACATTTATTGGTTATTTTTCTTTGAATGTTGTTAAACGCAACATAGATGCTGCAACCCAAAAGGTACGGCACTTAGATCAGTCAGTCATCGAAACTGAATGCTTATAATATGTGAAAACAACAGAAGACGAAACCAAAAAATTAACAGCAAATATGCATGCTATAGAACAAACAAGTGACAAGGAAGCAGCACAGAAGATAAAACCACAACAATATGAGAAAATAACAAGAGAAGAAACCAGAAAGAACAAAAAATGTCTTCAGTTGAAAAATGACAGGGAAGCAGCACAGAAGACAATATCACCTAGTAAAAAGACTAAGGAGTTGGACGGAAGAAAAAAACAACAGATCACGGCAAAATACCAAGCAGAGGTCAGCATCCAAACAACACATGAACGATTTTTTATGGCCCAATCCACTGCAGAAGAAAAGAACTAAGAAGAAGCCCAGGACCCCCAGGAGGGGAAAATCAAGACAGAATCGTAAAGAAGACTAGAGCCTACTCTTCAAAGAATTAACCAGGCAAGAAATATACCTCTCATAGAACTGAATAACTCTTTAGCTCTCCTATATCATAATGTACAGGGCTTAACCAGTAAGGTATACGAGCTAGACGTCCTTTTGAATGATACATTGAAGGATATTTCAATCATTTGTGTAACTGAACACTGGATGCTGGAAATACAAAAATGTGCAGCTGGGATTTCAGACTTCCGTTGATCAGCAGCTTTTGCAGGGTAGCATACAGAGGTAGTGGAACATGTTTATATGTCAGAACAGATATTAAATCAAAGGAAATTAGGTTCACAAATGTCTGCTGTATTGAAAAAGATTTTGAATATTGTTTATATGAACTAACAGAAAGTAAAATCATAGCTGCATGTATATATAGATCCCCATCAGCAATTTTGAATCTTTCTCTGAAAATTTGGAAAATCTTCTGAACTTTCTAAATAGTCAGAATAAATAATTGTGCTCGGGGATTTCAATGATAATTTCAAGAACAACTGTAAAAAAGGGCAGAAACTGGTTAATCTACTAAAAACATACAATATGGACATACATGCAGAAGGTACCACCACATACAGCAGCAAAAGTAAAAGTACTATTGACCAAATATTCACTGACAAATCAAAATGTGTCTTTAAATCTGAGGTATTGAATACAGATTTCTCTGAGAATCAAGAAATTAAATTGACTTTAAGGAAATTTTATGGAAAAGTGACAACAGGAGATATATTGACGGAAGATTAATTAATGATGACAGCATTAGGGCTTTTAATCTCATGTCTCATGTTAAAAAATGTATATTGGAACATGGAAACCAATAATTCAAGATAAACAATTCAACACATTCTTGTCAAATTATAAATACTGCTACGATATTTCATTCCCTCTGAAGAGAATGAAAATAAACAAAAAACCAAATTCGTGGATAACAAGTGAATCAAATAACCATCAGAAAGTCTTAGACTGCTATATAGATGTGTAAAGCAAAATGATACCTTGAAACTACATGTAATGTGTTATAGGAAAAAACACAGGGAAGTGATAGTTCCTGCAACAAAGAAGATCAAAGATTCGTATATCAGAAAGGGAAACAACAAAATGAAATCAGAGTGGAAAGTTATTAGTAATCATACAGGCAAACATGAAAATGCAAGTAATGAAGTACCATAGAACACAGAAATGAAATTGTTGATGATCCACTTCTAACAGCTACCATAATATATTTAATTAAAATTATGTTAATGTAGCCCAAAACCTGATCACAACTAAATATGATTCAAAGACAAAAGTAATAACTCCAGTAAATGTATGGACAATCTACCTATGCCCTATAACACCCAAAGAAGTACAAACGGCTATCAGTAAACTAAAAAGTAAAATGATCTGCGGATTTGATAGTGTCCCTGACAAAATTATTAATATAGTACCACTAATGTTGTCTCTCAACTTGTGGACATAATCAGTGACTCCTTTGAAACTGGTGAGTTTCCAAGTAAACTTAAGAGTCAACAGTAATATCTGTTTATAAAAGTGGTGACAAGTCTGACATTAAAAATTTCAGACCACTATCATTATTATCTGTATTTTCGGAAATAATAGAAAGAATAATGTATGACAGATTGCTAGACTTCCTAAAAAAAAAAATTCTTGTAAATGCACAGAATGGCTTCACAAAAGGCAAATCTACACAAATGGCTCTCTTCAATTTCCTAAAACTTGTTTACAAAGCTATTGAGGACAAGGAACTGATCTGTAGGTTCTTTTGGACCTTTCCAAAGCGTTTGATCTTATAAATCATAATCTAGTCATTCTGGTTCTATAATCTACTATTAGTAAAACTATACAATTATGGTGTCCATGGTGTTTGCTATGAGTGGTTCAAGTCATATTTAACTGACAGGAAACAAAGAGTTCAAATTTCTCAGGATGGAAATATGCACCATTCTGAATACAAAAAGAGTTAATTATGGGGTGCCACAGGGCTCAGTATTGGGTCCATTTTCATTCTTGGTTTTTATTAATGACCTACATCAACAGTTTTCAGCAGCTGATACTATATTATTTGCTGATGATACCAGCTTCATAATGAAAGGAAAGAATGATTATAAGATGCAGAAAAAAATCGGCCAAACAGCAGAAGTGGCAGAAAAATGGTTTAAAGGTAACTGTCTAGTTGTCAATAACAAGAAAACTGTATGGATGAACTTCAACCATATAAGGAAACAAAAAAAGGATCAATGTAAAATTCCCATTATTAAATAGCCAAAGTCAGCAAAAGAATCACATAATTTTTTAGGATTATGGGTGGATGAGCATCTAAGATGGGAAAAACATATAGAAATGATTAACAAAAAATTAAGCAAGTGCTGTTACATATTAAGAATGCTTAAAGGTAACTGCAATACTGAAACATTGTTAAATGCTTATTATGAATACATGCATAGTCTACTGAGGTATGGTATAGTATTTTGGGGAAATACTTCTTTCGCAAAGCAGTCTCTCAAGTTTCAAAAGAAAGGTGTAAGATTAATAAGTGATGTTGTTTACAGAGCCTCATGTAGCGGTATCTCTAAGGAATTAAGAATCATGACCTTACCATCTATATTTATATCTGAAAGTATCTGCTTCATTAAAAACCATCAAGTTTCAGCTTTTAATAGTGAGATCCACAATTATCAAACAAGGAACAGGGATGACTATTGTAGGGATATGCACAGAAAATCAATATATCAGGACAGTTCTGTTTACAAACCAAAAATTCTTTACAGAGATTTGCCAGATAATATCAAAAAAGTACCAAACATTAATACATTTAAAAAAAGAACTAAAAAATCTACTAATAAGCAACAGCTTCTACAACATTAATGAGTACCTGGAATTTTGCTCATATCCATAGCTCTGCTTCATGATTCTCTAACCAAAAATTCATAATCATTTTATATAAAACAAAACTTCTTATATCCATGTATGTATCTAATTATGCACCTAACTTCTGTGCTATTTGTTACTATGCCTATTTAACTTAAGTACTGCTATATAATAGTTTTAGTAAAATCAACAAAGGTGTTTTGCTAGCTTTTATTTTATCTGTACGTATGTATAAACTTTTACAATCTAATTAAGCAGAATAATGTTTTGTTATAAAGCTGTGTTGATATGAATGATAAGATTTTGTACATAATGTAAACATATAATATTCAATACTGTTTTGTACTAGGACAAGTCCAGTATCATGGTGCGATAGTAAGGGCACTAAATAAACAAATAAATATAGACATAAATAAATCTATGGTACTACTACTCTTCTAGACTTCGTGAAACTTGGCATCGTGGTCGCAAGCACACCTTCGGTTGTGCACCTGTTAAGGAACTTTTGCGCATGCGCTACTCACACAACGTGATTGCCTTACTGGCCAAACACATACAGATTTGATACCCAATGTGCACGGTTCACAATGTGCACAGCTAGCCCTTTCCACTTAGCTGGAAGTCTACATCAGTGCCATCAGATGGTAGCACACTGCATCAGACTTTTATCCCCCTTTGCTTTGCATAAATCCTGCTAGATGATAGCGTGCTCCTCAGATATGCTAATTCACACACTGTATGCTGTAGTAAAATTGGATGGACGTCAGTATAAAGCTGTAGTGAAAGTAAAGCTATTTTGTGGATTCCTAAATGAGTTATAGCATTTCAGGTTTTTGATCTTATCATACAGTAATCTATTTGAGGCGCTGAGAACAATAAGGACCTAAAGCACGTCTTTGTCAACTGTGAGACTGTAGCATTTATCCATGCTTCTGTCATCTGTTGATCTTATGGTGAGTCAGGTATATCTGTGCTGTAGGTCCACAAAGTATATATGAAAATTCGCGAAAAGCTGTATCACTGGTTTTTCTGATATTTATTTAAATTTGGGATCGACGGCGGTGTGCTTTATGCCCTTATGGATCTCAGTGTCTCATTTGTTTCTAGTCAAATGACCATATTGGTTGACATCACTACTTTAGTTAATTATTTCCACAAACAGCCCCTTGTGTTTGGAGTTGGTTGTTTACTGTGTGGGAATCTACATTTGTGTGCACTGTAAACATGAACTGTGTTGAATGTGTTTAAAATGCTGCCCGAAAAGTAAAACTGTGAGGACGAATCTTGAGTAATGTTTGGATAGCTCAGTCAGTAGAGCACTTGACCACGAAAAGCAAAGGTCACGAGTTCGGGTTTCAGTCTGGCACACAGCTTTAATCTGCCATGAAGTCTCATATCAGCGCACACTCTGCTGGAGAGAGAAAATCTCGATATGGGAACAGAAAAGTAAATTACCAGGAAAAGTTAGCCGCAAAGGAACAAGGGCCTCCGAGAATAGATAATTTGCTTGAGAGAGTGACAGCATCAAATAAGCGTGACTACAAGAGGACATTTAACAAGGAAGTGTAGAGTTAGCACAAGTTGTTGTGTGCGTGCAGCATAACAATATCTGATTTTCAGCCCAGAAGTAATTCGTGAACTAGTACATCTATTAGGGATTTTGTACATTTGTCCGAAAAATGGAAAAGCACGGAAACTCCCATTTACACAAAAATGCGAAATGGAGCGTTGCGGAAGATTATTATTTCGTTATTACTCTGAACTGTACTTAATTACGTACAAAACAACAAATTTCCACAAAAACAATTCTTTCTTTTGTCAGATAAGTTGCACATCTTATTACTGTTATTATTACTGTTGTTATTGTTATTGGCAGTGGCTGTAGCTGTACATAAGTGTTGATAAGCATAACTGTTATACACCATACGCTATTAATGTCACACTCTCAAATTTATGCATCTAAAAATTTGTGAACACCCACAATGTGTACTTACGAGCCGCCACTGCCTTGAACATTATTCCATATTACATTACTGGATGAAAATATGTCAGCTTACTGATTTGTCTCTCCCCAAGATTTGTTCTGATTCTAAGTACAAATGTGACTTAACTAAGTTGTTGTAGCAGTTCCTAAATGTGTGTTTTCCAATTAAAATCTTATCACTATTGATACCTTAGAATTTTGAAGTTTACACCCTATTTATTATTTTCTCACCATGTGTTACACTTTTCATTGATGTAGTACCCCTAGAAGTGCAGGACTGAAGATGTAGTGTCTTTGTGTCTTTTTAAAATTGAGTGTGAGGCCATTCGCAGAAAACTAGTCGATGATACTTAATACTAAGATCTTAAATCTTTGCTTGCTATTTCTTCCATTAGGTGTGTATGCCTTATTAACTACAATACTAGTATCATCTACAAGAAAAACTAATTCTGCATATTAGGCAAAAGATAGTTTGCATATATGAGCAACAATAGTGGACCTACAATTAAGCCTGGAGGAATCCCATATGTGATCTCTTCCATCAGAATTATGTCCCCAGAACATATTGGTTGAATTACTAAGTACACCTTTTTGCTTTCTTTTGGTTGGATATGACATTATCACATTGTCTGGTGTACTGTCAATACCATAAAGCTCCAATTTATCCAAGAGAATACCGTGATTCACATAGTCAAATGCTGTAGAGAGGTTGCAGAAAATGTCAGCTGATGCTATTTTGTTATTTAATGCTTGTAAAATCTGGTGAGTGAAATTATAAATGGCATTATCAGTAGATTAACCCTTCTGAAACCCAAACTGTGATTTGCTCAAGATATTACTGTTGTTAAGGCAAGATAATAGTCTAGAATACATCACTTTCTCAAAAAATTTTGGAAAAGGTAGTCAGCATTGAAACAGGTCGGTAGTTACTGATATATTTTTTATTGCCTTTCGTAAAGAGGGGTTTAACAATGGCAAATTTCATTCTCTGTGGAAAAATTCGTTGAGTTTGTGATACAGTACATATTTTGGATATGACTGGGCTTGTTGTATGGAAACAAATCTTTATTGCCCTATTGGCAACCCCACCAACACCACATGAGCTCTTTCGAGGGCCAGTCACAAATTAAAGAGACAAATTGGTCTGGAAAAAGAGCATTTACTTTTACAAAACAATACTTTTTCTACTTTACAACGAAATCCCCATGAACATTTATGCACTTGTTCCAATGGCCTAGAAGATTTTCTGTTACGGCTGCAAAGAACTCTTTATCTTGGTGTTTGAACCAATTTTCCCACAAACTTTTTCAGGTCCTCGTTGTCCTGGAAACTCTTTCCATGTAATGCCTCCTTCAGTGCACCAAACAAATGGATATCACTAGGTGCTACATCAGGACTGTAAGGGGAATGAGGCAGTACTTCCAGCCCATTATTTTATGGTTTCATGGATTAGTAGAGCAATATGAGGATGTGCGTTGTCTTGCTGGAGAATCACACCTCTCCTCTGACATCCACAATGTCTCTCTCTCATGGCTGGCTTCACTTTGGTTAAAAGCAAATCCGAGTAGTATTGGCTGTTCATTGTACGCTGCTCTTTGAGATAATCACAATAAACTGGACATTCAGCATCCCAAAACACTGTCAACATGACTTTTCCTGCTGATGCTTGGGTTTTGAATTTTTTCTGGACAGGTGAGTCGGTGTGCTTCCATTCCATGCTTTGTCTTTTTGATTCTGGGTCATAATAGTAAACCCAAGTTTCACCACAAGTTAAAGATTTGTCGAGGAAGTGCTCACCTTCTCTTTCATAACGATCCTTTAGCTCTGCGCACACTCTCAACCTTGTTTCAATGTGTAGCCGCATCAATTCCATTGGGACCCATCCTGCACATGTTTAGTGGTACTTCAGCCTGTTACAGATAATGTTATGAACTGTACCAGTACTAACTTCAGATTTATCAACTATCATTTCCTCTGTCCCACGATGGTCAGGAAGAATAAATTCGACTTTCAAGTGAGGGAGTTGAATCTACAACAGGTCAGCCAGAACAGTGTTTGTCAGTCACTCAGTCGGGACCATTTTTGAACTGTTCTACCCAATTGCAAGAATTTGCACGATTCATACAACCTTCACCACAAACTTTACACATTCTACAGTATGAGGTGCATTCAAGTTCTAAGGCCTCCGATTTTTTTTCTAATTAACTACTCACCCAAAATCGATGAAACTGGCGTTACTTCTCGACGTAATCGCCCTGCAGACGTACACATTTTTCACAACGCTGACGCCATGATTCCATGGCAACGGCGAAGGCTTCTTTAGGAGTCTGTTTTGACCACTGGAAAATCGCTGAGGCAATAGCAGCACGGCTGGTGAATGTGCGGCCACGGAGAGTGTCTTTCATTGTTGGAAAAAGCCAAAAGTCACTAGGAGCCATGTCAGGTGAGTAGGGAGCATGGGGAATGAGTTCAAAGTTATTATCACGAAGAAACTGTTGCATAACGTTAGCTCGATGTGCGGGTGCATTGTCTTGGTGAAACAGCACACACGCAGCCCTTCCCGGACGTTTTTGTTGCAGTGCAGGAAGGAATTTGTTTTTCAAAACATTTTCGTAGGATGCACCTGTTACCGTAGTGCCCTTTGGAATGCAATGGGTAAGGATTACGCCCTCGCTGTCCCAGGACATGGACACCATCATTTTTTCAGCACTGGTGGTTACCCGAAATTTTTTTGGTGGCGGTGAATCTGTGTGCTTCCATTGAGCTGACTGGCGCTTTGTTTCTGGACTGAAAAATGGCATCCACGTCTCATCCATTGTCACAACTGACGAAAAGAAAGTCCCATTCATGCTGTCGTTGTGCGTCAACATTGCTTGGCAACATGCCACATGGGCAGCCATGTGGTCGTCCATCAGCATTTGTGGCACCCACCTGGATGACACTTTTCGCATTTTTAGGTCGTCATGCAGGATTGTGTGCACAGAACCCACAGAAATCCCAACTCTGAAGGCGATCTGTTCAACAGTCATTCGGCGATCCCCCAAAACAATTCTCTCCACTTTCTCGGTCATGTTGTCAGACCGGCTTGTGCGAACCCGAGGTTGTTTTGGTTTGTTGTCACATGATGTTCTGCCTTCATTAAACTGTCGCACCCACGAATGCACTTTCGACACATCCATAACTCCATCACCACATGTCTCCTTCAACTGTCGATGAATTTCAATTGGTTTCACACCACGCAAATTCAGAAAACGAATGATTGCACGCTGTTCAAGTAAGGGAAACGTTGCCATTTTAAGTATTTAAAACAATTCTCATTCTCGCCGCTGGCGGTAAAATTCCATCTGCTGTACGGTGCTGCCATCTCTGGGACATATTGACAATGAATGCGGCCTCATTTTATAACAATGCGCATGTTTCTATTTCTTTCCAGTCTGGAGAAAAAAAATTGGAGGCCTTAGAACTTGAATGCACCTCGTATATATTCAATGGTTTCTCGCCCTCAGGAAGTAAAAAACGAATAACAGAACATTGTCCAACTAATGTGGACGTTTCAAGGGGACTCGCCATCTTGAAATGTATTTTTGAGGTTATAAACAAAACAATGTTGATACATCAGCTGGTCTGGGCTCATGCCAGTGATGCCAACTTAAAGCCATAAAAGTACCAAACTTTCCCTACTAACAGTTTTTTCTCCAGACCAATTTGTCTCTTTAATTATTGAATGACCCTCGAATTTTTGAGAGAATGTGTGTTTTTTTTTTTTTTTTTTTTTAATTTTCGAAGGAGAAGCTGGTGATATACTCATGTGACTGAATTTTATGAGAGCTATTTTTTCAACTCAGTGCTACGATTTTTCTCTTGAATTTTTTGTTCCTACACTTTCTACCACATTTAAGAAATTATTATTAAATGAACTTGCTACTTGTGACTCATCATTTCTAGCATATCCATTTGATGTAATCTTCTTCTGTGGGTAGTTGTTCTGTCTCCTGTTTCACTACATTCCATCTAGCCTTAAGGCTGTCGTCAAAATTACTGGTTTCTTGACGTTTTAATAACTTTCTTAGTAATTTTGAGTAGTTTTTATAGTGTGCAACTACTACAGGATCCCTACTTATTCTTGTCACAAGATACTTTAATCTATCTAGTGTCTGTTTAGTGTCCTTTCTGGTTATCTGACATGGATAGCTATTATCAAAAAAATGATATGAATTTATCATGGAACAGATTAAATTTAATATTAGCATTTGGTTCAATATAAATTTCATCACTTGTCGTTATCTGTAAACTATTCTTAAAATCATTTGTCCTGGAGTCATTAATTATTCTAACTGATTTCCATTGAGGAGTATTCATAGTGTGAGGCATTATGTTATTTATCCTAACTGCGCATCATGATCAGTGAGGGCATTTGTTACTGTGTAAACAGTTATTTTCTTGCTTTGAGCTTTTTTAAGCTTCATCAACGAAGCTTACAATTAAAAAAAAAAGAGAGGAATCGTGTCATTAGCGAAACAATGACAAGAGACTGCTATTTGCTGTTACTTACACTGCTGCTTTCTTTGATAATGATCAAGAACCAAATAATAGACTGCATATGATAGAACATGTTCTGAACGAGAGTTAGGCGAAAATGTTTCTCCGTTTGAAAATCTTTGCAGCCGCTTCTTTAGTACATCAAATTCTGCACAGAAATTAGGGTCATCTTAGATTTAAAAATCTAGTCAGTTGCCGCACTTCGTTTCTGACTGTATCACTATTAGGCATAAGAATAATACGAATATAAACATGACACGATACGTATATTCTTCCGCGTTTGCCATTGTCTCAATCTAGTTTCGTAGTTTACTAAGCAGACAGGATTTAAATGAGATAGCAGCAAACAGGAAAGAATACATGACAAAATGTTTACATTCGTATTATTCTTATGGTGAAGAGAATACTGCATGTGATTCACATTTCATCAGGTTCCTATTAGCAACCATCTCTTCTCACAGGTATGAAAAAATTCAGAACGTAGAGTTGGTCATATTGACAAACATCCCGAACAGTCTTGCCAGTCGGATTTTCGTAGTACATTGAAATTCTGCTACATTCGAAGATGAACAATACGGAATTTGTATTTACTTTGGTGGATAATGTATGAAAATGCAGTGGTCGAAACTCAGGGCGGAGAAAAAAAAGCTCGTCTTCCACCCTTTTTTTAAATTTATTTACTGACGCAGAGGTTTTGGCGCCAGTATTTGTCTTTGCGCCTACAAAGCATGCCAGTGTAGCGCTACATATATTCGACGGCAGAAGTTAGTTGTGGCGGCATCTGCCAACATTTTTCAGAACTTCCGCTTGCTTTGCACTCGATTCTAAGCCGCAGGCGGTTTTTTGGATTACAAAAACCGGAAAAAAAGTGCGGCTTAGATTCGAGTAAATACGGTACAATGTATTGTGTTTCCAAAGTTTCATGTATTTATTCCTTACAAGCATATTCCCTCCTCTTTTTCTACTTTGTAACTGGTCAACCTGCTTATATATTTGTATTAATCTTAAGTTGCATGAAGTCTTTAATGGAATAAAAACTATTTTTTCATAAATATTCCTTAGGATATGCTTTAAATTTATAGAGTTCCTTTATGTTTTTGATATCTTTTGTCAGGTGATTATATACCTTGAGTCCTTAGTAAAAAATAGTTGTTTGGGTCTTTTTACTATTCATTCTATCCAGGCACAAATAATAACTCTATCTGGTTTTATGATCATGTATGGAGCTGTTTGCTACATATTTCTCAATTTTTTCATAAAAACTGTGATTTGGGTTACATATTTACTTGGAACTGTCAGATCACCCCATTTTTTGAATAGCTCAATGCAGTAGGCCCTTTTGTGATTTTCAAAAATATCTCTAATAGAAATCAGCTAAGATGTTCTCTGAAAATAGCCTCACAGTTTTGAAATGTGCAAATAATACTCTAAGAAAGTATTAATTAGAGCTCAAGTCTGTTACCAGTTCATATAGTTTTTGGCAGTCATCTGTTGATGAGACTGTAAAGAAACACTGCACTCAAGATGTGGATGATTAAATTCCAATTCCATACCTGTTGTATCTATTTTAGTGTTTCTACTAATCTCTGTACATATGAGGGCATGCTGAAAATTTTTACCTCCAAATTGTTTACATGAAAACTTGTAAAGCTTTTTAAACAAAACAAACATGATCAATATTCTACATTTTTATTCTTCATGTCTACATATTTATTTCTCAATCTAGTCATCCTGGCGATGAACACATTTCTCCCAATGAGTAACAGTTTGTTGACATCATCTCTGTAGAATGTTTGATTTTGTTGACAGATCTAGAGTCTCACTTCACATTATATGCCACACTTACCTAAGAGCTGTGTCTGTGTTATCCAATGATTTTCTGTGCTGAGTTCATCAACTGAATTCCGATGAGTCTTGTCGTTTGCTATATACTGTCATCCACTCAAAGCTCTGTCACACACATTAAGGTTAATACCACTGTTTCCTTCATTACAAGCACTGCCAATCCAGAATCCCACAATACTGATGTCAATACAATCATCACCATACACTGCTTGCATCACCATAAAGTTTGGAAGGTAGGAGACGAGATACTGGCAGAAGTAAAGCTGTGAGTACCGGGCGTGAGTCGTGCTTCGGTGGCTCAGATGGTAGAGCACTTGCCCGCGAAAGGCAAAGGTTCTGAGTTCGAGTCTCGGTCGGGCACACAGTTTTAATCTGCCAGGAAGTTTCACTGCTTGCAGTCGTTTATGGGTTTCAATTGGTGGCATGTTTTCTGCTGTTAGAGACTCGAGTACAGTGTGCTGTTTCTCATGCACAGATATAGTGATGTTACACACCACCAGGCTTTACACTATAATTTTGAGCCCACTAATAGCAGAGGGCTGCAACTTGTGCCAGTGAAGCAGGGAAGTCAATCATATTGAGAACAGAATAAAAATTTTTGAGCCACTACTTTTAGCCTACCCTCATAGTTTACAAATCAATCTCTTCACTACTTCACTTTTACACTGTCTCTGACAGTTGCTGGGCTGTAAAACTCTAATGAACGAGTGAACAAATGCAGGTGGAGGTTTCTTCAGAAAAAAAGATAGATAATTGAAGACAAAAAAATCTGAGAGGATATTGATGTGAGCTGCCTAGAATATGCAATACATCCACCAAATCTTACAGAAACAATCTTTTAGGGGGAAATAGCAAACATAAACTGATCCCAGAATTTCAGCTGAAAAAACATAAATGCATGAGAAACATAACAAAAAATGCACAAAAATACATAGAAATCTAATATATATTGTAATCAGAAAACCTTGGTACCCTGAATTGCCAATAAAGCATTTTAGTAGAAGGACTGGACATCAGGGTTTAAGACAGTCAGTCACCATTTATTACACATAAATTAGTTATTCATCAAAGTTTTCAGAATTAAAACAAGCAACAAACTTTACATGAAAATATAGATGATTTTTTAAATTCAAATGAACTTATGATTTTAAAACACTAATTCAACAATAAAAAGCTTTCTGATAGAAAAGACAATAATTCAATTTAAAGGAACAAAAAAATTTGATTGTCTCACCCTACAACAATCCCTTAGTGGGCAAGAGATCAGTAAGAAACACTTTACTTCAAATGACAATTTTAGCAATTGACAAATGGTGGGACAGAGAATGATAATTCTCAGAATTTATTAACAATGGATAATAAGTGCAAAGCGGTGTGAACATGCTAATAATAATTAGCCTGAAGAAGGAACAAGATTATGCCAAGAAAGGACAAGAATTTGATCCAGGGAAGTGAGGGATCACAAACCCTGCTTATTAGAGTAGCTTTGAACAATATGCAATAATCACCACTAGCAGGGACAAGAGACCCTGATACCCTCAGTGAATACCACAGGCGAAATTCTTCATTCCCACCAATATTTTTAGGAAAGCATTGACATATGAACCTCTATTTCTTTTAGAAGTATAAAAATACAACACCAGTAAAAACACACCACTCTTAATGCGCAACCCAAAGGTATGGTAATAAACAAAACTAAAACCCTTTACTTTAACACAGAATTTAGTGACCGCTTGGAGAGCACAAGCTGTTAAAGCAAACACTCCAAAATTGTATCAAAGACACTGATGGGTAGTACAAAACAAAAACAACATATCTTTTATATGAATTCTGTGCATTGAGCAGGCTACAATAACACTGTTATGCATAATGGCAGACCCAGTTAATGCCTCACTAGCCCAACTGCCTGACAACTGGTGGGGGGACGAACAGAACTGTGAGATTACAGGCACGCAAAACAAGGCTCACAAGTGCCAACCAGGCTCATATGCTCACACCTGTGCATAGCAGTACAAGGCACACAAGCAATCAAGTTTAACATAGACACCTCGAGTATGGAGCATACATTAGTAAATATTAAATTGTCAAGATGCCTACTGGATGCACACAAAATCAAATTAGCACAACTAAGCCCAGAGCACGCGAATGAAACCTTAAGTGTAATGACACAGTATCAACTGAGCATATGGAATACAATTTACAAACACATGGGGAGCTACAGCCAAATCAAGAGAACAATCCAGGGAAATTAAAATCTTAAAATGTTTGGGTCAAAACAACATTTAAATTTGCCATAAAACTAGTTCACAAAGTATTCAGTTGCAGTCATTGCTTATCCAGTGCAGAGATGACACCCAAAACTCCCCACAAATATCTAGTGAGAAAATAAGGCTGTCCAGTATAATCTCTGCTCGGCAACCCAGTCTGCTTGGAACACACTAAATGACAGCACCAAAAGACGGAAAACAACAACTACCCACAATGATAAAAGATTTTCAAGGTAATAATGGCAGTGAAGTACAAGGAGGGCTATGCCACATGTTGTCTAGTTTTAGCAGCAGTCTTGTACACTCCTAAATGACCAGCCAGCACAGAATTGTGAAGATAATGGAAGACAGTTGGTACCAACTCCTTGGGTAGGCAGATCTTAAAATTCTTGCCCTTCCTTCCCTTACAGCAAATCATACCTTTATTTAAAACATAATTTCCCCAGGAACCCACACTTAATAGGATGAATAGAAGGATCTTGATCCTGTTAGTGCTTCAGACCCAAATAGATTTCTAGTGCGTCACTTAAGACACACACAAGCTATAGGTGGAGCTTGTCGACCACTTCCAACATGACTGTCCCTAGCTGAGGAGGTTAGCAATTTGATTTTCGGTGCCTCTAATGTGTTTGACAGTAATTTGGAAAGCCAAGATGTGGACTGCCTGAAGAGCGATCCTCCTCATCTCCCTTGGGCACCCCAACACACAACTTAAGGCATGGTTATCAGTCTCGAGTTGGAATTCCCTAAGCTCAAGATAAAATTTCTCTAAGACAAAGAGAACCACAAGAGTTTCCCACTCATAAAACAAATATATAAACTCAGCAGGAGACAATCTCTTCATGGTATATGCTATCGGACTGCATTGACCCTCAGATTCCTATAAACAATGGCAGCAATGCTGGCATTTGAGGCAACATTCTGTACAATAAACAGCAACTCAAAATTAGGTATCATCAAAACTGGTGGATTACTAGGAGCTTCTTTGATGGATTCAAATGAGGCTTGTTAACTTTTGCCCCACTCAAAAACCTCTCCATTTCTACACACGCTATTAAGGGGGGCTGCCAGTTGTACCACATTAGGCACAAATTTGTGAAAGTTGGCCATGCCAGTAAACCTGGCTACCCCTCCTTGTTCTTAGATGGAGGGAATTTATGCAAATCATGCATATGTTCTTGATTAATTCTGGCACCTTCGGCTGACACCAAATGCCCAAGAAAGAAATCGGTCAACAGCGTATGTTAATCTTAGAGGACTTAAGAGTGAGCCAAGCCTCACTAAACTGAAGCAACACTTGCCCAAGATGTACCAGATGTTCAGTAAACGTAGTGTTATAAATAATGACATCATTCAGAGAGTTATAAATGGATTTTAATTTAAGATCACAGTAGCTGAGATAACACAGCAGCTCCAGTTGAGAGGCTTGTTCAGTGCCAATCAAAATTTGGTTTTCAATATTTTGTGTAACAATTGGCAGAATTTAAAAATTTGAAATGCTACTGTAATTTACTCATTAAGAGTTACGATGTTGGGTTATAGGTTTTAATAAGACAGTTGATGCAGTTGGACACTGTGTATATGTATCTTACCATGCAAAATACCCAGTTTGAATTCTTCCAGTGCTTGAGAATGAGAGCATTTAAGAAGTCCAATAAGTTTTACAATAAACATCCAGCTCATGTTAAATCATTCATTGAGGGTCTGATTAAATTCAAAAAAATAGCCAAACTTTATATTTCGGATAGCTCTTCCTGTTCCTTACAGAAATTTTTTTGATGATGTGAACTGACTTTTCTTGTAAGTATTATAAAGGGAACTTACTGTATAGCACAGGTATATCACTTATTGAAAGAAAACTTTATTTTTTTAATTAGACTGTAATCCCTACAAACTGTTCGTATCACTATTATTACTACTGTCTCCTTAACCCTTTCACCACACTTTTGATGTATCCATTAACATTTAATTAAGGTTGTAAGCCTCATTACCATTTATGTATAGTAATTACTGTAATAATATGACACATTCTACAGTATAGCACAACACTTGCATTAAGGATCCACAGAACTCAAAAATAAATAAAATAAAATAAAATTAAATTAAAATTTCTGTTCATGCAGTAAAGTTGCCACATGATGCATGAAAATTTAATTTGCTACTTCTTTACAACTAACTCTGTTCACATGACATTTTGCAGACATTGTCCATGTATTCCACTAAATGTCCCTGCAGAGTTATATAAGTGTACGACACACATTTTAGGTGATATGGCATTATAAAGAATTGAGATGTGTGAAAAACTAGCTTTTGCTTAAAACAGAGTACAAATTACCCAGACTGTACTCATTTAATATTTGACATTTAGAGCACTTAGTGACTTCCAATGAACTTTGAACAAGATATCAAAGCTTTTCTAAACTTTTTCTTGTTTATATGCTTACGTTTAACACACTAACTCATTTGTAAAGTAATCAAAAGTTTGAAGCTGCTCTGTACATTTGAGTTCAATTCCTTAAATAATCAGTGGTTTACTGGTAATTAATAAAATGTAAAGACCTTATGATCCAACTAAAAATGTTTGTCTCAAGTATTGGAGTTCTAGAAATAACAAAACAAAAACATTATACTAAAATTGTAAGGTCAGAATGTTTATATGTGTGTGAAGCTTCAATACAGAACTGCAAGCTAGCTAGACTAGAGATGCTATAAAGACAAATTGTTGAACACAAACAAAAGAGTTGGAAAATGAGAATCAATGCCATGATTCACTGAAATATGTGTAAATCTTTAGATATAAAGGTTTGTTACCCTTTTTGAACCCTTCCACCGCTTCTATGAGGTCAGGCTAACAAAACAAATATTCCTGAATTTATGGCAAAAGACAAAAATAGCATGGATCACAGGACTACGGAAAAAAATTAAAAAACAAATCAAATACTCAGAAGCAACAAACCAAAACTTCTTTAGAACTAGCGTTTCCAATTTGGGTCTTCAGGGTAGGTAAAAAAATCATGGATGTGAGAGAAAGAGAGAGAGGACAACTATTAGCAAAAAAGGAAACAGTGAGGTAAGTAGAGGAACTATAGTTGTTGTATGTTCCCAGCAGGTTAATACAGTGATGAGAAAAATCTCAAGGACTCTGGAAGAAGATTTTACTGAATCATCTGTGTTTTGTTATCCATCAATAGCTTGAAAGATGAAAGCACTTTTTAGAGCTATATGGAGACTCTGTTACATTAAAGTTCACATTTGCGATCATGCCATGTTACAATATGAGAACATGTTGAAAAGTAATGCCTCTGAATTTTTGTCCTGCACTCAATATTGGTTTAGGTATTACATGTCATTTATATAGCTCATCAGCTTTCCTGCTTCATTGACACAAATTCAATCCTCTGCCACTAGAGGGCTCCACATTGTGTAGCGTAACATGCCGGTGTGCAATGTACCTATCTCGGTGCATGATGAACAGTATGCCACAATTGAGAAAACTGAAAGCATTCATTCAAAAAGTTTGTCCATATGTGGAGCATCATCTCCTTCAGTGTGACATTGCCAGGGCATACTTGAGCACTGTGATATCTGCAACAATAAGACACATGGGTTTACTGTTATTGTTCATCCACAATATGGTCCCAAATTGACCTGTCTGATTTACCTGTTTCCAAAACTCAGAGAATACCTTCAAGCTCTTCACTTGGATAGTAAGCAAGTGGTGCAAGCAGACGTGAGATTGTGGCTCCATCAATAAAATCAAACATTCTACAGTGAGAGTATCAAACTGGTCTCTCATTTGGAGAAATGTGTTTATCACCATTGAGAAACAGATACGTAGACACAGAGAATAAGGATGTAGAGTGTTAATAACATTTGTTTTATTTAAAAAGCTTTAAGACTTTCCACATTAAAAAATCAGAGGCATTACTTTTCAGCAAAACATTGTATATATAATCTGTTCCGGGTCTGACACTTTAATTGAAATTTATTTTATTTTGCAGCTTGCTGTTAATGCAGGTCACACAGAAGGTAATACTACTACTCTTATTCCTGGAGGTCGTACAAAAGCTAATGTCAGTGATCCAATCATCAAGAATATATCAGCTTTTGCACTGCCTGTAATTGATAACAGATTAGATGGAACTTTCAAGATAGCTCGAATAATCAGTGCAGAAACTCAGGTAAAGAAAAAATTCAACTTCAAAATATGATTGTAACATTTGGAAGTGCTGAAGTTAATGTGCTTGCAATTTCAGTCTGCCCTTTTTATTGCTATTAAATATCAAGGACATATATGTATAATCTCTTAAAATAAAATACTCTTGTGTGTCACTGAATGGTACTACTGATCTATCAGGTTATTATTATTGTGATCAACAATAGTAATACCCCTCTTATTCTTTACAGCTAGCTGCATAAAAATATCAGTTCTATTAAGGTTATTGTAATGGATAATCTTGAGTCTGATTTGTGAAAATTTTGCTGCTGCTGTATTAATGAACTGCTGCAAATATACCTCCTGCACATGCTTGTCAATGATTTTCACTGAAGTGATGAGGTTCATTTGGAGGAGTTCTTTACTAATATCAGTAGGCTATATCTTTTATTTAGAACTAGGCATCTTACAAGAATCATTCTGTTAAAATGCCTCGTTTTTCGATATTGTTTTTATATAACACCATGGTTATCAGTTTTCTTCTCCAAAGTGTTTATTTTCCTTTGGTTTTATTGTATTTCTGAAGGTTTCCCACTTTCTATTGTTGTCACTCCTATTTAATATTTTCAATTCATTTTTATTAAAATATATACGTCAGTATGATGTTTTGTTGGAAATTGCGACAGTGGAACTATGTTGTGTAAAAACAAAAGTGAATTATTACAAAAAAGTAAAATTAATAGTACTATTTATTTAAATCATGTAATATCACTATTGGTTCCAAGCTGACAGAATCATTCCTAGATTTCTGTGAATGTTTAAAATTAGATGTACCATGTGCTATACACTTGATGCTTGTTTTTGCCACAACAAGAAAAATTAAACATCACAAGTACAGCAGAAGTTAAATGCAGTTTTAAATATGAACACCCATCTGGATATGAATATGTTGGTGCAGTATCATTAATGTCACTTTTTGTTTTATAATAAATGATGTTACTAACAGTGATTGGCTGGTTAGTTAGTTTCATGTTCCATGAATAAGTTGCATGATAATTCATCATGGTATGAAATAAGTCATTGTATGTTCACATGCAAGTTATTGTTATTATTAATAATATTATATATATTTTTAAATACACAGATGTGAGTAAACTACTCCTACCTGCCACCTTTTACACTTTACAATAACAGAAGTTCTTCCATGGAATATAAGGAGTTGGTTGCTGTTTTTACTTTTTTATAAGGATTAACCTATACAAGTCAACATACTTGCTGAACACCCTTATCTGAGTAATAAGCCAGCATATGGATTCTGTAAAGCTTTTGATTTATTTTTCTGCAACATAATCATAGTTTATGGGTTACAAAGATTGTGTAAATTCCCAGTGAGATCACACACAATTCAAACCAAAGGAAGGTACACAATCAACTTGTACACCATTACAACAAGATGCTCGAGCTTTCTATGCTCTTGATCTGTATCACTTTCTCGAAGGCAATACTTGTAACGCCTCTGTACTGTGGCAAGCCTTTCCTAGCAGTGTAGATGGGTGTTCATAATGCAGATATGTGTCAGATGGATCGTAGATTGGAAGTATGACGCACAGTAGGCCCATAAAGTTTATGTATTTAAATTTATTTAACTTTGGAAGCACAATGTCTTTCACTGCATTCTAAAGGTAGTCTCAGGGGTTAATCTGTTTATAAAGTGTTTTTTTCCATCTGTGTGATAGGAAATACTTACAAAACCTGACCAACCACATCTTGTTAGTGCTCTGAAACATAAATTTCTCTCCAACAGTAACATTTAGTTTTCTAAGTGATCCTTAAATAATGACACTCATTCAGATAATGCTGACTCAGTGGAGCCTTACCTGCACACGCATGACAGTGCATGTACCATTATGTTACAAAAAGCCATGCAAAAAATGTGATTTTTCTGGGAGTCATATGTGGGTTCAGTTGATTATAGAGATAAAAGGTCAAATCTATTAGCCCTTGGCCTAGTGACCATTTCTATACATATCAGAAGAAAGGGCATAATTTAGCTCTCCTATAGCACAGGGTCAAAATTTAAACATTAGACACTTTCTCCAGACCAAGGAAATTGAGGATTTTGGTTGGTTCTTTTGCATTATAATAATCAGTAGTTCTGCATACACACTGACTGGGTCACAGCGGTAAAAGTCAACCATCAGGCAAGAAAAGACATTATTGCTCATATGACACCTTTTGGAATTTATCCATCATCAGATATCCAGGAGCAATTGCTGCACGTGGATATGGTTTTTCTGCTTATATGTGAAACAAACATTTGCATAACTTTGTCACATTTAGATTCTTTTGCATTAGGTGTAGTTTAGGACAGGTCTTAGGCAGCTTATAAAAGCACCATTCGTTCATGGGCAGTCCCTGAGAAATCCCAAATGTACCAAAATTGGGGATGACCAATTCTATTATTTCTGTTCATGGCAAATTGTAGAAATTTTCACCATCTATTCTTATGATGATATTCTCAGGAACTTAGAAACTTTTTTTATATCATTATCAAGATCAGGAAGTTCAAAGTTACTATATTTATGCACATAAAATATGCCTGTAACATCTGATCTGAGTAATAAATGTAGTTTTAACTATTGTAACACTTGGCAAGAGATGTGGGGTCATTCTGACGTCATTGCAAGGATTCTGAGTTCAGAAAACTATGTTTCTAGTTGGCTTTTTTCAACAATGAGTGGTGCCACATGGCAGTGTAAGCACCTTATAAAAATTTATTCTGTGATATTACATTCTTTGTACTTGCAAATCAAACACCACATTTTTTGGCATACTATAGTTGTAGCCTAAAAATGTTGTGCACTTTTATGTAAAGTAGTGTGCAGGGAACTTTCATTTGATGGGAAATGATTTTGTGTTAATCTTATATTATGCTTGCCAATGGCGTTGCTGCAGTTGTAACACCAGTTCCTATCAGATCTCTAAAGGTAAGCGCTGTTGGGCTCGACTAGCACTTGGATGGGTGACAGTCTGAGTCTGCCCAGTGCCACTGGCAAGGGGGAAGCACTAAGCCTTTGTGAGGTCAATTGAGGAGCTATTTGGCTGAGAAGTAGAGGCTCTGGTCACAAAAATACTGATAATGTCTGGGAGAATGGTATGCTGACCATATGCCTCTCCAAATCCACATCCAGTGACCGTATCGTCTGAGGATGGCATGGCAGTCAGTCAGTGTCTGAGAACTGCTCAGACAGAGTTATTTTAGGCTTACCTATTTCTTGTTTATACATGTCAAAGTATGTAAATGTGTAGAAGTATATAAATAAACTGTCAAAACTCTACTGACCTATAGAATTCTTTTTATAAAAGCAGCACACCCTGCCGTGGCAGGAGAAAGAAGGGAAGAAGTTGAAAAATGCTTCTACTGGAGAATAAGAGGGTGAATATTCTCCTGTTTAAAGAACTCTGAGAGGAAAAAGGGGAACCAGCTGTTACAATCCTGATTCTATCTTTCTCACCAAAAATTTTGGCATGTGTTCATATTCACACTTTTTTGTGCTGAAAGAGAGTAGCAGAGAGACAGTGGCAGTGGAAGAGAGCGAAGACAGTACCAGACAGACAGGAAGAGAGAGGAGACAGTGATGGACAGAGAGAGAAAGTGGCCATGAAAGAGAAAGAGAGCTATATGAAGGCAATTGCAGTGGGAGCCAAAGAGTGAGGAGACACTGGAAATGAAAAAGATGAGTGGAGACCATACTTAGGTTTGGGGGTGTGTGGACCCATCAAGACCACCGAAATTTAAAATGAAAAAATTTGATCATGCTGCCCCATCCCACATACTCATGTATTAAAGTTGACTGCTCTAGGAATTGAAACCCCCACACCATTCCATCCTCAAGGGCACATGTGGAGAGGAGACAATGGTTGTTGAAGAGAAGGGCAGCAGACTGTAACTGAGAAAGAAAGAGACAGTGGCAATGGGAGAGAAAAAGGATGGGGCAAAGACAATGGCAGTGGGACAGAGTCGTGGAGAAGGAGACAGTGGTATGGATGAATGAGAAAAATGGTTGAAGACTTTTGACAGTGAAACAGACAGACAAAAGAAAGTGCCAATTGGGGAAAAACCATGTCACTGGGAGATGGATGTATATAGACAGTACAGTGAGAGGGAGATACTGAGTATGGTTTCACTAAAAAACTAAAACTAAAAAGAAAACTATGCCCAAACAGTCCATGAAGGCCCATTGGTACCAAAGAGCTGCCATGTTGTCCTCAGACCACAGGTGTCACTGGTTGCAGATACGGAGGGGCATGTGGTCAGCACACCGCAACTCCGGCCGAAGGTCAGGTTATGAAACCAGAGCTGCTACTTCTCAGTCAAGTAGGTCCTCAGTTTGCCTAACAAGGGCTGAGTGCACCCCACTGGACTGGATGGTCACCCATCCAAGCACAAGCCCAGCCTGACAGCACTCAATTTTGGTGATCAAACAGGAACAGGTGTTACCACTGTGGCAAGGCCTTTGGTGAAGGTTTCACTACAGAGAGAAACAAGGGGAAAAGGATTGAGAATCTTCTGTGTTAAGAGTATAAATTTGTTTGCATGCTAAATTTTTGGTGAGGAAGGCTGAATGAGGACTGATGCAGTTTATTTCGCACTTATGTCAGAGTCTTTTAATGAGGAGCATATTTACCTTTTGTGCTCTGACAGATGCATTTTTCAACTGGTGGTTAATGTTTCCATACTTGTATTGCTCACGACCCCCAGACAGAATTTTACTACCAGATGGCTTCTATTTTCTCAACCACAGTTACAACCAAAGGCTTCAATGTACTTCACACCTGGTGGTCATGTTTGGAGGAATCTCAATAAGCAAGAAATTGGTTTTTGGTGATCTCCATGATACTCATACAGTCTCTTAATCCATTTCACCTGATCAATTTGTTTGTGGTTTCCCTAACATTATGATTGAAAATCTTACTCCCTAAAGTGTTGTCAGGTTCAAAGTCCATATCAAAATCCATATTTATTGCTTCCAAATCACAGTGTGCCATTTGAGGGTAACAACAAGAACAGTAGGGCTATGCAGTTATCTCTATTGCCCACTGAGAAAAACTAATGAAATCAGACCTTGTAGTTGGTTCTCCTGCTAAATTTCAGCACCCACCAGATTCCCAACTTGCCTTCCTCATTCTCGCAATGAAAAACACAAACACTCCCAAATCTATACAAACAGAAACTGCATTTAGCTCTGTTGGCCTCTAAGTGTTTTGTCCAAACAAAGTGCAAAAATGCAGACATTGCAGTTACCAAAGGAAAATCTCAGATTACTTAAAAAAATCAAAAGCTCTTTTAGACACACTTAGACTTAGCCACAAGCTTTGCTGCACGCATTGTAGTGCAGCAGTTACCATTGTTAGCTGATGCGGGTTGCTAGTTCAAACCATACCCCCAACAGTTAATTGTTATTTAGTATTTATCATTTTTGGAAGATTCTTGAAATATATTATGTTTGTATATTCTAAAATACATTTATTGTTTTTCTCTTCTCTCACACATTTATTTTCCCATTGAAATCACTATGCCTGGATGAGGCTGCTAGATAGATACTAGTCTCAACACAAGACAGATTTTTCCTTTAAGATCCATGTTTCACATACTATCTGCTTTCTAGAAGTGCCGAAAGAACTGTGAGTTGAGACCAACACAATGATAATGGTATTGTGATTGTTCATCTCCAGCTACCACTTTTTCTTAACTAATTTTCTTCCCCACATTAAGTGATTCTCTTCTTATTATGCATTTTTTGCAGTGTATTCCTTGAGATGCCTCTTGATAGTAGGGTTTGACCTCCCTTGACATAAAAAATATAAGAACTTGACACTTAATAACTCATTTAACCCCCCTTCATCCTATTTCCCTAGTGTAATGTTAGCATTATATAAATTTTATGATTCAATTCTAGATAGTAGCCCGAGTGACAGCAGTGTGCGTGCATGCATGTGTGTGTGTGTGTTTTTGTCATGTTGTTCAATCTAACTTCTTGACACTGTTGTGCTATTGTGAAGTCCTGGATATTAGAGATTGGTTTGCAAACATTATCTGTCTTTGGCAAATAATAAGGAGGGGGAGATGGGTTATGATTGCACCCAGTCATGCCTGTCATACATGGCATTCACTTTCCCATTCCCGGTGCCTCCTACTGCCTCAAGGGGAACAAACTCTAGTTCATTATACCCTTTCCACTTACACCCACTGCAAGACATGTGCTCTATATTTCTAGGTTCCACTATTCCAATCCACCCAAGCCTTTCCCAACAGTATCAGCCATTTGTCCTCCTTGAACTCTCTAAATTTGTCCTCAATTTCCTTCTTAATACTTGCTAATCATTACACAGTTATGTGAATCACAACACAACTTATAACTGGGGAATGTGTTCTGTTGCTGTTTGATGAGTAGCTTTTTTTTCCTATCCTATTAAATTACTTTGTCAAAAACTGATTGTTTTCATTGTTATATTAGCCCATGTGAAAACATTACTTTAGGCACACACTGCATAAAGGGCAAAATTGTCTTAATCACCCTTTATTTCTAAGCAAATTAAAATTAAATAGCCTACAATATTATCACAAATTCGATTTCATGAGTTTGAAATTATTTACAGGCATGAATGGGTCTGGCTGATCAACAGCTTTATATTTGCAATGCTCTGTATGCCGTTTTCAGCACTGATATCTCGGCCGACTACTACGTAGGAGCTATAGGAGTGATCACATAGAACTTTTCAACTCAGTAGGGACAGTCATACAGTTGATAGAACTTGGCTTTCTTTTCTAAGAGACCAGACCAGTGATAGTTTCAGACTAGAACCAAATCACCTTCCTTAATCATAGGGCTCTTGGCTATGCAATCATGGTGACCTTCCTGCGAGCTTCATTCCTCCTCATTCTTGTTAGAGCATTTGACAATTTTGTTTGTAGTTCCTCTTCTGGGGAAGGAGGTAATTGCACTGTGGCTCTGAGGGGCATAATTACTGGCCCCCCAAACATAAGTTCAGCTGGGGAACAGCTTTTAGCATCATGAATTAAACTGTTAATGATCTCTTTGAACTGCAGGAAATACGGAACCTATTTGGTATTTTGAGCTGAACAGTGAATCCTTGCCAGGTTCCCCATTTTGTGAAAACCCATTAAGCTGCGTTCATGGCTGCATGGTAAATGCTTGTCTGGTGAATACAGGGCCAACAAGAAAGACAGGTCGCAGCGTGTACATCATGAAGGCAGGCCTAAGCTCACTCGCTTGCTTCACTAAGCAGACAAAATGCACTTCTAAACCTGTTAAATCACAACTGGGTGTGTATGTGCCAATGAAAATTGCATCTTCTACTGGAATCTGGTATTGCGAAGTCTTATTGACTACTGGTCATACAACAAAATTTAAGATTAATTCTCGACATAAATGGTATAACAGCTTGTTTGTAGCATTTAATCTCTGCTGCATAACAGTCCTCATTTCATACAAGATGTGTTGTTTTATGCAACTGTTAATCATCTTGACATGATTTTAATTTTATTGTACCCCAACGCAGCCATAATGAATAATTAATAGGCCTAAGCACTTTCTATCACCATAATAGTGGATTCCAGAAGAAGAAGCGATTCTTGTTTGTACATACACATCCAGTTATGAGCTAACAGGTGTAGATATGCAGTTTTTCTGCTGAGTAGAGCGAGCAAGTTTTTCTGCTGAGTAGAGCAAGCTAGTTAGCAAGCTCGGCCTACCTTCGTGATGCACGCACCGCGGCCTGTCTTTCACATAGGCCTCAGGTGAATGGTGATTCCTCACTGCTGCATTGTAGTGATCAAGGCCCAAGATATGAACTGTGGTCAATTGTCCAACAAGATCACTTTGGGGTTACCAAACTTATCAGCGTAATGCCACAAACACCTCACAAGAACAATAGCTGACGTGATTCTCATGGAATAGAACATAATATACAGGGTGTATCAAATAGAATCATCTGGTTTAAAAAAAGCATAACTATTATGTTACTTGAGATATGTGTGTGAACAATGTACTGTTGGAAAGAGCAGACTATCAAGTTTTACATGGTTCCTGATAGGTAGCAGCAGTGTGTGCCCACTTCAGGTCTATTAAAAATGGTGTCTGGACAACAGAAAGTGTTTTGTGTTCTACATTTTGCACAGTTCAGCATGACTTTCGTACTGGGTATGGTGTGGATCCTCCTATAGCACAGAACATTAGATAATGGCATGAACAGTTCCAAGAAACAGGTTATTTGTGTAACAGCAAATCGCTGGGCCATCCTCAAGTGCCTGACAGACTTCGAATGCATCCACCATAGTTTCACAGGGAGGCTGCAGAAACCAGTTTGCCATGCAGCTCAACATGCCCCCAATGTCCATCTAGCGTGTGTTGTGTTGATGTTTACACGTGAAACTATACAAAATTCAGCTACTGCAAACTCTTCATGAAGGTGACAAGCAACAAACAACAACATGTGGAGTTCCGTAATTTTGTTCTTGGCGAGAAGGAGGATAATGGTTTCTTCCACACTTAAGTGTTTAGCGACAAGGCAACATTCCATTTAAATGGAAAGGTGAACCATCATAATGTGAGAATATGGAGTATGGAACAACCACATGAAGCTGTACAACATGAGAGGGACTCTCCAAAATTTAATGTGTTTTGTGCAGTTTCACAGGAAAAGGTGTATGGTCCATATTTTTTTTTTAGGAAGCACATATCTTGATATGCCTGAGAACTTTCTTTTCCCACAGCCGGAGACTGATTTGAATGACTTCATCCACCAACAGGATGTGACACCACTCACTGGCATCTGGAAGTGCATGTATTTTTAAATCAAAGGATTACTGAACATTGAATCCGTCACACTCGAACAAATGATTCAACCTTACATTACTGGCCTCCAAGGTCACCGGACCTGACTGTATGTGATTATTTCTTGTGGGGGGTTTATAAAAGACTCTGTTTATATGCCTCCATTACCAACAACAATGAATGAACTGAGACCTTACATAACAGCAACTGTGGAAGCTGTAACTCAAGACACGCTCCCTGCATTGTGGGAACAATTTGAATACCGCATTGACATGTGCCGTGCATCTCAAGGGTGCATATTAAATACCTATGAAAAGGTATGAAAAAAACACTTTTTGAATTTCCCATTCACCAAAAAACTAAAATCATTGTTTATGTTTACTAGTTTCAGAAATACAGGCATGCAAAATTGGATGATTCTTTTTGATACACCCTGTACTTTGTAAATTAATCTAGGATGGCAAAAAGAAACTGAGTTCCAGCTCTACCTATAGGGAGACTTCCCACTACATTTCTACTGACAGTAGTTCTCACATTGCAGATTCAAATACGTGCTGCATTAATCTCATAATTCATTCTCTTGCTGGCTTAGCCCTCTGGCACAGAAGACACTTAGTTAATTGTTTGACAGTAACTGATTCCATCTTCTTGGAGAGCACATCCTGTTCCAGCATAGCGAGACACTTTGCCACCTGTCTAAATAACAGGTGGGTCCACTCCATGAGCTTGGCCTGTCTTGCATTTCCACAAATGAGGTGGCCTGATGCTTCAAGGTCAGATGGCTCCCTTCCCTAATCCTTTTCTCAAGCTTTTACTCATGCAACCAGGGGATGGGGGACGCTCTCACTTGGCAGGGCCATCTGTTTCCTGCAGGACTGCGAGGCTGTACCAGGGAATCCACCTAAGCTGCCAGCAGCTGGGTAAGCCACACTGCTGGGGAGCACCCCTTCAGTAGCTCACAGAATTGCAGAGTATGTCTGCTCTTGTTCACTCAAATGCTGACTTTTTCATGCTCACAATCAGTTATGACATTGATGCAACTCAGTCACTAAGCACCCAGGAGTACAGGTACTGAAAGTCATGCCACAACCAGAGCAAGCTGGTGTGATGTATATCCTTTGCAGTGACAATTACAATAACACCTGCTTGTTTTACCAGCTTGGATTGTGCACCATTGGCGCCCTTTATACTTCCCACTGTCCCACCCATAAGTCCTCCAAAGGATTCAGTGAGGAGTTCACCACGCTTGCTGAATAACTACACAAAGCCAGCAGGAGTAATGCAACTGTGCTTGTCAGTTTTCTGTCACAACTCCCATAATAGAAGCAAAAGCTGTCAGTTGTATGTCATTATTGTTCTGAGATGCCACACAGCACCAATTGTCCTTGAATTTCCTTCCTTTCGAATTAAAATGCTGCACTGACAGAACATTGCTGTCATCCTGATTATTCAGATGGGAGTTTTTGCCTTGTCCTTGACCTGTCTGACCATTGTCTTGTCTGGACCTATTGGCTCTAGAAGTTTGATTCAGTGGTTGTGCATTGCTGTGACCCATTCCTAAGATAGGTACAGAGCAATAGTTTCTCTCCTCTTGAAAGTTGTTTAGTGCTGACAGTATTTCCAAAGTCTGTCGTATACTGACAATTAATAATTGTTACCTCACCCATTCTGGTATCCTATTATATCTTAATGGAATCATTTCCTTGGGATCTATGGGTGGCTCTAGCTCCGCTATACAGCCAAATCTTCACAGAGAAAAAACTCCTGCAGACTCCTGCCACTATGTCTGAAATGCGGCTCCGTCATCAGACATCATATAACTCTCTCCTGATGTGCACAGTTCTAGTAGTGAGCCAGGGACTCACGGCTCAGCTGCACAAGGTCTGCACCATATCATCCAGCTATTTCCACCATAGGCATGCCTTGGATATGAGGTGTTGTCCAAATGGTTCAGTAATAGCTGTTGACTGATTTTACCAGACTTGTGCCAGTCTTGGAAACTTTTGGAGAGGTGCATGGGATGAACTTTCGAATTCATTCCACTAAAACACTCCCAGTTAGGGGAAATGTAAGGAATTGTCTGTTGTACAAACAGGTGAGTTTAGCTTCCAAGCAAGTGGGGTAATTCTTTTTTCACCTAATTCAAAATGCTAGTTCAAACCAGAACAGTAGTGGCTCTCTTGGTAGAAGTTTTAGATAATCCTTCTGACAGCCCGCCATTCTCTGTGATGTGCATACTCAGAGCAGCCACTCATAACGTTCCCCTCCCCTGCACTTTTGGAGACAACAGCTGTCCCATCCCAGACCCAGAAATTTGCTGGACAGGCACTGCACTGGCAATCTTATCACCTATTTTAGATTCTAACTGAAATACCATGTATTACATGGCAACCTTGTCCACAATCTTTGTTTAAAATTCTCCCAATTTTTCCTCTGCTGACTCAAACCAGAATTCCAGAGTACTGAACATTTTTCTGTGAACATAAATGACTGTACTGGACTCTCCTACCCATCTACTCAGCACTTCAAGCTTAATTTTTTCACTCTACAATTTCACAAGTGACATTTACTACTTGCTCATCAACCCCTTTAAACCTAACACCTATGAACAGGGCTTTTCCTCCATCTTATTCCATGCTACCTTATTTTCAACTCAGACCTGGTCTAGCACATCACCATGCTTCAGCAGATCAACAGCCTGCACATCAGCAATTGCAGCTAAAACCTGCTTTTTAACTCTGAACTTAGTTTCTCACGTTGTGCACACAAATGCGCACTGAAAAAGGTGCACAATTCTGCACTTCATACATGTAACTCCTGTAATTGTGCTCACAGTTCCAGTGCTTTGAGTTGTAATTACTGCCAGCAACAGGTCCAACATAGCCTGCATCACATCTGCAACAACAGCTCGTCAAAAAAAGCGTCACTTGCCAGGTTGTGATTTGCAACTGCAACCTGCAGTGTTGAAGGAGGCATGGGGGTCTTCTTGATGTCGGCATGCTGAGGGCAGTGATGTCAGTGTCAGTGTCACTGGTGGTACTGTGGGCCGCAACCGCATTGGTCGGCACTGCCACATTGGTGGCGGCTTAGTTGCAGCAGTGTCAGTCATAACTGTGGCCAGCAGTTCTCATTCCCGGGGCCAGCTCACCCACCTTGGTTGCTGAGCATTATCTATTAGGAAGGAAAACCCCATACAAAGGCTGGGTTCTGCTGCTTCTGGGGGGAAGGTGCTGTGCATGACCTAGCAGATAGTGTCGGAAGTTCCATGCGGCTTTTCGCAGATGATGCTGTAGTATACAGAGAAGTTGCAGCATTAGAAAATTGTAGCGAAATGCAGGAAGATCTGCAGCAGATAGGCACTTGATGCAGGGAGTGGCAACTGACCATTAACATAGACAAATGTAATGTATTGTGAATACGTAGAAAGAAGGATCCTTTATTGTATGATTATATGATAGCGGAACAAACACTGATAGCAGTTACTTCTGTAAAGTATCTGGAAGTGTGCGTGCGGAACGATTTGAAGTGGAATGATAATATAAAATTAATTGTTGGTAAGGTGGGTACCAGGTTGAGATTCATTGGGAGAGTCCTTAGAAAATGTAGTCCATCAACAAAGGAGGTGGCTTACAAAACACTCGTTTGACCTGTACTTGAGTATTGCTCATCAGTGTGGGATCCATACCAGATCAGGTTGATGGAGGAGATAGAGAAGATCCAAAGAAGAGTGGCGCGTTTCGTCACAGGGTTATTTGGTAACTGTGATAGCGTTACGGAGATGTTTAACAAACTCAAGTGGCAGACTCAAGTGGCAGACTCTGCAAGAGAGGCGCTCTGCATCGCAGTGTAGCTTGCTGCCCAGGTTTCGAGAGGGTGCATTTTTGGATGAGGTATTGAATATATTGCTGCCCCCTACTTATGCCTCCCGAGGAGATCACGAATGTAATGGGCTTTCCGGTAGTCGTTCTTCCCACGAACCATATGCGACTGGAACAGAAAAGGGAGGTAATGACAGTGGCACGTAAAGTGCCCTCCACCACACACCATTGGGTGGCTTGCGGAGTATAAATGTAGATTTAGATGTAGATCTCGCAAGTCATCCTACCTTTGTTCTTCTCTGTCTACCAAACCACCTGTTCTGTACTGCAAGCATTCCTTCATGGTAAAATTGCTGCTGCTTGCAACAAGAAAAGAATAATAAGACCCACTCTCTCTCTGAATGTAAAAATAAACTAGGTCGCCACCTACAGAATAAGGGTAGCAGAAAACAAGTCACATTACTGTCACTGTTACTCGGCAAAGAGCAGCCAACAACAGCAGTGACTGAAACTTGCGACCAGGCTGGGAAACCTAGTTGGTCCTGTCACAGTCATCATGTCTGTAGCCTGCAGTTGTTGGTGGATGTAGCTGTAGCAGATTAGGAAAGAAGCTCCAACTAACATTGTTTCCCAGCATATCACTTACCTGCAGATATTTGGTCCCAGGCATCACTCTTGGTTTCTTACTACAGGTGTTTCATTGCCTAGTAAGTAATTGATTTACAAAAGGGGCTGTAGGGTAGCTCCTGACAATGAAGGTCAGGAGAATCTGGAGAAACATATATTCAAAAATGAACACATAAATGACAGGTAGCCCTGTCACAAGTTTCCATAAACTATCACTCACAAAATGTAGCCACTGGATGAGCAATAGATTTCCTATAGGACAAGTTGAAAGTACACACATTCGTACAACAAAACCAGCTTTACAATAAAGATCGGTCCCCAGAGAGAGCACAGAACTAAAATAACAGGTATCACAATAACAGAAGAAACTAACCATGGGTCATGCTTATTATAACAGTAACAGGGTCAAAACAGCTTACCACACTACTGTACATGTCAATCTGGTACATATGTAGTGGTAGTAAAGTGGCAGTCACTGTAATTCCAATGTGCTTACTAATCCTAAACATCACAAGTGATTTGCAGATGACTAACATTCCAAAGGTGATGGCAGGCAGTAGCCACTAAAGGAACTAAGTACCATACACTGAAGCTTGTGATGTTGATGCCTCTAGAAATTGTAATGGAATGGTCTGGAGAGCTGCTCCTCAGGTTAATTAAATACTCTGTCAATGAGCTACTGTGCATCTCCTTATAGCCAACCTAACAGTGGTTGAGAGATGGAACGATTCCTACTGTCCTGGCTGCCTGGATTGGCCAAGTTCCAGCCCTCAAGTTGGGTGATCTGACCTGGCACAAATTCTCAGAATTGTGTGTGCCTCCATCACCATGTGGCTTCAATGATACTTTGAAATAACGGCCAGAAAACCAGATTTCGGCATTTTGGGCATTATCTATGTTAATTAGACAAGAAATGTTAAATTTGCATTGCCTTCTTCAAACGATGGTCCTCTTTGTAGACATTACCTGGGTACTTTCTGTGGACTTGGCAAAATTAATTTAGCAGTATCAGTTCAGTAATTAGGTTTGATGAATTGTTAATTAATCAATCCAATGGTCTCAGTTATGTATCAGTTTACACAGAATTTTATTTGGGGTTCAAATCTGTGATCAGAATTAAAGAATTAATTTTATTACCCTCTCTTCTGATGTGATGAGGTCTGGTCTGGACAGATGCTGTGGCCTTGCCACATGCATTTTGTGCTTGACAAAGTCACAGTGTCACAAAAACAGTACATGGTTCCTAAGATCCATGTATTCAGGAGATACTCACACACCAGATAATATTGGAAGAGAGTAAGCAGTGCCAGTCAGCTGCACAGCAGGCACCCATCAGTGTTTTGAGAAGATGTTGCTCAGAACCTGATGAAATTGCTCTAAGAGATTGACCAATTCACCAGTTACAACAGTTGGATTTGCATTTTGTGTTCAGTAGATGTGTACTTTTACTTGGACAGAGCAGCCCAATAGTCATTCGAGAACAACAAAGAGAAGCCCAGTAGTTGAGCCAAATTTTAGGTCAAGCTGAAGAAAATGTTTGGTGATAATGAACAGCAAGTCTTCTTAGTGGACAAACAATTGAAGAACAAGCCACTTGTCAGGGAAAACAACACAATCATACATACAGAACATTTTGGCACAATGCAACATCTTTAATCAAAATAGGACAGAAGTTGACAAAATCACAAATTTGATAAAAAGGGTCACAGGTGGTATATACCAGCTCTTCTGGTAGGGGATATCATGATGATAGAGGAACTCATCAGAAGCCATTGAATCAAGGAAATGCAACAGAGGAGTTGAATGAAAGAGGTATGACCAGCTGCTGAAGTTATGGAAGACCACCATGAGCATGCCTCTCTCATATGCTAGCTATGAAAAGAATAGGTACAGCAGAATATGATGGTCAGAGATGTTGGACTATGCCCACAAGAGTTATCTGCCATGACTGTCCAGGCATAAGTTGGGAGGTAATGGAGAATGGGAAAGAAGAGGTGTATCAATAATTAGCACCAATCTCCACCAAATGCATAGGAAAATGGATTGAGCAACTCAGAATATGCTGCAGCTGTCAAATGAAAACCCATCTCCTGACCAGTGCATGTGTAGCTTCTCCACCAAGTACAATGCCCCACAGGAAAATAGATATTTGAAGGCCAGAGGACAACACATTGTCTCTGTCCTACCAGCTTGTCTATGTCCTGCAGTACAGTTGTCAAGGAGCTGTTCCCCTGTCATCTTCATGATGAAGGAGGTATCAGAATTCATCATATCATGCAACACTCTGCCACTATGCCAATGTCCAGTGCCAATGGTCATGTGCCCATTTGAGTAATAGTTGTCAATGTCATGGTGTTAACATTGGCATGTGCATGGGTTGTCAGCTGCAGAGGCCCTTCATTAGGGGTATTTTGTGCACTGTGTTTTCAGACACTCTATTCTCTGCCCAACATTAAAGTCTGATGTTAGTTTCACCACAGTTCATTGTCTGTCCTGTTTTACTAGCATGCCCAGCCTATGAAGTCTGACATCTGTAATGAGGAGTGGCCACCGAAACCAACAATGTCAGGATGTGTTGCAGACACTCACGACAGCACTCCTTGAAGATCTGACAAGCCATACAATTTCCAACATACTTGTGTTGAGCTTCTGGGCCATTACAGTCTGCCCTTGGGAAACTCAGATAGACTGTGCACCTTTCCCACTCTGTACATGGATGGCACACTCACTGATACTACATGCACTGTGCGTGTGTTTGATCACCAGTCATTTCTCACCAGGTGACACTGATATTGCTGGGATGTGTTTATATCAACAATAATTCAGGGGTCAAATGTTCTGGCTGTTCAGTGTACTCAAATTAGCCAGTGCTCATATAGTGTCACTGGCTGAACAACAGATAATCTGGTAGGAAGGGGAGAAGATCCTGCAAAATCACATCACTCAACCTTGAGATTGTTTCTGGTCATCTCATGTGGTCATGGTGAACAAAGACAGCACATGATGTTCCTGTGTTGACTACCAACAACTGAACAAAATCATGAAGAAAGATGAAACTTCCTGGCAGATTAAAACTGTGTGCCGGACCGAGACTCGAACTTGGGACCTTTGCCTTTTGCAGGCAAGTGCTCTACCAACTGAGCTACCCAAGCACGACTCATGCCCCCTCCTCACAGCTTTACTTCTGCCAGTATCTCATCTCCTACCTTCCAAACTTTACAGAAGCTCTTCTGCGAACCTTGCAGAACTAGCACTCCTGAAAGAAAGGATATTGCGGAGACATGGCTTAGCCACAGCCTGGGGGATGTTTCCAGAATGAGATTTTAACTCTGCAGCAAAGTGTGTGCTGTTATGAAACTTCCTGGCAGATTAAAACTGTGTGCCGGACCGAGACTCAAACTCAGGACCTTTGCCTTTCGCGGGCAAGTGCTCTAAATTGAAGAACGATGTCTATCCATTGCCACACATTGCTAACATCATAGACTGCCTGAAAGGGGCAAAGTACATATTTCTCAACTGTGGATGTGGAGAGAGGATACTGGTAAATCAGGGTTTATGAGGCTGACTGGGAAGATCTTGCCTTCATAACTCTCGACAGCCTCTGCGACTTCAAAGTTATTTCATTTAGACTGTGTAGTGCACCAGAATATGAAGCACAACCTGCTGCAAAATCAAATGTTTGACATCTCTGTGCCATATGGTTCACATTGTCATTTTTTGAAAATATTTGAACTACATCTCAGCCACCTGGCAATCATGGCAAAATGTATTCAGACTGCAGACCTGTATCCCAGTCCAAGAAAGTCCCTCTTCACCATCCAAGAAATAAAAATATTGGGCACTTAGTGTGAAGGTGTCATTCCCAACCCCCTCCCCCCCCCCCCCAAAAAAAAAATCATATATTTTCTGACTTCCCAGTACATGTGTGTTCTGAGAGTTTTTATTGGTAAGTGCACATGCTACCAGCGATTGGACTTTTGCACCAAGGCATGTCCATTACAGTAACTATTGTTGCAAGATGAGAAATTTCCCTGGAATGAGGTGCAAGGAAGCTCTCTACTTGTCATTAAGGAGGCAATAACTTTTCAGTCCTAGCATTATAGTAAGAGATAGTTGAGGCAGAACTTTAAACTGACATTGTCAGTTATGATATAAGTGCAGTTCTAGTGAAAATTCAAGAAAGTGACTACAAGGTGATAGTTTATGTTTGCAGAGTACTCTATAAGTCAGAGGTGAAATACTCTACACATGAGAAAGAGTGCCTTGCAGCTGTTTGGGGCATATACATGTTCTGGATTTATTTGTTTAGCCAATCATTCTTTGTTGTGATACACCACCATTCTCTATGCTGACTTATTAGCTTGAAGGATACATTGGGTTGACTACAAAGATGGGCACTGAGGCTTTTGAGGGTACAATGTCACAGTGGTATACAAAAGTGGATGCAAAAACAAAGATGCCAATTGCCTTTCAAGTAATACTGTAGTGGAACACAGAAGTTTGCATGAAATCTGTCATTGCCTCATTAAATGGCATTACTATTAAACAGAGGGAAGATCCAGCACTGCTGAAAACCATAGACATCTTGAAGGATCGGGAACTGCCAAAGGAGAGTTCTAATTAATAAATGGTGCATTGTATAAGGGGAACTGCGATCCAGTTGGATTGAAATGGTGTTAGTCATCCCAGTTCATCTACAGCCAGCTGTCTTCAAGTATTTCCATGACACTCCAACATCAGGGGACCTGGGTTTCATGACAACTCCAGACACAGGGTGTATATGACCTGAGACAACCGGGAGATCCAGGAACAACCCGGGAATTTTTTCATCCGGGAGAAAACCAGGAAAAACCCTGGAATTGTTTAGAATTCTGGGATTTTTTCATTGTTTTCGTATTCAGTTAAATTTTTGTGATTTTGACTGGTAAAAACTGATACTCTTAACAAAGGATATTGCTGTATTACACTACTGCAGAATAATACTGCAGCAACAAAACAGTAACGAGAGAAAAAAAAAATGAAAATAAAACTTGTTGCAAAGGAAATGCGCTGTATACAATGACAAAACAGTGCTCATACAAGCGTCTGCCAACAGAAAAGTGTGTCAAAGGCTTTAGGAAGTCTATGCAATGCTTCTTAACAACAAATTGTCTCCAATGTGCATGATGTGACAACTGTTTGAATTAGATTCATTTGAGCAGTTGTGGGTGGGCTCTTGGGCATGCGCAATTGAGTCGCGTATGAGTAGTACCTTCTTCTGTTTCTGGCTACAGCTGTGTGGCTGTATCCAGTATTGCCCCTGTTCGAAAATATTGTAGATCCGGGGCTGATGCAGAGAGCAGTCTGAGTTGTAGTGGGGAGGTGGGGAGTTTCCACATGACCTGTGTTTTACGTTTAGTGATTTAGCTGTTTCCTCTTCACTTATTGCTCACACATTAAATGAAAACAAAATGGATTTCTGTGACCAGGAGCTATCAAATGAATTAAAATACGTTCGCATAATTATGAAAGGCTAAAATATGTTATTAGTTTCAGATTTTATTTCCACCTTTATGACAGTCAAGTGTTAATCACCTTGCAGAATAATGAAGCTATTTTTGTCGGTTTGCTAAGAGATTTGGCTTTTATTAATCATTTCCACTGAGGCAGTCAATTTATTTGAAATGAAGTGTTTAATTTCACACTGTTTGCTAGTTTCAACTGTTTGCTGCATTTCAAGTGCACGTTTTCCATCTTCCACCTCGTATGGCATTATGCCATAATAAAGAACCAAACATAAGATAATACAATACTGGTACTCAAGAAAATTTACATCTGAATCTGGACATACAAATGTGCACTTTAAGCCGAATTATTCATTTCAGAATGGTTAGCAAAATTCTGATGCTCTTGAAGTATCCTCTATCCTCTTTCTTGTTTCTTTTATGACATAATGCAAGATCTTTAAATGTTTTAAACGTACGAACATACAGGCTTCCAATGTTATAGTAGCTGCGCAAGCACAGTGAGGCCTGTTATCTGGCACTCTCTGGCAACTGTTGAAACAAACTAATTTCTAACAGGTCACGAGAAAATATTGCGAATGGTGGTTTGAAAAGCATTATTTTCAAAGTAAATTTCCTTTTATGCAAGATGAACTAGGTGCAAGAATGTACGATGAATTTCTTAAATCACAAAGCATTTGACGCTCATTTAAAAATCAACTCTTTGAGGATGACCATTTAGAAGATTTCGAGCCCAGAAGATCAGAAATTTATGTTGTTATTAAAAATCTTACTGGCACTTTTGTGTGATGTATCTTAAAGTGTAACACATGTAAAGAAAGATCAACATTATAGGTGGGAGTTAGCTCTTCTTCCAGCTTATCTATCTTAAAGACCAATATTATATGTAAATGCTATGTATATTAATTTAAACCATTAACTTTTCTTATTTGTGTGTTCGGGCTACTTAAGAGTGATCTTGCTATTGACTGACTACATCACGTGTCCTATGCTGTCATCAGCTGGCGAGATCACGTGACGTGAGCTGTGACTGGCTTACAAAAGTGCATCGCAATCTCGATTTCAATGCTTTGGAAAGTGACATGTGGTGTTTGGTGGAATTCAAATTTATACCTTTGTAAAACAAAAATATGCAGTGTACACATCAAAGGTCTTTCAAAACGTGACGTGTGTGTGTGTTCCCCCCCCCCCCCCTCCCCCCATGAGATTTGTTTTCTAAAGTGCCAGGATATTCTACATCAGTATATAAAACCATAAACATTCAAAGGACTGATGAGTTTTACAGTGCTGGGGAAGAGTATACTGTCACTTAACAAGGAAAAAGTGTATTTTCACCTGGGAAGAAGTGTATTTTTAATCGGGAAATCCGGGAAAAATCCTGGAATTTTTTTCCTTGTCCACATATACACCCCGAGATAGAAACAGATGCAGAAATCACTATCCATGTCTTGACAGGCCCGTTATGCTGTGAGACACTGTAAGGGATGCCAATAATAAAAGGACCTGCTGCTGTTACCTCTGGGGCATCTGGTACCAGTCCCAACTGTAGCAGTGCCATTGTGCTGTATAGGAATCGATATCGATCTCTAATGGAGGTTCTCAAACTCAACAAACAGGAATTGATGGCTGCACTTACTACCTTACTTGCTATGCAGTCACCAAAAGTGCCAACTGCTGCAGCTCCATAAATTTTGGAGTTCCTTGTAGAAGACATCTTCTGGAAGCACAAATCACCCTGTGTGATGATGTCTCATCTGAAAAGATTTTCGAGTCGAGACTACGAGATGCATTCAAGTTCTAAGCCCTCCGATTTTTTTTCTAATTAACTACTCACCCGAAATCGATGAAATTGGCATTACTTCTCGACAAAATCGCCCTGCAGACGTACACATTTTTCACAATGCTGATGCCATGATTCCGTGGCAGTGGCGAAGGCTTCTTTAGGAGTCTGTTTTGACCACTGGAAAATCGCTAAGTCAGTAGCAGCACAGCTGGTGAATGTGTGGCTACAGAGAGTGTCTTTCATTGTTGGAAAAAGCCAAAAGTCACTAGGAGCCAGGTCAGGTGAGTAGGGAGCATGAGGAATCACTTCAAAGTTGTTATCACGAAGAAACTGTTGCGTAACATTAGCTCGATGTGCGGGTGCGTTGTCTTGGTGAAACAGCACAAGCGCAGCCCTTCCCGGACGTTTTTGTTGCAGTGCAGGAAGGAATTTGTTCTTCAAAACATTTTCGTAGGATGCACCTGTTACTGTAGTGCCCTTTCGAACGCAATGGGTAAGGATTACGCCCTCGCTGTCCCAGAACATGGACACCATCTTTTTTTCAGCACTGGCGGTGACCCAAAATTTTTTTGGTGGCGGTGAATCTGTGTGCTTCCATTGAGCTGACTGGGGCTTTGTTTCTGGATTGAAAAATGGCGTCCACGTCTCATCCATTGTCACAACTGATGAAAAGAAAGTCCCATTCATGCTGTCGTTGTGCGTCAACATTGCTTGGCAACATGCCACACGGGCAGCCATGTGGTCGTCCGTCAGCATTTGTGGCACCCACCTGGATGACACTTTTCGCATTTCCAGGTCGTCATGCAGGATTGTGTGCACAAAACTCACAGAAATGCCAACTCTGGAGGCGATCTGTTCAACAGTCATTCGGCGATCCCCCAAAACAATTCTCTCCACTTTCTCGATACATGTCGTCAGACTGGCTTGTGCGAGCCCGAGGTTGTTTCGGTTTGTTGTCACACGATGTTCTGCCTTCATTAAACTGTCGCACCCACAAACGCACTTTCGACACATCCATAACTCAATCACCACATGTCTCCTTCAACTGTCGATGAATTTCAATTGGTTTCACACCACACAAATTCAGAAAACGAATGATTGCACGCTGTTCAAGTAAGGAAAGCGTCGCCATTTTAAGTATTTAAAACAGTTCTCATTCTCGCCGCTGGCGGTAAAATTCCATCTGCCGTACGGTGCTGCCATCTCTGGGACGTATTGACAATGAACGCAGCCTCATTTTAAAACAATGCGCATGTATCTATCTCTTTCCAGTCTGGAGAAAAAAAATCGGAGGCCTTAGAACTTGAATGCACCTCGTAGTACCAAAGATAATTCCATGTTCTGACATCACACACAGAATGATAACTGTCTACCATCCACAGATTAGCGGTCCCACACAACACTTTAATAAAACATTAGCAGATATGCTGTCAATATACATTAATGTAAAATGGAGAGAATGGGGTACTGTACTGCCTGTTACAACATTCACATACAGCACAGTGAACCAAGACACTGTACACTTTACACTGTTCTTTCTGCTTCACTGTCATGAGGTCTAGTCAACAATAAATACTTTGTTCAGTCAGATGATACTCAGGATCTCTACATGAAATATGAGTGTTGCCCAGAAAATAATGAACTGCATTTTTTTTTATCAGCTGAATACAATGCTATGAATATGAAATGTTACATATGTATTATTTGAAATCTCCTTAGTGTGCATGCCAAGTTTCCATCACACCCAACAGATAGCGTAGCTGTAGGACAGTTTCAAAATAGTGTACGTGATGTACATTACAAACAACATGCCATCACTGAATTTCTCACTACAGAGAAAGAAACACAATATTCACAAATATTCACAAACACTTGTGGAAAGTCTATGGAGCATCTGCTGTCAACAGAAGTACAGTTAGTTACTGGGCATGATGAACCTCTATGATTTGCAGTGGTCTGGGAGACCATCCACGGCTGTCACACCTGACATGTTGCAGCAAGCTGATGTTGTCATTCATGAGGACAGACGCATTATGACTCGGCATTTTGAGTGTGATGAGGAGGTGATTTACACAGTGAATCACTGGCTCCACCATCAGGACAAGGATTAATACCAACAGGCACGCACGCCCATGTTTTATGCTGGAGGAAGACCTTAACATGGGATAAAGATTATGTGGAAAAATAGTGTGTGTAGATAAAACACCAGTCTTTTGTGTGTGTAATTCTCATTATGTTCAATAAAGAGTTACTGAAGAAAAAATGTGCACTGCATTACTTTCTGGGCAACTCTCGTACGTAACCACCAGCACCAAAGAAGCAAGACAGCTGGCTTGCATGTGGACACTGTTTGTCCAGGAGAAAGACAAAAGTGCTGTAAGGCTAAGCATTGGTGACTGAGATAGAGCCCAGGAGGCTTGGTATGGATTTTTAAACTTGTGTGGACAACGGGACTATGAAAAAAGTTCTAAAGCACTGCTTTTGGTGGTATTATATCCTTTGTCACTACTTGGATGTCAGAGGGTCAACACTGTTTATTTATTTATTTTTATTTATTTATTTGGTCCTGTTGATTACATATTGTACAACCAGCGCACAAGTAATATAGGACAAGTCAACTGATACAATTACAGTAGTACATGAACATTTACCCATTACATTGCACAGACATTTGTTTATTTAACAAGAACAATTACTTGCATGCAGTATTAAAGATTGCATTATGCCAGAAACAGTTTAAGTGGCTGTTTAAAATAGTAGAATAAGTGATAGTGCATATTTTTATGCTACTGACATATATAAGCAGGTAAATTTGCTTCATGGTCATGGTTTGGATTGAATAGAAATTTTAACTGCATTCCTTAAGAAGAGGTTTAAGTGAATACTCAAGAGTGTGGGATACATGGGAGTTCACATTTTCTCCTAATAACATAGATAAATTTACATTTCATCACCACAATTTCAGTTAAACTACAAGTAACAGTATCACACTTTATCTTTAAGGGAGTGTTTTTCTTAGGCAATTTTCCCATTCTTACACCCTATAACTCTAAGTATTCATTCATTTTATAGAAAGTTTGTTTGATGAGGAATTATTTTAGCTTCCTTTTGAAAACCTGTATATTATTTATTTCCTTTTTTTATATTGATAGGGAGCTTTTTGAAGACATTTATACCTGACTCAGTAACTCCCCTATGTACTTTAGTGAGAGTTGCAGAGCCTTGGCGAAAATTTTTCACCTGTCTTGTGTCATGGTTGTGGATGTCACAATTTTTCTGAAACAATTCCCTGTTGTTGGCTCCAAATAACATCAGTGAATACGGTATATATATACTGACCTGTGATGGTAAGTATCCTGAGAGATTTGAAGAGTCCTCTGAAAGATGCCCCATTAGGGACCTCACATATTAGCCTCACTGCTCGTTTTTGTATTCTGAATACTTTTTCAACACCTGCAGCATTTCCCCAGAAGTTTATGCCATAGGAGAGAATAGAATGGAAATACGCAAAATGTGACAACAACATTATTTCTCTGTCCACTAACTGATGGAGAGCTCTTAGTGCAAAGCACGATGAGCTAAGTTTCTTGACCAGCTGATCAATTTGTTCTTTCCAGCTTAGGTGAGTGTCTATCTGAATACCTAGGAATTTTGTATGTGTGGTTTCATTAATTTTGTAAATTGTTAACATGTATATCAGGAACTGTTTTTTTTTTTTTTTTCCAGAAACTGTATCATATTGGTTTTTGAAAGATTTAAGGTTAGGCTATTCACAGTGAACCATTTCTGTACTTGAGTAGAGACTGTCATGGCTGTATCCTGCATTGTGGAATTGGGTCCTTCTACAAGGCTAGTTGTATTGTTGGCAAACATTACTATTTTTGCTCTGTTATTAATTGTGATTGATAGATCATTAACGTAGATCAGGAAAATTAGTGGCCCAGGACTCAAGCCCTGCAGGACCCCATACTTTATATTTCCCCAGTCTGGTTTTAATGCTGTACCTGTCCCCCTTAAGACAACCCTTTGCTTCCTGTTCTGTAAGTATGATTCTATCCAAGTCAAAGATTTCTCTGTAATGCCATAATGTGGAAGCTTTTTTAAGAGTGTGTTGTGATCTACACAATCAAATGCCTTGGCAACATCACAGAATATCCCCATTGGATACCTTTTGTAATTTAATTCACCTAAAATCTCATCTGTTAGGTTAAATATAGCCCTGTCTGTGGAGGAGCCCTTACGAAAGCCGAACTGTGTAGGAGCCAGTAAGCCATGTGGAAGCTTTTTTAAGAGTGTGTTGTGATCTACACAATCAAATGCCTTGGCAACGTCACAGAATATCCCCATTAGATACCTTTTGTAATTTAATTCACCTAAAAGTTCATCTGTTAGGATAAATATAGCTCTGTCTGTGGAGGAGCCCTTACGAAAGCCGAACTGTGTAGGAGCCAGTAAGTCATTTTGTGTAGTGTGACTATAAATCCTATCAGACACTTTTCTCTCAAATACCTTTGAGAATACTGGCAGCAGAGAGATGGGCCGATAGTTGGTTATTTCATCCCTTACCCCATTTTTGTGGATTGGCATAACTACTGCATGTTTTAATCTATCTGGGAACACACCAGTTTCCATAGATTGATTGCACAAATAGCACAATATATAACTGATTAAGTGTGCACATGATTTTAAAATCCTGCTTGATATGCCATCGTATCCACAGGAATCTGAGTTTTTGAGTAATTTTATGGATTTTTTTTTTAATTTCTTTAGGGGTTGTACTTCTGAAATGAAGTGCTACTTTAGATGTTATTTGAATGTGGTTAACTAGTTCAATAGCTTCTGTGTGAGACTGTTTATTATGGTTCACTGTTTTTTCAGCTATAGTGAGAAAAAAGTTTTTGAACCCTGAGGCTGAAACTTGGTGTTTATTATTGTCAGGTTTTATGTCCCTGTTTGTCTCACTTTTCATGATGTGCCATATGGTTTTTATTTTATTTTTTGAGTTGCTAATGTTTTTTTCTTAGTGCAACTGTTTGGCCTTCTTGATTAGACTTGTTAGAATTTTACAGTATTTCTTCTAATGTAACTTTACTGCTGGGTCTGAAACATACAGATATCTCTTTTTGTTACATGATATTTTTATGCCAGTAGTTAGCCACTCTTTCCTTTTACTACAGGCTGGTATGATTTTAATCTGTCTTTGGGGGAAAGAAGCTTCAAAATGTTTAAGGAATAAGTTGAAGGAAGAGTTGAACTTCTCATTCACGGTGTCAGCCTGGTATACTTCCTCCCATTTTTCATGGCATAAACTATGTCTGAACAAGCAAGTAGATTTGGCATTTATTGTTCTAATATGTTTGACTTGCTTACAATGGCCATGTGCTGTTTTGCTGCTGGCAAGTTTTAAGGTTGTCATTTGACCATCGTGATCAGACAGACCATTTGTTACAGCCCATGTCATCACTTCATTGTAATTTGTGGGATCTAGGAACAGATTATCAATCAGGGTCTTGCTGTGCCCATGTACTCTTGTTGGGAATGAGATCATGTGGAGCAGATTGAAGGTTAACAGTAGTGATTCTAATAGTTTCTGGTGGTTATTTTTTGTGAGTAAGTTTATGTTAAAGTCACCGCATGTTATGACATTACTATTGTTTCTATAAAGTTTAGTAAGAACTGTTTCAAGCTGAGAGAGAAATTTTTGAATGTTTCCCATAGGTGCCCTGTAAACTGTTATTATGATCAGGAACTGTGTTTTGAGCTCTAATTTGACTGCACAAAATTCAAAGTGCTGTTCAATACAGTATTTAGATACATCTATAACTTGTGACTTAATATTATTGTGTGTGTAAATTGCCACTCCGCCTTGTCTTAAGTTGTTCTGACAGTAGGAAGAACCAATTTTATAACTATTTAAATGTAGCTGATTAATTTCTGTGGCTTCCAAGTGATGTTCAGTTAAGCAGAGCACATCAGGAAGTATTCCATCTGTGTCAGCTGTTTCTTCCAGAGAAAGCAGCAGCTCTTCTTTTTTAATCAAAAGACTCCTTATATTCTGATGAAATATTTTTAAACAATATAGCGTATCAATTTTATTTTTAACTGGTTTCTTAATGTTAGCTTTCACTCAAGTTAAATTATCAAAATGTACAACATTTACACTGTGCTCTCTTCTGTTCTGCCTAAAAAGGTCTTATTGGAGTGTTGACTACTACTGGAATGTGTTACTGTGGGAAAAAATCAATATTTTTCTTTTCTGTGGTTGGCGATGAAACACATTTTGTCATTACTGTTGAATTTGTAGTAAAAATATTGCCTGTGCTTCTTTCAATTAGTTTTTGTGCTAAAAACCTTTTCCCAAGACTGTTCAAATGAAGCCCATGTGAGGTATGGAATCTTCGACCAACACCACTTACATCTAGAACATTTACATTTTTAAATCGTTTACATATGTTTGAAAGCTGTTCATTTGCAAGTTTGACCTCTCTGTTCACACAAGACAACTGATGTAAGTCATACCTCTGTGGAATGTTTACATATTTTACTTTTGTGTGTCCTAGGACACCTCTTTAGTTCTTGGCAGGCTACTGGTGTTTCATTACGGTACATGTCATTAGAGCCACCAAGTAGTACAATGAAATCCTTGGATGACAACTTGCTGATTTCTTCTGAATGTATATACATACATATTTGAGAGAGAGATGCTCCAGGCTTGATGAATCCTGTTGGCTTCACAGTTTCAGCAACTTCATTTATACGAGAAGCAATCTCTCGACCGTGACTATTGGCAAGAATGATAAGCTTCTTGGAATACTATAAAGCGATTCATGTTGACAGATGTTTTTCAGAACAGGAACAGCAGCATCACACAGAATTTGATGTCCTTGTTGAAGTTCAGAAGCTGCAGTGCTTTCAGGAAGAGTTACTGCAGCATTCGATGATTGAGAGTGTTCTGTTTGAGCTTCAAGAGTCTCATCGTTGCTGTCTACATCGAGCACTTCAAATCTGTTTGTTAGCGGGATATTTGCGGGCCTGTTTAGTATATCGGTAGGCCTACACATATTACACTTCCATGTTTTTCTAAACTTCTCATTTCCTTTCAATGTGCAGTCCACCTTTGCACATCGAAAGTGAAATTTTGTTTCGCATTTTACACATGCTATAACACTTTTTGCGGTTTTCCTAGATTTTTTGCAGTTGATATCATATTTGTTACTGCTGGTTCTAGTATCATTATCAATTACAAGATCACTGTTTATTTTATACTCACATTGATTGTTATTGGTATATTTGTATTTCAAGGAATGTACCTCTTCTAACAGCATAGCAATAATTTCGACTTTGCAGTCGCTCTTCTGTAGTGCTTTGTCTAGGGCATATTCATTACACCTTTTGCAACACTATAGTTTTCATCTTGGACCTGCCATTACACGTGTGAAATGGTATACAGTTTTACAGTTTATGCACATTATGCCCTTCATGGCATGCGATTTGCAGTAGCAAAGTCTTTGTATTGGCTCTCTCGATTTGTAAGATGTGGTACTAGCTCCATATGTGATTTCAGTTACGCAATTTTGGGCCACACCATGTCTTCCTTCTGAAACTTTTTCAATAACAAAACCTGCAATACACATATTATCATGATATACATCAATTTTTTCACATGTTAAACACTTTTTAACATTTATGTCGAGTTTATTCTGGTAATGAACACAACCGAAATTTACACTCAGCACCATCACTCCAGTGGAACATGTCTGTTGTACAGGGAGACTATATGCCAAGGGCTGAAAAAGACATTTTTGCCTGCATCTGTACTCCTATTGGAGCTAGGAGGATATAAATCCCACAATGCTGATACTCAAAGTCTACATTTGGTTGAAATTGATCCATGGGTTTCGAATTAGATCACAAACACACACACACACACACACACACACACACACACACACACACACACACACACACACACACACACATGCACACGAAAGTTTACATTAACAGATTTGATATTTATCTGGAAGATTATTGAAATATCTTACGATTGTAATTTCTGTACATTCAGGAATACTTGATAATTGTGTAAATACTGGCATCCAGCAATATTCAGTGTTTTTATAAACAGGTGCATTCTCCATCCAAGAGGTCAGTTCTGTGCTGGTTGTACATTGGAGTCAGTACTAAATGTGCTTTTTCTTGCAAGTGTTATGCTTCATTTATGAACCTGCCTTCAGATTTGGACTTCATTGTGGTTCTGATATAAAAAAGGTACATTTGTTTTAGGTTGTTGATGGTGTAATTTATTACATCCGGCTAGAAGTTTGTAGAACCAACTCCAACAGTGGAGAAGATGATGCCAGTTCTGCTTGCATTACAACAGGAGAACCGGTAAGCGTTATATCATAGAAACATGAAACAAAAACAGTTCATATTTAATGAATCTCCATTTCCCTTCATAATACCTGTGTTCACTGACACCTGTGTTTGAAATTGTATCGCTTTAATCTCCTTTTTTCCCACTGTGAATAGTTTGTATGACATTTAAGTTTCATATAGTAAAGAACGTAACTAGCTGAGACTTGCCTCTCATGCCTTGTATTCTCCCATTTGTAATCGTTCTCTGTAGTCCAGTGCATTCAAATCTCATACCAAACCTGGCCTTGCTATACATCTTGTTACCATCACTGTACTGTGGGTTCATATATATGAATTTAATGGAGTTGACTCTAACCTGGCTTCTCTTTTGTGTTTATTTTTCTCCACTCCATCCCTAATTTGCTACCCCACTCATCTCCAACTTACTGAGCAAAATGACAATAGGGATGATTGTCTTGCCTTATAAGGCAGACACATGAGAATTTCATGACAAACAGGACACAGCACATTACCCTGGATTGAGAATAATCTACTGACACCAAAGGAGGTTTGGTTTGACTCGGAGGAGTGTAGTAAGATCATTGATGTTCAAGTTATATATAATGCTTTGATTGATAGTATTAGTTGCAATCTCAAGGTTTTCTCAAATGATGGAGTTGTATATGAGCAAATGCAATCCAGTACATATTGCGGTAGTACTTGTTTAGATGTGGACAAAATATCAGCTTTGTGCAAAGGCTGACAAGTAGCTCTTAATGTAGGGAAATGCTAAATTTTTCACTTCATGAAACATAAGTGTGATATCCTTTGACTACAGGATTAATTAGTTACAACTAGTCAGTCATGCCATGCAAATATTTGTGAGTAACCATGTATAGAGATGTTAAGTGGAACAACCATATACCCTCAGTAATAGGTGAAACAAATGACAGGCTACAAATCATTGATAGGATGCTGGGTATAGTTTGTCTACAAATATCTGCACACAAAACAGATACATAGCCCATTCTTGCAGGCTGCTCAAGAGGGTGGGACCGGTGTCACTGCAGAAACATAGAGTGTATACAAAGAAGAGTAGTATGAATTGTCATATAGTCTTGTTTGATTTGTGAAAGAGTACAACTGAGATAGTGTAAAATCTCAGGTGGAAGACACTGAAAGAAAGATATATATATATCACAAGAACTGACTTAGAAAAATTCGTGAACCATATTTCAGGAGATACAGTATGGACATTCTTTGGACCTCTACATATCTATCCCATACTGATTGAGCATATTAAATATAAGCAAATAATAACTTACGCACAGGTGAACAAGCACTCATACTTCCTACACTCCATCCGTGAATGGAGCAGGAAGAAATCTTAATATGAATGAAAAGAATCCTCCGTCATACACTTGAGTGATACACAGTGTATATGTAAAATATGAGAAATGCTGTTTCTCACCTACAGTGGACCAATATGTAGTGCACAGAGACACATAACAGGAAATAACAGCATTCGCACTAGCTTTCAAGTTCTTGCTTTTTTCTTGCAAAAGTGCACACACACACACACACACACACACACACACACACACACACAAAAGCGTGCATGCGCACACACTCCTGTAGACACTGTGAAAGATATACCCACTATTCACAAAGAAATAAAAGCAATGGAAAGCAATGGCCTCACAAAGATAATTGTCAACCTCACTTTTATCAATTAAGAGCAAGAACAAGCTGCTAAAAGAAAATCATGAAGACTGAATGTTTGGATCATTTTAAAAAGAATGCAGTCAACCTTGTGAACTGGTTTTTTTACTGTGGATAACACCTCATGTAAGAAACAAACACATTTGCAGTCAGTGGCAGCTATTAATTTTGCACCAAAAAGTCAAGTTGATCTCATCTGTAAGAAAGATGATAGGAAGTCTCATCTGGAATACAAAAAGAGTTCTTCTTGATAATTATGTTACTAAGGGCAAATCAATAACTGGCACATATGACACAAATGATCTAGAAAAAGGTGATGAAGGAAAAAACCAAAGTAACCCCATTTCAGGAGAATGCATCTGCATATAAGGTGTCCTTTGGCAATAGGAAAGCTGAGGGATTTGGAGCTCAAATTTATCCACCCTATTTACAAGATTTGGCTCTGCTTTCTACCGACCGCTGCCGCCCTCTCACCACACATACATTACCTGTTGTTGGTAAACATTTATAGATCAATGTAGAAGAAGAGAAGTCATGAAAGTAAAGACTCATACTTTGACTTGCAGATGAAGATATCTGACTGCCTGGTACACAGCCAGAAGCTCACAGTCATATATACTCCATTTTGTTTGTGGGAGTAATATGCCAGTGGGTTGCCAGGCTTTGTTATAGTGCCACACCAATGGGTACCTGGATCATATCCATGACAGTAGCTAGTGGTGCACCATGTTTGACAGTAGCTAGTGGTGCACCAAGTTTTGGGGATGCTTAAAATGCTGCACTCAGCCATGCTCTACTTCGCATCCTCAAATGCAGAGAACATATATTCTGTCCAGTGCACAAGAGACTTCCTGTTTTAACATTATGACCTGACAAAATTACTGTCGAAGGTTCCTGTATCTCTGTTGCATGGGGAAGGTGTCATCTGTAGAAATTAAGTACACACAAGAAACGCCTGAGTGGTTGTAGTATTGCTTCTACCGTCTCAGTTAGAGGAAGGAAGCCCACAGCTGAGATTTTATGACCAAGAAACGTCACTTCTGGTGGCCCAAAAACACATTTGGCTATCTTCAGTATGACTCCATATTGTTCTAGTTATCCAAAGACCTAAAGCAGGTGCTGATGATGTTGTTCCAGATTGGTGAAGAACAACAGGGCATCATCAAGATAAAAAAAGCAGAATGGTAATCTTTGAAGAACAGAATCTATAAATCTCTATGACATTTGAGCTGCACTGCATAAGCTGAAGGTCATAATCATGCTCTCATATAAACCAAAAGGTGAGATTATGGTGGTCTTTGGTATGTCTCCTGCAGCTTCAGTTATCAGGGTGTTAGCTTTTGCTCAGTCCAAGACAGTGAAAATGGTGGCACCATGTAGTGTGTAAAAAGACCCTTAACAGCAGTATAGGGTATCTGTCAGAAACTGTTTGAAAGTTAAGCCACAATAATCACTGCATGGGTGCCAGGTTCCACCTTTCTTTGGCACTAAGTATAATGCCGATGACCACAAACCTTTAGATGGTCATGTTAAGCCTTCCTGTAACATGAAATCAAATCTGGCCTTTGCAGTTGCTAAACAGTCCAGAGCCAAACACTTAGCAAACATCTAGACATACACACCATTGAGAGTCCATCCATTGATTTAATATGGTGCAATGTATCATGGGGTATTCACCTTGGGGCACTGGGTGGCCTGGTCAAAGTCAGGTAGTCCCTCAGTAATGCAGCATACTCACCACTGGACATCAGCTTGGCATTGTGGACTACTATGCAGCAGTGGAAGGTGGTGGCAGTAAGGCTGGTGATGTTGTCCACCAAGCAGGCATTCAACACATTTGCTAGTAGCTGGTAGTGCACCAAGTCTGCTCTGCCTCTGTGATATGGTGTTACTGTCCAATGTTAAGGTACAACTGTTGAGTGGTATACATTGCAATTGATCAGTTGTTAGTAGCTGTTAGGCAAAAAGCAATTGGTGCCTGGCAATGATGCTGAGGCATACAAGGCAATATACTTAGGTCTGAGCCAGTGTCTACCAGGAATTTGATGCTGGACCCTCAATCGGTTAAAAACAGGCACTTGGAGGATGTTCGGCAGTAAGTTGCACCTACTGCCAACTGTCAGCGACATTTGGGAACAAACAAGAAGGTGAACACGTTTTTGCCTGATCACCAAACCAACAATCTTACCAACAGATCTATGTGTTGCTCAATTGAGCTGTATGTCTGTCTGTGAGGCAATGATTGCCTTGATCTGCAGTGGCAAATGGCTATCCCATAATGTTCATAGCAAGGTATCCAATACTGTGTCCATGTCAACTTTACTGCGCAGATGACTCAGTTATTGCAATGGCTTGATATTGCTAATCTCTTCCTGTGGTAGCACTTGCCGAATGTGATTATGTGATCTTCCTGGGAGGCAGCCACATGTTGTATCAATTCTGTCTTGAGCTTAGTGTATGAGGCTGTTTCAGGTGATGTGGTAATGATATCTTGTACCTCGACTGCAAATCTGTGGTCCAATGGACTTAAGACCAGGGCAAACTTCGTCACATTAGCCATTTTTCCCATGCAGCAGAAATATTCTTCTGCTTGTGCAAACCAAAGAACATGATTGTGTGGCCAGAATGGTTGCAAAGGCTTAGTGCTAATCCTGAAAGAGTGCATTCTTTGACTATTGCATGGTTCACTGTGTTTCTGACACATTAATTTTCCTTCTGGGCACCTTGGGATCACCATTTGTCAGTGCTTACAGGGAAATGCTGCCCGACAGTTGTAAGATGTGTTCTGTTTATAGGAGGAAAACCACAGGAATGGAAAAACAGGTTTTATTAATTCCATCATGTTAGGCTACTCTCCAATTGTAACTCAAGAATAACTCAATTGAAGTATAGGCCCCTTTCAGGATCACAGTTTTTAATCAGAAAGGGTGCTGAAAAACTTCATAGGATAGTATCAGAGTGTAGCTGAAACAGAAAATAAATTTAAATCTAAGCATAAACATGTGCATGGAAAAACAAATTGCACATGCAACTCAGCTCTCCTGGTGCCCAGTGCAGCACTACTTGATAGCGATTCTCTTGCTGTGCAAACACGACACTGTACTATCACAGCAAAACACGGGACTTCATGCAAGCACATGGAAGCTGACACATAGGGTGCAACAGCTACTTTCAGATCAGGACAAGTAACTTTTTTAGAAGACTTTCATCAAATAACAAAGTCTGACATATTACTATTCTTCTCTCATGGTCAACAGAAGTCATTAAACATAAATGGGAAAAGCAAAGATATCTGATACACATGGCAAATATTTTCATTTAGCTCTCTGTTTCCATTGTAACAATTACATCTGTATTCTTCCATTTCTTTTCAATTTTCATGTCAATAACTAAACAATGGAAAATCCAGCATGGAGTGTACAATATTATGAAAAGAAAAGTTGAAACTCTAGGATAAATTGTAATAATTATTGAAATTCAACTAAAATGCATGTAAGAATGAACTGAACTGATAAATCCACATAAAGTTACATTACAGTGAAAAAAATCTCTTCACTTCCACTAATGAAATGCAAATAAAGAAAGAATATTTAAACTGCTGAGTTAGAAGTACTTTTGCTTGATCAGCTAAAGGATATTTCAGTTTTAAGTGTGAGTGAACACTGGTTGAAGGAAAACCAAGCTAGTACCACTAGAATAACAGAATTTGAAATTATTAGTAGCTTCTGTAGAGAGACTTTTATAGGTGGAGAAAATGCATATATTGAAAGCAAGGAATTGAATGCAAAGAAATTAAGTTCAGTAATATAAATAACATTGAAAAAGTTTTGAACATTGTGTTTGCAAATGTAAAGAACCCAAAATTATCATTGTGTGCATATACCAATCCCCATCAGGCTCCTTTATGGCATTTTTAGACAGTGTAAAAAAACTCTTTAGTGAATTAAAGGATTTTAAAGAAAACATTAGTCTAGTTGGAGATTTCAATGTAACTTTCAAATAACCTATCAAAATGTATCTAAACTGAATAATTTGTTGTATTAACACAATTTACCATCCACTGGCCACGAATACAGTAAACCTGGAAAGACCTCTAAAACTACAATTGATCAAATCTTTTCTGACGTGCAAACATTTGTAATAGTATACAGGGCTATTACAAATGATTGAATCAATTTCAAAAATTCACTGTAACTCCATTCATTGACATATGGTCACGACACACTACAGATATATAGAAAAACTCATAAAGTTTTGTTCGGCTGAAGCTGCACTTCAGGTTTCTGCCGCCAGAGTGCTCAAGAGTGCAGTGAGACAAAATGGTGACAGGAGCCGAGAAAGCATATGTCGCGCTTGAAATGCACTCACATCAGTCAGTCATAACAGTGCAACGACACTTCAGGACGAAGTTCAACAAAGACCCACCAACTGCTCACTCCATTCGGCGATGGTATGCGCAGTTAAAAAAAAAAATGGCTCTGAGCACTATGGGACTCAACATCTTACATCATAAGTCCCCTAGAACTCAGAACTACTTAAACCTAACTAACATAAGGACATCACACACACCCATGCCCGAGGCAGGATTCAAACCTGCGACCGTAGCAGTCCCGCGGTTCCGGACTGCAGTGCCAGAACTCCTAGACCACCATGGCCGGCTGCACAGTTTAAAGCTTCTGGATGCCTCTGTAAGGGGAAATCAACAGGTCGGCCTGCAGTGAGCGAAGAAATGGTTGAACGCGTGCGGGCAAGTTTCATGCGTAGCCCGCGGAAGTCGACGAATAAAGCAAGCAGGGAGCTAAACGTACCACAGCCGATGGTTTGGAAAATCTTATGGAAAAGGCTAAAGCAGAAGCCTTACCGTTTACATTTGCTACAAGCCCTGACACCCGATAAAGTCAAACGCTTTGAATTTTCGGCGCGGTTGCAACAGCTCATGGAAGAGGATGCCTTCAGTGCGAAACTTGTTTTCAGTGATGAAGCAACATTTTTTCTTAATGGTGAAGTGAACAGACACAATGTGCAAATCTGGGCAGTAGAGAATCCTCATGCATTTGTGCAGCAAATTCGCAATTCACCAAAAGTTAATGTGTTTTGTGCAATCTCACGGTTTAAAGTTTACGGCCCCTTTTTCTTCTGCGAAAAAAACGTTACAGGACACGTGTATCTGTACATGCTGGAAAATTGGCTCATGCCACAACTGGAGACCAACAGCGTCGACTTCATCTTTCAACAGGATGGTGCTCCACCACACTTCCATCATGATGTTCGCCATTTCTTAAACAGAAGATTGGAAAACCGATGGATCGGTCGTGGTGGAGATCATGATCAGCAATTCATGTCATGGCCTCCACGCTCTCCTGACTTAACCCCATGCGATTTCTTTCTGTGGGGTTATGTGAAAGATTCAGTGTTTAAACCTCCTCTACCAAGAAACGTGCCAGAACTGCAAGCTCGCATCAACGATGCTTTCGAATTCATTGATGGGGACATGCTGCGCTGAGTGTGGGAGGAACTTGATTATTGGCTTGATGTCTGCTGAATCACTAAAGGGGCACATATTGAACATTTGTGAATGCCTAAAAAACTTTTTGAGTTTTTGTATGTGTGTGCAAAGCATTGTGAAAATATCTCAAATAATAAAGTTATTGTAGAGCTGTGAAATCGCTTCAATCATTTGTAATAACCCTGTAGAAGTGGTTGATACTGGATTCTCAGATAATGAAGCAACAAAATTTACTGTAATTAATCTGCTCAGCACAAATTCCAGGAAAAGTGAGATTTATAAATGAGGACAATGTTAGGACTTTTAATTCATTGTTAAAAAATTCAAACTGGGATTTGGATAAACGTGACAATGCAGATATGAAGTCTGAGTCATTTTTATCTTGTTAAAAACGTAACTATGAAATTCCATCCCCTCTTAAGGAAATCAACGTAAAAACAGAAATAAATGATAACACAGGGGACAAGAAAATCTTCAGAGCAAATTAGAAAATTAATTAAATCGGCTAGGCAAAATCTACCTCTGAAACAGTATGTAAACTGTTACAGAAAAGTGTACAAGAAAGTCAACACAGCAACAACAAAAAATCAAGCAATGGTTCATCTATCAACAGAAACAAGGGTAACAAAAAAATGAAGTCAGTTTGGAATGTGATAAATACAAAATTAGGCACAAGCAAAGCAAAAACCAAGGGTAAAACTACAAATATTCCTTTACAAATTGCCACTATATTCAATAGGCCCTTTACAAGTACAGTAGAAAATCATATAAAGACTAATCATATCATCTCTGTAAATCTCAAAACTATGTTTTTGTAGTTAGTCCCATAGCACTTAGAGCCATGTATGTTTTTGTATCCTGTAAGAGTGCATTAGGCAGAGAATGCAATAAGCAAATTAAAGAACAAATTTTCATGTGGTGCAGATGGTATTCCAGATAAAGTAATTAAACACAGCAGATATATGCTCTGAAGTACGTACAGTACAGATGCTATTAGTGAAAGAATGTGTCATGAGTGGTTTCAGCTCTTCAAGAATGGTGATTTTAACATCGTAGATGGTCATAGTGGTGGAAGAGAGAATGTTTTCGAAGATGCCGAATTGGAGACATTACTGAGTGAAAACTCACATCAAACTCAAGAAGAATTGGCATGGTTAGTGGGAGTGACATAGGAAGCCATTTCAAAATGTCTCAAGGCTATGGGCATGATTCAGAAAGAAGGAACTTTGGCCCCGTGTGAGCTGAAACCAAGAGGTGTTGAATGGTGTTTATGTGTTTGTGAACAGTTGCTTCAGAGGCAAAAACGGAAGGGATTTTTGCATCACATTGTGACCGGGGATGAAAAATGGGTTCATTATGATAAACCTAAATTCAAAAAATAATGGGGATATCCCGGCCACGCTTCCATGTTGACGGCCAAACCGAGTATTCACAGATTCGGTGTAGTGTACTGTGAGGTGTTAAAACCAAGTGAAACAATCACAGGTGCACTTAAGCAGAGCATTAAAAGATAAATGGCCACAATACAGCAAGAGGCACTATAAAGTGATTTTGCAGCACGACAAGGCTCAACCCCACGTTGAAAAAGAGCTCAAAATATACTTGGAAACATTAAAATGGGAAATCCTACCCCACCTGCCATATTCTCCAGACATTGCTGCATCTGACTGTCACCTGTTTAGATCAGTGGAGCATGGCCTGACTGACCAACACTTTTTATCTCATGAAGAAGTCACAAATTGGTTCGATTCATGGATCACTTCAAAAGATGAACAATTTTTTTGATGCGGGGTTCATACACTGCCCAAAAGATGTGAGAAAACTTTAAATACTAAATTTTTAATAATTCAGTTATACAAGCACCTTGAATGGGATAAACATATAGAACGGCTCAATAAAAAAATTAAATAAAAGCTGTTATATATATTAAGAACACTCAAAAATTTCTGCAATGAAGAAACAGTGAGGAGTGCCTTTTATGGATTCATGCTTAGTGTACTGTGATATGGTATCATATTTTGGGGTATTTCAAGTCCAGCAAAATGCTCATTTACTATAAAAAAACGAGCAATAAGAATTATAAAATGGTTTGTACTTAAGAAGTCCTGTGAGGAAACATTCAAAGAACTGAAATTTATGGCTCTTCCATCCATGTATATCCATGAAAATATATGCCTTTCAAAATCCCATCACCAGTTCTTTGCTTTTAACAGGGATTACTATGACTATGAAACTAGATACAGAACTGTCTTCCATGGAGAAGTACATAAGAAAGCCCAGTATCAAAAAAGTATAACATATCGCCCCATTTTTTTAGTGTCCTTCCTTTAAGAGTTAAAACAATATTACCTCTTTTAAAAAATGAGCCTAAGAAAATGCTTGTAATTGAAAACTTTTACAGTGTTGACAAGCACATGCATTTTATGAATTCGAGGACATCCACAACTCAAGTGAAATGTGGACATGTGTCACTAGATATAATGTAAACTTAGAATTTGTTTGGTTCATGTATCTGGTAATCTGTTTGATTTTATCTGTGTTATTTGTTTCTGTTTATGTACTTAATTATCTGTATGATTTCTACAGGGAGACTATTATTTAAGCTTTTTTCTTTTTGTATCAACATATGACAAGTCCTATATCATTGTATATGATAACATGGATGTTCAAAAAATTAAAGTAAAATGAATAGCTTCAAAGATCATTACTTCTGCATCAACTCACAATTAAGCTGTCACATGTTGTTACAATTACTACAGTAAATCTGAACCTGTGACAAACCTAGGCACAATAAAGTAAATAGTACTTTCTCATAAAGACACATAATGTTAAAATCAGCAAGAAAATTTTTTGAAAAATTTAGTTATGTACTAAGTTTCATTGACAGCTGTTTAGCAACATTAATGTTAATCACTTATCTCCGTTTATAGTACACTACTCAGTAAATTTCCTGATCCAACAAAACAAAAAAGCAACCGTGTAGCAAGAAATATTGAAAATTATGGTTATTATAATTGAATTTAAGTTAATTTAATGCATTATACTAATTATTCTGTTAATGGCAGCTTAAGTATCAGTCAGCTTAATGAAACCTCATTCCTCCAGTTAATTACTGCAAGTCAACAGGTCACCAGATGGAGACAAAATGTGTTTTACAGTCAATAAATTCAGAGGTGACATTATTAATTTACTACAATCATTCAACATCAGTCCAACAGTAACTTAACCAACTCGAGAAACACCTACCTCCTTGTCTATTATTGATCAGATCTTAAAAAATATGTGCAAATATGCTTATAACACACAAGTTGTAAACATGGGTTTTAGCAATCACTATGCTCAAATTCTTGCAATGAATGTTTCAGGATCCCAAATCCCCAGTTGAATACAACACACTGTAAGGAATTTCAGTATAAAAAAATTTGGAATTTTTTTTCTCTCCTAGAGGGTGAAAGGTGGAAAGATGTATATGACTGTAATGAGACCAATGACAAATATGATAAGTTTATGGCTACATTCAAACATTTTTTGAAATGGCTTTTCCCAAGAAAACAACTATGTTGACCTCTATTCAAAAAACAAACAAGTGAATTACAAAAGGGATAAGGATATCATGTCAAAATAAAAGGAGATTGTATGAGTACTCCAAGCATAATACCAGTCCTGACTTTATTGCATATTTCAAAAGATACAAAAGAACACTAACACGAGTTATTTCAAAGCAAAAATAAAAACTAGAAAATGACAAAATATTGTGTGATTACAAGAATAAAACTAAAGCAACCTGGCGAATTATAAGGAAAGAAAAGGGTTCGAGGCCACTTAATCACAGTAATATACAGCTGATTATGAATAAAAATAAACGAACTGACCCCAAAACATGTTGCTAGTGCTTTCAATGAGTATTTCTCAAATATAGCACAGCAGTTAATAAATACACACCATGACAAACAGCCAACCAGTCACTCAGATCCAAAAATTCATTCAAACACATGAGGAACTGTCAAGAATCCTAAAAGAATTACCTAATAAATATTCAGTGGGTGTTGATGAGATACCAGATGCTATTACCAAAGCTAGTGCAACATTTATTGTGGAACCACTAACAGACATAGTAAATTCATCTTTTGAGAGTGTTGTATTTCCAAATAATCTAAAAACTGCAAAAGTAACACCTTTGCATACGATGGGTGCAGAAGTTATATTGCTAATAATAGACCACTTCCAGTTTTGTCAGGCCTCAGCAAAATTATGGAAAATATGTTCCTTAGATGATTAAGTTTTCTTAAATAAAGAGAGGCTGATAAGTGACTCCCAACATGGTTTCAGAGCTGGAAAGCCAACTCAGTCATCAATTTTTCCCTTCTTAAATGAAGTATTAAAAGCAGTGGATGAAAACAGCATGTATCTGGGATATTTCTGGATGTAAGTAAAGCCTTTGATGTGATTGACCATGGCATTCTCTTGCGTAAATTCAGTAATTATAGAATTATAGGCCAGTCTGAAAAGTGGATCCAGTCATACCTCATAAATCATCAGCAGATTGCAGAAATAAAAAGCAAAGATAGTGAAAGACAAAAAAATTCTAGTTTTTACAGTGATGGGCAGAAAAATCAAGTATGGAGTCCCACAAGGGTCAGTTCTAGGACCTGTCCTATTTATGCTGTACGTAAATGACTTGGCTAGTAAAATACATATGGAGTGTATCATTCTGGAGCTATGTTACATAACTATATGCCTTCTTATCTAAAACGCATACGAACATAAATGCACTGTACTGTTTGCAGGTGACACCAATATTCTAATTGAATCACAGAATGAGGAAAATCTGCAGGAGGCTGCAGTATCAGTTATGCATATTTTAACACACTGGTTCAAGACAAATAGGCTCATCATAAATTCTGAAAAAACTGTGGCAGTTAACTTTCATAGCACACAAAACCTCCATCCTGCAAACCCGGTTTTCATTATCGAAGGAAAAAATGTGTTGAAGGTCAGTCATACTAAATTTCTAGGCGTACATGTTCAGGGAGATCTGAAGTGGGAGATACACCTAAACAATTTAAATAAGATACTGAATTCACTAGCATATGCTGCTAGGATCCTCACTCGAAATACAAGCTGCTCGTCAGTGCTGACAAAGTATCATTGCAGTATACAGTTGCTACTTAAGTACGGGAATTTTTTTTGGGTTAATGCTACAAATACTACAAAAACATTTAAAATACAGGAAAAAATTATCACGGTGATAAAAAAGGCTAAATCGAAGGATTCCTGTAGAACCCTTTTTAAAACTCTGAAAATATTGCCACTGCCTTGCTTATATATATATATGAATTACTAATTTTCACAAAAGGGGGCATTTTAAAAAAGAAAAATCTCTTCAAACACAACTATGATATACACACACATGAAACTAGACAGAAGATGAACCTACACAGGAACACAGTAAATACAAACTTATGCAAACAAGGAGTGTATCATTCTGGAGCTATGTTATATAACCATAAGCATTCTTACCTAAAATGCATACCAACATTAAATGCATTTAAAATAAAGTTAAAAAAGTTCTTGCTTGACCACTGCTTCTATTCTTTGTCTGAGTTTACGGAACATCATATAAGTAAACCTCGTTGACCAAATTTCACTAATTGTCACTTCGTAATATAGTTTACATTGTGCTTATCATGTCATCTCACTTAATAACTGCTATTATCACATGTAGAAGCAATGTAGTACACCAACCTAGATTATTATGACATCTTGGGTTGTCGGGTGTTCTGCCGGATATCAGCATCGTACTTGCACGATATTTCGGTCACGTAGCTCGAGACCTTCATCAGGTGCGACCTGTATTTTTATTATGTCAACAATGTAGACAAATGACTACTGTATTGTAAACTAACTAGGTTTACCACTATCCTATATCACAAGTAGAAACAATGTACGAAACTGATTCTTGGACCGATAAATAAATAAATAAATAAATATCTGTAGCAGATGCATTAGTAAAGCAATTCAGAAATGTCAGTAAAATGCTGCATAGTGAGTACAAGTGTTAATTAAATTAACTGGATGAGCCGCATAATCATAGTAACAATAAGGAAGTCCTCTTATATTAACACATTGAAACTTTTCTGCTGCATATCTTTCACAAATTGAACATAATGCAACAGATTCTTTAATTTAAACAAATACGAGGTTAAGTCAGTTATTATCCACAAAGTAGTTATAAAATTTTATTGTAACCAAATAGGAAACTTACCAAAAGATCATTTTTGACATAGTCTCCTTGAGTTTCAACTCACTTGGTCCCTTGTTGTACAAGCTTCCTGATACCCTCATAAAAGAAGGTTCTCAGTTGAACTGTGAACTAGGAATGCACCGCTTCTTTCACTGATTCATCTGAGGCAAATCAACAGCCCTTTAATGCCTGTTTGAGTGAACCAAACAAGTGATAGTGAGAAGGGGCAAGATTGGGACTATATGGAGGATGATCCAGTACTTCAGATGTGAGTTTCTGGAGTGTTTCAACAGTGTGGGCAGCAGTATACAGACGGGCACTGTCGTTCAACAACACAACACCTTTTGACAGCAATACTCAGCGATTGCTTCGAATTGCAGACTTTAGCCTAGCAGTAAGCATCTAACTGTAATGTACAATGTTTATTGTTATGCCCCTTTAATAATGTTCCAGTACTGGGCCTTGTGCGTCCCAAAAAACTGTAAGCATCAGTTTTCCTGTGGACAGTTGGGTCTTGAACTTTATTTGGATGTTTCCATTCCATACTCTGCCATTTACTGCCAACATTTGTTGTTAATTCCACACAATAAACTCTGTTCCAACAAGTCACAATGAATTTATCACGAAAAATGAAACGCAACCTAACTAACTTCTCACTACATACTATGTGCTCATACAGCACAACACACTGAAACATTTTATGAAATAAGAGCAGTAAAATGCAAATTAATTAACTTTTGATTTCATGCTAATGAAGATCCTGTACTAAGCTTGCAAATTCTGAAACTATAATCTGATCAAATTACATAAATGCTCTGTAACACTTCCATTATTATCTACTGACAAAGAATGTATTTACTTAGCCAAAATATCTCTGAATCTCTTACTAATCAAATAAATTGAAACTGAGTACCAAATGCTTCCAAACTGACTAAGACTAGATAATGCTTACACAAATAAAATGACTCAGTCACACAGAACATATTCCTAATGCCAGCTATGTCATGCTTTAACTAGAAGTGTAATGATTAAACATTATAATAGGGAGTCAACTTTGGGTGCTACATGTTAGTGTTTCATTCCTCAAACATACCCCGCATACGCAAAGAAACTGGTACATCTTCCTACTACAGTGTAAGGCCCCCCATGAGCATGCAGAAGTGCTGCAACATGACATGGCATGGACTCAACTAATGTCTGAAGCAGTGCTGGAGGGAAATGATACCATGAATCCTGCAGGGCTGTCCAAAAATCCATAAGATACGAGGGGGTGGAGATCTCTTCTGAACAGCATGTTGCAAGGCATCCCAGATATGCTCAATAATGCTCATGTCTGGTGAGTTTGGTGGCCAGCAGAAGTGTTTAAACCCAGAAGAGTGTTCCTGGAGCCACTCTGTAGCAATTCTGGACATGTTGGATGTTGCATTGTCCTTTTGGAATGCCCAGGTCCATCACAATGCACAGAATGGATGCAGATGATCAGACAGGATGTTTACATACGTGTCACCTGTCATAGTCGTATCTAGATGTATCAGAGATCACATATCACTCCAACTACACACACCACACACTATTACAGATCCTCCACTGGCTTGAACAGTCCCCTGCTGACATGTAGGTCCATGGAGTCATAAGGTTACCTCCATACCCATACACATCCATCCACTCTATACAATTTCAAATGAGACTTGTCTGACCAGGCAACATGTTTCTAGCCATCAGGAGTCCAGTGTCGGTGATGCTGGGCCCAGGCAAGGCATAAAGCTTTGTGTCATGCAGTCATCAAGGGTACACGAGTGGGCCTTCAGCTCTGAAAGCCTATATCGATGATGTTTCAATAAATGGTTCACATGCTGACGCTTTTTGATGGCCAAGCATTGAAAAATCTGCAGCAATTTGCGGAAATGTTGCACTTCTGTCATGCTGAACAATTCTCTTCCATCATCATTGGTCCCATTCTTTCAGGTGGCAACAGCAATGTCAGAGATTTAATGTTTTACCAGATTCCTGTTATTCACAGTACACTCATGAAATGGTCGTGTGGGAAAATCCCCACTTCATTGCTACCTCAGAGATGCTGTGTCCAATTGCTCTTGAACCAACTGTAACACCATGTTCAAACTCACTTAAATCGTGATAACCTGCCATTGTAGCAGCAGCAACCGATCTAACAACTGTGCCAGACACTTGTTGTCTTATATATGCATTGCCAACCACAGTGCTATATTCTGCCCATTTACATATCTCTGTATTTGAATATGCATGCCTATACCAGTTTCTTTGGTTCTTCAGTGTAATATACACAAAGATAAAGTATTTGAGTTTCAAATCCTGTCCGTGATGTGCTACACAATTCATTGAATCTCCACAATTTGTGATGACATTCCCTACCATCAATCATTAGCTTAGTGTACTAGAACACATTTCACTGACTATTGATTATTATGAACATTGTTTAATTATTAGTTCATGGAGACATCATAGTGCAATCTAGCCTTTAATGTTAATCACTATGCACCAAGGTGAACCATATAGCAAATCTACAAGTGTCTGATGGATGAGTCCATTTACAAAATTATCCTCCCCAGCAGCATAACACAAAGCTTTCTCAACATAATCTCTTTCATCATATCAAAAAATCAGTAATTTATTCCAGTAAAACGTTGATGAAGCTTCCTATATCAGCTACTATATATCATAATCATTAATTTCCCAACATTTTTAGCATTAATACTGTATAGTGCTATTAATAAGTGCAACTTACCACATCTTTCAGCAAGTATTATGAAAATAGAAAATAGTAAATCCATTTTGTGGAAAAAGACATAAAGAAAAGTAAAATTATTAATCATTCTGAACACAGTTTCAATCCTACTACTAAATAACTGAAAGTATAAAATAAACAAAGTCCAACGTAGTCCTCAGTGTTCACATTACATTATATCTCCTAACACAAAACAATCAAAAGCATCAAACAGTGATGACATAATCTCAATATAAATTCCAAACATAAACATTGTCAGTGGCCAAAGTTACAGTCAATACTGAAAATGGGATTAAAAAATAATGTTGTTCCTTCATGAAGGCAAACTTCTGTGAATTGCTATTGGTCTTGCACTTCATTTATTCTACCTGGTGGTCTCCATGGCTTCTCTTTTTGTACATTCTTGTGGAACCTTTCCAACAATAATGAACATGTTTGTGTCTCTAAACTTTATTATCAATTTTCCTTCAAATCTACTTTCGAACTACTTGACCTTTTAGTACAAGCAAATACAGTTCTGTATTTACAAAACACTGTTACTCTTTCACTTGAAACAAATGATAGCTCAAAACCAATCAATACAGTACCTTGTAAGTTTTGGACAGAACAAGAAGTAGGTGTGTCAAAGTTACACAGTTTATCTACGGATTCAAGTGTCTTGCCTAAGTCTACATTGTGCTCTGTGTTACTACAGACTCATGTTTCATTGTTTTTAAACTATTTGCAGCATATATTTGTATATGCCTTCCAATATATTTGTATATGCCTTCCACCAGTCAAGCTGTAAACACTCATAAAATTCTAGTAAATCCACATGTAGTATCATTTTTGAGTTTCATGCACTGAGTGTACTCCCTCCCCACTGTGCAACAGGTTTAAAAACTTTTTTGTACAGCACTGGAAAATTGACTGATTCAGACAGCCTAGTTACAACACTTTCAATGTCATCTCTTTCACTCAAAATGTTTGTTTCTAAATTATCACTGCATGGAATAATTAGATTGTCATTGGCTTCAACTGATGCATGACTATTCTCTACGTTAGTCACAGTACTTTGTTCATTTTCTAAAACTGAATCTGCATATTCACATGAATGTTCCAGTCAGATTTGAGAGTTAGCTCATGAAATTCAGACTTAATTTGTGAAATTTGAGCATCATTTAAAGATGTAGATTTCTCCACTTCCAAAATTTTCAAATATAATGTCTTCCTAATCTTTAGTTAGATATTCAACTTTTAATACTGGAAAACATGTAATCTCATCGTCATTGTCATCTATGTCACTGAAAATATAGAGTTGTATACTGTCATCACACAAGCTACTTTGTCATTACTAGGCCCATTAAAATTTTTGGCAGTACCCTAGTAATATCATTTAGTTCATTGTGAAAGTCAAGATATGCCTGATCAGTTTCTTGTTCTACCTCAGATTTATCGGTAATCAGAATTCCATGTGTTTCTCATGCATCTTATGCAAGATGAACACTGTTTACATTGCCACTTGTCAAATCACCTCCTGCCTGCAAAATTTGAATCATTGGTTCACTATTTAACTGAACTGTTTCATTATTCAGATAATTTATGACCAAGTTCATCACATATTCCATCTATTTTGATACTCTGTCCCCTTACATCATTAACAACATGCGCCTTAAGCCAGTCTAGAAATTCTTGAAATAATCAACACCCTGACATTGAATAGCTTTCTGTTTCTTTTTATGTTAGCCCAAACTTGTCCCTTTCCTTTGTTCTCTGCCCCAGACTATAGTCTGATTTTGACATTTTTTGGTTTACTAATAGTCTGAAATATCGCAAAAATGTTCCATCACAAACAATGTTTCTCCATAGCACCCACAAAAGTAAAATAAAAGTTTTGTACTATACTCTTCTGTTTTGGTGTTCCATGTCTATTGTGTTTGCTATTGCACTTTCTCATTCCAGATTTTCATTCCAGTGTTTGATAACAGCAGGCAACAAGCTTCAGTTTATTTCAAAACCATCACTCAGTTTTACATTTGTTACACCCTTCTAGGTCCTCAGTGCTGTGTATGACTTAGATTTTTGAGAAATATGATATGTGATATGAATACACATGAAACTTACAAGAGGTTAATACAACCAACTTGAAAGAAATTAATATGACCATCCTGACTAGTTTCAGTGGATTCCAGCTCCTTGATCATGCTGTAATGCAACATAATCTTTCATTCCTCTATAATAAATGTATTTTTGTTCTTAACAGTAAAAAATTATATAAACTTGCTGCAATTTTAAACTTGACAGAATGTTAACAGTCTGTATGGGTGGTGTATCACGTTTGTTGTACAGGAATTCTTCCCAAGAATTTGATTTGGATCAAAAGCCTATTCAGTGTGCTACATGGATTAAGTAACAGATATGCCTTTATACTTTTCATTACATTTTTATTGTACAAAGTGACACAAGTGGTCTGTCACAAATCCTCTGATCAACAAAGCTCTCTAGTGGTCAACTCCCATCTTTACATAGGACTTTGAACAAATGCTCCATTGTTAACAGTACAATTTTTGATAACATAATTAAAAATCATTACAGTAAGTTGTTTCAACATATGTGCAAAATTGTTTCAAACACTCTTATTACTTTCAAATGTGCAATTCAGCCAAAAAATAATGTTAGTACACATGTTTACATCAAATATGCAGAACAAACAATGAATTTTATAGTTTCTTTAATTATTTGAATGTAAAATGAAGCATAAATCTCCTACCACATATATAATATTGTGGCAGCCACACCACAGAAATGTATGAAGGGTGGAACTGCAGCACAGCCAACATAAGCAAATGCCTGCACTAACGTGGCTAATGTGCACAGCTTTCCCAACCCACACTGGACAGAGCAGATGGGCAGTACAAGCTGGTGAATGCAACGCGACACAAATCTCCTACATTTCTTATTGTGGATCACATGAATCGAGTTAACATGGCTCCCCATAAACAAGTATGCAAAATCTTGCACACTCACTCATTTCATGGCACACATCCATTCCTTTCACAGTGCTTTTTCTCCCATCTGCAAGAGTCATGACGCATGATGGTTCGCGCCAAAAACTGAACTTTTGGAGACATGGTCATTGTCTCGTGTGGTCCATGGGGTTTCACCATGGCTCATCATCAGAGTATATATTCTCCAGGATCATTGATCAAGCAGTACCACCAGTGCAACAGTCCTGTATGGACAGACATTAATGATAAGCATTGCTCTTACCATCTTGCAATGTGTGGAAAAATAAATGTGTGTCACCAACAAAAATTATCCTCCTCATTTCCTGTCAACAAGCCTCTTACTTGAGCACAGTGTATGGGCGCAGCAGTAAAGCCAGTTCACTGCATGTTTATGACTGAAAGCAGTGATAACCACGTCTCTGCATCACTGGTGACCCCGACGTGATCTGAGGCTAACACTTGGTAATGAACATTCATTGGTATGAGTGACATGGAACTGTGAGTTGACTGGCACCTGAACAGTATTCCATAGTGAAAAATTACTGAGGTTTTTGGATGAACATGTTTTTTGTGTTTCTTTTTGTGTTTGTATGCTTCACTTGTGAACTGCCTAGTGTTATTTTTTGTGCTTTTTTGTCATGTGTTGTGTTATCTTCATTGTGTGCTTTCTCATTGTGTGAGGACTTAATTAAGATAGCGACTTTATAAAAGCTGCAAAAGATTATCAAAGACCTGTTCACCTGCAGCGAGAGGCTGGAGAGTGAGTTACAAGCATGCCCTACACACATGGACTCTGCACAACTGCAGACATCTCAGCAAAATTTTGGCGTACTAAGTCCCGCCACACCAACACCTACTACAATTGCTGGAGTGGCCACAAGCACTGGACAGGTGTTGGTCAGGCTACCTCCCTTTCGGCCATGTGACCCCATAATGTGGTTCAGCCAAGTGGAGGCAGTCTACATGAGCAACCACATAACCTGCCAACTTGCAAAATGTGGGCATATAGTGAGCCAGCTTGACCAAATATATGCAGCCAAAGTGCGGGATATAATCACCACCTCATTGATGCAGTCATCATATAAATGCCTCAAGGAAGAGCTGACTCAGTCGATCTCATCATCAGAGGAACAAGGGGAGCACCAACTACTGTGACGAGAGGAATGCAACGACCTGTGGCCCGCACAGTTCCTGCACCACTTGCAGAGTACCACACAGTCTGACTTGGTGCCGGGCTCGTTGTTATGCATTATCTGGGTGTGCAGCCTACCAGCTCAGGTGCAGGCAGTGATAACAGAACAGACAGAGATGCTGTTGGATGCTGCTGCAAACTTGGCCGACTGGGTGCACAATGCACTGGCGATGGTGCCGAATGCCACAGCCGCAGCAGCTTATGACACTTTTCCCCCACCTCCATGGCAGCGTGACCCACTGCAGCCACCACCTCAGACACTGACCTGCCCCAGCTAGTGCATAACTTGGATGCAAAGGTGGCAGCTCTTGTCACTCAAGTTGACTAGTTGGTGCATTCAAGGGCGGAGGGCAGCAGGCACCACAGTGGCAGCTGACCCATCCACTGATGAACCGCCTCATGCAACTGACAGTCCAGCACCAGCCATTCCAACAGTACTCCATGGATAGCAAAGCAGCTGGCTAGCAACTTCTGCTGGTACCATGCATGCTTTGTCAATGAAGCAACAAAGTGTCATCCTCCCTGCATGCTCCCATATGCCAACTGCAACTGGGCCGACACACACCTGGCTGCAATTCAGGATCAAGATGTCTCTTCACAGCATAATAAGTGGGCAGCGTGAAGTACCTTGTTAACACAGGTTCAGACCTTGCAATATTCCCCTGTTCTATATCAGGAGACCACAGGCAGGCTGAGGCACTCTCCCTCACAGGCAGTGAACAATTTGGCCATTAAAACTTGCGGCATACACAACAGCAATTTAGACCTAGGACTACACCACACATACTCATGGATGTTTTCTGTGGCCGATGTCAATGAGCTGATCCTGGGTGCAGACTTTCTTGGCCACTATAGGTTGCTAGCCAACATAACAAACAGCCAGCTCATTGACACAACAACAAATTTAAAGATAGTCGGACAGTACTGACAGGCCACATTCTACAGTATAAAACCTGTGAAGTGCCCTAGACCTTATGCTGACATCCTCGAAACATTTCCTGACCTCACTTGACCAGCTCGTGCACCAAAGGACATTAAACATTCGATGTTGCACGACATACCAACCGCATCCCGCCCTCCCATATCAAGCCACCCACATCAACTCACGCAAAACAGACTTGCAGTAGCAAAGGTAGATTTTGAGGTCATGCTGTGGGAAGGCGTCGTTTGACTGTAAAGCAGCCCGTGGTCATTGGTGCTACATTTTGTCCCAACAAAAGACAATTCATGGTGCCCATGTGTGGAGCATCATGCCCTTAATACACAAATAATGCCAGACAGATCAGACCCCACACCTTCAAGACTTCAGCCACACACTGGCAGGCTGTGCATTATTTAGTAAGATCAATTGCTCAAAGGCATACACCCAAATTCCAGTGGCACCTGAAGTCATTGAGAAAACAGTTATTGTAACATCCTTTGGGTTTTTTGAAAGCCTGTCTGTGACGTTTGGTCTTTGGAATGCTGCCCAGATCTGGCAGCAGTCCCTGGATGGCATATTGTCAGGATAACCATTTTGTTTTGCATACCTCAACAACGACCTACTGCAGTCCAAGTTGCTCAAGCTCCACTGCCACCACCTAACCATCATCTTTCAGCACCTGAGTGAAGTGTGCATTCAGTGTGATGGAAAACAAGTTCCATGGGCACTTAATTACCCCTTCCAGATTGACACCACTGCCGGAGAAAGTGCAAGTCATTCTAAACAGGCTGCACCCTCAGATGCACAAGAAATTGCACCATTACCACAGCATGTCAAACTTGCTCTGTCCAATGCTGCAGCCATGTAAAAGCCCATGACTAAGGCACCCCACAGTCCCAACTCAAAAGGGAAGACCCCTGTTAATTGGACGGACACAGTGGAACAGAGCTCCACAGGCTCAGGACAAAATCTCACAGAAGGAACACAGCTGGCGCACCCGGACACTGTGCGATCTTAGTGGTGGATGCCAGCCAGACCGACGTCAGCACGGCATTACAACAGCACCTTGATGGGACCTGACACATGCTCGCATTTTTCTCTAAGAAGGTATCTGAATCGCAATGTGCTTGGAGCGCTTATCGCTGAGAGTTGCTTCCGGTATATGGGGCAGTAAAATACTTCCACCCGTCAGTAGTAGCCCGACAATTTGTCATTTTCACTGCCCACTAACTGATTACTCAAGCATTTCACAACAGTCACGTTGCTCACTGTGTCATCTCCAGCATTTAGAGTACAGGTTGCAATTTACTACTGACATCCATCATATTTTGGGGATAGACAACGTAGTTGCTAATTGTTTGACCTGAGCGTGTGCCATTATATCATCCTTGTGAAAACTTTGAGGACATTGGCAAAGTACAGGAGAAAGATGAAGAACTGCACAGTTTCTGTCACGCCACCTCCAGCAGCTTGCAACAGGCCTGGTGCCTGAAAATTTGGTGTGACATCTCAACCGGTGCGCACTGACTGTTCCTCCCAGAGAAATTACGGTGCAGTGCCCTCAACTGTGTGCACATGCTGTGATACCCTGGCACCAACAGCATTTTGATCCTCATTGCTGTGCGTTTTATCTGGCGCAGGCTTTGGAAGGACTGCTGCGAATGGGCATGCTCTCATATGCCATGTCAGCTTGCCATAAGTTTGGAGGCACACCCATGCACCTGTGGGCACCTTCCCCAATGTAACAAGTCAATTTGCACACGTCCATGTGGACCTCATTGGCCTGCTCTCTCCCTCTCTTAAGGCAAGTGATATCTTATAAGTATAGTGGACTGCTTCACTCACTGGCTGTGGCAACACCCATGATGGACTTCACTGCCAAGACTGTTGCCACCACATTCATTGACACCTGGGTGGCATGCTTTGGATGTCCCAGTAATGTGACAACTGACCACAGCTGCCAATTTCACTGTGCATTATTCATGCATGTCGACAGACAGTGTGTCATTCTATTACACAGGACAACACGCTACCATCTGGCGTCAAATGGCATGGTTGAACGGCTCCACAGGACTCTGGAAGCTGCCCTAACTTTCCATGACACCTCATGACCTGTGGAACTCCCACTGGTGCTGCTCGGCCTGCAATAATGCCAAAGGAGGAGATCGATGTGGCCCTTGCCGATCTCGTTTATGGACAGCCTCTGACAAGACTGGGTGATTTTGTAGAAGTATCACCCCTACATGGAGCCATGGCACCCACTCTGGTAAAATGCCTGTGCACTCAAATGGCTGGCCTCCGAGAGCACAAGCCGATGCAGCACGGCACAGGGAAGGTATTTGTGCACACCAACTTGCAGCGCTGCATGCGGGTTATGTTGTGTTATGACGCAGTACAGTCACCCCTCTAGCTGCCCTGCTCTGGACTACACCATGTGATCAACCAACGGAAAAAATGCTGGACATTGAGTGCAACATGAAGCAGTCTACAGTCTCAACCAACCATGTCAAGCCAGCTTACAACTTGCCTGCTCCAGCAGCCACAAACTTTTTAGACCCAGAGGAAGATCTGACAGCAGTCAACACTATTTCCACCAGCAGTCAGACAGATCCCGCTCCTGTAGCCACTGGTGATGCACAGCAGCAGCCTGCTGTCATTGCGGCACCACATGCACCTCCCATCACACCACCCAGGTAGCCAGTGCTGCCGCCTGGACCACACCCAACATAGGTGCACTGTTCACCCCCACCACATGCACCAGCCACCGCCTCTGATTCAAATGTTTGTGCTGTAGAGACCCCGTCTCCAGCTGAACACACATTCAGCCGGTAGCTCCAGTTGAGCTCCAGACAATGCCTCCCCTGTCTGTCACAGTTCCTGGACCTTTGTTTGCACCCCTGTGCTTCCGCTGCATTGGATGTTGAGGCCAGAGTGGCATTTGTGCCAGCTACTGTATTTGCGTTGTCATTGAGCTCCACACATCACCCACACTACCACCGGACTTGTCCTTAGCAGCTCTAGGACCTGCATTCAAGTCGTGAAGACACCATACTCATGTATACTCTCTGGGCCTCCACTGTCTCGAATGTTGAGGCTGGATCAAGAAATGCACTGTGCTCCTGCAACTGAGTCAGTCGATGAACTTGCGGAACATGCAAGTGTGAACACTTGTACTTGTCATTCTTGATGTCACTCTAAACAATTTAAAAAGTGAAATTTGTTCTACTGAAGTGCATTAACTGTAGCATTAGTGAACACTCTGGATCATTATTAAGATATCAGTGCACTGGCCTTTGAGACATCTTCCCAGCTGACTTGCAGCCACGTGCACTTTCCTACGGAAGGTTCCTAGCCAGTGCATGCTGCTGGCACTATCACTAGCTGACCATGCGAGGACAAGCCCAACAACACCAGTCTGGCGTGCTGACATTATGGCCACCATCCTTTAACTGCTGAGTGACCGACTGCAGCCATGCCCACACTGTCACCATGCAGTGTACGAACTTAAACAAATGAGTGCTACAGATTGATCGCCGTATTTTTTCGTGGCTATGGAGCTCTGACCTCCGGGAGAAGAGCAGAGCTGCAGCACAGTTGACACAACCAAATGGTGCCAGGCATTCGCACAGCCCAAGCATGCAGCTTTCCTGTTACACCAAATTTTGGCAATGGTGTATCATGCACAGGCCCAGGTGGGACAAAGCAGGCAGGCAGTGTGAGCTCGTCAAAGCGATGCAACTCATGTCTCCAACCGTTCTCACCATCACTGATCTTTCTCGCCATAAACCACGAGGGTCAAGTTAACGTGATTCCCCACAAACATGTATGTGAAATCTTGCACATTTGCTCATTTCACGACATGCATCCATTCATTTTGTAGAGCTTTTTCTCCCACCCATGAAAGTCATGACGATCCACAGATCACGCCAAAAACTGAACTTTTGGAGACACAGCCTTTGTCTTACATGATCTACATGGTCGTGCCACGGCTCATCACCAGAGTGTATACCCTCCAGGATCGGTGATTGAACCATACTGCCAGTGCAATGAATCTGTATGTATGGACTTTAATGGTAAATGTTGTTTGTACTATCTTTTAAGGTATGGAAAAACAAATGTGAGTCACCGACAAAAATGACCCTCAACATTTCCCATCACAAAGCCTCTCCCTAGAGCATAGTGCTTGGATGCAACAATAGAACCAGTTCACTGTATGTTTATGACCGTAAGCAGTGACAACCAAGTCCACACTTCAATATATATTTGAATAGAGCTTTTTAATAGTGTTAACAATAATGCTGCCTTTACACAAAGGGCATCATTTGAAGATTTGTTGTTGTGTTTTGGGTTGCATAATAGCAAAAATTGTCATAATTATTTAGAAACTTAGTGACTTCTGTCTTCGTAGTATCTCAAAATTGTTAACATATTTGTTGGTCGTGGAACAAACTGACAATTCCAAAAAAAATGGATAGTTTTTTTCTACTTTTAATTGTATCCATCAGCAGTACTTTCAGTTTCACCTCCTGAAAGTAATCATTTGCCATCCATTCTGTCTCCTTGCAGTTGTTAAATTTTCTTAGGTGACTTCTCAATTTCATACAACTTGACTTTTTGTGTATACATATGTTAAAACTAAATCCACAGATTTTCATCTGATGGTGTGGTGTTATTTCAGAACCAGCAAGTGTGTGATGTACAGGTGTTGGACATACCATGGCTGCCTAAACGTGAAGTTACACAAGTAAATTGCATTCCAATAAATTCAAGTCGGAAAAAGAGAGGTAAGTGAAGTGTTCTGAGGAACAAATTATGTTATCTAGTAGCAGTGAGTATAAGAGGATTGTTCTTTGCCTCACAATGTTTACCATGTTTACTGAAGTATAAGATGCACTGAACGAGATGAGCAAGTTTTATGCTCCTGTAAAATAAGTTATTTAGATTATAATAACATTTAGTTTGGTACAGATTGCTCAGTAAATGTGAGTACATGTAGGAATATGTTTTTTAAATCTGATTATTAAATATTTCATTTTCTTCACTTATTATCACAAAAACCACAAACAGACAGTAAAGTCAGGTTATTGTAAAACTTTTATTTTTTCTTCCCCACAGTAGACGTAGAGAATCTCATATATGCACTAGCAGTTTGTCTATATACAGTTGTGTATAGGCTAAATGTTTGTATATGAATTTTCTTGTTTGGCTTATTCTTACTAAAGTATTATTTTAACTGTAAGTGAAAGGTGCCTGACTTGTAGAATTGTTAGTTTTGGGATTTGGTGTGATGGGTGCTGTAGTTTTTTTTCCCCACTGGGATGACTGTAGTGCCATGGGACAACAATCAATTGACAACCAATGTGCAGTATATTGTCTACATAATTCAGACACACTATCCAGTGAAATACATAAGACAACTGTCCATGTGAAATATGTTTAACTACTCACAAAGAGCTCTTCTTATGGGGCAGCCGCAACTGTAGAAGTCCATTTTAAAAAGTGAAGAAACCACTGGACAGTTGCATCATCCACAATCCTTTATTACATACACAGTGTTTTCGGAACACTTAAAAGTTACATTATCTTGTGTAAAAAATAGAATCACTTAATCATCTGAGGTCATCCTCATCCCAAAATCATCATGAAACCAAAGGTTCCATGTGAAAAGAGTAAAAGGTAACTTTAAGTGTTCCACAACTTGTCATTTACCCAATAAAAGAGAGTGGATTAAGCCACTGACCTGCAGTTTCTCATCTTTCAAATTTACCTACTCAATAGTCTAATAGATATATGTAGTTATAAAAGATTTTTTTTACAAACAAATTAAAATATAAACCCATATGTACCAAGAAGTATCTTGCTTCTTTCTGCCATTTTCTCTTTAGATATATTTAATTTCACGTGGATGCAAGACAGCACTTTCAGCATTGCAAAGAGAATCAGCAGATCTGACAATATTACGAGAGATGTTTCATAGACAATGCACACTAATTTCTTGTTTACTTACAGGTTTATTTTTTTTATTTTCTGTTTATTTATTTTTTAATTATCTCTTAACAGTCCTTCAAAATGATCTCCCTGCTTCTCTATGACTGAATCTCAACATCTCAGAAGCTTTTATTATTTCATCGATAATGCCACTTCTGTTCACCTGTTGAATAGCTCAGGTAATGGTGGTAGAAAGTGCTTCCAGCGAAAGATAATTATGTCGGTGTATACATTTTTTCAACTATGGGAACATTGAAGTCTGGTGGACTTGTATTCAGGTTTTGGGGAAGATGTGGTGACACTTCCGATCCATATTCAAGCAGTTTTTAGTCTATAATATTGCCGATATGTGGGTAAGCATTGTCATGGAGAATGAGTGGCTCAGCCTTGAGCAACTGAGGTTGGGTTTTGTGTAGTTTTCTGTGCACAGTTTGTATAAAGTTACAATAACACACTGCTGTCAGACTTGTTCCACATGGGACTCTATTTGTTATGATGATTCCTTGGTGATAGTAACCAAAAATCATCATTTGCTTGAGCATGTTGAAATTTTTTTGGACATGGAGAATTAAGCCCTCCACTCATTGGACTGTGATTTCAACGCTGGTTGAAGTCTCTAACTCATGTTTCATCTATAGTGACAATTCAACACAAGAGTCCTTGACCTTCATGGTCAAATCATTGTTTGAGCAAGATTGCAATGTCCAGGCATTTCTGCTTCTCTTCAGCAGTCAATCAGTATGGAACTTATCCTGCAGAAATTCTTCTCTACTTGAAATCATTTGTCAGAATATAGAATACTGATGTTGGGGGAATTCCCATGGCTTCAGGAAGTTCCTCAGAAACCATAAAACATTAACAAACACATTTTTTTTTCAAATTTCAGTTATTAACTATAGTGATCAGATTTTTCTCTATGAAACATTATTAGTGGAGGTGTTCAGGCCAGCACCCGCAGCTACACTGGCAAAGTTGATTGCTGTATTGTGGCACAAAAAAAGTTCATCTTTACATGAAATTGTGATGGTTCGCAATTAATTAGCCCACTGAAGGTTATTTACTCTTCAGTAGTTAATTTAAGTGAGTCCATTACATGATTTATTAAGTTTAACAATAAATCACTCATATGAGAATTACCTTTCACAGTACTTGTTCGCAACACAGTCCAATTACACTATTAATTAATTTAAGTTACAGAATCTTCTTGAAAGCAATGAAACATTAGAGTTCAGTTAAACACTGGCGTTTGCTGGTGCATTTAATTTTTGCATATAGAGTGCACATAATTGTGAGGTGAGTCAACAACAAGAGCACATCTGACTCAGATTTTACTTGTTAGCTCTCAAATTAAGAACTGTCAGTTTTTGGTGATGTCCAACAGCTCATGCATGGGTGAAGAACAGACTGTTACTTTGAAAAGTACATAATGCTTTAAAATTTGACTAGGTTGGAATTTACTATTTTTGATGAACTATTAGAACTAAGGTGATTTATGCTTTTATAAAATGTTACTAGTCAGAAATCTATAAAATTACAGCAAACTACTGTCTTTATGCAATTTGAGTCACCTTCTTTATATGTATAAGTGTGATCGCAAATTACAGGAAATTACATGAAAGTATTAATTAATGAGTTAATCAGTGCTGTATATCATTTTGTATAGGTAAGTTAAGGTAACAAAAGTATGTGGTCAAAGTGCAGAATTTAACAGTGCTTCTCATGAAAATATGCATTGAAAAAGGGGCTGCTCATGAACTTCAAAGTTCAGTTACTGTTGAAGATAATTAGCTTTAGGTAATTTAAAATCCATTACTGAAAAGTGGGAATGTTTAACTTTTGATTGGTGTATATCACTTTTCCAAACTATGTTGATTAGCTCATGAAGTTTTGCATGTAGCAAAGTATATTGCAGTCAGTTATAAGTTTTAATTATGAGAGTTGTAATGACAACTAATTACACCAATGGGATCAGAGCAGCAAAAATAATAATCTGAATAATAAATTCCATTGAAATCCAGTCTAAAGAAGAACTTCAGATTTTCATGCAGGTGTTACTCGCCAATAGTTAAATATATTGAAAATAAGATAATAATTAGAAATAATTGTTTATTTATGGGAGAAGGAAAACATAATAAATAGGAAAAATCCACTTGTTGTGGCACCTCCCAGCCCCAAGCCCTTCTTCTCTCATACACTTTCATCCATGTCAGTTTTCTCTACTAATTGTGATACACATTGTATACAAATCTTGCACTTGGTTGTCCCTGGCACCCCTCTTGGCTTGGCGCCCTAAATGGTTCCTACAAATTGTGATATGTGCTGTATAGAAATCTTATAGTTGTGGTGCCTCTGACACTCCACTCAGCTTGGTGCCCCAAATGGCATCTTATCTCACTTGTGCCTTAAACTGGCTCTAAATCTGCCCCGTCTTTGTTGCAGTTCTCATAATTCTTGCTCTCTACTCTTCTTCCTAAATTCCCTTCATACACATCTAGGTTTGCCACAATTCTGACAAACTACTTTTGATGAAGTGTTCCCCAGGTGTCCTTCTCTAATACCTTCCTCCTTCTCCTCCTCCTCCTCCTCCTCCTCTTCCTTCCCGTACTTCCTCCACCACCTGCCCCCCATCTAAATCTCTACTCTCCCAATCTCTTGCTCTTACAGATTGGCTATCCCTGTGCATATCCACAAATTCCACAGCCTGGCTCTCCAGAACTACCTAGTCTAATTGAGCCAACATCTTGCAGACCTGACAAAATACTGCTCTCTGACTATTCTCAGGGCTTAGCCACTGTAAAATATGGCTTACTACTTGCTCCTTGGTGTGCGGAGGTTTCAATGCCACCACTTTCCTTCTAACTTGCTGAACACAGTTTATTAATATTCACAGCCAGACTGATGATAAAGTAGCCCCTGCAGGCCTTTCCAAGTATTATTTTCCTCTTTGGTGTGCTATACTTCATCATTTACATTATTCTTCACATTTACCTCAACTGATCTTAAAGCATTTAAATCACCCAGTTCCATGGTCTGAGCTCTATTCTGAAACCTATCATAAAATACAAAAATTCAGCTATATGACCCACTGAATTCAATGATGAATGACAACACTGTTTCAAAAAATCCTGTGGTTCTGCAACTTTGTGAACAGAGTATCAATGATTGTTTAGCCAGCCTCTCTATTACGAACACTCGAATTAACTTCACTACCGAAGTTACTCATTTTTCTATTATGGGTCTGAAACCATTCATTAATAGTGTTGCTATAGGTTTCTAAAAATTGTTCCTGATTCTTGTCCACATCCACTAGGTCACTCATTCTGTCAACATAGTGATCCAAATGGGCCTGAAATCTTCATATTTGACTGAGAGTATCCTCACATTCCAACAGATCTAATATTTCTTTAAATGTGTCATGAATTAAGACAACAGTCAGATTTATCTCACTGAGCTCAGTAATCTGTTGAACAACCTGCAAATAACTGTTGTTGCATACTTGTTCCATAGCTCCTGGACAGTACCTTTAGGATCTACCTGTCTCCTCCATAATTCATACATTAGTTCCCCTCTTCTCAGGAAAGTTTGATCCTTTACATTGCTAGGCATACTCAAAAATGCCTCAAAGATAAAGTCCTCAGGTTCTTCAAACATGATTAATTTTCTCAGCTGTACCCAGGCAAAAACAATTACATAGCAGTAAGAGTGGACAGTGAAAAAGGTCATAAGCAGAAATGTGTCCTACTTTGTAACATGAAAGAAATGTTCATAGCCTACTGTAAGCATATGACAGTGAATTGGGGTCCCCAAAATTTTGTGAACTGAGGCCAAAGTGATGTATTGCAGTTGATCCTGCTGGTACACACTCAGTGTATTTATGCGTGATACTTTGAAATGCCAAACTGATGTTAGCTTCAACACCTATCAAGAATGAGGACTACAAGAAACTAATCTAGAATACTGTGTGCTGTTTGGAATCAAAACATGTTTGTTTTTAAGTTGTGAGGCCGGTCCATCTGACCAGATTGAAACTACCTTCACATTTTCAGGTACAGTTGACAGTACCTTGCTAATGTAAGCAATTGCACTACTTGAGTCATGGCTTTATCCAGGGCACCATGTGACTTACATTATGACAAACCTGCTTTGCTAGGCTGCTGATTTTGTAACTTATGTTACCTATGTTTTCTAACTCCCACCCTATTTTTAGCTCTTCTTTCTTCTAATAACAGTCATTGCCTATGTTGACTCAGCTGTAGAACCTTTTGTTTCTGCTTCTGCTGGCTTTTTATAGATTCTTCCAGATGCTTCTTCTTAAATTCTTCATATTTTTCTTCACTCTTTAACTTTTCCCTCCTCCTACACTGTCTTTCTGCTGCTGCTAAAGGCATTCTCTTCTTCTAACCTTACAATAGTACAACTGTAGCTCAGATTATGTGACTCACGTTACACATTTAGTTTTCTGTTTTTACAATATTGGTGGAAATTGGGAAATTTTTAGTAATGGTTTTAGTTACACATTCACACTAAGAAGTAAATTACTGATCAAGATAAAGTTATCTCTAATATCTTTCTTGGTATAAAAACTTAATTAGATGAAAGTGACTCATGTTACTTGAAAGTTCGTGCTGTTGTGTTATATTATTTATCCTAACCTATAATTTACCTACTTCAGTTTTATACTCTTTATGCAATACATTAGGGTATGTAATGGTAATATAAATAATGATATGCTAATTCTTACCTGCCAGTTAGTTGAAATGTAGGTCCAAAATCTCCAATAATTCACACTCTCATCATATGAAAAACATATGGCATTATAAAAATTGCTAATAATAATGGAGGGAAAGCAATAATGGGCCACAAACGATTGTTGCAATACACCAAAAAGTCCAGACTTTTCAAAAAATATATAGAAGGTACCAAATTTTAAACTTTTAAGTATTGTAAGTGTGACCTACATTACATGGAATATCCCTTCCATCTCTGGGTCTTTGGTTGACATATGTTTGATGATTTTTCTGATGTTTTGCCAGCACAAGTGGCTGGCACTGTCAAAGTTCCAACATGCTTTGCTGATGGTGGACTGGAGTCGAGCTCACAGGTGCAGCTTATATACAGGGTGTCTCATCTAACTTTGCCACCTCAAATATCTCTGGAGCAACAATAGATATTCAAAAATGGTTTTCACCAGCAGGGGCTTGGGAAACTAAATACTATGCGAAATTTTAAAACGTAAACAAATACTATTTTCAACACAAACTTGTGTATTTTTAAATGGACACCTCCTGTTGTTTTATATGCAATCAATCGCATGAAAAATCACAAAAATAATGGCATTGGTTGCACCACAATATGTCAATTACATCCCGAGAAAAGCAAAGATGACTCTTGAAATAAATTAAGCGCACAGATAGCGCGCATCTTGAGACTCAAGCATGCACCTTATGCTGCCTGTGTCAGGGGCTCACACAATGGGAAGGTATGAACAATCCACAAAACCAAGCAAACCAATGCAAAGTTACATTTTTCATATTGTAAATGTATTTTTATTCTAGCAAAATGACAACTAGAGCTACACTTTAATTCACTTTGCTAAACACATTTACTAGTGCCTTGTCTCCCACAGGAACTGTATTGTTCTGCATTACATCCAGCTTAGAAAATACATCCACATCTTGACCAATGAGACTGTGTCATGTCAACATATATTAGTAGTGCCCTCTGTTTGCATCAATACATGTTTGTAGATGGGTAACGAGAGAGTGTTGCACGGATTGCAGAGTTTCTACAGATATTGCCATTACATGCCTCAGTAATACAATGTTGCATATCCTCTACTGTCATTGGGGGTTCTCGATACACTCTGTCTCTCACTGCGCCCCAGAGAAAGAAGTCTAATGATGTCAAGTTGGGGGACTGCCTACACAGTACCTCCTTGGATGATCCACCTAATTGGATATGTCACATCTAGAATGTCTCTGGCAACTTTTGCATTGTGTGCAGAGCATCCATCTTGTTGAAACCACAATGATAGACAATTTTCCAATCCTAGAGTATCTATGAGGAGTGCTAGTGTGTGTTAAAGAAATGATGCATATCACTGTCTATTCAATGTTCCATGGTAAAACTAGGGACCTACAATACAGTTCACAATGACCCACACCAGAAATTGACACTCCACTGTCATTGATGAGCAACTTGGCGAATCCAGTGGGGATTTTGCATGGACCAGTAGTGCATGTTCCGCAGATTCACATTACCATGATTTGTAAATGAAGCCTCATCCATAAACAATGTATTGCTTCTGAATACTGGAGTGCCTTGAAAATGCTGAAGTGAAAAATGACAGAATGCAATGTGGGATTCAAAGTCAGTCCTGTACAGTTGTTGGTGCAATGAGATATGGAACGGATGAAACTGATACTGATGCAAGATTCTGCACACTCTACTGTGGCTTATTTCTACACCTCAAGCAATTTTTCATACACCCACCTGAGGATTGTGTGCTACACCAGCCATAACAGCAAATCCGTTTCCATTGCCAGTCACTGGCATTGTAAGTCAACATTTTGTGGGAACCCAGCTTCCTGTTTACATGAGTGTCTTGCAGATGTTGCCAATGGTTTGACACAATGGACACTGCTGATCTGGCTAGCATTCAGCATACAGTGTCACAGTTGCGGTTGCATTTCTGTGACATTTGCCATAAGTTAAAATAATATCTAGTTTTTCTTCATTACTGAAGGCCTACATATCAACTAGATGACGGCAAATGTAACAAGCCACAAGAAAACACATTGTAAGAGGTGGACAGGTTCAAGTAAGGTACAGTTCAAGAAGGGGCTAAACTATTCCCCTTTAGGAGTGCCATCAATGAAATATGAGCCAATGCTGTGTTGTCATACATTACCACACCATACATTAACACTCCACTGACATAGTACATCAATCACATCACAATTATTGGCAGCTTGAGTCTCAGGACGTGCGCTAGCTGTGCATTTCATTTATTTCAAGTGTCAACTTAGCTTCAGAATTTCTCGGGATGTAACTGACATATTGCAATGCAACCAATGCCATTATGTTTGTGATTTTTCATGCTATTGATTGCATACAAAATAATAGGGGGTGTCCATTTAAAAATACACAAGTTTGTGTTAAAAATAGTATTTGTTTACTTTTTAAAATTTCACATAGTATTTGGTTTCCTAAGCCCCTGCCATACATTCATGCTGGTGGAAACCATTTTTGAATATCTATTGTTGTTCCAGAGATATTTGAGGTGGCAGAGTTAGGTGAGACACTCTGTATATGGCACACCAGTGTCCAAGAGCTTTTCTGTGGTAATTACTGCAGAGGTTCTCCCCTTGCTACCTGCAACGATCATTTGCTGCAACATGGGAATTCAGCATCTGTTCAACTTGAGGCTTTCTTCTTGCTTGTTGAAGCCATTGTCATGTTTGTGTATGTCTACTTCTTCCCTGAATAAGCAGGTGTGACAACTCTTTTCTACACCAAGAACTTCCATGTTCACATATTTTACTATGTGGTTGGTCTTCCAAAGAGTGTGCTCTTCCGTGGCTAATTTTTCATCCTGGAACAACCAGCAATGCCACTCATGTTCAGTGATTCTAGTGTTGACTTATCATCCAGTCATTCCAACATACACTTTTCCACCTTTACATGGTATGGAGTATATTCCTGACATTGCAAGTGGGTTTCTTTTCTCCTTTGCTGATCTAAGACACTCTCTGATCTTCTTGGATAAGGAAAATGTGACCATCATAATGAAAACTGAAGATTACAAGCAGAAGAACCAGGACCTACTAGATGCAATGTGCACCAAAAACTAAGTGCAGATCTGATGTAGTGGATCTGCACTTAGTTCTCAGCAGACAAAAAGAGGACCCTCCAGGACACAGAAGACTAACACCTCAGCTGTATGGATTATCAAAGATCCGTAAGAATAATGTTCCATTAAGACTGACTGTTAGTGCTACTGGTTCACCAACGTATAAACTTCCAAAACACTTGTCCTCTTTACTCCAGCTGCATGTTTGAGAGACTGATACATACATAAAGGACTTGGGACATTTCACTGAGAAGCTGAAGAAACTAGAACTTGCAAGAAATGACATCCTGGTCAGCTCTGATTTGTTTGCTTACCGAAGTGGCAATCCGTGGTTCTGTGTAGTAATTGGTTCCATTTTCTGGCAAGACAATACCAAGCTCTTTCAAACATGTATCACCATGCCATTACTACCAGCTGTGGCAGCAGTTGATGACTGAACCAGCACAGGTCTGGCAACTCATGGAATTTGAGTCACTTTCTCTGATGCTACAATCACCGACAGTCTCAGTGCCTCAGCAGCAACTACAGCCTCAACTGAAGTAGACAGCAAATGAATAAGATGCCAAAGGGATAGAAAATTTGGAAATTGAGATACTGTTGGAGCCACTGCCAGGGCACAATGCTCCCCATTGCCCCAGTAGCTAAAACATAGGTCTGGTCACTTCCAACCCCATTAAAGTGGAGAAGAATTTAGTATCTTCACTGCATTTGGACATTGATATACAGATGGATGTACCAGCATTTGCTCTCCAGAGATTTATGATGTCATGGCCACACACGGGTATGTTAACAAGACTTCTGGGTGACATAGACCACTAGAAAAGTGTCGGCTCATTCATCAGCCAGTCGTGTTGATGTATCCAAAGCTTTTTGGTTGCTGGTATTACTATTTGCACACAGTAACATGCTTGTTCCCAGTTATTGCTCTTGGTTTGCTATTCAGATTTTGTTTGTATATTGTTAATGATTCTGAGCTTTATGCTTGAATTCCTCTTGTGTGTTCTCTTTTATTTGTGTAAGATTGGCTGCCATCCACTCAGCTGTTTCAGCCACTTGCAGTTTTCCAGAGAAACTATGGCACTCCCCGCCTGTGGGTACCACATTGGGAAACATAATGAACCTGTATCATTGTACCCCTTTTCTATTCTTTTTGCTGTTGGTTCTCGGAGAGAGAAATCGTCAGTACCCTTCTGTGTGGTCCAGAATTTCTCTAATAATGCAATTATGAGAAGGTTTTGTAAGAAATGTCTTAGGTGCATGAATTACTCTTCCTTATAATCGTTCCAATAAATCAGATTGGCATTTGCCTTCCCAGTAGCTATATCTGTGTGTTCATTCCACATGAAATCTTTGCATACAAACTTGTAGATACTTGTGCATCATGACTGATCACCTATTGTGCAATGAAATGTTATTAATACAGATACTTTCATCTATTTCTGTGCATTACATTACTTTTTGGCACTGAGGGTAGGCTAACAGTCTTCACATCAGGCAGTGATCATCTGAATGTGTCACTGCATTTTGTAGTAAGTTGCCAATTATGCCACCAGTCTAACAGAAATACAGAAATACATCAGTTATCTGCAAGATCATTTACATATATTGTGAACAGTGGCGATGGCTCTGAGCACTATGGGACTTAACTTCTGTGGTCATCAGTCCCCTAGAACTTAGAACTACTTAAACCTAACTAACCTAAGGACACCACACACATCCATGCCCGAGGCAGGATTTGAACCTGCGACCGTAGCAGTCCCGTGGTTCCATGAACAGTGGCGCCAGGGGTGGCCTCGTTAGACTATCTTGAACATAACAGATGTTACTTTTGCTTCTGACTGTCTGTCTTCGTAAGAACAATGTACTGAGGTATGTTTGTGTTGATCTAATCATGTGTCTGTTCAGATATTTCACACACACATACACAGTTCCACCATATATTCCCTGCAGACCTATAAGAGCCATGCATTTACTGTGAATTTGCTCTAACATGAGAACTAACCCCTCCAAATGCATAAGAAATTCCAGTTTGTCACATAATTCAAACCACTATGCAGACATGCTATTAAACTTTTTCCAGGAAGTGAATCCTTAATGTCAAGCACAGACTGACTGCAGACCTTTTGATTATTCTACTGCCTGCCAAACTGAATTTCCAAATTACACCTTTTTCCTAAGAATTGATAATGCATTAATTTATCATATAAGTTAATGATCCATTATACTGCACACAATAGTGTTGCCACACAAAACCTAAAATTGTTGTAAGTTAAGGTCAGGAATATAGAAGTTAAAACAGTTGTCTCCTCTTTATGTCCAAATAAAATGAAAATGTGTTTGTGATTAGTGAGCAGTTTTATTACACATTCTTCTTTACCCTTTTTGTAGCATTTAGAAGGTCTCATGCAGTTCCAACTTTATTATTTTAGTCATATCTGTTATTTTTCAGCAGCTGTAGTATAAATTTATGTATAGAATTCAGTTGACAGTTGCAAATAATTTTCAACAAATGACTGAATTCTACTATGAAATACCATCTTTGTAAAAATGTGAAAAACTTTATTTTCGTTTTCCAGGAATTCTGCTGAAGTCACATCAATTTCCTTCGTAGCTACTGATCTTAAACAACATTGATCTTGATAACTTCCAGAATGGACATCATATATTCATATTTCACATGAAAACAGACAAATTGTTTAAATCAGAGCCCATCTAAAGTTGTTGAAACATGGGTATAGAGAAATGGCATGATGTGCCTAATCTACGCTTAAATCTAAAGCATGAAAAGATCCATATACTGTGAAGAAGGATGGATAAATTAATAAAAAAATTAAAAGCACTTTGTAACTTGTTTTTTATATATTATACAAAATTCAAGTAGATTAATGTAAAAGATAGAAAAGAAATAATAAAGGAAGTTTTAAATTACAATGTATGTACAAACGTTTTAATGAAATAAATTTCCTTGTTGCTTCCGTTCAATGTTTTTTGCATGTAATTTTATTTCACAAAATAAAGAATGAAAACGCTTCCATCAAAACATCTGCCAGCAAGTGTTAATCCTACACATTACTGAAAACTGATATCTTGTTTCCAGTATATGCAGTGTGTACTGTCAAATTTTACACACAGTCATAGATTTACAATTGCCCTGTTCTGTACTATACTCCTTACATTGAGAGAAGAGCTCTGACAGCTGGCAGTACTCTTGCTGCTATTCGACACGGACGGGCAGCGAGCCAGGGGCAGGGAGAACAGGGTGACAGACCTTCCCGTCCCGCCCTTCAGCAACACTTGCGCTCCTTCAGAACCTAACAATGCCACGTCATTCATTGCAGCATTCCTGTAGGGGCAGCATTCGGCTGACCGATGTCTTCCTTGATGGAGTATTTTTTTCACATGTGCTACCTGTGTTTGTCACCTTACACAAACACACACATGAATATTTCCTTTAATGATGTTGCAGCCATTTGGCTGCAATAATTTTTATTTTATTGTTATGCAGTTCAGATTTCACTGTATTTCATACCAGTCTGATATCTTTTGACATATAAATAAGTTACTGGGCTTGAAAATGGCCTATGGCCAAACTCTGGATCGTATAATCAATAAAATAAAAATTATTGCCATCAAATGGTGGTAACATCTTTAAAAAAAATTACCACAAATATGGTTTCACACAATCAAATTTTCAACATTAACAAGGTAAAGCAAACTGCACAAATGTTACATGTAAAATTTTTCACTTACACACACTGCAAGAAACTCACAGAAGTAGCAGAATGCACATGTATACACACAAACCTGAATGTAGCATGTGGTGGAACTGACTGAAAGCAGCAGTTGCCCAGCACTATGGCAACACTGGGGCATTGCCATGGTAACATAAACAAAAGATCATGATCTGATTGGCTGTTGTGGATGCACGAAGCATATGCGCCACAGCTGCGTCAGCTGTCAGAGCTCTTCTGCTGCTGTATGGAGTATAGACATCACCTGCAGTGGCATGAGAATAGGATGGCAATGCAGAATTTACTTATCATATTGGTGCAGGAAGTAAAATTATGAAGCTGCCAAAAACTGTTTACAGTAGCACAGAGTTTAAAGTCCAAAGGCAACCATTCGTTATCATACTGGAGTAGACCACAAATTGTCCTTGCTTATAATTCCTATTCTTTATGTCTGGGTACCCATACAGGTAAATAAAGTTAATATTTTGATACACTGTTGCAGGCATTTCCCACTTTTAGAGAAAAAGAATTGTTAACAGGCTTCATGTAGTGAAGGACAGTTAAGCCATCCTCACACTCTGAAAAGTGATTTGGACATGATTTCTATCATGGTTGTTGAGTGCTCAGAAATGCAGTTTGCAGCCACAAAATTCTGCAATGAGGGTTGCCAGCTACACAGATTATTCTAATGAAAATTGACACACTAGGAATGAACTAAATTATGATTTTCAAAAGATGTGGTAAGAAAATCCCTAAGAATATTGTTGAGGTGTCATTAGCTTCAAAGGAGCTTGAATGTTGAGAAAGTCTTTAAAAATATTCTATTTTCTTCTAGACAAAGTCACTGATAAAATCTTTGAAAAAGCAAACAAAGATTTGAACATCCGAGAAGAATTAAAATATTATACCAACGTTAGTTCTTCACTCTGACAAACAAGTTGCAGGTGCTGCTGCTGCTGTTTCTGTGCCAACAGTACTCATCAGGCTTTAACTGGTTTCATGCAGCTATCCACCCTAGTCTCTCTTGGGAACATCCCCTCATATCTGTTGTTTGTTGTTGTTGTTGTTGTTGTTGTTGTTGTTGTGGTCTTCAGTCCTGAGACTGGTTTGATGCAGCTCTCCACGCTACTCTATCCTGCGCAAGCTTCTTCATCTCCCAGTACCTACTGCAACCTACATCCTTCTGAATCTGCTTAGTGTATTCATCTCTTGGTCTCCCTCTACGATTTTTACCCTCCACGCTGCCCTCCAATACTAAATTTGTGATCCCTTGATGCCTCAGAACATGTGCTACCAACCGATCCCTTCTTCTAGTCAAGTTGTGCCACAAACTCCTCTTCTCCCCAATCCTATTCAGTACCTCCTCATTCGTTATGTGATCTACCCATCTAATCTTCAGCATTCTTCTGTAGCACCACATTTCGAAAGCTTCTATTCTCTTCTTGTCCAAACTATTTATCGTCCATGTCTCACTTCCATACATGGCTACACTACATACATATACTTTCAGAAACGACTTCCTGACACTTAAATCTATACTCGATGTTAACAAATTTCTCTTCTTCAGAAACGCTTTCCTTGCCATTGCCAGTCTACATTTTATATCCTCTCTACTTCGACCATCATCAGTTATTTTGCTCCCCAAATAGCAAAACTCCTTTACTGCTTTAAGTGTCTCATTTCCTAATCTAATTCCCTCAGCATCACCCGACTTAATTCGACTACATTCCATTACTCTCGTTTTGCTTTTGTTGATGTTCATCTTATATCCTCCTTTCAAGACACTGTCCATTCCGTTCAACTCCTCTTCCAAGTCCTTTGCTGTCTCTGACAGAATTACAATGTCATCGGCAAACCTCAAAGTTTTTATTTCTTCTCCATGGATTTTAATACCTACTCCAAATTTTTCTTTTGTTTGCTTTACTGCTTTCTCAATATACAGATTGAATAACATCGGGGAGAGATTACAACCCTGTCTCACTTCCTTCCCAACCACTGCTTCCGTTTCATGTCCCTTGACTCTTATAACTGCCATCTGGTTTCTGTACAAATTGTGAATAGCCTTTTGCTCCCTGTATTTTACCCCTGCCACTTTCAAAATTTGAAAGAGAGTATTCCAGTCAACATTGTCAAAAGCTTTCTCTAAGTCTACAAATGCTAGAAACGTAGGTTTGCCTTTTCTTAATCTAGCTTCTAAAATAAGTCGTAGGGTCAGTATTGCCTCACATGTCCCCATATTTCTACAGAATCCAAACTGATCTTCCCCAAGGTCAGCTTCTACCAGTTTTTCCATTCGTCTGTAAAGAATTCACGTTAGTATTTTGCAGCAGTGACTTATTAAACTGATTGTTCAGTAATTTTCACATCTGTCAACACCTGCTTTCTTTGGCATTGGAATTATTATATTCTTCTTGAAGTCTGAAGGTATTTTGTCTGTCTCATACATTTGGCTCACCAGATGGTAGAGTTTTGTCAGGACTGGCTCTCCCAAGGCCGTCAGTAGTTCTAATCGAATGTTGTCTACTCCCGGGGCCTTGTTTGACTCAGGTCTTTCAGTGCTCTGTCAAACTCTTCATGCAGTATCATATTTCCCATTTCATCTTCATCTACATCCTCTTCCATTTCCATAATATTGTCCTCAAGTACATCGCCCTTGTAAAGACCCTCTATATACTCTTTCCACCTTTCTGTTTTCCCTTCTTTGCTTAGAACTGGGTTTCCATCTGAGCTCTTGATATCCATACAAGTCGTTCTCTTTTCTCCAAAGCTCTCTTTAATTTTCCTGTAGGCAGTATCTATCTTACCTCTAGTGAGATAAGCCTCTATATTCTTACAGTTGTCCTGTAGCCATGCCTGCTTAGCCATTTTTCACTTCCTGTCGATATCATTTTTGAGACGTTTGTATTCCTTTTTGCCTGCTTCATTTACTGCATTTTTATATTTTCTCCTTTCGTCAATTAAATTCAATATTTCTTCTGTCACCCAAGGATTTCTATTAGCCCTTGTCTTTTTACCTACTTGATCCTCTGCTGCCTTCTCTACTTCATCCCGCAGAGCTACCCATTCTTCTTCTACTGTATTTATTTCCCCCATTCTTGTCAATTGTTCCCTTATGTGCAACCTCTGGTTTAGTCAGTTTATCCGGGTCCCAGCTCCTTAAATTCCCACCTTTTTGCAGTTTCTTCAGTTTTAATCTACAGTTCATAACCAATAGATTGTGGTCAGAGTCCACATCTGCCCCTGGAAATGTCTTACAACTTAAAACCTGGTTCCTAAATCTCTGTCTTACCATTATATAATCTATCTGATACCTTTTAATATCTCCAGGGTTCTTCCACGTATACAACCTTCTTTGATGATTCTTGAACCAAGTGTTAGCTATGATTAAGTTATGCTCTGCGCAAAATTCTACCAGGCGGCTTCCTCTTTCATTTCTTACCCCCAATCCATATTCACCTACTACATTTTCTTTTCTCCCTTTTCCTACTACCGAATTCCAGTCACCCATGACTATTAAATTTTCATCTCCCTTCACTATCTGAATAATTTCTTTTATTTCATCATACATTTCTTCAATTTCTTTGTCATCTGCAAAGCTAGTTGGCATATAGACTTGTACTACTGTCGTAGGTGTGGGCTTCGTGTCTATCTTGGCCACAACAATGCGTTCGCTGTGCTGTTTGTAGTAGTTTACCCGCACTCCTATTTTTTTATTCATTATGAAACCTACTCCTGCATTACCCCTATTTGGTTTTGTATTTATAACCCTGTATTCACCTGACCAAAATTCTTGTTCCTCCTGCCACCGAACTTCACTAATTCCCACTATATCCAACTTTAACCTATCCATTTCCCTTTTTAAATTTTCTAACCTACCTGCCCGATTAAGGGATCTGACATTCCATGCTCCGATCCATAGAACGCCAGTTTTCTTTCTCCTGACAACGACGTCCTCCTGAGTAGTCCCCGCCCGGAGATCTGAATGGGGGACTATTTTACCTCCAGAATATTTTACCCAAGAGGATGCCATCATCATTTACTCATACAGTAAAGCTGCATGCCCTCGGAAAAAATTACGGCCATAGTTTCCCCTTGCTTTCAGCCGTTCGCAGTACCAGCACAGCAAGGCCGTTTTGGTTAGTGGTTCAAGGCCAGATCAGTCAATCATCCAGACTGTTGCCCCTGCAACTACTGAAAAGGCTGCTGCCCATCTTCAGGAACCACACGTTTGTCTGGCCTCTCAACAGATACCCCTCCATTGTGGTTGCACCTATGGTAAGGCTATCTGTATCGCTGAGGCAGGCAAGCCTTCCCACCAAGGGCAAGGTCTATGGTTCATGGGGGGGCTCATATCTGCATAACCACTAAATTTTACTTACATTGGAATCCACTTACTGTAGTTAAGCCTCAGTTTCCTTCCAAAATGTTATCCCACACTTCAATACCAAATTAACTAATTCTTGGTGCCTTAGGATGTGTCCTATAAACCTACCCTTCATTTAATCAACTTACGTTGCTTGTGGAAACATACTTACAAAGTTTCCAGAACCAATATTAATTGAGGAATGTAGAAATGTAAGACCATCATAAACATTGTTCCTGTAGGGACCACAAAGACACAGTTAGACTGCATTGCCCTCTCTCATGTCCAGCTGGGTGCAGACATTTTTTAAGCATAATATTTGCTGCCATCATCGAGTGATAACAGTCAAATGAGCGTCTTCGCTTTATCACACCTCCTTTATACTCACATCATTGTCCACCCCTTCACTCACAGCTGCTGGCTAGAAGCCCTTATTACTGGGATTTCGTGGAGAGTTTTGATGAGTTCTCTTTCTTGACCAGAGTGCTGTCTCGGATTCCCTTATTCTGATCAGAGAGAAGTCCAGCCCCACGATGACCTACCTCTTAGAATTTGTCCTCAAATCTACAGTCTCTTATCAACAAGCAGATGTTGTTGCCATAGAGTATCCTCTATCATTAGTTGTAGCAAACATATTCATGGAATATATTGAAGAGCAAGCTCTAGAAAAAGCTTCACCGATTCCCAGCATGCTTCTTCAGATATGGTGATGACACATTTGTTGGTAGCCACATGGGTGTGGAAGGCTTCGATTGTTTCAATGTCTGAACACTCTGCACCCCAGCACCAAATTTGCCATGGATGTGGAAGAGAATGGTGAACTCCCTGTTTTGGATGTCCTAGTCAATCACAAAGCAGATGGCACTAAGGGACACAATGTGTACAGGAAGGCACTCCATATTGATTTGTACCTGCAATAATTACCTCATCTGCTTATATTACACAGGCCCTATTACTTGAGGCGTGTGCATTCCGATAAAATTTTCCCAGCTTATGGAGTATACTTGCTTAATTTCACTGCCCAACAAGCTAAATGACCGGTGGAGTCTTTCAAATTCAGGAGCCATAAAAGGTTGGCATGGTCAATTATCACTCTGAACTTCCTGCCATACGAACAGCATTTGAAATACAATAAAACTTGCTCAAAATGTAATCGCCTGGGGCTAAAATAATTTTCCAAAGTGGACAAGTTTCCGGATCACACAAAACTCTCTGGGTCACAATTCACAATTGAGTTGGAAATCATTGTCTTCCATTCTGTCGCTACAACTTTCCTGTACATCCTTAGCCTCCCCACACTCTTCATTCCACACGTTTTTCCTAGCTTTGAAACTCTCCATCCATCCTGTGGATGCCTTAAACTCTGTGATTCCAAGCTCTTTAGTGACTTTCAGAGCCTCACTCTACAACATGGGTCTAGATAAAGCTAAGTTTTTTGCCTGTGAACTTACAAACCATTCTCACACTATTTTGTTAATTTCTTCATTTCTGGTCTTCTTCGCCTTTCTTTTCGTCTACCTGTTCCCTTACATCCATTCGTCTTGAATCTTATCCTTGTTTCTTAAAGTCCCATAAATTTTGTGTTTTACCGCATTTGAAATGCAACATAATTTCACGCTCAGAGAGTTTGTCTTTCTCATTCACCTCGATTAAGTATTAACTACACATACCGTTTGTTCAACATAATGTTACTATATCTCTTAAATTGCTACCAGTCAATTGAAACTGGCAGAAAATAATCACCTTGCCAGGTAAAACCATTGTTTAATGGAACAATACCCACCTCTTTCACTTCACATTATAGCAGTGTGTTGGAAGATGCACAACAATGTTCCTGTATGCGCCAGCATGTGTCAATAATGAGGAGAAACGAGAAAGCCGACAAGTAGATCGATGATGAATGAACCATTTCCTTTGATGTATTGTACCAACACCGAGCGTAACTTATTCGTTGTTGTGCAGAGTGATGCCATTTTAGGCCCGTTTCACACTGGGACACTGGTGATAGTCACCAGTGATGGTCACCGGTGACTGGTGAACACTCTCGGATCACTGGTGCCCGACACCGCAGGTACAGCCAATTGATTAGTTAGTGAAATAGACTCGTACAGGGGTAGCAACTAAATTTTGCTAGCCTTTTATGGTCCGAAAAATAAGGTATTAAATTTGGAAAAAGAATATACAACTTAGCAATTTTGTTTTTCTTATCCATGCTCTTCTCATTGAAATCAGGCACAAACTTCGTTACAATTTCTTGCCACACATTCGTTTTCATCACTTTGTTGCTATAGTCATCATTTTCACATCCCAAATAGCAGGACGGCTTTCTACTTTACTTAGATCTTCCATGTTAATCACATCTAAACTCATGGGTACAGTGTGTACAGTATAATGTACAATGAATATTTCGAGTCACTGTCTCAGAAATGGCTGCCTGTTGGTTGGCAAATCTGCAGTGCTATGTCTGTGATCAGTGTTCCAGCATGAAACTAATGCATGTCTGGTGGTGATTGCTGTAAACACAGTGACCTTGCCCATCACATGTGGTTAGAGTGAGTCACTGCTGGGTCACAGTGGCTTGCTGAGGCAGTATAATGTCCCGGTGTGAACGGCCCAGGCCAAACGAATGTATCTCTTTCGGTGACCATCGCTGGTGACCATCACCAGTGTCCCATTGTGGAACAGGCCTTAGGTCCATGCCAGCAGTGCCGAGCTATGCTGGACCTCTTTTCTTGGTTTTGCGACACTTAACAGAGGTGTTAAAATCTTTGTAGAGTCGTGAATAACAAATGAATGTAAACAGTAGTACTGTAACATCTTTGTAGAGTTGTGAATAACAAATGAATGTAAACAGTAGTACTGTTAGGCTCTTTCCGCATTATACAATGCGTTGGTGAGAGGAGTAGTCAATCGGTTTTTCATTGCCATCTTGTGCCCAGCTCAGAATGCAACCCATAGCACTATCTTGAGCATTACATGACAATATAAATGCATTCTGAATATAAGGGTGTATCATCAAGTGTAAATAAATTAACACATCTTTATCCTGTTGCATTAGTTTTGCATTCTGCAGTCTATTCAGAAGCTAGTCCTTTCTTCAATAACTCTGTTAAGGGTTTAGTTACAAATCAACAATAATAAATCATTCTTAGGGATTGATTATATTAGAGGGTGCAGGAAAGTTGCCTGTTCTTCTATCTGCCATAGATCAGGCTTTACTCCAGCAGATCAAATAAAATGTCCCAGAGGCTGAACCTGCGATTCTGCAGAAAAGCATTTTTCCAGTTTCAGACTGAAGTGAGTGCCTTGTAACCTTCACAGCATTTTTCTTAATCACTTAACCTTTCCTCAGTTGGCCTAGAGAATAGAATGATGTCATCTAAATTGACCAACATGTCATGGGCTTTAACCCACATAACAAGTCTGAGATTTTTTGAAATGTGGCATGCACGTTTCTTATACCAAAAGTCATTCTCAAGAATTCGTACAGCCCAGAGAGCAATACAAAGGTAGTTTTTTGCCTGTCTTGGAGTGCAATCAGAATCTGATGACATCCTGATTTTATATCTAAAGTTGTGAAGAATTTACAGTTTCTCAGTCTACCCAAAGTCTCGCCAGTATGAGGCAAATGACACACATCAGGGTGGCGACTTCATTTACCATCCTCATATCCACACACAGGTGATAATTCTTCTTGCCATTAATAGATTTCTTGGGTATAATCACTATTGGTGATGCCCAGAGGCTAGTAGAGGGTTGTACAATTTCTGCAATGACCTATTGCTGAATACTTTCTTCCATAACTGACTGTAAATAATACAGGATTCTGTACAGTTTCTCTGGCATTGGTCTAGCTCTAGCATCTCTGGTGTGAATTCTGAAGTAGACAGAGTAAGTAGCTCACAGTTATTGCTTTTTCCTTGAATTCTTCTAACACTAGACACAACAGACTCTGTTCATACACAGTGAAATGCTATAACTTCTCCTGCTAACGAGTTTTAAGGAGTGGCATGATTGTATATACATACATTATGGGCAATGACTTCCATCTCCTATTCTAACTGTCTCCCTTCCATTCTCAAATACTTCCAGTATACTGGCGAGTATAGTTCCACATTGTATTAGCGCATCTCTTGCTGCAAAATATTTAAGCACACTGGGACCCATATTCTCATCCCCAGAGTTTTTGCCTTACACAGATTCGACTTACATGAACCTGAAATCCACAAAGAATACCATTCTGTGTGCATAGGCCAACCAAAAAAGACAGTTCCTTTAGGCTCTTGAATTTTTACAGCCCGCCAGAGAACCCTTCCAGTATGGCCACTTATGGCGAGCAGGGGTGTTGGGTTTTAATGCCATAGGACATGTTGTGGTCATAATTCAAGAAATTGGCCTTTTTCCTCTGGTTTCTAGTGCCTGTATTTCACAGTCATTGTCGAAACAATGAGCTGTTCTCATCATCAAACAGTATGCAGCCTATGGTCAGTCAGACCCTGTTAACAACATAGAAAGTTATTCCCTAGCAACTATGTCAAAATGGGAAGAGAAGACAGGGGAAATGTTTATCACCCACAACTCAGCTAACTCCTCCCGTGGTGCGCCGGCTGCCAGACTGTATTGTTATCATTCTTATTCACTGTTTCCAAAAATGTATTTAATGTACAGTTTCTATATTATCATTTCACTATGAATAGAGTAACAAAATTTTCATAATAGATTTCAAAGATTCTTTGTACTTACCTTGGAACCTAGTCTAACATTTATTATGAAATTCTCCAGTTTGTTTCAAAACTAATGTGGATATTTTGTATGCAGTTAAGCAAAAAATATATATTGTATCACATCCTAGAAATATTTTTATTTTTTAATATCAGATAGACTCTCCAAATTTTTATAAAGATTGATGTATTTTCCATAAGAGCTGTAGGCTGCAGGCTGTAGGCACTGAAGTGTTTGAGGTTTACATATAACAGAGTGTTGTACTTGGCTTTGGGTACTAGATGCAGAAGTGGTTGAGGTGCACTGACTTCTTTTGTTTAGTGCTTAAATCTTTGATATCTTTATGTGGATATAATCTATGGAATAAAATCATGGAGAAAATTTTTTTCAGAGACAAGTAACTGAACTTTACGGAACATGAACAGAAATACATCAAAAAAAGGTAAGATGAAGAATATTCCATTGATCATAGCATACAAAAGCTGCCCACCCAGTTAGCCATGCAGTCTAATGCACTGCTTTCCGAGCGGGAAGGCGTGCCGGTTCCCGGCACTAATCCTCCTGGTGGATTAGAGTCGAGGCCCAGTGTGCTGACCAGCGTGTGGATGGTTTTTAAGGCGCTTTTCATCTGCCTTGGCGAATGCAGGCTGGTTCTGCATGCTCTGCCTCGGTTACACTATGTCGGCGATTGCTGCATAAACATTTTCTCCACATATGTGTACACCATAATTACTCTACCAAGCGAACATTAGGGTTACACTTGTCTGGTGTGAGACGTTCTTGTGGCGATCCACTGGGGGCCAAACCACACAATAACCCTGGGTTTGATGTCGGCTGGCAGTGGGGTGAATGGACTGCTGTAGCCTGTTGTGGTGTTGTCAACCACAGAGGGTTATGGTGGGGACAAAGCCTCTCAGACATTTCTAGGTCCCCAGTTCCATACAATACAACACAATACAATACGAAAGCAATTTTGCCTTGATATCATGACCCTTAACTTGCTTAAAACTTTTGTGCAAGCAACAATACTTATGGTAGACTTGAATTTTCATTGCAGTAGTAAGCGATTTTCATATAGTAACAGTGACAATAATGAGAAGTCATCTAGTCGCAAACATATATCAGGAGTGAAATTTTCCATAACTATTGGGTTTCTGTTATATTTCAATAATTCAGTTACAGTGTGTACCTAGTGTCAATGAGAAAATTAATACTAACAGTACAGATTAGAAAAACACTGAGTAAGAATGTAATGTATTAGGTAATGAAAATGACGATACATCGCAGCAAGATGCGATTGTCACAGTCAAAAACAATATAGAACTGAATTCAACTAGAGTGAATGGACAAAATGTTAGACCAAATTATGTTACATGACTTAACAGTCGATGAGCAAATTATTGGGGTTACTCTCGTCTGGCGTGAAGACATTCCGGGAGGGGGGGGGGGGGGGGTGTTGTAATGGTCGGCTGGTCGTAGATATTGCTAATTGCTGTAATCGCACTATTTCACTCCCATTTACGGAGCTTGTTAGCACTTGATGTTAGGTTGGCGCCATTAAAATGCATTGTGTTGTAGTAATCGCTGCTACTTGCTGGATCGCTGCTGTCTCTCGATGCTGATGCTGGCTCTACATCTGGTTGTCTAGGATTAAAAACATGAGGTCCTGTGTTTTTTATGTGCTTTTGACGATAAAGAACGAGCAAAACCAACAAATATGTAAACTTCAAATATTTATTATTCTGGTGGCCATCTTAATTCCACTGTCCACCAAAGACCATGACTCAACACAAAGTAGTACTTCCGTTACATATTCTTTGCATTGTTTATCCACCTCAAACAATAACCCACAAACACACTTTACCAAAGTGACATTCCGACTGCCTTCCGACCGTTCTTGCTGCTTGTATTTATAACATTGTCAAAGAACTACTAAAAAGAGATATAGTTTACAAGTCACATGTACATCTGTTATCATAATTTGTGCAGAAAAGTTATAAATTTGCATCGAGTGACATGATTTAACATGTTATTAAAATGACAGACAGATTTGTTGACTTGACAGAATAATTCTTTGTTACAAAAAGGCCGTTTTTTAGAAGTTTGTCAATTGACTTCTCTAATTTGCATAAATAAGTAAATAACATGAATTATTAAGAGTTACATTGGTTTTCGTCTAAAATAGGATTGATTTCGTGAATACTGAGTGAAAACGCTCCTAGTGAACAAATAGGTTTCACTGGGTGATTTTTATTTAAGGAGATCCAAAATACCTAAGTTGGCCACTATTTTTCGTACTTCATATTAATTATTTAAGATGAACTTCGTGTTTTTACATGATGACATTTGCTGTATCAGTGATCAAGTGATATAAACTTTTGTGTGGGTCAGTTATTCAATATAATTTAATGGGTTGACTGTTTATGCAGACATGTTATGCAATCATTGTTAACATACACAATAACTTTTCTATAATCATAAATACTCGTTAAACTGGTTGAATTTGGAGGGTATCGCATACTTCGGTACAGTAAAGCCTTTAATATGTTTCGTTACAGTGTCCACTGACTGGAGGCCAAACTGCAGGATAACCCTGGGATCAGTGTGGGGTGGCGATGGGGTGAGTGGACTGCTGTAGCCTGTTGTGGGGTTGTGTACCACTGTGGGCTGTGCCAGGGATGAAGCCTCTCCGTCATTTCTAGGTCCCCAGTTCCATAAAATACAATACAATACAATACAACAGTCGATGAGGTTAATTCACAATCATCAGTAGGAAATTTCTGTTTTCAAAATTATTAGGATAGAAACTATTTACTTATTTTTTATTAGTCTTCTAGAACATGCATTTTGTACAGCAAAGCACATCATGATATGTTGTCTTTGTTGTGGTCTTCAGTCCTGAGACTAGTTTGATGCAGCTCTCCATGCTACTCTATCTTGTGCAAGCTTCTTCATCTCCCAGTACCTACTGCAGCCTACATCCTTCTGAATCTGCTTAGTGTATTCATCTCTTGGTCTCCCTCTACGATTTTTACCCTCCACGCTGCCCTCCAATGCTAACTTTGTGATCCCTTGATGCCTTAGAACAAGTCATATCAACTGATCCCTTCTTCTGGTCAAGTTGTGCTACAAACTCCTCTTCTCCCCAATCCCATTCAATACTTCCTCATTAGTTATGTGATCTACCCATCTAATCTTCAGCATTCTTCTGTAGCACCACATTTCGAAAGCTTCTATTCTCTTCTTGTCCAAACTATTTATTGTCCATGTTTCACTTCCATACATGACTACACTCCATACAAATACTTTCAGAAATGACTTCCTGACACTTAAATCTATACTCGATGTCAACAAATTTCTCTTCTTTAGAAACGCTTTCCTTGCCATTGCCAGTCTACATTTTATATCCTCTGTACTTCGACCATCATCAGTTATTTTGCTCCCCAAATAGCAAAACTCCTTTACTACTTTAAGTCTCTCATTTCCTAATCTAATTCCCTCAGCATCACCTGACTTAATTCGACTACATTGCATTATCCTCGTTTTGCTTTTGTCGATGTTCATCTTATATCCTCCTTTCAAGACACTGTCCATTCCATTCAACTGCTCTTCCAAGTCCTTTGCTGTCTCTGACAGATTTACAATGTCATTGGCGAACCTCAAAGTTTTTATTTCTTCTCCATGGATTTTAATACCTACTCCGAACATTTCTTTTGTTTCCTTTACTGCTTGCTCAATATACAGATTGAATAACATCGGGGAGAGGCTACAACACTGTCTTACTCATTTCCCAACCACTGCTTCCCTTTCATGTCCCTCGACTCTTATAACTGCCATCTGGTTTCTGTACAAATTGTAAATAACCTTTCACTCCCTGTATTTTACCCCTGGCACCTTTAGAATTTGAAAGAGAGTATTCCAGTCAACATTGTCAAAAGCTTTCTCTAAGTCCATCATAATATAGGACAAGTCAATTTGAAACTTATGTTACATAACATGATTTTTTAAATTATAGTTTATTGATAATGTAAGTGTTTTATGAAATATTATTTTTATTTTTTTAAGTATATTTTATTTATTGTACATTTTGTATCAAGGTTTATAAAAATGTTAGAATTTATTTTACTTGTCTCGATTTGGGTTGATTTATAAATAATATATAGTTAATGTATCATAATTATTATTAAATTATTTATAGAAATGAGATGTAAATCGTTTCCCAAGATAACTAGTTTCTTAAGAAAAATTTAATTTTTTGAAGTTAATTGTTTTTATTTAATTTTTTAAGTACACTCCTGGAAATTGAAATAAGAACACCGTGAATTCATTGTCCCAGGAAGGGGAAACTTTATTGACACATTCCTGGGGTCAGATACATCACATGATCACACTGACAGAACCACAGGCACATAGACACAGGCAACAGAGCATGCACAATGTCGGCACTAGTACAGTGTATATCCACCTTTCGCAGCAATGCAGGCTGCTATTCTCCCATGGAGACGATCGTAGAGATGCTGGATGTAGTCCTGTGGAACGGCTTGCCATGCCATTTCCACCTGGCGCCTCAGTTGGACCAGCGTTCGTGCTGGACGTGCAGACCGCGTGAGACGACGCTTCATCCAGTCCCAAACATGCTCAATGGGGGACAGATCCGGAGATCTTGCTGGCCAGGGTAGTTGACTTACACCTTCTAGAGCACGTTGGGTGGCACGGGATACATGCGGACGTGCATTGTCCTGTTGGAACAGCAAGTTCCCTTGCCGGTCTAGGAATGGTAGAACGATGGGTTCGATGACGGTTTGGATGTACCGTGCACTATTCAGTGTCCCCTCGACGATCACCAGTGGTGTACGGCCAGTGTAGGAGATCGCTCCCCACACCATGATGCCGGGTGTTGGCCCTGTGTGCCTCGGTCGTATGCAGTCCTGAATGTGGCGCTCACCTGCACGGCGCCAAACACGCATACGACCATCATTGGCACCAAGGCAGAAGCGACTCTCATCGCTGAAGACGACACATCTCCATTCGTCCCTCCATTCACGCCTGTCGCGACACCACTGGAGGCAGGCTGCACGATGTTGGGGCGTGAGCGGAAGACGGCCTAACGGTGTGCGGGACCATAGCCCAGCTTCATGGAGATGGTTGCGAATGGTCCTCGCCGATACCCCAGGAGCAACAGTGTCCCTAATTTGCTGGGAAGTGGTGGTGCGGTCCTCTACGGCACTGCGTAGGATCCTACGGGCTTGGCGTGCATCCGTGCGTCGCTGCGGTCTGGTCCCAGGTCGACGGGCACGTGCACCTTCCGCCGACCACTGGCGACAACATCGATGTACTGTGGAGATCTCACGCCCCACGTGTTGAGCAATTCGGCGGTACGTCCACCCGGCCTCCCGCATGCCCACTATACGCCCTCGCTCAAAGTCCGTCAACTGCACATACGGTTCACGTCCACACTGTCGCGGCATGCTACCAGTGTTAAAGACTGCTATGGAGCTCCGTATGCCATGGCAAACTGGCTGACACTGACGGCGGCGGTGCACAAATGCTGCGCAGCTAGCGCCATTCGACGGCCAACACCGCAGTTCCTGGTGTGTCCGCTGTGCCGTGCGTGTGATCATTGCTTGTACAGCCCTCTCGCAGTGTCCGGAGCAAGTATGGTGGGTCTGACACACCAGTGTCAATGTGTTCTTTTTTCCATTTCCAGGAGTGTATATATATTAACTTATTTATTCTTCAAGAGATAAGCTTTGAAGTTAATAACCTATAATTTGTTTTATAAAAATATAATAGTAAGCTTTAAACCAGCTATCTTTAAGATTACGTTTTAGTTCATTATTTTTTATTTTGATTTTATAAATATTTTAGGTTTTTTATTAAGATTATTAATTTAATTTTAAAAATTTTTTAATAAAGATAGAATGAGTATATTTATTTGTATAAAATTTTTACCTTGTAAACTTATTATAAGGAACTAGGCAAAATTGATTTCCGCCTGTTTATCAAAAACATGTCCTCTTGAAAATACTTTGAGGTCTGGCCTGCTCACTGAGCAGATTTTTAAAAAGCCGCAGTATTTTGACCGTGCAAATGTAGCATAATCATTAGTCTCTTAATAAGTGGCTGGAATGAATGGCTTGACGAGAAATCAACTGTCTCTTAATAAATTTCTGAATTTAACTTTTGAGTCAAAAGGCTTAAATACTTCTTAAGCCGAGAAGACCCTATCGAGCTTAACATTTTACTTTTATATAGTTTTTTGTTTGTCTTTCTGTATTTAATGATGATGTTTTTTTGGGGTGACATGAAGAATAAATAAACTCTTCATTATTATATTATTGATTTATGTTTGTTGTTTTGATCCATAATTTATGATCATAAGATTAAGTTACCTTAGGGATAACAGCATAATTGTTTTTGAGAGCTCATATCGACAAAGCAGATTGCGACCTCAATGTTGGATTAAGAAAAAGTTTGGGTGCAGGAGCCCAGTGATCAGGTCTGTTCAACCTTTAAATTCTTACATGATCTGAGTTCAGACCGGCGTGAGCCAGGTCGGTTTGTATCCTAAGACTATTAATCCATATTAGTACGAAAGGACCATATGGTTAAAATCTTTTTTATTATATTGATTAATATTAATTAATTTACTATGTTGACAGATTAATGTGTTGAATTTAGAATTCATTTATGTAGATTTTTTCTACAAATAGTATTGATACTTAATGATTTATTTATGTTTATTTTGAATTTCTTTTATTAGTTATTTGTGTTTTAATTAGTGTTGCTTTTCTAACTTTATTAGAGCGTAAGGTTTTAGGTTATATTCAGATTCGAAAGGGACAAAATAAAGTAGGATTTGTAGGAATTCCACAACCCTTCAGTGATGCTATTAAGTTAATTTGTAAGGAGCAGCCAATTCCTATTATATATAATTATTTACTTTATTATTTTCTCCTGTTTTTAATTTAATAATTTCTTTGGCTGTTTGAGTAATTTTCCCTTACCTAACTTATATACGTTCTTTTTCTTATGGATTTTTGTTTTTTTTATGTTGCACTAGATTAGGTGTTTATACCGTTATAATTGCTGGTTGATCTTCTAATTCAAATTATTCTTTATTAGGTTCTCTTCGTTCTGTTGCTCAAACAATTTCATATGAATTTAGTTTGGCTTTAATTTTATTATCTTTAATTATTTTAATTGGTAGTTTTAACATGTTTGATTTTATAAATTATCAGCTTTATTGTTGATTTATTATTATTTCTTTTCCTTTAGCTTTAGCTTGTTTTGCTTCTTGTTTAGCTGAAACTAACCGTACTCCTTTTGACTTTGCCAAAGGTGAATCTGAGTTAGTTTCAGGGTTTAATATTGAATATGATGCAGGTGGTTTTACTTTAATTTTTTTAGCTGAGTATACTAGAATTGTTTTTATAAGAATATTACTAGCTTTAATTTTTTTAGGTGGTGATTTTTATTCTTTTATATTTTTTATTAAGCTTGCTATTATATCCTTTGGCTTTATTTGAGTTCGGGGTACATTACCACGTTTCCGTTACGATAAGTTAATATTCTTAGCTTGAAAAAGTTTTTTACCTTTATCTTTGAATTTTTTTATTTTCTTTTTTGGTTTAAAAATTTTATTTATCTCGTTTATTTAGTGAAATTTTTTAAGAAAAGTTAATAGAAGAGTTAAACTTCTAGTTTTATGTTTTCAAAACATATGCTTTTCCTAAGCTAATTAACTTATTATTCCTTAATTAGCTTATCTCATGCGTTTGCAGCATGGACATTAATTAAGAAGTATGTAAAGTAGATAATTGTTAAGATTTGTCCTGTTATAATATAAGGTTCTTCAACAGGTCGTTTACCAATTCATGTTAATAAGCATACAACAACTACTATAATTCAGAATAAAATCTGATTAATAGGATAGAATTGGATACCTCAGAATTGTGTTTTATTATAAAATGGTAATATTATTAAGATTCAAATTGATAAGAATAATGCAATAACACCTTCTAACTTATTAGGAATTGATCGTAGAATTGCATATGCAAATAAGAAATATCATTCTGGTTGAATATGAACTGGTGTTACTAGTGGGTTAGCAGGTACAAAATTATCTGGATCTCCTAGGAGGTAAGGATTAATTAAGCATAATATAATTAATAATGATGTTAATAATACAAGTGTAAAAGAATCCTTGAAAGTATAGTATGGATGAAATGGAATTTTTCGATACCTCCATTTAGACCTAATGGGTTATTAGAGCCTGTTTGGTGAAGAAAGAATAAATGAATTGCTGCTATAGCAGCAATAATAAATGGTAATACAAAACGGTATGTGAAAAATCGATTTAATGTTGCGTTATCAACAGCAAACCCTCCTCACACTCATTGAACTAAATCTGTTCCTAAATATGGAATTGCTGATAATAAATTAGTAATTACTGTCGCACCTCAAAATGATATTTGACCTCAAGGTAAAACATATCCTATAAATGCGGTTGCTATAACTAAGAATAGAATTACTGTTACAATTATTCAGGTGTGTATGTATATATAAGACCCATAGTAAATTCCTCATCCTACACGTAAATAAATACAAATAAAAAATATAGATGCTCCATTTGCATGTACAGTTCGAATAATTCAACCATTATTTATGTCTCGGCAGATGTGTACTACACTACTAAATGCTATTTCAATATTTGATGTATAATGTATAGCTAAAAATAGTCCAGTTACGACTTGAATTACCAAACATAACCCTAGCAGGGACCCAAAATTTCATCAAAATGAAATATTTGTTGGTGCAGGTAAATCGACTAAAGAGTTATTAATAATTTTAATTAAAGGATGTCTTAATCATAAGGGTTTATTCATTAGTAAATTATCTTATTTTAGGAAAAGGCCCCTGGTTAATATTAGTGATTTTAACGACTGCTAATAGTGCTAAAAATAAATAAATTATTATTATTATTGTAATAATGAATGTTGGTTTGTTATATAATTTTTCTAAAGATATTGTTATTTCTTGATAATTGATTGAATTATCAATATTTATAGTTTCAGTATTTTTTATATGTTAATCAATGTCTTTCCATTATTGTTCCTGTTATTAATCCAACTAACAAAGTTTGTAGGATAATGAAAAGCATTATTGATATTGGGTGTCTTAATTTAATAAAATTAATATTCATTACGTTTGATAGTGATATAATTATTATTTTAATCATTTCAGGGGTTAGTTTATTTAAAATATCGGTTTTGGGGACCAATGATGGAAGCTTTTCCACCTCGAAGTTTTAAAAGCGAGGGCTAGACTTATTTATGGTTTACAAGACCGGTGTTTTTTTAAACTATTAAAACTAATGTTTATATTCTCTGTCTTTACTTCTTAGTTGGTTCATTTTGCTGGTGTTTATGTTTTTTCTTATAAACGTAAACATTTATTAATGGTTCTTCTGAGATTAGAACATATTGTTCTTTCTTTATTTATATTAATTATTGTCTTTCTTATTGAGTTTGATTATGATTATTATAATTATGTTACATAGCATAATTATGTTACGACGTTGTATGATGAGAGATGACAGTAGTGATATGTAGCTCACATAGCAAAATACATATAGGAGAGATAGACAAAATATAAAAAAGGTGGTGTGTGTTGAGAGATGGCAGTGGTGGTACATAGCAGAGTTCATGTAAGAGATACAGACAGATTATAAATAACATACAATAATTAAATTAACTTGCTAAGTAGAAATACCTACAAGTGAATAAAGAGCTTATTACAAATAATTAAAATTTTGTTTCGCAAAATTTATGTATGGAATAGAAACAGTGATTTAGTAGCGATTCCTTTAATTTAATTCTCATTATTTTTGTTTTTTTGCTTGTTTTTATATATGCTGGGAAGTTTTTGTATATTTTAATGCCCATACACTTAACCCCATTAGCATATAATTTTGTATTGTGAGCTATAATTTGTAATTGGGTTTTGTTTCTGGTGTCGTGTGTGGTGGTCTGCATTTCTGTGGAGGGATTCCAAGTGCCGTACTGTAAAATGAGATAGTTCCACTATATACAGGCATGGCAGTGACAGTATTTTTAACTGTTGAAACAGTTCTTTTTTTACATTTCATTATTATTACAACTTGTTTTTGTAACTTGAAAATTGTGAGAGATTCAGAGCTATTTCCCTAGAAGATTAGTCCATAGCTCAAGAAAGACTCCAACAGGGCATGGTACACCAGCTTCAAGGTATATACAATGGCTGTGTCTTTTAATGATCTTAATAAATGACAGATTTTATTAAGCTTCTGTGACAGTGCCTTAATATGTGGTTTCCAGTTTAGAGTGTTACTGATGGTAAGTCCAAGAAGTTTGCTGTCCTGCCTGTTTGTAATGTCATCTTTGCCAATAAATATAACTGCATTGAAGGAGGTCTTGTGTGTCTAGTGTGGAACTTCATACTTACAGTTTTTAAGTATTTATAAGTAGTCTGTTTGCTTCAAACCAAGATTGTAATTGACAAGTAGTTTCATTGACTGCATCCTACAATGTGTCACCTCTACTGGTTATCAGAATATTTGTGTCGTCGGAATACGGAAAGGAGCTGGCATTTGGTATGTGTTCTGGGAGATCATTTAGGAACATATGAAAAGAACAGGGCCAAGAACAGGTCCCTGAGGGACATCATTTGTTGTATGTAGTGTGTCTGACCTGCAGTGCCTGAATGTTTTTGATTTTCTTATTTCTACATATTGCTTTCTTTCCCTATGGTAGCTACGGAATCAATTATGGGCTACTCCTCTAATCCCATACTTCTGGAGTTTCACAAGAAGCAGCTTGTGGTCGACCATGTCAAATGCCTTCCACTGCTCAAGAAATATACCAACAGCAGGTTGTTTATGGTCAATGTAACTTGGACCTATTTTTCCGAAATCTGTATTGGGAAGATGTGATTATGTTGTTAGAATTTAAAAATATTTGTAACCTAATTGACATGCAGTATTCAAATATTTTTGAGAAGGCAGATAGTATAGTAATTGGCCTAAAGTTTGATATGTCCGTTTTCTCTCCCTTCTTGTAAAGAGGTATAATTTTAGCTGGTTTGGAACTGTTCCCTCCAGAAATTAGGTATTTATGATATTTGACAGGGGTCCACTGATGTAATTTAAACACTTATGAGGAAGAACCAGGGTATCGTATCATGGCCTGCAGAACACATCTTTTTAACTTTTTTTTAATAATGTCTTCAATTTCATACGGTGTTGTAGGAGATAGGAAAATGAAGTTCAGAGGAGTATTGTTTTTGAGAAGAGAGTGTACAGTGTTTGGGGAGTTGGTCAGGAGACTTGTGGTAGAGGGTGTACAGTATTTGAAGAGTTGGTTATGCGATTTTTGGAAATTTCTGAACAATAGCTGTCGAATTTATTGGCAATTTTATGTGCATTTTCAGTCTTTTGTCCTTCTATATTTAGTGTGATTTTATCCTCTATCCTAAACGTTCTACCAGTCAGTTCATTCACTATACCACAGACAGTCTTACATTTGCTGGAACATTACCTAATTGTTTTATCATTAAGAGCTCTTTTAGCCGATTTGACGATTCTGCTGTATGTGGTTTTGTCATTTTTGTAGTATACCTTGAACTCTTTGTATTTGCCATTGTTCAGTTTGCTAAGTCTGTGCAACAGCATCATCTTTTCTGATGAAGTTTTAATATTTTTTGTGAGCCCAACCTTTCTGTTTCTTTATTAGTGATAGTCTATGTTTTCTCTGGGAAATTGCAATTAAAGTAGTATTCAAATATCTGCAGAAAATTGTCATATTTTTCATTTGTAGTTGAAGAAGTAAATACACTTAGCCAATCTTATTTCTTTAAACTATGTATGCAACAGACGTAGGAAATTTTCCGAGCTCGATATTGAGTGAACGGAACAGACACACACACATTCTGTACGTTTATCTGACAGTCATTATTCACAGGTATCGACCATAGAACTATACTTCACAAATGAATACTGAGTTACATGCAGACTTGAGTATAGAAATCACTAGCGTTCCTAAGTTCTTGGGAATTTAGATCTAACTCTCAGTCCCTTGTACCATAAAGTCGTGACACTTTTATAAGAATTCGAAAATATACATACTAATTTGAACACGTAGTCGACAGATGCAACTAATAAATTAGATACAGAATTTACTGTTACGAACAGTCAGCTAGACAAAAAACTTTGTAGATTGTGTTAAAATCCAGGTGAAAGAGAATGCCGAGTTGAGGAATTCGCAATGGCACAGTAGTTTATGAAGCGTACATGAAAGCTTAGCTCAAGTAGTATCAATTCAAACACATGTATCATAAATGAAGTCCACGTGCGAAAATTTACCAGATGGTGAACAAAACTCACGCAAAAAAGTAGAATTTCTGCCTTTTGGACTAATTATTTTGAAAAAAGAGTACAAACGTCTCAATAAGGATCTAAAAAGATTTAATGAGAGAGCTGGAGCTGACACCTTTGATAGCGATTCCACCCTAGCTGAAAAGTGTATCCACAAACAAAAAAGCTTTTGTTGACACAGCTGAAGAGATCGTAAATGGACTAGGACATAGCAATATTGAAGAGGAGATGTGTGGTATCACCGCTTACAGTCATTAACGTACAGTGAACCGGCTTCATTGCTGTGCCCATGCACAATGTTGAAGCGAGAGGCTTGGTGACAGAAACAATTAGGCCTGCGTTCAGCTGCACCTCGCAGTTGCACTCCTGCCCGATCATGTCAGCACGTGTGTGTAGGTGAACATCTATTTGGATAGGAATTTCTCAGGTGTTACGTATGAATGGGGGTGCCGCCATCTCATGCTTGCGGGACGATGGCGTGGGGCCTGTGCATGGTTTGACAGCTGATGGCTGCGTCGATTGTACAGTCGTGCTAAAAAGTATACGAACGACCTGAATTGCATTTCGCCTGATTCGCATGCAACTCACATAACGCAGCTGTCTAGCAGGTCCTCTAACCGCTCCTTAGTACAGTCGTTCGACTATTGAAAATGGCTCCAACAAGTCACCACTAGAAAACTCGGCTCTGTATCGCAATAATTCAAGATGTAAAGTAATACCACGATACTACAAATATCAGAGAACACCCAATCACAGATAAGACTCTTCTTAAGGCTTGTAACCTCACATTTATTGCAATAAATGACATACCTGAAATGTTACCACTCTCATTATTACGTCAGATAGGTAATGCACGTAATAAGTTCGTCGTATTCATGATTTCCTTTTAAAATTAACATACCGTACTTGTTATTTAACACAAAATGACATTAAAAAGTTAAGTTATTCACGAGCAGCTAGTTGAGGATATGTATGAACTTCAAATGACACGACGAACCGTCTCGTTCTGCATTTGGATTCAAACCCAGATCATGCAGACTAAGATTTCGTGACTGACGGAAACTAACAGTCATTCCTGACTAGGCATACAGAGAGTGATATACCTCGATTTTAGACAATATCAGTTAGCAAATATCAACTATAAATTACATAACGTAAACATTTTTAACGATGCGAATTCCTACCCAGCATCTATTGTCCCTGTTAACGAACTACCAGAGATGTTAACCCAGAACCTAATCGGATTGTTATCGAAGCACAATCGACTGTGACATATCGGATTTTCTCGGCAGTAGCTAGATGTTTTAACTGAAATGACGAGACGAGACATTGATTTTTTTCCTTCCCAGGGCTCCAACCCAGAACCTATCGCTGTTAGTATTAGACAAAACGAACGTTAAATATGGGTTTGTTACATCAGCAGCGACATGTGAGCATGTTTGAACTAGAAATAATATGACGAAGAGTTCAATGCTGACTGGGAATCGAATCCCACACATACCGTTGTTGACTACTCACAAAGAGACGTCAGCTACAGAATTTTTCTCCACCAGCAGCTCGAAATAACATCCTCGAACTTAGAGTGATCTCTCAAATAGTTCTGCGTCTCACAGTGAGTAAAAAACGTCAGATATCCTTAGTGTTGACAACGAATGAAAATGCATTAAAAATCAAAATTATTATCCATCGGCAGATAGGTGTTTTCATGCTAGAGCTTGATAATACATAATGAAAACTTTAGTGCTGGGCCAGCATTCGAACCCATTCACTCGCAATATGTGGAGATGTTGAGGAATCTGCAGTTTTGAACAAACAACAAATTGTACTGTTTGAGGCTGCTTGATAGGTTCCTGGAAATTACACCGGATAATATTGTAGAAATCGCACAATATTTCAGCGAGACAACTGCCCGCCATCTTGAGGTGCGACAGTAGCACCTGAAGACGGAGGGCATTTGTCTCGTTGAAATATTGTGCGGTTTCTACAATATTATAGGGCGTAATTCCCGGGTACCTATCGAGCAAACAACAAATTGTAGTCGAGATGTATTGTCACGAAGGATCAGATTCCGTGTTAAGGGCTGTCTGAGTTCCAATGCAAGTTCAGAACCAATTTTATCGACATATAGAAGCTCAAATAAAAGATGGAATAAGGGTCCTGTGACCCTACATAGCGTTTGTTTCGTCACTATAAATAAATAACTAGTATAAGAAAGTGTACTGGTGACAGAGTTCCCACATTTCGCCACTCCTGACTTTATTGTGGTGCAACCTAACGACTACTTGGTAGAGAAGGAATATCATGTTCAATGTGAATTTCAGACCACAATGCCATTATACCTTCTTCACTTGGCGTAGCCAGAAGTGGATAGAATCTGTCTCTCCATATTAAAAATCATGGGCAGAAGTTGGAATCGAACCCAGACTGGCATCAAAGGAACCTATCATCAATCCAACAGACCACCAAATCATCTGCTGTCTGACTCATTTTTCTTTCATATCACCGTTGCGGCACACTCGATGAGAATTCTGACACACAGGCTCCCTGTAGTGGTTTGCAGCATGTTCAGTACATTCATTTACTTGGTTGACCGAATCGCCATGAACTAGCTGCCTCGGCTACCCAGTGCATACATTCGACTCTGTTTGGTAATCACCGAAATAAAATCATGTAAATGCCACCTACGTAGAACTGCCAACAGTGTAGGATGCAGAAATTTAAAGAGGACGTGTTCCTTTCCATTTTAGCTACTCTATTGCGCTATACTGTTTGTTGAAAACGTCGTGCAGTGCAAAAGAAAAGCTGTAACTGTCTGTCTCTCAGAAGTCTAGATCAGGCCATATGCATTATCTCACAGCACTGTTGGATGCGAAAGTTCTGGAGGAAGTATTGTTGACTTCTGGAGGTGCTGTAGCTAGATGACAGCTAGTAGCGTCACGGTAAGTGTCACGCACTGTAGATAAGATGTCGCGAGAACCGAAAATATGCAATTCATTCATTGGGCTCCATTAGTACACTGTAACAGTAATTTCTGTGTGTATGTAATGCATACGGATTGTAGAATTGAGTAGTGCTCTCTCTTCGACTTCTGTAAACAATATGACTGACCTAAACGGGCCCTTTATCATTACAGGCCCTGGGCGGTGCAACATCATACTGACAACAGTAATGTGCTTATACTGACCACCTCACTGTTCGTTTTACCTGATTTTGTAATCATTTAAATAAAACAACATGACCTTCCAGTGGAAGACATTACGTCCCCCTTTTCCTCGTGTGATTTCCTGAATTATTGAAAATTTCAAAATGGCTTCACATTGAGGCTATGATGCCTAGAAGAGTCTTTACATAGTGCTGACGTGAGAATAGCACAATCTCCGCGTCAGAAGCTTCCTTCTACTTAACCATTTAATAGACTCGCATTTTTTCCACCGTCATTAATTTTGTAAGCTAAGCACATCATCTGTTACAGCACACTCCTGGGGCTGGGAAATGTGGTGTGGTGGAACCAACTATCCCAAGTGCAATGCGTGGGTACAATCATTTACTTTTAAGAGGCACAAACAGATTTACTTTACCTCTGGTAACCTCAAGGGCAAGACGTTATAATCCAGATTCCGCATTAAACATCACGTTCCTTCATTCCCAACTGGACAGGCGGGTTTGCTTTGGGAAATGACGTAGGCGGAGGTCACTGTAAACAGAAATACTGTCGCCAGTAAACTTACTTACATTACAAAATTTTATTTTATTTGATGAACCGATAGCCATTTAAAGGAACAGGGCTCTTATTTTACTTGTACTTGATTGAACTAGAGACGTTGAAAAATTTGGACTATGATTCGAATTCGTATCTCCTCTTTCGAGGATCTGAATCTCTCGGAACAGGATAGTCAATCATTTCGTTCCTTTTTCCAAGACTGCAATCTTCTCTAGGTCACCTCCAAAGGTAAGTATGTGGGTCCGATTCCTGACCCAGTACAAAAATATTCATAGTTTCATTTCAAGCCCTATCACGTGCACACCGACCTGCTAGTGAAAATTAACGTGTATTTTTAATGTCTGTTCATGTGTTGCCAACAATTTCTGGTCAAACACGCACACATCTTATTGTTGGCGAGTAAGCAATTGATACATAAGCTATATTCGTGTACTATAAAGAGGAACGATAGGAGTGCGGTTCGATTGTCGCTCAGGCATGCAAATTTGTATCCTTATTTTAGATTCAATCACCTAACAGCTGGTAAGAAAAACCGATACGTAACATTTGATTTTACTTAGTTAACAATCCGATTACGTGTTGGGTTCGTACCTCCGTCACAGAACTTCACTTCATGCACTTCATCTTTAAATGCATACACACTTTGTTACTTTTGAATGGAGGTATATCAGACATCTTTCGTGGTTAGTTAACAGGGATGAAAGGGTCTCGATAGGAGTCCCGGTTTATTACAAAAACTGTCGTCTTTTATTTTCAAGTTTAGATTTGGTTACTGATATTGGCGAAAATTTCGGTAATTCATGACTCTTCACGGCTAGTCGGCAATATGATTGATTAGATTGGATTAATACTTGTTCCATAGATTATGAATACGACACTTCTTAATGATATGGAACGTGTTATTTTAATGAAAGATTTCTTTACATACCGGTATTCAGTTTCTTTACAACAATATTTTACCCTCTCTCTCATTCTTCTTTATCTTTATTTCTCTTCCTCTCACTCTCTCTCACTCTTTCTCTCTCTCTCTCGCTCTCTCTCTCTCTCTCTCTCTCTCTCTCTCTCTCTCTCTCTCTCTCACACACACACACACACACACATTCTTTTTTTATTTTTATTTGTTTGGTGTGCTCGACTATCGGCGAGGCACGAAAACGTCCATGAATGAGTTTCTTAGGTTTGAGTACAGTTACGAGTGAGTGCCGGCCTTTCTGGCCGAGCGGTTCTAGGCGCTACAGTCTGGTACCGCGCGACCGCTATGGTCGCAGGTTCGAATCCTGCCTCGGGCATGGATGTGTGTGATGTCCTTAGGTTAGTTAGGTTTAAGTAGTTCTAAGTTCTAGGGGACTGATGACCATAGCAGTTAAGTCCCATAGTGCTCAGAGCCATTTGAACCATTTGAACAGTTACAAGTGAAATATAAAAACAACTATGAGAGTTACTGATTTATGATGCTTAGTTTGCAGTCAGTTCTGAGTATTATTAGTAACTACGCTCCAATCTCTAAACCTGGTTACAGAAATGCGAATCAGTTGCATTATGTATTCCAGGTTGTCGCAGCCGTGTCTTTGAAAGGCCAGCTGTGGTCACTTCCCAGCCCGCTGTAGGATAACATCGGTTCGTCTTCTTCCTGCTAGTACTGTAACTGAGATTTGGCAACAAGGCAAGGTATATTTGGCAACTCTGTGATCGACGAGTTACTTCTTGGTGAGCACGGAGTTAAGCCTCAAAGTTCACTTGATTTTTCCTGTCATTTCGATTGAATAATCTGAGTTATTATCGCTTCAGGTGTTACAAAAGATTGTAAATTTACGGTTTTCAGCTCAGGAAAGTCGTTGCACGTATAAATCGCAACTAAACTCGTCCTTTAAATAGCGGTTTACGAGTTCTAGACACTATTGGACTCGTAAAAGAAGTCGGCAACACATACCTCTTTGCTAGCTCTCTGGTGACGTGCTGACCTCTGAAAAAGCGTCTATACTAAACATGAGAGAGAAATTAATCATCAACGACATATGCGAATTCTCTGATGTGATCTATAACAGTCTGACATTGCACATGCAGTTTATTGATTACATGCATGTAGAAAACATGTTCTGAGTTAAAGCTGTCAAACAAGGTTTGAAGAAGAATAAAATGCCACTACCAGCCGACAGATAATGTAGAAAATACTTTTCTGACTATTTTGGCATGATGCGCTCTCCCCATACATAATACAAAAATTTCGAGATGCATCTGCTGCCTGCCCGTCTATTAAACCTGAAAAGAACAAAATGTCACAGAAGTTAGCCCTTTTTCCACATGCCGCTATTTTGTGTTGAGAAGTGAAGGTAATTACGTCCAAAGTTCCATTAAACTGGTAACTTCAGCAGACAGCAGAATTGCGTTGAAAAAAATGTAGCAGCGAATTAAATGTAACTCGCAACATCTTATCTACAGTGCGTGACACTTACCGTGACGCTACTAGCTGTCATCTAGCTACAGCACCTCCAGAAGTCAACAATACTTCCTCCAGAACTTTCGCATCCAACAGTGTTGTGAGATAATGCATATGGCCTGATCTAGACTTCTGAGAGACAGACAGTTACAGCTTTTCTTTTGCACTGCACGACGTTTTCAACAAACAGTATAGCGCAATAGAGTAGCTAAAATGGAAAGGAACACGTCCTCTTTAAATTTCTGCATCCTACACTGTTGGCAGTTCTACGTAGGTGGCATTTACATGATTTTATTTTGGTGATTACCAAATAGAGTCGAATGTATGCACTGGGTAGCCGAGGCAGCTAGTTCATGGCGATTCGGTCAACCAAGTAAATGAATGTACTGAACATGCTGCAAACCACTACAGGGAGCCTGTGTGTCAGAATTCTCATCGAGTGTGCCGCAACGGTGATATGAAAGAAAAATGAGTCAGACAGCAGATGATTTGGTGGTCTGTTGGATTGATGATAGGTTCCTATGATGCCAGTGTGGGTTCGATTCCAACTTCTGCCCATGATTTTTAATATGGAGAGACAGATTCTATCCACTTCTGGCTACGCCAAGTGAAGAAGGTATAATGGCATTGTGGTCTGAAATTCACATTGAACATGATATTCCTTCTCTACCAAGTAGTCGTTAGGTTGCACCACAATAAAGTCAGGAGTGGCGAAATGTGGGAACTCTGTCACCAGTACACTTTCTTATACTAGTTATTTATTTATAGTGACGAAACAAACGCTATGTAGGGTCACAGGACCCTTATTCCATCTTTTATTTGAGCTTCTGTATGTCGATAAAATTGGTTCTGAACTTGCATTGGAACTCAGACAGCCCTTAACATGGAATCTGATCCTTCGTGACAATACATCTCGACTACAATTTGTTGTTTGCTCGATATGTTCCCGGGAATTACGCCCTATAATATTGTAGAAACCGCACAATATTTCAGCGAGACAACTGCCCTCCGTCTTCAGGTGCTACTGTCGCACCTCAAGATGGCGGGCAGTTGTCTCGCTGAAATATTGTGCGATTTCTACAATATTATCCGGTGTAATTTCCATGAACCTATCAAGCAGCCTCAAACAGCACAATTTGTTGTTTGTTCAAAACTGCAGATTCCTCAACATCTCCACATATTGCGAGTGAATGGGTTCGAATGCTGGCCCGGCACTGAAGTTTTCATTATGTATTATCAAGCTCTAGCATGAAAACACCTATCTGCCGATGGATAATAATTTTGATTTTTAATGCATTTTCATTCGTTGTCAACACTAAGGATATCTGACGTTTTTTACTCACTGTGAGACGCAGAACTATTTGAGAGATCACTCTAAGTTCGAGGATGTTATTCCGAGCTGCTGGTGGAGACATTATGTAACTGACGTCTCTTTATGTGTAGTCAACAACGGTATGTGTGGGATTCGATTCCCAGTCAGCATTGAACTCTTCGTCATATTATTTCTAGTTCAAACATGCTCACATGTCGCTGCTGATGTAACAAACCCATATTTAACGTTCGTTTTGTCTAATACTAACAGCGATAGGTTCTGGGTTGGAGCCCTGGGAAGGAAAAAAATCAATGTCTCGTCTCGTCATTTCAGTTAAAACATCTAGCTACTGCCGAGAAAATCCGATATGTCACAGTCGATTGTGCTTCGATAACAATCCGATTAGGTTCTGGGTTAACATCTCTGGTAGTTCGTTAACAGGGACAATAGATGCTGGGTAGGAATTCGCATCGTTAAAAATGTTTACGTTATGTAATTTATAGTTGATATTTGCTAACTGATGCTGTCTAAAATCGAGGTATATCACTCTCTGTATGCCTAGTCAGGAATGACTGTTAGTTTCCGTCAGTCACGAAATCTTAGTCTGCATGACCTGGGTTTGAATCCAAATGCAGAACGATACGGTTCGCCGTGTCATTTGAAGTTCATACATATTCTCAACTAGCTGCTCGTGAATAACTTGACTTTTTAATGTCACTTTGTGTGAAATAACAAGTACGGTATGTTAATTTTAAAAGGAAATCATGAATACGACGAACTTATTACGTGCATTACCTATCTGACGTAATAATGAGAGTGGTAACATTTCAGGTATGTCATTTATTGCAATAAATGTGAGGTTACAAGCCTTAAGAAGAGTCTTATCTGTGATAAGGTGTTCTCCGATATTTGTAGTATCGTGGTATTACTTTAGATCTTGAGTTATTGCGATACAGAGCTGAGTTTTCTCGTGGCGACTTGTTTGAGCCATTTTCAATACAATAGTCGAACGACTGTACTAAGGAGCTGTTAGAGGACCTGCTAGACAGCTGCGTTATGTGAGTTGCATGCGAATCAGGCGAAATGCAATTCAGGTCGTTCGGATACTTTTTAGCATGACTGTACAATCGACGCAGCCATCAGCTGTCAAACCATGCACAGGCCCCACGCCAGCGTCCCGCAAGCATGAGATGGCGGCACCCCCATTCATACGTAACACCTGAGAAATTCCTAATCCAAATAGATGTTCACCTACACACACGTGCTGACATGATCGGGCAGGAGTGCAACCGCGAGGTGCAGCTGAACGCAGGCCTAATTGTTTCTGTCACCAAGCCTCTCGCTTCAACATAGTGCGTGGGCAAAGCAATGAAGCCGGTTCACTGTACGTTAATGACTGTAAGCGGTGATAAAACGGAGCACATCAGTTTCTGAATGGTTTCGTAAATCCACCTTGAGTGCTATATTTGCCCAGTTTTCTGAGATGGAAGTTAGAGGGTCAGTTAAAGCACTCAGCTGAATACTACACCTGGACATCCATGCACATTTCTATGATCCGGTAAAAGGAAGGTCTAGATATATCAAGCTCTCTAAGAATATGGCTAATAAGCAGGCATGCATTAATGTCGAAAATTGAAACGATGAGGCTTGTTTTGCGTGGTCCATCCTGGTTTGCGAGAGAAATTACAAGGTACATCCAGAAGGCACATCTCAGTAAGGTAGATACCTTGACAAAGTTCTATAACTGTGATGGTATCGAGTTCCCCATCAAGATTCAGGACATACCAAATTTGAGGTGCAGAATACCTGAATTTTGGTTCATGATTATGACCTGGAGAAGAAAAGCAAGACAGATGAGCAGGAGAAGTGTATAGTCGTTGGCTCCTCCATTTCTCAAAATTTGCCAGTGAGCATAAGATGTATGTAGACATGCTCTTACTCTCTGATGAGAAAAATATGGAGAAAGGCAATTATCATAATGTTTGGATCAAAGACATGTCCCAACACCTATTCTCTCAACTGAATAACGACAGCTGTAAAAAGCATATTTCATTAAGGTGCCCGAATTACTTACCCTCAGAAAAATTACTGATAGAGCATCTAGTAGATCGCACTTCCAAGGACCCAGTACGTGTTATTATGCCTACTGAGGAAAACAAATTCATAAAGCTTAAAAATGCTCACACCTAGGAGTGATGCCTGTTTGTAGTGTACACCGACTTTGAAAGCCTCCTCGCTCCTGTGACCCATTGTGAAGGTGACCTCACGACCTCATATATCACCTTTATAGAAAAACATGTACCATATACGGCCACATACCAAATTGCATCGTCCTCTAATTTAGCCTTAACCGCTGCAAAGCTTATGTCAGGGATAATCCTGCGTTTCGCTGCTTACTGACTCGAAAAACTATCATGGAGGTTGATAAGGTTCACAGTGACAACATTCCCATGACCAAATTGGAGGAGAACAAAGATCTGTACAATAACATGATTGAAGGTCATATTTGTGTGCTCCGTTAGATAGAAAAGCAGATACTCCTCATAAGGACCACTTCATCATATGGGGAAGCCCACAATACATACAATTCGATGTACCAGCTAATAAGGCGCTACCAGTTTTCTTACATAATTGAAGTTGGTATGACACTCACTTTTTAGTTGAGGACTTGGCTGATTTTCTGATTTTGGTTGAGAACAAAATCAGGTCAGTGCCCTACCTGAGAGCGTCAAGAAATACATTTCATTACGCTCCGCTTCCTTGACACGTTACATTTTATGCAGGCACCATTCCAGAAACTCATTGAACCTTGGGAGGATATGGATATCACTCGAGCTGCATTTCCCAATGAGGAGAAGTTTCAACTTGTGACTAGGAAGGGGTTTTCCCATGCGAGTATGTGTATAGTACGGCAAAACTGAGTGAACCAGACTACCTAACATAACTGCATTCTCCAGCAACGTTACAGGCGATGCCATGAATGCAGAGTATGAGCATCCGTGAATGTCAGGCGGGAATTCAACATCTCCACTTTAGTAAGAGTACACGCGGCTTTACATAGACAGAGATACACAGATGGCCGCTTGCTTGTGGAAGTTTTCGAGAAATTCCGGAGTCTATGCATGACCACTAATTCTCTGTATCCCACTTTTTACGACATGGCACCTTGAGTGCCTTGGGATAGAATGCACAAGAAAACAAAGTGCAGCATCAAACTATTGACCGATGCTGACATGCCTCTTTTCTTTGAGCGAGGGATCCCTGGGGAACTCTGCCAATTTGGCCATAGGCATGTGAAGGCAAATAACCCACAGATGGATGACAGGTTCAACACATCTCTTGATTCGAGTTACATACTGTACTTTGTAAGCTAACATCCCAAAGTTTTTCGGGCTCACATGCGGTTCTCCTTCATCAAAATGTTTTGGCTCAAACTCGTCTATGGGTTGAACCACACGTGTCGTATTACACGCCCTAAATTAGACACTTGTGACCCTTTGGTTAAATTGTCTGGCTGATGGCAAGTTTGCGAAATACGAAGTTAATATAACACATAATAACGATAATAATAATATCAGGAACTAAATTCACGACTCATAAGAGATGTAGGCCACACAGTTGCGACTTGGTTAGAGTAATGTTCATTCAAAAAGCAAACTAATAGCGAAAGTGGTCGTATTTAGAGTTATTGTTACACTAGAGCACATATCCATTTGACACAGGAAGATCATTCACAATCTCATCGCGAATTACCAGTCCAATACTCCATCCCGTTAACTATGTGAAAAGTCAGAGTTCACAACAGGCGCACAGCTGCTCGCCGCTCAGAGACCAAGTCCCGGGTACCACACATAACGAAATTTTGTAAGTCTTGTCACTTCCTAGCTGCCTAAAGACCGACTCTCCGTTTTCGCGTCTCAATCCGAACTGTAACCTTTGGTGTCTGCAGCCGACCTGTCCCCTTTGGTGCCTCGACCAGCACTGCCCTCTGCCCATCTCCGACGGCAATTCCCGCGCGCCGAACATCTTCGCTCAACTGACTAGCGCAGTTCCCTTTCCTGAAGACGTCCATCTGATTGGCTAAAGCTTATTCTGCATTACTTTTCATTTTAACATACTTACATAATTAAAAGCTTGACCTCTTTTACGTTCTAAATAAATTAACAACAATATCCATTATATACCAAACGTTAAATTCTTTTACATAAAACCAATACAATTTCCTTCTTAACTTTGAATGTCACCGCCAGTAGCCTTGCACCAGTGTGCTTTCTGATAAATAAACACAGAACAAAAGTAACTATTATGCAATAAACTTTACAACAAATATTCTATTACCTAATGATTCAATAAGGTGTCATTCTGTCATCGTGCTATATGTTTTGTGTGGAGGAAATGATCATCTGATGCTTAACTGAAAATACTGATAATTTAAATTTATTGTATCTTTTAAACAAATAAAGTTATAGAGTTGAAATTTACAATGTTTGTCATTATAATGACGCGCTTCTATATGAGATGTCGATCGTTAATATCGACCAAAGCGTTCAGATTTTAGCATTTAGGTCTTTGCTACTAAACTTGTTAATTTCACTTTAAGAGTAATTCCTAAACTATTATAGATGTGACTAATATTCAAGTTCGCTTGGTTCCCTGCATTACTATAGAACTAAATAGTTTTCATAAATGTTTCCCTTCATGCCGATCTTAGGTCCGTCATACTTAACACTGCTACGTCCCCTTGGCCACAAAGGCCTTCTACTGGGTTTCCCTGTGACATAGGTCCTTGTCTGTCGCACTCGCACACTAGAGCACTAAGGCCTCAATATACAGTAGACGCCTGTGAGTTTCCCCAACTCGTGGTGAATCTGCGCCCTTTGTGGCACACGGTCCTGGACGACAGGGTTCGTTTCACAATTCCTGAAAACTGACTCTTTCGGCCATATATTTAAATGAGAGTGCGATGCTCGTTAACTCACAGTTGGTTGTAAATAACTTATAAGGCGACGCAGTGCAACAACCACTGCCGATTGTTGAGTTTCGATGGGTGCCCAAAGACGAATGCAAGGGATTAGGTGGAAAAATCATGAGCAGTATGGCAGCTGACTCTGATGTAGAGTATGTGGTGAACCCAGAACTCACATACCCTATCAGTCTGCATGAAGCGCATGCCTATTTGTCACTGTGTCCAGAGCATCTAGTCCACAAGGAGACTCCACCCCAAAACAAATGACAACACGGGAGAATAAGTGGAGATACATTATTCATTACCATAATCTCCAGCAGTGTCTCAGCTTAAGAATGGAGCTGGTTAGAATCACCCGGGCTGTCTCCTTCAGACAGTCCCCCTGGTTGAAGTAGTGTATTGAGCTGAAGATGAGACAGAGAGCCTCCATGATGTGCGACTTTTTATAAATTAATGAATAATTCATTTTCAGCAAAACAGTAGAAAATTTGAGGGAATGACATGAAATTCTGATAGAACTGAATGAGGTGAACGTTACGGCGTAAGAAAATGCATTGCCAGACCAAATTTTAAGTGGGTTGCTGTGGAGATGACAAAGACCACAGTAGAGTTTATGAAACCTATCTATGTGTACACTAGACCTATCCAAACTTCACATTTACTGCTTTCATTAAGAGTTTCCTAAAACTCGTTTTGCAGATCATAAATTATAGATATATGGTTACAGATAGTGTCATCTAATGGGTGAAGAACTGCGGTCCATGTGAAGTAATGAGGTACCATGGTAATGAATTCTACATCTCCTCATACACAGCTGATAATCCTTACAGTATTGTTCCACAGAATAAGAACGTTATTGGCCTTATGAAAGACAAGGTGACTGGATTGTCAATTGTGAAGTTTTTAGGTCTTAGATCAAAACTGTATGGGTATCGCACATTGGAAGGTGCCACCCACAGGCAGGCTAAGGATGTGCATCATATGGCATTGAGGGCCCTCTCTATTGAAGACTATTTGCTGTACCATGTAGCAGTGATTGCGGTGCTGCACCGCAGCCACCGCATATGATACGGCAAACTAGTATTCAGTCGAGAGGATATGAGATGTACACTGTGCTGCGGTCTAAAATTGGCCTGTTTCCTCATGATGTTAAAAGGGTCACTTGTGGTGACAGGATTGAAACTGTTCCATACTGACACTACTCACTTGTAACAAGATAAGAGATAGGGGGGACTCTTATTGAGTGAGAGGGAGAGAATCAGTGAGAGAGAGAGAGAGAGAGAGAGAGAGAGAGAGAGAGAGAGAGAAAGAGACTCTGCTGAGTAGTAGTATGACCCTTTTATCCTGTTGTAGGTAATTTTGTGTGTGTGTGTGTGTGTGTGTGTGTGTGTGTGTGTGTGTAATGTAAAATCTATTTATTTATGTGTACTATGTATGTGTGTATACACGCACACTATGTGTGGAAAAAAAGATAAAAGAAACAAGGAAAATACATATATACCATGTGTGTCTTGTAAATAGAATAGTTTTTTAAGTTTTCACGTGTCGTTAGCCATTGATTAGATAACAGATTGAGATTAGTTTTTAAATGTACACAAACAGCCAGTGTGGCTTTGTGGTTCTAGTTGCTACAGTCTGGAACCATGTGACCGCTACAGTCACAGGTTCGAATCCTGCCTCGGGCATGGATGTGTGTGATGTTCTTAGGTTCGTTAGGTTTAAGTAGTTCTAAGTTCTAGGGGATTGATGACCTCAGAAGTTAAGTCCCATAGTGCTCAGGACCATTTTTTTAATGTACACAGCCCATCAGAAGTATTATTGTAAAAACCTTTGCTATTGGGATTGTGAAAATTAGGTTCTAAGTGTCCACTGTCCACCAGAATAATTTTAAAAGGTAAATTTAAATGTCGTGTGACAAAGGCCTCCTGTCAGGTACACCGTTTGCCGGGTGCAAGTCTTTCGATTTGATGCGTCAAAGGGATGAAATGATGATGATTAGGGCAACACAACACCAATTCCCTGAGCAGAGAAAATCTCTGACCCAGCCAGGAATCGAACACGGGCCCTTAGGATTGACAGTCTGTCACCCTGACCACTCAGCTATCAGGGTGAACATTGTAAAAGGTATGTGATACGTGATTTATTCATCTCATTAGTACAATTTTGAAATGATATGTTTTGATGTACAGGAGACATGTCAAGGTTTACAAAAGAAACTTTTTTAACTTTTTTACGGGAAATACGAAAGTATACATTATATTTTACATTTCTAAGTTACGGCTACTCATGTACATAGAATAATACATGTAATACAATCCCTGTGTTCAGACTGTGGAGCTGTCCTCAATGAATTTATCGACAGAATAATAACACTTTCCATCAGAAGAGCAAAGAGCAATCTTTTCAGTGAACCAATCTCCATTTTAAATATATTACTGCCTTTATTTTATTGAAAATTTTTAACCCCATATACTCTGGCGTTTGGGCATAAAGTTTTAAACGATATGTTGGAAGTTTGAAGTTATCTACATGGAAAGTGCTGTAGTTGTGGTCAAAATGGAAAGTGTCTAGTATATGTTGATTTTTATATAGGAACACCACCATCTCATATATGTAAAGTCAGGGGATAGATAGTGTTTTAAAATTTTTTAACATTGGTCGACAGGATTCCCATTTTTTTGCAACACACATGTTTCTAATTACTTTCTTTTGTAATACTACGACCCTCGAGACATTTGCTGAATTTCCCCAGAAGATTATGCCATAACGAATAACTGACTCAAAGTAGCAGTGATAAACTATCTTTATGGTATCCATGTTTGTGGCACCTGACAAAATACATATTGCAAATGCTAAGTTGTTCAGTTTATTTGCTAAGTAATCTATGTGTACCTTCCAATTTAAATTTTTGTCAAGATTTAGGCCTAAGAACTTCACGTGGTTTGCTTCTGTGATATCTTGAGCATTGCAAGTTATCTTTATTTCACTCCTTTCTACTGATTTATCTTCAAATTGCATCATTTTGGTTTTAGTTACATTTAGTTTTAGTCCATTTTGATAGAACCAAGATTCAAGTTTTTTTTACTTTTTCTGGAATATTTTCAGATACCTCATTTTCAATTAGAACTGATGTATCATCAGCAAATAAGAATGAATGAGCATCAATAGCAAGCGGCAGGTCATTTACGTAAAAAAAAAAAAAATAGATAGGGACCTAATATCGAACCTTGTGGGACTCCTTGGGCAACTGTTTTCCAGTCTGATGAATAATCGGTTCCATTTGAAGTTAAAATTACTGTTTGTTTCCTACCTGACAGGTAAGAGCTAAACCATTTTAAAGCAGTATCCCTGATTCCATACATCTGTAATTTGTGGAGGAGTAATGCATGAATCGAAAGCTTTAGTTAGATCAGAGAATATTCCTGTGACCTTTCTACCTTTATCTAATGTGGAGCATATTTTTTGGATAAACTCATCTTTAGAATTCACAGTGCTTTTACCGTGTTGGAAACCAAACTGGTTTTTTAAAAATTATATCATTTACAGTCAGAAAGTTATTAATTTGTTTTGTTTTGCTGCAATCTTTTCAAACACTTTAGAGAAGACCGCCAAGAGAGAGAGATAGAGTGGTAATTCCCCATATCTTCTGTCGATCCTTTCTTGAATAGAGGTTTGATCTCAGCATATTTCAATACATCTGGAAAGCATTCCTGTTCAAAATATTGCTTTATAATAGTTGACAGTGGTTGAGAAATAATGTTGTACACATACTTGATTACAGATGTTGTTCTTTCATCCCATCCATGTGAGGTTTTGTTTTTTAGAGACAATATTTCCTTTTCCACATCCCTTTGGGTGATATTTTCAAATTGTTTAAAAGATGTGTTCTGGCTATTTTCCAAATTTGTGATGCCCTGATAGAATGTCATATACACATCCGATCTTACTACATTTAGAAAGAATTCATTGAAGCAACTTGACATCTGAACAGGGTTTACTATAATTTAATTTTCATGTCTAATTTTCAAAATCTCATGAATTTTTACTTTGACTCCTCATTCAGACCGAACAACTGACCACACTGCTTTTTCCTTATTTCTGTGTTCTCGTATGAATTTATTATTTGCCATTTTTTAGTTGCCACTACACCTTTCCTAAATACTGCTTTATACTGTTTGACATAAGTAACAAAATCCGTATTTCTGTTTGATTTTAACTCATTGTGGAGCTCTCTCTTTCTGGCACTAGAAATTTTTATCCCTGTTGTAGTCCATTTGAGCTAACCACTTACTTTCTTTTGCTTATATCTATGAGGAAATGATTCCTTAAAATCCCTAAGAAACAATTTAAGAATTGGTGATAGTTTATAGAGCTTGAACTATTGTGGTCTACAGGCCAGCTTATTATACTTAATTTACTGCGGAATAAATCCATTTTAATTTTACTGAGATCCCTTTTTATACACACTTCTGGAGGCTTAGGTTATTTGCTTTTGGGAGCTCAATAAACAGTGCTGAGTGATCTGAAATACCCAAGTCTAAGCAGTTTTTTTTGCTTATTTCCAATGTCAAATTTTGTAGTTAGTAATAATATTATCCCTCCCCCCATGAACCATGGACCTTACCGTTGGTGGGGAGGCTTGCGTGCCTCAACGATACAGATAGCCGTACCGTAGGTGCATCCACAACGGAGGGGTATCTGTTGAGAGGTCAGACACACGTGTGGTTCCTGAAGAGGGGCAGCAGCCTTTTCAGTAGTTGCAGGGGCAACAGTCTGGATGATTGACTGATCTGGCCTTGTAACATTAACCAAAACGGCCTTGCTGTTGTGGTACTGCAAATGGCTGAAAGCAAGGGGAAACTACAGCCGTAATTTTTCCCGAGGGCATGCAGCTTTACTGTATGGTTAATGATGATGGCGTCCTCTTGGGTAAAATATTCTGGAGGTAAAATAGTCCCCCATTCGGATCTCCGGGCGGGGACTATTCAAGAGGATGTCGTTAGCAGGAGAAAGAAAACTGGCGTCCTAAGTATCGGAGCGTGAAATGTCAGATCCCTTAATCGGGCAGGTAGGTTAGAAAATTTAAAAAGGGAAATGGATAGGTTAAAGTTAGATATAGTGGGAATTAGTGAAGTTTGGTGGCAGGAGGAACAAGACTTCTGGTCAGGTGAATACAGGGTTATAAATACAAAATCAAATAGGGGTAATGTGGGAGTAGGTTTAATAATGAATAGGAAAATAGGAGTGTGGGTAAGCTACTACAAACAGCATAGTGAACGTATTATAGTGGCCAAGATAGACACGATGCCCATGCCTACTACAGTAGTACAAGTTTATATGCCAACTAGCTCTGCAGATGACGAAGAAATTGAAGAAATGTATGATGAAATAAAAGAAATTATTCAGGTAGTGAAGGGAGACGAAAATTTAATAGGCATGGGTGACTGGAATTCGACAGTAGGAAAAAGGAGAGAAGGAAACGTAGTAGGTGCATATGGATTGGGGCTAAGAAATGAAAGAGGCAACCATCTGTTAGAATTTTGCACAGAGCATAACTTAATCATAGCTAACACTTGGTTCAAGAATCATAAAATAAGGTTGTATACATGGAAAAATCCTGGAGATACTAAAAGGTATCAGACAGATTATATAATGGTAAGACAGAGATTTAGGAACCAGGTCTTAAATTGTTGGACATTTCCAGGGGCAGATGTGGACTCTGACCACAATCTATTGGTTATGAACTGTAGATTAAAACTGAAAAAATTGCAAAAAGGTGGGAATTTAAGGAGATGGGACCTAGATAAACTGACTAAACCAGAGGTTGTACAGAGTTTCAGGGACAGCGTAAGGGAACAATTGACAGGAATGGGGGAAAGAAATACAGTAGAAGACGAATGGGCAGCTCTGAGGGATGAAGTAGTGAAGGCAGCAGAGGATCAAGTAGGTAAAAAGACGAGGGCTAGTAGAAATCCTTGGGTAACAGAAGAAATATTGAATTTAATTGATGAAAGGAGAAAATATAAAAATGGAGTAAATGAAGCAGGCAAAAAGGAATACAAACGTCTTAAAAATGAGATCGACGGGAAGTGCAAAAAAAATTACCGAACTATCAGTTCAATAAATCACAGCTGCAAACTACTAACGCGAATTCTTTACAGACGAATGGAAAAACTGGTAGAGCGACCTCGGCGAAGATCAGTTTGGATTCTGTAGAAATAATGGAACACGTGAGGCAATACTGACCCTATGACTTATCTTAGAATATAGATTAAGGAAAGGCAAACCTACGTTTCCAGCATTTGTAGACTTAGAGAAAGCTTTTGACAATGTTGACTGGAACACTCTCTTTCAAATTCTAAAGGTGGCAGGCGTAAAATACAGGGAGCAAAAGGCTATTTACAATTTGTACAGAAACCAGATGGGAGTTATAAGAGTCGAGGGGCATGAAAGGGAAGCAGTGGTTGGGAAGGGAGTGAGACAGTGTTGTAGCCTATCCTCGATGTTATTCAATCTGTAAATTGAGCAAGCAGTAAAGGAAACAAAAGAAATATTCGGAGTAGGTATTAAAATCCATGGAGAAGAAATAAAAACTTTGAGGTTCGCCGATGACATTGTAATTCTGTCAGAGACAGCAAAGGACTTGGAAGAGTAGTGGAACGGAATCGACAGTGTCTTGAAAGGAGGATATAAGATGAACATCAACAAAAGCAAAACGAGGATAATGGAATGTAGTCGGGTGATGCTGAGGGAATTAGATTAGGAAATGAGACACTTAAAGTAGTAAAGGAGTTTTGATATTTGGGGAGCAAAATAACTGATGATGGTCGAAGTAGAGAGGATATTAAATGTAGGCTGGCAATGGCAAGGAAAGCGTTTCTGAAGAAGAGACATTTGTTAACATCGAGTATAGATTTAAGTGTCGGGAAGTTGTTTCTGAAAGTATTTGTATGGAGTGTAGCCATGTATGGAAGTGAAACATGGACGATAAATAGTTTAGACAAGAAGAGAATAGAAACTTTCGAAATGTGGTGCTACAGAAGAATGCTGAGGATAAGATGCGTAGATCATGTAACTAATGAGGAGGTACTGAATAGGATTGGGGAGAAGAGTAGTTTGTGGGACAACTTGACTAGATGAAGGGATCGGTTGGTAGGACATGTCCTGAGGCATCAAGGGATCACAAATTTAGCATTGGAGGGCAACGTGGAGGGTAAAAATCGTAGAGGAAGACCAAGAGATGAATACACTAAGCAGATTCAGAAGGATGTAGGTTGCAGTACGTACTGGGAGATGAAGGAGCTTGCACAGGATAGATTAGCATGGAGAGATGCTTCAAACCAGTCTCAGGACTGAAGACCACAACAACAACAAAAATAATATTATCATTCCAGATCACTGATCTCCTGTTTTCCCTAGTGCCTTCAGAAAAATTTAGCTTGAAACCAGATTTTTGAATTAAGTCATGAAATTTTGTGGAATCATTCTTTCAACTAAGACATTTAAGTTGAAGTCTGCTGCTATAACAACTTTTTATCTTTCTTTCTGGAGTTTTTCCAGGAGGCATTCGAATTTGGCTAAAAACACTTTTGTTACTTCACATCCTGGAATTCTATAGATTGCTATAACCAGTGTGTTCAGGTCACTAAGCTCTACAGAGCAACTTTCAAACACGCTCTCTTCATTTAAATAATTGCTACTGGGACTGGAAAAATTGTTAACATTCTCGTCCAATGCTACTGAAAAAAAAATTGTCAACCAATTAATGTAAGTTAAAAGTATCTCTGCTTTGGAATAGCAGAGTCAGTTTGTACCTGAAGAACTATAATGTACCTCAATAACTAAATTGTACCTCAAGAAATGAACTGTACCTCAAGAACTGAACTGTAATCTCAAGAACTATACTGTATCTGTGTGAACTGAATAAACAAAAAATTCCTTATCATACGTCTTTGTTATCGTTATTTACAAAAAGAGCCTATCCCCTGCTGCATTATATATATATATATATATATATATATATATATATATATATATATATATATATATATATATATATGCAGGGACAAATTGATGTCATTCGTTTTTCTGAAGATGATTGCTGTGAAGGACTTGAAGTTTAAGACAAAATATATAGAATGCTTGCATGGAATTAAAAAAAAAAGTGTGTGAAATCTTATGGGACTTAACTGATAAGGTCATCAGTCCCTAAGCTTACACACTACTTAACCTAAATTATCCTAAGGAAAGCCAGCCGGAGGGGCCGAGCAGTTCTAGGCACTACAGCCTGAAGCCGCATGACTGCTACACTCGCAGGTTCGAATCCTGCCTTGGGCATGAATGTGTGTGATGTCCTTCGATTAGTTAGGTTTAAGTAGTTCTAAGTTCTAGGGGATTGATGACCTCAGAAGTTAAGTCCCATAGTGCTCAGAGCCATTTTATCCTAAGGACAAATACACACACCCATGCCCAAGGGAGGACTCGAACCTCTGCCGGGATCAACCGTACAGTCCCTGACTGCAGCGCCTTAGGTCGCTCGGCTAATGCTGCGTGGCATTGAATTACACCTATCGTGCAGCATGCATATTGGGTTATGGGAGTAGAAGCTGCGTGGCCACGTCTGCTACCAAAGGCATATAGCAAACATGTCTATAAACATATCTAGGAAAGCCAAAGACATAGTATCTGGATGAAGCTGTGTACTACCAAAGCATAAACAGGACGAAAAGAAACCATACACATATTATGAGGTAAAAACTCATATGTTTCTCGAAGTAATTTTACATTTTCATTAGCAGATATAACAATGACACCATTTTCACTTCTTCTTCTTGAGTCGATGGAGAATTCCAGGTCTTGAGTAGCAGCAAACTTGAAGATTCCATGCATCCATGAGATCTTCTCCTTCCTCTTGATGCGGATGATGGTATCAGTGTTGTCAAATGATCAAAGCGATGTCACCATATCTGTGTAAGGTGTGCGACGATCATCCCAGTGAACTCCATAGTAGAAATGTGTTAACCACTCCTCTGTATTTTAGTATACTTCAAATTCTTGATAGACCTCGCCAATGCAATGGTTGCTGGGAATCTTTCAATTATTCCAGTAACTTCCAGGAATGCCGAGTATTTAAATATGAACTGTCTATGCTCATCATTACAGAAAACATGAAGTAAAGAAATAAGCCATTGAAAAAGTAATAGCATCTTGCTTGGCTATGAAACAGACATTATTATTATTATTATTATTATTATTATTATTATTATTGTTGTTGTTGTTGTTGTTGTTGATCTTTCAAGCAATACACCCAATACAACATATTTTAATTGATGGTGGCCCATCAATCTGGCATCGCACATTCGAGTCATAGTGCTTAAAGCAGGGCTCATACTTCGAAATGAGTTCATCCCTTTTAAAAGGTAGCAAATAAAATCTGTGCTGTATATATCACATAGCAATGGTACAAGTTATGTAGGGAACGTGTACAGTAGTAAGCAAAAACATTCACGTGGCAACGACTCTTAATCAGTTTCATATAAATATCTGAGAGCACATTGCATGCATTTCTTGATTTCACCCACTCAACCACGTAATTAGCAGTAACATTCTCTTTTCCCCGCAAATCCGTAGTCCCCAAGGCTAACTGTCTTAGCATATTGAGGAGGTAAGACATCTACAATTTTTTTTTCTAATGTGTGACTGCAGCTCTGCTCTTGAATGAGCAGAACTGTACAGTCACTTTTCCACTTTAATAGTGACAACTAAAGCATGAGCGTAATTTGCACAATATACTCACTACCACTCCTCAAATTCACTATTAGAATAATGGCATTACCTTATTTACAGACATCCTTCACACACTTGAAGCTGAATAACTGGATGGTGATGGATTCATAGTGATTATTCAGTTACATACAGTTGGTGCGTTGAAAGGGACAAACAGAAGTCTATTGTATGCCCACCTGCTGCTCCAAAGTGTTGAACAGGTACGGCGCTTAGCAACAGGAACTTAAAAATGCGCTTCGACTAGAACAATTTTGCGGTTACTCCACTCATTCGCATGGCCCCTGAAAATTAACTCTGAATGGATGTACTCTAGTGTATAATGCATTCACAATGATTTCTTAGTCAGGGGAAATTTGTATGATCTGCATGATAGAAGATAGGCCTACAGTAGCTATGAGTGGAATGCACTGACACAAATCCTGACTTGGCGGTCTGAATGTATAAAAGACACCACTGTGTTGGCTGGATTTACAAGCAAGGAAAATATGAAAAGGTCTCGTGGAAGTGGTGAAATCCACAAATTAATAATTTTTTCATACACCTGTCAATGATATTCAAAAATGTTATGCTGCTGCTTGAACATAAAGGTACTGTGGCTTATGTTCCAACATTCACCAGGCGTTTGTGGGAACTAATAAGAACACTGTTCATCTAAAAACTAAACAGAATTACATATGTCTAGTCGTAAGGGGAGGATAGATTTGACGTGGTGAATTGTGTTTTTAACTCATTGAGGACTATGTCTGGACATAAGCAGTGACAGATTCATTTCATAAAAAGCTTCACAATATAGCAATGCGAGGGTTCAACTGGATCTGCTATAGTGTACAAACAGGATGGGCAATATGGCTGTAACAAAATGGAGACACAGAACGTCCCCTCGTCGTCCTCCCTAACCATATCCTCACATTTTCCTTGTTGCGCTATCGACTGCGAGGTTGATTACAGTACACCAACCCATATTGGTGATGTATTCCAACCCTTTCGTCCGTGGGACCGCTATTGATTATCACATAGTACCAGACGCCTGTGCTTTTACAACACTTGTTTGAGAGAGTCTTAGCAGGATGCAGAATCTTCCTGAAGTGCTGACTGGAAGGCTTAAACGTAAAAAAATTTCCTAGAACTGAGGAGAATCGAGACACCTTGCCGTTATAAGTGTGGGTGCACCATAATTTTTTCAGGTGATGTACACATATAAACGGTAACTGCAGTGCTTGTCTAAAATGTGTATATGTTGCAGTGTACAGTTACTGTGGATTATGTTCCGGCATGTGCAGAGAAAATGACTGTGCGTCCTGTCATGATGGAGGTATAACTGTAAGGGTATGAGAGAGATTTTACATGTGGTATAGAGATTGAAATTGCAACGTGAGATTCCTTCCAGAACCAAAGTCATCAAGAGGAGACATTTCCAGTACGTCGCTCAGTGTAATATTTAATTGTACTTACACTGATATTTAAATATGTGTCTGGGTCTCAGTATTCTTGCACCTCTCGAGATGGCCGTAGAAAGTGTAGCAGGAAGCAGTCAGATCTTGGCTAGAAACAGTATCTCAGATGATGCCTTTGTTCTGGGATGGGGGTGGCCCATCCTTTGTATACCAGTTTGCACTGAGTAGCCTTCAGACCGCATGTGTTGCAAGTATATGGATATTTGACAAGATTCAATTTGACGAGTGTTGGCGCAGGGGTGCTGATAGCATTCGGATCCCTCTCCTCCCGGAGAGGACTCTGCACAGCTGGCGGACCTCTCTCTTACTGACATGCACTGTCTTGGCTGCGGCCATGCGCCACGCTTACGGCGTAGTTTCCGCCGATGGCGCTGTACTGCGGCACAGTGTGCTGATTGTGGACGTCCTGAAGGTGAGTACGTGTGATGTAAGAGTCGCAGCAGTACTTGTTGTTATTATCCTATCACACAGTAGATCATTTCCTCCCTCCTTTCAAATGCACTGGAGAAGAATTGTATAGTGCTTTAAAAACCCAATCGCAACATCAAATTTCAGATTTATCAATTTATTATTTCCGTTACATGTATTACAAAACAGAAGTGTTCGGTATGGGCAGGCATGGCCTGCTTGGCTGTGGGTCTCTCTCCCCTAACCAGTGCGGATGGGGCTACTATGTAGTCAGTGCAATGTGTGCTCCTCACTATCACTAGCTTGTGTGATCGGTATGATTTTTTTGTTTCACCAGATACGTTTGGTGCTACGATCAATTTGTCCCGGAAATTTCATTACTTGATTTGCGTAATGATTATGTGTGATACTCAAACTTCGAAAATATGTTTTATTACAAAGAAGGATCATCGTAAGGTGTGGAGAGTGTTTTAAGCGATCTATTTGACTCTTGTAAACTGTTAAGCAATTAATTTGATAGGTTAGTGCAAATTGATTATTTCGCTCTATTTTTGACATCGAAATGTCGTCAGCTCTCCCTTTGTCTCCAGCATTATCCAATAGGAACACGATATTCTGAGGAGAGTTGAAAAAATCCGTCTGCGTGTTTCGAGACATCAGTTCATACGGACAAGCAGGGAGTGGCTTCTTGAGAAAGAGAGAACAGGTAGTGCGTCTGGTATTTCCTGATCAACAGAATACAGCCACTTGATGCTTTGTTTGGGGGCCATGAGATTGTCGTCAGTGGTATTTAGCAACGTGATCTGTAATCAGGATATAGTGTGTTTTTGACCGTTGTGACGGCGTCCTGACGATAGGCTCAAATGCGGGACACCCCAAACAGTGGCTTCTATACCACTCTTCATTCCCTTCATGATGTGTAGACCACTTTTGCAGGGTTTAACGGTCAGTGCAATATGTCTGCTGTATATTTCTCGATCTGTACCAAATAGTTTGCCACTGAGATTCAAGTAATTCGTCTGTTTGCAGAAAGTGGCAGTAGGTTTACGAAGTTTTAGATATTTGTTCTGATTTTCTCTTCTGTGCTTAGACACCTGTGTGCTTTGAAACGCGAGGAAAATAAAAAATAAGTGCTTTAACGTCCCTGGATCTGGCAACAAATATAAAGTAAACGCACTCAGCGTTTACATGCGCAATCAGAAGAAAAAAGTGCCACTGTGGTGTCACCGCCTGACACCACACTTGCTAGGTGGTAGCCTTTAAATCGGCCGCGGTCCGTCAGTATACGTCAGGTCCGCGTGTCGCCACTATCAGTGACTGCAAACCGAGCGCCGCCACACGGCAGGTCTAGTCTAGAGAAACTCCCTAGCACTCGACCCAGTTGTACAGCCGACTTTACTAGCGATGGTTCACTGACTACATACGCTCTCATTTGCAGAGACGACAGTTTAGCATAGCCTTCAGCTACGTCATTTGCTACGACCTAGCAAGGCGCTATATTCTTCAAGAATGTATTCTGAACTGATAATATTGTGAATCATGTACCATCAAGAGCGAAGTTCATCATTAATGGATTAAAGTTAAGTATCAAACTAATTACGTCCACTTTCTGAATTCTAATTCCTTGTCATGTTCCAGACCTCACGTCAGTATAATTCTTCCCTCCTCACGCCAGCCTGCGTGAGCTAAAACGCGTGCCTTTTGGCCTCCATTCGTAACCCAGTGTTGGGTCTTCTGCCAACACAACAGCCACAATTGCTTACATATTTCATGTCACCTTGTCACCCACAAATTGTCTAAATAAAAAGTATTCCATACACTGCAGTCAGTTTCCCCACAAGTTCTTTAACTGAATAAATAAACTATGTTTAAATAAACAACATTCCACACATTGTCTAAACTATTTAAGAAATACTTCATACACTCCAATCGTCTTCCCACCTAATACATAATCAACTGAGTCTTATTCTCGCCGATTTCCAGGTTGCAGATGGAGGGGGATACGTTAATTAATTGATCAACTTAATTTATTAGTCAATCAAATTGATATCAAAAGTGTGCTTGTATCGGTGAGGGTATTCCCAGAGGGATGGGGACGGAGGAGGGGGAGGATGTGGAGGGGGATTTGTGGGGGTTTTTTTTAAACCACTTAACCGAATAATAAAAGGACAAATTATCCAAAGAGGGTTATAATCCTCCTAGCAGAACAATAGATAAAGGAGCTACCAATCAAAAGAGATCAGAAAGTTTGCCCCTGAATATATAATTGCCCCTGATGTAGGCAACCCACGCTAACAAATCGTCTTCATGTCCTTGTTGCCTTACTATTGTCAATATGCAGCCTTGGCTTTAGTTCTCAGTGGGACTCAACAGCAGCAGCAGCAGCAGTGATCTTCATAACATAGCAACTGTTGGATGGCCAAAATATTGAATCTAGTTGATTTTAGGATCTGGCAGCCATTGAGACTTTCAAGACTTACTGCACCAGGAAAGCCTAAAAAGTCACTAAGACTGTAGTGCTTTAACATTCATAAGTTCCTGATAGTTCTTCAGACCTTCCACCAATTTTGAGTTACATCTGACTCCATCTGCAATTTACCTGTGTTGCAAATACTCTGCTTCAGATATAGAAAAATGACATTTTGACACAGACAAGGAAAAATTTACTCCGCTTAGTCTCTCAAATACAGCTTACAATCGTTCAGCATATTGTTGCATGTCTCGGCTGAAAATTATAACATCATCGAGGTAAACCAGACAGCATTTAACCAAATAATAGGATAAGGACCTGATCATGAAAAGAATGCATTATTCTCAGAGGGTCATAATACTCTTGGCAGAACTGCAGTTTAAGGAGCTGTCAATCAAAAGAGGACAATAGGTTTGCCTCCGAATATATACTTGCCCCTGATGTAGGCAATCCACACTAACAAAGCGTCCTCATGTCCTTGTTGTTCTACTACTGTCAATTTGCAGCCTTGGCATTAGTTCTCAGTGGGGGTCAGTCCTCTGAAGACAGTATCTGTCAGACAATGGAATGTAGCTGGCGCATTCTTTAGACCAAAAGGGTGATGGTTATACTTGTACATTACACTTGTACACAACTATAGACATAATAAATGATATTTTAGCCCAATCGTCTGGATGTACAGTTGGTTGATTGTACCCGGTGGTTAGGTCACAAACAGAAAAGATTTTGCATAAACCAAGATTATCCAGTGAGTGTACAAGATCCGGTAACGAATGAATGTCGGGTAACACTGAGACATTCATCTTCTGGTAATCAACAGAAAATTGATATTTCTGTTCTCCTTTAAGCGATTTCTTCTTCATGATTACGATGAACAATGGCCAGGGTGGATTTGACGGTTCTCTATATTCAACGATCCCAGCTTTCAGTTGTTGTTTAATCATCCCGTCGACTAAGGCTTGTTGGCTGTACAGGAGTCTGTATCGTCGTTGAGCGATGGGTGCTGCTCCTCCTGCACGTATACTGTGTTAAACTAATGGAGTTGCTGGGAGATTATCCCGCTCACGGAAAATATCAGAGTAGCTCAGTGGCACTGGTGAAATTATTTCCCGATTCTTCGGCGATAAGTTCAAGTTGTTCAAATGGCTCTGAGCACTATGGGACTTAACATCTGAGGTCATCAATCCCCTAGACTTAGAACTACTTAAACCTAACAAACCTAAGGATATCACACACATCCATGCCCCGGGCAAGATTCGAACCTGCGTCCGTAGCGGTCGCGCGGTTCCAGACTGCAGCGCCTGAAACCGTTCGGCCACAACGGTCGGCGGCGATAAGTGGTCTAATTTAGTAACTAGCTCCTGTTCGATTCATCCGTGTACTTCGTCAGGTGACTGTTTCGTACTGACATTCGAGGGACAGTAACTTACCCCTGTACGTGTTTCTCCTTGTAGGGACTTCTATCACGTCTTGTTGATCTATGTTTGATGCTATTGCCACAGTAGTTCCGAGCGGTAATTCTGCTTTTGGGTTACTCATGTTAGCACTGCTTACTGGAACGAGCGATTTTCCACTTAGTTCGTCCATAATGACGTTGACAGTTCTTGCTACATAGCAATGACTCTGATCTAGCAAGTCACCGTTTACTGATGGCTTAGTTAACAACAAATTACTTCCCTGGCACTTCTGTATATCTGCGGTCGATATATGGCATTTTTCCTGTCCGTAGAGGGATGTGCTCGCTTTCAGTGAAAAGTACCTAGACTTGGAACGGTATACTTGAGTCGCTGCTCGGTTTGCGCATTACCTCAACGATTCTGACATTCCTCTTAGAGTTCCCACTACAGTAGTAACGATTATGACCGAACTTAATTTCTGTTTTTGCTGGTGCGCTGGCAGCAAAACCAACCCTAGTATACATTCGTAGCGTTTCTCTCTGTTAGGCCTACTTATCATTTGCATTCCAGCCGCATACTCATTTTGGCCTATCATGAAGTTAATCAAAACTTATGTGTAACTGTACTTGCGGTTGCTTTTTAATCCTTTAAGGGTACAGCTTGGCTGCCTCCACCTTCTTTCCTTCGAGTATTTCTAGCCTATTGTGCACTCCGATGATAACTGGTTCCTGAGCAAGCTTCGAACACACAATGATCTGGTTCTGAGGTCCATTTGAGTTGTCCGTAGCTTATCCATAAATCGAACTGTCGTTTGAATGTCTTATTCAAATGTCTCACAACGCGTTAATATGACTGCACGACCGACTTCGCCTTGTAGCCCGTTAAAAAACGCACCTAATGCCCTTTGTCCTGCTTCATGCAATTTTGCCTCATTGTGCGGATCATGCTCACTGAGATCATATGTGTTTGTATTAATTTTCCTAATGCGATCAGCAAAATGCTCAGTAGATTCTCCATCCAGCACACACACGTGTGGAACTGTTTCCTGTGAAACCTTGCCATATTCTTCCTCTTGTCAGTGTCTGCTAAAATTGTCCTACGTAGCTGCTCGACGGCACATGGTATCACACGTAACAAAATCGAGTTCACGAGCTTGGATCCACAATTTTGCCACGTTTACTTTATCCCAATCACTCCAGGATCCTAACGTTGCTGCCTTTTCCAGATTTTTTTTTTTTTAATGCGTGATCATCTTCATCAGATTTCCTACGAGAGACTGGAATTATAGGAATCAAAGGAAAATTCTTGACTAGCGCTGAATCCGTGATGCTTTCATCGGATCTATCCCGAGGGATGCTATTTACCTGATCCACGTCCCTTCTACCTCCTGCATCTGTTTTTAATTGCTGAATTTCTGAGCGTAATTGTGCTATATAACAGTTTGAAAAACTGTAACTTGTTGTGCATCAGCCATAAGTGATTAACCCGGTTACTCTATTTATTAAAAAAAAATTACCATCATTGCCGTTCGCGTGCTCAGTATCTGCTACAGACCTACCTCTAGTGCTGTGCCTCGTTCTGGTGCATCGCCCGAAAAGATGCGCGCCGACGGAAGAACTATGTGTTCATCTACCATGCGCTAGTCCCACATAAGCGTACGAAACATAAGCATTCGTGAATAGTGTCAATCACCACTACATCCTATTGGAAGAATGTGGGTATTCTTCCCTCCCCATGAAAGGAATTCCAGAGGATCCCAATACTGAAAACATTTTATAATATGTTTTACTGGTCAGGATAGGTGTGTGTGTGTGTGGGGGGGGGGGGGGGGGGTTCTTACAGTAAGCAGGTGATCAGCGCTCGAACACAGTCAGTTGATTTACTGAACTTTATTCAAATCAAGTTACGTACACTCTCTGTAGCGTTCAGCGTCCTTGCAGCCACTGACTCATACGCGAGTGACTACTAGCCTGTAGAAAGACCCACTTTTATTCTGCGTGGATAGCTGACTCGCGTGGGCGACAATCCGGAAATGAGGTCTCAAGGGGGACAGAAACATGTGTTCCACGCAGAAGGGTGAACGATCGCTTGCCTACTTTCTCGTTCCCTTGCAGCAATTCACTTACAGGCCTCTGGTCCTATGTTGGTACATAGAGAGATCTTACCGCCCTCCCTTTATTTCCACTCCACAACGACGAGACGCAACACAACTTGTTACGTCAAAATACGTTTTTATGAATTATAGGAGGTGCTACTCAGAAGTACTTTACACACATCTGCCCGCCGCAGTGCTAGGATGGCCAAGACATACGTATTCGCTACAGTGTCTCCAGACTACCTGGCGCACCCACACGCAACGGCCAATAGATAGTATCGGCGTGCAACTTGTGTAGGCTGCACAAAGGATCTGGAGAGACTAGTTCCACACACCCAAAGTTACAACATTCCCGACCAGGTGTGAATTATATTGGAGAAGGTGACCTGTCGAGTCTGCAAGATGCGACTCACTAGAAGGCACTTGGAGTGGCAAAGTGAATTGCGGAACTCAACAGACAGAGAACACGAAATTACCGCTGAAAGTTTGTACAGGGGCCTGTGAGAAATGATCTTCACACGGTGCACTCATCAGAGTAACAGCAAAATAACATTAATGAAAATTATTCGCTGCTGAGTGATTTTGCTATCTTGATGTAGCTTGTGCCAGAGTGACTACACTGATGGTTTTAACTTCCTCCTTTCTAGTGCGGTGAATATTTTCACTTGCTTGTTTGTTTGTTTTCTTTCCTGCTGCTGAGCAGGTGTAACTGGTACAGCAGGATAATTTACTTAGGTGAAATCTTGCACTTTGTTTTACACACACAAAACCATCAAGTACGCTGCATAGATTTAACGTCACCTAGGCATGAGGAGAGGGGAGTTGGGGGTACAGCCAGGACGGACAGCCAAAAATACGTTGTTTCCGATACAAGAATATTCAGTATACAAGAATATCCAATATAATTTGTAATATAGCGTACACAAATGACAGGCAATAAACAAGCTAATTAAAGCTCTTAAACACAAACAAGTGTATGCTACTGAAATACCTTTCTAGTTAGGCTATTTGCTGATTAACAACATCAAGGATGACAGTGATAAACTTGAAGATAGTTGGATAATTTACAACATCGTTGTTCATATAATAATTGTAGTCTGATGCTACAGGTACTTTCCTCTTCAAATGGGGAAAAAAATTTGGAAATTTGTGGTAAGTTTCTATGGGACCAAACTGCTGAGGTCATCGGTCCCTACACTCACACACTGCTTAATCTAACTTAAACTTACTTACGCTAAGGACAACACCCACACCGATGCCTGAGGGGAGGTCTCCAACCTCCGACGGGGGGACTTCAAATGGGATTAGAGCTTATGAAGGTGTAAGGAATTCACAAAGGTTTTTTTTTTAGCTTTATATGTGAAATGTTTCAGTGTTTCTTCAGACGGCGGTGAAATACATGAACCTGTAAGTATACACTACCGGCCATTAAAATTGCTACACCAAGAAAAAATGCAGATGATAAACGGGGATTGATTGGACAAATATATTATACTAGAACTGACATGTGATTACATTTTCACGCAATGTGGGTGCATAGATACAGAGAAATCAGTACCCAGAACACCTCTGGCCGTAATAACGGCCTTGATACGCCTGGGCATTGAGTCAAACAGAGCTTGGATACAGTGTACAGGTACAGCTGCCCATGCAGCTTCAACACGATACCACAGTTCATCAAGAGTAGCGACTGGCGTATTGTGACGAGTCAGTTGCTCGGCCACCATTGATCAGACGTTTTCAACTGGTGAGAGATCCGGAGAATGTGCTGGCCAGGGCAGAAGTCGAACATTTTCTGTATCCAGAAAGGCCTGTACAGGACCTGCATTATCCTGCTGAAATGTAGGGTTTCGCAGGGATCGAATGAAGGGTAGAGCCACGGGTCGTAACACATCTGAAATGTAACGTCCACTGTTCAAAGTTCTGTCAATGCGAACAAGAAGTGACAGAGACCTGTAACCAATGGCACCCCATACCATCACGCCGGCTGATACGCCAGTATGGCGATGACGAATACACGCTTCCAATGTGTGTTCACCGCGATGTAGCCAAACACGGATGCGACTATCATGATGCTGTAAACAGAACCTGGATTCATCCGAAAAAAAGATGTTTTGCCATTCGTGCACCCACGTGCGTCTTTGAGTACACCATAGCAAGCGCTCCTGTCTGTGATGCAGCATCAAGGGTAACCGCAGCCATGGTCTCCGAGCTGATAGTCCATGCTGCTGCAAACGTCGTCGAACTGCTCGTGCAGATTGTTGTTGTCTTGCAAACGTCCCCATCTGTTGATTCAGGGATCGAGACGTGGCTACACGATCCGTTACAGCCATACGGATAAGGTGCCTGTCATCTCGACTGCTAGTGATACGAGGCCGTTGGGATCCAGCACGGCGTTCCGTATTACCCTCCTGAACCCACCGATTCCATATTCTGCTAACAGTCATTGGATCTCGACCAACGCGAGCAGCAATGTCGCGATACGATAAACCGCAATCGCGATGGGCTACAATCCGACCTTTATCAAAGTCGGAAACGTGATGGCACGCGTTTCTCCTCCTGACATGAGGCATCACAACAACGTTTCACCAGGCAACCCCGGTCAATTGCTGTTTGTGTATGACAAATCGGTTGGAAACTTTCCTCATGTCAGCACGTTGTAGGTGTCGCCACCGGCGCCAACCTTGTGTGAATGCTCTGAAAAGCTCCTTGTGTGAATGCTCTGAAAAGCTAAACATTTGCGTATCACAGCATCTTCTTCCTGTCGGTTAAATTTCGCGTCTGTAGCACGTCATCTTCGTGGTGTAGCAATTTTAATGGCCAGTAGTGTAGCAATATTTTGGTCACCTTATGGTTGTTGAATTCAGTTCTGCAATATTCTATGACACAAGGAGAGATTTTTCTCTTGCTTTACATGTTAGGGTCATTACATATAAATTGTCTAACTTCTCGTTCCGCCAGATTCTGATAAATCTTGTACTTTCTGGTTATACAGTGATCAGCCAGAATATAATGACCACCGACCTACTATCGATATAAACCCGCCCAGGCGATACCAGCGTCACGTGGCGAAGAATGGTTGCTAGTCGGACACACGCATGGTACATGTAGTATCGGTGAGCGTGTTTTCCGCGAGTAGGATGGGGAAGATGAGCGATCTAGCTGAGTCTGACCACGGGCAGATTGTGATGGCCCGGAGGCTTGGCACGAGCTTTTAGGAAACTACACGACTTGTTGGGTGTTCAAGGAGTGCTGTGGTGAGTGTATTCAATATGTGGCGGAACCAAGGTGAAACCACGTCCAGACGTCACAAAGTTGGACGACCACCACTCATTACAGATGTCGGATGACTTAAGTTGAGCAGACTGATAAAACAGGACAGGTGGCGAACTGTTCAGAACTAACATCAGACTTTAATGCTGGGCAGCGTACAAGTGTATCTGAACACACAGTGCACCAAGCGCTCCTAACGATGGGCCTTCGCAGCTGACGACCCAAGAATGTGCCAAAGTTAACACCATGACTTCGGCAACTGTAACTGAAATGGGCGCGTAACCATTGGCACTGGACCTTGACGCAATGGCAGAGCATTGCATGTTCTGATGAATCCCGGTAACTTCTTCAATATGCCGATGGGATAGCGCGAATCTGTCGTCTTCCAAGGGAACAGCTCCTTGACACCTGTACTGAGGGACAGAGACAACCTGGCGGCGGCTCCGTTATGCCCTGGTGAACATTCACGTGGGCATCCATGGGTCCAGTGGAGCTCGTGCAAGGCATCGTGACGGCCAAGGAGCATCATATACTGTTGCAAACCACTTACACCCCTTCATGACGATTATGTTTCCCAACGGCAGAGGCGTTTTTCAACAAGATAATGCACCATGTCACAAGCCCAAAGAGTGTGACAAAGTGGTTTGAGGAACGCAGTGGTGAGTTACAATTGATGTGCTGGCCCCCCAACTTGCCAGATGTGAACCCGATCGAACACATCTGGGATGTGATTGAACGTGGCGTCAGAGCTCATCGCCCCCTCCCCAGAATTTAAGGAAATTAGGTGACTTGTGTATGCAGATGTGGTGCCGACCCCCTCCAGCAGCCAAACACGGCCTCATTGCTTCCATGCGAAGACGTATCGCCACTGTTATCCATGCCAAAGGTCGGCATATCAGCTATTAGGTACGTGGTCATGATGTTCTGGCTGATCAGTTTAGATGGATACTGTATATGTTTTATCCAACACAATATTTTATTATTTTTAGCTGCCATTACGAATTAGGTTTAATAAAATGCAGTCTGTTGTGAAATTATTTGTTATCCAGGTTTTCGTAATTTAAGACTGTAATGAACGAGTAAATTGCACAATTTAGCGATGCGAAGACAATTTCAATTTTCTCATTTGTTTACTAATACTATCATTATAATTCACCTTCAGACGATTTAAACACCTGTTTGTCTTTCTTAGAGGACTGATTCACGTTTTCCAGACTGAAGGATATGTTCCTGTGTAGTTGGGTATGAAATACAACAATAATGCTCGTTTTACATGTCAAGTGATATTCTTAAGTAGGCATTTAGTGTTTCTGGGTTTGGCTTATTATATTTTTTAGTTTCATGTCCGTTGTCACGGAAAAGCCCATTTGACATCTGCAGTCCCATGCGGCAAGATATGTATTATTTTTGCCAGTTTGCCAATATTCGAGAACACAAACTGTTCATCAAATTTTTTTACTTCACTTAATGCATTCAGAAATTCGATGCTATTCTTAGAACCTAACGCTTGTTTTTCTGTTCCAGAAAAGTGTTTTATTCTGACAGCTTCGTGTTTACCAACCTTCCTTTCGTGCATCTCCGCAAGTTCCGATATATCACATACTTGGGCTATATTGGGACTCAGGGCACTTTTTCGACTCACATATGACATGTTATTACAAAAATTGTTTTTACTGGAAAGCTCTTGTAGGCATCACTCACACACTTTTGGTAAAATTTCACACATAATAGACGTGGACTGCTCTTTTACCCGCTCTACAGTCTGTTACCGCTTCTATGGCTTATTCCCCAAAATTAACTTCTTCAGTACTGCGCTACACATTAGGGGCATATAAATTTAAACTGTCTAACTTCTCGTCCTTGTTGAGGAAGGAAGGTTTTATAAAACTGACTGTCAAAATTCTGATAATTCTTCTATAGCTCGCACACGATACGGTGGCTGATGTGCAGTGACCAGTATTCATCCAAAGCGCTGGGTGAGTTCATTCGTTTGTTCGGAAGGGGAGGCCAATAAGTGTTTTCCATCTTTCGGCTGGTCAGTGATGAAAGAATCGAGGCGCTCACACTGTCATCTGTCTCAAACGATTTTACAGAAACTATATTGCAAAAAAGTTTCGTTTTTACTTTACTGATAGCATTAGATGTTGGGTTCATGATGATGTGCCCATCGTTTCATTAATGGTCATAGTTTTTGTGATACTTACGTGAAAGTAAGAAAGAAAGAAATTCAGAAAAATAGAGGTCGTTATGATTTTGCGTTTGGCGCATATTACATAATATATTGTTGCGTATGATATTTAGCTAACATATTGAATTTTTCTTTAGACTTGGGTGAAGTTATCTATCTGTTACCAATCTCGAGAAAATTGATCCGATGTAGCACACTCATTTGGTATTGCGCCGCGCCAGCGATAAAGCCAGAATGAAATATCCACAACATTTCTCATATTTCGTAAACAGTTTCAAGCACTGAAATTAGATTTTGACAAATGACAGCATGCAAAGACGAGAGTATTTTACCATGATGGTTTATTACGTAAAACGTCATTATCTACCATGTTATCCCAATAGCTACAGACTTTTTCGCTAAAAGAATGTAATTTTTAAGCACCACGGATAGTCGGTGAAACAAGAAATGCTATGTGTTTTGTAACAACATTTGTGAAAATATTATAATTTTTTTTGGGACTGAGGATGAGTTTTTCCATAAGCTACTGACTTTGCTTTTCCTCAGTTCCTCACATAATAAACTTAATAAACCACTCTTTCAGAATTCTTTCGCAGTTGTGTCAGCACATGTTAGTGAGGTGAGAAAGTGTAAACTTCGCTGTTGTCTGGCGAAAGAAGCAAATTTTGACATGGCAAACAGAGAAATTGGAGGTTTTACTCAAAATTCGCCATTCATCATGCATCTCTGAAGGTTACACATGGTTAACAATGCAGGCGAAAATAAATTTCTGCATTTTCGGGAGAAATCTTTTTATGTACTAACGAAAGCAGAGATGACAGTATATCTAGCACCATGCAACTGTGAGCGTGGAGGGGCCCCACTTAATATTGACAAAAAAGATGGCGTACGCTTCAGTTTAGAACTGCACTTCCCTCCAGCGTACGGTATTTCCCCGACACCGCTCTGAGCGAACCCCCACCACTGCCGCTCTCCCCATGCTTTCCCAGCTGACTGTGCATCTAGAGGCCATGGTATTTTGCGTGCACTTTACTCTCTGGATAAAGATCTTGTACAATACATGGTTTAAAAGAGGAAGGTAAGGCATTAAATAGGGATTTCGAAATTCAAAAATGATCATATTCCTTACACAGTTCTTATCCTCGAATGTTGCTTCCCTAAACAAAAACGTTCCATTGTTGCAGGACAACACAACATCTTGTTTTATTGAGCTTAATATTTTTTAATTGAGAAGAATGCATGAACTCCAGTAATTTCTTCTAAGGGGGAAAATGGCCGTAACTGTTTTGCATCAGTCGTTCAGCATAGCTAGGGATTTCTTGTGAACCAGCTATGGCAACTAAATGTACCAAATGACAAAAACAACCTTCACAGTTACCTCGGAGTTTACTCTTAAGAGATAGTGAATGATTCATTCTTACCTAACATATCATGGACAATATCAGCGCAAAACAACATTATTACCAAGTAACTCAGACTTCTCCATACAACCTTTGGGAATTAGACCAAGAAGTTTTGTTTTGACCTCAGAATTGTCTCCCTAACATATACATTAACCAATATTGTCAAATCTGGACTCTCGTCTATAAGGATGGAAAATGCATCTTTCTTAAATCATTATTTAACTCTTCCTCAATATTTGCGGCCGGTACATTCTTAATAATGCTTGTGCATTTTGTGCAACTTTGACTTTTTGTTTTTGCAATTGTTGACTCCTTAAAATTGGATTTTACTCTCTCGATAATATTTTGCACTGAACTGAAACTGAAATTATGAGCCGCAACTAACGAACTGAATTTTATATCAGCGATTGTGGCATGATTTTGGTATTTCTCTTACTTAAATATCCAGAAACGAAAGTAATATCATAGACGTGAGCTCATGCTATACTGACGTTAATAATATTAATGTATTCTGTATTCCTATGGAAATTTTTATGTTGCAGTTCGTTACTCTAGCTGTAAATTCCAATTCATAAAGAACTCCTTTAATAACAATAATAATACACTCTAAGACCAAAAAATCGACACACAATGCAGGAATTATCCAAACGAGACGGAAATCGGCGGATGTGATGTACATGTACAAACAAACAAATGATTACAGTTTCAGAAAAATTAGATGATTACTTCAAGAGAAAGCGTTTCACAAACTGAGAAAGTCAATAACATGTTGGTCCACCTATGGCCCTTATGAAAGTAATTATTCGGCTTGGCATTAATTGACTGAGCTGCAGGAAGTCCTCCTGAGTTATACTGTGCCCAATTCTGTCCAACTGGCGAGTTACATCGTCAAAATCCTGGCCTGGTTTGAGGGCTCTGCCCACAATGCTCAAAACGTTCTTAATTGAGGAAAGATCAGAGGACCTTGCTGGTCAGGGTAGGGTTGGCAAGCACAAAGACAAGCGGTTGAAAGTCTCGCCATATGCAGCTGGGCAGTATCTTGCTTAGATCTACATCTACATCTACATGCATACTCTGCAAGCCACCTGACGGTGTGTGGCGGAGGGTACCCTGAGTACCTCTGTTGGTTCTCCCTTCTATTCCAGTCTCGTGTTGTTCGTGGAAAGAAGGATTGTCGGTATGCTTCTGTGTGGGCTCTAATCTCTCTGATTTTATCCTCATGGTCTCTTCGCGAGATATACGTAGGAGGGAGCAATATACTGCTTAACTCCTCGGTGAAGGTATGTTCTCGAAATTTTAACAAAAGCCCGTACCGAGCTACTGAGCGTCTCTCCTGCAGAGCCTTCCACTGGAGTTTATCTATCATCTCCGCAACGCTTTCGCGATTACTAAATGATCCTGTAACGAAGCGCGCTGCTCTCCGTTGGATCTTCTCTGTATCTTCTATCAACCCTATCTGGTACGGATCCCACACTGTTGAGCAGTATTCAAGCAGTGGGCGAACAAGCGTACTGTAACCTACTTCCTTTGTTTTCGGATTGCATTTCCTTAGGATTCTTCCAATGAATCTCAGTCTGGCATCTGCTTTACCGACGATCAACATTATATGATCATTCCATTTTAAATCACTCCCAGATAATTTATGGTATTAACCGCTTCCAGTTGCTGACCTGCTATTTTGTAGCTAAATGATAAGGGATCTATCTTTCTATGTATTAGCAGCACATTACACTTGTCTACATTGAGATTCAATTGCCATTCCCTGCACCATGCGTCAATTCGCTGCAGATCCTCCTGCATTTCAGTACAATTTCCCATTGTTACAACCTCTCGATACACCGCAGCATCATCTGCAGAAAGCCTCAGTGAACTTCCGATGTCATCCACAAGGTCATTTATGTATATTGTGAATAGCAACGGTCCTATGACACTCCCCTGCGGCACACCTGAAATCACTCTTACTTCGGAAGACTTCTCTCCATTGAGAATGACATGCTGCGTTCTGTTATCTAGGAACTCTTCAATCCAATCACACAATTGGTCTGATAGTCCATATACTCTTACTTTGTTCATTAAACGATTGTGGGGAACTGTATCGAATGCCTTGCGGAAGTCAAAAAACACGGCATCTACCTGTGAACCCGTGTCTATGGCCCTCTGAGTCTCGTGGACGAGTAGCGCGAGCTGGGTTTCACACGACCGTCTTTTTCGAAACCCATTCTGATTCCTACAGAGTAGATTTCTAGTCTCCAGGAAAGTCAGTATACTCGAACATAATATGTGTTCCAAAATTCTACAACTGATCGACGTTAGAGATATAGGTCTATAGTTCTGCACATCTGTTCGACGTCCCTTCTTGAAAACGGGGATCACCTGTACCCTTTTCTAATCCTTTGGAATGCTACGCTCTTCTAGAGACCTACGGTACACCGCTGCAATTAGGGGGGCAAGTTCCTTCGCGTACTCTGTGTAAAATCGAACTGGTATCCCATCAGGTCCAGCGGCCTTTCCTCTTTTGAGCGATTTTAATTGTTTCTATATACCTCTGTCGTCTATTTCGATATCTACCATTTTGTCATCTGTGCGACAATCTAGAGAAGGAACTACAGTGCAGTCTTCCTCAGTGAAACAGCTTTGGAAAAAGACATTTAGTATTTCGGCCTTTAGTCTGTCATCCTCTGTTTCAGTACCATTTCAGTCACAGAGTGTCTGGACATTTTGTTTTGATCCACCTACCACTTTGACATAAGACCAAAATTTCTTAGGATTTTCTGTCAAGTCAGTACATAGAACTTCACTTTCGAATTCATTGAACGCCTCTCGCATAGCCCTCCTCACACTACATTTCGCTTCTCGTAATTTTCGTTTGTCTGAAAGGCTTTGGCTATGTTTATGTTTGCTGTGAAGTTCCCTTTGCTTCCGCAGCAGTTTTCTAACTCGGTTGTTGTACCACGGTGGCTTAAAGCCCAGGGTAACTTTCCATGAAGGGCAACAAAACGAGACTGTGCTGTGCTGGTGCCGTGGATGACAAATGAAGGAGTGTTGCTATGAAAAGGAATGGCCCCCCAGCCCATCACTTCTTGCAGCATGGCGGGCGACAGTATGTTTGGTGTCCCACTGCTGGCCAGGGCGTTTCCAAGCACATATTCAACCTGGAATCTCATTGACTGTGGTAGAATTGTCTTCAGTGATGAGCCCTACTTCAAACTGATCCCAAGCGATCAACGAATAAGTGTTTGGAGACACCCCTAACAGCGCTGGGATACCAACCTGACTGTCACCTGTCATTTGGCCCAATAACCAGGAGAGACGGTCTGAGATGCCATTTCATTTCGTGGTACGATCTCTTTGGTTGTCACTCGCGTCACTCTTACAGCACAGCAATGCATCGACGATATTCTCGCCCTGTTTTGTTGCCCTTCATGGCAAGCTAACTTGGGCTTATATTTCAGCAAGATAATGCCCGCCTGCACTCGGTGAGAGTTTCTACTGCTCGTCTTCGTGCTTACCAAATCCTACCTTGGCCAGCAAGGTCGCCAGATCTCTCCCTAATTGAGAACTTTTCGAGCATTATGGGCAGGACCCTACGACCACGTCGGAATTTTGACGAGCTATCGCGCCAGTTGGACAGAATTTGGCAAAATATCCCTCAGAGGGGCATCCAACAACTCTATCAATCAATGCAAAGCCGAATAACTGCTGGCATAAGGGGCAGAGGTGGACCAAATTTCTCAATTTCCGATACTCTTTCTCTTTAGTAAATCGCCCAATTTTTCTGAAATTGTAATTATTTGTATGTCTATACATATACATCTCGAATTCTGATTTACGTCCCATTCGGGTAATTCCTTCGTTGAACGTCATTTTTTTTGTCTTAGAATGTAGTATGACAGTAATAATATTCATCTACACCTACATACATACTCCTAAGCCACCATGCGGTGCGGAGGGTACTCTGTACTATTCCCATTGTCTAATTCGTACTAACTGAAAAAAAAATTTCTTATCAGAAATACTTCTTGTGTGGTCCTTAGCTTTCACATTCGTCTTGTGTGTCTGGCTTTCAATCAGGTTCACTACGACACTTCGTTTTGATCCTAGCCCTATACTACACGATTTTTACTTATGTGTTGTCATCACTAACTGCTCCTGACCACTTTTCATAAATGTCTTAATTCAACGATTTTGCATAAAGCAATTGTTTTCTCGATTTTTTTTCTCTTCTCGCACAACCCCACTACTACATTCACTTTTCTGGTGTTGAAGAGCCACCTTTAGCGCTCATTATTTAGCAGTTTTTAGTTTAACGTTGCTGTATCCAAATCACACATGTCCAATTCACATGCCTTGTTGTAATGAATTCAAGATAATATTAAAACTGGGACAGCTACAGCTAAAGTAATTATACATAATTGATTGACCTTGTTCCTATCGTTAGTAACTGTTGTCGCGAGTGAAGCAGACTGTGGAGCTCTGCGGCTGCATCTGCAAATCTGTCGACCACGAAACTTGTTTATTTCTTGGTGTTACTCTACGCACATCGTTAAATGCTGACCTTGTGTCGGAATCGAATATGATCAAACCGAGGAAAGTTCAAAAATTTTAGAAATCGGAATTATATTTTGTATTATTGTTAAGTGTTTATGACACAATTTTGAATTTGATGAGAAAGAAAGTAATAGAGGTTGGTTAAAGGTGGTTGCTCAAAAATCCGAAAGTTTTTTGTATGTTTTAGTAATTATTTTGTAACATGAGGTTACTTGGACTAATGTAAAAAAAGGAGTTTACATGTCGTTACTAGACTTAGCACAAAATAACTTTCTTCAAAACCACAAGTAATCTTAGTAAAGACTCTTGAAAACTTGTTCAGAATTGTCTCTACAAAACGAAATTATTCAACTGAGAATCCATGAAGTATAGGCTACACAGGAACACCCTATGTATATTCTGATTCCTATTGTTCATAAATTTGTATGGTTTTATTGTTATCTGTTCCCTTTATTTTGACTCTAGAGCTCATTGCTAACTTTAATAAACTGCATTATTTACATTGTTCAACCAGTGTCAACACCAACATCATCTACAATGCTTAAAAGTTGTTGAACAATTAAAATCGTGCCCTCATCTTCATGAATCCCGTGAACTTGACATTAACGTCATGTTGTCTATATGAGCAAATTATAAAGTTCTAACTCGTAGAGCCACATTTGTCAACAGAATCACTCTATGGTTTGAATCGATTGTTACAACTTACAGGTCTTACAGCACTGGCAATTTTTTTTTCTTTTTAAGTCATCAGTCTTCTGATTGGTTTGATGCAGCTCACCTTGAATTCATCTTCTGTACCAACCTCATCATCTCATAGACCAGAGTAGCACTTGCAATAAAAATCCTCAATTACTTGCTGGATGTATTCCTGTCTTCGTTTTCCTCTACAGGTTTTGCCCTTACTAACTCCCACTAGTACCATGGAGGTCATACTCTGATGTCTTAACAGATGTCCTACCATCCTGTCCCTTTTCCTTGTCAGTGTTTCCCACATATTCCTTTCTTCTCCGATTCTGCACAAAACCTACTCATCCTTACCCGATCAGTCCACCTAATTTTCAACAGTTGTCTGCAGCACCACATTTCAAATGCTTAGATTCTCTTCCGTTCCGGTTTCTGCATTGTCCATGTTTCACAGCCATATATTGATGTGCTCCAGACGCACATTCTCAGAAACATTTTCCTCAAATTGAGGCCTATGTTTGATACTAGTAGACTTCCATAGGCCAGGAATGCCCCTTTTGCCAGTGCTAGCCTACTTTTGGCGTCCTCCTTGCTCCGTCTGTCATTAGTTATTTTGCTGCCTAGGTAGTAAAATTCCTTAATGTCATGACCATGAGATGACCATCAATCCTGATGTAAAATTTCTCGTTGTTTTCATTTCTGCTATTTCTCATTATTTTCGTCTTCTTCAATTTACTCTCGGTCCATATTCTGTATTCATTAGACTGTTCATTCCATTCAGCAGATCGTGTAATTCTTCTTCACTTTTACTCAGAATAGCAATGTCATCAGTGAATCGTATCATTAATATCTTTGCACCTTGAGTTTTAATTCTACTCCTGAAACTTTCTTTTGTTTCCATCATTGCTTCTTTGATGTACAGATTGAACAGTAGGGGCGGAGGACTACATTTCATACACCCTTTTTATTCTGACTATTTCTTTCCTGGTCGTCCACTATTATTATTCCCTCTTGGCCTTTGCACATATTGTATATTACGCGTCCTCCCTATAGCTTACCCCTATTTTTCTCAGAATTTCTAACATATTGCACCATGTTACATTGTCAACCGCAACATCAGAATTGTCTTTCTGGTGCCTTTACCTTTCCTAACGCCAAACTGATACGTCATCTAACACATCTATTTTCTGCTCTTTTGTTTATTATTCTTATCAGCAACTTAGATACATGAGCTGTCATGTGGACTGTGCGATAATTCACGCACTAGTCAGCTCATGCAGTCTTCAGAATTGTGGCGATGATATTTTTCCGAAAGACACATGGTATGTCGCCAGAAACACACATTCTACAAACCAACGTGAATAGTCATTTCGGTACCACTTCCATCAATGATTTTTAGAAATTCTGATGGAATGTTATCTATCCCTTCTGCCTTAACTGATCTTAAGTCCTCCAAGGCTCTCTTAAATTCTGATTCTAATAGTGCATCCTCTATCTCTTCTAAACTGGCTTACTTTCATTCTTCTATCACATCAGACAAATCTTCCCCCTCATAGACGGCTTCAATAGATTCTTTTCACCTAACCACTCTCTCCTCTTCATTCAACAGTGGAATTCCTGTAGCTTCTGACTATCATTTCTTTTCGGGTTTCTTCACATTTTTCATGCAGCCATTTCGTCTTAGCTTCCCTGCACTTCCTATTTATTTCATTCCTCAGAGACTTGTATTTCTGTATTCCTGAATTACCCGGAACATTTTTGTACTTACTTCTTTCTTCGATCAATTGAAATATTTCTTCTGTTACCCATGGTTTCTTCACAGTTACTGTGTTCGTACTTATGTTTTTCTTTCAAATTTCTGTGATTGCTCTTTTCAGAGATGTCCATTCCTCTTCAGGTGTAGTGTCTACTGAGCTATTCCTAACCGCTGTATCTATAGCCTTACGGAACTTCAAGCTTGGCTCGTCATCCCTTAGTACTTCCATATCCCACTTTTTTGCTTATTGATTCTTCTTGACTAATCTCTTGAATTTCAGCCTACTCTTAATCACTACTACGTTGTGATCTGAGTCTGTATCTGCTCCTGGGTACGCCTTACAATCCAGTATCTGATTTCGGGATCTCTGCCGGACCATGATGTAATCTAACTGAAATATTCCCGTATCTCCTGGTCTTTTCCAAGTACACCGTCTCCTCTTGTGTTTCCTAAACAGAGTATTCGCTGTCACTAGCTGAAATTTATTACAGAACTCAATTAATCTTGCCCCTATCTCGTTCCTTGCCCCAATCTCATATTCTCCTGTAACCTATTTTTCTACTCTTTCCCCTACTACTGCGTTCCAGTCCCCCATTATTAGATTTTCATCTCCCTTTACGTATTGCATTACCCCTTTAATATCCTCATATCTCTTCATCTTCAGCTTACGAGGTCTGCATGTGTACCTGAACTATTGCTGTTGGTTTACTGTCGATTCTGATAAGAACAAATCTGTCACTGAACTGTTCACATTAACACACTCTCTGCCCTACCTTCCTATGCATAATGAATCCTACTCCCATTGTATCACTTTGTGTTGTCTGCAGCTCATAGTCTTGCGGTAGAGTTCTCGCTTCCCGCGCACGGGGTCCCGGGTTCGATTCCCGGTGGTGTCAGGGATTTTCTCTGCCTCGTGATGACTGAGTGTTGTGTGTTCTCCATAATCATTTCATCATCATTGACTCGCAAGTCGCCGAAGTGGTGTCAACAAATAAGGACTTGCAATACGGCGGCCGAACTTCCCCGCATGGGGCCTCCCGGCCAATGCCATACGATCATTTCATTTCCTTTCAGTTTTGTGTTGCTGTTGATATTACCCTACACTCATCTGACCAGAAATGTTTGCCTTCTTCCCATTTCACTTCACTGACGCCTTCTATATCCAGATTGAGCCGTTGCATTTCCCATTTCCGATTTTCTAGCCTCCCTGCCACGTTCCTGCTTCTAATATTCCATGCCCCGGTTTGTAGAATGTTATCCTTTCGTTGGTTACTCACTCCCTTTCTCATGGTCACCTCCACCTTGGCAGTCCCTCCCGAAGATCCGAAAGGGGGTTATTCCGAAATCTTTTGCCAATGAAGAGATCATTATGACACTTTTTCATTTACAGGCCACAAGTCCTGTGGAATCACGTCATGTGTCTTTAATGCAGTGGTTTCCATCGCCTTCTGAATGTCCATGCCGTTGATCATTGTTAATCCTTCCACCTTTAGGGGTAGTTTCCCACCCCAAGGACAACAGAGTGCCCTAAACTTCTGTCTACTCCTTCACCTTCTTTCATATGTCCATCGGCAGGATGAGGGAGACTTCTTGTGCCGGAAATCTTTGGCCGCCAATGCTGATTATTAATTAGAATTCAAGGTGGGGCAGGTTTCAAATGTTCAAATGTGTGTGAATTCCGAAGAAACCAAAGTGCTGAGGTCATCGGTCCCTAGACTTACACACTACGTAAACTGACTTATGCTAAGAACAACACATACACCCATGCCAGAGAGAGGACTCGCGCAACCACTGACATGGCGCCTCAAACCACACGGACACTCCGCGCAGCTGGGTGGGTTTTCAACCAGGGACTGAGGACGACTTGATTATTAATCAAAGACGCTACCCCTAGGCCATGCATGCAACCAACAATGTTATTGTTGTTGTGGTCTTCAGTCCTGAAACTGGTTTGATGCAGCTCTCCATGCTACTCTATCCTGTGCAAGCTTCTTCATCTCCCAGTACTTACTACAACCTACATCGTTCTGAATCTGCTTAGAGTATTCATCTCTTGGTCTTCCTCTACGATTTTTACCCTCCACGCTGCCCTCCAACACTAAATTGGTAATCCCTTGATGCCTCAGAACATGTCCTACCAACCGATCCCTTCTTCTTGTCAAGTTGTACATTAAATTCCTCTTCTCCCAAATTCTATTTAATACCTCCTCATTAGTTATGTGATATACCCACCTAATCTTCAGCATTCTTCTGTAGCACCACATTTCGAAAGCTTCTATTCTCTTCTTATCCAAACTATTTATCGTCCATGTTTCACTTCCATACATGGCTACACTCCATACAAATACTTTCAGAAACGACTTCCTGACACTTAAATCTGTACTCGATGTTAACAAATTTCTCTTCTTCAGAAACGCTTTCCTTGCCATTGCCAGTCTACATTTTATATCCTCTCTACTTCGAGCATCATCAGTTATTTTGCTCCCCAAATAGCAAAACTCCTTTACTACTTTAAGTGTCTCATTTCCTAATCTAATTCCCTCATCATCACCCGAGTTAACTTGACTACATTCCATTATCCTCATTTTGCTTTTGTTGACGTTCATCTTATATCCTTCTTTCAAGACACTGTCCATTCCGTTCAACTGTTCGTCAAAGTCATTTGCTGTCTCTGACAGAATTACAATGTCATCGGAGAACCTCAAAGTTTATATTCCTTCTCCATGGATTTTAATACCTACTCCGAATTTTTCTTTTGTTTCCTTTACTGCTTGCTCAATATACAGATTGAATAACATCGGGAAGAGGCTACAACCCTGTCTCACTTCCTTCCCAACCACTGCTTCCCTTTCATGCCCCTCGACTCTTATAACTGCCATCTGGTTTCTGTACAAATTGTAAATAGCCTTTCGCTTCCTATATTTTACCCCTGCCACCTTTAGAATTTGAAAGAGAGTATTCCAGTCAACATTGTCAAAAGCTTTCTCTAAGTCTACAAATGCTTGGAACTTAGGTTTGCCTTTCCTTAATCTTTCTTCTAAGATAAGTCGTAAGGTCAGTATCGTCCCACGTGTTCCAATATTTCTACGGAATCCAAACTGATCTTCCCCGAGGTCGGCTTCTACCAGATTTTCCATTCGTCTGTAAAGAATTCGCGTTAGCATTTTGCAGCTGTGACATATTACACTGATAGTTTGGTAATTTTCACACCTGTCAACACCTGCTTTATTTGGGATTTGAATTATTATATGCTTCTCGAAGTCTGAGGGTATTTCGCTTGTCTCATACATCTTGCTCACCAGGTGGTAGAGTTTTGTCAGGACTGGCTCTCCCAAGACTGTCAGTAGTTCTAATGGAATGTTGTCTACTCCCGGAGCCTTGTTTCGACTCAGATCTATCAGTGCTCTGCCAAACTCTTCACGCAGTATCATATCTCCAATTTCATCTTCATCTACATCCTCTTCCATTACCGTAATATTGTCCTCAAGTACATCGCCCTTGTATAGATCCTCTATATACTCCTTCCACCTTTCTGCTTACCCTTCTTTGCTATGAACTGGGTTTCCATCTGAGCTCTTGATAATCATACAAGTCGTTCTCTTTTCTCCAAAGGTGACTTTAATGTTCCCGTAGGAATTATCTATCTTACCCCTAGTGAGATAGCCCTCGATTTTTTACATACTTGATCCTCTGCTGCCTTAACTATTTCATCCCTCAAAGCTATCCATTCTTCTTCTACTGTATTTCTTTCCCCCATTCCTGTCAATTGTTCCCTTATGCTCTCCCTGAAACTCTGTACAACCTCTGATTTAGTCAGTTTATCAAAGTCCCATTTCCTTAAATTCACACCTTTTTGCAGTTTCTTCAGTTTTAATCTACAGTTCATAACCAATACATTGTGGTCAGAGTCCACATCTGCCCCTGGAATTGTCTTACAATTTAAAACCTGGTTCCTAAATCTCTGTCTTACCATTATAAAATCTATGTGATACCTTCTAGTATCTCCAGGATTCTTCCTTGTATACAACATTCTTTTATGATTCTTGAACCAAGTGTTAGCTATGATTAAGTTATGCTCTGAGCAAAATTCTACCTGACGGCTTCCTCTTTCATTTCTTAGCTTAGATCCATATTCACCTACTATGTTTCCTTCTCTCCCTTTTCCTACTGTCGAATTCCAGTCACCCATGACTATTAAATTTTCGTCTCCTTTCACTACGTGAATAATTTCTTTTATCTCATCATATATTTCATCAATTTCTATGTAAGAAAACTAAATGACAATAATACGTTGTCTTCTCCATCCCGTTATAGATAAATCCACAAAAGTTAAACTTCGAGTTACCACTGTTGCCGACTTCGCAAATCAACAGTGCTGAAGAGCAGTGGCCACTTTAGTGCCGTTCTTGAAGCTCATGTTTCCATTGTTTCGCATTTCAAAAATGGTTCAAATGACTCTGAGCATTATGGGACTTAACATCTGAGGTCATTAGTCCCCTAGAACTTAGAACTACTTAAACCTAACTACCCTAAGGACATCACACACTTCCATGCCCAAGGTAGGATTCGAACCTGCGACTGTAGCGGTCGCGCGGTTCCAAATTGAAGCGCCTAGAACCACTCGGCCACACCGACCCGCCGTTTGGCATTTCAAGTTTTCTGTGCAAACGAATTTTTGTTAGTATATTTGTTTCCTGTTGGTCCCAAAAACAGTGGTAAGTCTCTTGGCACACTCTCTTGTTAGTGGATATTTTTCTTCTGAATCCTTCTTCCAAAATTCAGCAGTTTAACGACCACTACATTTCGGGCCATTTAGTCCTTTGTCGTCTTGAAGTTCCAGTAGCTCCAACTGTACAGCTGTTGAATTCTTAGTAATTGGTGGTGAAACAGGGCAGCCATTTTCTACAACATTCGAGAATGAAAATGAAGCTTTGAAGTGCCGTCACATCACTAACCTGACATTGATTTCTTCAATAAGGGCAAACATTCTGTTTAGATAATCCTGTATTTGCACCTGAACTAAAGGAAGGCTTGCAGTAAAATCTTCTTCAAGCATGTGAAATGAGATAATGATTTAGTATCAAGGTCTTCCCGAAAGAATTTTAATTTGTTGTGGGAGATGAAAACATACTGTGCCAAATCGGAAATAAGTTTCCTCTCTTCCTTGTAATGATGAGCTTAGTGTTTGTAAATACTGATTAATATCACTAACAAAAGTAACAGGGCAAAGGGGGCATCAGGCCCTTTTGTTATGGTTTGTTGTCTACATCAGGGGAAAGCATACATTCAGGGGCAAACCAATTGTTCTGCTCCATGTCAGCCCTTGAACTATTGTTCTCTTTTGATTGACAGGTCCATAACCTATTGTTATACACCACTTTGTATCGAAGTGATACAAACTGAATAATTACCCCAACCTACTGATGACATTATGGGTTTTCCCCATCTGTTCCATGAGTGGAAAATTGAAATTTTGGCGGGAAATTCCAAAAATTGCATGAAACTCAACTTTATTGGCAGGTACATCAAATTTGTGAATTCACCTTAAGGTTTGGAGACTAACTGATATACTTTACTACACCAACACTAGAGAGTGCTGTTGGTTCTCCCCCCAATTAACTCCCCTTCTCACCCCTCCCCCATCTGGAAAGATTGGGGGGGGGGGGGGAGAAGGACTCATTCTGTGCTGGGCTGCTGGATACAACAAATGTAAGTCTTTATTATTATTTACGCAGTGCAGAATATCGTTTATTTAAACAAACAGAGTTGGCATTGATCAAGCACTAGACAGTAGCTCCATCCAGTTTCATCAATAACTGCTAGATGTTGAGTGCATATTTTCGCTGTTAGTCTAGTAGCACTGGAGACTTGCTCTGGCCAGTCTATGCAATAGACCTACATGGGAAGGATGGGTGGTAATAATAATAGGACAGCAAGCTATCACTGACATACAGGGGTGTAACCCTTTGCAGTTCTACACGTGATTAGCTGCTGCTAGGAGGAACGTAAGGATGAATAATAATAATATTGGAACCGCGACCATCCCACTGTGCCTGTATCCCTATATATAGGATTCCTTTAGCAGCATCATTTGGAATGAAACATACTTTCACCTATTTACAAGTCACAAGTCGTATCCTAGCCAACAGAAACTTAGGAACTATGTTGTACGACATTTTAACGAAACTAGTGCACAGTGTCTCACTTGAATATGATGTCTCAAGACGAATATGAGACAGAGGTGTTGTTGACCATAGACCTGGATTTTCTCACACGAAATGTGGATTCCCCTTTTACAGAGTTATTTCCGAAAATAGAAGAATTAAATCGATACCCTCTGTGTGCAGTCAGTTTTGTCCTTACATCATATTGGTGGATACTAGAACTAGTTAACTTGGCGGGATTCGATCCCACAACTGCCCGGTTTCCAAAAGATACTCTTCTCCATTCTGGATTTTTTCCCTTGCCTCCTATTGGCCGATTCTGGCAGAGTTGGGTCATTTGGTAAGAAGTCCATTACGTTGGAAGTACTGAAAAATTCAAATTTCAGCTCAGTTGCATGCTATGTTCTTGTACAATTTGCGGGAGGGGCTAGGCAGATGCATGCTCGGAAAACCATGATCGGAATCAACAAATTGATCAATGCAAGAAACTTCTGAAACAACACGATTTCCTCATTTATGATAGATACCATATGTGCCAGCTTCTGTAACTCTGGAAGATTATTATTATTTTAATTTTGTATGGAGAATTTAGATAGAGGCGATGGTCTTCACGACGGCGTTGCTTAACAATAAAGGTACATGAATGTCTTCATCTCTTTCCCTTCGTGGACACCAATGTCAATTTCAATATTTAGGTCATATTTGCCGCGACATTCTGATCCTGCAATCTTTCCTTTCATTTAATTACGATGTCCGATTATTTTCTTTCTCAGGTAACTAAATGCATTTTAACCACAACTCTTTATACCCAGGCCACGGAGAATGATAGTAATTAGAACGTACGTGCCTCTATCCCGATTGTACGTTCGAATACAACTGTGTACCGACGTAACTATACTTATGACCCATTTCCTTTATAGTATTAATTCTCATTTTTAACCACTCACTTTGGACCATGGCCCTCTTATTTTGTGTAGTCAGTCGGGTGTGTTCCTTAATAACGTTACTTATAGTATTCAGTGGGTTAGTTTTCAAATTGACCTTTCCCTGTGTCGCAACGGCGCTTCACATGAAATGTTTATCACGCGACATTCATACTAACTCTCATTTCAAAATTACGACACCGGCTGACTAAGTTTCTAACAATTTAACAGGAGGTTACAATGGCGGCCGAGTGCCATGACCTTTGTTTCAAAGAGAAAAAGTACCAGTTTTAGGTTGAAATATGTGAATAATTTTTCCATTCATTATTGTGGCTACAACCAATTGTTTCTTTTACATGTTACCCAAACTGCGTACAAGATAAGAAAAATACTACCGAAATCAGTCCATAACATTTACAAATATTTATCCTAAAACTCTAGGAAAGAAGAAAGTTTTGAACATTGAACGTTAAACCAACTACCAAGAAAACTGACCGGCAAAAGAAAATACACAAGGTAAGAGCAACAGCACTACTACGCTATTGTTTGACGGTAAATATGGGATGAAACTGCATTTTTGCGAGACCCACTGCGTAACACGCACTTTTTTTTCAAAATTCTTTTTCAGTTAGTTTTGCAGATTTTTGTGAACATATTATACATGTATTTACTACAAGATGGCGAATTATTTTCATTGATTGGGCGCGTAGATGTCACTTATCAGTGTTCTGTTTCACCAGATGCTTAGCTCACTGCACTGAATTTCATGAACGAGCGCGACGTCATCTGTGATTTGTTTACGTGTTGTGGGAGCCGTAATAGTAGTGAAGTTCGGCTGCACGCTGAATTACGTCTATGTACAGCTATGGTGAAATTAAGATCACAAACCGAAACGATGGATAATTCATCCGACGGGGAATCAGTTGCTCATCCTATGCCTAATACAGAATAAGAAAACATTGCAGATACTGACAACGCAGTCGCAGCGACTAGTGGTACTCAGTCGCAAGCGACAGACGATAATATATCAACTGTGGTATCTGGTCCAGATTCCGCAAATGTACAAGGTCCAGACGTGTACCGATGTAACCATACTTATGACCCATTTCCTTTACAGTATTAATTCTCATTTTGAACCACTCACTTTGAACCTCACATGACCATAACAGCCACACATTATGCACATGTCTAGAGTAATGTACACAGATTTGATGTCACAATTTGTAACTCAGATAACAGCCCAAATTAATACACAGATAGGGAGTGTAACCACTCAAATGAACAAGCTAGACAGTCATGTAAAAAACATTACAGATATGCGGAATAACATGACGACGCAATTGACGCAACTAAAAAGAGAGGTAGCGGATCAGGTAACGGAAGTAGTACGTGAAGATTAAAATTCCATGAATCAGGTTATTGATCATTTAAAAACCACAGTTAAGGATGTGCCAGATCAGATACGTAAGTTAACTGAAAATTTCAATGCTATGAGTGTACAGAAAACTGAGCTAAATACAAAATGCAGGAAGCTGTAGATCAGGTTAAGGGCATGACAAAACAGGTAAAACAGCAGTTTGAGGACTTTCTAGAAGAAAAAGACACACATATAAACCGTACTATAGAAACAGATTTAGAAAAATCAAAAAGTAACACAATGGAACACGTATACACTACACCACAAAACACATCTGTAGTTAAACTGCAAACTAACATAGGCCAGATACAGGAAACTTTGACACAGGACTTACCAGGATAGTAGAATCAAATAGTCGAGCAACTTAACAGGAAACTTGGTGCAATGAAAGAACGACACCAAGATGCAGAAGAACAGCTTGACAATATACCCACAGGTAAGAGCGATAGTGCAATCAGTGACTATCCTACTCCGAATGTACGTGTGTGTTCACCAAATTATGAGATGTACGGTAACTACACCATGATGAAGGAAGGACAGCAGATAGTTGAACCCACTTTGTCATCAGTTTTGTTAGACGATAGTCTTATAAAACACCGGCAATTTCAAGTGTTTATCTCTGAAAAGATGTCTGTGCATCTGATAATTTTTATAAAGTTATTCAAAAATGTATAGCCTAAAACGTGGTCAGAACAGCAAAAGATACAATATGTTACAGGTTACATCCAAAGCGATGGAAATGTTGGAAATTTGTCAGACATTAGAAAAGTTTGAAAACGTGTTTCTTTCAAAGTACTGGTCACATGGCGTTCAAGAGAGATTAAGAAAAGCCATATTCAACCCTGAACAATATAATCCAAAATTTGGATCACTGCAAAAGTATTTTGAGAAATATTTAAATAAGACAAGGTTCTGGAACGAGCCAATGACACACAATGACGTCCTACGCATTCTGAAAGCTAAACTACCGCTTAATAATCGGGAAAAGCTAGTACAAGTACCCGAAAGCAATTAGTAGTATTTTCTATCTGTCTTGGACTCTACAGACTTAATTAATGAAAATGCAAAACAGAGCCACACCAACCAAAATAATTTCCGTCGCAGTGGTGGCAACCAGCCTGGGCAGCGCCAGCCGCAGTAGTGTACGGCGTCAACAAAGCAGCGTGGGCCGGTGAACCACAGCCGGCTTTTGTCGATCCTGTCGCAGCAGCGTATATGCCAGGCCCAAGTTCTGGAGGCAATTTTATTAATAACTATAACCAAAATTTTAACCCAGGGTATAAAAGGAAAAGAAAAAATGGTGACAGAATCTACTTTGGCTACTCCGGTAACCGGAAACGGAATAGAAACAATAACGGGAATCAGTGGATAATTTTCAGGCTCAATTTAGCAACAACACGACTGACCCACGAAGTGTGCAGTGGCAGTACCCGATTAGTAATCAACCCTATCAGTCTCATTCGTAAAGTAGCAATACGCCTATGGTCTCAGGGCAGAATCATTATCGGAATGCGCAACAGAGGAACACGTTGGGAGTGAATATTATAGAAGTGACAAACGAAACACTTACAAATAGTAATAATGTGTAGTTAAACTAACCGTGGCCTCATTATGCTCCCCCTTGTTGACCATGGATAGCTGTGGGGGCGATCCATGCTACCATGGTAGTAATTTCCTAAGGTATCAAGATGAAAAAAGGTGAGACAGGTATTGATCTCTATTACAGAACAAGTTCAACGCCATAAGGAAACACTTTGACAAAACAGCTTCATGGTGTTGCCAGATTTGTGTTTGGAGAAAAGGAGTTATTTAAGACCCATGTGAAATCTTCTCTGTTAGCCAAGAAAAACGCTAAGTGGCAAATAAAATATACTGGTCCACACATTATTGTACATATTCCGCAAGACGGATATTATTTACTTGTGTGTTATCACAATGGTAAAATCAAAGGACTCTATGCACGCAGAGACTTGAGGAAATTCTACCATGTTTAAGTATCACACTTTACATTTATCTATGCAAACGAGTGGAGTAAGTAACCTATGGTAAAAAGAAGGAATACGGTTATGGTAAAGTAAGTATATTTGATGCAGCTACATGAATCGGAGCATTTCACTATCTTTGTTTACATTTGTAAGTAACTGTGGACACAATACAGAAGCAACCTAGGACATACACTTCAGTTGATGACTAGCCATGTTAGCACCAGGTGTAGTTAGAAGGTTTGACTGAATAGTTTATGATCACAGTGGTATTTTAGTTTTGAGTTTATGTACGAAGGATTCTGGAGCGAACAATTAGCACAGACCTCTGAACAAAGTAGCTGTAAGTTTTCTTATGCCACTTGTGCATCAAGATTGTAAGGCACAGAGTAAGTAACAGAAGTAACAGAAAATATTGGACTCCCTAAGGTACATAAGTATATGGTCACGCAAGTACATGTCATGTTACAGAGAGAATTTTTTTATGATGTATCCACACCACAAGGCATTATATATGAATACTTGGAGTAAAGTGTTTTTTTTTTTTTTTTTTTTGTAATGGTGAAATGTTGCGGACAATATTATAGAAATCGAAGAGAATGTAGATGATGATGAAATGGGAGATACGATACTGCGTGAAGAGTTTGACAGAGCACTGAAAGACCTGAGCCGAAACAAGGCCCCGGGAGTAGACAACATTCCATTAGAAATACTGACGGCCTTGGGAGAGCCGGTCCTGACAAAACTCTACCATCTGGTGAGCAAGATGTATGAGACAGGCGAAATACCCTCAGACTTCAAGAAGCATATAATAATTCCAATCCCAAAGAAAGCAGGTGTTGACAGATGTGAAAATTACCGAACTATCAGTTTAATAAGTCACAGCTGCAAAATACTAACACGAATTCTTTACAGACGAATGGAAAAACTGGTAGAATCCGACCTCGGGGAAGATCAGTTTGGATTCCGTAGAAATATTGGAACACGTGAAGCAATACTGACCTTACGACTTATCTTAGAAGAAAGATTAAGGAAAGGCAAACCTACGTTTCCAGCATTTGTAGACTTAGAGAAACTTTTTGACAATGTTGACTGGAACGCTCTCTTTCAAATTCTAAAGGTGGCTGCGGTAAAATACAGGGAGCGAAAGGCTATTTACAATTTGTACAGAAACCAGATGGCAGTTATAAGAGTCGAGGGACATGAAAGGGAAGCAGTGATTGGGAAGGGAGTGAGACAGGGTTGTACCCTACCCCCGATGTTATTCAATCTGTACATTGAGCAAGCAGTAAAGGAAACAAAAGAAAAATTCGGAGTAGGTATTAAAATACATGGAGAAGAAATAAAAACTTTGAGGTTCGCCGATGACATTGTAATTCTGTCAGAGACAGCAAAGGACTTGGAAGAGCAGCTGAACGGAATGGACAGTGTCTTGAAAGGAGGATATAAGATGAACATCAACAAAAGCAAAAGCAAAACGAGGATAATGGAATGTAGTCGAATTATGTCGGGTGATTCTGAGGGAATTAGATTAGGAAATGAGACGCTTAAAGTAGTAAAGGAGTTTTGCTATTTGGGGAGCAAAATAACTGATGATGGTCGAAGTAGAGAAGATATAAAATGTAGACTGGTAATGGCAAGGAAAGCGTTTCTGAAGAAGAGAAATTTGTTAACATCGAGTATAGATTTAAGTGTCAGGAAGTCGTTTCTGAAAAGTATTTGTATGGAGTGTAGCCATGTATGAAAGTGAAACATGGACGATAAATAGTTTGGACAAGAAGAGAATAGAAGTTTTCGAAATGTGGTGCTACAGAAGAATGCTGAAGATTAGATGGGTAGATCACATAACTAATGAGGGTGTATTGAATAGAATTGGGGAGAAAAGGAGTTTGTGGCACAACTTGACGAGAAGAAGAGACCGGTTGGTAGGACATGTTCTGAGGCATCAAGGGATCACAAATTTAGCACTGGAGGGCAGCGTGGAGGGTAAAAATCGCAGAGGGAGACCAAGAGATGAATACACTAAGCAGATTCAGAAAGTTGTAGGTTGCAGTAGGCACTGGGAGATGAAGAAACTTGCACAGGATAGATTAGCATGGAGAGCTGCATCAAACCAGTCTCAGAACTGAAGAAGACAACAACAACAACAACAACAACAACAACATGGTGAAATGATTTCTGGCCGCTAATGAAAGTTTAGCGTGATATATATCATAGACGTGACAACCTAATCTAAGTAAAGTGCATCTGAACATACAACATGCGAATAATAACTAGTGTGATGTTACTGAAATACAAATAATTTTTCAACTTTATGCACACGTTAGAGTGCAAATACACTGCTGAGATACGATTTGTAAACTTTATCTGAGGCAAACTTGACACCATCTCTAATAATAATAATAATAATAATAATAATAATAATAATAATAATAATAATAATAAAAAGAAATATGTATGAGGCAAGTTACGGGAAACTGACCGGCAGAGAAATTAGGTAATGCCGAAACAAACATAATTCTTTACAGGTGGTGTTCACTGAGAGGCTACGAGACTTTAGCCGGCGATGAGAAGTAACTACGTTACACTAATGTCACTACAATTTACGATCGACTTTATAAAATATTATCAAGATCACTGAAAATTACACTACTTGACGCTCAGTAACATTAGAGATTTTTAATAATTTGTCTTTTCTTCGACATGAAAGTACTAATAATCACTGTTGACTTTAGAAGAATGCATCACGTATTTTCTCTTACGTTTATAATATTTTATCGAACCTCAGTTGAAGATATTTTGTTGAAGAAGTGACGTAAGAAGTCACCTTCAATAATAAAAAAAAAGGAAAAGAGAAAAAAAAATGTCCACATATAGTGATGCAAAGATGAACACAGGAACATGAAAACGTACAAACACAGACACAAACTTAGGAAGCAGTACATCGTACAGCAGCCAAGCTTCATTATCAATCTGTTGTTCGTTTTACCTTGCATTTTAATTTTCTATTAAGTGTGAATTTAATTATAGTGATTTGTTTATTTGTGTGTTTTTATTTCATTCTACTTGTTTTTTTATTTGTGTATCATTACTAACCCCCCTCCCCCCCAGTAATTCACGAGTAGTTAATGCACTGATTTCGCCTCATTTGAAGACAATTTCTATAAGCACTTTTGGTGCATTCATTTTTTTGTATAGTCGTATCGATGTATAGGTGCATTTATAGCACAATACTAAGTTAGGGAAGTGCTGTTGTTCTCGAAAACGTGTTCTCTTATGCCCTGTGGGGATGTAAGATAGTATCGTGATCGCCAATTGTAGTACTAGAGGCACGTATTTTCTGAGAGCACATTCCACTAACAACTTCTGTAATGAAATATTTTGAGCAGTGTGTACAGAGATAAGGTTTTGAAAGAGGATACAGTAGCAAATAACGAACATGGGCATAAACTACTAAAACCTAGCTAGTGTTCTCATAAGCTACACTTTTTTGAACGGTAAAAATGAACGGAACAGTGTATAGTTACCCAATGACAGTGAGTTATTCAGTGACAGTGATTTATTTAGTGACACGAGAGTTATACGGATAGAAGCAAGTGAGGATAAGTTTTATACCACAAGCCTTCTACTTCGGAATAAATTGGAGTTGGTGAATCGAGAAAGCCTACTACGGTACGGGTGTTAGTGCACTAGGACACTGTGCCATTGGCAAGCTAAATAGTAAAGCGAAGTACTTATCTTCGTGCAGTGAACGTAGGAAGTGCCCTGTGGTCCCTTCTCACAGCTAATGTGTACGACGAGTTGAAGCAGGTGCAGTAGTTTCGTTAATTCTGCGAACGCTGCACGAAACACTTCATAAAGATGTATTGACAGGCATGCAAGAATCGCTACCCGGCAGTGGGCGCGCGACTACTGGCTTACAAACAGTGCGTAGCGTGCTGCTAGACTAAATGTTGCGTGTGTGGTTGCTTGTAACTGACGCATTATTGACTGACAGCGTGATACAAGAGGACAATATGAATGGAAAGCAAAATCTACCTCCAAATGGACACTCACCATAGTGCAAAGAGATGTAGAGACACGATTTCTTGACCCGCTAAATAAAGTCTTACCACTACAGCTCATGATACACGTCCCACGTTACGAAATAAAAACGACATCCATGTTCATTGAACTTTAGGCAGACCAGCACCTCTGGTATGTTAGTGTTAAGAAGAGAACCGCAATTGTAACTTTTTTATATCATAAGATGGCATTGTCTTGTGTGTAATCAGTTTGAATAAAACTTTCTTAAACTTTGCATGTGACTATTTTTTAATGCGGTAAAAGTAAAGGTAGCTCCGCCCGCACGGCTAGCCGCACCGTCTAACGCGCAGCTTCCCGAGCGGGAAGCGTGCCGGTCCCCGGCACGAATCCACCCGGCGGATTGGTGTCGAGGTCCGGTGTGTCGGCCAGACTGAGAATGGTGTTTAAGGCAGTTTTTCATCCAACTCGGCGAATGCGAGCTGGTTCCCCTCCTTATTCCTCCTCTGTTACACTACGTCGACGATTGCTGTGCAAACAATGTCTCCAATTACGCGTACCATAATTACTACATCACGCAAACATCTGGGGCGCGAGCGCGTTAGACTAATACTAATCTCTGTGAATTTTATTTGTTACGTGTTTATCTTGCCCATGATGAGACAACTACAAAACCCAGACAGGAGATATACTGGGGTGGTATCAAATATATCCTGGTATAAAAGAGGGAGGCAGTGGAGCGCGTAAGCAACTACACTCCTGGAAATTGAAATAAGAACACCGTGAATTCATTGTCCCAGGAAGGGGAAACTTTATTGACACATTCCTGGGGTCAGATACATCACATGATCACACTGACAGAACCACAGGCACATAGACACAGGCAACAGAGCATGCACAATGTCGGCACTAGTACAGTGTATATCCACCTTTCGCAGCAATGCAGGCTGCTATTCTCCCATGGAGACGATCGTAGAGATGCTGGATGTAGTCCTGTGGAACGGCTTGCCATGCCATTTCCACCTGGCGCCTCAGTTGGACCAGCGTTCGTGCTGGACGTGCAGACCGCCTGAGACGACGCTTCATCCAGTCCCAAACATGCTCAATGGGGGACAGATCCGGAGATCTTGCTGGGCAGGGTAGTTGACTTACACCTTCTAGAGCACGTTGGGTGGCACGGGATACATGCGGACGTGCATTGTCCTGTTGGAACAGCAAGTTCCCTTGCCGGTCTAGGAATGGTAGAACGATGGGTTCGATGACGGTTTGGATGTACCGTGCACTATTGAGTGTCCCCTCGACGATCACCAGTGGTGTACGGCCAGTGTAGGAGATCGCTCCCCACACCATGATGCCGGGTGTTGGCCCTGTGTGCCTCGGTCGTATGCAGTCCTGATTGTGGCGCTCACCTGCACAGCGCCAAACACGCATACGACCATCATTGGCACCAAGGCAGAAGCGACTCTCATCGCTGAAGACGACACGTCTCCATTCGTCCCTCCATTCACGCCTGTCGCGACACCACTGGAGGCGGGCTGCACGATGTTGGGGCGTGAGCGGAAGACGGCCTAACGGTGTGCGGGACCGTAGCCCAGCTTCATGGAGACGCCGATACCCCAGGAGCAACAGTGTCCCTAATTTGCTGGGAAGTGGCGGTGCGGTCCCCTACGGCACTGCGTAGGATCCTACGGTCTTGGCGTGCATCCGTGCGTCGCTGCGGTCCGGTCCCAGGTCGACGGGCACGTGCACCTTCCGCCGACCACTGGCGACAACATCGATGTACTGTGGAGACCTCACGCCCCACGTGTTGAGCAATTCGGCGGTACGTCCACCCGGCCTCCCGCATGCCCACTATACGCCCTCGCTCAAAGTCCGTCAACTGCATATACGGTTCACGTCCACGCTGTCGCGGCATGCTACCAGTGTTAAAGACTGAGATGGAGCTCCGTATGCCACGGCAAACTGGCCGACACTGACGGCGGCGGTGCACAAATGCTGCGCAGCTAGCGCCATTCGACGGCCAACACCGCGGTTCCTGGTGTGTCCGCTGTGCCGTGCGTGTGATCATTGCTTGTACAGCCCTCTCGCAGTGTACATTGCGTGTGATCATTGACACCGGAGTGTCAATGTGTTCTTTTTTCCATTTCCAGGAGTGTATAAGGAAGAATTTATCACACCACTCCAGATACCCTTGGGAACCCTACAGCCTGGATCGACACACCAAAATGTACGGCGTTATTGTGAATTTTTTTATTTTCAGGAAAAATGTAACTGCAGAATCACAGAAAAGACTTGTGAAATGTAATTTTACCGTCAATGTGCTACTGAAAATGGTATTTGTACACAGCAACAATGACGCTACAGACCCATCACTAAGAACGGAACTATGGACTTGTATAAAATGTAATGTAATACTCATGTATATGATGTAACGGACGATGCAGTAATTTTTATGTGTAGTGTGTAAGTTAATGCATCTTTTGTGTAATCTAAAAGTGATGATGAGAAATCACTTAAAAGACACTAACAGTGCAATTCAAGTACGTGTGTTAAGTAGTGAAGGAATTACCAGTATGTAAAGTGGTTGGGCTCATTTCCTAGAATTTGACGTTTCTTCGGACAATTCGCCCAAGGGGGGCAACACACAGGAACCTAATAATCTTTTCTTATTGATAAACGTATAGAGAATTATTCGACTCTCATACCAAAGATTAACTTAAAAAGTATTTAACAGTGACGGAAAAAAGAAGATTTACACTTTTCGTGTATTAGTTTCAGTAATACAGGGCGATTACAAATGATTGAAGCGATTTCATAAATTCACTGTAGCTCCATTCATTGACATATGGTCACGACACACTACAGATACATAGAAAAACTCAAAGTTTTGTTCGGCTGAAGCCGCACTTCAGGTTTCTGCCGCCAAAGCGCTCGAGAGCGCAGTGAGACAAAATGGCGACAGGAGCCGAGAAAGCGTATGTCGTGCTTGAAATGCACTCACATCAGTCAGTCATAACAGTGCAACGACACTTCAGGACGAAGTTCAACAAAGATCCACCAACTGCTAACTCCATTCGGTGTTGGTATGTGCAGTTTAAAGCTTCTGGATGCCTCTGTAAGGGGAAATCAACGGGTAGGCCTGCAGTGAGCGAAGAAACGGTTGAACGCGTGTGGGCAAGTTTCATGCGCAGCCCGCGGAAGTCGACGAATAAAGCAAGCAGGGAGCTAAACGTACCACAGTCGATGGTTTGGAAAATCTTACGGAAAAGGCTGAAGCAGAAGCCTTACCGTTTACATTTGCTACAAGCCCTGACACCCGATAAAGTCAAACGCTTTGAATTTTCGGCGCGGTTGCAACAGCTCATGGAAGAGGATGCGTTCAGTGCGAAACTTGTTTTCAGTGATGAAGCAACATTTTTTCTTAATGGTGAAGTGAACAGACACAATGTGCAAATCTGGGCGGTAGAGAATCCTCACACATTCGTGCAGCAAATTCGCAATTCACCAAAAGTTAACGTGTTTTGTGCAATCTCACAGTTTAAAGTTTACGGCCCCTTTTTCTTCTGCAAACAAAACGTTACAGGACACGTGTATCTGGACATGCTAGAAAAGTGGCTCATGCCACAACTGGAGACCGACAGCGCCGACTTCATCTTTCAACAGGATGGTGCTCCACCGCACTTCCATCATGATGTTAGGCATTTCTTAAACAGGAGATTGGAAAACCGATGGATCGGTCGTGGTGGAGATCATGATCAGCAATTCATGTCATGGCCTCCACGCTCTCCTGACTTAACCCCATGCGATTTCTTTCTGTGGGGTTATGTGAAGGATTCAGTGTTTAAATCTCCTCTACCAAGAAACGTGCCAGAACTGCGAGCTCGCATCAACGATGCTTTCGAACTCACTGATGGGAACATGCTCCGCTGAGTGTGGGAGGAACTTGATTATCGGCTTGATGTCTGCCGAATCACTAAAGGGGCACATATCGAACATTTGTGAATGCCTAAAAAAACTTTTTGAGTTTTTGTATGTGTGTGCAAAGCATTGTGAAAATATCTCAAATAATAAAGTTATTGTAGAGCTGTGAAATCGCTTCAATCATTTGTAATAACCCTGTAGTTACCTTTCATTGTTCTCTTGTCCTGGTGATGGTATGTATACACGAAGTGCTCTATAATTAGAAATGAAATTATGCTAAAAAATGAAAGAAACTTCTGAAACAATGCGATTTTCTCATTTACGGTACCACGGATCGCAGCTCCTGTAGCTCTGGAAGATTATTATTATTATTATTTTAATTTTGTATGGAGAATTTAGATGGAGGCGACGATATTCACAACGCTGCTCAACAACAGAGGTACGTAAATGTGTTCATCTCTTCCCCTTCGTGACCACCAATGTCTATTTCAATACTTAGGTCATATTTGCTGTGACATTCTGAACCTGCAATCTTTCTTTTCATTTAATTATGATGTCCTATTATTTTCTTTCTCAGGTAACTAAAAGCATTTTAACCAATTCTTTTTGCCCAGGCCACAGGGAATGCCTCTATCCCGATTGTACGTTCGCATACAACTGAATGTGTACCGACGTAATTATACTTATGACCCACCTCCTTCACAGTATTAATTCTCATTTTGAACCACTCACTCGCGAATGTACGTGCCCTCTTATTTTGTGCAGTCCGTTGGGTGTATTCCTTAATAATGTTACTTACAATATTCAGTGGCTTAGTTTTCACAATTGACCTTTGCCCGAGTCGCAACGGCGCTTCACGCTAAATAATTATTACGCGACATTCATACTAACTCTTATTTCAAAATTACGACACCGGCTGACTAAACTAATAATTTAATGGGGGGTTACACACTATATGACTACAGCTTTGTTCGCCACCATACATTTTGTTTTTCCACCATGACTTCGAGGTCTGTGTCACGTGCTACACCACATTAACACATTTCGATCCACTGGCTCTCACAGAAAGCTGGACATCACATATAGAAACTGGAATTTTGCACCATTGTGGAGCGTTTCCAAACAGCTACCCGAAAGCGATGACCTCAACATTTAATTTCATCTTTCACAGTGGCAGGGAAGCAGATGTCCAGGTGTTCTGTTTCAAAGAGACAAAGAGCAAGGATTTCTGACATTGTAGCCATCTATGCAATCACTGTTTTGGTGCTGGCCACCTCCGGAAGGTGTTGCTCCCACCAAGACTCTCTCCATCACACACAAGTGGTATCGGTCAATCATTATGATTTGTGATAATCAACAGCATACCAGTGGACAGATTGAGTGGAAAAAACACCATCGATATGCAGCAGTGTATTATAATAATCATCACAGTTGATAATGCGATCACTTTTACCAGTTTTTACGTTATTTCAACGCTAATCAGTTACACAGCAGCATGCTTCCCAATCATTCCTGCAGTACTTCATGTGTACCATATAGCAGATGGAAAATGTAGATTACTGTGCAGTATGTCATTTACGGTTAATTGTCGAACATATACACCAAAGTATACCAGACATCATCCTATGCCAATGCAGTTAGGTTGGTTACATATTTCTAGCACTCCTATCATAATGTGTAATTTACTATTATGTTTGCCCATCTTTCTCTAAGTGGATGAGAGCCACAGAGGATTCTCGCAATTTTATCACAAAATTGGAGATTGAAAGATCTCCCCATATGGTCTTTGACCAACACTCCCTACAACACTGTCACTTATTTGATTTGCAGCTGAGCAGAAGTAGGAGGGCACTACATCCACTACTTACCACATCTTGTAAAGGAACAGAGCGAATTGAGTCCATAACTATGGTTCACACCTATCACTAACTTAGAATCACTGCAGTTATGAAACTGGAGACTCTATTTATGTGCAAGCTGTGGCAGGGAAATTCAGTACTTTGCATTCACCTTCATTTGTCTAGAGGAGGGTGTTGAAATAGCTTTTCCATCGGTGGACATGATTAACCCTATGGGTTTCAAACCCTCTACTGACTGTGGTATGGAGCTGTTCGCTGTTACCGATTGCAGGTAGATAGCACTCCAAGTCACGCACACAGAACATGTCAATTGCAAGCTATGCCACTTGTCTGAGGCATCCTGAGAGAACAACAGGAAAAAAATGGTTTATTGCATGATGCATAACCTGCAGCAATGTCTCCCTCTCTCTGGAATGCATCGTCAGTCTACCACTAAATCGTACCTCATTACAACCCCTCTCAACCGATCACTCCTACTTTCTGTCATCCTTTAATGCAGACCCATGTCAGTTTAGATGCAGACGGTTCTCTTTTCCAGGAAAGCATCAAAGACAGCAATCAACCTGCATGTGTCTCTATTACCTCTATAGACATACAGCAGAATGCTATGGATGACCACCAAATGTAGAGCAATAAATTTATATATTTTGGGCCACAGGCCCAAGTGTGACACCAAAGTTATCAGCGACCACCTTATAGATTTTTATAAAGCATCCTTAGCTAAAGAACGTTGTATTACCAGATTACAACTAAAGAATGGATTGAGTGTTTGACCCTGTGCACCACTGTTTAGGTGTTTTAAATCCTAACAAACATTTACAATGTGCTTCCCTGAACACTATACCAATCACAACCATGTGGTGTCAGCTAACACGTACCTTACACAACAGTTGCTGTATGGTTTTCTAACAACACTTTACTGTACGTCTATTGAGGCAATAGTGATAGATGCAAATTGACTGCTGTCTTTGATACTTTCCTGGTAAAGAGAATCATCTGCCTCCAAATTAACATGGATCTGCATTAAAGAATGATATAAATTAGATGGAGCAACTTTTTGAGAGGGGCTGTAATGACTAATGTTTTAATGGTAGACTGATGATGCATCCTAGAGAGATGGAAGTGTTGCTGAAGGTTACTTATCACACGTTTAACCATTTTTCCATTATTCCCTCGGGGTGCACCAGTTTTGTGAATATCTTCTAGATGAATGCTCTAAGTACTGCATTTCTCTGCCACATCTTGGACATAAATTGAGTCTTCAGTTTCGTAACTGGAGTGATTCTAAGTTAGTGACAGGTGTTTATGGGGTACTGCAAACTTTATTTATATATTTGCTTGACAGTTGTCCTGTTAATGGAGTTAGTGCAGTATGGCATATAATTTCACATGTCAAATACTGCTGCTATGTGTTTGTTTCCTTGTAAGAGACATTTTCCATTGCTCACGATCATTTTATAGGACTGATGCGAGAACAGAATTTCTGAACCGTAATCAGATGTAAACTGTGGGCGTTATACACCTCTGGAAAGCTGTATTGTGCATGTATCACAAAGACTGTTTTTTCTTTGGTGTTAGAAGAAAGCAGTTTTATCATCACCAAGTTCGTCACCTCAGTGAGTGGGATACAAAACATGTAGGATGGGTGTATTTCAGATGTTGGATATATAAGCCCTGCATTAGATGATTAATTGTGTTGCACTCTGCATGATTAATATTTCAGAAACTACATGTCTTAAACATTATAGTAAGTACAGAACCGTATAGCCTTAGAAGTGCATGTGTTTATGTTCGATGACCATTTCTCTCTTGCCAATACCTTCTGCATGCTGATCCCGGACACTAGAGCAACACTTTAGAATTGATAGCACAGATGTTTTACATAAAATGTTTCAAACTCCATCTGAGTGGAACTCCATCATACATAAACCACACATTTGTTCTTAACTGTGTTTTGCATCACCACAACACTCCCATGTATACTAACACCGTAAAGGGTGCTAACCTCCTCGACATGCGCGCATCTGGAGAGATCTTGGATGGGTGCCACGAGGAGGATGTGTGCAGAATAGTCTTCCCTGAGCAGCAGTTATGAAGTAAGCTTGCTCTTTTCCATCACGAGATGTTGAATGTAAGGGTATAGGTACCCTTCTACTTTTGATCATCCACAAACTGAATCTGTGACTATTGTAGGGAGGGTTGGTAAGAAACAATGTGCAGAATTCTTTCAATCTCCAACTTTATCCCAAGAATGCGAGAACGCTGAGTGTCTCATCCAAATAGGAAAAGATGGGCAATCGTAACTTTCATAGGACGACGAAAGTGCTAGAAATATATAGCTAACCTAACTGCTTTGGTATAGGATGATGTCTGGTACACATTGGTGTATAGGTTCATCAAGAATTAATGACGAATGGACATACTGCACAGTAATCTATCTACATTCACAATCTACTGTATGGTACACACAAAGTGGTGGAGGGATGGTTTGTGATGATACAAAAATTGGGAAGCATGCTGCTGTCACGTTGGTCAACATTAATATTATGGAAAAACTGATCACACTATCGCTTATTACAGTACATTGCCCCATAATGATGGCGTTTTTTCTACCCCATTCATCCACTGGTATGTTGTTGATTATCACATATTGATTGACTGATACCATTTCTTTGTGATTAAGAGAGTCTTGGTGGGAGCAACACCTTCCAGGGACCAGCACTGAAACAGTGACCGCACACTTGACTGCAGTATAAGGAAACAATGCTATTGGTCTCTTCGAAACAGAACACCTGGACATCTGCTTCCACATCACTGTGAAAGATGAGATTAAATGTAGAGATCACCACCTTCAGGTAGCTGTCTGGAAACGCTCCACAATGACTCTTCCAGTTTCCATATGTTGTGATGTCTTTCACATTTTTGTCAATAAGAAACACTGCCTGTATCTATTATTTCAACCATCCTGTGTGTTGTGGATGCAGCTTGTTTATACCTTCCAATGTCCAGCTATCTGTGAGAGCCAACTGATCAAAATGTGTTAATGTGATTTAGCACCTGACAGAGATGTCAGAGCTTTGGTGAAAAAACAAAATGAATGGCAGTGTATAAACCTGTAGTCATATGGCGCTTGGATATGTTACTGCTGAGAAACTGTGTATCAAACTGCTAATGACACAACAACACGGGTACCCCCTCTTGCGACTGATACCCTTTGGGATATGGTCCTCCTACAGCATGGGCCATGAAACTTTACACTAGTCTGTACAAGTGACTTCGATCACTGGCTACCTGCTCCAGTGGAATTGTTCAAATGGCTCTAAGCACTATGGGACTTAACATCTGAGGTCACCAGTCCCTTCGACTTAGAACTTCTTAAACCTAACTAACCTAAGGACATCACACACACCCATGTCTGAGGCAGGATGCGAACCTGCGACTGTAGCAGCAGCGCGGTTCCGGACTGAAGCGCCTAGAACCGCTCGGTCACAACGGCCGGCTGCTCCAGTACACCAATAACTGTATATTTGAAAGGATCGCCACATATGCTCGATGTCAGCACACAGACAGTATTTGTTTTCAATATATCGGAACAGAGGGACAGGGTAATGTCTTTCCGAATTCATAGTTCGTAGTTTTTCTCTGTTGGATGACACACAAATGCACACTGAAGGAGTCTTGTCTCCTTTGGACTGCAATACCTGAATGTAGTTCGCAAATGCACCGCAATGCTGCAGCAGAATCCTCATCCTTCTTCCAGTTCCCCTATGGTGTGGAGACTTACAAATTTTCTTGATAAGAAACACCACTGTAACTGCTTGTACTGTCTTTCCTGCTACCTTATGTTGTAGGAGAAAGCTTCGTTTGGCACTGGCCTTACACATTGTACACAGTTGGTGGAGCTACGACAATAAGTTCTGATTTCCACTGATTGGTCAAAACGTGTTCCTGTCACTTTAACTTAAATCACCCTGTTTCACCACAGGATGCAGACAGTTGTTTTATACAGCACTCTCTGGCTTGCGGTCAGTTCAAACTTAAATTTGGGACGTTGACACGGACAAAGCTGCAGGGAGGGAGGAGCAGGGACTGAGGAACAATTACAAGTTGCAGAGGACTGACTAAAACCACTTTGGAGTTTTTCTATAAGGGGTCCTTAGCAGATAGGTTTGACAAAGGTGACTCACTTCGAGATATGAAAGTTCGATGAATGTGATTCACCAGTGGCGGTAATCATAAAGAGACATCTCCATAGGATACAACACAAGTATGCAACTGAATGGAGACTTCATTCCAAATCGCAGACAGCATTTCTTCCGGAAAGCTAAACACTGTCAGTCTGAATATCCAGTGTATTGGACAGAGGATTTTGTGCATTTCTTACAACTTCAATGTAGCGTTGCATTTTTAAGTGATTCCTAACATAGCACACCGTCTACTCTATATGATCCTTCTCAATCAACCATTATCCTCCCCTCCCTATAACCCCATGGGTATATAGCAGAATCCCTGTTAAACTACCTACAAGTCATCGAGATAGAATGTGTTATACATAGTTTGTTAGGGTGGGAAATATCTAGGAGCAGCATGAGGGAGTTGCAAATATCGGATTAATACCATCTTACTCATCTGAACCACTTTATAAATTCGATTATAAGGATGATTTTATTACGAGCTTATACTGCTGGGAACATGCACCCACACTCTCAGTCTGTTGATACACATCCCACAATCACTGTCTGTGTTTAGGGTCCTAGTGTTTGTATGGAAGACCACTTAATTCGGAGTGATAGATTCGTTGTGAATGGTAGGCTTGTGAAATTTGTGCTAAACTGTTAAGTTACTGTGGTCATTGTTATGACATTTGCAAAGAAAATGACAATGTCTGGTCATACAAGTTGGGGGGTTATGGATTTGGGCTAGGAGAGTTCGATTAATAGATGGAAAATTATGTCTGGCTGTAACAAGGACAACCATTAATACTTCCAGAGACACAGCAATCAGGAGGAGGTATTTACGATACACTCATTGTCAAATGTCATCAGATTGCGGCTCCAATCATAATATTTCATTGTAATTACAATGATAAATGTGTCATGTTTCCTAGGACGACACTGCATAGTGCGTGACAGAGGGCAGAGATAGCCTGTGGCTGGAATGGATGGAAATTTCTGGCTTGTGGCTCTTGCGAGCAGTGGGTACGAAGAAAATTTCTGGCTAGCCTGCTAGTCGGTTCTTGCCTGGAGCTGCAGGTCAGGTCCCGGCAGCAGCATCCTCTGGGTAGATGAATAGCAAACTAATGTTCAGCATGCGTTGGGCTGGCTCCCCAATTGCGTATGTTGCGAGTCTTCTCCGATTTTTACGTGAATTTTTGAGAAGATTCAGTATCCATCACTGACGTGAGCGTTGGTGTATTAATAACCACAGGCGCCGACTCCATGGGGCCTGAGGGGCCGCAGCCCCCTCAAAAAATCGTTTGGGGGGGGGGGGGGTGAGAGCGTAGTCTCCCCCCCCCCCCCCCCCAATAATTCAAGAAAATTATTAGTTATATTATGCTTCGCAAGAAAATTATTAGTTATATTATGCTTTGTAAAATCACAAAATTATGTAGGAATTTTTTGTTTTCCTTGTTTGACAATAGTTACCTTTTAAAATACAGTAAGTAATGAGTTAAAACAAATAATTATTACGGTAATAAGCAGGCTGACTGAAAAGAGTGGTGTGAATCATGGTAGTGTTACAGTGCTGCGTGCAAACTTAGAATTTTTCCCGGTGGGTAAACCTTCGGGTAAAGTCTGGCGCCGGCGGGCCAGCACTGCGGCGCGACGACATCAAGAGGACTGGAGCAGAAGCGCCTGGAACCCTCCGCCTCGCGTCGCCTTGACGCTTCGAGAAATTACGATGGTGTGGCTATATAAAGCCCACTCTGCTCTCGCAGTCAGTGTGGATAGCTTCGTTCAGTGCATGCTGCAGACGTGTTTAGTGTTCCGACTTTAGTGTCTAGTGGACTATTTTATATGACTGTATTTTATTCGTTTACTATAGTCCCGTAGTGTATTGTTAATTAAGTTTGCAATGGTTAAATTTGTTACCAAAAAGGCGCGTTTTGAAGTTGATGACACTGCAAGTCAACTTCCAACAACGATTGTGTCGTCAATTGCTTCGTAGTCTTCAGGCGAGAACCGTTCACAGCTGAATCCTGAACAATCCGGTAGGGGAAGATCATTTCATGTCTTGGTTGATCAAATATACATGGTTAGAATATGAAGCATCTACCAAAAAAGTTTTCTGCAAAACCTACAAAGAGGCAGATGCTAAAAATCTATCACAATTTTCTTGAATTAAAAATAATAAAAGATGCATTTACTTCCGCAGGGTTTTGTATCTGGAAAAAGGCTTTGGAAAAATTCCGTCTTCATGAAAATATGTTTACACTTAAAGGTGTTCTGAACTAAATTCTATCACTAACCGAAGTGTGGCCTTCCAATTGAATGAACAGTTAGATAGTGATCTGAAGAAAGGCCGTTTAGCTCTTGAGACAATTTTCTGTTATGGTTGACGAAACAAGATTAGATTAGATTAATACTTGTTCCATGGATCATGAATACGACACTTCGTAATGATGTGGAACGTGTCAGGTTAATAAAAGATGTCTGTACAAGATATTACATTACACAAAATATTGCACGACACTAATGTTTAAGTTAGTTTTTTTCCCCTCATTTAATTTATATCTAAAAATTCAGCCAATGAGTAGAAGGAGTTGTCATCTAGAAATTCTTTTAATTTATTTTTAAATATTGGTTGACTATCTGTTAGGCTTTTGATGCTGTTTGGTAAGTGACCAAAGACTTTTGTGGCAGCATAATTTACCCCTTTCTGTGCCAAAGTCAGATTTAACCCTGCATAATGAAGATCATCCTTTCTCCTGGTGTTATAGCTATGCACACTGCTATTACTTTTGAACTGGGTTGGATTATTAAGAACAAATTTCATAAGTGAATATATATACTGTGAGGATCCCTAGATCCTTAAATAGATGTCTGTAGGATGACCGTGGGTGGGCTCCAGCAATTAGTCTGATTACACGTTTTTTAGCAATGAATACTTTTCTACTCAACGATGAATTACCCCAGAATGTGATGCCATACGAAAGCAGTGAATGAAAGTAAGCATAGTAAGCTAATTTACTGAGATTCTTATCACCAAAATTTGCAATAACCCCAATAGCATACGTAGCTGAGCTCAGACGTTTCGGCAGACCATCAATGTGTTGCTTCCAGTTTAACCTCTCATCAATGGACACACCTAAAAATTTTGAAAATTCTACCTTAGCTACAGACTTCTGTTCAACATCTATATTTATTACTGGAGTTGTGCCATTTACTGTACGGAACTGTATATACTGTGTTTTATCAAAATTTACAGAGAGTCCGTTTGTTGAGAACCACTTAATAATTTTGTGAAAAACATCATTTACAATTACATCACTTAGTTCCTGGTTTTTGGATGTTATTACTATACTTGTATCATCAGCAAAAAGAACTAACTTTGCATCTTCATCAATGTGGAATGGTAAGTCATTAATGTATATCAAGAACAGTAAAGGACCTAAGACCGAACCCTGTGGGACCCCGTACTTGATAGCAGCCCCCCCCCCTCCCCCTCCCCAGTTTGAGGAATCAGCTGTGATTCTTCGATTCACGACCAAGTGTCATTTTGCATCCATACTGTCAATGACTCTTTAATCATCAACGAAGACTTTATTGGCTTATACAAGATCCCAAACACTTCACCACAAATTCTGTTTAGTACTTTAAAAGACGTTTTTGCTCATCTTGATTTGTCAATGGTTAACTTAAGAGAACAGTACTATGATGGTGCCTCGAATATGAGAGGTAAGTTCAAAGGACTGAAAAAGTTAGTTTTGGATACACAACCTGTTATGTGCACTGCACTGCTCACAGTTTAGACTTGGCTGTTGTAGAGTCTCTGCCATCTTATATCTATAAGGGATATTATGGCTTTAGCCAAGGACTTAATAAACACCGTAAGGGAATCCAACAAAAGGATGGGCCTTTTCAAAAGCATACGCTGTGAGAGCGCCAAGGACCAAGTTGATCTATGACCCTTTTGCCCAACTCGATTGACTATGCGAGCTTCTAGTATCTTGAAAATATTGAAAAACTGAAGAACTTCTAGAGTTTCTTGAAACATTTTCTGCAGAGGACAAAACAGAGGCAGGTTACAAATGTGCAGGCTACCTTGAGTCAACGTTACAATTCAAGACTTATTTCTTTTTAAGTCTTAATTGCCATGCAATGGACCCAGTAGAGGATGCCAACGAAAAAATTCAATGCCCTCATCTAAGTGTTGCTGATCTGGAAAAAAATGAGTGTTTGATTTGTATACTGATTGGAAGGCATGACAGTTTTGAACACTTTTGGAAATTGTGTTTCGAAGAAAAACCTTCAGAAGTTGATGATCCTTCACTTCCTCGAAATATAAGTATACCAAAGAAGTATGAAAACAACGAAGCCAGCTCACCGCACACTTTCAAAACCCAAAAGGAACACTACAAAGCTATTTACATTGAAGTTTGTGAGACGTTGGAATCTTGCATTACTCAGTGGTTTGCTTCAACTGGACTCACACAGGTCATTGCAGTTAAACAAGAGTGCTTGCTTTTAGTAAACAGAGGTGAAACAAATTTGGAAAAATCAACCAAGTTTTCAAAAATGACCTAGACATTGGGAGATTGCACTTACACTTTAATATGTTAGCCGATATCGCTAATAAAAAGCAACTGGTCTTAAAAAATATGTGTTATGTAAGAAAGTACATTACACAAGAGCCTGCAGCTGGAGAAATGTTATGTGAAGTACATTAAGCTTCTCCAAGTAGTTCCAATCACAACAGCAACAGCAGAAGAGTCATTTAGCGCCCTTAGACATCTGAAGTCATATTTCCGATCAACAATGGGATAGAAGCGATTGAACATCTTGGCTGTTCTTCATGCCCACCGAGATGTTTTGGATATCTGACCAGTCATCAACGACTTCATATCCAGTAATACAGTCACACGGACGACATTTACACCTTTCTAAAGACACTCTAGCCCTAATAACTGGCATTTAGAGAAATATTAAAAATATTTATAAAATAGAGAACTAAATATATACATAATGTTAAATTTTCAGTTTAAAAATATTAGTACTAGTTTAGTACTGTATTAGTTATTTTCAAATACTTAGATATTTTTAGGGTGTAAGACCCAATTGAAACCTGTTATTTACATACTTTTTGACTGAAAGTCTGGCAGCTGACCTGGCACGATTGCTGTGGCATGTATCCCACAGCGGCAACTAGTGCTGCAAGACTCTCTGGCTTGGGACACTGCATGTGAACATCGGGACATGAACACACAGGATGTACAAGCATTTCAGTAATCTCTACCAGCTAGTCATGGCAACTGCCACTACTACAGACTGTATCATGGCTTAAGTGGGATGTTTAGTGCTTCTGAATACATTGCAGTGACCCCTGTCTTGCAGTGGTATTTGTTGTGGCCGTCGTCGTCTCTATCCCATCACGCAGTAGGCTCTTCCTCTGCCTTCCGAATGCTCTGGAAAGAACCAGTTAGGAATTCTAGTGCTTTAAAAACCTAATCCCAACATCAAATTCCTGATTGATCAATTTGTTTCCAATAGATAAAATCCAGAAGGGGGAACAGCATGTTTTGGAAATCCTGCCAAATATATCAGTCACAGTATCCACCAATAGAATGCAAGGAAAAAACTGACTGCCCTCAAAGGATATAGATTTAATTCTTCTGTCCTCTAAAATGACTCATGTAAAAGGAGGATCTACATTTCGCACGAGAAAATTCAGTGTCAACATCATTCCTGACAGGTTTTTAAAACTGAGGAGTCTATGTCAGGGATGGAACTGCTGTATATGTCCAACCTGCTGGTGCTTGACTTGCATTGTGCTGCAGTCAGTGGTGGGAGTCATAAGGAGCTGGGCAACAGGAAGGTGCTCATTAGCCTAGCCTCCAGCGACTGGCGGTTTCTCGGTTGGATGTCTCTTCAAGTACTCCATACACTCAGCAGACGACACTGGACTAGACTGAAGGTGACTGGTCAGTCTTCTTTTTCATCTATAGACACCATGTTCAAGTAAGATAATGAGCACTAGGTCCATAAAAAATATCATACGATATATTTCCCATGTTTCTATTGACTGGCAACTTTTAAATGGGTGTAAGTGTGTTTCATTCCCAAATGATGTTGCTACACAAGTCCTGCATATAGGGGCAGGATGTTACAGGCACAATGTGTCACTGTTCCAATATTATAATGCCCCATCCTTATGTTCCTCCCAGTAGCAGCTATTCCTCATATATCGCCAAGAGGCTACTCCCTGTACTTCAGAAACAGCTTGCTGCCCTATCGTTATTTACCACGTAGGGCTGTTGGCTAGACTGGCTGGAGCAACTCTAGTGCTAGATTAACAGCGAAAATACCCACATCCAGCAGTTACTGACCAACTGAAGGCAGTTACTGTCTAGTGCTCGATCAATGGCAACTCATATTGCTTGAATGAACATTATTGTGCACTGTGTACAAAATAAATACTTACTCGAGTCCTGTCTTACAGCTCAACACAGACTAAAGTTGCATCACAAGTGGAGGAGGGGAGGGGATTTGGGGTAGTGGGAAGGGGTGGTGGTGACAAACAGTGCCTTCTAATGGTGGTATTGTGAACTAGGTCAGTTGGTCTCTGGACCTCAAGGTGAACACACAAAATTTGATATTCCCACCAATAAAGAGCTCTTCCATTATCTCAGAGTTATTTGATACCAATAACTGCGACTAAGTTCCACACAACATCCATGCAGTGAAGGAAATGGTTAATACGTGCACGGCTCTGTTTGGACAACGTTTCTTTTTTTAAATTTGTACTGATGCATGCACAGGGAACATTACTGCACACCAACGAACCCTCTGCTCCGTTGTGCACTGCTCTGCTCCATGCATTTGTGTGTGGTGCGATGCTATGCTGCGCAGTGCAGCACGTTCAGTATGGATGCTGCCTGTGACAGCGCCAATATTAAGCTATTACACAACATAAAAATATAGATCTGAAGAACAATATTTTAAACCTCAGTCCGCACTTTTTTTTTTTTTGGAACACCAATTTTTTTTGGTATTCAAAATTCTTCAAGGATGTCAGGGAAAATGTTTGAAAAATATTACATTCTTAATTCAACAAAAAAATTTTATACTTTATATTTATGCAAAATTGTGTAACATTTCTGTCACTGATAAACATTTGTCAAGTATAAATACTCAATACATGCAAACAAAGTTGACATTCGGTGCGGTGGCTGATGGGAGTGTCTGTAAAGGCATTTCCTATTTACGGCCGCTCCCATGAGCCACCACGCCGAGTGTCAACTTTGCTTGTGTGAATATTATATGAAAAAGTTACGTTATAATTAACAGTACAATCAAAAATAGATGGACGGCACATGTCTTTAAATACCGTGGAATGCAAGAAATCAGTTTTTGTGGGGTGAATCAGAATGTTTGCAGATACTCCAGTATCTGGTTCATTCTCTAAAATGACACTGGGCTTATTTTCTTGCCCACTGTAGGTTTCAGTGTTGTGAGCAAACCAAATTTCTCCACACAAAACAAGAAGTTTATACTTTTTCTTATGTGGTTTTTCTTTCATATAGGGCATATAAAGTATAAATTTTTTTGTTGAATTAAGAATGTAATATTTTTCAAACATTTTCCCTGACATCTTTGAAGAATTTCGAGGGAAAAAAAAAGGGAGCAAACTGAGGTTTAAAACATTGTTCTTGCTTTGATGGATCACGTTTGTCCATCAATTGACACATGGTCACTCATTGTAACTGAAAGACAAATTTTATTCACATGATCAATTATAGGCCTAATGTTGTACAATTTTTCATGATCTCGACTCTCGGGGTCTGGTCATTTCATATTGTCTATAAAATGCAATGTGACTGTCAGACCCTCAAGTATCTTTGAGATGTCATCGTACTAGCTCAACATCATCCCATAGATTACAAACGGTGGTAGGTAGAGACAAAGAGCTACTAACACACACATCAGAGAAGGACAGTTGCTACTCACCATATAGCGGAGACGCTGCGACGCGATAGGCGCAACAAAAAGATTCACACAATTATAGCTTTCGGCCATTAAGGCCTTTTTCAGCAGTACACACACACACACACACACACACACACACACACACACACACACACACACACACGCACGCACACATAAAAAAAACTGCAACTTGCACACACGTCTTCAGTCTAAGAGCTGAAACCACACTGTGAGCAGCAGCACCAGTGCATGATGGGAGTGGCAACTGGGTGGGGGTAGGGAGGAGGCTGGGGCAGGGAGGGGGAGGGATAGTATAGTGGGAGTGGCGGGCTGTCAACTGTTGCAGTTTAGACGGAGGGCAGGAGAGAATGTGGGGAGGGGGTAAGTAGCGGAAAGGAAAGAAATAAAAAGAAATTAAAAGACTGGGTGTGGCAGTGAAATGACGACTGCATAGTGCTGGAATGGGAACAGGTTGAGGGCTGGATGGGTGAGGACAGTGACTAACGAAGGTTGAGGCCAGGAGGGTTATGGGAACGTATGATGTATTGCAAGGAAAGTTCCCACCTGCGCAATTCAGAAAAGCTTTGGTGGGAAGGATCCACATGGCACAGGCTGTGAAGCAGTCATTGAGATGGGGGATATCATGTTTGGCAGCGTGTTTAGCAACAGGGTGGTCCACTTGTTTTTTGGCCACAGTTTGTGGGTGGCCGTTCATGCGGACAGACAGCTTGTTGGTTGTCATGCCTATATACGAGGTGCATTCAAGTTCTAAGGCCTCCGATTTTTTTTCTCCGGACTGGAAAGAGATAGAAACATGTGCATTGTTTTAAAATGAGGCCACGTTCATTGTCAATACGTCCCAGAGATGGCAGCACCGTACGGCAGATGGAATTTTACCACCAGCGGCGAGAATGAGAACTGTTTTAAATACTTAAAATGGAGACGTTTTCCTTACTTGAACAGCGTGCAATCATTCGTTTTCTGAATTTGCGTGGTGTGAAACCAATTGAAACTCATCGACAGTTGAAGGAGACATGTGGTGATGGAGTTATGTATGTGTCGAAAGTGTGTTCGTGTGTGCGACAGTTTAATGAAGGCAGAACATTGTGCGACAACAAACCGAAACAACCTCGGGCTCGCACAAGCCAGTCTGACGACATGATCAAGAAAGTGGAGAGAATTGTTTTGGGGGATCGCCGAATGACTGTTGAACAGATCGCCTCCAGAGTTGGCATTTCTGTGGGTTCTGTGCAAACAATCCTGCACGACGACCTGAAAATGCGAAAAGTGTCATCCAAGTGGGTGCCACAAATGCTGACGGACGACCACATGGCTGCCCGTGTGGCATGTTGCCAAGTAATGTTGACGCACAACGACAGCATGAATGGGACTTTCTTTTCGTCGGTTGTTACAATGGATGAGACGTGGATGCCATTTTTCAATCCAGAAACAAAGCGCCAGTCAGCTCAATGGAAGCACACAGATTCACCGCCACCCAAAAAATTTCGGGTAACCGCCAGTGCTGAAAAAAAGATGGTGTCCATGTTCTGGGACAGCGAGGGCGTAATCCTTACCCATTGCGTTCCAAAGGGCACTACGGTAACAGGTGCATCCTACGAAAATGTTTTGAAGAACAAATTCCTTCCTGCAGTGCAACAAAAACGTCCGGGAAGGGCTGCACGTGTGCTGTTTCACCAAGACAATGCACCCGCACATTGAGCTAACGTTACGCAACAGTTTCTTCGTGATAACAACTTTGAAGTGATTCCTCATGCTCCCTACTCACCTGACCTGGCTCCTAGTGACTTTTTCCAACAATGAAAGACACTCTCCATGGCCGCACATTCACCAGCCGTGCTGCTATTGCCTCAGCGATTTTCCACTGGTCAAAACAGACTCCTAAAGAAGCCTTCACCGCTGCCATGGAATCATGGCGTCAGCGTTGTGAAAAATGTGTACGTTTGCAGGGCGATTACGTCGAGAAGTAACGCCAGTTTCATCGATTTTGGGTGAGTAGTTAATTAGAAAAAAAATCGGAGGCCTTAGAACTTGAATGCACCTCGTAGAATGCAGCACAGTGGTTGCAGCTTAGTTTGTAAATCACATGACTGGTTTCACAGGTAGCCCTGCCTTTGATGGGATAGGTGGTGATAGTGACCGAACTGGAGTAGGTGGTGGTAGGAGGATGTATGGGACAGGTCTTGCATCTAGGTCTATTATAGGGGTACGAGCCATGAGGTAAGGGGTTGGGAGCAGAAGTTTTGTAAGGATGGACGAGTATATTGTGTAGATTTGATGCACGGTGGAATACCACAGTAGGAGGGGGTGGGAAGGATAGTGGGTAGGACATTTCTCATTTCAGGGCACGACGAGAGGTAATCGAAACCCTGGCAGAGAATGTAATTCAGTTGTTCCAGTCCTGGATGGTACCGAGTCACAAGGGAAATGCTTCTCTGTGGGAGGTGGTGGGAGACTGGAAAGACAAGGCACAGGAGATTTGTTTTTGTACAAGTATGGGAGGATAATTACTGTCAGTGAAGGTTTCAGCGAGACCCTCGGTATATTTGAGAGGGACTGCTCATCACTGCAGATGCGACAACCACGGGTGGCTAGGCTGTATGGAACGGACCTCTTGGTACGGAATGGGTGGCAGCTGTCGAAGTGGAGGTATTGCTGGTGGTTAGTAGGTTTGATATGGATGGAGGTACTGATGTAGCTATCTCTGAGGTGAAGGTCAACATCTAAGAAGGTGGCTTGTTGGGTTGAGTAGGATCAGGTGAAGCAAAAGTAGGTAATGCCTTTGAAGGAGAAGTAATTGTGGGTGAGGATATAATTGGTCATGGAGACTAGGAAGGAGGTTGTTGGCGCCTGTAAAGGTAGTGTTCGATAGCAGTAAGGCCATGGGTATTAGGAATGTTAGTGTACAGGGAAGTGGAATCAATAGTGACGAGCAGGGTACTGTGTAGTAAAGGGACAGGAACTGTGGCAAGTCAGTTGAGGAAATGGTTGGTATCTTTTATATAGGATGATGATGATGATGATGTTTGGTTTGTGGGGCACTCAACTGCGTGGTTATCAGCGCCCGTACAATTTCCCAACCTTTGCTCAGTCCAATTTCGCCACTTTCCTGGATGATGATGAAATGATGAGGACAACACAAACACCCAGTCATCTCGAGGCAGGTGAAAATCCCTGACCCCGCCGGGAATCGAACCCGGGACCCCGTGCTCGGGAAGCGAGAACGCTACCACGAGACCACGAGCGGCGGACGTTTTTTACATAGGAGGATAGGTTCCGAGTAATAGGTTGAAGGTGTTTGTCTATGAGAGCAGAGATTCTCTCAGTGGGGGCACAGTAACCGGCCACAATGGGGCATCCCCAGTGGTTGGGTTTATTGACTTCAGGAAGTATGTAGAAGGCTGGAGTATGGGGAGTGGTAGGGGTAAGTAGAGAGATGGACTCTGGGGAGAGGTTCTGGGATGTGCCTAAGGATTTAAATAGTGACTGGAGATCCTGCTGCCTTAATGGCCGAAAGCTATAATTGTGTGAATCTTTTTGTTGTGCCTATCGTGACTCAGCATCTCCACTATATGGTGAGTAGCAACTTTCCTTCTCTGGTATTGCTACATTCCATCCTGGATTTTCCATTATTTAAAAACACACATACCTAGAAATCTATGAATGTTGTGAACATTCCAATTAAATGTTTTGTTTTCCTGTGTGCTGTGAAGATTAGTTTCATCTACAATTCTTGCCATTAATTCACCAATAGAAATTTATAAACACTGATATGGCAAGACAACTCTAGCATTGTTTGGGGTAGTGTGATATTTCCCTTGTATCTAAAAATATCATTTACAATTGAAGTAACTTTGTTCTTTCCCGATCATGTGATTTTTCTGCATCTTTTGGTAGGGGCAGTGTGGTATTTCCTTTATTTGAGGCCACTTACGAATGAAGCACTTTGTTTTTCCCAATAATTTGACTTTTCTGTATCTTCGAGCGTTTCTCAGAAGCTTACAGTACCAATATATAAGCAATAATATCATTATCGTCATCCTCCAAACAATTATTTGAATAATTATGTGCATTCCCTACAGTAGTCTCAGCAAGCTGTCACTGTCTGCAGATTCCAGCTCCTTTACAATCCTAAGAGAACCTCCATCTGAATTGTCAAAATATAACCCATCTTCACTGCCAAAGATACTTCTGGGACGAATTCTTCCTCAATCATCACTTTACTCCGTACATTTTCACAATAAGAGAATGGCTCCATTACAACACTAGAACTAGAATGAGAAACTTGAAGAGAGCAGAATGAAGGAAATGCCAATATGGTCAATACAGTGTAATCTTAGTTGTTGACCTACATTGCTAATGACAAAAGCTATAAAATCCACCAAATCTGCATACAAAAATTACCAATCTTCTTTCAGAATTCAGGTTTCTGGTCATTATTCTTATCTGTCATCAGAGATTGCGCGCGCGTGCACGTGTGTGCCATTAGCTTAGTTTCTGAGTCTCTTTTGTTGTGCCTATCTGTGACTCAGCATCTCTGCTATATGGTGAGTAACTACCCTTTTCATAATACTGTTACATTCCACCCTCCATCTTCCATTGTTTGATTTTGACTGTCAAATATTTCTTTCCTACCTATCACTTACCTAAATTACTCATTTCCTTCTTTTTTATTTCTGTAGATCAAATAATAAGCAAATAATCTTAAGTGCATAGATAGACTTAGAACATAAGGAGGTGCTATATTTAGTCCACAACTGCAGATAGCCCAAACATATAAATTATCAGTGACTTTATCCAGCTATCAGCCAAAACAATTGCAGTACTAAATGCAGTACAATGATGTGTGAACCAGAACCACACATCCTACGCAATGCTATCAGACTTGAAAAGTGAACTTCAGGCAATATCAAGTATAAAGGTCTCTAACACCACAAGTAAATATCTACTCCAAGTTCATTATTGGTATTATGAATGCCTCGGAATGAAGAAACAAATTGCCTTTACGTGGGGGAAAGCCCACTGTGGAATCCCGGGCAATGAAAAAGCGTATCAACTGGCAACACAGCCTAAGCGCAACGTGGAACCAGTAGACATAAAGCTTCCCTACATATAACTTATTTGGTAATGAACATTTGAATCCTGGAGGGAAAAATGGATACAGGGCTCATGACACAAATGAGGTGACTATGCAAATACAACACAAATTCCAGACCATTTATGCCAACCACATATAAACCTGAACACCAGCTTGTGATTGTGGTAACTCATGAAGTTACGAAACCATATATCATTTCAATGCAGGAAATATAGTGAGGTGAGGCACAAATTTTCAGCATTTGTTATCAAGAATGAAATGCCACAACCAGTGTCAATCAAAACCTTGCTATAAATATGAACCAAACATTAAAACCTACAAAAAGATAAATTGAATTTTTATGTAATGGACACACAAAGATATACAGTTTGATTGTAAACTATAAAGGACAGTGAAAGTGAAGCTACATTAAAAGAAGTGGATACTGAGTGAACAAAGACATTATCATCATTCTTATTATTACTATAATGCAACAATAACTGATTGGTGTCTAACCAAAGGAAAAAAAAACTGTATGTCATATCTTTGGATGTTACACTCTATACTCTCTTTTACGTACTTACAAAATATCACTTCCTTTTTCTTTCTTTTGTTCCTTAGGACTCAAGATTAAGTAAGGGAAAATTCTATTTACTTCAAATGAGAAATCAGGGGCAGATTTTTAATTTTTCACTATTCAAATATTTATCTGATTTGTGTTATGTTTGCAGCAGTTTATTGTCAGCTGTGAATGAATGCCTGCAAAGCTAATTCCCCACACCAACATTAATGAACAACAACAACACGAACAAGAAACCTAGCACTAATGCCACTTTAGGCCCTGGTTACACAATCAAATCAAAATTCTACCTTTTCAGGTGTTGGCAAATGCATCCCACCACCATTTCCTTAATGAATGGTCACTCACCACAATAATTCTGGAGATGTATTGAATGATAATTCTACACAAAGCTCACATTAATGGTTCCTTTAGAGTACACTCACTAAATGATCCAGAGGAAGTTCTTAGAACATTTTTGGGGAACACACACTGTATAACCAAAGCAAAGTTATGTTTTAAAATTTCTAGGACAAATTCTTCCTCAATCATCACTTTACTTCGTACATTTTCACAGCAGGAGAATGGCTCCATTACAACACTAAACAAGATATCCTGCAAGTGAATAAATATCTTGCTCAATGCAAATCACCAAACCAATCCCCCAACACAAATACAACAGCCACTTTATTACCTTATAAGGTGCCACACAGAATCACTAACAATTCACATACACCCGCACTCTATACAGTAATTTCACAATATCTCCCCATATGAGAAAAGCAATGATATTTGGAACCTGCTCTATCTTTTTTTTTCCCTGGTAGAAGACTCAAGGAGCTACAGAATTTCACATTTATCACTCCCTTTACAGTTGACTTATCACACATGCAAGCTATTTCCCCAATTATGTTTAGACTCCCAGACATACATGGTCACCACTTCACCACTTTCTGTAACTCTGTGAGTACAGAAAGCTCAACTTCAACTGCCCATAAGATCCACATGAATTGTTTTTGGAATCTTCAAAGCAAACAAATGTACAGTGCTGCCATCACTTTTGACAGTTAGTATATTGAACAACAACATATAAGCAAACATTTATGACACATGATAACCTTTTTTTGTAATACGAGGAGTGTGTGTAAAATACAGTCTCTTTTTTTCATTTATAAAATACATTTATTCGCAATGAATGTTACATTGATGGAAAGGCTGGATTTTCAGCTATTTATCAACATAATCACTGTTGTGATCAATGCACATTCGCGTGCTCTGTGGCATTTTTCGTATGCCCTTCCCACAGATCTCCTCTGCAACATTGGGCAAGTACCACTCGATCTCATTTTTCCACTCATTGTCAGTCTGCAAATGCGTTCAACCCAGGTGTGACTTCAACTCGGGGAACAGATGAAATTCACTAGGCACTAAGCCAGGACTGTAGGGGGGATGAATGAGAATGTCCCATCCAAATTAGGCTGGAGATTGGCTGAGGCATGGGTAGTACAGGGATGAGCAATGATGTGACTGAAACACTCCTTTTCTGCATTCCCCTCCTTCAATTTTGAATCACACAGCAGAGTTGTTTTTAGACTAATAGTAGCAAACAGTGTTTATTTTTGTGCCAACAAACATAAACTCGCATAACAATACATCTTTTCTGTCCCGGAACACACAGGTCAGCACTTTTCCAGTAGAAAATGGATGTTTGAACTTCTGTTGCTTTGGAGAATTCTAATGCAACAACTAATGAGATTTTCGCTTAGTTTCAGGTTTTATGTAGTGTATCCAGATTCCAATGCCAGTGACAACTGAATCAAAAAATTCGTCTTGTTCTGCTTAGCGCTCCTGGAATCTGCATGCCACTTCAACGCTTTGCCATTATGGTCTTTGGTGAGCATTTTTTTTTTTTTTTTTTTTGGGGGGGGGGGGGGGGGGGGGGCACCTCACAATAATGCAAAAGTTTGGTCGGAATCTTGTCAATTTTACTGGCTTCAAGGTCCCATTCACACAGCTTGTGAGCCATCACACACCAATCTTTAAGCATTTCTTTCTCCACTTTTGCAATTGTTTCGCCCAAAACCAAAGGCTGATCAAAATGCTGTTAATCTCTGATGTATGTACATCCATCCTTTAACACTCCGACTAACTTCAACACATTTCTGACACCTACACATTGTGGCCCACAGACTTCGCGTAACTGATGATGAACGTCAATAGGGGTAGTGTCCTTGGCACTCAGAAAACGGTCACTGCAAGCAACTCGCATCAGGTGGGAGAAGCAAGGGGGGAGCCCCATTGTGAACAGCTGTCCATCCAAGATCAATGTTCCAGCAGGCTCAGGTTGATGGGGGGTTTGAAGGGGATGTACCATGCTACAGGCCGGTATTGTCGGATTTCTCATTGCTCCAGTACATGGGAGACATTTTACTGACATGCCCCTTAATATATCAAAAGGCTGAGAGAACAGCGTAAGATCATATTTTCACTTGTCACAGCATCTGTCAAGTAGACAGTGCATAGACTATGTGATCAAAAGTATCCAGAAAGCACCCGAAACACGTGTTTCATATTGGGTGCATTGTGCTGCCACCTACTTTCAGGTACTGCATATCAGCAAACTCAGTACTCATTAGACATCGTGAGAGAGCAGAATGGGGTGCTCTGCAGAACTCACAGACTTTGAACGTGGTCAGGTGATTGGCTGTCACTTGTGTCATACATCTGTACACAAGATTTCCACACCCCTTAACATCCCTACGTCCACTGTTTATGATGTGATAGAGGAGTTCAAATTTGAAGGTACTCGTACAGCACAATAGCGTACAGGCTGACCTCGTCTGTTGACTGACAGAGGCTACCGACAGTTTAAGAGGGTCGTAATGTGTAATAGGCAGACATCTATCCAGACAATCACACAGGAATTCCAAACTGCATCAGGATCCACTACAAGTACCATAACAGTTAGGTGGGGTGTGAGAAAACTTTCATGGTCGAGCAGCTGCTCATAAGCCACACCTCACACTGGTAAATGCCAAATGACACCTCGCTTGTGTAAGGAGCATAAACATTGGACGATTTAACAGTGGAAAAATACTGTGTGGAGTGACGAATGACAGTACACAATGTGGCAATCCGATGGCAGGGTGTGGGTATGGTGAACGCCCGGTGAATGTCACCTGCCTGCATGTGTAGTGAGAACAGTAAAATTTGGACGCTGTGGTATTACAGTGTGGTTGTGCTTTTCATGGAGGGGACTAGTACCCCTTGTGGTTTTACATGCCACTATCACAGCACAGGCCGGACTGCCATTCCCCAAGAAACCTTCCAGCACCTGACTGAACGTATGCCTCCGAGAATGGAAGCTGTCATCAAGGCGGTGGGCCAACACCCTACTGAATCCCAGCATTATCAATTGAGGACACCACGAACTTTTAAATCATTTTTAGACAGGTGTCCGGATACTTTTGATCACATAATGTATTTATGAACACTGTTCACAAAGGAGGAAGTCCCACTCTGCTTTATTTTGGATAATTCTTCTGGGCTCAACTATTTTCGAAACATACAAAAAGAGAGCATAAACTCGGAGAACATATGTCTCGCTGAGTTTGTAGTAAGTTATGAACCAATCAGTATATCCCATGAAACAGAGTACAATAAAGAAATTGATGTCAGGGATGATATTGAAGGTACCAAAATTACACTTTTAGATGGCAAAAGTGGGATGCGGAAAAAGGAAGATGTCAGGACTGTTTAAAATATCACATACAAGCGTTTTCAAGTATTGAGAACCATGCCTGCAAACTGCTACTCTTGTAGACTTTTTTTAAATTAAGAAGACTATTTATGTAGTGATAATGGCAAACTTTTTAGGAGCAGTTAGGAAGCACTCAATTCTAATAGACTCTTTGCAGTCAATATTGGATGGAGGCACAGAAGTTCTTGAGAACAAGCATTGTGAACTACTGACTGCTCTTGAAGCTCTTACTGCATTTCCAGACATTGATTATGACTTCAGGTCTGTCACGGGTAAAATTATGACCACTGCAGAGCCTAACTTTGATGTGGATTTTGATTGAAATATCTCAATACATATTGTCAGCCGAAGAACCCAAGTTAGGCACAATGCACTCACAATAAAGCAAAGAAAAGTCTATGATCTTGTCAAATGATGGAACAATGCAGCCATTAATTGTGTAGACATTCATTTCTGGAGGCACTGGAACTGGCAAAAGCTTCATGCTCAGTGTGGTAATTTCACAAATTGCTTACAAAAAGGCTAATGTTTTTGTTGCTATTGCAAATGATGTTGCAGCTAAGAATGTAAGTAGAATGACTTTCTATCACACTTCTAGTCTTCAAAATGACCAGAAGCATCAAATCACTTATGTATCGTTGGCTGAGAAAGCAGATGCTAAATTTGGTGATATTCATTGGATCATAGCTGATGAATGCTGAACAATTTCTTATGTACGAGGTGCATCCAGAAAGTAAGATTTCTGATCTTTTAAAAACAAAAACAACACAATTAAGTAAAAAACTTTATCAGCAACAGGTACAGCAATGTATGAGCTATTTTTAGACAAAGTCACCAAAAAAATTGAGACCCTTATCAAATGGGATCAATTTTTGTATCCCTGTGTAGTATAAGTCTGCTGCCTGTGAATGGAAACAGTGTGTGACAGTCATCTTCAGCTCTTCATCATCGTCAAAACTTTAGCTGAAGCACAGGAATTTCTTGAGGTGCAAGCAACGATGGAAATCACTGGGAGTGAAATCAGGATTGTATTCTGGATGATCAAACAGCTCCCAGCAGAACGTCTGCAAAACAGTTGCTGTGCGCCGAGCCAGAAGGGGAAGAGCATTGTCACGGAGCAACACAACACCTGCAGGTCGATGCCTATTGTTCTGAATGTGACGGAGTTTCCACATCGTTTCACAGTAATTCACTGTTTTAGGCACTGGTCAGGTGTTTTAGGCACTGATCAGTAAGTCAATGAGCAGAATGCCCTTCCGGTCCCAGAACACCAACACAAGCAGATCGAATTTCACCTTGACCGGAGATCCACTGTGATGCCAATGCATTGACTGCTGCTTGGTTTCTGGGGTCAAGTGAGATATCCATGTCTCATCACCTGTGATGATCCTGTGGAGGAACTTGTTGCTGTCATCGCGAGGCCCCTGAAGAAATATTAGTGCTGCTCCAAACCGTTACATTTTGTGCTCGGGTGTCAGGTTTTTCGGCACCCACCAGCACACAATTTCTTGAAAAGCAGGTGCTTAGTGACAATTTCATGCAACGGTGATCACAATATCTGTGGAAAATGGCTGCTGAGCTCCACAATCATGAAGCGACAGTAGTCCAGAATGCATTGCCGCACCAGCTCAACCATGTGATCATTCATAAGGACGGTAACCCACTGCGCTCTTCATCATGGACACTTTGGCAACCTTTGGAAGAAAGCCTACACCAGCGACGTTCCAACTGTTCTGCCCGTAGACCTGACGACGAATTTTGATGGGTGCTAATGTTTTGTGCATTAAGGAACCTTATCACTGCCCAAACCATGCAGGCGGTGGGAGAACAAATAAGCAGGAGGTGGGAGAACAAATAAGACAGACATACTTGAAAAAAGAGACAGCATTGGTCGTATATTTTTTTTTCTACTGCAAAATCGATTTTCTGTCACTGAGTGACCATCTTCAGTGCTATATTGTATAACAAATTGGGATGCACTGTTGTCACTAAGCTTACGGCAGTCCCTGCGCGCGTACGGCGCCAGCCACGGCGCCCGGCGGGGGGAGTCGGAACTGCCCCCCGTTACCCCCCATTACAAATTCCACTCAATATGGTATTCAAAATCAGAGTATCATATAAGTTAATATTTTCGAATCGTAGGCGGCCGCTGCCGCATTCCAAAAAAAAATATCCCAACCTAACCTCAAGTGGGCTACGCGACAAGCCCATACGCTGTAAGGCAGTTAGATTAAGCGACGAAAGTTAAAGTTTTCGTCCATAAGGCCAATGTAGGAACTTTAACTTCAAAATTTTCAAAGTGCAATAACTCATGCAAATAGGAACGAATTTAAATAAAAAAGACATCACTGCAATCTACTCTTCATTCTGTTTCATTTGATATGTCTCTCATCATTATGCGACGAAAAGTCATCGGGGGTGCTTATCCCGTACGCGCAGGGAAGAAAATCTAGTCCCTGCGCACGTACGGCGCCAGCCACGGCGCCCGGCGGGGGGAGTCAGAACTGCCCCCCGTTACCCCCCATTACAAATTCCACTCAATATGGTATTCAAAATCAGAGTATCATATAAGTCAATATGCGCGTACGGGATAAGCACCCCCGATGACTTTTCGTCGCATAATGATGAGACACATATCAAATGAAACAGAATGAAGAGTAGATTGCAGTGATGTCTTTTTTATTTAAATCCGTTCCTATTTGCATGAGTTATTGCACTTCAAAATTTTCAAAGTGCAATAACTCATGAAAATGAGAACGGATTTAAATAAAAAAGACATCACTGCAATCTACTCTTCATTCTGTTTCATTTGATATGTGCCTCATCATTATTCGACGAAAAGTCATCGGGGTTGCTTATCCCGAATATGTTAAATTTGTAGGTGATTGTACTGTATATTTTCACAAATAAAGTTATTGATGTACAAGACCAATTGATCTGTAGCGTAGCCCAAGGTTGGGAGTTTTTTTTTGGAATGCGGCCGCGGCAGCGGCCGTCTACGGCTTGACCTTTGACCCCGCCTGATAAGGCGTTGTGACGCAATCGTGGCAGTGTGCCAGCCACCGGCGCGCGTACGCGTGCGTCTAGATTTTCTTACGCACGCGTACGGGATAACGACTCGACCGCGCGGAGACCAAGTCCCGCGCAGATTCTAAGTCCGAATCAAGGACACGCGCTATCGCGCATTTATACAGGGTGGCCCAAAAAGGATGGTCACATTTTAAATAACTATAACTCCATCAGTTTTACAAATTAATTTTATTCAATTACGTAACTAAATGCTCCCAGGCACCCAATTACAAGAACTAACCACAAAAAATCATGTACGGAAAATGACTTCCGGAAGATGGTGTCCTTCCTCGGTGATGCATTCCACAAGTCTTTCCTCGAAATTTTCCATCACTTTCACTACTGTTTCTTCTTGAATTGCCATAATTTCCGCACTGATTGCCTCCTTCAGATCAATTAAGTTTCGGGGCTTCTGTACGTAGACTTTTGACTTTAGGTATCCCCAAAGAAAAATATCACAGGCTGAGAGGTCAGGTGATCTCGCGGGCCAGTGGACATCTCCAAAACGCGAGATGATGTGGTGGGGGAACATCCGCCTTAAAACACACATGGAGTCATTGGCTGTGTGGGCCGTGGCCCCGTCCTGTTGAAACCAAATTCGATCTCGATTTACATGTAACTCTCGCAGTTTCGGCACCAAAAAGCTACGTAGCATGTTAACGTAATGTTTCGAGTTCACTGTGACTGTAGCGTTGTTCTCCTCAAAAAAATAAGGACCAACAATCCCCAATCTTGAAATTCCACACCAGACTGTTACCTTAGCACTATGAAGAGGCTTTCGGTGCAATTCTCTGGGATTATCTGCTGCCCAATACCGGCAGTTTTGTTTATTGACATAGCCGTCTAAATGGAAATGGGCTTCATCTGACATAAGAAGCACAACATCATTATTAGAGTACAAAATGTCAAGCATTGATTCACAAAATCGTCTTCGCTGCTCAAAATCACGATCATACAGCTTTTGCGTGATCATAATTTTGTATGGGTGAAACTGTAACTCACAGCTTAAAATACGCTGCAACGAACTACGGCTGAGGCCTAAAGTTTGAGCACGACGCCTAGTGGAACGACGCGGGCTTTGCAGCACTGACGCTCTAACATCATCAATGTTCTGTGGAGTAACTGCCGTACGTGTACGCCCTGTAGATTTACCACTTTTGACAGACCCTGTTGTCCGGAATGCAGTCACCCAACGTGATATGGATCTGCGATCTGGAATGGGTCCATCACGCGCTACACCAAAACGTTGTCGAAACAATCGTTTCACAGTAATAAACGATTCATCATTTCTGAAAAACTGCTCCACAGCAAAAACACGATGCTCGACCGTCCACTGCGCCATCTCGTGGCAAACTGGGTGTAATGGCCGACTTGCAGATGGCCGGCAGTGGTCCCCCCTCCTCACCTTTCAATGGTACTACGCAGTTCAAATCCGACCATCCTTTTTGGGCCACCCATTATAAGCGAGCGAGCGCTGCTCAGCAGCTCATTCGCGCTGCTGCTGCTGCACAGGCAACTGCATTGAACGCTGCCACCATGCCTCATTATAGACGATACGTACGGGATAAGCACACCCGATGACTTTTCGTCGCATAATGATGAGAGACATATCAAATGAAACAGAATGAAGAGTAGATTGCAGTGATGTGTTTTTTATTTAAATCTGTTCCTATTTGCATGAGTTATTGCACTTTGAAAATTCTGAAGTTAAAGTTCCTACATTGGCCTTATGGACGAAAACTTTAACTTTCGTCGCTTAATCTAACTGCCTTACAGCGTATGGGCTTGTCGCGTAGCCCACTTGAGGTTAGGTTGGGATATTTTTTTTTGGAATGCAATAACATCACGGTCCACGAAGCTCTCCAGGCCAGATACATTTGGGACTCCAGATCCACCTCGTACTACAGCAACAGTTAACCATCCGTTGCCATGTGTGAAGGAATCGTTGATGTCAATGCTGAAGTTGAGACGGCATCCACAGAAGACTGCTGGTCTCAGTGAAGCAAAACTCTTTATGATACAGGCCTCCCTACTTAGCAAATAAAACAGATTTAAATAGTGTTAATGAAGTCTTCCACAATTTAAATTTCTGTGCTATATGTTACAAGGTTCAGAGGTTTTCTTGTAAACTCAAGTATTTCAAGAACTTCTTTCTTCTCTCGCGACTCTGGTGATAAATATATAAGGGCCTGTATAATAGTTTTCATCATGTTAATTTCACTTGCGATGTTTTTTAAATTCTCGCTCTTCCTGAAAATGAAACGATATTATTAGTCTTCCAAAAACAAACAATATATAAATGTTGCACATTTTTCCAGCAGTTTTTGAATAATGATTTTTTGAAAGGGGATAACTTTCTGGGGTGAATACTGAAATTGTAAGTTCTTTATACAAAAGATTTACTTATTTTCGTTTGGTTTGGGTTTACTGAAGAATATGCTACCAACTTTATACAAATAAGTACACAACCGCACAAAAATCAGGAGTTCACACACTAATTAAAATTATATTACAATATACACAAATGTATATACAGAATTTTGCTCTATTCCATCTGCAATCATAACAGAATACAAAAACAAGAACCCAACACAGTTTGGGGAACAAACATACATCGCAAGATAGTATGATGTCTTCATATAACAGTAGCACTGTTGCCCTTGTTGGAACAGCACCTTTACTTTCAAAAAATTTTGGGACAAAGGGAGGTTTAGCTGGGCTCTGAAATATCTACAGAAAAGAAGATAGCTATTTACATCTGCCCCTTATTTCTTCTGTCATTCACTGAGAGAGCTATCGCTGGTAGACCCTGCCTGTCTGATATTAAGTGGGAAGGTGTTTCACCACACAGAAACAGAATGGTTGTTTACTTCAATCTATGAAAAAACAAGCTAATTAAACTTTATTTAGAAGTTATGAATCCAAAATAGATATCAATATAATAATTTGATGACACGGACAATGTCATTAATCAAACTGTTTGAAGTTAAGGAGATTTCCACTGATTTTTCTGAATAAATGAAACTTACACATATTGTGTATGGTGATAGCATGTCTGTAATCACTCTTCAAATGGTATGCAATAACTTCATTATCTCAAAACTTCCTGGTAGATTAAAACTGTGTGCCGGATCGAGACTCGAACTTCAGAACTTTGCCTTTCGCAGGCAAGTGCTCTACCACATGAGCTACCAAAGCACGACTCACGATCCATCCTCACAGTTTTACTTCTGCCAGTACCTCGTCTCTTACCTTCCAAACTTCACAGAAGCTCTTCTGCAAACCTAGCACTCCTGGAAGAAAGGATATTGCAGAGACATGGCTTAGCCACAGGCTGGGGGATGTTTCCAGAATGGAAGCATGTTACCTGACATTGGGGCCAGAACAATTACGAGAGTGGAAAATGTGTTATAAGAATACCTCCTACCTGCATAGTTCAGAGAAGCTGGTGTTGGAGTAAAGGATCCAGATGGTGTGGGCTGTGAAGCAGCCATTGAAATTCTGCTTGTTGTACTCCGCTGCATGCTGTGCCACCATTTGGTCAACTTTGTTCTTGACAACAGTTTGGCAGTGGCCATTCATCCTGGTGGACAGCTGATTGGTAGTCATACCATCATGAAAGGCTTTGCAGTGTTTGCATCACAGTTGATGTATGACACGGCTGCTTTCACAGGTGGCCCAACCTCTAAGCGGTATGATAAACCTGTGACAGGACTTAAGTAGAAGGTGGACTGTGTGGGTGGATTGGGCAGGTGTTTTACCTTGGTCTGCCATCGGGATCATATCCCTGTGGCAAGAGGCTGGGAGTGGCATAGGAATGGACTAGGATACTGTGGGGATTGGGTGTATGATGGACCACCACTTTAGGAGGTGCAGGAAGGATTTTGGGTAGGACGTCCATTTCAGTAAAGGATGAGGGACAACTAAGGCCCTGGCAAAGGAAATGATTCAGTAATTCCAGTCCAGGGTAATATTTGGTGACATAGAGGCTCTCCTTTGTTGGGGGTGGCTGGAAGAATAGGCATGTGTGAGGATATGGCATGGGAAATCTGTTTGGAACCATCAGAGAGGTGGAGGTCAACATTTAGGAATCGGGTAGAGGAGGACAAGGTGAAGCAGTTGGGAGGAAATCTGTTGAATGGCTCTGAGCACTATGGGACTCAACATCTTAGGTCATAAGTCCCCTAGAACTTAGAACTACTTAAACCTAACTAACCTAAGGACATCACACACACCCATGCCCGAGGCAGGATTCGAACCTGCGACCGTAGCAGTCCCGCGGTTCCGGACTGCAGCGCCAGAACCGCTAGACCACCGCAGCCGGCAATATGTTGAAATGTGAAGGACTGTGGATAAGCTGCCTTGACCGTGAGTCCAGATCATGACAATATCATCAATTAACCTGAACCAAACTATTGACTGGGAATTTTGGGAGGCAATGTTTGATGTGGCAGGAGAGATTTTGTGCAATTGGTTGGAGATGTTGGTCAACAAGAGTGGAAGGCCTATCAATTTCAGTAGGAATTGGAGGTTTTTTGGACTGCCAGGATGGGATCACCCTGGCACAGCTTGTGCGACTCATCACAACAGTGGTCGAGCTTTTGTCTGCAGGAAGGATGATTAGGACTGGATTAGTTTTCAGGTTGTGCATGGTCACCCCACCTTCTGCTGCCAAACGGTTAGTGCACTTACGAAGAGACCTGGGGAAGGATGGTGAAGCCAGGACGGGGGTAGGGAATTTCTGGAAGCTGACTAGGGGATGGTTATCTGGGAAAGGGAGGGGAGTCACAGTACAGTAGTGGTATGAACTCGGAGAGGCAAGGTTCAGTGTTGGGATTAGGTTGGTTTTGGTTGTAGTGATTGGTGGCAAAGAAGTGTTTCCACTGTAGGAATCGAGAGAAAGAGAGCAAGTCTTTGAGAAGTCCAACAGTGTTAAATTTGGGGGTAGAGCTGAAACTTAGGCCACTGGATGGGACTGTCAGTTCTGTGGAACTGGGGCATTTAGTGTAGAGGTTAGTGAAGATGTTTTGGGTTTCCTCGATTTCAGGATTTTGTGGGGCAATGGGAGGGAAGTTTGGAGGATGTGGTAACTTGGTCAGCTAGGCAGGGCCTGGGTGCTATGAGGGCTTGACAAGGGGGTTCAATGTGAGATGAATGAGTGCTGATGGATAGTGTTCCCGAAGGCAGAAGTAGGATGTTAAGAGGTTGGATAGTTTACGGAGGGGCTGTCTGGAATGCTCCTCCAAGTGATGGGAGTGAAAGGGTTCTGTTTCACAGATGATGTGTATGTGATGAGGATTTCACAATAACAATATCTTGCAGAGTTAACCAAGGTAGTTCAGGGATGTCTGTGCCATGGAAAGATGTTTTTGAAGTACCAGGTTCGTGAGGGATAGGGACTGGCAAAATGTGGAGAGGTGAAGTGCGCTGTGAATGGAGGGGTGGAATCATTGTAAGGGGAATTTTATGGTTAGGCTGTGCAGGGCATTCTATGGTATTTAAGGAACAGAAAGTGGGGCTGGGTTTCAGCCACAGAAAGGAATATGTTTCTGACCTGGTGAAAAAAAGTGGACAAGGGGTCCACTGGGGTAGGGGTTAGGTTAGGAAACTGGAAATAATGTGTTGTTGTTGACCAACACCTCCAAACAACTGCCCAAAACCTAGCCTCCCACATCAAAGATACTAACAACTTCTTTCACCGACTTTCTGTCATCCCCACACCTTTAGATCCCAGATCCCTTCTTGTCACTGTTGATGTCACCTCCCTACACAGCTTGTCACTATTGAACCTTACCTCTCCCAATGTCCTTCAGACTTCAAACCCACCACCTCATTTACTTTACCAACTACATCCTGACTCGAAACTACTTTTATTTGAAGGGAAGTTTACAAACAAATCTGTGACACGGCCATGGGCACCCACATTGCACCCTCCCGCACCAACCTATTACTGGGCCGTTTGGAGGAAACCTTCCTAGCCTCCCGAAACTCGTAACCCTTCGTCTGGTTCATGTTCACTGGTGATATCATGATCTGACCCACGGCCTATGTGCCCCATCTACATTCCCTCACAAAATCAACTCCTTTTCTCCCATCCGCTTGGTCTGGTCCTCCTCTACTCAATGTGCCATTTTCCTGGATGTTTACCTCGAACTCACTGATGGGTCTGTCCACACCTTTGACCATTTTGAACCTGCTAACCACGAACAGCTGCCATCCTGTCAACACCAAAAAATCCCTTCCACACAGGCTACCAACCTGTGGATGATGTACCTGCGATGATAACTCCCTTGCCCAGCATGCAGAAAGCCTCACAAAGGTTTTCATAGAAAGGCAGAGCCCCAGATGAAGTCCACAAACAAATTGCCCTTCCTATATCTTCCAACACCCCCAATCCCCCAACCACCCCAATGAATGGCTTCAAAGGAGCACCCCCTTCGTCACCAAATATCACCCTGGATGGGAATAACTGACCCATATCCTTTATCAGGGCTTTGATTAGCCCTCATCCTGCCCTGAAATGGAGACATCCTACTAAAGATCGTTCCCACCCCTCCTAAAGTGGTGTTCTCTCATCCTCCCAAACTACACATCATCTTATTCCATCCTTATGCCACTGCCACACCCAGCCCCTTGTCACAGGGATCATATCCCTGTGATGGACCAAGATGCAAGGCTTGCCCAATCCACCAACCCAGCACCACCTTCTCCAATCCCGTCAAAGGCTAGGCTTATCCTAACCCATCAGAGGCTGTGCCACCTGTGAAAAAAAGCAGCCATGTCATACACCAACTCTGCTGCAAATACTGCACAGCCTTTTGTGATGGTATGACAACCAACCAGCTGTCCACTGGGATGAATTGCTACTGCCAAACTGTTGTCAAGAACAAAGTTGACCACCCAGTAGCACAACATGCAGCTCAGCATAACATGCTCAGTTTCAATGGTCGTTTCACAACCCGAGCCATCTGGATACTTCCCTCCACAACCAGCTTCTCTGAACTACAAAGGTGGGAGTTATCCTTACAACACATTGTCCACTCCCGTAATAATCCTGGCCTCAAACCTTGGGTCTCCACACCCTTCACCCATTGTCTCTCCTTCCACCATCCTGTGACATTTCAGACACCAAACACATTGTCAGGCACATTCACCTGCAAATATTTTCATGTATGCTTTATTATGATCTACATTCATTTGAATCCATTTACTGTAGTTGAGCCTTGTACTTTTCTCTATAATTTACCACATCCCAAAACCAAATAACCAAACTGATATTTCCTTGATGCCTCAGGGTATGTCCTATTAACTGATACCTGGTTTTAGTAACTTATGCCATAAATTTCTCATCTCCCAATATGATTTAGGATCTCCTCTTATTTTTCTGATCTACTCAGCTAATCTTCAATCTTCTGTAAAACCACATTTTAATGGCTATTTTCTTCTTGACTGTACTGATTACTGACCAGATGTCATTTTAATTAAGTGCTACAGTCCAAACAAATATCTCCAGTAAATAACTATTAACACATATTAATACCTCTGCTATCAGCTATATCACTGCACAAATAGCAAAACTCATCTATTACTTTCAGTACCTCACTTCTTAATCTAATTCCCTCAGCATCATCTGATTTAATTCTATAACATTCCATTCCCTCCCACTCTCTTTTTTTTTTTTTTTTTTACTTCACTTTATGTTCATTTTATGAACCATTTTCAAAATCTTACCAATTCCATCCAATGTCTCTTCCAAGCCATTTGAAGTTTCCTGATGATATTGCAATTTTTTCACGTATAGCAAAGTTTTGATTTCTTGTCCTTGAATTTTAATTTTGTTCCCACTTTTCTCCTTGGTTTTCTTGATAGGTCTATCAGTGTGCAGGTAAGTTACAATTCTCTCTCTCGTACTCTTCTCTGTTACTACCTCCCCCTCCATGTCTCCTGATCCACAGAATTATAATCTGGTTTCCGCCAAAGTTGTAGGTAAGTTTTTGCTCCTTGTATTTTATCCCTCCTACCTTCTTGTCCACACTGTGAAACACTTTCTCTGTATCTACAAATGCTATGAACATATGCTTGCCTTTCTTCTGTCTATCTTTTAGTATAAGTTGTAAGAATACACGAGGTAATACTGACAATACATTTCTCTGGAACCCCACGTGATATTTCCCAAGGTTTATTCCTAGCACTTTTTCCGTTGTTCTGTAACGGATTTGTGTTGGTATTTTCCAACCAAGAAATATTAACCTGATAAGTTAGTAATATTCACACCTGGCAGCAGTTGCCTTAATTGCAACTGAAACTACTAGATTCTTTTAGAAGTCTCAGGGGATTTTGCCGATTTCGTACTTCGCATACCAGGTGAAATATCCCATTACCATTTTGGTATGGTTTTTGGAACTGCGTTGTTTCTTCTTCTGATATTTTGGTTGATAACTATACCACCAGCCCCAGGCTATGCCAGTGATGGATTTAAAACCACATGACACAATAATATACTCCTGATCAGAGATAAAACTTCGTGTGTCTATGAATGAAGTGTAGCTTGTGTCAAGTCATCAAATCTACAGCACTTACAAAGTATGTGATTAGTTCTTAAAATGGATGGAATGTGTTGGAATTTTTTTACATGGCATATTCTACCACTAACACATATTAATACTTCTGCTATCAGCTATATTGCTGCAGTAACTCAGAGGGAATGTAGTCTACTGTAGGTGTCTTGTTTCAACTAAGCTTTTTCACTGATCAGTGAATTTTATCTCACAATATCGTATCTCCCATCTCATCATCTACTTCCTCTTCCCTTTCCATAATATCTCCACATTTGTTTTCATTTATAAACATTCGATATATTCCTTCCACCTTTCAACTTCCACCTTTTTACTGAGTGCTGGCTTGCTAACCAAGCTTTTCATTTCTTCAAAAGTTCTGTTAATTTTTCTATAGGTAGCATCTATATTTCCCATAGTCATGCATACTTCTTCAGCTTTACATTTCTCCTCCAGCTATCCCTGCTTTGCTGTTTTGAGCATTCTACCAATCTCATTTGCCAGATGTCTATATTATGTTTTGCCTGTTTCATTCACTGCATTTTGATCCTCTGTGGCCTTAAATATTTCGTCTCTCGAAGGTACCCACTTGTCTTCTATTGTTTTTATTTTCACTGTTGCAGCCAACCATTGCCTAGTAATCGCTTTGAATCTCTTGGGATCTGATGCCTACTTTCTCCAATTTCTTCAGATTTAATCAGCATGTTATAACTAATAAAATATGGTCACAGTCTACAAATGTCGATAGAATTACACTGATTAGCACAAAAAACACAACCCTTCAATTCAGTAGTGGATTCAGGGGGAGGGGGGCTAAGAGGCTCAAGTTCGCACCCCCCCTCCCGCCCCCAACAAAGCATCTGGGTCCACCCATAACAAATCTCAAATTAAACTTGATATTATCCTACTGTACTAGTACTATACTAACTATAGTACAATTTTCATCACTTGCTACATAATCCACTTAAAGTAGGTGTAGTATGATTTCAAATTTTTCTCTAAGAAGGTGCTTATGTGACTATTTTTTGAATTGCACGCCACCCATTCGGAACGTACCTACACACACACACACACACACACACACACACACACACACACACACACACACACACACACACACCACCTGCCCAATAGAAGTGTGCAGTTTGTGAGTGTGCGCGCGGTGCTACTGTACACACAGGGCATTGTTGGATGGTTTGTCGAATCAGACAATAGAATATGCTGTTCAAGTGGTTTTTAATTGTAAGCAAAGTGTGCTTTTGTTTGTATTTGTCAGATTTTCAAAAAAATTACATCGAAATGTAGACAAGATCTTTGTTTGTTTTTTTACTGAAAAGGAAGAAAGAAAGGATAGAGAGAAAATGAACCAGTATTACCTGGAAACAATGCCGGTGACTTGTTGTCGACCCGACGTTCAGCAGGTACATCTTTCTGATTATTTTGTATGTACTTAATGAAATTCATACAAACACAATTAGTGGAGTTTGTGACTTTTTATTAGGATGAGTTCGTTAATCTTTCGGCTGGTGTGGTGTGGATGGCTGTTGACTGGACTCTGGATCAGTATTGTGAAGTTACTGATTTTTCTCACTAAATTTGGTGATTTTGAGTACCTGTCTCGAGTACAGATTTTGCATCTACTGGCTGGTGTGAATTATGGTGGACTTTAAAAAAATTTGGTTGGTTTATGGTAAAATAATTTTTTAAAATCTCTTGATCCATTCTACGTACAGCAAACAGTACTATTGTGTCTAGTAGCTCTTGAATTTATATCACCTGAACATTTATAACACACGGTATTATGTCTTCGTTTCCGTGTTGTTTTGTGACCGTATTGTTATGCACCCGTTTTCGTTTTGTTATGCGCTCTAGTATTAATAAATCTGCAATTGCATGCACAGTGCATATCTGTAGTGCCAATGGTAATGTGGTGTTTCTTATATCAGTTGCTGTTGTTTTAGTGCTAAACATGTGTAAAGTAAAGGGACAGTATACACAGAAATCTCATGCAAAGTTGCTACACAATAGGAAATTTGCAAGCTGGCTAGAAAGAATTCAAAGTGATGACATAAGAGCATAATGTAAATTTTGCCATAATATTTTGTTAGTGTGTTCTGCACAATAATAAGCCACATTATTAAAAAACAGCGCAGCGGCAGCACCATTGTATTCAGAAGTGAATCAAGATTGTCCAATCATGTCATCACTTAACTGATTTGTGCAAGAGTAAATTCACAGACAGTAATATCACCAGAAAATATGTAGAACAAAATGTAGTGCAGCTATAAAACATGTAATAAGATGGTACATCTTATATACAACGTTAACTCCACCTTCTGTCATGTTGTACTCAATTATGATTTCAGGTTTGTGTGTTTCTTCATCCACTGACGACATGTCATGCACATCAGACAAAAGTATGATAGCATAGTTTTTACAAGCAATATATGAAACTAAGGTCTTATCCTACTGAAATCCAAACATTGCACTTCCAATTTCTTTTGTTTTGTTTGGGAGAAATTCTGGAAGAGTTTTACATCTGTTCTTCGCTATTGTACCAATGCAAGTGATAGTCTCCAGCAGCAAATATTCAGAAAGGATGCAGCCTGTGTACCAATTGTCATGTGTAAGGTGGTTGTTAGAATTTTCTATAGGCACCATATATCTTTTCACTATGTCCTCGGGAGCATTAGATACCCGATATTGTTCTTTGGTGGTATGCCGATAAACCTCCAGATTAGTGCAATAAAATGTTTTTGCATCACACAGAGTGATCATTTTTGTCCCATATTTAGCTGGTTTGCTGGGTATTTGCTGAATCCATTTACAGCTGTCCCCATAGGGGTGAAGCATTTCAGCTATCGTGGTGAATTCACCAAGCTGTAAACACATTGACAGTTAGCAGCAAAGGATTCAATACTGTACAAATTGCAGCCAGCTTACCAGTTTTTATGAGGTTACCTTCTTTTTTTGCAGGTTTTATCTGGCAAATCCAGATCATCATCACTTTTTCTCCTGACATTCCTCATTTCTATATCAACAAACAGCATACAGCTTAGAAAAAACAGTTACCTACTGTAACTCATTGCAGTCCTAAGTAGTTTCATTCCTGTTCCGTCTGCTACCCAGAATTCACATACATTAGCATGACAACATTGACATTTTCTTCTTCTTCTTGGGGAAAAATCCTGAACACAGTCATCATTTTGTCACTTCATTACCTCTTTTGCATGAGAATGGATGTGTGTCTCGCTGTTTATTTATTTAGGTATTTGTGTAGTTTACGATTTCATCAATAAAATCAAGGTCAATTATTTTAAAAAAGTACTAACTTCATCAGTTATAACCATCACCTTTCTCTTTGGATTGATAGAATTTGCACACTTGCTTTCACATAAATATGAAACTTTGTGTTTTCAATAAAGAGCTCTCTTACATCTGCTGTATCTTCGGGATGATCACCATACTCACATTCAAGTTCAGATTCACTGCCATGGTATTACTCAGTGTTTTCATCACTCAAATTTACTTTACTTCCTCCAAGTCTGAAGAGTATGGATCAACTTTATCACCACCTTCTTCGAGCATTTTGCAAATTTATTCGTCTGATACACCATTTGAATTGGAACAACATGTCAAAGAAATGAAATGGATAAATACATTCAGATGTCCGTGTAACCAAAATAACGTTTAATTTGCATAAAAAAACAACAAATAAGTACAGTCAACTTTTTAGTACACTTTCCTCTGGACACTGACTGCTGGAACAAAGCTCGCAACCGTCACACCAGCAGACGCGCATTGTACTTTTTACAACATTCGACACATTGTTGCTTACAATTCAGAAAATAAACTGAGAAAGCTAACAAAAACGAACTGATGCCATTGTAACAGTGTCAAGAAAACATCAACAATGGAATACAAGGCAGCTATGGCGCAATATACTCAAGGTTATGGCATTGATTAGGCATAAAAACTGCTGCTGCTGTTGTTTTTACAACAGGGTTAAATCAACTATCAATTTTTCCTTTCATTGATTTCATTACTGGCCATTTTCCTTGTTACATTACATATTATCTTTTACCAAATGAATAGTCGGTTTTGTTTATTCTCATTATTCCTTTCAGAAGCTCACACACCAATGCTTCAGTTTGACCTCCTTCACCCTTATAATATTTTGCAGCTACTCTTCATCTTCATCTACGGCTGCAGTAGCAGTGCTGAATGCTTAAGTTCGTTACTGCAGAATGAAAAACTGTGTTCACTCTTTTAATGATAGTGGGTAGCAGTGGGACCCAGCAACTGCAGCACGAGTAATAGTCACTAGGCAACAACTGTGGCTATTGATAACTGCAAAATGTAGACAAATACAATGAAGGAATGGATGCAAGGTAGTTCTCAGCACCCACTGCTGCTGTGAATATCGTCTTCCCTATACAAAATGGTTCTAGGCATTCTTCTTTAGGCTATTATTTCCAGAACATTACTTTCTTGATTTCTTGTGTATTTTTAGTTAACTTCCTTTCCCTTTTGTCTTCTGTTCAGTGGCCATGCAAACATCTTAAGACTGGACCAAAATAGTGGCCACCCAGGATGTGGATGGACAATGTGCCATGTAGAGAAACTTGGAATAGGCTCCACTACAAGCCAATACTGATGTAGGAAGGGCCCATCAAAATCAACATGCAGATGCTCCCATGGGTGTTGCAGCATCGGCCAGGGGGAAAATACGCACTTCCGGTGCTGCCTGTTGTTGAACACTGAGTGCAAGTGGTTATAAGTTGCCTAATGCCCCCATCTATACCTGGCCAATACACTCGCCGGCACGACAAAGCTTTGGAATGAGAGGTATGCTAATGAACAATGTGGAGAAGTCTCAGTAACTTACAGCACAAGGAAGCAGGAATGACAACCTGGAAACAGTGTCCTCCGTAGCTAACAAAAGAACCCAGTCAAACACACAAAGGCAGTGCTGAAGTAAAAAGCAATTATGCAAGGGACCTGATGCATGGCCTGGGAGCTTTTCCAGCCAACAGTACTGCATGAAAGAGGACCTGATGAAGTACAGAATCCTCAATGACAGCCGACGCTATCGTGGCACGAGTGATGGGAAAACCATTGACTGCATTCTGGTTGGTTGGTTTATGGGGGTTAAAGGGACCAGACTGCGACGGTCATTGGTCCCTGACCACATTCTGGTTCTCAGTATTTGAACAGAAACAAAGCAACTCATTCTGATTGAATGCCAGGCCCGGCCTGACTGGAAGGCGAGATTAGGCATCAGCATTTGCGTGTTGCACCATAGGCCGATAATGGATCTGACAATGATAACAGAAGAGGAAGAGAGCCTACTGCTGTAAATGATATGCTGCTGCCTTCTCTGGCATGGAAGTTGAAGGGTTACGAAGAGCAACCAACAGTTTGTGATTAAATGCAACCTGGTACCACACAAGAAGACTTGAAATTTCTTGAGAGCGAACATAATCGCTAAAGCGTATGTTCAATATGGGAATACTGCTGCTGAGTGGGAATTAAGGTCTTAGAGGCTTAAACAATGGGTTGTTCATACCCACCTGTCTGCTTATTTGTGTGCCAACACTGCGCAAAGACCGTGCTGAGATGCATCTGTAGCCAACACAAGAAGCTGACCAGGCTGGCCAGACATGGGGCAGACTGAAGCTCAGATGTAAGCAAGGTGAACACTCAGTCAGCTTGGGACCAGAAAAAAGGCACATTTTTACACAAAAGCATATGCAGGGGCCGAGTAACAGTGAATGCGTCCGGTAAAAACATAAGTTATATCCAGCTTTACCTCATAACACTTGCAGTTCCTAACAGAGGCTGGCTGCAGCAAAGCCGCAATCGCAGCAACATGCTGACAATGGCTTGACTCCTGTGTGAGTAATCTCAAGACCCAGGTTCTCAACTCATGGCTGAAAAATTGAGATTTGGCAAGATCGCGCTTGAGACCCGCAGACTGCAAAACAAAAAACAACGAGCAGAGATTTCTAAGGTGGTCTTCGGTGGAAGAACCCAAAACAACGATATCATTGAGGTAATAGATGCAGTTGGGCACAATGACTGTCAGCCATTCAAAAAACTGTTGGAAAATTGCAGACATGCTAGTGACACCAAAAGGCAAGTGTTGATATTGGTATAGGCCGAAAGTTGTACTGACAAAGAGAAGGCGTCTAATGCCCTCATCCAATGAGACGCTGCAGGTACATTTCTGGCAAATCAGTCTTGGAAAAGTAGAGGCCGCCTGATAATTTTGTGAGCAACTCATCAGAGCGGGCCAAAGTGTAAGTACCTACCACAGACTGTGCATTAATCGCAACGATGAAGTCGGTGCAGGGGCGAAGCTTATCTGTTGGCTACTTAAGGATGACCAGTAGTGTCGCCCATTCACTGGAAGAAATACGCTGAATGACACCGAGGACATAAGGCTGTCTAATTCGACCTTGACAGAGCCTCACAATGTGACAAGACACCTGCCGCGCCTAAAAAACCACCAGAGACGAAAACTCCGAGCAGAGGCACTCCAGTTCCTGATATGGAACTTCATCTGACATCAGATTTACCTCATCGGCAAATGGAGAAACCGAAAGCATCAAACACATCTAATTCTGACAGGTTTGTGGTATGGGAATGATCCACGACAAGGAAGGAGAGAGGGTGAACAACAGATTTGTAAGACAGAAGCGGAGAGACCTGTGTAGTGTAGCTAACCAACTTCCGTGAACCCCCCCCCCCCCCCAAAGTCTATATATGTTTGTGTGTTTACTAAAGTTACTGCTGCTCCTATGTCCACTTGCATTTTTAGCAGTTTATTAAACACACGCAAGTCAATAAACAATTAGTTCAGTGATTGCAGAGAAACAGTTTCTGCCTATCAGTACTACTATGCTCACCATGTTTGAAGAGGAGTTACACATCGATGCAATGTGGCCTTTCTTTTGACATATGTTGCAAATAGCCCAATGCCTAGGGCAAGCGAATGCTTGCGTTGAGTGAAGCGGTATGGGCAATATGGAAGGGGGTATGCAGCTGCTGCTGTGACACAGCCTGTTGCTGCTGTAGCCATAACCGATGCTGCCCCCACGCAACACTGAGTTGGAGGTCTTACTGCTGCAGTGGCTTCCCCAGCATCCTGGACACACTTGCAGTGTGCATAACGAGTCGACTGAGCAACTTCCAATTACTTACCCCACACAACAATCTGATGACCTGCGGCGTGATGCTTTGAAGGACTGTGCTTTATTCAGCACTTCCATAAGCATCAGATTCTCACAGTGATCAGGGTAGGTTTCATAATGGGTACTGGTGACAAATTTACAATGGCAGCTCAAACCCTGTAATTCTGCAGCCCAGGCTTTGTAAGATGGGTTTGGGTGTTTCTGACAACAGTAAAATTCTACACGCATTGCAACAACGTTCGTTCTGTAACAGTAATAAGTCGAGAGAAGCTTGCACATTCCATCAAATGATAAGCTGGCTAGTTCTTGCAAATGCGCAAGTTGGCACAACAATTGATGAATGTGCAGCGAAAGCCAGAAAAGAAAGAAAGCCCTACATATGTTTGCATGGCCCTTGTGAAAAACTCTGAGATGACGGCATAACCGTGTCTCATAGGAGTGTCATCACATGCAGGAAAGGGTGATGGTTGCATTGCCAGGAAGAGTAATCTGCTGCAAAAACACACTTGATTGAGAGTGATGGTGAGAGCCTGCTGTTGTTCCATGAAAACTTGCTGCTGGGCAATGACACGTTTGACAATTTTTTCCACTGAGACATTTTTTGGGTGACTTAACACTGACACTAACACATGGAGAAACATGCCCCTCACTTGTCGCCAAGTATGCTACAGCAAGAACAAACACGATTTATGGAACATAGTACTTTATAGAGCAACTTGTAAGCTACAATGAAGTACAGGTTGTGCATAGCACTTAACACATTGATTGGACAACAGTAATACAATTACAGAATAGGCCGAGTGCTCATTTGCAATCTCTTAAATGATAAGTGTTTCTTTGGCGACTCACCAGAGCATGCCAGGAGGCCTACCCAGGTGGCCTCTATAAGCGGGCCTGTGAACTGAATGGATATGTGATCTCTGAAGTCAGGCATATGATGAATGAAGATACCTCACTAACACTTTTTCATCATTAGCTATATGGCAATATTAATCTTTTTGATGTATTCTATCAGAAAGTCAGTAATTATATTATGTTTACATATTAACTATGACTTTGAAATCTAAAATTGTTGGTGACTGTAATTAGTACAGTTTTCAAGTAAACTCACTTCTGATAGCCAAAGAAGTGCAATAGATAGTAAAGTTAATTTCGGAAAGCCTGTGTCAATATTTGATATTTTTAGATCCTGTGCACATTCTATATTAACAACCAGACTGAAAATATTTGCAAAAATATTTTGTGTGTGTGTGTGTGTGTGTGTGTGTGGGGGGGGGGGGGGGGCAGGGCAGGGGGGGGGGGGAGAACACAACACATGGAAAAAATTCAACTGCTCTGTTACACTCTCCCTGCACTCCATCCTACACCGAAGAGTCGAAGAAACTGGTACACTTTCCTAATATCATAGAAGTGCCACAACACAACTTGGCGGGGTCTCGACTAATATCTGAAATAGTGCTGGAGGGAACCGATACCACGAATCCTGCAGGGCTGTCCATAAATCCGTAAGAGTATGAGTGGGCATCTCAATATGCTCAACAATGTTCATATCTAGGGAGTTAGGTGGCCAGCAGAAATGTTTGATCTCAGAAGTGTGTTCCTGGAGCCACCGTAGCAATTATGGGTATGTGGGGTGTCACACTATCCTGCTGCAATTGCGCAAGTCCGTCAAAAGGCACAATGGACACGAGAGGATGCAGGTGATCAGAGAGGATGCTTACGTTTATGTTACCTGTAAGAGATGTATCTAGACATATCAGGGGTCCCACATCACTCAAACTGAACATGCCTCGCACCGTTACAGAGTCTCCACCAGCTTTAACAGTCCACTGCTGCATGCAGGGTCCATGGATTCATGATATTGTCACTATACCCGTACACATCCATCTGCTCAATACAATATGAAAAGAGACTCGTCTGACCAGCAAACATGTTTCCAGTCATCAACAGTCTAATGTCGGTATCGATGGGCCCAGGTGAACAACGAAGCTTTGTCTCATGCAGTCATCTGGGGTACACGAGTAGGCCTTTGGCTCCAAAATCTGTTATCGATGATGTTTCATTGAATGGTTCCCACGCTGACACTTATTGAGGGCCTAGCATTGAAACCTGCAGCAATTCGCAGAAGGGCTGCACTTCAGTCACACTAAACGATTCTCTTCAGTTGTTGTCGGTCCTGTACTTGGAGAATTTTTTCCAGCTGCAGCGATATCGGAGTTTTGATGTTTTACCGGATTCCTGATATTCACATTACACACATGAAATGGCCATATGGGAAAATCCTCACTTCATTGCTACCCCGAAGTTGCTGGGTCCCATCGCTCGTGTGCCGACCATAACATCACATTCAGACTCACTCACATCTTGATAACCTGCATCGCAGCAGAGTAACCAATCTAAAAATTGCACAAGGCACTTGTCTTACATAGGGATTGTTGACTGCAGCACTGCTTCTGCCTGTTTATGTATCTCTATATTTGAATACAAATGCCTATGAATGCCTATACTAGTTTCTTTGGCACTTCAGTGTAGTTCTCAGCCCAGCTGGTATGACTGTTCTCCTCCAACTTTCCTTTAGTGATGTGCTTGAGCATATGCAAAACACAGACTGAAATATCTTCTAGGGTGCAAGTAATATGTAACAACAGCTATTAATACATAAATAAAAGATCACACAACTACATCCAATTCTTGAATTTTTGCTTGTCCTATGATTCACTGTGGCCTCTTGGTACTATCTCCATGACAGATCTTATTGCTGTAATTTATTCTTGCAAGAAAAATGACAGTCAAATTAATACAATTTATTTTGTTTCTTAGACATTTCATTCTGAATTAATTTTCCTTCTTGTTTCACCTGAATGTCACTATCATATTCTAAAGATGATAACAGCTGGCAATGTTCGTATTCTAACGCATGAACAGCGACCGAATTTCTCACTTGCAATCCACTTAGTAAATCGTTACAGTTCCTCAGAATCAAATAAAATATTGATCTGGGTTCAGAATCAAGTAATGATTTTTTTAAGAACAAAGTTTTCGCTCTTGAATGTTAAAAAGCAGCATTAATGTTTGTATACAGTCTCCATACATGTAGGAGACTTTCTATTGCAAACCTGTTGAAATACAACTAGGGTTTGTAAGACGATAGAATTTAATGCCATTTACTCCCTTTTTTCACAAAATTGTCAAATTTTAAGTAGAGCAATAGACTGTTTTAGTTGATAGTTTCTCACTTCTCCCTTGGACTGGCACTGCCCAAGTCAAATGCCGTATGATTGTTCAAGCAATGTGAATACTGTATCAAGCACTTTGGCATATTGGGAAATCTGAGACTGATCAAATGCGAGTATTGTTTGCCCGTCCCTGCAATTCTGAATTCTTCAAGATAAATCTGCACATGACCTCAAAAGCCAAAGCTCCATCTGTTAATGTAAGATGACCCTGTATTTTTGAATGCCAAATTTTATAAAAATTGGGTAAATTGGGTAAATATGGTAACATAATTAAAGAACAATTATACAATTTATAACTAACTAGAAGAACTGATTAAAAGTTACAGATGCTTGAAAGAGAAATGTAACAACTATTTGCAGGTACTGCAGACTGCCATGGAAGCTGAGCAGGAAATGTTACCCAATGTAAATGCACAAAGAAAATTACAGGAAGAGGGTTTCTTGGATGAAGGAACTTTGTTACATGAAATCAGACAGGAATTCAAAATTTTAAGGAAACATGTGAACATTAATAGTAACTTTACTGAATTTAAAGAAACATTCCAATAAAATCTGGCTAGGGAAATGGGAACAGTACCTATAGATTTTGTACACAATATCTGACAAAAAAAGCAGGTTAAGTAAAATTACTAAGCACAGGGCAGAGATTGTCAATTACACAGACATTTCAAGTACTAGAGGGATTACTACATAGTAAGAGTGTGTGGCTAGAGTTTGTAGGACTCTCACTACTGATTTTAAGGAGAAATTTGAGGAATCTGAAAACAGATGAGAATTGTAAGGAAGTACCATGCCCTCACCAACAATGACAATAGGATGTTAATGGTTGGTGGACGAATTTAATCTGGAAATTGTAAATAACTTATCCAATAACTTTCCATGTTTCAAGCATGACGAAGAAATATGCAGTGTAATCTTTTTACTAACATTCAAAGTTGCTTTTCCATCAACACGAAGTGATAAAAGGAAAATAAAATTTGTTGGTTGGTTGGTTGGTTTGGGGGGGATTAAAGGGACCAGACTGCGACGGTCATCGGTCCCTTTTTCCAAAAAAAAAAAAGTAAAACCACCCAAAGACAATAAAAAACGAACAGGAAAGACGTCAGACGACACAGGACAAGAAATACTCCTACAGAGATCAGACGGAACAAATTAAAATCACACAGAGTGTGACAGTGGTTGGCCGACCATAGAGATAAAAAGGAAAAGCCAACCACCGAGAACACATTAAAAACTCAGCGTAAAATCGTAGGCCAATGGCCAGAATCAACACAAAAGAACAGAACAAACACTCAGAGTAAATAATAAAAACCCCTGCCCGAATAAAACGGAAAACTAAGTCAGACATACCAGGGTCATCACATAAGAGGGCAGGGAGCGTATCAGGCAGCGCAAATGTCTGCCTGACCACAGCTAAAAGGGGGCAGGCCAATAAAATGTGGGCCACTGTCAAAGCCGCCCCGCAGCGACATGCAGGAGGGTCCTCCCGGCGCAGTAAATAACTGTGTGTCAGGTGGGAGTGGCCAATGCGGAGCCGACAAAGGACGACAGAGTCCCTGCGGTTGGCTCGCAGGGATGACCGCCACACAGTCGTCGTCTCCTTGATGGCACGGAGTTTATTGGGCATGATCTGATTGCGCCATTCAGCGTCCCAAAGCGCAAAAACTTTTCGGCGGAGGACTGCCCGCAAATCAGTCTCTGGGAGGCCAATGTCCAGAGACTGTTTACTCGTGGCCTCTTTCGCCAGGCGGTCAACATGTTCATTGCCCGGGATACCGACATGACCGGGGGTCCACACAAAGACCACAGAGCGGCCGCAACGCGCAAGAGTATGCAGGGACTCATGGATAGCCATCACCAGACGAGAACGAGGAAAACACTGGTCGAGAGCTCGTAAACCGCTCAGGGAATCGCTACAGATAATGAAGGACTCACCTGAGCAGGAGCGGATATACTCTAGGGCACGAAAGATGGCGACTAGCTCAGCAGTGTAAACGCTGCAGCCAGCCGCCAAGGACCGTTGTTCGGAATGGTCCCCTAGAGTTAGCGCATACCCGACACGACCAGCAACCATCGAACCGTCGGTGTAAACAATTCCAGAGCCCTGATACGTGGCCAGGATGGAATAAAAGCGGCGGCGGAAGGCCTCTGGAGGGACCGAGTCCTTCGAGCCCTGTGCCAAGTCGAGCCGAAGGCAAGGGCGAGGAACACACCACGGGGGCGTACGCAGAGGCGCCCGGAAAGGAGGTGGAACTGGGAAAAACCCAAGCCCGCAGAGAAGCTCCTTGATGCGTACGGCGATCGGACAACCCGACCGGGGCCGACGGTCTGGCAGATGGACGACTGACTGCGGGAACAGGACACAATAATTTGGATGCCCGGGCAAGCTAAAAACGTGGGCAGCATAAGCGGCCAGCAAACGTTGGCGTCGGAACCGCAGTGGAGGTACACCTGCCTCCACTAGGACGCTGTCCACAGGGCTGGTGCGGAAAGCACCAGTGGCAAGGCGTATCCCGCTGTGGAGAATTGGGTCCAGCACCCGCAACGCAGATGGGGATGCTGAGCCATAAGCTAGGCACCCATAATCCAGGCGAGACTGGATTAACGCCTGGTAGAGCCGCAACAGGGTAGATCGGTTGGCGCCCCAGCGGGTGTGGCTCAAACAACGCAGGGCGTTGAGATGCCGCCAACACGCTTGTTTAAGCTGCCGGATATGAGGCAGCCAAGTCAACCGGGCATCAAAAAGGACACCCAAAAACCTGTGGGTCTCCACCACAGCAAGAAGTTCGTCGGCAAGATAAAGCCGCGGCTCAGGATGGACCGTTCGGCGCCGGCAGAAATGCATAACGCGGGTCTTGGCAGCCGAAAACTGAAAACCACGCGCTACAGCCCAAGACTGCGCCTTGCGGATTGCGCCCTGTAGCTGACGTTCAGCTGCTACAATGCTAATAGAACTATAGTAAAGACAGAAGTCGTCAGCATACAGGGAAGCGGAGACAGAATTTCCTACTGCCGCAGCGAGACCGTTTATTGCAATTAAAAACAGGCAGACACTGAGGACAGAGCCCTGGGGTACCCCGTTCTCCTGGACGAGGGAGGAACTATACGAGGCCGCGACTTGCACGCGGAAGGTACGATACGACAGAAAATTTCTGATAAAGATCAGCAGAGGGCCCCGAAGACCCCATCCATGAAGCGTAGAAAGGATGTGATGACACCATGTCGTATCGTACGCCTTCCGCATGTCGAAAAAGACAGCGACCAGGTGCTGACGGCGGGCAAAGGCTGTACGGATGGCCGACTCAAGGCTCACCAGATTGTCGGTGGCGGAGCGGCCTTTACGGAACCCACCCTGAGACGGAGCCAGAAGGCCCCGAGACTCCAGCACCCAATTTAAGTGCCGGCTCACCATCCGTTCAAGCAACTTGCAAAGAACGTTGGTGAGACTAATGGGACGGTAGCTGTCCACCTCCAGAGGGTTCTTTCCAGGTTTCAAAATGGGGATGACAATACTTTCCCGCCATTGCGACGGAAACTCACCCTCGACCCAGAGACGGTTGTAAAGGTCGAGGAGGCGTCGCTTGCAGTCCACTGAAAGGTGTTTCAGCATCTGACAGTGGATGCGGTCTGGCCCGGGAGTGGTATCAGGGCAGGCGGCAAGGGCACTCTGAAATTCCCACTCACTGAATGGAGCGTTGTAGGGTTCAGAAGCGTTGGTGCGAAAAGAAAGGCTCCGACGTTCCACCCGCTCTTTAATGGAGCGGAAGGCCTGGGGGTAATTCGCAGAAGCGGAACTCATAGCAAAATGCTCTGCTAAGCGGTTTGCAATGACGTCGGAGTCAGTACAAACTGCTCCATTCAGTGAGAGCGCAGGGACGCTGGCAGGGGTCCGATAGCCGAAGACCCGTCGAATCTTGGCCCAGATCTGCGATGAAGTGACATGGAGTCCAATGGTGGACACATACCGCTCCCAGCACTCCTTCTTGCCTTGGCGGATAAGGAGGCGGGCCCGCGCACGCAGCCGTTTGAAGGCGATAAGGTGGTCCATGGAGGGATGTCGCTTGTGACGCTGGAGCGCCCGCCGGCGATCTTTAATCGCTTCAGCGATCTCAGGCGACCACCAAGGCACATCCCTCCGCCGAGGGGACCCAGAAGAACGGGGAATGGCAGACTCGGCGGCAGTGACGATGCCGGCGGTGACCGATGTAACCACCGCATCAATGGCATCAGTTGAGAGAGGCTCAATAGTGGCAGTGGAGGAGAACAAGTCCCAGTCAGCCTTATTCATAGCCCATCTGCTAGGGCGCCCAGAAGAGTGACGCTGTGGTAGTGACAGAAAAATCGGAAAGTGGTCACTACCACACAGGTCGTCATGCACACTCCAGTGGACAGATGGTAAGAGGCTAGGGCTACAGATTGAAAGGTCAATGGCGGAGTAGGTGCCATGCGCCACACTGAAGTGTGTGGAGGCACCATCATTCAAAATCGAGAGATCGAGCTGTGACAATAAATGCTCAACGGTGGCGCCTCGACCTGTTGCCACTGACCCACCCCACAGAGGGTTATGGGCGTTAAAATCGCCCAGTAATAAGAAAGGTGGCGGCAATTGGGCTATCAGCGCAGCCAGGACATGCTGCGCGACATCACCCTCCGGTGGAAGGTAAAGACTGCAGACGGTAAGAGCCTGCGGCGTCCACACCCTAACAGCGACAGCCTCTAAAGCTGTTTGTAGAGGGACAGACTCGCTGTGAAGAGAGTTAAGGACATAGATGCAGACGCCACCAGACACCCTTTCATAAGCTGCTCGGTTCTTATAATAACCCCGATAGCCACGGAGGGCGGGGGTGCGCATTGCTGGAAACCAAGTTTCCTGCAGAGCAATGCAGAGGAAAGGGTGAAGGCTGGTAAGTTGGCGGAGCTCAGCTAGATGGTGGAAGAAACCGCTGCAGTTCCACTGGAGGATGGTTTTGTCCATGGCTGAGAAAGGCGTGCCGGGACTGGGACGGCAGATTACGCCGCTGGGTCACCTGCTGCCTCCGATTGAGCACCCGTGCTAGTGCTATTGCTATTCACGGCGTCTGAGGGACCGGCGAGATCGAGGTCCTCAGCGGACGCCAGAATCTCCACCTCGTCCTCAGACGCAAAGCTAGAAGGTAGCGATGGGGTGGCTACCACCGCGCGTTCCTTGGGCTTAGAGCTGCTCTTCTTTGATTTCTCACGTTGCTCCTTGGGTTTAACTGGCTGGGAGGGCTTCACCGATTCAGTCTCCGGGACTGAGGAGGATCGGGAAGCCCTTCGACCTGCAGATTGTGGGCACTTACGCCACTGTCGATCGTCAGCCTTCCCGCCGGTGGAAACCTGGGAAGGGAGGGACCCAAGGGACCCCTTGCGAGCGTGAGAAGCCGAAGAAGTTAGACACTTCTCCGGCTTAGAAGCGGGGACCGACGTCCCCGATGGGGGGGATGGTGTTGCTCCTGAGGGAGGTGGAACAGGAGCAACCTGGTGGGTAGAGCCCCCCACTGGCAAGGGGGCAGGAGGAGTTGTACCACTCGTCGATCCGGCCGGAAGGCGCGAAACTGATGGGGCTAGCACAGGTGTTGTAGCAGCGGCGTAGGAAGTTGTCATTCGCACTGGATGTAATCGGTCGTATTTCCGTTTGGCCTCAGTATAAGTCAGTCGGTCCAGGGTCTTATATTCCATGATTTTGCGCTCTTTCTGGAATATTCTGCAGTCTGGCGAGCAAGGTGAATGGTGCTCCCCGCAGTTGACGCAGATGGGAGGCGGGGCACATGGAGTATCGAGATGAGATGGGCGTCCGCAATCTCGACATGTGAGGCTGGAAGTGCAGCGGACCCCAATGAACGCGCCGGACGAAATGAACACCTCTACGTTCTAAGTTGGCGCACAGCTCGTCATCAGACTGCAAAAGGAGGTCCCTATGGAAAATAACACCCTGGACCATATTTAAACTCTTATGTGGAGTAATAGTAACGTTAACATCCCCCAACTTGTCACAAGTAAGTAACCTGCGTGACTGGGCGGAGGATGCCGTTTGTATCAGTACTGAGCCAGAGCGCATTTTAGACAAGCCCTCCACCTCCCCAAACTTGTCCTCTAAATGCTCGACGAAGAACTGAGGCTTTGTGGAGAGAAAAGACTCCCCATCAGCTCTCGTGCAAACTAAGAATCGGGGCGAATAACTGTTACCTCCATCCTGGGACTTACGCTCTTCCCACGGCGTGGCCAGGGAGGGGAACGTTTTCGGATCGTACTTCTGAGCATTAAATTGAGCCCGAGAACGCTTAGAGACTGCTGGCGGCTGGCCGCCAGCGAGAGATGATGTACCACGCTTCATTGCGGGTCATCCGCCCTGATGCCACCTACTCCGACCAAGGGCCCTCCCCACGGGCGCCACCCAGCCACAGCAAAGGCCACCTGGCAGGATGGCCGTTGCCGGGAGTCCTGATACCCCAGGAGGATAGGCATCTACTCCTTGGCATACGTGGGGAGTTAACGGCGCAGGCATCAGTAGAGCGATCCCTGTGTTGTCAGGGGGCTACAACCAAGAGGGTACATGGCGGCCCCACCACAACGGACTGGCTACCGTGCTGGATCTTAGGTGCAAAACTGTCCAAGGTCGTCGTCGCAGTTAAAAGAAACACTGCAGAGGGCAGCGTGGTAATCGCACCCAGGGACGTATCCCCGCCCTAAAGATCGAAAACGAGCGGGATACCATTGCAACGACGTGAAAGCCGGCTAAAGGTCTAATTGCACGACGGATACAGTGCACCATGTAAGGCGCCCTTCCCCAATTGGCTCGCTCTTCGGAATAATTTAGAAAGATGGAGGTCAAACCCGAGAGGGGACCATCACATAAGGCCAAAACATGTGAGACTCCTTTTAGTCGCCTCTTACGACAGGCAGGAATACCGCGGGCCTATTCTAACCCCCGAACCCGCAGGGGGGAAATAAAATTTGTGACAGGTATCTAAATGTGGAACTGGTTACTGGGGAGTCATTAATGCAAAGGCATTCCAGAATTAGAAAGATTTTGGGAAGCAATTCCAAGAGAAATAGGGGTCTGAAGAAGACCAGTAGAAACTAACCATAGAATTACTGGATCCAAGCTCATACAGCTTGAAATGGGGTAAGCCCCATGCGTATTTTGAATGGAACTTGGCAAGGGCCAATTTCTTACCTTAACCAATAAGTGAGAGCCTCTAATGAGAGTATTAATCAGTAGGATGCCAACCTATGAATGGGAGAAAATTATTGTGGAGGAGTGGACAGAGAGAGTAAAATTTTAAGTTATTTGGAACAACTGGATATTCTTAATAAAACTCGTAAGGAAGTGGAGATTCCCAAAGGGAGACTAGACATTACCAGGTACCAACAGTAAGCTGTGGTGGTTGCTACTGCACACTAAAGAAACAAAAAGGTGATTGGCCATACAGGGCATTGGAAAATAAAGCTAGAAGAGTACATGGAAACAGTTCTGACAAAAAGGAAGAATGTACAAACAGAATTGTTGAAGCTGAAGTAAGGCAAAGAAGGGCTTTCTCCAAGGGAATGTAGAGTGTTTAGCAGATGAAGAGGTACACTGGAGAAATGCGATCAGCAAGTGTTACACAAACTCATTTTTTAAAGTTCTATACTGGTTTCTTTTAAGTTCTACAGAAGGCTTTTTTTAATATCTTTTGTAAGTTTTTACTGACAATAGTTAAGGAAATGGGGTTGTTAGTTGGCAATGAGTTTGTAATACAAAACAAGTGCAAAATATGATAATATTACAAGGTTTCTCTAGTATTTAGCCAAAGAGGCCGTTACCTGCTAGTTATTACCAGGTTTTTCGTTATAATGAAAGAGTGACGACAGATGCTTAGTAGAACAAATAAGGAAACTAAGGAAGTTGCTCCTCTATCATGACCAGAGGCAGCTAATACTTAATCCAAGTGTTTATTAAGATACGGTTCAGCAAGTAGTAATAATTTGTTTATTTTTACACTGAGGTATTTCATATGACTAAGTTTTGTAATGTGATTGAATTATAGATATGTTTCGTGTATAGGCTAATTTGGTTAAGCTTTATTCTAATTATAGAAAAGCCAGGATGGAATAATGACAATATTATGAAAAGGATAGTTGCTACTCACCATAAACAGGAGATGTTGGGTTGCAGTAGTTGAAACAGAAGGACTGTCAAACAAAGCATTTGGCTTAAATAGGCTGAGCTGTGGAGGCTCATTTCACTGTCGATAGCTTTTAACTGGTGTCTCACCAGGGGGCACAGATTACTCCCTATTGCCTCACCTAGTCTTCAAAAGCGATCGCTGGAGACACGTCTAGGCGAGAGACCTCCGAAGAGTGCAGTGCAGACAGTTGACAGGCATTTTCACACCGTGTGGGTCTGGAGGCAGCAGCAGTGTTTGGAGCAATGCACATGCAGTGTGGATTGGTGCAACATCCGGGTTGCCATTCACTCTTCTAAGCCAGTACTGGGCTGAAGGCACAGGTCTAATTGTTCAGCTCTGTGTACTGATTTCTTGATCTGCAAGCTATTCGAACAGATCTTTGTGTGTAAGTTCTTTGAGTCATCTTGCACACCTTATTACCCAGCTTTGTGATTTTAGGAATAGTGTAATTTCCCTGTGTGCTCTGTGTGATTTTGAAGTAACTTGTCTTAATCTGCTGGTCAGCACTCCCTCTCAAAAAAATTTGCCATAGTTATGTAATGTGCCCAGTTGCCAAACAGCTATATCAGAGCCTATGCCTTATCTAGTTTTTTTATGTGTTTGTTAAATTTTTATGCAAGAGAATCAGCTGTTTCTATGTTTTAATATTTGTTTTGACTATGTTTTGAAAGCCAGTGGGCTCTCGGATATCACTATTATCCATGTTGTGAGCTCCAGCTGATAGTTAGACCCTAGTGTTGTTTATTGAGTCCTTGAAAAAATTACAGCTCCCTTTCTGCAGTTCTCTGTTAGCCAAGCATATTTCCTAGGGTATATCAACTTGCATAACATTTCCAATAGGTGCAATCAAAGTTAAACAATGACTTGACTTGTAGCATAACCTAGTTAGACACTTATCTTTCTTGTTTGTTAACAGCATTTACTGAGTTGCTGGGAGAGTGTTCTGTGTTGGTGGCTTCTTGCAGCATGGGCCTGTCTTCCATGTGGCTGTGTGCACGACTAGCATATCCTAGCATGGTTTGCCGTTTGTTTGCAGTTGCACATCCCGGTTGTCAGTGCTCAAGCTGATTACCTTATGTTATCAGACTTGCACTCTAAATGAAATTTTGTCATTAGCCAAGAGACCTTTGATTAACTGGCTTTGCACAAAAAGTTTCCCCTTTAATGTTTAATACACATTGTATCCTTGTTCTAAGTTTTATTGTAAGTTTTTTGATGTAAATCTTTTGGGGATCTGCCTAATTCCTTGAAGATATTTATCTAGAGCTGTTTTAATTATTTGTTTGGTTGGTTTATTTAAAACTGTTACCTTAAAATTTTTAAAAAGGCCAATATTGTTAAGGTCTAATTTCTTTAATTTGTTTATTTGTTATTATTTTTGTAATTTGATGCTGTCTCATTCAACATTTTCAATTCCTTCATTTTTGTAACCACAAATTAACGTCAATTTCCTACCTGTTTTTCAAAAAGGACCTGTTGCTTTCTTTAAAAAAAAAGTTGTTCAGGGATAAATGATAAAGGGGCCTAGTCCTTCCATGTCATTTCCCTGATCCTGGCAATTCTCAATTTCACAGGCCTTCATCAGAAACAAAAGCGCCCCCCCCCCCCCCCCCCCCCCCCCACACACACACACACGTCTGGCTGCCAAAGCTTTACAGACAGACTTTAGTCTTAAGGATCTTAGGACAATCCATGTACTTAACTAAAACTGGTCAATGAGAAGTATCATCTTGTTCAAATAAAGTGTGACGGTAAACCCCACAACCATAGAGCATGTATATTTTGTTGTACTTTTCCCTAGACTCTATCCCTGAGAAGGGACTTTAGAGTGTGCATAGAAGAAACAGCTCTATAGAGTCTTCCATGTATAAAGTCAAAACTAATTTTATTTTGACATTTAATCCTGGGAGCAGCCAAGGTGTTGTTACCTAAAAGAACAAGATGCGACATTATGTCCAAAGTCACTGCACCGACACCCAGTTTATTTTTCAAAATAATTAACCCAACATATTAAATAACATTTAAAGCATAGAGCATTAGGACTTCCCATTCAATTCCAGCCCAGAATGTGTAAAACCAGAAACAGCACTGCACAGAGGCAAAACCATTTTTATTGTTGTAAAGTGAATAGATGCAATATTTTGTTGCTACGAAATTGTCTGCAGGATAAAATGCTAATGGAAATATATTTCTGTTTCCATACAGCAAAGGTTATCAAACTTGTTTGTGGGCCGCATGAAGCCCCAATGACGTATTCATGTGGCCCACACTTCTAAGCGGTATTTTATATTAACATTAGCAACTAACAGTTGAATAAAAAATGTGAACTAATGTTAATAGCATCTTAAGAGCATAGTTTTCCTGCTCAGTAACAAAGAAGAATACTTACAGAGACAGTAATATTTGAAGATGTGCTTAATTTTAACTGACGTTGGTGCATTCAACTGCGAAAAAGTAACATTGGCAGCCTACCTCAGGGACACATGGGTAAGTAGGAGGACCACTGTAGGGTTATAGGATGATAGAAGGGAATGTTTTATTGTATGTCTTCCAGTCCTGACAACTCATGGGTATGCACAACTCATATTGATCAGTTGCTATGGTACAAATTTTGACATGGAAATAAAATGTGTTTCTGAATGTGCACTAGAGATGGTCATTTTCAGATGTGATACTTATTTGTAGAAAGGAACACTAAATTAATTAATGCTGCAGAAATACAAGAAACTGAATAGAAGCGAAAACACTTGAAAGCGTTTAGCAACATTTGTGACCACATAATTTATTAAGGTTCCATCACAGTCTCACACAATTATTTTTTTTTTTTTTTTAATTTACTAGTGACTAGTTTCGAATGATTGCGTTCAGTTTCAAACCATTACCAACATTATAATGCAATGTAATTACAGATAAAAATCCACTCATGGACTGGCAGCGGGAGAACACACAAATAAAAGGCATTACAGTTTGCAAGCTTTCGAAGCCAGTGGCTCCTTCTGGCGGAAGGGTAGAATGGGAAAGCAGAAAGGTGAAGACAAGGGCTGGTCAGGTTTGGGAAAAGGGGTACAGTTCGGAAAAGTCATCCATAACCCAAGTCAGGGAAGACTTGCCGGACGGGATGAGAAGTAAAGGAACATTATAATGTACAACGTTAATAGAAACATAACATTTTGTATGAACAGATTTCAATAGTTGTTGACCCTTATACCAACGGTGTGTTGGAACTGCATTTGAGATTGTCTCTCATACTGCATAATGCATTTGAATACAAGTACAATTAATGTTATTAATCAATTAATCATCCACTCACAGAGGCAACACAACAACACTGTCAGGCAATTACAGCGCCACAACCTTGGGGTCACTGTGGTTGGCAACAATCTGAAAAACAGAACTGTCGACAAAGTGTTCCAAATGGTGCCTACTTAACAATCAGTGGTTAGGGTATGGTGACCAAATGATAGCTTAATATATCTAGACTACTGGAGGCTCGTGTAAGACATTAATTTATGTAGGTTACCCCCTCCCCTCCCCCCAAATAAACCATGGACCTTGCCATTGGTGGGAAGGCTTGCGTACTTCAGCGATACAGATAGCCGTACTGTAGGTGCAACAACAACGGAGGGGTATCTGTTGACAGGCCAGACAAACCTGAGGCTCCTGAAAAGGGGCAACAGCCTTTTCAGTAGCTGCAGGGGCAACAGTCTGGATGATTGACTGATCTGGCAATATAACATTAACCAAAATTGCCTTGCTGTGCTGGTACTGCGAACAGCTGAAAGCAAGGGGAAACTACAGCCATAATTTTTCCCGAGGGCATGCAGCTTTACTGTATCATTACATGATGATGGCGTCCTCTTGGGTAAAATATTTCGGAGGTAAAACAGTCCCCCATTCGGATCTCCTAGTGGGGACTACTCAAGAGGACGTCATTATCAGCAGAAACAAAACTGGCGTTCAACGGATCAGAGCTTGGCATGTCAGATCCCTTAATCGGGCAGGTAGATTAGAAAATTTAAATAGGAAAAGGATAGGTTAAAGTTAGAATAGTGAGAATTAGTGAAGTTCGGTGACAGGAGCAAGACTTCTGGTCAGGTGAATACAGGTTTATAAACACAAAACCAAAAGGAGTAATGAAGAGGAAGCCTCAATAATGAATAAAAAAAAAAGCAGTGCAGGTAAGCTACTATAAACAGCATACTGAATGCATTACTGTGGCCAAGATGGACTCTTAAGCCCACACCTACCACAGTAGTGCAAGTTTATATGCCAACTAGCTCCACAGATGATGAAGAGATTGAAGAAATGTACGAGGAGATAAAAGAAATTATTCAGATAGTGAAGGGAGACCAAAATTTGTCATGGGGGACTGGAATTCAATAGTGGGGAAAGGAAGAGAAGGAAAAGTAGTAGGTGAATATGGAATGGGGATAAGGAATGAAAGAGGAAGCTGCCTGGTAGAATTTTGCACAGAGCATAACTTAATCACAGCTAACAATTGGTTTAAGAGTCAAGAAAGAAGTTTGTGTACGTGGAAGAGGCTTGGGGACACTGGAAGGTTTCAGATAGATTATATAATGGTAAGACAGAGATTTAGGAACCGGATTTTAAATTTTACGCCATTTCCAGGGGCAGATGTAGACTCTGACCACAATCTATTAGTAATAAACTGTAGATTAAAACTGAAGAAACTGAAAGAACCGGAGGTTGTAAAGTTTCAGAGAGAACATTAATGAAGAATTGACAAGAACAGGGAAAAGAAACACAGTAGAAGAAAAATGGGTAGTTTTGAGAGACGAAATAGTGAAGGCAGCATAGGATCAAGTAGGCATAAAGACGAGGGCTAGTAGAAATCCTTGGGTAACAAAAGAGGCTGGATTTAATTGATGAAAGGAGAAAATATAAAAATGCTGTAAATGAAGCAGGCAAAAAAGAATACAATCATCTCAAAAATGAGATCGACAGGAAGTGAAAAATGGTTACACAGGGATCACTAGAGGACAAATGTAAGGATGCACAGACATACATCACTAGGGCTAAGATAGATAGTGTCTACAGGAAAATTAAGGAGACCTTTGGATAAAAGAGAACCACTTGTACGAATATCAAGAGCTCAGATGGAAAACCAGTTCTAAGCAAGGAAGGGAAAGCAGGAAGGTGGAGACCTTTGTAGAGGGCCTGTACAAGGGCTATGTACTCGAGGACAATATTATGGTAATGGTACAGGACATAGGTAAAGATGAAATGGGAGATGAGATACTGAATAAAGAATTTGACACAGCACTGAAAGACCCAAGTCGAAACAAGGCCACAGGAGTAGACAACATTCCATTAGAACTACTGATAGCCTTGGGAGAGCCAGCCAGCCCTGTGAAAACTTTTCCATCTGGTGAGCAAGATGTACGAGACAGACTTAAAGAAGAATATAATAATTCCAATCCCAAAGAAAGCAGGTGTTGACAGATGTGAAAATTACCAAACTATCAGTTTAACAAGTCATGGCTGCAGAATACTAACACAAATTCTTTACGGTCGAATGGAGAAACTGGCAGAAGCTGACCTCTGAGAAGATCAGTTTGGATTCTGTAGAAATGTTAGAACACGTGAGACAATACTGACCCTGCAACTTATCTTAGAAAATAGATTAAGGAAAGGCAAACCTATGTTTCTAGCATTTGTAAACTTAGAGAAAGCTTTTGACAATGTTGACTGGTATAGTCTCTTTCAAATTTTAAACGTGGCAGGGGTCAAATACAGGGAGTGAAAGGCTACTTACAATTTGTACAGAAACCAGATGGGAATTGTGTGTCGAGGGGCATGAAAGGGAAGCAGTGGTTGGGAAGGGAGTGGGACAGGGTTGTAGCCTATCCCTGATGATGTTCTATCTGCATATTGAGCAAGCAGTAAAGGAAACAAAAAAAAAAAAAAAAAAAAATTTGGAGTAGGAATTAAAATTGATGGAGGGGGGGAAAAAAAAAACTTTCGTGTTTGAAGATGATGCAGACGTAATTCTGTCAGAGACAGCAGAGGACCTGGAAGAGCAGTTGAACAGAATGGATATTGAACTGAAAGGAGGATATAAGATGAACATCAACAAAAGCAAAACGAGGATAATGGAATGGAGTCGAATTAAATCGCGTGGAGATGAGGGAATTAGATTAGGAAATGAGACGCTTAAAGCAGTGAAGGAGATTTGCTACTTGTGGAGCAAAATAACTGATGATGGTCGAAGTAGAGAGGATATAAAATGTAGACTGGCAATGGCAACAGAAGTGTTTCTGAAGGAGAGATATTTCTTAACACAGAGTATAGATTTAAGTGTCAGGAAGTCATTTCTGAAAGTATCTGTATGGACAGTAGCCATGTATGGAAGTGAAACACGAACGATAACTAGTTTAGACAAAAAGAAGATAGAAGCTTTCAAAATATGGTGCTACAGAAGAATGCTGACCACCACCACCACCACCAATTAGTAATACTATCAGTACATATATAACCCGAGGTGTAGCCCCACAATGTCAGTTATTGGCTCTTGACCAAAGAACATTGATGCCCAATGCCATACAGATGCAACAGATCTACTTGGAATGTTATTCAGTTGATGGGAGGCTGAACTTCCAATTCAAGATAGCATTTTGGTTAAATATCTAAGGGGCATTCAAAAAGAAACGAGCCGGGGTCTGAAATGCACGAACTGGTGACTAGGAGGGTAATATCGTGGGATGTGTAATGAGGTGTGGTTCCGACCACAGCGTGGAAGTTCACAGCCCGTCGCTAGAGGGCATGCGTGTACATGATGTGACTATACAGAGCTAGCTGCAGTATGCATTAATCATCAAACGCTGCCGGTCGCATTGAAAACAGTGACATGGAGGCATCAACGTAAGAGCAAAGAGGTGGTGTTTGCTTTCTGGCAGTGGAAGGAGTACGAGGAATAGACATACATCGACAAATGTCACAAGTGTATGGCGAACACTGCATGTCCCTTGAAAGGATCAATGTGTGGCACAAGCACTTCAGGGAAGGACGGGCGTCGTTAGCCGATTATGCTCAGTCAGGAGCACCACACTGCATTACCAATGACACCATCCAGCTGGTGGATGCACTTATTACCCAGCACCTTTGAGTGACAGTGAAAACCGTAGCTGCTGTGGTCGGATTGAGTGTCTGCAGTGTTCACACCATCATGAAGGAAGGACTGTACATGTGCATAGTGTGTGCCCAATGGGTGCCCCACAGTCTTCAGCCACACCAGGAAGCATGTCAAATGGCCCACTGTCTTGCTCATCTGCAGTGCTATGCTCAGGAAGGGAATGCATTTCTGGCATGAGTGATGACTGATGATGAGTCAGTATTGTCACTTCGAACCAGAATCGGAACGACAAAGTCTCCAGTGGAAGCATCCAGGGTCACCACACACACACACACACACACACACACACACACACACACACACACACACACACACACACACACAAACCGCACGCGCACACGTGCACGAGGCCATCTACACAAGTGCAGGAAAGGTGGTTATGCTGACCAAGGTGGTCCCCTTCTGATTCACTTCCCACAGTGATTGCCTAGCGTTACTCGCAAACCTTGACCACCTTTACTAAGCAATCAAATCAAGATGACCAGGCAATCTCACCTGTGGGGTCATTCTGCTCCAAGACAATGCAAAGCCTCATACGGCCAAAACAATCGGGGCACTCCTGCAGAAATTCAAATGGAAGGTTCTCGGCCACCCTCCATACAGTCCGAACCTCTCGCTCTGTAATTACGCCATGTTTTAACCCCTTACAACGGCTGTGAGGGGCAAACGCTTCACCTCGGACGACGATGTCCAGCTGTACGTGTGGAACTGGTTAACATTGCAGCTCTGGAAATAATATGATACAGCCATTCAAGGCCTTGTGTCACAGTGAGACAAGTGCCTCAACAGCAAGGGTCAATACTTCTAACATACAGATACTGGTTTCTGTAATTTTGCCTTTGGCTCGTTTATTTTTGAATGCCCCTTATAGCTCCACTGAGGCTTTCTATAGAGAGGTGAACCAAAATTAGCAATACCAGGTGAAAATTCTACTCTGTATTACATTTTATGATTGACGAGTAATCAGCCGCATGTTTACTTGTTCCAGTTGCTAGTAAAATTATGTTGCTGAAACATACTTGTTGTACTTTGTGCTTCTGATAACAATGCTTGTGAGGAATAGAGACCCCAAATGTATGTAAGGTTTAATGATAAAACTTGATTGTGAACCCAGTATGCAAACCAAAAATCAATTTATAGTTACATGATGCAATCTAAGTCTCACAAATAGTTTTGTCCACCACAAACAGATTTATAGTGGTATAATATAAGTCCTTACCATTTAAGGTATGTAGCATGCATATATATTAATAATAAAAACTAATCAACCAAATACATTTCCCTGTGCCCAACACCACCCTATCATCTTCCTTGTACCAACAATGTGGTCTCCTTATACTAATGTACAAGTACATGGCTTATCTCTACCACAACTACGCCACTTCCACCCCCCCCCCCCCAATTAAAAAAAACACCCCTCTCCTGGGAAATCTCCTACATCCTCCTTAACAGTTATGTTTCTACTTCCAGACAATGCAGAAAGACTACCCTGGCCTTTAATGTCTGGATACATTAACTCATCACAGTAAAAAATGTCTCAAGATATGAAATGAAGCCATGCTTCAGTGACATCCTACCTACACAGTCCACAACTCCATTAGGTTGCCCTTCTAATCACTGAACAATCTACGTCTGCACCTGTACAGTGCAAACAACCCCTATGTATGTTGCAGAGGGTACATAGCCTATCGGTATCAATTTTCCATCTTTCTAATCCATACACGAAATTTACACAGGAAGAATGATTATCAGTACTCTACGTCTACATTTCTCTAATTTTAGCACTGGGATCATTACACGAAATGAAATGGGCATATGGCATTATCAATTGGGAGTCCCCTTCAGGGAAGTTTGGCTGCCTGCTGTAAGTTTTTTTATGTGATGCCACTTCAGCAACTTTTGTGTTGATCACTCATGTGCATGTGCACACGTGGGCGGGAAAAAACAAAAACTTAAATCTTTTCACGTGAGATCCGATTCGGGCGCCAACAACAAATTTTCACACTCAGGACAAAATTTGTGATTGATACATCATGAGTAGATCCTGCCGCAATAAAAAATGCCTTTGTTTATATGATTGCCACCACAATGTGTGTATCATATCTGTGGCCCTCACTCCTCTATTTCATTGTAATACAAAATGAGCTGCCTTTTTTTAACTTCTTCAGTGTCCTCTGCCAGTCATGTCTGATGAGGATCCCACACCACACAACAATGCCTCAAAAAAGGGGTGGGGTAGGGTGGGGACAAGCATAGTGTAAGCTTTTTCCAGGTGTTCTGCCAATAAATTGTAAGCTTTGGTTTGCTTTACCCACAGCATTATCTATGCGACCCTTCCAATTTAAATTATTCATAACTGTAATGCCTAAGTATTTAGTTCAGTTTACAGCCTTTAGTAATGAATAAAAAAAAATAGGAGCGTGGGTAAGCTACTATGAATAGCATAGTGAAAACATTGCTGTAGCAAGGTGCACATTAAGCTCACACCTATCACAGTAGTAGAAGTCCATATCCCAAATAGCTCCGCAGATGACGAAGAGACTGAAGAAATGTATGAGGAGATAAAAAACATTATTGAGGAGATAAAAAACATTATTCAGATAGCGAAGGGAGATGAAAATTTAATTGTCATGGGGGACTGGAATTCAATAGTGGGGAAAGGAAGAGAAGGAAAAGTAGTAGGTGAATATGGAATGGGCATAAGTATTGAAAGAGGAAGCCACCTGGTAGAATTTTGCACAGAGCATAACTCAATCATAGCTAACACTTGGTTCAAGAGTCAAGAAAGAAGTTTGTATATGTGGAAGAGGCCTGGAAACACTGGAAGGTTTCAGATAGATTATATAATGGTAAGACATAGCTTTGGGAATCGGGTTTTAAAGTTAATGCGTTTCCAGTGACAGATGAGTAGAGTCTGACAACAATCTATTGGTTATAAACTGTAGACTAAAACTGAAAGAACCAGACGTTGTACAGAGTTTCAGGGAGAGCATTAACAAACAATTGACAAGAACAGGGGAAAGAAATACAGTAGAAGAAGAATGAGTAGCTTTGAAAGGTGAAATTGTAAAGGCTGCAGAGGATGAAGTAGGTAAAAAGATGAGGGCTAATCGAAATCCTTGGTTAACAGAAGTGATATTGAAATTAACTGATGAAAGGAGAAAATATAAAAATGCATTAAATGAAGCAGGCAAATAAGGAATACAAGCATCTACAAAATGAGATCAACAGTATGTGCAAAATGGCTGAACAGGGATGACTAGAGGACAAATATAAGGATATAGAAGCATATATCACTAGGGGTAAGATAGATACTGCCTACAAGAAAATTAAAGAGACCTTTGTACAAAAGAGAACCACTTGTATGAATATCAAGAGCTCGTATGGAGAACCAGTTCTAAGCAAAGGAGGGACAGCAGAAAGGTGTAAGGAGTGTATAGAGTGTGTATACAAGGGCGATGTACTTGAGGGCGTTATTATGGAAGTGGAAGACGACATACATGAAGATGAAATGGGAGATGAGATACTGGATGAAGAATTTGAAAGAGCACTTAGAGACCTAAGTCGAAACAATGCCCCAGGAGTAGACATCATTCAGTAGAGCTACTGATAGCCTTGGGAGAGCCAGCCCTGACAAAACTCTACCATCCAGTGAACAAGATGTATGAGACAGGTGAAATACCCTCAGACTTTACGAAGAATATAATAATTCCAACCCCAAAGAGAGCAAGTGTTGACAGGTGTGAAAATTAATGAAGTATCAGTTCAGAAAGTCACAGCTGCAAAATACTAACACGAATTCTTTACAGACAAATGGAGAAACTGGTAAAAGCTGACCTCTGAGATTTGGATTATGTATAAATGTTGGAACATGTGAGGTAATACTGACCCTACGACTTATCTTTGAATATAAATTAAGGAAAGGCAAACTTACATTTATAGCATTTATAGACTTACAGAAGGCTTCTGACAATGATGGAGTACTCGTTTTCAAATTCAAAAGGTGGCTGGCATCAAATACAGGGAGCAAAAGACTATTTACAAACTGTACAAAAAAACAGATAGCAGATATAAGAACTGAGGGGCACAAAAGGGAAGCAGTGGTTCAGAAGAGAGCAAGCCAGGGTTGTAGCCTATCCTCGATGTTATTCAATCTGTATATTGAACAAGCAGTAAAGGAAACACAAAAAAAATTCGGAGTAGGAATTAAAATACACGGAGAAGAAATAAAAACTTTGAGGTTCACCGATGATTTAATTCTGTCAGACACAGCGGAGGACCTGGAAGAGCAGTTGAACAGAAGTCAGGTGATACTGAATTAGATTAGGAAATGAGACACTTAAATTAGGAGATGAGTTTTGCTATTTGGGGAGCAGAATAACTGATGATGGTCAAAGTAGAGAGGATATAAAATGTAGACTGGCAATGGCAAGGAAAGCATTTTTGAAGAAGTGAAATTTGTTAACATTTAGTATAGATTTAAGTGTCAGGAAGTCTTTTCTGAAAGTATTTGTATGGACTGTAGCCATGTATGGAAGTGAAACATGGACAATAACTAGTTTAGACAAGAAGAGAATAGAAGCTTTCGAAATGTGGTGCTACAGAAGAATGCTGAAGATTAGATGGGCAGAAGACATAACTAATGAGGAGGTACTGAATAGCATTGGAGAGAAGAGAAATTTGTGGCAGAACTTGAGTTGAAGAAGGGATCGGTTGGTAGGACATGTTATGAGGCATCAAGGGATCACCAATTTAGTACTGCAGGGCAGCGTGGAGGGTAAAAATCGTAGAGGGAGACCAAGAGATGAATACACTATGCAGATTCAGAAGGATGTAGGGTGCAACAAGATAGAGTAGCACGGAGGGCTGCACCAAACCGGTCTCTGGACTGAAGACGACGACAACAACAACAGCCTTTAGATGTGTGCGATTCATCATGAAACCGAAATTTAGCAGATTCCTTTTAGTACTGATGTGGATAACTTCACACTTTTGTTTTGAGTCAACTGTCACTTTCCACACACCACACATATATTGTTAAATCACTCTGCAATTGGTTTTCATTATGTAACGATTTTACAAGACAGTAAATGACAGTACAATCTGCAAACAACCTAAGAGGACTGCTCAGATTGTCTCCTAAACTGTTTATGTACATGAAGAAGAGCAGAGAGCCTGTAACACTTCCTTGGGGAATGCCAGATATTACTTCTATTTTACTCAATGTCTTCAATTTCTATGAACTGTGATCTTTCTGACACGAAACTACGAATCCAGTCATGCAACTGACAATATAGTCCTTAGGTATGCAATTTGAGCATTAGTCGCTTGTGAGAAGCAGGTTCAAAGCCTTCTGGTAATCTCTAAATATGGAATCAATTCGAGATCCCCTGCTGAGAATACTCATTACTTGTGAGAACAAAGAGCTAGTTGTACTTCACAAGAACTACATTCTCTGAACCTGTTGGCTACTTGGCAATAAATCATTTTGTACAGGGTAATTCCTAATGTTCAAACACAGTGTACATTCCAGAATCCTACTGAAAATCAACATTAGTGATACGGATCTGTAATTCAGCGGATCACTCCTATTTCCTTCTTGAATATCTGTGTGATTTGCGCAGGCTTCCAGTCTTTAGGTATGGATCTTTCGATGAGCGAGTGGTTGTATATGGTAGTTAAATATGGAGTTATTTTATCACCATACTCTGAAAGGAACCTACCTGTTGTACAATCTGGACCAGACGCCTTGCCTTCTTTTATGCGATTTAAGCTGCTTCACTACACCGAGGATATATACAATTAAGTTGCTCATATTGGCAATTGTTCTTTATTTAAATTCTGGAATATTTACTTCATCATCTTTGGTGAAGGAACTCTAGAAAACCGTGTTTAGCAACACTGCTTTAGTGGTGCTGTCATAAGTAACATCAGCTTTGTTATCGTGCAGTGAAGGTTTTCATTGTGTCTTGCCGCTAGTGTAGTTTACATACAAGCAGAATCTCTGGAGGAAGCAGGTGTGTGTGTGTGTGTGTGTGTGTGTGTGTGTGTGTGTGTGTGTGTGTGGTGGGGGGAATCGGTACCACATCTCATTAATTCATTTGACATATCTGTCAATTGCCATCTATACTATCTCTTTCAGTTTAAAGCAGATTTGGTCTACACTTACATAGTCAGATTCGAAGTAGTTCAGATTGTCTCTTAGGAAGGTGTCAAGCCAACTTCTATCTGTTTTTTAAGCAGATGTATGCTGTGTGTATTTTTGTGGGTTTGTATGTCCCTATCTGCCAAGCATTATTTGCTGCTAAGAGGTCAAGTTTATGTTTTCGCAAACATTTAAACTTCAAGCCAACTACAAATAGAGAATGAGTAAAAGGATTTAAAATGTTCTGTGTTAAAAGAGTGCACATATATTTGCATGCCAAAATTTTTGTTGAGGAAGAAGGAATGAGAACTGAGGCAGCTGGTCCCCATTTCTCTGACAGAGCCATTTAAAGAGGAACATATTCCCCTACATCACATTTGCAGTTGAGTGTAGAAATTATTATTTCACTATTGCAGTTTCATCTTTTGAGCCATTTTCAAGTGGTACTGTAAAAAATTTTGCTTGAGCACATGTCAGACTTCAAAATCATTCAATATGTATACACGTCATTGTCAGAAAATGACCTTTTCACTGTAGAAGTACATTAACATCGGATGAGTGTGAAGTACTGTACATTGTGAAATGATACAAATTAAGTGAGATGTTACTGATGTTAATATCATTCATGTAAATCTTTACAAATCAATGTTCTAGCACACTGTTTACATGTAAGCAGTGTTTACACTGTTTGCACATAAACAGTGTTCTAGAACATCAATTTGTAACAATTTACATGAATGATGTTAACAATGGTAATTGTTCATGTAATTTACATCATTTCATAATTTACAGAGCTTTGCACTTGTCAGATGTTCTAGAATTTCTACGTTGAAAAGGCCTATTTTTTACGATTACATGTATACATGCTGGAGGATTTTGAAGTCTGACATGTGCTGAAGCAGAATCTCTTGCAGCACCATTTGAATATGTCCCAAAGGCTGAAATTCCAATACTGAAATACATAATTTCTACAATCAATGGCAAGTATGATGTCCTTTAAAAAAATTCTACATGACTGTGAACCCCAACCATGAGAAGTTAATATACTGTATAATTCTGGAAGAAATTGATGAGGGCACACTGGTCGTCTTATAAATTAGAAGAAGATGCAGAGTGTTTTAGTCTCACAGTTCACTCAATTGTTCCAGTGACATACACTAAACTAAACCTGTACAAGCACTAGTTCCATCACGTAATTAATACAGAATCTGATGGGCAGCTCCTCTGGACTTTCCTCTATCAAGGAATCTGAGCTGTCGTGATCAAACCTTATGGCATTCCTAGAACCCATTTCTATCCTAAGAGCCGCACACCAACAACCATTCCTTCTATCAATCATGCCACATGCATCTCATTACCATCTACTCCACCCCAATCATTGGCAAAACACACAATGTCAGGATCATAGGGAAACTTCCATGTCAGTTACCAGCTGTAATATCCATTCCATTTAAAATGCTCTTGATGGATTTAAATGTTTAAGGAAGGTCCTTCCTGCAAAGAAGATTAATGTTGGAGGGCCATGGTGACATCTTACTTGTCCTGTACATATTTAACATAGTTGGCAGCTAACCTCATTCTATGGAGAGGGCTAAAAAGAATGGGATGGGCACGGAGAATTTAATAAGTACAAGGAACTCTGATTACTTTAAAAGCTGAAAATACGTCTGTACTGGGTACTGATCGATTTTATGTCGAGTTCTTACATACCACTTAAATCTAGGTATGTATAAAAAGATTAATATACATTGTCATACTGAATGTATTTTGACAACACTGAAAGTAAATTAATAAATAAGCAGGTAAAATTTTCTATTAAAAGAGGAAAGAAATGGAGTAGATTCTTCATACCTTTTACTTGGGAATGGTCAACAAACTGGTGGAGCATTTGCCTTGACATACAATATCCAAATGCTCAGCATACTTGAAAACACAGCTGAAGAGACTGGAGTGCCTACTATAACACAGATGCCCAGCATCTAAGAGGTGTATTCAAAAAGTAAAGGGAATTTTCATTTTTCTTAGAGTATCTTTATTTGTTCATCAATGTCAACATTGTCGCCCTAGATGTTATACTCTTGCACCAGCACTTTTTTGCAATCTTGGAAGCATTTGTGGAACTCAGCTTTTGTTATGGTGTTCAGCTCCTTCAGTGATTCTGTTTCTGTTTTATCAACAGTGGCAAAATAATGTCCTTTCATTGTTCTCTTCAGCCTCAGGAACAGAAGGAAGTTGTAAGAGACCCTGTTCAGGGAATATGATGGCTGAGGCAATGTAACTGTCGTTTTCTGCAGGGGGGGAAAAAAATTATCGTCACAATCAACCACTGAGGCAAGAGTGGGAGCATTATCGTGATGCTATTTCCACGAGTGGTTTAGCCACAATTCTGGTCTTTTCTTCAGACTGTCACGCAAACAATGCCTAACTCCAAGGTAGTATTTGTTATCAACTGTGCGATCATAAGGCAGGAACACTTTCTAGAACCATTGTCTTTACTTCTTCTACATGTCGTCATTAACTGATGTACTAGGGTGTTCAGGGCGGTTGTAGTCTTCAATGTCTTCTCGACCCTCTTTGAAACATTTATACCACTCAAACTCTTGTCTTACTCGTAATGGATCCATAAGGAGCCATATTCAACATTTTGTATGTGTTGTTGCACATTATTCCATTTTTCAAGCAAAAATTTAATGCATATTCTGTGATCCATCTTTTCTGAATGTAAAAATTCACTGAGCACTTGAAAACACATATAACCCTTCAGACTGTCAACAATAAACTAAATATTCAAAATGGCTGAAAGTGCCAACACACATCAGGAACATGTGCACCAACAATATTAAAAAAATTGAAAATCTGAAGTACAAAGACTGCAAAATTAAAAAAATTCCCGTTACTTTTTGATAACACCTTGTTTGTTCCTGAAATCCGAAGATTCAGACTGCCAAATCTTTTCTCGCAGAGTAAACCCGCATTGTATGATGGATGGTAGTGGCAGAATAGTTGCAATCTTCTACAAACACTCCTCCTCTAAATTTACTCAACAGGGCTTCATAACAACAACCAGCATGTTTTACACTTTTGGAAGTGATATACCAATCTGTCATGGTCCTAGCAAGACACCTCTACATTTGTTCAGTTCCTACTATACTGTCAACTTGATAGGACACCAAACACTGGATAAGTGCTTTACAACTGTTTGCACTACCGTTTCGTATGCCATTCTTTCGATAGGACACTACACTTTCCCAGAAAAGTTAAGGAATCATTGTGCCTTAAGGCACCATAATCTCCAATTCTGTTTGGAGAATTGCCTCGTGTAGTGGATTTTATTGGTAACATGTGACTAAGTGTGTGCAGTGTTGTGTAATCAACAAAAATGACTACCATGAACAATGTTTCTGAAAGTGATTTGTGCACCAAGAGTAATACTATTGAATCAAATAACTCTACATAATGACCCCCCACCCCCCAGTCAATGCCATGAACGAATACTATGGTTTGTACCATGTGACTATAAGTCACTTGAAACTGATAATGGAAAAATAGAAATTCCACCACCCCAAAGGCGATTAGTTTTAGTCATTTCTGACAACAATCATTTGTTGCAGTTACAGTGCTACTCATGCATAATGAATAAAAGTTTTACTTTACTGATTCCCTGAAACTAAGAGTCATGTACTGCAGTTGTAATTTGGGCTAGTTAAAAACCATGACAGACATGACTGATGAATATCTGAAGAAAATTTGAAGTCTCTGGTTTCAGCCTATAATTCTAGTTTTCTAATTGTTAGCTGCAGCTATTACATAGTCATCTCAGCACTACAAGATGAACAAAAACAATATTGTTAATGGTCATTCTAAGAAGGGTAAAGTTTAACATAATAGCCTGAGGGGCACCTTTCTCTTGATTATGTTGGCCTATAAGTATGTCAAGAACCCAAGCAGGCACACAAATGCCTAATTTGTTTGAAATGGAAGGTGTATAGCATAGCACATTGTTTACCAGGCACAGTGGCAATTTCTCGTGAAGTTTAGCAGACGAACAACTGGTGCCTATGTGCGTACGTATGTATGTATGTGCAGTTTGTTGAAGTTATGCTTTTAGTTGATTCACATGCAATAATATCTCCAGATTCCATAGAAAGCACACTGAAATCTATAGATGATTACAGATGAAAAATAATTTGCAACACCATTTCTAAAGATTATTTGAATAAAAATTTAAGATGTGATGCCCTGAGTGCCAAATATTAGCTTGATTTGGCAAGTACTAAAAAGATGAAGTCGTCTTCTAAGAAATTATTGTGAAGAACAAAGTAAGTCTAAGTAGGGGAAGAAAAGTAGCAGCCTGAAAATTACAAGTGAAAACTTTATGAATATTCATGCTATGGAGGCTTTATAGCACAGCAATTATAGAGTCTGACATCTGAACAGAAGATGACCTATCAGAAACTGAAATGAAATACAGAGGACGCAAAAATTACCAGTTTGGAAAAAGTAACCTCAATTATAGTGGATTCTGAGGTCCATCACATTCCTGAATGATAAAATATAAATGATGCAATGAAAGTAAACTAAACTCCACATCATGGAACTCCAGGTTGGAATATCAACAATATTAGAAAAGATGGATTGCTACTCACCACAAAGATGACATGTAGCATTGCAGACAGACATAACAGAAAAACTATTTCACATTTAGCTTTCTGCCAAAGCCTTCTTCATTCACAGAAGCATGCACACCTCATACACACGACTGCCATATCTGGCAGCTCCGAGCGGAATGCAACTGTCACGTTGAAACAAAATCAGCAATCTGGAAGGGCAGGGAAAGGAGAGGGATAGCAGAGTACATCCCCGTCACCCTCTTTGCGTGCTGCATTCTGCAAAGCATCCCCCCCCCCCTTACCCTGTTCCCTTCCTTTCCTGCTCTTCCCCCTCCTCCCGATGCTACGCCCTGACGATCTTGCTATGCCTCCATTTCGTCCTTGCGTGCTCCGCTAGACAGTGTGCTTCTCTCCCCCCATCTGTACTAAGTTATCCCTCCCCCTCCCTGCCCAGTCGAAGTTTTTGTTCAGTGTGACAGCTGCATTCCTGTCTAAGCTGCTGGAGATGGTCGTCTCGTGTGTGTGTGTTTTGCCCTCTCATCTTTTCTGAATAGCCGAAAGCTAAAAGTGTAACGTCTTTACGTTATACCTATCTGCAAGTATATGTACCATCTTTATGGTGAACAGCAATCTATCCTTTTCCTAATATTGTTAACCTTCATGTAACTACTAAGAACCTTCCTAAGTATTTCTCAGTATAAGGAATAATAACATAAATACATCAGTTTGAAATGCAAAACAAACAGCTAAAATTGAGCTGCAAGTTGCTGGCTGCCAGTAAACAAAATGCTATTTCCAGCCTTATTGCTGCAGGAATTGCATTATGTGCAGTGTGTCTTGACTGCACTCCACAAAGGACATTGCCTTGAAGCACTGACACTGCAGGTGGAGAGGCCTGAGGGCAAGTGTGAAGCTGAGGGCTATGCCAGCTGTAGCGCAGCTAATAAATGTGTCTCCCATGTGAGGCAGGTGTCAGTAGACAAATCTGATTAAGCCTGTCCTCACAATGCGTCGTATCTTCCCACTTCCATTTCCATAGTCTATCCTCAATTCCCTAGGTGCCTAAGCCAAGGTGTGGTGCGATGTGTTCCATACCAAGGGGTACGTAGCACATGAAAAGATGCATCATGAATGGAGCGTCAGGGGTACCATATGATCTTCCGAAGTAATTATCCTTCCACCAAGTGAGATTCGGCCGGTACCAGACTTGATATATCCCCAATTCTCATGGGACCAAAATGGATGACACAAAAGTTGAACTTGATGAGGCCTCAAACATCCACGTATCGGGGCTGGAAGGGGGGCTGGAGGGGGAGGGAGGGAGGGAGGGAGGGAGAGGAGTCGGAGGGGGGAGGGAGGGAGAGGAGTCGGAGGGGGGAGGGAGGGAGAGGAGTCGGAGGGGGGAGGGAGGGAGAGGAGTCGGAGGGGGGAGGGAGGGAGAGGAGTCGGAGGGGGGAGGGAGGGAGAGGAGTCGGAGGGGGGAGGGAGGGAGAGGAGTCGGAGGGGGGAGGGAGGGAGAGGAGTCGGAGGGGGGAGGGAGGGAGAGGAGTCGGAGGGGGGAGGGAGGGAGAGGAGTCGGAGGGGGGAGGGAGGGAGAGGAGTCGGAGGGGGGAGGGAGGGAGAGGAGTCGGAGGGGGGAGGGAGGGAGAGGAGTCGGAGGGGGGAGGGAGGGAGAGGAGTCGGAGGGGGGAGGGAGGGAGAGGAGTGATAAGGGTAATGGTTATCCCACACAGATCGGCCGCCAGCAGTGCGCCTCGGCGACAAAGAAGACGGCCGAGGGCGATTTCCGCCAGGTGGTGCTGTAGATGAGACATGCCGTGGCGGAGAAGGAGAGGAACTGGGTTTCTTATTAGCCTTCTTGGAAATATGATGTTTAGATGAAGGAGGAACTGACGGTCGTGAAGTTGGGGTATGTAAAAAATCTTCATGAGTATGCTCTTTTTTCGAAGTCTTGGTTTCTGACTTTTGGGCTCGAGATTTAGCAGAACCCGATGAAGGGTGAGCCGTAGAGTGGGCAGGCGAAAGTGGTGAGGTTGAACGGGTGATCTTTGCGCTGGCTGATCTAACGACCATGGCATTAAAGGTGAGGTCGCAAGTCTGCGTGGCCGCCTCCTTTGTTGGCCGAGGAGAAGCAAGGACAGTGCTGTATTTTCCTGTCTGAGGCACGGTCGACTGGCGAATAATTTTCAAGCAGAAAGGTCGACACCTTTTCCTTCACTCTGATTTCCTGGATGAGCTTTTCGTCTTTAAAAATGGGGCAATCTCGAGGGGAAGCAGCGATGTCACCCATACAGTTGATGCAGCGAGGGGATGGAGTGGACAAGCACCCTCATGGGCATCCTTGCCACATGTAACACATTTGGCCGGATTGGAACAGGACTGGCTGGTGTGATTGAACCGCTGACACCGATAGCAACGCGTAGGGTTTGGGACGTAAGTGCGAACGGAAATTATCTCATAGCCTGCTTTGATTTTGGACGGGAGTTGAACTTTGTCAAATGTCAAGAAGACAGTGCGGGTTGGAATGATGTTCGTGTCAACCCATTTCATAACTCTATGAACAGCCGTTACGCCCTGGTCAGACAGGTAGTGCTGAATTTCGTCGTCAGACAATCCATCGAGGGAGCATGTGTAAACGACTCCACGCGAGGAATTTAAAGTACGGTGCTGTTCTACCCGGACAGGGAAGGTGTGGAGAAGTGAAGTACACAGCAATTTTTGTGCCTGGAGGGCACTGACTGTTTTTAACAACAAGGTGCCGTTCCGTAATCTGGAACAAGACTTTACAGGACCTGCAATTGCGTCGACACCTTTCTGAATAATGAAAGGGTTGACCGTGGAGAAGTCGTGACCTTCATCAGACCGAGAAACGACAAGGAACTGTGGCAACGATGGAAGAACTGTCTGTGGCTGAGACTCAGTGAACTTATGCTTGTGAGCAGACATAGTGGAAGGTGAGGAAACCATTGTGGAAGAATCCCCCATGATTACCGGCGTCTCCGATGGCGCGCTTCTGCCTTGTGGGGGCCCTCTCTGAGGGCACTCTAAGAAAGGAGGATGGTGGATACACAAGGACAGTGCATGAGATGCTAGATGTGCTCCTCAAGACTCACTTGCCTCCATGCACACTGGCAGATATCACAGACCAAGATTCAGCCCCTTGGAGGTACTGGATTACAAGCAACCAAAGGGAGAAAAGGGAATCTGCCAAAGAATGTGTTGAATTAATAATAATAATAATAATAATAATCATCATCATCATCATCCAGTGAGCAATGGGGATGTTTCTACCATCCAAGTCTCCAGGCCTGGATGGAATCTTTCTGGCACTGCTGCAGCAAGAATGAGAGGGATTAATCAGATGCCAGCGAGAAATAATAATACGAAGGCGAAGGACATTAGACAGATTAGTCTGTCCTCTCTCCTGAAGACATTAGAAAAAACTTATTAATATGAATGTTAGGGAAAGAAGTGTAACTGAAGTTTTTCTATGTGAGAATCAACATGCTTATCACCCACGCAAGCCATGCGAAACTATACTTCACCAACTTATTGGGAAATATTGAAAAAAGCTCTACACTGTCAGGAAACTGTTCTCTGCATCTTCTTGGGTATTGAGGGGGCTTTTAGTGGTATGACCTTCGAATCCATGATTAGAACTGCAGAAGAGCATTGCATTAAGACCACTGTGTCTAGATGGACTATGGCCACGCAGAGTACACAAATGGTAGAAGCCACCACAATGGATGAGAAAACTGATGAACACCACCAGAGGATGTCCGTGATGTGTTCTCCCCCACCACTATGGAACATAGTGGTGCATTAAAGAGTTACTTTTGCAATGATATGCAGATGATTTAGTCACAGTAATACTTAGCAGGTGACAATGGCACAATGTACTCTGAACATCACACAAACTTGTATAGGAAACAGGATCTAAGGATCAGTCCCATAAAAACTGTTCTAGTATCATCCACAAGAAAGTATATCCCCGGACACACAGGGGAATTTTAGTCTTTCACAAAATTATACCCATCAGAGGGTGTAGTGACGTACCCACGGTTAACCCTGGAATGTGAAACTAACGGGGACCCCTTACAACAAATGAGGATTTATGACAACTACCCCGAGATAAAATTGCAGTATCACCCTCTTTTCACTATGTTTAATCTGATTTTTGGCTATGAATTATGAGAGTCACGTTTCCCAAATAGTTACACTATATATCGGTGCATTTGCTCGATCTCCTGTGTTTCCAAATTCGTCCATAATGTAAGAATAATTTTGCAAATTTCTGCAAGTTAATGTTGTGCTACAAAAATTAGTTATCCTACAGATTCTATTTTACATAAATTATGAAAAAATGCCAAACAATTCTGATATTTTCCAAAATACTATTTAAGTAATTGTTCATGAAAATTATTTATTCAGCAGGTAGAAAATTATTGTTATGTTTTAAAAACACTCTTAACTTTTCATAAATGCATTCACATGGCAGAAAAACTAATATTTATTGTCTTACAAAAGTGGGATACAGTAATTAGAAATTTCAAAAGTTATACTCTATAATTGTTTAAAATAATCTATGTTACTAATTTTCTTCTTACAGTTTTGTAAACTTCAAAAGCTGTAGCTTTAGTTGAATTACTCAATATTGAAAAACACGAAGTCAACATAGGTATTATTTTGAACTTTTACCAGAGTATTTGGAAACAGTATGCTGCTTGATATTTTATTTTGGTACATAAGCTTATTTTGGCTTTAATGCCTTCATCAGTACATGTCCTGACATTGTCAATGGACATATGTCAACTATGAGTAAACCATTACCACTGTCTGTAGTAGTTGGTTGTAATATTTTCAGCAATGTTCCGAAGCTGTTCGATAATTTGCTGTTGTACATATAACATGTTTTTATTGAACAGCTAAAAAATGTTGCTGAAAATAATATAACAACAACTACAGATAGCAATAATGGTTCATTCAAAGTTGTGATGTGTTCATCTATGTCAGGGCACATACTGATGAAAGCAATAAAGCTGAACTAAGCTTGTATACCAAAATAAAAGTCAAGCAGATTACTGTTTTCCAATTTTCTGCACAATATAAGCTGCAGGTCCCATAATAAAGAAATCAACTTTTACCATTTCCAGACCATACCAGAAGGTCATTTCTAATACACAGAAACAAAACTTGTGCCGATTCAGGTAATCCAAGAACAGTCATTGATGAGATGACATTATGCAACTTGTCCATCAAGTGTGTGTCCTTTGTCTAAATCTGTAGTTGCCGGCCTGTATGTGTATATTGTTTTTAACTTTAAAACATGCTCTCTGTGAAATGCGATTATCATGAAAAACGTGCACTTATGGAGAAACATTTTTTAGTATAAAAGGAGTGTGTATTGTAAATCTGAAATAAAACATTTTACAGTGTTATCAGGAAAAAGCTTCTTTACTATGATATATAAAACCCAGGACTTCTATTCCATCACTAGACAAAGAAAGTAACGGATCTCAAATTTGGAACTACCACAAAGATGAGAATAAAATTTTATTCATACTATTATTGTTGTATGAAATTTACATTATGTTGTCCTTTTCTTGTGAGGTTAATCATGTACTCAAATACTAGTGTGTAGTGCTAGAAGAGTACATAATTCAGATTCAATAATGGCAATGTCTCAGATGAGACATTATACGTGGATGTTCGGTCCAGCTTGTAAAGAAGATAATATAATTTTGCGTTTCAGACAGAAGAAGAAAAATTGTATTATGAAATTTGTGTAACAAAGTCAGCGGCATGAGAGTGAAAATACTGGAAATACACTCCTGGAAATTGAAATAAGAACACCGTGAATTCATTGTCCCAGGAAGGGGAAACTTTATTGACACATCCCTGGGGTCAGATACATCACATGATCACACTGACAGAACCACAGGCACATAGACACAGGCAACAGAGCATGCACAATGTCGGCACTAGTACAGTGTATATCCACCTTTCGCAGCAATGCACGCTGCTATTCTCCCATGGAGACGATCGTAGAGATGCTGGATGTAGTCCTGTGGAACGGCTTGCCATGCCATTTCCACCTGGCGCCTCAATTGGACCAACGATCGTGCTGGACGTGCAGACCGCGTGAGACGATGCTTCATCCAGTCCCAAACATGCTCAATGGGGGACAGATCCGGAGATCTTGCTGGTCAGGGTAGTTGACTTACACCTTCTAGAGCACGTTGGGTGGCACGGGATACATGCGGACGTGCATTGTCCTGTTGGAACAGCAAGTTCCCTTGCCGGTCTAGGAATGGTAGAACGATGGGTTCGATGACGGTTTGGATGTACCGTGCACTATTCAGTGTCCCCTCGACGATCACCAGTGGTGTATGGCCAGTGTAGGAGATCGCTCCCCACACCATGATGCCGGGTGTTGCCCTGTGTGCCTCGGTCGTATGCAGTCCTGATTGTGGCGCTCACCTGCACGGCGCCAAACACGCATACGACCATCATTGGCACCAAGGCAGAAGCGACTCTCATCGCTGAAGACGACACGTCTCCATTCGTCCCTCCATTCACGCTTGTCGCGACACCACTGGAGGCGGGCTGCACGATGTTGGGGCATGAGCGGAAGACGGCCTAACGGTGTGCGGGACCGTAGCCCAGCTTCATGGAGACGGTTGCGAATGGTCCTCGCCGATACCCCAGGAGCAACAGTGTCCCTAATTTGCTGGGAAGTGGCGGTGCGGTCCCCTACGGCACTGTGTAGGATCCTACGGTCTTGGCGTGCATCCGTGCGTCGCTGCGGTCCGGTCCCAGGTCGACAGGCACGTGCACCTTCCGCCGACCACTGGCGACAACATCGATGTACTGTGGAGACCTCACGCCCCACGTGTTGAGCAATTCGGCGGTACGTCCACCCGGCCTCCTGCATGCCCACTATACGCCCTCGCTCAAAGTCCGTCAGCTGCACATACGGTTCACGTCCACGCTGTCCCGGCATGCTACCAGTGTTAAAGACTGCGATGGAGCTCCGTATGCCACGGCAAACTGGCTGACACTGACGGCGGCGGTGCACAAATGCTGCGCAGCTAACGCCATTCGACGGCCAACACCGCGGTTCCTGGTGTGTCCGCTGTGCTGTGCTTGTGATCATTGCTTGTACAGCCCTCTCGCAGTGTCCGGAGCAAGTATGGTGGGTCTGACACACCGGTGTCAATGTGTTCTTTTTTTCCATTTCCAGGAGTGTAATTTGGCCGTAACCAAGAAGAGAACAATGTGGTCTAATTTTTCTTAACAATGAATAAAAATACCAACAGAACACTTTCAAGCTAAGTGCAGAGGAGGGAGGATACATACATGACATTTTATTTGTGTGTTTGGTGTGTGGAATATTGAACATTATGTGGTAGCACGTATCATCTGATTACAAGTTCAGAAACTACATATACGACACATTCAATGCATAATTGAGCATAAATAAAAATGGGGGATTATTTAACACTAAACAAAATGGTGATTGTTGCTGTTGGAAAACTACTTGAAAATTTGACGAGGTATCAAAATAAAGCAGTGGGGGGGGGGGGGGGGGGTCAGGTATGGATCAGGATACAGACAGACTGGAAGGTGATAGACAGCTAAATTGGAAAGATATTTTGGGATTATCAGGTGCGCAAATGAAAGTTTTTAAAGATGAAGTAATTAACAGTCAGGCGAGAACAGTAACCTGCTTAGTGAATAACTCAAAACAACTGACAATAAAATATAAGACAATAATAAATTACAGAAATACTATTTGGAGACTAGAGTAAATGCAAAACCAGTGAAAATAGTATTGTTACCTGAAAGAGAGCATCCAACTGAGTTAACCAGTGATGTTCTAACTGTACAAGGTGAAAACATGATAAGTAGTGCGACATCAGAATCAAACAGTGCATGTGTTGACATCATCAATCATATGCTAACCCGTTATTCAAAACAGTGAAACTTCAGAGTGTAATTATAAAACAGTTGTCAGGAAAACATTTAGAAGTAGGAGTGAATTAAAAGCAGAACTGTATATTGAGAACATCTGTATGACAAGGGATTACTGTATCTTTTATGTTGACTTAGACTCACAATAATATGACTTTGCCTTGGTAGGTTTCTGTGAAAGTTTTTACTTGAGTAGTGGTTTGAAAAATTAAAAACTGCACTGCATACAAGCACATGCAAAGACAGTGTTGCCAGTAAAATTATTAGGCACAAATGCACAGAAAATTCATTTAAAAGAAAGTACTGGCACTGGCTGAAGTATAGCAATTATATTAAGGGTGTGTGTGTGTGTGTGTGTGTGTGTGTGTGTGTGTGTGTGTGTGTGTTTGTGGGGGGCCAAAAGCTTTATTTGTGCCAGTGTTTCTTGTGCCAGTCTTTCTTGTGCCTATATGTGACTCAGTATCTCCGCTATATGGCGAGTAGCAACTTCCCTTATCATAATATCATTACATTCCATCCTGGATTTTCCACTGTTTAATTATACTAAGGAGACTTTTATATCTGAAGTATTATGAAGATCATAGGGTTATGTGAAGGTGATGGAAATTTATTTTGTGATATTCATGGTATTACGATGAGGTTTACACAGTTTTATAGGAGCTATTGGGATTAAGTTTTGTGATTTATTCTGAGGTGTTTATGGTATTTATAATGAGATATGGAAACTATGATGATATTAGGATGGTGATGTATGAGGGACTTACTGGTGTTATGGTTTTAGAGAACGTGTAAGGTGACTTATTCAATCCACTGAACCAAAATTTTCGTCTGTGGTTATGTTTATGATTTTTATCACAAGGTTTCTGTGGATCCAACATATTTGTGGTATCTGAATTTCCATTGACAATTTTATTATAATGACATAATATTGGGATGAGAAAATTATTATTATGATCAGTGTCGAATATTGAACATTATGTGGTAGCACGTATCATCTGACTGCAAGTTCAGAAACTACGTATACGACACATTCAATGCATAATTGAGCATCAATAAAAATGGGGGATTATTTAACACTAAACAAAATGGTGATTGTTGCTGTTGGAAAACTACCTGAAAATTTCATTGTTGTGATGTAATTGAAGTAAACAAACTTTTGAGTCAAGCTGGCTGTTCCATAATACACTGAGAAAGTCTGAAAAATTACTTTGTGATTATTTAAATATACTGTATTAGGAAAATATAATGTAATTGTATAGATAAAAAAAAGTACCAAGCGGCAGAAGTAGAGCACACATATATAAAACGATTTTACGTATGCAAGCTTTTAGAGCCAGTGCCCCCCCCCCCCCCCCTCCTGGTAGAAGGGGAAGGAAGAGGGGTGAAGGAAAAGGACTTGAGAGGTTTAGGAAAAGGGGTAGAGTTCGGAAAAGTCAGCCCAAACGCCGGGTCCAGGGAGACTTACTGGACGGGATGAGAAAGAAAGACTGAGTGACAATCAGTCTTTCCTTCTCATTCCATCCAGTAAGTCTCCCCTGACTCGGGGTTTGGGCTGACTTTTCCAAACTCTACCCCTTTTCCTAAACCTCTTGTCCTTTTCTTCCACACTTCTTTCTTCCCCTTCAACCTTACTGCCAGGAGAAGCCATTAGCTCCAAAAGCTTGTGTACGTAAAATCTTTTTTTCTATGTTTATTCTCCAGTTGCCGCTTGGTGAGTATTTTTTATCTATCTGACTATATTAAACTGTCAAAATTTGATTGTTTTCTTTGTTGCATTAGGAAAACGGGAATATTTTGCACTTTTTTCAGTAACGCTGAATAAGGTATGTTCAATTTGTGCAGGCTTAAGTCTTGAGTCGTGTGAGCGAGTTGCATTTGCGCACTAGTGTATGCGCTTTGTGTGTGTGTGTGTGTGTGTGTGGGGGGGGGGGGGGGGGGGCGGTTGACAAATGCCAAAAGTTTTAATTGTGGAAGTCTTCGTGTTGGGCCTATCTGCAACTAAGCATCTCCACTATATAGTGAGTAGCAACTTTCCTACTCATACTATTGTTACATCCCGTCTTAGATTTTCCATTGTTTGATTTCTTTTGATTTAAGGTTGTTTTTGGATACCTGAAACACAGTAAACGTTTAACTTCTCCACAAAGAGCTCGGAAAGTCAAATTTCATAATTCCGATACCAGGCCATCACTGGTTGAGCCTCTGAGATAAGTATATGAAACAGAGTTTAGATCTGCAGCATGGAAAGGAAAATAGTACTGCAAAGTCTCAGGGACACGAGTTCACCATGAAGTTGTCACAAAACAGTTTAAACACCTTCTGTGGGTAGGTGGGGACAGGGAGTGAAGATGAAGGTAATCTTGTATGGAAAATGAGACAAATAAGCGATAATCTAGACAAAGAAGAACAGCAGATGTGACTGTATCTTGTGAGTCCACACTATCTACTAGTGATCGGTCCTATGAACAATATCCTCATGACATCCCTGCAGACCAGTCCAAGTATTTCCAGGAGGTAAGTCCACAATGGGTGCATAGCACTGCTGAGTCTGTAACACCAAATGTCATGTGCTATAATCAAGGATGATCTGGCACTATTTACTAGATGACGTTAACAGGTAGTAGAATGTGTGCAATGAAACCCATGATGATGTGGTAAGTTCCACATCCATGTATCGTCTACCACCTCCTGGAATGATAATGCCTGCCACTTCAGATTATATATATATCTCCCTTAAAACCCACATCCTTTCATCTTTCCCTCTCCTTCCCTCTTTCCTGACGAAGCAACCGTTGGTTGTGAAAGCTTGAAATTCTGTGTGTGTGTTTGTGGGTTTTTTATTGTGTCTGTCTACCAGCGCTTTCCCGTTTGGTAAGTCATGGAATCTTTGTTTTTAATATATTTTTTCCATGTGGAACGTTTCTTTCTATTTTATTTATATCATTAATTTGAACCCAACAATTATGTTTGTTTTTGTCACTGTTGCATTTCGAAATCTTTTCTGTCATCTTACTTTCTCTTTTTGTTTGTACAAGTAGTTTCACTTTGTATTCATCTTCCCTTTTTTCCGTAATCTACCATACATTTTACCCTGCCTAAATATACTCAATAATACATAATTTACTTCCAAACCATAACCTAAAAATTTATAACGCTTTCAACGTTACCGCTGCTATAAAATCCACTGTTCCCAGTTTACAAACATTTCGTGTAAACTTGTGAATACTAGTTCACAGCTTCAGCTCCTTTCACCCATTAAACAACCATTTCAGCTATTTCCAACAACTTTCATTTTATTTCCATTCCCGTTTTTTCCCACATAACCGAACATTTTTTAGCAGCTTCCCACAGGTTTAAACGTTATTATTTCTTCGTCAGACAATTGTTAGCCTCATTTTCATAATCTGCCAGTACATAACCAGTCCTTCGGATACATTTACACACAGTTTTTTCGAAATTTTCCAGAATTTCTCCACCCTTACGTGTTTTGGAGGCAATACAACTATCAAACCTTTGTACCCATCGCTGTTCACCAACCTTAGTTCAGCATAGGATCAACATAGCTCATCTCAAACCAACACCTTTTCAACTTTTTTCACATCTTTATCTCTCCCTATATATTTTTATTTTCACTTTAGCCTCATGTTACCCTTTCCACCTTCTAATACCATGTCACTCTCACAACATCCCTACAACGACCCCATTAAATTTTATTTACATTCCCTCCACAAACATGCCTCCACCCTAGCCAGATTACGCTCCCATATTTTATTTACTCAGGCTTGTCTGATATTTGGCATTACCCCCAAAGGCCTCACACTTAAAGTTCCCATCTCTGGCTGTAATCCTTCTTTCCATCAGTCCCTATACCAGTTCCAAACTGCACAATCCATAGCCCTCACCCGCCTAATCCTTCACCTACACATCGACTCAGCCAATGAACACACCCGTCAACTCCTATCCCTAATCAAAGTCCTCAATCTTTCCTCTCCCACATCCACACCAGCTGTTGAGAGCATCCTCCTACAGGCCAACCGCAAATTAGAACAGCACCTCCAGAAAGGCAACTCACTCACCCTCCACAACCTTTCCAACAAACCTCAACATCCTCTCATTGCACACAGACCCAGTCTCTCCCATCTACTCACAGTAGTTAACCTTTCCTCCAAACCACTCTCCCAATCCGAAACCTCTGTCCTATCCAAAGGCCTCACCTTCAGCCCCACTCCCAGATTCAACCAAACTGCCCTTGTCAAAGATTTACTGTCCTACACTCAGAGTCTCTGCTGGAAATATCACTTTGCCACGAAGAAAAATAATCCTCATCCCACTCCTAATGATCCAACTCTCCAAGACGCTATCCAAATTGAACCCTGCCTGGAACAGTTCCGTCCTCCATCACAGTAGGACCCACCTCCTCTTCCTCAAAATTACCCTCTCGAAACCTTCCAGGAATTTCTCACTTCCAGCCTTGCCTCTCAACCTTTCTTGAAAAACCTTAATCCTGCTCCCAACATCACCACAGCCGAAGCCCAGGCTATCCGTGATCTGAAAGCTGACCGATCCATCATCGTTCTTCCGGCTGACAGGGGTTCCACGACAGCGGTACTTGATCGTCGGGAGTATGTGGCTGAGGGACTGTGTCAGCTTTCAAACAACACTACATACAAAGTTTGCCGAGGTAATCCCATTCCTGATGTCCAGGTGGAGCTTCAAGGAATCCTCAGAACCTTAGGCCCCCTACAAAACCTTTCACCTGACTCCATCAACCTCCTGGCCCCACCGACACCTTGCACTCCTACCTTCTACCTACTTCCTAAAATTCACAAACCCAAACATCCCGGCCGCCTCATTGTATCTGGTTACCAAGCCCCCACAGAACTTATCTCTGCCTATGTAGATCAACACCTTCAACCCATTACATGCAGTCTCCCACCCTTCATCAAAGACACCAACCACTTTCTCGAACGCCTGGAATCCTTACCCAGTCTGTTATCCCCGGAAACCATCCTTGTAACCATTGATGCCACTTTCCTATACACAAGTATCCCGCACATCCAGGGCCTCGCTGCAATGGAGCACTTCCTTTCACGCCGATCACCTGCCACCCTACCTAAAACCTCTTTCCTCATCACCTTAGCCAGCTTCATCCTGACTCACAACTTCTTCACTTTTGAAGGCCAGACATACCAACAATTAAAGGGAACAGCCATGGGTACCAGGATGGCCCCCTCCTATGCCAACCATTTTATGGGTCGCTTAGAGGAAGCCTTCTTGGTTACCCAGGCCTGCCAACTCAAAGTTTGGTACAGATTTATTGATGACATCTTCATGATCTGGATTCACAGTGCAGAAGAACTCCAGAATTTCCTCTCCAACCTCAACTCCTTTGGTTCCATCAGATTCACCTGGTCCTACTCCAAAACCCGTGCCACTTTCCTTGACGTTGACCTCCATCTGTCCAATGGCCAGCTTCACACATCTGTCCACATCAAACCCACCAACAAGCAACAGTACCTCCATTATGACAGCTGCCACCCATTCCATACCAAACGGTCCCTTCCCTACAGCCTAGGCCTTCGTGGCAAATGAATCTGCTCCAGTCCTGAATCCCTGAACCATTACACCAACAACCTGAAAACAGCTTTCGCATCCCACAACCACCCTCCTGACCTGGTACAGAAGCAAATAACCAGAGCCACTTCCTCATCCCCTCAAACCCAGAACCTCTCACAGAAGAACCCCAAAAGTGCCCCACTTGTGACAGGATACTTCCCGGGACTGGATCAGACTCTGAATGTGGCTCTCCAGCATTGATACGACTTCCTCAAATCCTGCCCCGAAATGAGATCCATCCTTCATGAAATCCTCCCCACTCCACCAAGAGTGTCTTTCCGCCATCCACCTAACCTTCGTAACCTCCTGGTTCATCCCTATGAAATCCCCAAACAACCTTCCCTACCCTCTGGCTCCTACCCTTGTAACCGCCCCCAGTGTAAAACCTGTCCCATGCACCCTCCCACCACCACCTACTCCAGTCCTGTAATCCAGAAGGTGTACACGATCAAAGGCAGAGCCATGTGTGAAAGCACCCACGTGATTTACCAACTGACCTGCCTACACTGTGACGCTTTCTATGTGGGAATGACCAGCAACAAACTGTCCATTCGCATGAATGGACACAGGCAGACAGTGTTTGTTGGTAATGAGGATCACCCTGTGGCTAAACACACCTTGGTGCACGGCCAGCACATCTTGGCACAGTGTTACACCGTCCGTGTTATCTGGATACTTCCCACTAACACCAACCTATCTGAACTCCGGAGATGGGAACTTGCCCTTCAGTATATCCTCTCTTCCCGTTATCCACCAGGCCTCAACCTCCACTAATTTCAAGTTGCCGCCACTCATACCTCACATGTCATTCAACAACATCTTTGCCTCTGCATTTCCGCCTCGACTGACATCTCTGCCCAAACTCTTTGCCTTTTAATATGTCTGCTTGTGTCTGTGTATGTGCGCGCGCGAGTGTATACCTGTCCTTTTTTCCCCCTAAGGTAAGTCTTTCCGCTCCCGGGATTGGAATGACTCCTTACCCTCTCCCTTAAAACCCACATCCTTTCGTCTTCCCCTCTCCTTCCCTCTTTCCTGACGAAGCAACCGTTTGTTGCGAAAGCTTGAATTTTGTGTGTATGTATGTATATATAAAGTCTCTCTCTCTCTCTCTCTCTCTCGGGCTGCGAGTTATGAATTAAAAATTGGTCTAATAAAGTGGAAATGTCCAAAATATGTCAGCAGTGTTATCTCTTTTTCCAGGACTAGCATTTATAGGAAGAGCAAAAGTCGCCCAACTTTACTACTGTGTAGCTCAGTATTATGCTTCTTCCAGCTCAAGCTTTCTTCAGTACATACACCCAACAATCTGGAGCATTCTACCCTGTTTACTGACTCCTGTTCATGTGCTACATCAATTGTTGGTGTAACTGATTGTTGTACGAAACTGAACATAGTGCATTTTTTCAAAGCTAGGGGCACACCATTTTCAAAGAACCACTTAATAATTCTTTGAAATCATCATTTACAATTTCTTCTAGCACTGTATGCAAGAAGTACCAATTGTGCTTCATAAATGTTCAATGGAAGGTAATTTGTGTATGGGGAATAAGAGTGGATGCAAAACTGAACCTTGTAATTTTGTAATTTCTCCCATCACTAAAATTCTCTCTCCTTTCAACATTATTTGGAGTATTCAGCACAAATTTTGCATTCTGTTTGTTAATTATGATTCAAACCAGTTGTGGGGAAAGGTGTCAGTACCATAGAAGATGAGTTTTTCTAAGAGTGTAACTCAAGACTTGTAATATTTGGTGAGTATATTTATAAGTAAAATTTTCAGGAGAGTGACTCATCTGGAATCCAAATTGGGATGTGCTAAGTACATTGTTTCTACTTAAACGTGAGACTACTCTGCACTACTTTAGTGTGTTTTGGAAAGAAGAAGACAGTAAGGAAACTGGATAATAATTATATATAATTCTTTCTTGTCGCTTTTTTATAAAGAGGTTTCAATAGCATATTTTAACGCCTGGAAAAGTTCTCTGTACCACTGAAGCATTATTTGTAAATCACTAAAGACACTAAATTAAAACAACTTTTCAGAGTTCTGTTTGAAATTCTGATCAGTACCGAATGAGCTTTTAGTTGTTATAATATTTATAATTATATCAATTTCAGTGAAGGACATTGGTGCTAATTCTAGTTGGTTAAAGTTCTGTGGAGTAATTTCTTTTATATTCTCTTGCTTCTTCAACTGAACCATTGTTGCTATATGTAAAAAGTGATTGTTAATAATCCTTGCCATTTGTGAAGTATCCATCAAAAGTAATTTCGTTTAATTGATGTGGAATCTTATACAATGACTGGTTGTCCTATCTACCATTTCACAATCTTCTATATAGTTTTAATATTATTGTCTTCATTATTAATTTCTGTCAGAACATAAGTTTTTCTGGACATTTTAATGACTTTCCTTAAAATATTACAGTGTATTTTGCAGAATGCAAGTAATGTGAGGTCTTGACTTATTCTGGCCTCTATATAAATTTCACTTTTCCTCTTACAAGAAATTTTAATCCCTGGTGTTATCCACTGCTGACATTTTATTTTGACAACTTTTTAGGAAACCTACTTTTAAAGAAGGAAGGAAGGATGATTACAGAGCACAAGCTCAGGTTACAGAAGCATGATGAAGGAAATTGGCAGAGCCCTTTCAGAAGAAACCGTCCTGGCAATTGCCTTAATTGATTCGGGGAAGTGCACCACCTTGCTCAGTGCTACTTTCAAACACCAACACAAATTTACTTTGAACTTTTAACTTTTTATTAAAACATTGTACCCTGTTCTCATGAGTAAGCCTCCTGCTTTGTATGCATACAATTCAGAGCAGAAATAAGCAATGTTTCTTTCAGTTAACTGTGCCTTATGATCAGAAAGCCTAACAACTGGGAACACATTAACTGTTTCAGCCAATACATGGAAATGTCATTGACCAGGATCCTGTTGTCTTGCTGCACACGAGTTGGAAAATTTACCACTGAAATCAGAATGAAACAGCCAAATAATGATTCCAGTTCATTTTTCCTGCCAGAATATTTTAAAAAATCTACACACAGATCTCCACAAACTACTAACTGTTTCTTCTTGTCTGATACGTAGCTCAATAATGTCTCTAGATTTTTCATAAATGGCTGAAAGTTTCAGCAGAGGTTGTCTATAGCTTGTTACAAGTACAAGAAAGTATTTTTGTAGTAACAATTCACAAGGACATACCTCTGGGTTCTGATCTACAAGAAAGTTGCTTTTCCCAATATGTCTGACTTCATGTCCAACTTTTACACATGTTGCAACTCTTCCTCCTTCCAAGTTAACTCTACACAAAAATGATGCTAGTCTACACCTACACGGTTACTCTGCAATTCACACGTAAGTGCCTGGAAGAGGGTTCAATCTAACTATTTTCATACTACTTTCTACCATTCCACTCTTGAATGGCACATGGCAAGAAGGAACACTTAAATATTTCCGTTTGAGCTCTGATTTCTCTTATTTTATTTTTATGATCATTTCTCCTTTCGTAGGTGGGTGTCGGCAAAATATTTTCGCATTCAAAAGAGAAAGTTGGCGATTGAAATTTCGTAAATACATCTCACCACAAAGAAAACCGCCTTTGTTTCAGTGACTGCCACCCCAACTCGCGTATCTCACTCTCACCCCTATTGTGCGGTAACACGAAACGAGCTGCCCTTCTTTGCACTTTTTCAATGTCCTCCATCAATCCTACATGGTAAGGATCCCACACTGCACAGCGATATTCCAACAGAGGATAGACAACTGTAAAGTAGGCTGTCTCTTTAGTGGGTTTGTTGCATCTTCTAAGTGTTCTGCCAACAAAACGCAGTCTTTGTTTCGCCTTCCCCACAATATTATCCATGTGGTCTTCCCAATTTAAGTTGCTCGTAATTGTAATTCCTAGGTATTTAGTCGAATTGACAGACCTTAGATTTGTGCAATTTATCGTATACCCAAAATTTATCAGGTTTCTTTTAGTATCTTTGTTTAGTGCCAATTGCCACTTTTCGCACCATACAGAAATTATCACTAGATCATTTTGTAATTGGAATTGAACATCTGGTGATTTTACAAGACGGTAAATTACAGCGTCATCTGCAAACAATCAAAGGGGACTGCTCAGATTATCACCTAGATCATTTATGTAAATCAGGAACAGCAGAGGGACTATGACACTACCTTGCGGAACGCCAGATATAACTTCTGTTCCACTCGATGATTTACCGTCTGTCACTACGAACTGTGACCTCTCAGTGGAAATCACTAATCCAGTCACACGACTGAGACAATACTCCATATGCACGCAATTTGATTAATAGACACTTGTGAGGAATGGTATCAAAAGCCTTCTGGAAGTCTAGGAATATGGAATTTATCTGAGATCCCTTGTCGTCAGCACTCATTACTTCATAGGAATAAAAAGCTAGTTGCGTTGCACAAGAACAATATTTTCTGAATCCGTGTTGGTTATGTATCAGTAAGTCATTTTCTTCACGGTGATTCATAATGTTCAAGTACAATATGTGCTCCAAAATCCTACTGCAAATTGATGTCAGTGATATAGGTCTGTAATTAAATTGGTTACTCCCATTTCCTTTCTTGAATATTGGTTTGACCTGTGCTACTTTCCAGTCTTTAGGAACAGACTTTTAGTCAAGTGAGCAGTTGTATATGGTTGCTAACAAAGGCGCTATTGTGTCTGCGTACTCTGAAAGGAACCTGACTGGTACACCACCCGGACCGGAAGACTTGCCTTTCTTAAGTGATCTGAGTTGTTTCGCAACACCTAAGATATCTACTTATATGTCACTCATGCTAACAGCTGTTCTGGTTTCAAATTCTGGAATATTTACTTCGTCGTCTTTTGTGAAGGAATTCAGAAAACTGCATTTAGTAACTCCACTATAGTGACACCATCATCGGTAACATTTCCATCGCTATCGCGCAGTGACTGTATTGACTATAATAGTTGACATCAAATTCTCCATCTCTGTGGTTACATAGCGTTAAGACTGGCACAGGACATCTACCATTTCTGGACTTTCTACATCATCTAGGCACACAAGAAGCTCAGCTAACCTATATTGTTTCTCAGCCCCCAATATTCTGATGAAACAAACTCATTTTACTTCCCTAGAAACTGTTACATATATTATTGTCCTGTTCCAATTTCTTTCAAGTTGTTGGTTTATAACATGATTCTAACCTAAGAAATATGCCCCTCTGATTCCACTAATGACAAGAGTACTGTAAGGAGCAGTCAAATGAAAATCGAACACCTGCCACGAGGGGCCATGGAATGGTTTCATTCAAAAGTAGTCACAACACACATTAAGGCATTCATCCCCTCTGGGAGACTAGATAATAAACTCCTGTTTTGCACAATGCAGTTGGCTGCTGACGGATCCACAACTGTACCCACTACCGAATTTCGTTGTCCTTGAAAGCGACATCCTGATAAATTATCCCAGAAAATTATTGTTCCATGTCAACTTTTGTGCTCTCTCCAGTCACTCTGAACAATTTCAATCTTTAGTGTAAATTCTTCTATGGGGGCAAGATGTAGCAGCCTCTCATTTGCTTCCACAAAGACCAATGACAAAGTTCTGTTGGAATTTGCCATCACAGCAGTAAATCATCAAATGTGGCTCTTGGAGCTATGCTGCCAGCTGACACTGCAGACTAGGTCCTCATAACCACTTCAGAAGTCTCTGACCGTCACAAGCTGGGCCGAACCACATCTAGTAAAGACGCCTGTTGACCTGCCCACAGGAAGCAGGCATTGGCACAGATCTGTTTGGGTGACACTGGCACAAAGAACTTAGTCCTGACATCTTGCTGTTTAAAGACAGGTTACTAGTAGTCTTATTTTGCCATATACAATACTGAATAAAGTGACTGAAGTTGTCATGGACTTCATTATTTGCTGGATTTCATCTATTAGACCTGGGACTACAACTAACTGAGCTCAAGTGTGGACACCCCTGCTGAAGCTGCCATCACCACTTGAGCTCCACTGATGTAGTCACACGACACTACACCAGGTTGGCCTGAAATCACAGCCTGTAAGATCTGTAACTGTTCAGTTGACTGTTTCATGTTTGGGTATGACTACTGCTCTTTCAGAATCACTGTTCATGGGACCAGTGCAAATCATTGTTAAGTAAGGACCTAATGCACATGCAACTTCCATATGCAAGTTGTTGGCATCTCCAGGCCATTTTATCACATATCTCTGCAGTGGTATGGCAACTGATGGCAGCATGATTAAGCATTTTCCCTTGTAAAAGAACATTTGCATGGAGAATTCAATATTCTGGCTTTTGTTATCCTTGTAGACAACCAGTCTGTGCATAAAACCCAATGTACAGTCTATGGCCATACACTTCCCCTCCTCCATCACACAGTTCAACAAAGCACTAATCCAATACCTTTATTAACTAACGTTTCCACATTCACCAGTCCTTCAATTATTTCCATTTGCATTATATCGGAGAAATCTTTAACATGCTGCACAATCAGTACGAGCAGATTAGGAATAATCTAAACTATTATCGAATGTGTGAATCTTAGGGAACCTATGATTTGCTGTAGTCATTGGACGATGCCTCATGATTTTTATACCTAAATTTGTTGCCACTCTAAGTTATCAAATGCTAATAGTATTTGGTAATGATTATTTCTGTTTTTGAACTTCTTTGCCGATTAAAATTATGCAACAGACTGGAATTCAGAGCCAGAATGTTGTCTTTTGCAGACAAAATTCTTACCAACTTAGCAATCCTCACACAACTCACAACCCCCACCCACGACATCAATTCTGCCAGTACCTCCCCCTCCTGCTTCCCAGGTTCCCAGTTCATATCCTGGTCTGGCAAACAGTTTTAATCTGGCAAGTGCATTTACCCAGTTTTTACTTTTTCCTATCAATTCCTGCAATGTTCTGCACTAGAGCACCCATATATCACCATCATTAAGTGAAACTGCTAATATAGGAAGACTGCCTGTCTGGATGTAATGGCTTGCATTAACAATATCTGTTTAATGTGATAAATATTAAAACAATTGCATTGCACTTATTGCAGCTCTTCAACTTCTCATGAAAGGAATACTAATAATAATTACCATGCCCAAAACACACGAACTTACAATACCAGATGTGTGTGTGTGTGTGTGTGTGTGTGTGTGTGTGTGTGTGTGTGTGTGTGTGTGTGTGACAACAGTTAATTATTTTCCGTCGTGTGTTCATCTCCCTCTTACAGACTGGATTTCTGTACAATACAAATGAAAATTTTCTGCAACCAACAACCTTTAACAAAGAAACTAGTTTGCAAAGTGCAATATTTATACTATGCCTGTAACTTATGATTTATGTATACCAACCAACCTGTCATATCCCTCATCTTTAGAACTTCTCTTTTTATCCAAATGTTTCTTCTGTTCCACCAAATCACTGGCATACTTTGCTTTCTTCTTCATAAGTGTACACTCCACTTCTTGGATCTCTCTTAGTTTTTGGCTGATATCGTTTTGAATTTCCAATAATTTAAGTTGAGCTGATGAACACTTAGGCACAATGTTTTTTATACGTCTGTCAATATAAGAAAACAGTGAACACTAATTATAATACATCCCAGAGTAGTACGTAAATCACAAAATATTTCAATTGGTAGTCAACCCTCTACCCTAGCCATAATGCTAGTTGGTTCAAGTGAGACAGAGCAACAAATCTTTTGAGATGTGAATAGAGAAAAACACAAAATGGAAGCTTAACACACCAGCACTATGAACAAAAGATTTTTATAATTACCTCTAATGCTAAATTGAAAAATATACATAATGAGAAACAGCAGAATTTATTCCATATAGTTTACACTATAATGAAAACAAACTTTAAATCTTGTGTGTCCAAATGCTTGTTGACTGTGACAGCTACAATTGCGAAAATAAACACAGAAATTAGTGAGCACTGAACTGAAAAACAGCTAAGACTCTTGATAAAGGTCAGGCCACAGTGTTACATTTTCACCTCTCCATTGATTATTAAATATTATTCATGCATAGAATTAGGAACTGTACTCCTCAAACATCTGACTAGCCATGTGACGCGTAACATACCATCTCGATAAAGTGATGTGTTAACCATGCCGTAAGCTGTACTGCAGGCAACCTTTGGGTGGCAAAATAACGGCACAGCAGCTTTTATTAACAACAACATGAGCACTTGTGAAGGAATGTCATGAGCAGCCAACGACACAAACTGGCGAAGTACCTACACCGTGTAACCAACTGAAATTACTCCAAGTAATGGATTAAGTCACTCAGATCAGACATTTCAAGTAACTTCCATAATATGAATTTGACCCTCACTACCCCAGCAGAAATAATGTCCATCATAAAATCTTTAAAATCAAAAGCATCTAGTGGGTATGGTGAAACATCAACAAAGTTGATTAAAGAATGTGATTCTGAGCTAAGTAACATATTAAGCTATCTGTGTAGCCAGTCAGTTATCAGTGGAATATTTCCTGAAATATGCTGAAGTTAAGCCACTGTTTACGATGGGAAATAATGAAATAGCATCAAATTTCCGTCCAATTTCACTGTTGCCAGCATTCTCAAAAATTTTAGCAAAAGTAATGTACAATCGGCTTTATAACCATCTTATCTCAGATAACATACTGTCAAAGTCACAGGTTGGATTCCTAAAGGGTTCTGATGTTGGGAAGGCTATCTACAATTACAGTGAAAATGTGCTCAATTCATTTGACAAAAAATTGCAGGCAACTGGTATATTTTGTGATCTGTCAAAGGCCTTTGACTGTGTAAATCACAATATCCTTTTAAATAAATTAGAATATTATAGTGTAACAGGAAATGCTGCAAAATGGTCCAAATCTTGCATCTCTGGCAGGAAAGAGACATGTATCAAGCTATCAGGCATCATCCAACTGGGAACTAATTACATGTGGGGTCCCACAAGGTTCCATTTTGTGGCCCTTACTTTTTCTTGTGTATATAAATGACCTTTCATCAGTAACATTACCAGATGCCAAGTTCTTTTTGTTTGCTGATGATACAAACATTGCAATAAATAGCAAATCAAGTGTAGTCTTAGAAAGATCAGCTAATAAAATATTTGTGGACATTAATCACTTGTTCGTAGCCAATTCTTTGTCACTAAACTTTGAAAAAACACACTACATGCAGTTCAGAACTTGTAAGGGGTGTCCCACAAGTATATGACTAACATACAATGACAAGCAGATAGAAGAAGTGGACAGTGTTGAATTCTTGGGATTACAGCTTGATACTAAATTCAACTGGGAGGAGCACACCACACAACCAGTGAAGCGACTTAACAAATCTCTATTTGCAATGCGAATTTTGTCAGACATAGGGGATATAAAAATGAAAAAGCTGGCATACTATGCTTACTTTCACTTCATAATGTCATATGGGATTATTTTTTGGGGTAATTCATCAAACCAAGCTAAAGTTTTCCGGGCACAAAAACATGCAGTAAGAGTTATATGTGGTGTGAACTCAAGAACATCCTGCAGAAGCCTGTTTAGGGAACTAGGGATACTAACTACTGCTTCCCAATATATTTATACCTTAATGAAATTTGTCATTAAAAATATATCACTTTTTCAAACCAACAGCTCAATTCATGGAATCAATACTAGAAATAAGAATAATCTTCACAAGGATTTAAAGTCACTTAGTCTTGCACAAAAAGGTGTGCATTATTCAGTAACACACATTTTCAATAACTTGCCAGCAGCCATAAAAAGTTTAACAACCAATGAAATTCAGTTTAAGAGAAGCCTAAAGGATTTATTGGTGGCCAACTACTCCTACTCCATTAATGAATTTCTCAGTAAAACCAACTGATTTGTGTACATAATATATATGTACAGTATAACTTCTGCACAATTTCAGTGCAATAATGTGTTCATTGTAAATTTTGTGTGTGTGTGTGTGTGTGTGTGTGTGTGTACAATCTAACTTCTGCACCATTTCAGTGCAGTAATGTGTTCATTGTAAATAAGTATTATAGTAGTTATATTACACGTTTATTACCTTATAAATAAATTAAAAAACTTTTTATTTTAAATTCAGTGCATTAGTATTTATAAGATGACTTTCATATATTGTTCATTAAAAAATGACGATCATTCCACTTGGGACCTGTGGAATGGTTCATTAGCTTATTTGTTTCCGTTGTAAATATTTGTCGTGTATTGTTGTTTTTCTGACATGTTCTACATCCTGGAGGACCTTCTCACTACAGATCAATTGGAATGAAAGTAAATCTAATCTAATCTAATCTAATCTACGCAGACGGAAAACCCAAAGGTCATAGTTAAACCCCATACTATTGACCTCTCAGGGTGTAGGGGCACAGTGAAACTACAAACATGTTTCATAAGATTTGACGAACAAGGTGACATCAAGGATGATCTGCATCAGCATGAGTTAGATACAATGAATAATATCCAGGATGAACAAGTACAAGCAATCAATAAGGTGAAAATATTTAACATTGACACACAGTTAATTTTAGATACAGGTTCAACTACCAACCTAATGTCAAATGCATTTTTCTGTTAACTTAAGAAGAGAGGCAAATTTCCAACATTTCCTGTCCAAAATTGCTAGGTGCAAACTGCTACAGGCAGTAAGATTAAACTGGTAAAACATCAGGCACTTATTCCATTACAAATTGCACATTTTACTGTAAAGTGCAATTTTCTTATAATTGGCAAGTTTATAGTTAACTGTCTTATTGCCATGGACACATTTAGAACATACAAAACACAGACTGACACAGGTAAAGGTAAATGCCACTTTTATGTAAAGGATCAGATTTTTTTCTATTGATTTAGTCAAACACTTGATAAAAGTAACAAAAACAAACCAGAGTCAAATGTAATAGTACAGTCTTCCTTTCGAACTGTATGTTTCACAAACAAATTTGACTCTGAACAAGAAGCACACATTGATAATGAAACATTCTGTTTTATAAATTATAGAACACAGCAATCAGTCATTCTTTTTTGCAGGTTTTTTTATGAAAATCCAGATATCAGCTAGTGCCTAGTTATTATCAATGCACTATTTTCTAGTATCGATGCATGTAAGTTCCCTGTTGTTTGGATGTCACTCACAGTTCTGTGATTGATGCCCGAACAACATGGAACTTACATGCATCGAGATTAGAAAATAGTGCATTGATAATGACTAGGCACTATCCAAAATCCGGATTTGTGTAATAAAACCTGCAAAAAAAAAAAAAAAAAAAAAAGGACAACTGATTGCTGCTCTCTATAATTTATAAATCATATAACAGTCACTCAGTGCAACCACTTTCCGAATGGAAGGTAACCTGAGAAACATTTTGTGTAATGTCATATCCTATTTCATGGACAAAACGAGATGCAGTAAGGGAAGAGATCAATCATATGACTAAAAGAGGAATTATACAACCTTCCTTCATTTTCACCCTATTCTAGTCCTATATTATCAGTAAGTAAACCAGACGGATATCTAAGATTAGTTCTTGATGGCAAAGATTTTAGGACCAGTACGCATAAGACAGACCAGACAACTTTGGACGAACAGCTTTTAAAGTTTTACGATACCAAATACTTCAGTACACTCTACCTCAAGGCGTCCTACTAGCAAATAAAGCTCCATGAAGAAAGACGAAAATATACAGTATTTGTTTGTGGTGGCAGAAGTTACGAATTCCGTGTTCTACCTTTTGGACTGAACATTAGCGCAGGCATGTTTATATCTGCACTGGACAAGGTCTTAGGAAAAGAATTGCTTAGCAAAGTCACTGTGTATATAGACGACATGCTAATGGCCACACCCACTTGCTTAGAACATATCAGGCTGATTCAACAGGTACTTCAATGATTTGTAGATTATGGAGTAACAGCCAATTTTAAAAGTCTAGTTTTGGTAAGGAGCAAGTCAAATTTTTAGGACATGTGTCAGAAAAAGGTATATTACTTGATCCAAAAAAAACTTTATGCTATACGCAATTGTACAGCACCAAGGAATTAAAAAAAACTTTAAGCTTATTTTCGGCTAGCACCCTTTTTTCGTAAATTTGTACCACAGGAAGTGATGAACAGTGATGCATTACTCAACTTGCTACGAAAAAATGGGCCTTGGTTATGGGATGATAAGTTTCAGGAGGACTTTAATAACATTAGGCAATGCAATGTAATGCCATATACATAATACAAATTATCTATTCTGGCTTATTTGGATTTCCATAAATAAATGTCATCATAGCCAAATGTTACTTATTTATGTACAGGAGCTGTAGTGACACATTATTCAGCTAAGAGTGGCGAGATGCAGCGTAATGTCTCACTTTGGTAAGGTGATGTTTTACACAATATCTACCTAACCAACAAATGATGAATGCCACAATTGATAGAAATTTTATTAGTTTAGACTCTCAAAGTGTTTGGAAGTGTTCTCATTGTTTGTGCTTGTAAACTGCTATCATTGTCCCATCTTGCAGATGGATGCCATTAACGAGTTGTTGTACCGGCTGGCAAATTCATTATTCCTTGGTTTTGCATCCTGGCTTGGAGAAGCAGAGCGTGTCACCGAATAAAGGGCATGTGATGTCAATGAGGCCGATCTCATCAAAAACAAGAGAGGAAGACTCATCTGTTGAATAGAGGTTATCATTGTGTTGTTATATCTCGAGCTGTCAATCTGACATTTGCATTGAGAGAGTACTGTGGTGGTCTTTTTAAAGGGATGTTAATCGGAAGGGTTATTGTATCTGAAACCAGATACATCCACCATATTAATGTTATGGTAAACTAGAAACTTCCAGCAACTGGTGCAGAATTTGGAATCTAAGCCCCAGCTTTCTCAGATTGATGGTCATAAAGAAATAAAAGGTGAGTAAATTAATACCCTTATTTATAGTTCTCAAACAAACTAGTCATCTAAAAAGGTAGGAACACCACACAGAAATAATTAGTACATTGGTTTAAATAGATAGAACAAGGATGCACAAAAATGCTCATGCAACATATACTAAGAAATAACATCCTTCAACTGCAGAAATAACAGGAAAGTTTGATCAAGTGATAATGCAGACCCACCTTTTTGTTCTGTGTACTTTAAGACTATCTGCATGTCCTCTACCTGTTAAACCTGAACTGCTCTGCAGTTGTTCTTATGTCATGCTTGCACTGGTGTGGCCTACTGAATCTTTGCATGAACAAAATGCAACTCCGGAAGAGATTCATACACCATGAAATAGATAGCACACTACTCGGGTAAAGACATACTATATTTCTGGGCTGCTATGTCCTAGAATTCGTTTGGTGTACCTTAGTAATAAGAAAAATGCAAAGCTTTACTCACCACACACTGTGATGGAGAAGAAAGAAATGGAACTGATTACAGTAATACTGCCACTGTCTCATGGGTCTAGGAAAACAAAATGCCAGGACAGTTCTGAATCTGATTGGCAAAAGGAAGTACAATATTTACTAACATGATAAAACGGACCCACAGTTACTATTCACAACCAGATTATAAGCATTGGCCAACTTACTGACAACAAGGTAAGAGATGATATAACAACATGATATAAGCTTTGTTCATTTAAGCTAAAAATGTCTACGTCTAAGTTTTGTCACAAAGTTGTACCTTCGTAACATCAATTGAAGTCACAGTCTATGGGACTGGTCATCTTCAACTCTTGTCAACATAAAATCACCAACTACAAAGCTTATTGCACCACTAAGGTGGCCACCAGAAAAGCCCTATCTCAGCCAAAGCTCAAAGCATTTTGATCTGCACAATGGTCTTGGACCTCCTATTTATAATTTCAACAACTGTGGCATCAGACAAGTCACTTTTCTAATATTTACACTTTTTGTAATACTGATAATATCTTGTCCTACCCTGGTTTTGTCCAGTAGAAATTCTTGCCTAACACTTCTTGAAATAATTTTACCAGTTTCAAAAAAATATATATTTCTGGATGGTGGACTACTTCTCCTATCCCTGCCTTCAGGGTCTGAGATGAGTCCAACTGCTTGTTGATGGAGAGGGGGGGGGGGGGGGGGGTCTGTCCTCACAAACTGTGTCTTAATCTTAGATTTTCCAGTTGTTTCCTTCTGCCAAGACTTCAGAACCCTTCCTCTGCCTCACTCTAGCCTCACCCTGTGTGTGACACATCTCAGTAGACCTTCATCTGCCTTCCACGCTATAACAGTTTTACTTGGCTAGCATGTGACCCAGCTAATTTGGATGCCAGTGCTCCATTACAATTAAATTATCTGCTGACACAAACATTGGATAACAAGGTGGTTTGTGCCCAACAATCTCATTTTTGATACAGAACACCATGATAATTTCCATGATCATTCTTTCTTGTACTCTACTTAACTATGTAACTTAAGCAGTCATGAGTAAGTGCGGTCACTGAGATAGCAGATTGCTGCCTTATCTCACCCTTACTACTTACTACTTTACTCATGAAACACTCAATCTCTCTTTTTACAACTATCTGAGCACACAGCCTCAGAACACCAATTCTCTTATCTGTGGCAATGTTGGTGTCAAAAGAAGCAGTTGGGATGGGACACTTTGGTAGCGAGAGCCTCCAAAAAATATGGGATAGGAAAGGGTTGTTTTGCTCGAACAAATGGTGTGGTGACATCACCTCATTGCAGACATCAGTGCCAGTCCATAAGCGCTCTCTCTCTCTCTCTCTCTCTCTCTCTCTCTCTCTCCCCCCCCCCCCCCTCTAACTCTCTCAGGTGTGGGCTGTGTTCACAAACCTCTTAACAGGCCATGCAGTGGTGTCCTAGCACCACCAAGTGCTGACAATGATTTGTTGTGGCCTTGACTCATTCTACTTGCTGTGACTGCTTAGCTATGATATTGTCATAGTTCTATTTGTAGGAATCTTGAAAGGATTTGAATGCTCCCACTACTCTTTACAAGCTCCTACCTAAAAATGGCTATAAAACTAAATTTTTTTGACCTCAGTCCTTCAAATATTTTGATAGAAACATTCTACCTTTAACAGTATCTCCCTTTTTCTCTTTCTTCTTTTTTTTCTTTAAATTTAAGTACCTTAGTGATTTTCTAGTCTGCTCTGGCACTCATGGCTGCTCAGTCCATTTCATTACACAAGAAATACCAACACTGATTACATACTTAAGATTAAACACTAATAGACACACATTTCTCGCACTCATGGTTGCCAAGTCTCTTCGCTTTGTATCTCTATGATTACATAGAATTATACACATCAATTGTTTTAATGCTCAATGCTGCCTGGTGTCTGAGCCTTGTTTTCATAGTAATAGCCACCATTTATACAGTTGTTTGTTACCAATTCTTTCTCACTTTAGCATCTATTTGTTGCAATACATATACCATTCGGTCTTTTACTTTCACTTCTTACCTTGTTTGTTCTCAACAGAAACTTTACCACACTTTATGACACATACCTTTTTAACATCATTCCTAACCAATGGTCCCCTGCCACTGCTGTCGCCATCTTAGATCAGCCAGTTTTCTGTATAACTTATCCCTTTAGGTTGTCCTATCCATGTACATACTCCAATCACCTTACAATGACTTATGGACCTATGGATGTCAGTCAGTCAGATCAACACCGAACATTGTATATCGACTGACTATCAACCAAAGCTTCGATAGTTTGTGCTATGTGCTGTCGTCCAGTAGAATGTGCGTAAACAGTAAGTTTACCAACAGAGCACAGGAAAAGCATAGCTGTGAGCCATCATCACGTAGAGCCAGTAGGGTGTTAGTTCGTTGTCACAAGGATACCAGGTTCTAGCCTGCTCATGCCAATTTTTGTACTGTAACAGGAGTGAAGTTGGTGTATAGGACATGTTCCCAACATGTAGAAGAACTGTTCAGAGTTTATAGCAATGTTCTATTGGCAGTCCACTTTCACTTCATTTATTTGGAAGTAGGAAACCTATAAAGTACATCTGCAGTTTCACAGAATAAACAAACAATCAGAAAAGATGAATAAAGAAACAATTGCGGCACATGTCAAAGTATTAATAGTACGAAGAAGAAATCACTAGCCACATGGATAAATGGATGAGCCATGACAAAAATTGTCCTCATACTTCCATGGGTGACAGCAGCTACACCAACCAACCCAAAACATTCAAGTTGACCAAGAGGTTAAAAAGTAGTAAAGGAACTCTGAAACCCTTGTTGTGAACCATGGTGATGCCAGGCAGTATTGTATGCTTCACGCGAATCATGAAAAACAGTGATATGGTGTTTGTGCTTGGCAAAAGGTTGTCAGATGGTTATTTTAAACTGGACCAGGGAGACCACGTATGAACTGCCGTTCCTGGAAGCAACATTGCTATCAGTATAAAAGGCCTTGTGATTCAAAGTTCCCACAAAATCACAGTACACTATTCTTTCAAGCAACGTTCATCAGACTTGTGACTAAGCAGGCTAGGATATTTATACTTCCCCTCTTGTTTTGCCATCTGCCTCCTTAAAATTCATTTTTTCAATTTTACCTAATTAGCATTAACATATGTGAATATTATCTGCATTTCCATAAAAGAGAAAGGTTGGCCTTAAGTTTTAAAGAATATGACACCAGATCTAATTTTGTGCTTAGTTTTAGGTATGTAATTGATTTTCTAATTTATTTCGACTATTCCTTGGTAGTATCTTTTGTTATGGGTTGAAATCAGTAATTGTTTTGTAATTTAAATTCTATTGTTGACTTATACACAAATATCAATTCTGTACTAATTATAAACATTTGGAAGACTAAATACTAGTAATCTTAAAGGGTCTATTGGGTTCTATTCAAAAACATGTTAGCAAAGCCAGCCCTTAATTAATTCTGAAGTAATTAACACTTTTGTCAAAAGTATTGTTTGCTTAACTATATTTGTTGATGTCAAGATTTAAACAAATAATTCGGCTTAACTTTTGTAGTAGAAGAAACTGTTAAAAAGATGGAATTTTTTGATGTATTCAGTTAATTTAATGAGTTATGTTTTAATTGTAATTTCTGTAAATTTAACTTTGTAGAATGTGTAGTTTCAGTACCTATTATTGTGATGACATATAAGGACCCGATTTTCGGTCATGAGACAGTCACCCCATGACCGAGTTTCAGACGAGGAACCTGTGTTGGTTAGAACGACAACAATGCATCAACTTAACAGCAGCAGCAGTGATACACCAATAGACCATGTGTTAAAGCAATGGCAGTTACAGCATCGCTTCTTAAAAAAAGTAATGTAAATCAACTTATCGATATGTAACTACAATGGAACCACTATACGTGCCCATAGAATGGTAATTACTATTATCTTTGTATCGTAGTGTATAAGAAAGAGATTTAGTTGTTTCACGCTTTTGTCTTCTCCTTTGTCTTCTGCATCTGGTTGGTTCGGATGTCCTATCTGACGGTCGCATATAGATCATGGTCAGTAAATAATTATTTCAATCATATGTAGTGCCTTTATCATTTTTGTTAAATAAATATGCACATAGCTTGGTAATATGTGTTCTTTTGGTAGTAGCAAAAAGTACCTTCTCTGACCCATAATTATCATTTATGTAATAACTAAATGTTGCCCTGGTCATTTTGTGGAAGTCCATTGTTGCATCGACGCCACTAGTGTTTAAAATGACAAACTATTTTAATAATCCTTTAATTGCAAAAAGTATTAAAGACAATAATCTAGATAAATGCAGAATGGTGTCTTGCAATACTTTTTTCATTTCTTTTTGTGGGCCTGAAGTACAGTTTTATTAAAAACAATTATTTCAGTTGTAGAAGCTGCCACTGCACATAGGCAGCTACACTGGAGCATCAAGCCTCACAGAGAAAAATAAATAATTAATTTGGTATTATATTTAATTTTCTTATCGCCAATCCTAAGGGCCCGGGTTTGATTCCCAGCTGGGTCGGAGATTTTCTCCGCTCAGGGACTGGGTGTTGTGTTGTCCTAATCATCATTTCATCCCCATCGACGCGCAAGTCGCCGAAGTGGCGTCAAATCGAAAGACTTGCACCAGGCGAGCGGTCTACCAGACAGGAGGCCCTCATCACACACCATTATTATTATTATTATTATTATTATTATTATTATTATTATCATCATCATTGTGTAACTAACAGCGGGAAAAGGTAGTTTTATTTACAAAACAAGTGTTTATATGGGACGTTGTGAAAAGTGAAAGTAAACATCTGTGAAACACAACTGTGCATCTGTTGGCTACATTATTTACTGTAATCAGTGTCCAAATTACAAACCCCATTTTTCAGCCAGTGTAGCAATGCAGTAAGTCGACAATGAGGACAGCAAACAACAAACGAAGAAACAAAGTAGGGGAACCGCTACAGACTGACTGGTCCAAAGCAGTCAATGGAACTTAGGGCTGATGATACTGCCTCGTCACTGTTTGTTTTGTTTTGCTTTTGAACACAAAAAACAACTGAGGTTGTATGCACCCAAGTCAAAACTATACAACACAAACACAGATGAGGGAAACTACTATATGTCAATCGCAATGGACAGTATAGGAGACAGCTAAACAAGACATATGGGAAAAGGGCTAAAAAACACCATACAAAAATGGAGATCCAAAACTTAAAATTAAATGGCCTTCGCCATATTGCTTCGGCGCATAAAAAGTATAACACAGGCGACAGCCTGTGCTTCATTTGGATGCAATGCATACAAAGTGGTGGGGCAGCGCCACTGAGCAAATGACGATGGCTAAAAAGGCAGTGCCCATTACACAGCCGAGTTAAAATAATCTACTCCTGGCTTAGTCCTGTGGAGGGAGGACCATTGGCGATATCAAAGGGACAACACCTCCTGACAGAGGGAATACAGGCACTCACAGGCTGAGGCATGAGGACTGCAACCTTGGCAGCAGTGTCATGACCAGGGACCCACAGAAACATGATACTGGCTCCACCAAGAGTGAGCAAGTGACAGTTTTCCTGGACCCAATGCACTAAGGGATGAGCAGTGTACAGCACACAGATACTTTGGAGGGTGCTGAGTGAGTCTGAGCAGAGGCTGTGTCACTGGCCTGATACAAAGCAAAAAGTTTGGCTGTAAATACTGAAGAATGTGCCGGAAACTGATATCTAAAGACATGGGTGCCAATGATGAAGGCACACCTGACCCCACGGTCAGTCCGAGAGCCTTCAGTGTATACAAAAGTACTAGCAGTAAGTTCCATGCAAAGGTTGTGAAACTGAAGGCGATAGACCGAGGCTGGAGTAGTGTCTTTAGGAAGTGAATGAATATCAAGGTTAACATGGGCCGCTTCGCGAATCCAAGGTGGTGAAGTGTTCACACCCACTGGGAAAGTTGCAGGTAGCGTGAAGTTAAGCCGCCACAGCAAGTGGCGAAAGCGGACTCCAAGAGGTAATAGAGAAGAGGGACGAGCCCAATACTGACAATCTAAGGAATCATCAAAGAAGGAGGCATAGGAAGGATAGCCACGCATGGCAGACCAACAGCATGCATACCTTTCAGCAGCTTCAGCATACAGACTCTCAACTGGGCTGCTGTAAAAGACACCCGTGGCCAAACGGATGACATGATGGTGGATAGTGTTGGGACGGCGTAAAATGGATTCATCAACAAAGCACCCATAGTCGCATTTCAAACGGACAAGGGACCGGTACAAATGGAGGAGTGTGGTTCGATCGGCACCCCAAGAAGTACTATTGAGGATACGCAGGACACTGAGGGACCACGTACAGCAGGCTGCCAAGTAAGAGACATGGGATGACCAAGAGAGCTTCCTATCGAGCTGGAGCCCCGGAATTTCGTAGTGTCAGCGAATGGAAAGGCAAAAGGCCCAAGATGTAGAGATGGTGGGAGAAACCATTTGCACTGACAGAAATTTATACAGACAGTTTTGTCAGTGGAAAAGCAAAAGCCATTGACAATGCTCCAGGAATGAAGACGATCAAGACAGCTCTGAAGACGTCGCTCAGTGAGACTGGTCTGTGGAGAACTGCAATATATGGAAAAATCATCAACGAAAAGGGAGCCGGAGACACCTGGCAAGAAACAGGCCGTTATAGGGTTACTGGTGATAGCAAAGAGGATGACACTCAGGACGGAACCCTGAGGCACACCATTTTCCTGAATAAAGGTGTCTGACAAGGCAGAACCCCCCCCCCCCCCCCCCACACACACCTTGAAAACTCGGTCTTGTAAAAATGCCCGTACAAAAAAGGGCAGGCACCCATGGAAGCTCCATATGTAAAGAGTACGGAGGATACCAGTTCTCCAGCAGGTGTCATAGGGCTTCTCCAAATCGGAAAATACAGCCAGTCTGGGATTTCCACAGAAAACCATTCATGACATGGGTGGACAAAGTAATGAGATGGTCAACTGCAGAACACTGCACTTGAAATCCACACTGTGCATTTGTGAGTAAATGGCGAGACTCGAGCCACCACACCAGCTGGGCATGAATCATATGTTCCACCACCTTGCAAACACAGCTGGTAAGATAGATGGGGCAGTAACTAGAAGGAAGTTTTTTGTCCTTACCGGACTTTAGGTATGGGTACGACGGTGGCTTCACGCCAGCATCCGGGAAATGTGTCCTCAGCCCAGATGCAGCTGTATGTGTTAAGCAGAAAGTGCTTGCCCGCAAGAGAGAGGTGCTGCAACATATGAATGTGGATAGCATCTGGCCCTGGGACGGACTGGGATGAACTGAGAGCATTATCTAGCTCCCTCATAGTGAAGGCAGCATTGTAGCACTAACGGTTTAGAGAAGAGAAAGGTATCACCCGAGCCGCCTCCACTTGCTGCTGATGGATGAAGGCAGGGTGATAGTGGGAAGAGCTCTAAACTTCCGCAAAATGGTGGCGCAAGGTGTTTGAGATAGCAACAGGTTCCACAATGATATCGGCACCTACTGTCAGGCCAGAAACCTGGTGAATTGATCTTCGTGGCAGAGAGCCGTCTGAGGTTGGCCCACACGACATAGGAAGGCATGAAACTGTTAAAAGAACTAGTGAACAAAATCCAACTAGCTCTTTTGCTATCCCGAAGAACCTGACGACACTTTGCACACATCTGTTTACAATGAATGCAGTTTTCCAGCGTAGGGTGGCGGTTAAAAACGTGGAGAGCACATCTCCGTGAGCAAATTGTGTCGCGGCGTGCCTCAGTCCACGCATGGCAGACAAACAGCATGCATACCTTTCAGCAGCTTCAGCAAACAGACTCTCAACTGGGCTGGTGTAAAACGGACTGGGACACGACGTGGTAAAGAGGAAGTGCGAGGAATGGAACGTTCTGCAGCAGTAAGGATAATGGTGGGTTAGTCCACCACGTCGTCACAACTGAGGAAAACTTGGTCTGTAAAGGTTGCCAGGGAGGAGTAAAGCTGCCAGTCACCCTTAGTAATCTGCCACTTGAGCAAGCATGTGGATGGGGTAGGAGTCAACAGACAGAGAGCACACGAGATGCGTTGAGGCTGCAATTTCGTTTCCTGAAGGCAGAGTACAAGGGGATGCTGCAATGCTAGAAACAGCTGTAAATCCTCTTTGTGGGACCGAAGGCCGTGAACGTTCCATTGGAGGACAGTCAAGAGGAGGAAGAGATGTAGGGGTGTCAACTCGGTAGCCGCCGAGGGACAGCTGGTGTAGAGTCACTACTACAGGGCACAGAAGCAGGTGGATCCTGCTCCATGGGGTCCACAGAAACATCAGCGTGTGGAGGCCAATGCTGAAAAATGGTTGGTGGTGCACACGGACTAGACAGAGGCCAGCCGGGCTAAGTGACCATGTGGTGACACCGTTGAGCAGGATTTTTGAGTTGATGAAGGAGAACACCGTTTGTCCTTAGTGGACTTCTTCAAGCCCTTCTGGTTAGAGGAAGACTTGGGTTGTGGTTGGCTGGAGGGACAGAGGAAATCTTCTTGTGAGTACTACTCCTGCCTTTTCCTGCCAGCTGGTTGTGTAGTGGGCAACTTTGCTCCTTTAGGCGAGAGTTTGATAGTTTGTTGCACAGCGGGACAGGGAGACTGCGATGCTACCTTAACACTGGGTGACTTCACAATCTCAGAACCAAATTTGAAGTCTCATGTCTAAGTAGCCATGACCTTCATGGAGCGAGGGGTAACAAGATCTGAACGACAAGTTCCAGACAGGAGAACACAGGGTTTGCGACTAGCCAGTAACTTGCGAGCCACTGAGTAAGGCACTTTTTCCTTTACCTGAATCTTTTGAACAATCATTTGATTGTGAAACTTGTCTGGGTCTGGAGGCTGTGATTGAGTCTTACCTCTGAGCAGTTACTATTCATTAAAAGTCTTGTTAAATCTACTTATCTCTCTGCATGCATACTCTGCAAGCCACTAAATGGTGCTTGGCAGGGGGTACCTTGAATTACAACTTGTCATTCCCCTTCCTGTTCCACTCTCAAATGGAGCAAGGAGAAAACAACTGTATTTGCTTCCATACAAGCCCTAATTTCTCGTACCATGCATTTGTGGTTCTTATGCAAAACATTTATTAGTGGCAGTAGAATTATTCAGCAGTCAGATGCGAATGCCTGTTTGAGATTAGGCAGTAATATGCTATTTCACTGACCACAGACATTTCCAAAAAAATACCATCATGTAACTTACTAAGTTCAGAAAAAGAATAAGTTATTAAGGAACATATTCTAAATATATGCTTGCTTCATTTTATAACTGACATGCAGACCGCATCCAAATCTGACGCTTGGGTACGGAATTATGTGAATTTTAATTGAGTAGCACATCATAACTCAGGCAGGTGTCACACTGGTTGATAAGGTGTGCCTGACTAGGACATTAGCCATTCTGGAGTGGTGAAAGAGAGGGCCCATAGAGGGGCAAAAGTGAAGCATTTAGAATGTTCAGGAAGCTTGGCGTATGATCTGTTTTCAGCAGATCACAATGGGTGTTGCCTAACAACAGACCTGTAGCTGATGACAGCTCAACCTTAGCTATACAATAATTTTTTTGATGGTTCATTTGTGAAGTATAATAATTCACAGTTGCATAGGAATCGACTTTCATTAGTGCTTAAAAGTTATATTCTTGACTGACAGTAACTATAGATTTAGACAAGGCTGGATCGGATGAACGAATCTTATGTCACACTACTATGTCATCTCTCACACTGCTACTGGCAAGCAGGACTCCACTTCTTATCTTATTGTGTACACACTTTATGATGTGGCAGGTAAGTGCAGATTGTCTTCTGGTCACAATTGCATGTGTAAATTCTATAGTAGTGGACAACCTTGTAGGTTTAAGTGCTATGGAGTATCAGAACTAACCTGGGGTTTCAGTTATAAAAGTTTTGCACGGCACCTCACTTTGATATTCCAATGAGATTTCTAGTTAGTCGAAGTTATGTTAGGAAGATGATTACTTGGAATTAGTGACTTCAGTGCAGGCTTTGGGAACTATGGTGCTTACCATATTTATCTTCAATTTAAAATTATTATCAGTGTACAGCAACTTAACTGGAGGACACAGGGCCTCGACAAAATTGCCCCTTTTTACTAGACACATTTGGCGCTTATTTACTGGCCAACCAACCTTCTCACTGGCCTTTATTTAACTCAAACACCGTTTATGTAAAATCCAGTTGGAGCATGTCAGAATGAGAGAAGACTAAGTATTGCATCTAGGATATACCTGGTTACAGTCTCGCTGCTTCTCAGAAACCTGCAGATAGTTCTGCTACAATGCTAGTTAGCATGTGCCTCTATTCCACCAGTTATGCCTGCAAACAACTTGCTCTAGAAAGTTGCACATGATTGTTCTTTTTGCCTAACTGTTAGAAACTGATGGATAAATATTCATGCACAAAGCGAAATAGGTTACAAGTTCTCAAAATTTTCTCAACAGTATTTCGTGAAACAAATGTCATCTTTCATCCAGGGATTTTCATTTCAGTTCATGGAGCATTTCTGTAACACTCGCATGCTGACCTAACTTACAGGTAACAAATCTAGCATTACACCTCTGAACTGCTTTGATGACTTCCTTTAATCTGACCTTGTGGGTATTCCAAACACTCCAGTAGTACCCAAGAATGGGTTTCTCTACTGTTCTATATACTGCCTCCGTTTTAGATTACCTGACTTTCCTTAAATTCTCCCAATTAACGAAAGTCTCTGTACTGAACACACATGCTTGTTCCATTTCATATCAATTTGTAACATTACACCTAGATCTTTAAATGATATGACTGTGTCAAACAGAACACCACTAATACACTAGAGTACTGTTTTCCCTATTCATGTGAAGTATCTTGCATTTCTCGACACTTAGAGCATGCTGCCCTTTGCCGCACAAATAGAAATCTACCCACATCATCCCGTATCATTCTATAGTCAACAGTGACATTACAGCATCATCAGCAAACAGTCACAAACTGCTACTCATCCTCTCCATTAGATCATTTTCTATATAGATAACAAGGATAGTTCTATCAAAAATTTCTTTAGGACACCCCTAATGATACTATTTCTCTGATGGACACACACTGTTCTGGACGATATATGGTACTGCGTTCCGTTAATTAAGAAAGCTCCATGCCGGTTTGCAGATTTTCTGCCTCAAGGAAATTTATTACATTCAAACAGTGGATATGCTCTAAGAATTTGCAGCAAACCGTTAATAAGGATACAGAGCTGTAATTTTGCAGGTCCATTCTCTTACCCTTCTTATACACTGGAGTCACCTGCACTTCTTTCCAATTGCTTGGGACTTCACACCAGATGAGAGGTTCATGATAAATGCAAGCTAAATAAGGTGTCCATGCCAGAGAGTACTCTCTGAAAAACCAAACTGGGATTCCATCGGGACCTAGCAGCTTATCTGCTTTCAACACTAAGCTGTTTCCCACAGTCAGGAGTGCCTATTTCTAGGTCCTCTATATGGGATTCAGTGTGAAAGTCATATGATAGTATGTCTGTACAATCCTCCTGCATAAATAATTGTTTTAAACTACGAAATTTAGCAAGCAATGACAGTTACAGCACTGCTTCTTGGAAAAAAAAAGTAATGTAAATCAACTTATCAATATGTAACTACAATGGAACCACTATACGTGCCCATAGAATGGTAATTACTATTATCTCTGTATCGTAGTGTATCAGAAAGAGATTTCGTTGTTTCACGCTTTTGTCTTCTCCTTTGTCTTCTGCGTCTGGTTGGTTCGGATGACCTATCTGACAGTCACATATATATCATGGTCTGTAAATAATTATTTCAATCATATGTAGTGTCTTGATCACTTTTGTTAAATAAATATGCAAATAGCTCGGTAGTATGTGTTCTTTTGATAGTAGCAAAAAGTACCTTCTCTGACCCATAATTATCATTTATGTAATAATTAAATGTTGCCATGGTCATTTTGTGTAAGTCCATTGTTGCATCTACGCCATTAGTGTTTAAAATGATAAAACTGTTAACCGATAGAGGTACTCAAGGTACCCTCCACCACACACACAGTCAGGTGGCTTGCAGAGTATGGATGTAGATGTAGATGAGTGGGGACTGTTTCATAAAGGTAAGGACTTGGGAAATTGCTATGAATTAAGCAGTAAACACGCCACATGTAAGTGGCAGGAGATGATTTTCTGTTCCAGCAGAGGACATGAAGCCATATCCCACATGATCAGCAGATTTACAGCCATCAGTGTAAAAAACAACAGCATATCGAAACTCCCATAAAATTTGGCGGAAAAAACAACGGAACGCCATCAGGGAAATGGAATCTTTCGGACCTCAGCGGAGATCCATCCGAATTCGGGGCCAAGGAACTAACCAAGGAGGGTGTTTGGGAGGGAACGTGGGAGACAGGACAAAGAAGGAAGCTGAAAATCTCAGTGAAGAGACACAAGGTGGAGCCCAACTGGTAAACCTGCCTGAGGGCAGGAATCAGGTGGGTGACGTCCATGGTCTAGGAACAGGATAGAATAGGAAGGATAAGTGGGAGAGGAATGGACAGCGATTGCATAAGAAACCAGGCGCTGGAACCACTGAACAGAAAGAGGGGGTGGGGGGGTGGGGAAGATCCCAGCTTCAACCAGGAGACTATCAACAGGGCTAGTAGGGAAGGCACCGGCGGCCAAATGGATACCATGATGGTGGACCGGATCCAGGAGCAGCTGAACCGGAAACTTTACAACCCTAGTCAAAGCACTAAAGCCCTATAAAGGCGGAGACGGATGGAGCGGTCCACACCCCAAGAGATGTGGGCAAGGAAGTGAAGGACAGTGAGTTTATGGAAACATCCTACCTTCAGAAGCCTGATATGACACAGTCAAGTGAGCTTGTTGTCGAAAAGAAGACGCAGGAAACAAAACTGTGGGGCCACAGGTAATCGTTGGGCATCGAGACAGAGCTCAGAATCGGGGTGGATTGTAGTACAGCAACAGAAGTGGACCACCCGCGATTTTAAAGGAGAGAATTGAAACCCATGTGAGAGGGTCCATGCAGAGCTGACACTCTGCAGAGGCAATCAAAGAGGAACCAACCAAAATGCAGAAATCATCCACATACAGAGCAGGGGTGACCGAAGGACCGACAGAGGCCGCAAGTCCATCTATAGCAATGAGGAAAAGAAGTACACTCAATACAGAACCCTGTGGGATGCCACTCTCCTGGGTCCATGGAGAACTAAAAACAGTACCAACCCGAACCCTGAATGACCGATGGAACAGGAACTGGCAGGTAAAAACTGGGAGTGAGCCCCGAAGTGTAAGTAAGATGTGACGGTGCCAAGTCGTGTCATATGCCTTGCAAAGGTCGAAAAATACTGCAACCAAATGGCGGCGCTGGGAAAAAGCCTGCCGAACTAGGGATTCCAAGCGAAGTGAATGATTGATTGGAGACCGTCCCTCTCGGAAGCCACACTAGTAAGGGGACAATGTATCCCGAGATTCGAGGGCCCAATTGAGCCGACAGGCTACCATCCTTTCAAGTAACTTGCAAACAACATTTGTCAGACTAATTGGCCGGTAGCTTTCAATAAACAGGGAGTCCTTACCAGACTTAAGGACAGGAACCACGATGCTATCCCTCCACTGAGAAGGGAAGCACCGTGGAGCCAAATACGATTAAACACCCGGAGATGTTGCCGTTGTGGAGCACTGAGATGTTGAAGCAGTTGGTTATGTATGGGATCTGTGCCAGGGGCCATATCATGAGAAGAAGAAAATGTGGAAAGAAGTTCCCATTCATAAAAGGTTCGTTGGAAGATTAAGTAACGGGCTTTAGCACAAAGGTGTTTAAAGGTAATAAGGTTGGCAACGGATGGGTGCCTCTTAAGATGTTGCAAAGTTTGACGGCGATAACAGATGGCAATGGCAATGGCCGTACTACACCACGGGACTTGCTGGCGGTGAAATGATCCAGATGAGCGCGTTACAGCAAGGCTAGCAGCGCAAACAATCGTGTCAAACACGTCATGTAGGACGTCATCAATACATCCCGACAAAGAGGGAATCGGCGCTTTGGAAAGACCAATGAGGTAACCTGTCCTTCGGGGAGCGGGAAGGGAGCGAGAGAATCAATGAGAAATGGTCACTACCACAAAGGTTGTCGTGTGGCGACCAGTTTAATGAAGGGAGGAGGGTGAGAGAAGAAAGAGAAAAATCAATGGCAGACAAGGTACCATGACCAGCACTGAAATGAGTAGAGGAACTATCATTAAGAAAGCACAAGTCGTGGTCTGCAAGGAACTGGTCTATGAGAAGACCCTGACTAGATGGAAATGCACTGCCCACAAGGTATGAAGAGCATTAAAATCCCCGAGGAGGAGGAAGATGCTTAGGGGGAGCCGGAAAGATGAAAAAGACAAAATTAACGTTTTATGGTTTTTTTAACTATCAAATTATTTGGAGTTTTCTGAATAAAACAAATCAAGTTTCACCCTTCTAAGTGAATTCTAAGTGTGTTTTTTATCACTGCACAGTTGACACGCCGTGTGAACGGTTGTAGCAACTCTGTGTGTATCACCTCTGACGGCGCCACTCGCTGGCTGCAAGCAGGGTATCTTCGTGGAATTAGACAGTGTTTTGTTTTCAACGTTGTATGGCTTTATCTCTGTGACAAGTGTCTGTTCATATCAGTACACATGAGCGCTATACCGTGTGCGTTGACTTGTGGAGTTTGCTTTGTGTTGTTTAGCTATTCAATTTTGCGTATTTGATGAATTTTGCTCGCACCTGTTTTACGTATTTGGTTTCTGGATATCAAAATGCCCCGTTTCAGCAATTGAGTGTTTAAGAAAAGGCACGATGAGTGGAAGAAGAAATCTTCTGTTGTTTCAAAGGGAGACGCTGCTTAGACTGCTTCACTGACTATTCCAAATGAATGTGATAGAACTTGTTCCAACAAGACACTGTGACAGCAAAGAAAAATTTGAAAACTATGAAAGTGACAGTGATGATGTGACTGAATAACTAACATTTCCTTGCTCTCTAATACTTTGAAACATAACGTATTATGCCAAGTTTACAAAGAAAGAGGACTGGAACTGAAAATAACTTCACACATTGGTTTGGCATGTAAAATGTTATTGAAGTGTAACAAATGTGCTGCAGAAGTTTCGTTTTCTAACTCTAACAGCATTTCTCATAATAGTAATAGAGGAAAGAAGGTGTATGATACAAACGTTAGGCTAGTGTACGGCTTGCGTTGCATTGGTAAGGGCAGTGCTGCAGGGACAATGTTATGTGGAATTATGAACTTGCCAAAACCATCAACCAAGTTTTGATTTTATAATGAATTGGTGGGGTCTTCTGCTGAAGATATCACTCATGCTACAATGAAGAAAGCAGTTGAAGAAGCTGTGACAGATTATGGGAATTGTAGAGATTTAACTGTTGCTTCAGATGGATCATGGTAACGTAGAGGTCATGAGTCTCTAAATGGAGTTGTGACAGCTACCAGTGGAGACAGTTGCAAAGTACTTGATACTTCTATTCTCTCAAAACATTGTAGATGTAAGGGCAATACCAAGGATGAACACGGTGAAAGTTGTGAAGCAAATTTCCATGACACGAGTGGAGTGATGGAAGTAGAGGGAGTGAAAACAATTTTTTCCATATCATAGGAGTGGTATAATGTATGATACATGATCTAGGAGATGGTGATTCTAAGGGATATAAAGCTGTAGAGGAACTCAAACCTTATGGCAATGAAATTCACATTAAAAAACAGGAGTGAATTGGACATGTGCAGAAGCGCATGGGGGATTGCTTGCGCAAACTAAAGCAGGCATGAAGATCCCAGAAGCTTAGTGGTGGTAAGACCCTTGGAGGAAGAGGAAGATTGACAGATAGACTGCAAAGGAATTATGGGTGTGCAATTAGGCAAAATACAAGAAGCATTGAGCATATGAGGAGAGCAGGGTATGGGCATTATTTTTTCATATTGCATCAACAAATGAGCACCCACAACAAGCACTATGCCCCACAGGTGATGACTCATGGTGTAAGTACCAATCAGAAAAAGAATATGCAGATAAAAACAGTTAGCCAGGTGCTGTAATTGATGTAATTAAGCCCATGTTCAGACATTTACCACAGCCAAGTTTATTGGAAAAGTGTTTACATGGGAAAACACAAAATCCAAATGAAAGTGTAAATAATTTAATTGGGATTAGGATTCCCAAAAGTGTGTTTGTACAGATAAAAACATTGCATTTTTGGCAACATACAATGAAGGAAACATTATCAAGTGTGATGTGCTCAAACATTTAGGTTTCCAATCAGGACACACCACCATTTCCACAATATGCCTAATTGATGAAAAAAGACAGAGAGGTGCAGGAAAAAGAGAGAAAAGCCTACAACATGCAGCAAAAGGGAAGAAGAGACTGGTGAAAAGGAAACTAACACTGGAAAAAGAAGAAGATGCTGATAATCCATCATATGGGGGCAGGCGTGTATTAAAAAACTTTGGAAGCCATTTCCCGGAACGTTAAAATTTTCATCTTTGAGGAACATTTTCTCAAAAACTGCTGACAGTATATCAATGAAATTTATACACAATATTGTTTACTTCTTATCCTTCATTTTTATAACCAATTACAAAAAAATAAATAAATAAAATAAAAAAATTTTAAAAAATAAATATTGTATGTTCAAGAGTTATACAAGAAAAAGTGCAAAATTTTAGAGAAAAAATAAGCATCCGTTTAAAAAAATTGTAAAACAAAAACCAATAAATAGTTCTTAACATGGCATTATAACTTTGTAGAGAAATATTCACTGAACATGTGGTCCAAATTTAAGAGCAATATGTTTTATGGTTTTAGACAAAATGTTCCTTCTATTGGCTAAAATTAACATGGAGGAGATGGATCGTTCCAGCTCCCCTTAAGAAGGGCAGTTAGGGCAGCAGGTGTATGAGTCCTGTCAGGAGAAAGAAAAAAATTGCAAACCGTGACCTCAGAGTCCAGGTGGACCCTAACAGCAACTGCTTCCAATGTCGTTTGAAGACGAATCTAAATGCTAGCAATGTCCGTAGGGACCAACGTACAAACGCCACCAGAGGCCCGCAGGGGGCCGACCCGATTTAGACAGAAAACACGGAACCCACAGAAGGGTCAGTGAGTGATCATCAGTAAAATGAGATTCCTGTAGAACAACACAAGCTGCAGAGTAAGACGAAATAAGGGATTTCAACTCAGGAAGTTGACGGTAATATCTATTACAATTCCATCGGATAACCACAAAACGATGATTAAAAATGGGGTTGAACAGGCTGAAGCCAGTCATGCCGCTTGGTCACCACCCGTCACCAACCATCCATGAACAACAGGTCAGAATCAGGGTGCGAAGGTGGGGATGGGACCTCTGGTGACACCAGTGGCTCCTTGTCCCGGGACTTACGTTTCGTCTTCTTTTCTGTTAGAGACTGAGGAGGGCTGTGGGGCATAAATGAGCCAGCTGCAGCAAGATCTGGAACAGAAAGAGATTGGGCAACCTGGGGGCCCACAGACCGTGGTTCTCGTGGTCGTTGTGTGGCAGCAGACCTTTGGCCTGGGAGGTGCTGGGAAGGGGTATCGCAGGAGGGGCACCCTTGACCGGCAGACGCCGAAGAAGTGGGACACTTCTCTGGCTGGGGAGGGAGAGTGACACCCAGAGGGAAGGGTTTGGGAGCCGCAGGGGAGGGGGGCAGGATAGGGGTTCGGGACTGGGGTAAGGGAGAGGGAGGGAGGGGTGAAGATGTAACTAAAGCAGATTTAGACGTCTTGGACACAGGGTGAAGACATACATACTTCTTACAAGCCTCAGTGTAGGTTAGACAATCAAGGGACTTATACTCCTGTATCTTGGGCAATCAGGTGAACGTGGAGAATGATTGCCATGACAATTAACACACACAGGATGGGGAACACAGGAACTCCCCTCATGCAGTACACGTTCACAGTCACCACAGAGAGGGGCCTGCAAACAGCAGGAAGACATTCATCCAAAACGCAAACACTTAAAACAACTCATAGGTGGTGGGATACAGTTTCACATCACATTGATAAACCATAATCTTTAGTTTCTCAGGGAGAAAGGCAAGGATAAAGGCACCAGTATCAATGTGATTGTCCTTCGGACCCTTCTGAACACGTTGAACAAAGTGAACACCCCGTCATCCGAGATTGTCCCAAAGTTCCTTATCAGTTTGAAGGATGTGGTCCCTGTGAAAAATCACACCTTGAATCATATTCAGAGACTGATGGTGGGTAATGGACACAGGAATTGTGCCAAGATGGTTACAGGCACGAAGGGCTCCAGACTGGGCAGCTAAGGCAGTTTTGAGCAACAACGAACCCGACCACATCTTGCTCAGGGAGTCCACTTCACCAAACTTGTCTTCAACGTGTTCCACAAAAAATGAAGGTTTGGTATTGGTGAAAGTATCCCCATCAGTCCTGGTGCAAACCAGATAGCAGGGGAAAGGTTTCGGCCCTAGCCGACGAGCCTGACCCTCCCCCCAGGGGGTAGCCATGGAAGGGAAGGCTGAAGGGGAGAAGAAGCAGCACTAAAAGAATAAGCTCCATGCAGAGAGATGGCCGCAGAAAAACTGCCAGAGTTCTGGATCTGTATGCGTTTCATTTGCATAGCATCCGCCCTGATACCTCCCACTCCGATCAGGGGCTCTCCCCACACGCACCACTCAGCTACAGCAAGGGCCGTCTGGCACAGCCGCCATTGCCGGGAGTTCTGATGCTCCAGGACAACAAGCAACCACTCCTGGGCTTACCTGAGGTGGTCACAGCTCAGGTATCAGAAGTGTGATTCCTGTGTTCTCAGGGGCTCAACCAAAAGGGTACATAGCAACCCCACCACAAGGGCTCGCTACCGTGCTGGCTATACACCCTACCATCAGACAACGACGTGAAGGAAAAGGTGGAATGAACTAGGAGGGCACACGTCAGACACACTAGGTAAGGTGCTCTTCCCCAAATGGCTCACACTAAAGAATAGAAATTTAGTAATGGAGGTCAAACCCCAGATGGGAACCAGGGAATGCCAAAAGGATGAGGTAATCACACAACAAAACCAAATTGCAAAGCCAACATAACCAGGAGGATAGAGGGGCCAACCTAAACAAGGACACCAAGAGAGGGAGAGGAGAGGGCGAAGGGGAAGGAGCAAGGAGAGGAAAGGAGGGAAAGGGCAAGGAAATGTAGCCCTGGAAAGAAGGAAGGCTGCAATAGCTCGGAGCCCCGTGCTCACCATGCTCATGAAAGGACCATGAGCCCCCTGGGTGGAACTGCAGGGGAGGGTGAGAGGAGTGGGAGGGTGGGACTGGGATAAGGAGGGAGAAGGGGAAAGGACATAACATGGGCAAAGTCAGATGTTATCCACACAGTGAAGTCTAGTCATATTTCTGATGAGACTCAGTGTAGGATAAATGATCAAGGAACTTATACCCCTGTATCTTCTTTCCCTTCTTATAAACCAGACAATTTGGTGAACATGCTGAGTGACTGTTAAGACAATTAACACACTGGCAGCAGAACACAGGGACTCCCCTCAAGGAGTGGTTGTCCACATATACTGCATAGAGGGTCCACCCTACAGTGTGAAGAAATAATACAAGCACCTAAATCAGCTCATGGGTGCTGGGACATACTGCTTCAAGTCATACCAATAACACACAACCTTGACCTCCAGAAGGTTATCTCCCTCAAATGCCAGAATAAAGGTGCTGGTATACCAGTGCAATTTTCCGTACAACCTTTCTGAACATGCTAAACAAAATGAACGTCCTGTCATTCCAGATTGGCCTGGAGTTCATCATCTATTTGAAGGATGATTCCCTAGGAAAAATGACAAACTAGACTGGTTGAGGAGTAATGGACACCAGGATGTCAGCAGCATGGTCACAAGCATGAAGGGCTACTCTTCAATATTTACTGCAAAAAATTACAGCTTGGTGATAGTGAATGTGCCGGTTTCAGTCCCAGTGAGACCAGATAGGAAGTAGCAAGGAAAGTATTTCACCACAAGCCGGCGAACCTGTCCCTTCTCCCAGGGTGTAGTCAGGGAAGGGTTGGCCGCTGGGTCATAAGCAACAGCATTAAATGATCAATTACAAACCAAAGAGATGCCAAAGTTTTTGGGAGCTTAAAATGTTGCTCACACAAAGCATCCACACTGATACCACCCACTCTGACCACGGGATCTCCCCATGGGCAACACCCAGCCACAGCAAGAACTGTCTGGCAAGGTAGCCATTGCCAAGAGTTCTGATGCTCCAGAATGAAGAACAACCAATTCTAGGCATACATGGGGAGGCAATAGTTTATGTACCTGAAGTGTGATCCCTGTGTTGTCAGGGGGCTCAGCCAGATGGGGACATAATAGTCCCACTACATGGATTGGCTACACTTGCTGGGGACCTAACGGGACTGAAGGGGTGGGGGTGGGAGGGGGAGAGGAGGGAGGGACAGACTATAATGAGACAAGAAGATGGGAAGGAGAGAGAGGAATCCATATTTTAGATGCTAGAGAAGGAGTTGTTCCCCAAATGGCTCACACTAAAGACAGAAAATTTAGAAGTGGAGATCAAACCCCAAGGAGGGACCAAAAATGCCAAAAGGAAGACAGAATAAGCAAGAGGAACAAAATCACAAGGAATACAGAGAACAAGGTGGATAGCCATCTCAACATAAATGAAAGCAATAAAAACAAAGAACGAGGCAAGGTGGGGGCATAGGGGAAGGCACAAGGATGGGATGGAGGGAAAGGAAGCCCACATGGGAGAGCAAAAGCAGCCTGGGAAGGAAGAATGGACCAGAATAACTCAGGACTCTGCAAGTGGTATGTACGAACTCACAAAAGAACCAGGAGTGGGGGGCGTTTTTGGACAGATAGTGCAATAATGTTTCTTTTAGCATTTTCCAAATTCTGTTATTAAACGATGGTGAGTTTTTTCCATCTGTAATCTAAGTACTTGGCACATACTTTTCCCAAGCCTGATTTACAATCAGTTTAAACTCTTCGCATAATTCTTCTACGCCCGTCATATTTGAACTAACTGAAGTCCAGTCGTTGTCTAAGTGGGATGGTAACACTTGTTTATTTGCTCTTTCCACCTCCATTGATTTATGAATTTTACCAACCACTGTTAGTATGACAACATGGACACTGTTAAGATTGGGCCTTTTTGTAGCTACACAGTATAAAATATTTCCACTCTTTGTGGATTGTTGAATTAACTGGTCATAACAGCTTTCAGAAAATGTGTTGACGGTCACTAAACAAGGCTTACTGACTGTACCACCTAAACTCCATCTATAGAAGTTCCAGACTACACTCAACAGGTTAAAGTTGCCTCTACCTAATATAGTGCAATTGGGGTAGTCCCTCACTAATGAGCTCGGCAGTTCTTTTAATGGTTCTACAACTGTTTCACCAGAATCAAGTGATTGATGAAAAACAACCAACAATTAACTTGAGTTCACATATGCTGGTTACATGTGAGCAGATTACTTTGCAGTAGTGATAAATAATATTTTCACAGATTGCAATAAGCATGAGTAATGTGTCCATAGTTCTGATAGAAAGCATTCTGCGAGGTTATGTGATTGAAGACTACAAAATCTGGGACATTTTTTTCACCTAAGAGGATTTGGGAACAAAAGACTACCGTAGGGAAATCAGGGTGTATGGGAACCCTACAAAGGAAATAGGGAAGATCGCTTACTGGAACAACAACAACAATAACAAAACTTTCACTTACTCCACGAGTGAGCGACACGATAAGGGCTGATCCTCCATTTCTTCGGGTTGCATTTCAAGAGCTTCCTGTAGAGCTGCTGCCTCCTCTGCAAGAACTGCCATATTTCCTGGGTGATTTATGACTGATGCATCATCCACCAGAGCATTCTCATATTTTGCTATGTGTGTGTGATCCGTTTTGCCTCTATTTGCATTAGAGTTTTTAGCTGAAAACCCAAAACACTGTTATTCTGAGGGGACCACAAAATTACATATTGCATTTATCACTTTTAAAATGACAACAATTAGATCTGCTTTAGCAGGTAATAAAGAACAAGAAAAATGCAAACAATATTAGCATGGAAGAGTGAACACCGAGTGGTAGAACTTGGATCTGGATAGGAGGGATGCAAGAACAACTGAATGGGGATGAGCAAAAAGCAGGAAACTGCTTGATTGCCGACATTTTAATAAGTGATCAAAATGAGTTAATATGTGAAACTTTCAGCACACTACCAAAATGGTGTGTTATTTATTACAATTAATAATTATTATTAGGGATGATAACTATTGACTGTTAAACCCAAAGATACAATAATAGTGAAAACAATTATTAACTGTTCAGAACTCTCAAAACGGATGAGTAGTATCAATGAAAAACAATGTTACAATTTACACAGATGTGACTTGTGTGTGACAGGATCTTTTGCTCCATCCCTCATGTTCATCTGATAAGCAACCTTTTAATTGTAACTCTTCAGGCTTTCCCGGCGATCTAATGACATCTTGGGTTGTCGGGTGTTCTGCCGGATACCAGCGTCGTACTTGCACGATATTTCGGTCACGTAGCTCGAGACCTTCATCAGGTGCGACCTGAGGCAGTCTCAGGTCGCACCTGATGAAGGTCTCGAGCTACGTGACCGAAATATCGTGCAAGTACGACGCTGATATCCGGCAGAACACCCGACAACCCAAGATGTCAACCTTTTAATTATCACTTATTTTAGTCAGTGCAAAAATGTGAATGGAAAAAATTTCATCAGGATCACCACATTCACTATAACCACAAATACAGCAAGCAGGATGTGATGACCCTTTTTAATTGCCATCCATTCCGTAATAAAGCAATAGAGCACACAGTAACCAAAACTCAGGAGAAATGTGGAAAAGCAACTGAATTCCTCAGGAATAAAACCATGAAGTTTTTAATTATTTTAGTTGTATGGGCATTAGGTTGTGGCCTACAGCATATTTCTTCGTAACAAAATGATGGTAATGGAATGTAATCAAATTTGATCAGGTGATGCCAATAGAATTATATTAGATGAGAAACAAACTAGTAAATAAGTTTTGCTATTTAGCAGTGAAAAAATTGCAGATGACAGATGTACAGAGGATATAAAATGCAGGGAAGTAACAGCAAGAAGAGCAATATGTTAATGTCAAACACAAAATTTGTTTTAGAAAGTTTTTTTTTTTTCAAAGTATTTGCTTACAAAGCAGTTATATGTAAATGAAATGCCAGTGAAACTGTACAGATAAGAGGGTCTACAAGATTCTGGAGAAAAAAATAAAAAAAGGTACGAAGTAATGGAGGGAGGTGTGTACATGGCATGTACAAAGGGACAGGATGGGTTAGGGCAAAAATTGTGTAGATTGTCCCAGGCTTGACTACAAGAGGCAGGGTCAAAAGAATGTGGGGTGCAGTACTTATCCAGAGATGATGCAGCTTGCACAGAACAGATTAGCTTGGAGAGCCGCATGGACCATTCTTTTGACTACAAACCACGACAACTCTTTTCCATATTCTCCACAGACTTAATTCTCAGTTTGTTTTACAAAAAGAAAGTTCTTTCACAGATCTGAATAATACATGTACTGACAACCATTACGTAAAAGTACAACAATATTTAACCTCTCAAGTAGGTGTGCCATTTTTTTATAACATGAGTGGCGGCATGGTGTATTTTGTACACATGTACAAAACAGCTATCCTTATGTTACCAAGGTAAACATTTACGAGCAAAATCACAGTTTAATTTTAGTTCAAGTAAAGAAAAATAAACTTACACTATATGAGCTAAATCACTGTTTAATTAAACAATAAAGAAATAAACTTTAATTACACTACTCTGTTGCCATGTAGAGGTCTTACCCCCACAGTGATTACCCACTTTAAGCATTAAACAGCACAGCTGCATCAGACCCCAGTTGACAGCTTAATTGCTAATGATATTGCAGACAACTGCCTCATTGTGGGATTGTGCCTCTAGCTTGGAACCTGCATCATTCTCTTGCATGGACTGTAAATTTTTTTCTCAACTAGCTTGCTGTTTATTTTACATTACCGCTGCTTTCTTGGACATAAGACAGGTTAGCTTGTCACTATGTTAGCTGAAGCAATAATGAATGAACACATATGGGCTGACAATTGTAAATCAACAACTGATGGAATAGTACAAGACGTTATCTGTGGTTGGTGCACTTTATACATAGGTGTGTCTGTTCAAGGTTTAATACCTACAAAACAATAATCACATTTCCGTAACAGTGACAAGTGAGTGTGCTTCAGTAGTTGTGTGTTAATACTTGGCAGCAAACCACTGTGTGTATAGTGTCCTATTTGATGCTGCAAACAGCTAGGGAAACAGTAGTTTGACCAACATTTGGGGACAGTATGTTAATGGTTGTCTTATGTTTACCATTTACTGTCTCAGTGTATTTCTCATTTGAGTTTAAATGATTTTTTCACATCTCCTGTAATTCTGTTGTTGAGGTGACATGCACATTAAAAATTGCTTATTATAGTTATTTTGAATCTGTCATTAGATATGGGATAATTTTCTGGCAAAGTTCGAGTACTGAATCTCAAATATGAAACTGGAAAAGAGAATTGTAACATACATGTGTACTGCACAAGAAACAGAGTCTGGTCGCCCATTATTTCGGAAATTACATATCCTAACTATTCCCTCCATGTAGATTAGATTAATACTTGTTCCATAGATCATGAATACGACACTCCATAATGATGTGGAACATGTCAGGTTAATAAAAGATGTCTGTACAAGATATTACATTACACAAAATATTGCATGACACTAATGTTAAAGTTGGGGAAGATCATTTCATGTCTTGGTTGATCAAATATACATGGTTAGAATATGAAGCATCTACCAAAAAAGTTTTCTGCAAAACCTACAAAGAGGCAGATGCTAAAAAACTATCACAATTTTCTTGAATTAAAAATAATAAAAGATGCATTTACTTCCGCAGGGTTTTGTACCTGGAAAAAGGCTTTGGAAAAATTCCGTCTTCATGAAAATATGTTTACACTTAAAGGTGTTCTGAACTAAATTCTATCACTAACCGAAGTGTGGCCTTCCAATTGGATGAACAGATAGCGATCTGAAGAAAGGCCGTTTAGCTCTTGAGACAATTTTTTCTACCGTGCAGTTTCTCTGCCGACAAGGACTAGCAATTAGAGGGCATGAAGATGTAAACACTTTTTTTTTTCAATTCTTGGTATTCTGAAAGAACGACATACCTGAGTTTAAAGATTAGGGCGTTTGGGGTATAAATGGACGTCCCACAATATTCAAAATGAGATCATTGATCTACTACGAAAGTGTGTTGAGAAAGGTACTGGCGACAATCAAGAAGACTGAACATTTTTCTGTTATGGTTGACGAAACAAGATTAGATTAATACTTGTTCCATAGATCATGAATACGACACTTCGTAATGATGTGGAACGTGTCAGGTTAATAAAAGATGTCTGTACAAGATATTACATTACACAAAATATTGCACGACACTAATGTTTAAGTTAGTTTTTTTTTCCCTCCCTTAATTTATATCTAAAAATTCAGCCAATGAGTAGAAGGAGTTGTCATCTAGAAATTCTTTTAATTAATTTTTAAATGTTAGTTGGCTATCTGTCAGGCTTTTGATGCTGTTTGGTAGGTGACCAAAGACTTTTGTGGCAGCATAATTTACCCCTTTCTGTGCCAAAGTCAGATTTAACCCTGCATAGTGAAGATCATCCTTTCTCCTGGTGTTATAGCTATGCACACTGCTATTACTTTTGAAATGGGTTGGATTATTAACAACAAATTTCATAAGTGAATATGTATACTGTGAGGTTACTGTGAGGATCCCTAGATCCTTAAATAGATGTCTGCAGGATGACTGTGGGTGGGCTCCAGCAATTATTCTGATTACATGTTTTTGAGCAATGAATACTTTTCTACTCAATGATGAATTACCCCAGAATATGACGCCATACGAAAGCAGTGAATGAAAGTAGGCATAGTAAGCTAATTTACTGAGATTCTTATCACCAAAATTTGCAATAACCCTAATAGCATATGTAGCTGAACTCAGACATTTCAGCAGACCACCAATGCGTTGCTTCCAGTTTAACCTCTCATCAGTGGACACACCTAAAAATTTTGAAAATTCTACCTTAGTGACAAACTTCTGTTCAAAGTCTATATTTATTACTGGAGTTGTGCCATTTACTGTGTGGAACTGTATATACTGTGTGTTATCAACATTTAAAGAGAGTCCATTTGCTGAGAACCACTTAATAATTTTGTGAAAATCATCATTTACAATTACATCACTTAGTTCCTGGTTTTTGGTTGTTATTACTATACTTGTATCATCAGCAAAAAGAACTAACTTTGTTTCTTCATCAATGTGGAATGATAAGTCATTAATGTATATCAAGAACAGTAAAGGACCTAAGACCGAACCCTGTGGGACCCCGTACTTGATAGCCCCCCAGTTTGAGGAATCAGCTGTTTTAACATTACATGAACCACTTATTTCAACTGTCTGCATTCTTCCAGTTAAGTAAGAATTAAACCATTTGTGCACTGCCCCACTCAAACCATAATGATTTAGCTTATCTAAAAGAATTTCATGATTTACACAATCAAAGGCCTTTGAGAGATCACAAAAAATACCAATGGGTGATGTCCGGTTATTCAGAGCATTTAATATTTGATCAGTGAAAGCGTATATGGCATTTTCCGTTGAAAAGCCTTTCTGAAAACCAAACTGACATTTTGTTAGTACTTTATTTTTACAAATATGTGAGGCATCTCTTGAATACATTTCTTTCTCAAAAATTTTTGATAGAGCTGTCAGAAGAGAGATTGGGCGGTAGTTGTTGACATTCGACGTATCCCCTTTTTATGCAATGGTTTTACAATGGCATATTTCAGTCTATCAAGGAAAACACCCTGCTCCAAAGAGCTATTACATATGTGGCTGAGAATCCTACTTATTTGTGGGGAACAAGCTTTAAGTACCTTGCTGGAAATGCCATCAATTCCGTAAGAGCTTTTACTTTTCAGTGAGTTTATTATTTTACTGATTTCAGAGGGAGAGGTTGGTGGAATTACAGTTGTATCAAACTGCACATGTATGGCCTCTTCTATTAGTAGCCTTGCCTCTTCTAGTGAAAATCTGCATCCTATTTTCTCCACAACATTTAAAAAATGATTATTGAAAATATTTTCAATTTCTGATTGTTTGTTAGTACACTTGTCATTCAGTTTTATGGCACTAAAGTCTTCCTGTGCTCTTGGTTGCCCTGTTTCCCTTTCAATAATATTCCAAATTGCTTTAATTTTATTATCAGAGTAATTGATCTCAGAAATGGTACACATGCTTCTGGACTTTTTAATAACTTTTCTTAGTACCGCACAATAGTTCTTATAATATTGAACAATTTCGGGGGCAGTACTCCCTCTTGCTGTTAGATACAGCTCTCTTTTACGGTTGCAAGATATTCTTATTCCTTTAGTTAGCCAAGGTTTTTTTATATGTTTTCTTGGCATTATGTTTCACTATTTTCTTGGGAAAACAATTTTCAAATACCCTTAAAAATATGTTGTGAAATAAGTTCTATTTCAAGTTTGCATCAGGTTCCTTATACACTTCATCCCAGTCTAGCTGCTGTAGGCTTTCCCTAAAGTTTGCAGTATTTACATTGTTAATTGAACGCACTGCTTTTAAAGTCTGATTTGATATACTGCATAGCGCTATGTCATGTACTGTAACTAGCTGTGCACCATAATCTGGAAGACCATTCTCAACAGGATAAGCATTTATGTCCTTAAACTTATCTTGGTCTATAAAAAAGTTATCTATCAATGTACTGCTTTGTTATCCGAGTTATGAAATTATAATCTTCCTACATAGTAGACAAAAATTATTTGAGGAGAATCATTTTAACCATACATATTACACACAAAACAAAAATAATGTTATGCTAGCCACACGCCAGTTGAAATTATATGCGCAGACTCCACAATGTAGGGAGGCAACAATACACAACAAGTTAATGGGCAAAAAAATATTTAATAGGAAGTTAGAAATTTTAGAAACGAGGCTATAGCAGATTCTGTCGGCAAAATAGTACTATTCAATAGACGAATTCATAGAGGATGAAATGATAATTTGAGCAAGGGGAAATTAAGTATATATATCAAAACTGTATTATTATTATTATTATATTATTCTTTTCTGTCTCAGACGTTATGTCTGGTTAAAAATGGAAAGTGACGCGGACCTTGATCAAGCGTGGCTTCCTTTTAACTGTACGGTATATGTTACATTGCATTTAGGAACTTTCGGGTAACTGAACATGTATCAATAATTACAGAATTCTGTAGCTGTATATATACGTTTGGATGTAGCTGTATTGCATTGATGTACTCGTGGATATTGTGTGGTATGACTCCTGTAGTTGATAGTATAATTGGTATGATGTCAACTTTATCCTGATACCATATGTCCTCAACTTCCTCAGCCAGTTGGATGTATTTTTCAAATTTTTCTCCTGTTTTCTTCTGTATATTTGTTGTATTGGGTATGGGTATTTCAATTAGTTGTGTTAATTTATTCTTTTTATTGGTGAGTATTCTATCAGGTTTGCTATGTGGTGGTGTTTTATATGTCATAATGGTTCTGTTCCAGTATAATTTGTATTCATCATTCTCCAGTACATTTTGCGGTGCATACTTGTATGTGGGAACGTGTTGTTTTATTAGTTTATGTTTTATGGCAAGTTGTTCATGTATTATTTTTGCAACATTGTCATGTCTTCTGGTGTATTCTGTATTTGCTAGTATTGTACGTCCGCTTGTGATGTGATCTACTGTTTCTACTTGTTTGCAAAGTCTGCATTTATCTGTTGTGGTATTGGGATCTTTAATAATATGCTTGCTGTAATATCTGGTGTTTATTGTTTGACCCTGTATTGCAATCATGAATTCTTCCATCTCACTGTATATATTGCCTTTTCTTACCCATGTGTTGGATGCATCTTGATTGATGTGTGGCTGTGTTAGATGATACGGGTGCTTGCCATGTAGTGTTTTCTTTTTCCAATTTACTTTCTTCGTATCAGTTGATGTTATGTGATCTAAAGAGTTGTAGAAATGGTTATGAAATTGCAATGGTGTAGCCGATGTATTTATATGAGTGATTGCTTTGTGTATTTTGCTAGTTTCTGCTTGTTCTAGAAAGAATTTTCTTAAATTGTCTACCCGTACATTATGTAGGTTTTTTAAGTCGATAAATCCCCTTCCTCCTTCCTTTCTGCTTAATGTGAACCTTTCTGATGCTGAATGTATGTGCTGTATTCTATATTTGTGGCATTGTGATCGTGTAAGTGTATTGAGTGCTTCTAGGTCTGTGTTACTCCATTTCACTACTCCAAATGAGTAGGTCAATATTGGTATAGCATAAGTATTTATAGCTTTTGTCTGTATCCCAGATATTTATAGGCATCTGTTTTTTCCATCGCATCTATGCAGTCGCTGTGGTTATCCAACAAGTAATCTTCTTGTTTGGTGTGTTTTCCCTTGACTATGTTATTTTTCTTACATTTATCTGTTCCGAAAGCCGTATTTATGTCATTGCTGAATAGTTCTGTTATCTTCAGTAATTGGTTGAGTTGTTGATTTGTGGCTGCCAGTAGTTTTAGATCATCCATGTATAGCAAATGTGTGATTTTGTGTTGGTATGTTCCAGTAATATTGTATCCATAATTTGTATTATTTAGCATGTTGGATAGTGGGTTCAGAGCAAGGCAGAACTAGAAAGGACTTAATGAGTCTCCTTGGTATATTCCACACTTAATCTGCGTTGGCTGTGATGTGATATTATTTGAATGTGTTTGGATATTAAGTGTGGTTTTCCAATTTTTCATTACTGTGTTTAGGAACTGTATCAATTTAGGATCTACTTTGCATATTTCCAATATTTGTAGTAACCATGTGTGGGGTACCACTATCAAAAGCTTTTTGGTAATCAATGTATGCGTAATGTAGCGACCTTTGTTTAGTTTTAGCTTGATATGTCACCTCTGCATCTATTATCAGTTGCTCTTTACATCCTCGTGCTCCTTTGCAACAACCTTTTTGTTCTTCATTTATAATTTTGTTCTGTGTTGTGTGTGTCATTAATGTCTGTGTAATGACTGAAGTGAATATTTTGTATATTGTTGGTAGGCATGTTATGGGGCGATATTTAGCTGGGTTTGCTGTGTCTGCTTGATCTTTAGGTTTCAGATAAGTTATTCCATGAGTAAGTGTATCAGGGAATGTGTATGGGTCTGCAATGTAAATAATTTAGTTAGATGTGAATGTGTTGAGGTGAACTTCTTTAGCCAGAAATTTGCTATTTTATCTTTTCCAGGGGCTTTCCAATTGTGAGTAGAATTAATTGCTTGGGTGACTTCATGTTGCAAGATTATCACTTCAGGCATTTGTGGTATCATCTTGTATGTGTGTGTTTCTGCTTGTATCCACCGTGCATGCCTCTTATGTTGTACTGGGTTTGACCATATGTTGCTCCAGAAGTGTTCTGTGTCTGTTATGTTTGGTGGATTGTCTATTTTAATGTGCGAGTCACCTATTGTCTGGTAAAATTTCTTTTGGTTTGTGTTGAATGTTTGGTTTTGTTTCCTTCTATTTTCACTTTTTTTGTATCTTCTAAGACGTTTGGCCAGTGCTTGTAATTTCTGCTTCTTTTCATCTAACTGCTCAATCACTTCTTGTTGTGAGATTTTACCTAACCTTTTTCGTTTTTTGTCTGATATTTTATTTCTTATAAATTATGTTAACTGTCCGATGTCTTTTCTCAGTTTTTCTATTTTGATCTGTAGCCTGTGTTGTTATAATTATTATTATTATTATTATTATTATTATTGACTTTTTTTTTCTCACACTTAAGTCTGGTTAAAAATGGAACGTGACGCGGACCTCGGTCAAGCGTGACTTCCTTGTAACTGTACGGTATATGTTACATTGCATTTAGGAACTTTCGGGTAATTGAACATGTATCAATAATTACAGATTTTTGTAGTTGTATATATATATTTGGATGTAGCTGTATTGCATTGATGTACTGGTGGATATTGTGAGGTATGACTACTGTAGTTGATAGTATAATTGGGATAATGTCGACTTTATCCTGATGCCACATGTCCTTGACTTCCTCAGCCAGTTGGATGTATTTTTCAATTTTTTTTCCTGTTTTCTTCTGTATATTTGTTGTGTTGGGTATGGATATTTCAATTAGTTGTGTTAATTTCTTCTTTTTATTGGTGAGTATGATGTCAGGCTTGTTATGTGGTGTTGTTTTATCTGTTATAATCGTTCTGTTCCAGTATAATTTGTATTCATCATTCTCCAGTACATTTTGTGGTGTGTACTTGTATGTGGGAACGTGTTGTTTTATTAGTTTATGTTTTACGGCAAGTTGTTGATGTATTATTTTTGCTACATTGTCATGTCTTCTGGTGTATTCTGTATTTGCTAGTATTGTACATCCGCTTGTGATGTGATCTACTGTTTCTATTTGTTGTTTGCAAAGTCTGCATTTATCTGTTGTGGTATTGGGATCTTTAATAATATGCTTACTGTAATATCTGGTGTTTATTGTTTGATCCTGTATTGCGATCATGAATCCTTCCGTCTCACTGTATATATTGCCATTTCTTAGCCATGTGTTGGATGCGTCTTGATCTATGTGTGGCTGTGTTAGATGATACGGGTGCTTGCCGTGTAGTGTTTTCTTTTTCCAATTTACTTTCTTTGTATCTGTTGATGTTATGTGATCTAAAGGGTTGTAGAAGTGGTTATGAAATTGCAATGGTGTAGCTGATGTATTTATATGAGTGATTGCTTTGTGTATTTTGCTAGTTTCTGCTCGTTCTAGAAAGAATTTTCTTAAATTGTCTACCTGTCCATAATGTAGGTTTTTTATATCTATAAATCCCCTTCCACCTTCCTTTCTGCTTAATGTGAATCTTTCTGTTGCTGAATGTATGTGATGTATTCTATATTTGTGGCATTGTGATCGTGTAAGTGTATTGAGTGCTTCTAGGTCTGTGTCACTCCATTTCACTACTCCAAATGAGTAGGTAAATACTGGTATAGCATAAGTATTTATAGCTTTTGTCTTGTTTCTTGCTGTCAATTCTGTTTTCAGTATTTTTGTTAGTCTTTGTCTATATTTTTCTTTTAGTTCTTCTTTAATATTTGTATGATCTATTCCTATTTTTTGTCTGTATCCTAGGTATTTATAGGCATCTGTTTTTTCCATCGCTTCTATGCAGTCGCTGTGGTTATCCAATATGTAATCTTCTTGTTTAATGTGTTTGCCCTTGACTATGCTATTTTTCTTACATTTGTCTGTTCCAAAAGCCATGTTTATATCATTGCTGAATACTTCTGTTATCTTTAGTAATTGGTTGAGTTGTTGATTTGTTGCTGCCAGTAGTTTTAGATCATCCATGTATAGCAAATGTGTGATTTTGTGTGGGTATGTTCCAGTAATATTGTATCCATAATTTGTATTATTTAGCATGTTGGATAGTGGGTTCAGAGCAAGACAGAACCAGAAAGGACTTAATGAGTCTCCTTGGTATATTCCACGCTTAATCTGTATTGGCTGTGATGTGATGTTATCTGAATTTGTTTGGATATTAAGTGTGGTTTTCCAGTTTTTCATTACTGTGTTTAGAAACTGTATCAATTTAGGATCTACTTTGTATATTTCCAATATCTGTAGTAACCATGAGTGGGGTACACTATCAAAGGCTTTTTGGTAATCAATGTATGCGTAGTGTAGGGACCTTTGTTTAGTTTTCGCTTGATATGTCACCTCTGTATCTATTATCAGTTGCTCTTTACATCCTCGTGCTCCTTTGCAGCAGCCTTTTTGTTCTTCATTTATAATTTTGTTCTGTGTTGTATGTGTCATTAATTTCTGTGTGATGACTGAAGTTAATATTTTGTATATTGTTGGTAGGCATGTTATAGGGCGATATTTAGCTGGGTTTGCTGTGTCTGCTTGATCTTTAGGTTTCAGATAGGTTATTCCATGTGCAAGTGTATCTGGGAATGTGTATGGGTCTGCAATGTAACTGTTAAATAATTTATTTAAAAAAAAAGATGATGAGACTTACCCAACAAAAGCGCTGGCAGGTCGATAGACACACAAATAAACACAAACATACACACAAAACTCTAGCTTTCGCAACCAACGGTTGCCTCGTCAGGAAAGAGGGAAGGAGAAGGAAAGACAAAAGGATTGGGTTTTAAGGGCGAGGGTAAGGAGTCATTCCAATCCCGGGAGCGGAAAGACTTACCTTAGGGGGAAAAAAGGACAGGTTTACACTAGCACACACACACATATCCATCCACACATGTGTATGTGTGGATGGATATGTGTGTGTGTGCTAGTGTAAACCTGTCCTTTTTTCCCCCTAAGGTAAGTCTTTCCGCTCCCGGGATTGGAATGACTCCTTACCCTCGCCCTTAAAACCCAATCCTTTTGTCTTTCCTTCTCCTTCCCTCTTTCCTGACGAGGCAACCGTTGGTTGCGAAAGCTAGAGTTTTGTGTGTATGTTTGTGTTTATTTGTGTGTCTATCGACCTGCCAGCGCTTTTGTTGGGTAAGTCTCATCATCTTTTTTTTTTAAATATATTTTTCCCATGTGGAATGTTTCCCTCTATTATATTCATATTGTTAAATAATTTAGTTAGATGTGAATGTGTTGAGGTGAACTTCTTTAGCCAGTAATTTATTATTATTATTATTATTATGCTGTTCATTAACATCAGCTGTTCTTTATTTATGGTGAAATTTTACCGCAGTACGATGTTTCTCTTGTACCTGAATCAAATGATTTTGATGAAGTACGTTATCACATTTATTGTCACACTGGGCAGTGTTCACTGGAGTATACTATATGACTAAACCAACTGCCTCAGTGCCCATGCCATCTAGATTCTTCACCCATCACCAGCTTCCCTGAACTGCACAACATATCTTCCATTCACAAATCTCCATGTTGCCTCATGTTTTCACTAATAATTACGTCTGTTAACTGACTGACACATTTATAGAGCTTACAATTATGATCCCTGGAATTTGCAGGTAAGTACTGTTCCAGCGCCGTAACTTGCTACATTAACTGTTCATTGACTATTTGCTAGCTAAAAGTACTCTTGTAAAATAAGGACATTTATTTATTTATTCATCCTTAGACAACATATAGTGTGTGGAAGTCGTCAGTGAATGTACAAATTATGGGATGAAGTCTAAATATTTTCTTAGCAAATGCCATTTACATTGTTTAATAAGCATAGGTATTTTGATGTATAACTAACATACATACATAAATACAAAGCCTTGCATACATATTACATAAATGAAAAAAGATAATTTATACTGTTTAAATATACTAGGTGCATTGATATGGAACTAGCAGACATAAATACATAGGCAGGAATATGTAATACATAAATGAAAAAAAAAATGTCAGGTGTAACAAATTTATCCAAAAATTTCTGTATTTATTTGCCCATTTTGCATTTAACACTGTTATAATTGTTAAAATGGGAAATCAAGATAAGTGCTGAGAATATTTTGAATGGAACCACATTTCTTGTGCAGTATAATAGGGTTAATTCACTTCAGAAATAATGTCTCCATTTTATAAACTGTTTCTTAGTTTTTCAGCAGTAAGGGATGGACATACGACATTTGTGTATTCTGTCTTTATCTGTAAGATTTGTGGGTTAATGATGCCAGTTATTAGCGGTGGAAAAAATAGCTATTTATCACTGTTTTTTCCTTGTCTCTGAATCGAACATTTACCTGTAAACAAACTGTAATTTTGTTTAAATCTGGACAGTCATTATATGTCTAATATCGTTAGTATGATTGATCGGCAAATGAAGCACTACTAACTTGTAAGTTATGTTCCACAAAGCATGATGAGAGAGTACAAAGGAATTGTGCAATTCCGCACGACTGTTATGACCTGTGACTTAAAGAGAGTTGTGGTGTGCAACGCCACTACAGCACGCAGTTTTTGAGTTGGTTGTGTTTGTACATGTCGTGTTGTTATATCTGATGATGCCCTCTGGTGGTGGATGTGAATGTGCTGAGCTTAATGTGTGGTATTGGGTTTATTTGAGTTTTCACTGTCATCGTGCTAACATGGTTTTGAGTTCAGATAGTTAGTGCGATAACATAGGTTGTGGAAGTATTTTCGGTGAGTTATTAAGGTTTTCTTTTTGTTGACGTGTTTGGAATTTTTGTTAGATCATTAGGTTGGTGTTTGTTGTGCAGAAAGAAGTCTAACTTTTTTAATTGTTATTTTGGTACGTATGGGTAAGACCGAAAGATTTTTAAGTCTTGTTGCTGAATATGTTAGGTGTCATGTTTGTGGCAACAACTTGGGAGATTTATGAGAGTCTCTCTCTCTCTCTCTCTCTTTTGTGGTTGAGCAATATAGGTCACAGGAAATGTTCGATTCTTGTGGTTTTGTTACTGAAGCGGAATTCTGTAGTTTAAATTTTTTTGGATATTATTTGTTTTGGAATGGTGCAGCATTTTATTATTGCTGTATATTTAGCTTGACCCTGCCCTATACCCCCAATTTTCTGTGGTTGTCCCGTTAGTTCCATTTCACTTTTGGAAACGTTATTGTGTCATTTTTAATTTTGTTCGCATCTGTCTGTGCGTGTATGTAGTGACGTCATTGTTGTCATTTTGTGTATGCTGGAACTAGCCATTTCCACCACACTGATGAAGCCATGGGTCAAAGCAGTCACGTGGAATCTCATGCTTCTGTGAAGACCAACATTAAAATTAAATATTAGTGATTTGCTTAAGTTTATCAAAAAACTAAACTGATTTTGCTAAATATGTCATGTATCCTTGAAGCACATGGAGCAGGAGCAGCAGAACAACTCACCAATTTCTGTCAGTGCTTGTAAGATGAGTACATCAGCTTGAGCGCATTGTATCTTGGACTGTATTGTGTTTATTTCAGACTCTAGTGAAACACTGTCATGGACATTTGCTGCTCCAATAGGAAAATTATCCACTTTCACTGAAATTTCTGCAAGCACTTTCTGTAAGTAGTCCATGTCCTCTTCCCACGGCAATTACTCCACAGCCTGAACATCAAAAACACTACTTGCCACCAATCTGTTTTAACAGTTACTAAAAGATACAATACAGATATGCAAACACAGAATCTGGCAAGATCTGCTTAAAACGTGATTAATTTTCTAGACTTATATAGGAAATATAGTAAAGAAAATATCTCCGGATTACGAACAGCTATTCCACACACAATCAAACAATAGAAACTCCAGGTAGAAGTAACAACAATGCAGGAGCAGACAGATTGCTACTTATTGTAAACAAGAAATGCTAAGTTGCAGACATGCACAATTATGCATGCATGAGGTGAGGTGTGCTTGCTTGTGTGTATTTCTCTTTTACTGATGAAGGCTGTGGATGAAAGCTTTATGTAAGTATCTTAATTCAACCTGTCTGCAACTTAATGTCTTCTTTATGGTATTCCACACATAAGGCTGACAAATACTTAAAGACATCAAATCCAAAAAGCAACAAAAGCTCTCAGTTTGTATCTCAGTAAGCTGAGCTGTTGTTCATTTACAGTGATGTTGTAAATATGTCCCTCCAAAAAGGAACGTAAGGCAATACCAATTCAACATCTCAAGAGTTTAGTGCCAAACAGAATGATTTCAGGGTAGCTTACAAACTTTTTAATATTTACTATATAAAAGACTAACACATTATACTTAACCAACTTTAAAGTGTCCAAGAACAGTACAGGCATAATGCATATCACTTCATGTACGGAGTTGCCTTCATAGTATATCATAGTCTCTGATGTTATTGAATTTAGCATATGTTAAAATTCAGGCTTATGTAAAAAAAACTGCCTTGAGATACAGGCCTCCAAGGACGATGCTATGAACACCATTTTGAAGATGCAAATTTTGGAATTTTTTTTAAATGCTGTATCTCTAACCAGTTCTAGATATTTTGTTAGAGGTGTTTTTTTATTTGAAAGATAATTGCTTTATGATTACAATGATATACTCTGTTTGGACATCTGTCATAGTTCTTTTACTATTGCCTTCTGAATTTTTTTTCCTATAATTTAAAGAATTTTTTTTTTTCCAAACATTCTGATCCAGAAAAGTTAGATTTTTTCTGTTGATTAGTACCATGCAGTACTATATTCTCTGTAAAGGAGAGCTTCCACTATTAAGCTGGACAGGTTTTATTTAAATTTTTTTTTAACTTTCAAGGGTAATGCATGTTTTCACTAAAGTTGTTTCTTACTAATTTCTTTCTTACAATGTTTTTTTGTAGTGTCTTTGTTGCAGTTATTTCTTTTCACTTTCCTTGTTGCAGTTATTTCTTACACTTTGTTTTTTTCAGTGTCTTTGTCAGGGTTGTTCATGGCAGGTTTCTGTATTGTAGTTGTTCAGTGCTAATTTGTTTACTGAATAGTCTTGTCTTCTGACTGGGGTCACAGGGAAGTGAAGTGTGCTGACTATTTCTCCCATGATGCAGATTTTGCATAAATAGAGCAAGAATTAAATACCCTGAATCAGTCAACTACAGAGGTAGGTGTTAGTTCTGTTAAGAAACTGTGGTCAGTGAAGTCTAATCATCATAAGCTCGATGCATCATGAAAAGTGCACAGAAATTACTAAAGCTATGGATTAATACACTACAGCAAAACTGGCCACACTCTTCAAAGTAGAAATTCCATCTTCAGAAGAAAATGAACCAAAGCACTCTTGCACCTCTTGCCAGGAATTTTTCACAAATATCAATTCAGCTGTTGAATACTGACCATCTTCCAGTGAAAAGGTGCTAGTTTTAACTATTATTCCAGAGACATTTTCAAAGAAAACAATTTTGAACAACGTCCCCTCAGAATCAAAGTACATGGTAGAGAAATCAAGAAATGTAAGGTCCGTAAAAGGAGTCTTCGGAAGACCAGAACCCTATTATGGTCATCCTTGGGCATGTGAAGTCATTAGCAGTCTGTGACGTAAAGCGAGATACTTGTTTGTTTCCAGAATGTGGTGACTGCCCTGGAAAGGGAGGACTGTCTTTACCGATACTTGGCCTGGAAGACGTAGCAGATACCTCTGCAGAAGTTACATATGCAACATGGGAGGAAAATAAATGAATTAAGAAAACTGTTGCCTTTGACAGTATCATTGATGAACTTTGTAATTGCTCAGTGAAAGCAGTAACACACCAGCACTTTAAGAAGTTGCAACACAACACATTGCAGAAGTGAAAGTTTGTGTAAAGGCTGAAGAACTATGTTTGGTGCTTCACTGTGATTTTGCTGAGAACTGGTCTGCAATTATCCCACAAGAAGTACAAGGGTATCATTGGAGTAAGGACCAGGTTTCAATTTTTACATATTTTCAAAACAAGACCACAAGTGTTGCAGTTATGACACAGGGCATGACTCTGCACACGCTTCGCTAGCAATGCACAAAATTCTTCAACTGCAAACAGGAGCAAAGAAGATCATCATCATTCCTGATGGTACTCCTAGTCATTTTGAAAATCATTACCAGCTGTTTGAATTGAGTAAGTCGCTTGTGCCAACTGACTGGATGTACAGTGGCTACTGGTCACGGGAAGGGGCCTTGTGATGGTGTAGGCGGCCTGCTGAAGCACCATGCTACAAAACAATCTTTCCAGACCAAATACAGCTGCAATTCAGAATGCAAAGGATTTTATGAGAGTTGTGAAATCTTACACATCCACAGCCTTCATTCTTTTGTCCAAAGAGGAAATCGAAGAATTCTGTGAGCATAAAAAAGAAGAATGGTCCAAACAAACTACTTCTGTGAAAGGAATTCAGAAGACACATTTTGGACTAAAAGTGATGGGCGAACTCATACTGCACACATTTTAAAAAGCAAGAAACAAGAAACTCTGTTAATTCGGCCAACACCTCAGAAACAGCTGGATAATATTCAGATTCACAAACTGGCAAGGGGGATGTTTGTGGTGGTGGTGGTGTGTGTGTGTGTGTGTGTGTGTGTGTGTGTGTGTGTGTGACTGGTAGATGGCAGATATAATAGACACCAGTTATAAGCTAAATGAACTTACGGTGAACTTTATCCTACCACATGGGCCAGCTACTGGATAAAGGTTTCAAGCTGAAGGACAGCAACAATGCCATCAATGCTCACTTCCTGTTCACAATGTTTTGAAGATTGCAAGTACTCCAGTTCCTATTGGTTCAACAGGTAGGCATCCCTCTACATCAAAGGAATATACTGAAGCAGTGGAACACATTTTTAGTTGATTGACTGGCTAATTTCAGTACAAAACCAAGTATACAGAAGCTTTTTTATAGTCTTTGGACCTTTCACATACATTTTGGAACCATTTAAAATGCTTGAAAAAAATGAGTCTCTTACTCATCTTACAAAACTAAAATCATGTTAAACATGGCTAGGTTTTGATTTTTATGAGCCTGTTACGTGAGAATGTAATAAAACATGTTTTATGTATAGCAAAAATTTCTATTGTTTATAAAACCTAAAAGTTCAGCTCTCCTTTTCAGAGAATGTAGAACTATATGGCACTAATCAACAGAAAAAATAAAAAAAATAAAAATTTTATGGCTAGACATTACTGGATTTTTTTTATAATTTTCAGAATGCTACATACAGTAAAAGAACTTTGACAGGTAAGTCCAAATGGAGGATTTATTTGTAATCATAAATCAATTTCCTTTAAGAAAAAAAAAAATAAAAAATATCCAGAACTGTTCCAGAGATACAGAATTTTAAAAATTTTTCCAAAATTCGCATCTTCAATATGGTATGCGCAGTGTCATCTTTGGAGGGCTGTATCTCTGAGCAGATTTTGAGAAAATAAAAAAATACATGTTCCTTACTTAGTCCTCCTTTCAACACATGGTAAATTTAAAAACATCCAAGACTATGAACGTAAGATTTTTTTCTAGCCTGCCTGAATTGATATGGCATATGCCTACAGCTTTCTGCATCGAAGCCATGGAAAGTAGAATAACTAGGTCAATGCTAATAACACATTCTCAAGAAATAATTGTCATAACAAAATATAGGCCTATCATAATCTACAAACAGTATAATACAAAAGGCATTTGGAATACGACATATTATTATCCGAGCACCAGGTATCTAAGAAGCATACAGAGATTACCTATACTACTTGTGAACAACAAATCTATAAAACACCTTTATGAAGAGCTGTGCCCAATTAGATAGTAAAAACTACACTAAACCCCGTCTGAACGGCCCACAAAGGGCCACCTGTCCAACCAGCTGCTGTGTCATCCTCAGCTCACAGAGGTCACTCGATGCAGATACACAGGGGAATGTGGTCAGCACACCACTCTCCTGGTTGTATGTCAGTTTACGAGACCAGAGCAGCTACTTGTCGATCAAGTAGCTCCTCAATTTGCCTCACGAGGGCTGAGTGGACCCCACTTGCTAACAGCACTCAGCAGACAGGATGGTCACTCATTCAAGGGCTAGCCCAGCCCGACAGCGCTTAACTTTGGTGATCTGCTGCATAGCCATTTGGCTAATAATATTGATTTTTAGCTTCAGTTTACGTTTATTTAAATTTACTATGGGTTTTGACTGACATGCTACCACTGGATGGAGTTCTTTCTGTTTACACCTTTTAATGTATTTATGAGATGCAAAAATTGTATGTTTTTGGCTAACAATACGCATACCTAAAGACTGCACATTCGGGAACTACTGGTGAAAAAAAATGTTAAATATAGTATCGAAATAAGTTTACCACATTTATATATATGAATACAGAATGTCCATACTGTTTAACTGAACAGATGTATTCACTGTATGTTGCTACAGCATACCAAACATTTGTGACTACATGCTTAAGAATGGAAAGTTGGGAGTGCAGATCTAACAATAAGATGTTATGTGACACAAGAATAGTTTTGAAAATATAAAAAACTGCAATGAAACAATTTTTCCATTGCCAAGTTGGACCTCTAACAATTGTATGTAGGAATGAAAGGGTGAGCTGAAGCTACCAGTACCAAACATCAGCTTCAGCCTGTAATGTAGTGACTGTACTGCATGTGATGCCCCATATGCATCGACAATAGCACAAGGACAATACTTCTTGAGTCCATATTGATTACTGGACTGCAAGTTTGTGTGGCAGACTTATCTGTAGCATAGCTCAAAGCCTACCTAAGTTAGAAAGGTGATAATTTGATCAAAACCTGGTGAGGGGGTACCGATGATCTGAAGTTAACCTGACTGAATAGGAAAGTTCAATGGCCTGTCAATAATGAGGTCATTAGTGAACAACCACAAGCTGGGAAAGCAAATTCACTGCACCCTTTTCAAAAGAACCCTCCAGTCACATGCCTAACCAATTTAAGCAAACCATAAAAGCTCACTGCACGACCTTGTTACAGGTGCAAGCCAAATCTCACCACACAGTATCACTACTAGTAACCAACTACAGCAATCTATCTTCTGAAAGCTGCACAGTCAGTGTTGCTCAACAGTTTCTCTACTTGGTAAGCGTCTGTATTTTTCATAAAATTGTTTATTTATGTCATGAATTTAAATTGCCACATTGATGAGGAAAACTATTTCTGGCATGTGGCAAAATATGTAACTTGCAGAGATTCAACAACAGCATAAAATAAGGCACTTATACGAACTACCAGGGCATTTTTGTCATGAAAACAACATATTAAAGAAAAGAACTCCAGAAAGAATTAATTTCTAAGTAGTATAAAGCAAACATCTGACAACGAAGGCATGTGAAGGAACTAACATGTGACACGAAAGTCCCATATATTAATTACACAGTGCCAGTGGTCGGACTGTATTGCCCAAAATAACAAGGCACGTTTCTTAAAATTAAGCCAATACAGTTACTATTATAACAACAGCTCCACGAATGAAATGCACATTTTTATAAGTAAACCTCCGTTTTGTTGTCACGTTACGTTTAAAAGATCCCAAGCTTCCAACCAACACAGTCGGCGGCTCTGTTATTTTACATCAGTGGGCTCGTTTGTTGCAGCTAAATTCATTTTTTTTATCCGCAGTGATGCAAGGTTCAAGTTTCATGTTTAAAATTTGAAAACTGTTCGACTCGATCCGTAAAGTTTTGTACGCATATCTTTACTAATTGCTTCATTGTGAAACGAATACAAAGATAATGAGTTCTTCGACGTGTTACATAAACTTACATCTCAAACTATTAAATAAATAAACGTCGTTACTTACAAACGTTTTTGTGATGGCAATGATATAAGTCGCAAACGGGTCTTGTGCCCCAGGGGATACAACAGGCGTCTAAAGCTAGCGAAATGAGGGATGCTCAACTAACGGACTTACCGATAGATGGCTGTACCAGCTGTTTACTGTCGTCTGTAGTGCCCGCCATATTCGAATTTGGCAAGAAGTTTCTCTCGGTGTGTACGGTGTATAAGGAATTAAGGACTATCGAAATGGTGATTTCTTGTTCCGCTTTCAATTGTACGAAGCGATGGAGTAAGGAAAGTGACCTATCATTTCACAGGCAATAGGACTACCGATACAATACGATAACAATACAGACTTGTGAGATTGCTAATTCGATGTTTTTGAACAGGTTTCCTCTAAAGCACCCAGAGCTACTAAAGACGTGGATTACTTCCGTGAAGCGGAAAGATTTTAATCCTACGTCTTGCAGTTTTCTTTGCTGAAACCATTTCCGACAAGATGATTACGTAGTGAGCCCTGGAACGTGGAAGAAACGTCTCAAACCCGAAGCAGTGCCATCAGTTTTTGACTTTCCGACACATTTGATGCCATCAAATAAACAGCCACGACGACATGTGGTTAGGATTTTGAGTGACAACGATGATTCTCCATTTGAGGTAGCTAATTAATTTCCTTGCTATGTGTGTGATTTTTACTTTTGTGCATTTATTTCGCACGGACACAAATGGGCTACATAGGTCTAAGCAATGTTGTAATACAGGTCCATATTTTTGTTTTTAGCGTTCTGTGATGGAATACGTGCTCTATTTGCCCACTGCAGACGCTACTGATTGCGTGGAGAATGTTGTCAATGAGAATTCTTCCGTGGAAAGCATGTCCCATTTATCCAATGCAGAAGCTGCGAATTGTGTCGAAAACGTTAGTATAAGGATGTTTTCACACCCCCAAAGTTTTCTTATAATATATTTTCATCAAGCCTCGAGTTGTTTCAATCATACATAACGAAATTATTTATTTCAGAGTGCAGTTGGTTCTTCAGTAATTGATTGTGGTATACAGTCGAAAGTAGAAATGGAAGACAAGGCGACTGAAACTTGCACTTTTTTTCTCAGACACTGTGCACGAATTAAAACGTTAACTGAAGTGTGTCCGTGAAAAACTTCGAAGAAGAGAGAAGAAAGTGTTTTCCATGGATATGACATCATAAGTTCATTGAAGGAGAAGGGGCGTCTTCCTGAGAAGTTACATAACTTCCTCAATCATCAGAAAGGAACACAAGTGGAATTAGTGTGCAATTTAGTGAACAACTCTCTCTCCTCAAAGAGTAATAGATACACAACAAATATGAAAATGTTTGCGACGACTGTCTACTTTTATTCACCAGCAGCATATGAATACCTGCAAAAATTAATGCCTCTGCCCCATAAATCATTGATTTCCAAATGGGTGGCAAGTGTAGACTGTGAACCTGGCTTCTTAAAAGATGTTTTAAGTATATGGATTTGAACCCAATTGTAAGGGACCAGTTCAGCGATTCATGTAGACAGTATGGAAATTAGAAAGCAAGTAGTTTGGGACCAAGGAACTAAGCAATACACAGATTTTTTAGACTTTGGTGGGGAAGTGCCTCAGTCAAAAGAAGTAATAGAGGCATCTGAGGCTCTGGTTTTCATGCTTGTCTCTATTAATGGCAAATTTAAATGCCCGATTACATATTTCTTTATCAACGGTGTACAGGCAAATAATCTGGTGTACAGGCAAATAATCAGGCCACAGTGATAAAATCTGCTTTAGAGAGGCTGCATAGTTCTGGCATTAGGGTTTGGTGTGTTACATGTGACGGCTGTAAGGTAAATATAAGCACTTTACGTTCACTTGGCTGTACTTTTTCCAAGGGTGATTTTAAAAGCTACTTTCCTCATCCTGTAGAAAAATACAATGTTTATTGTATCTTGGACATGTGTCATATGATTAAGTTTGCCAGAAATGCTCTAGCAGAAGTATCTGCTATTGAGTCTCCAACTGGCATTATTAGATGGCATTTCATTGAGCAATTGAACAAGGTACAACAAGAAGAAGGTATGACATTTGCCAACAAACTATCAGGACAACATATAAGTTATGTAAATAGAAACATGAATGTTTCATTAGCTGCACAGACTTTCTACATCTACATCTACATCTATACTCCGCGAGCCACCTTACGGTGTGTGGCGGAGGGTACTTATTGTACCACTTTCTGATCCCCCCTTCCCTGTTCCATTCACGAATTGTGCGTGGGAAGAACGACTGCTTGTAAGTCTCCGTATTTGCTCTAATTTCTCGGATCTTTTCGTTGTGATCATTACGCGAGATATATGTGGGCGGTAGTAATATGTTGCCCATCTCTTCCCGGAATGTGCTCTCTCGTAATTTCGATAATAAACCTCTCCGTATTGCGTAACGCCTTTCTTGAAGTGTCCGCCACTGGAGCTTGTTCAGCATCTCCGTAACGCTCTCGCGCTGACTAAATGTCCCCATGACGAATCGCGCTGCTTTTCGCTGGATCATGTCTATCTCTTCTATTAATCCAACCTGGTAAGGGTCCCATACTGATGAGCAATACTGAAGAACCGGACGAACAAGCGTTTTGTAAGCTACTTCTTTCGTCGATGAGTCACATTTTCTTAGAATTCTTCCTATGAATCTCAACCTGGCGCCTGCTTTTCCCACTATTTGTTTTATGTGATCATTCCACTTCAGATCGCTCCGGATAGTAACTCCTAAGTATTTTACGGTCGTTACCGCTTCCAATGATTTACCACCTATTGCATAATCGTACTGGAATGGATTTCTGCCCCTATGTATGCGCATTATATTACATTTATCTACGTTTAGGGAAAGCTGCCAGCTGTCGCACCATGCATTAATCCTCTGCAGGTCTTCCTGGAGTACGTACGAGTCTTCTGATGTTGCTACTTTCTTGTAGACAACCGTGTCATCTGCAAATAGCCTCACGGAGCTACCGATGTTGTCAACTAAGTCATTTATGTATATTGTAAACAATAAAGGTCCTATCACGCTTCCTTGCGGTACTCCCGAAATTACCTCTACATCTGCAGATTTTGAACCGTTAAGAATGACATGTTGAGTTCTTTCTTCTAGGAAATCCTGAATCCAATCACAAACCTGGTCCGATATTCCGTAAGCTCGTATTTTTTTCATTAAACGTAAGTGCGGAACCGTATCAAATGCCTTCCTGAAGTCCAGGAATACGGCATCAATCTGCTCGCCAGTGTCTACGGCACTGTGAATTTCTTGGGCAAATAGGGCGAGCTGAGTTTCACATGATCTCTGTTTGCGGAATCCATGTTGGTTATGATGAAGGAGATTTGTATTATCTAAGAACGTCATAATACGAGAACACAAAACATGTTCCATTATTCTACAACAGATTGACGTAAGCGAAATAGGCCTATAATTATTCGCATCTGATTTATGACCCTTCTTGAAAATGGGAACGACCTGCGCTTTCTTCCAGTCGCTAGGTACTTTACGTTCTTCCAGCGATCTACGATAAATTGCTGATAGAAAGGGGGCAAGTTCTTTAGCATAATCACTGTAGAATCTTAAGGGTATCTCGTCTGGTCCGGATGCTTTTCCGCTACTAAGTGATAGCAGTTGTTTTTCAATTCCGATATCGTTTATTTCAATATTTTCCATTTTGGCGTCCGTGCGACGGCTGAAGTCAGGGACCGTGTTACGATTTTCCGCAGTGAAACAGTTTCGGAACACTGAATTCAGTATTTCTGCCTTTCTTCGGTCGTCCTCTGTTTCGGTGCCATCGTGGTCAACGAGTGACTGAATAGGGGATTTAGATCCGCTTACCGATTTTACATATGACCAAAACTTTTTAGGGTTCTTGTTTAGATTGTTTGCCAATGTTTTATGTTCGAATTCGTTGAATGCTTCTCTCATTGCTCTCTTTACGCTCTTTTTCGCTTCGTTTAGCTTTTCCTTATCAGCTATGATTCGACTACTCTTAAACCTATGATGAAGCTTTCTTTGTTTCCGTAGTACCTTTCGTACATGATTGTTATACCACGGTGGATCTTTCCCCTCGCTTTGGACCTTAGTCGGTACGAACTTATCTAAGGCGTACTGGACGATGTTTCTGAATTTTTTCCATTTTTGTTCCACATACTCTTCCTCAGAAATGAACGTTTGATGGTGGTCACTCAGATATTCTGCGATTTGTGCCCTATCACTCTTGTTAAGCAAATATATTTTCCTTCCTTTCTTGGCATTTCTTATTACACTTGTAGTCATTGATGCAACCACTGACTTATGATCACTGATACCCTCTTCTACATTCAAGGAGTCGAAAAGTTCCGGTCTATTTGTTGCTATGAGGTCTAAAACGTTAGCTTCACGAGTTGGTTCTCTAACTATCTGCTCGAAGTAATTCTCGGACAAGGCAGTCAGGATAATGTCACAAGAGTCTCTGTCCCTGGCTCCAGTTCTGATTGTGTGACTATCCCATTCTATACCTGGTAGATTGAAGTCTCCCCCTATTACAATAGTATGATCACGAAACTTCTTCACGACGTTCTGCAGGTTCTCTCTGAGGCGCTCAACTACTACAGTTGCTGATGCAGGTGGTCTATAGAAGCATCCGACTATCATATCTGACCCACCTTTGATACTTAGCTTAACCCAGATTATTTCACATTCGCATTCGCTAATAACTTCACTGGATATTATTGAATTCTTTACTGCTATAAATACTCCTCCACCATTGGCGTTTATCCTATCCTTGCGGTATATATTCCATTCTGTGTCTAGGATTTCGTTACTGTTCACTTCCGGTTTTAACCAACTTTCCGTTCCTAATACTATATGCGCACTATTTCCTTCAATAAGAGATACTAATTCAGGAACCTTGCCCTGGATACTCCTGCAGTTTACCAATATTACGTTAACTTTTCCTGTTTTTGGTCTCTGAGGACGGACGTTCTTTATCAACGATGATAATGTCCTCTCTGGTAAGCCGTCAGGTATTTTATCGTTTCGCCCAAGGGGGGGGTCCCTCTAACCTAAAAAACCCCCGTGTGCACGCCACACGTACTCTGCTACCCTAGTAGCTGCTTCCGGTGTGTAGTGCACGCCTGACCTGTCTAGGGGGGCCCTACAGTTCTCCACCCAATAACGGAGGTCGATGAATTTGCAACCATTATAGTCGCAGAGTCGTCTGAGCCTCTGGTTTAGACCCTCCACACGGCTCCAAACCAGAGGACCGCGATCGACTCTGGGCACTATGCTGCAGATATTAAGCTCAGCTTGCACTCCGCGTGCGATGCTGGTTGTCTTCACCAAATCAGTCAGCCGCCGGAAGGAACCAAGGATGGCCTCAGAACCCAAGCGGCAGGCGTCATTCGTTCCGACATGTGCTACTATCTGCAGCCGGTCACACCCAGTGCGTTCAATAGCTGCCGGAAGGGCCTCCTCCACATTACGGACGAGACCCCCCAGCAGGCACACCGAGTGCACACTGGCATTCTTCCCCGACCTACCCGCTATTTTCCTGAGGGGCTCCATAACCCGCCTAACGTTGGAGCTCCCTATAACTAATAGGCCCGCCCTCTGTGACTGTCGGGACCTTGCCGGAGAATCGGCCACTGGCCCAACAGGCGAGGCATCCTGTGGTGGCTCGGAAACGATGTCATCACCACTAGGAAGCACCCCGTACCTGTTGGAAAGGGGTAAGGCAGCTGCCACACGGCCAGATCCCACCTTCGCCTTTCGGCCAGGCACGCGAGAGCCCACCACTGTCCGCCATTCACCCTGGAGTGATGGCTGACCGGTAAGATGCTCACTGCCGGAAGACGCAGCGACATCAGGGGTTCCATGTGATTCCAAGGCCACCGGAGTAGGCATAGGTCTCACCACAGTTGCCCCAACGCCACTACGAGCCGACGCCTGCGCCTCGAGCTCGATGAGCCTAACAGACAAAGCCTCCACCTGCCCCCGAAGAGTGGCCAATTCTCCTTGCGTCCGCTCACAACAACCACAGTCCCTACACATGACTATGTTTACCCTACCCTATACGGTGACAAATTCCCAAGATAATCTTCTGATGAGCTACTCTGATAATCAAGAAACACTCACTGAAATACGAGACGCGAAAACTACGCTAGGTTTTCCCAGAAAAACTATTTAAAAGCTAAGCGCAGCAAATAAGTACAAAAACGCTTTATACAAACAGTACTCGCTGCTGCTGGTGCTCTCGCTCTGGCTGTCACAAGACAACTGCTGATTCAAGTGACTAGTGGCTAACGGCCGCGAAACAAACAAATGACGGTTTTAGGGCGCTTTCTGTTCTAAACGATCAAGAAAACACTAAGAAATCTAACACGAAAACTACGTAAAGTTTTATCAAGAACTGTTAGTTACTATGCAGAGCAGATAAACACAAATAGAATCCCTTCCTTAGTGGAAGGTCGTAAACAAAATGCAAAATAAACGCTTTATACAAACAGTACTGTGCTGCTGCTGGTGCTCTCGCTCTGGCTGTCACAAGACAACTGCTGATTCAAGTGACTAGTGGCTAACGGCCGCGAAACAAACAAATGACGGTTTTAGGGCGCTTTCTGTTCTAAACGATCAAGAAAACACTAAGAAATCTAACACGAAAACTACGTAAAGTTTTATCAAGAACTGTTAGTTACTATGCAGAGCAGATAAACACAAATAGAATCCCTTCCTTAGTGGAAGCGGAACTTTGAGTTCTAGTGTGGCAGATGGTATAGAGTTTTTGAGGAGGGTTGGTGATCCAAATTTTAAAGGAAGTGAAGCAACAGTAGAATTTTTGTATTATATTGATAGGATTTTTGATATTCTGAACTCCAGAACTCCATTAGGTAAAGGGTATAAGAGCCCCCTGAGACTTGACAACAAATCTTATTGGCTTTGTATTTTCAGAGACACTGAAAATTATATCAAAAGCTTAAAAATCATTGGTGTTCCATTGCTGCTTCATGCAAGAAATACCTTTGCTTTTGGGATAATTTTCAATATGCAATCAGTCAGGCACATAGCTCTGGCAAGTATGCTTCGTGCTGAATCTCCTCTGAAGTATTTGCTAAATTATAAACTGTCACAAGACCATTTCCTGCATTCGGTCCAGAGGTGAACAACAATCCAAATACATACCAGTTCAAATGTGCCATGAGAAAGTTGCTCTTGGGTAACACTGTCACTGCAATGAATGGGAATTGCTCAAATTTTAATGTGTGGTGTTTGCCACCTGTTTATGATTTTCATGCAAGAAAGCATGTAGTAGAAAGTGCTGCAGAAAATGAAGTAGAGAAGTGGTGTGCACTTCTTGATGATAAGATTTATGTTCTCATTTTACAAGCAAAACATACTCTATTATATTGCAGGGTATGTGTCACTGCGCCTTTCAAGGCAGATCACATGCAAAGACTGTCTTCACATACTGAAGCCACCAGTAGCTAAATCTGCATTAGAATGTATTTATCTCTATGCTTTTCCCAATGTGGCCAATAGAAATGCATTTGTAAATTTTATTAACTGGGGAAAACTGGTTAAAACAAGTGTACTCTGTTGTAGAATACTCAGAAACTGTTTCATATGTTTGTGATTGCTGGGGATATACGACAGAAATATATACTGGCCAAGATTTTGCATTGTGTTATGTTAAAAATAAATTTGTAGATTACCCATTTCCTGCTCCTGCTCTTGGTCATGGTTACCATTATAAAATTGGGATTGAGGACTTACATCAGACTCAACTTGTTTGTAAGATTGCATCCATGTACTCATGTACACGCTTAAAAACACATGAAAAAAAAGCCTGCTGAGAAAATTTTAAACAACAAATCAAGTATAAGGCAGAAGTTAAATAAACTCATATTGTTTAATCATGTATAGTGCTCAAATTGGAAAAGATTATGTAATGGGACATTCCATGCAGATGGGTGTGACATTTTGACAGATTTTTAAAACTATTTTGTCCATAGATTTGTTGTTGTATAATGATGAACTTCGAAGGATGAATCACATTGGGTTCCCAGGTTCGATTCCCGGCGGGGTCAGGGATTTTCTCTGCCTCGTGATGACTGGGTGTTGTGTGATGTCCTTAGGTTAGTTAGGTTTAGTGTAGTTCTAAGTTCTAGGCGACTGATGACCTCAGAAGTTAAGTCCCATAGTGCTCAGAGCCATTTTTGAACCCCTAGAACTTAGGACTACTTAAACCTATCTAACCTAAGGACATCACACAACACCCAGTCATCAAGAGGCAGAGAAAATCCCTGACCCCGCCGGGAATTGAACCCGGGCATGGGAAGCGAGAACGCTACCGCATGACCACAAGCTGCGGACTAGGAAATTTCAGTATTCATGTTACATGCCTAATTTTCATCAACATTTATCTTAATTATACAGTTAAACTTTTTGCTGATTTGAACTGTGTACTACATGTTAAAAAGATTTTGTTTGGTCATAGTAATAAAAGCATTTCTTCATTTTTTTTCTTTTTTTTTTCTTTTTAGTTCACATGTCCCATATGGAACTGAAATTATCAAGTTACGATGACAAAGGAAGGAATTAACATTAAGGAATTTTACTTCACAGAAATTATGTAATAATGGTTACACTTTTTGCAAGTTAACTTGATCATAAACCATTTAGTTTTCCATTAAGAGTGAAAGCAGTTGCACGAGTCACGTAAAGAACAAAGTTTCCCATAGCAAACTAAAGTATTTTACGTTTGAGTTATTGCAGACCCAAAGTATTGTGATCTTCATATTTCTATTTAAAAAAGTTTGTAGCTCAAATTCACAGACATTTTGGAATCTGTACATACATGTGTGTAACATGTATGTAACAAGGTACTTTTCATGTGCCATGTGGAACCTTTAATTTTCTGGTTTAACTATAATTTATTTCATGAATTACCTTTAATACCAACAATATCTGAATGCGATATTTACCATTTAGAAGAAGAAATATTAGTGTACAGAATAACAAACCTCATGAAAAATGTGAGAGATTGTTGTGTACAGAACTTGGAATGGCTCTTTATCAGTAGCAGGTAAAAAGAAGGCTTCTATTAAATGTTCAAAGAAACCAGTCAGTACCTCTTAACTCACCTTAGAGGTGATACAGTAATAAAAGAATTTACTTTTTTCAGAATTTCAGCTAAGTATTAAAAGTGTGAAGACATATTCAATAAGTATTTGCTTTACCAATTACCTGTAGTACAAACACACATATAAGCAGGTAATCATGGGAGTCAAGATTTATGTTAAAATTAAAGATACTGACTGGTATTAATTGCTCACAAAACATTGTAGTTGCTGTACAGTTTATGCTGTACCCAATGTGATTCCTGGAGGACATAATATTCTGTTATCCTATGGGAGTGCACTGCTACCACACCTATTGAAAGTAAGTTTTGCTGTGGAATTGTTATATCAGACGTCTGTACCAGAAAAAATCATGTTCTTAGGAGGAGCAAGCTTTACAGCAGCATATGCTGTTAAAAGCATAGTGAGATTTTCTTTTTCATCATTTCCAACACTGTACACAACTTTCTTGCACTTTTATGTTATCACATTTTTCCCTTGAGAATGGAGAAGAGAGAGGAGGGGAAAATAAACTAATTAATTAATTAATTAATTAAGCGTGCTTTTATAAGAACTGAAAACTCTACTTGTGTTCAAAAATGGCTCTGAGCACTATGGGACTTAACATCTATGGTCATCAGTCCCCTAGAACTTAGAACTACTTAAACCTAACTAACCTAAGGACAGCACACAACACCCAGCCATCACGAGGCAGAGAAAATCCCTGACCCCGCCGGGAATCGAACCCGGGAACCCGGGCGTGGGAAGCGAGAACGCTACCGCACGACCACGAGATGCGGGCTCTACTTGTGTCATTTGTTATTTTCAAAATGTTATTCTCTTTCCAAATACTGTTCTATTTCTTCAAACCAATTCTGAATTTCTCAAGTTATTACATATTATTTACTGCACATTGTCCAGCAATACTTCTGTTGTTACTGGATGGTTTGTAATTTGGCACTACCTTTGTACCACTGGTATTGGCTAGGGTACTTTTGCAGATAAGAAAATTGACTGGACTGGAATGTCCTTTCAGTATAGGACAAATTCAGACAATATGGAACATTTTACACTAAATTTGCAATATAATGTCACCATTGTCTCACACAGATTGTAGCAGCCATTGGGGTGCCTGTCTGGCCAGCTTCTGCAGCTTTCGCTTTCAGGTTTGTTTTTTGCTTGGGCCATATCATGACAACCAGTCATTCAGGTGATAGACACCATGTCAAAGACTGGAACCAAGATTCACAGAAATAAAATTCCATGGTTGTAATTCATAGTGTAATTAATTTTGCTCACTGACATGTTTTGAATTCAATTTTAAAATAAAACCATGGTACCAGTCACTGTTTGGGTGTCAGACTGGAAAATTACAGTTTCAAGACACCCCAACCTTAAAATTAACAGCTGTGATCAATGTGATTTTCAACAAGTTCCTTCACTTCATATATCATCATGGATCAGTCCAATATAATATGATTACTACACTTAACTTCCAAATGATACAAGTTATGCATTTAAGACGAGCCTTAACGTTGGCCTTGGTGTTTATCTCATTTAAATGTATTTCTTGTCATGTATCAAAGACTGAATCAATGTCAAAAACTGGTGCTTCTACCTTATCACTCAGTTAAAATACACCGTGTCATGTACAGGTGTTGATAAAATCATGGCATTCAAATTTCTGATCAAAGAGGGAGCCAAATTCGTAAGTGCATGTTGCAATTACAGTGTCAGCATATATGCAGATCGCTAATGCATCACTTCAGATAAAGAAAAATAACAATTTTTCCGTTTATAAGTAAGTAATACTTTAATAGCTCAGTTGTAATTTCTGTTGTCAGTAGAGATACCCCTAAGCAAACGATGTCAATTTTTTTTTCAAGAGGCGCCTTCACTGTTTTCCACACTTGATTTTCCGAATTATACCTGTAGTTAAAAGCTTCAGCAACCAAGGTAATTTGTTGACCTCCATTGAATCATAAATAGTATTTTAAAACGGGCAAATAAGTAAAGCACTCATAAAATTAATAGTAAACAATTTATAGGTCAGCTTGTCAAACTTCCGAAACACACTCGAATTTAGGAATTTCATAGCAGAACTGTCACTTTTTTCTCGCTAGATTAGAAACACTTCAATATGTTGATGTGAAGATACCTAGAACATCCAATATAAAAAAAACTTATGAGGGCGCAGAACGAAAAACATTTTCATCCGTGTTTTGACACTTCCTTTTTTTGCCAAATTCAGATACGGCGGACACTCAATGATATGATCTTTGGCCTGCACGCGCTAGAGCCATCTATCGGTAGGTCCGGTAGTTGAGCATCCCTCATTTCGCTAGCTTTAGAACAGGCGTCTAAAGCTAGCGAAATGAGGGATGCTTAACTACCGGACCTACCGATAGATGGCTCTAGTGCGTGCCGGTCAAGAGATCATATCATTGAGTGTCCGCCATATCTGAATTTGACGAAAAGCGAAGTGTCAAAACACGGATGAAATGAAAATGTTTTTCGTTCTGCGCCCTCATAAGTATTTTATGTTGGATGTTCTAGATATCTACACATCAACATAATGAAGTGTTTCTAATCTAGCGAGAAAAAAAGTGACAGTTCTGCTATGAAATTCCTAAATTTGACTGTGTTTTGAAAGTTTGACAAGCTGACCTATAAATTGTTTACTATTAATTTTCGAGTGCTTTATTTATTTGTCCGTTTTAAAACACTATTTAAGATTCAATGGAGGTCAACAAATTACCGTACTTGCCAAAGCTTTTAACTACAGGTATAATTCGGAAAGTCAAATGTGGAAAATAGTGAAGACGTCTCTTGAAAAAAAGTTGACATCGTTTGCTTAGGGGTATCTTTAGTGACAACAGAAATTACAACTGAACTATTAAAGTATTACTTACGTATAAAGGGAAAAAAAATCATAATTTTTTTCTTAATCTGAAGTGATGCATCACCGATCTGCATATATGCTGACACTGTAATTGCAACACGCACTTACGAATTTGGCTCTCTCTTTGATCAGAAATTTAAGTGCCATGATTTTATTAACGCCTGTACATGACACGGTGTATTTTAACTGAGTGATAAGGTAGAAGCACCAGTTTTTAACAGTGCTTCAGTCTTTGATACGAGACAAGACATACATTTAAATGAGACAAACACAAAGGCCAACGTTAAGGCTCCTCTTAAATGCATGACTTGTATCATTTGGAAGTTAAGTCTAGTAATAATATTATATTGGACTGATCCATGATGATGTAGGAAGTGAAGGAACTTGTTGAAAATAACCTCGATCACAGCTGTTAATTTTAAGGCTGGGGTGTCTTAAAACTGTAATTTTCCAGTCTGACACCCAAACAATGACTAGTACCATGGTTTTATTTTAAAATTGAATTCGAAACATGTCAGTGTGCAAAATCAATTACACTTTGAATTACAACCATGGAATTTTGTTTCTGTGAATGTTGGTTCCAGTCTTTGACATGGTGTCAATCACTGGAATGACTGGTTGTCAGTATACGGCCCAAGCAAAAAACCAATCTGGAAGTGAAAGCTGCAGAAGCTGGCCAGACAGACACCCCAATGGCTGCTACAATCTGTGTGAGACAAGGGTGACATTATATTGCAAATTTAGTGTAAAAAGTTCCATATTGTCTGAATTTGTCCTATACTGACAGGACATTCTAGTCCAGTCTATTTTCTTATCTGCAAAAGTACACTAGCCAAAACCAGTGGCACAAAGGTAGTGCCACATTACAAACTATCCGGTAACAACAGAATTATTGGTGAACAATGTACAGTAAATAATATGTAATAACCTGAGAAATTCAAAAAGAAATAGAACAGTATTTGGAAAGAGAGTAACATTTTGAAAATAACAAATGATGCAAGTAAAGTTTTCATTTTTTATGAAAGCTCACTTAATTCCCCCCCCCCCCCCCCCTCTCTCTTCTCCATTATCAAGGGAAAAATGTGATAACATAAAAGTGCAAGAAAGTTGTGTACAATGTTGGAAATGAAAAAGAAAATCTCACTATGCTTCCTCCTCCATGTGAAGAGTATTCCTGTAATAATAGCTAATAGCATACCAAGAACGTGACGGTGTCACAGTGGAGATTTGTTTTCTGGTACAGACATCTGATACAACCATTCCACAGCAAAATATCCTTTCAATAGGTGTGGTACCAGTGCACTCCCACAGGATAACAGCATATTATGTCCTCTAGGAATCATATTAGGTACACCACATACAGCATAAACTGTACAGCAACTACAATGCTTTGTGAGCAAGTAATAACAGTCAGTATCTTTAATTTTAACGTAACTCCTCACTCCCATAATTACCTGCTTATAGGTGTGCTTGTACTACAGGTTATTGGTAAAGCAAATACTAATTGAATAGGTCTTCACACTTTTAATACTTAGCAGAAATTCTGAAAAAAGTAAATTGTTTTATTACTTTATCACCTCTATGGCGAACGAAGAAGTACTGACTGGTTTCTTTGAACATTTAATAGAAGCCTTCTTTTTACCTGCAATTGATAAAGAGCCATTCCAAGTTCTGTACAGAACAATCTCTCACATTTTTCATGAGGTTTGTTATTCTGTACACTAATATTTCTTCTTCTAAATGGTAAATAATGCATTCAGACAGTGTTGGTATTAAAGGTAATTCATGAAATAAATTATATTTAAACCAGAAAATTAAAGGTTCCACATGGCACATGAAAAGTACCATGCTACACACATGTATGTACAGATTCCAAAATGTCTGTGAATTTGAGTTACAAACTTTTTTAAATAGAAATATGAAGATCACAATACTTTGGGTCTGCAATAACACAAACGTAAAGTACTTTAGTTCCCTATGGGAAGCTTTGTTCTTTACGTGACTCGTGCAACTGCTTTCACTCTTAATGGAAAACTAAATGGTTTATGTTAAAGTTAACTAGCAAAAAGTGTAACCATTTTTGCACAATTTCTGTGAAGTAAGATTCCTTAATGTTATTTCCTTCCATTGTCATCATAACTTGATAATTTCAGTTCCGTATGGGACATATGAACTAACAAAATGAAATGCTTTTATTACTATGACCAAACAAAATCTTTTTAACATGTAGTACACAGTTAAAATCAGCAAAAAGTGTAACTGTATAATTAAGGTAAATGTTGATGAAAATTAGGCATGTAACATGAATACTGAAATTTCCTAGATTTCCAAGTGTTCCTGTAATTACTGTATTCTGTACTTTGTAGTGCTAGAAAGATATTTGCATTCCCCCCCCCCCCCCCCCCCTTCCTCAACACAGCAAAATATAATAGAAAGACATCCTAGCAGAATAAAGACAAAATTCAAAAAATTAGGTTCTAAAGTAATAAGAATGCTTACAATCAATTGGAACATTGTGTTCATTCTAGGAAGTATTAAAACAAGAATTAACAGAGTAACAATTTTATTGCTCTTATGTTGCAGAGTATCCTCAAACATTACTGTTTGAAACATAGGGCCACTGCATACTCCACTAGATTACACCCATCCTGTGATTAAACTGTTCTTAAAGTGAAAAATACAAGTTGACATAGCTATTGAGGGAAACATTTTGTCACACTTAAAGCCATCTGTCAAATAAGTCTCAGAACATTTTTTTTTCATTAATTTCACACAAATCACCTGTTTTTAATGCAAGTGCATATTTTGTAACACCAAACATCTTAATATAAGCTTGTATAATAAACAATTATAATTTTGTTACAATATCTACACAGATTGTAAAGAGTTAATTTTACTTCAATGTGATTCATCTTTTGAAGTTCATCATTACACAACAAATCTATGGACAAAATAGTTCTAAAAAATCTGTCAAAATGTCACACCCATCTGCATGGAATGTCCCATTACATAATATTTTCCAATTTTAGCACTATACATGATTAAACAATATGAGTTTATTTAAATTCTGCCTTATACTTGATTTGTTGTTTAAAGTTTTCTCAGCTGCCTTTTTTTTCATATGTTTTTAAGCGTATGCGGGAATATAGGGATGCAATCTTACAAACAAGTTGAGCCTGATGTAAGTCCTCAGTCCTAATTTCATAATGGTAATCATGACAAAGAGCAGGAAATGGGTAATCTACAAATTTATTTTTAACACAATGCAAAATCTAGGCCTGTACATATTTCTGTCGCATATCCCCAGCAATCAGAAACATCTGAAACAGTTTCTGAGTATTCTACAACGGAGTACACACAGTCACTTGTTTTAACCAGTTGTCCCCGGTTAACAAAATTTACAAATGCATTTTTATTGGCCATATTGGGAAAAGCATAGAGAGAATCACATTCTAATGCAGATTTAACTACTGGTGGCTTCAGTATGTGAAGACAGTCTTTGCATGTGATCTGCCTTGAAAGGTGCAATGACACATACCCTGCAATATAATACAGTATGTTTTGCTTGTAAAATGAGAACTTAATCATCAACTTATCATCAAGAAGTGCACACCACTTCTCTACTTCATTTTCTGCAGCACTTTCATCACTTTCTACTACATGCTTTCTTGCATGAAAACCATAAACAGGTGGCAAACAACACACATTAAAATTTGAGCAATTCCCATTCATTGCAGTGACACTGTTACCCAAGAGCAACTTTCTCATGGCACATTTGAACTGGTATGCATTTGTATTGTTCCAAACACCTCTGGACCGAATGCAGGAAAAAAAAGCTCTATGTGGTCTTGTGACAGTTTATATGTTAGAAAATACTTCAGAGGAGATTCAACACAAAGCATACTTGCCAGAGCTATGTGCCTGACTGATTGCATATTGAAAATTATCCCAAAAGCAAAAGTATTTCTTGCAAGGGGCAGCAACGGAACACCAATGATTTTGATATAATTTTCAGTGTGTGTGAAAATAGCAAGCCAATAAGATTTGTTGTCATCCCTCAGGAGGCTCTTATACCCTTTACCTAATGGATTTATGGAGTTCAGAATATCAAAAATCCTATCAATATTATACAAGAATTCTACTGTTGCTTCACTTCCTTTAAAATTTGGATCACCAACCCTCCTCAAAAACTTTATACTATCTGCCACACTAGAACTCAAAGTCTGTGGAGCTAATGAAACAGTCATTTTTCTATTTACATAACTTATATATTGTCCTGATAGTTTGTTGGCAAATGTCATACCTTCTTCTTGTTGTACCTTGTTCAATTGCTGAATGAAATGCCATCTAATAATGCCAGTTGGAGAGTCAATAGCAAATACTTCTGCTAGAGAATTTCTGGCAAACTTAATCATATGACACATGTCCAAGATACAATAAACATTGTATTTTTCCACAGGATGAGGAAAGTACCTTTTAAAATCACCCTTGGAAAAATTTAAAGTACAGCCAAGTGAACGTAAAGTGCTTATATTTACCTTGCAGCCATCACATGTAACACACCAAACCCTAATGCCAGAACTACGCAGCCTCTCTACAGTAGATTTTATCAATGTGGCCTGATTATTTGCCTGTACACCGTTGATAAAGAAATATGCAATCGGGCATTTAAATTTGCCTTTAATAGAGACAAGCATGAAAACCAGAGCCTAAGATGCCTCTATTACTTCTTTTGACTGAGGCACTTCCCTACCAAAGTCTAAAAAACCTGTGTATTGCTTAGTTCCTTGGTCCCAAAGTACTTGCTTCCTAATTGCCATACTGTCTACAATTAGACATGAATCGCTGAACTGCTCCCTTACAACTGGGTTCAAATCAATGTACTTAAAAACATCTTTTAAGAAGCCAGTTTCACAGTCTACACTTGCTACCCATTTGGAAATTAATGATTTATGGGGCAGAGGCATTAATTTTTGCAGGTATTCATATGGTTCTGGTGAATAAAAGTACACAGTCATCGCAAACATTTTCACGTTTGTTGTGTATCTATTACCCTTTGACGAGAGAGAGTTGTTCACTAAATTGCACACTAATTCCACTTGTGTTCCTTTCTGATGATTGAGGAAGTTATGTAACTTCTCAGGAAGATGCCCCTTCTCCTTCAATGAACTTATGATGTCATCCTTGGAAAACACTTTCTTCTCTCTTCTTCGAAGTTTTTCACGGGCGCACTTCAGTTAACGTTTTAATTCGTGCACAGTGTCTGAGAAAAAAAGTGCAAGTTTCAGTCGCCTTGTCTTCCATTTCTACTTTCGACTGTATACCACAATCAATTACTGAAGAACCAACTGCACTCTGAAATAAATAATTTCGTTATGTATGATTGAAACAACTCAAGGCTTGATGAAAAAATATTATAAGAAAACTTTGGGGATGTGAAAACATCCTTATACTAACGTTTTCGACACAATTCGCAGCTTCTGCATTGGATAAATGGGACATGCTTTCCACAGAAGAATTCTCATTGACAACATTCTCCATGCAATCAGTAGCTTCTGCAGTGGGCAAATCGAGCACGGATTCCAGGACAGAACGCTAAAAACAAAAATATGGACCTGTATTACAACTCTGCTTAAGACCTGTGTAGCCCATTTGTGTCCGTACGAAATAAATTCACAAAAGTCAAAAAGCACACACATAGCAAGGAAATTCATTAGCTACCTCAAATGGAGAAGCATCGTTGTCACTCAAAATCCTAACAACATGTCGTCGTGGCTGTTTATTTGGTGGCATCAAATGTGCCGGAAAGTCAAAAACTGATGGCACTGCTTCGGGTCTGAAACGTTTCTTCCATGTTCCAGGACTCACTACGTAATCATCTTGCCGGAAAAGGTTTCCACAAAGAAAACTGCAAGACATAGGATTAAAATCTTTCCACTTCACGGAAGTAATCCACTTCTTTAGCGGCTCTGGGTGCTTCAGAGGAAACCTGTTCAAAAACATCGAATTAGCAAACGCACTAAGTCTGTATTGTTATCGTATTGTATCGGTAGTCCTATTACCTGTGAAATGGTAAGTCACTTCCTTACTCCATAGCTTCGTACAATTGAAAGCGGAACAAGATATCGCCATTTCGATAATCCTTAATTCCTTATACACCGTACAGACCGAGAGAAACTTCTTGGCAAATTCGAATATGGCGGGCAATACAGACGACAGTAATCAGCTGGTAGAGCCATCTATCGGTAGGCCCGGTAGTTGAGCATCCCTCATTTCGCTAGTTTTAGACGCCTGTAGCTTTAGACGCCTGTGGGGATACAACCCGTCGGCTTTGAACAATGACGTCATTCCTTAGTCATAGATAGTAATGTCTTCACTTCGAGGCATAGATAATAAAGCAGTTCTGTGTTCTAATAAGCACTATCATTAAAATAATTGAATGTGAATCTAAAAGCGATCGCTCGATATTAGATACAGATGCTTCAGTAGCTGATAAATGTTTTTTGGCTTTTTAAAAAAAAATCTCATGAGATAGAATAAACTGATCCTAAGATACAGATGCTTCAGTAGCTGATAAGTGTTTTTTGGCTTTTTAAAAAAAAATCTCACGAGATAGAATAAACTGATCCTACTTTATTAAGCAATCAATAAAAAAACTAAACTAAAACATAACAGCAAAAGACAAGTGAAAGACAAAGGTTAAATAAACAATCAAAACATATAAAATGAAACAGGTTACAAATGTAACGTACGTGTATTTCCACCTATTCGTAAGTAGGATCAGTTTATTCTATCTCGTGAGTTTTTTTTTAAAGCCAAAAAACACTTATCAGCTACTGAAGCATCTGTATCTTCTGATGGGTGCGGGAGTTCCGACTCCTGGGGAGGTGGGTGGGAGCTGGCGATCTTTTTTCGTTTTCCAGCTCTAGTATCAGCATGACATTTTCGAATGTGTACTTCCGAAACCCCCATCACAACAACATCCTTCACTTCGCCTTTACACTGACGACACAACTATAATTTGTATCCGTACTTCACTTCGCCTTCACACTGACACTATATATGTCAATTCGCGAGCAAGATAAAAATGTTGCGTATAGCTATACAGCTCAAGTAACAAATAGGATACTATTAGTGTCCAAGGCAGAGTAGCTGATAAGTGTTTTTTGGCTTTTTTAAAAAAAATCTCACGAGATAGAATAAAGTGAGCCTACTTTATTAAGCAATCAATAAAAAAACAGCTTTTGCTGTTATGTTTCAGTTTCGTTTTTTTACTGATTGCTTAATAAAGTAGGATCACTTTATTCTATCTCGTGAGATTAAAAAAAAAAAAAAAGCCAAAAAACACTTATCAGCTACTGAAGGGAGCTACAACACTAAGAAGAATCGCTTCTCGGCTTTTGACAAGATATTGCTTAATAAAGTAGGATCAGTTTATTCTATCTCGTGAGATTTTTTTTTTTAAAAGCCAAAAAACACTATTACTTAATAAAGTAGGATCAGTTTATTCTATCTCGTGAGATTTTTTTTAAAAAGCCAAAAAACACTTATTAGCTACTGAAGGGAGGTACAACACTAAGAAGAATCGCTTCTCGGCTTTTGACAAGATCAATGTTTATCTCTCTCGCATTCCTTTGTTTCTCAACATTCTCCTCAGCTCTTTCATCTTTCTAATACATGGTCTCTGGCGACTTGTGACGTCATTGTTCAAAGCCGACGGGTTGTATCCCCTGCTGCACTAGACCCCAATTTTTGCACGTGGTCTCCTTCCAAAATAAAGAAAAGTTGAAACGATTTTAAAATTAGTTTTACACTGGGTTGAGGTCAAATGTTGCTAACTCGGAATGTAGCGTCTATAGAAAGATGCTGAGGTGAATGTTTTATGCGAAATTCGCACGAGTGCCACACAGCAATTCACATTTAGGTGAAACGCAATAGTGATGGTTATTGTGTTTATAGTTGACGTGTTCACATACAACTAGAAAAGTTGTGTTAATGAACTGTACATTGGTTAAAGTTTGCGAGGGTCTAGTGCAGCAGGGGATACAACCCGTCGGCTTTGAACAATGACGTCACAAGTCGCCAGAGACCATGTATTAGAAAGATGAAAGAGCTGAGGAGAATGTTGAGAAACAATCATTGTTCAAAGCCAACGGGTTACATCCCCTGCTGCACTAGACTCAAAAATTGAGTAACAACGAATCAATTAAAATTCGGGTAACTAAACAAAAGAAGATTTTACTTTATTGAACGCTAATCCTCTTATACCGGCTGTGTATGCTAATGGATCAAACAATAGTATTAAAGTCAAGAGCTCACGCAATCACCACTATTATTGATATTACTTAGACACATTACACAACACAAACAGTCAATATTTCAAATCGAAAGCGCCGCACCAAATTAAGCAAAGTTGTTATAACTATGTGATGACGAGGTGTCTACCAACATTACAGAAACGCGAAAATAACAGGACACAGGAAGAATACGCCCAAGCTGGGCAAGCAAAGACCCATAACGCAGTTAGGGTCTTATAACTAGAGCTAAAACCGGACAACTAAAAAATGTATTATTATTATTCACAAGACATACATTATAGCTGCTACAACAGGAAGCATGCATTTATTTAACACGATAATTTCTGTTAATGCTGTGAATCCAGCCATTTCTTTGCTGGTATATTTTGAAGTTAAACTTCTTCTCTGTCTTCACAACTTTAACAAGTTCTTTCCCACTGTCGTGTCTGACAAATTTAGGAAACACAGCACATTTCATACGGTAGTTAAAATTCAAAAATAGTTCAACTTTCGCCATTTTTACTTTCAATCTGTTTCTTCCATTACTCCAGATATTTAGCATCACACTGAAAATCCGCTCTACAAAGGCATTGGACGATGATACGACTAGCGCATGTTGAACAACTTTCAGCAAATTACGTGCTTCGCGTCTCTTAAAAAATGTTACCCATTTGATTGAAATGTCTATGAATGGCAAAACGTTGATCAGTGCGACTGTTTTAGAAAGCAGTTCGTCACCGTTTATATTTATGTTGAAATAACCTATGAGTTTCTTTATGTTCTTCATTTAAGGGGCTCTTCAAAATTTAACTGAGACCTAAGCTTGAAAACTGTATCTTCGCTGAAGTCAAGCCATTTTTCTAGATATTCTAGAATCCTAGTTTAGTCTTGCTGAGCTTCTCCGACAAATTTTGCTTGTTCACATTGCGTACATTTTTTTCAGCTCTTGTAATACCTTGAAACTGAATGAACTATTTGTCTATTAATAATTTCCGTACGCAACTTCAGGAATAAAGAATATATTTCAGTTATCAATATAAAATCACTTTCTACATGTTTTGATTGTATTAAATAAATGCATAACATTGTGGGCAAAATAAATTTTAATCTCTAGGATTGTTACTTCATCGTCCACTTCACTGTCGTTTTCATGGGCTACAAATGTCCAAATAAGTTTGGCAGTATTGTCTTCATCCTATCTTAGAAAATAGGAGTCCAACTGAAGCAGTCTATCTACAGCAGAAAAATAGAGTCAAAAATCGTGTAGGAACATGCCGGAATAGTGTGGAGTACTCTGACTGCAGGAACTCAACAAGTTCTTCAACTCACTCACCTCCTTCATACTTGAAGAAAACTCACTGCATACACTACCCAATAACGATTCAACATTGTATGACAGAAGTTTTAGTCCATGTTTCACAGTATTGTGAAGTACAGAGTAGACCTATGTGATACTGTCCTGGAATAAGATGTGATGCTTCCAACATTTTTTCCAAATCCACGAAATCAGATAGGTTTTTAAAATAATTGATGTAATAGTTGTCCGTATGAAAAGCAACCAGTTGCGACCCTGAAAGACCAGTATTAATGACACTGTCTTTCAGCTTCTTGGCTCTAGAAGCTGATGTTTCATCAGAGTCTGCATAAAGATCTATAACAGATGAAGTCGTCCCAATTTCTTAGTCAAAGTGCTGGATAGCAACTGGAAATAATTTCATATTTCCCTTATTTGAAGTATCACATGTAGTCGAGAATTGAGTTTAGTTCGTCTGAGTGAATTTTGGACGATATTTCGAATCTTGAAACAAAAAGTCAGATAGGGGAGCATTCCCACAGTCTTGTCAAAGGAAGCTGTGAAGTTGTTAATGTTAGTTCCATTGCTGACACTTCTTCTTCCTGACTAGTTCCCACTGGCACAAAATACCTTTGAACAGTGGAATATGTCCAGTACATAAGGTTCCCTTGTCAGATAAAAACTCATATTTAGGCTCAAAGGCGTAAAATCGATGCAACCTGCAGTCTGACCAGAGGGCAAACACATACACAGTGCATGACAAATCCGACAATAGATTTAATACATTGCTGTCATTTTCACAAGTCTTGAAAAGAACTGCCAGAGATTTAAAACTGAGTGTGGCAGCTTACACAAGTGCCAGGCAGCTGGTGGTCTGACATCGTGAGCCACTACCCCAGAAAGGTCAGGATTTACCACTGAGTGAATTTACTCGGACAGACCTTGGTGTTGTCGTCCAAGTTATGGGATTAGAACTGAATAAAATCAAGAGAAAGCATAAATGTTGGATTCGGAATTGGGTTTTGAGCAGAGATAACACAGGGTCCCCAGACACAATCATAAACACTGTACTTCTTGTAAATGAAAATCTGTTCGAGAACTACTTTTGAATAACAAAAGTAAATTTCTAATACTTGTTGAGCTGTATTTTGAGCTCTATTAACAAAGCCTCGTATTAACATGAGAGATGCAGCACTAGCTTCAGTGAAACGAAGTTTCAAACGTTGTTGTGTGATGTTTGAACTCTGAAGGCATGTTTGAATGCTTATATATTTACTCCTGCAGTATGACTGTACATGGGGGTATGCTATACATTTGCTACAGAGTTTTCAAGTATCAACCTTTTTAGGTTCTATACGCACCTGCAGATGCACCATTCTTATAAGATTTTAACACTTTGTCATTTTTGCAGGTGTAGGTATTGGAAATTCTTATATTAACGTTTGCAATAAATAAATCACAGCTGGTGACACACTTACACATAACATCCATAGTTTCAAGCAATGCTCAAACAACTGCATTTGCAGCTCTCGTTTTTGTGATTCGTAAACAATGTTGTTTCTCGTACAGTAGAATAAATGTACAATTGCTGCTAACAACTAAATTTTTAGATATTTTTAAATACTACGGAACACACAAAAGGCAAAATTGTTGACACGGAAACGAAAACACAGTAATGCCGCTTCGAAAATCAAGTATGAGATGGCAGTTGAAAGATATTAATCGACAGTGGGGGAAGGAAAGTGATGTCACAAAGTTAAAGCCAATTTAGTGTTTGTGGAATGTGTGGCGAAACAAGCCCTGTATCATTTGAAAAATACAGAGGCGAGCGAGTGTGCTGGGACTTACCCCAGTTTACTGTTACTAGCGCACATCATCGTAATGCACCTGTGCGTAACATACAAAGCACTGTGCCATGATCTAAGGAAGAAATTAAAAATTAAAGTTGGTTTTTCAAACTTTGTCAATATATGCTTCAGTGTATTAATGTTTAAATTGTCAAATCTTAGAGTGATCAGATGAATATGTGTTCCCACATATGCCATTTTAAATAAAAAACAAGTGGCGCTAAATAATAAATCTAGAACGCCAAAAATTGATCAGAATGTGCAAATGTATATCAAAATCAACTGTTACAAGCTACAACTTGATCACAATAATATTTTGGTCAGAATTCACGTTTTTGTGAAAAATTGAGGGCGCTAAATATTAGACTTAGAAAGATGAAAATTGGTGTGAAGTGTCAATTTGATATAAAAACATTAACTAAGTGACACCATTAACCCTTTCATCCCTGAATTAATATATGTGATTAAAAAAAAATTTGCTATTAAATATGTTACCTAGGATGTATTTGGAAATATAATTTGAAGTTCTCAAAAATTTTCAACAGCCAATTTTGAAAAAAAAATGTTGCCATATGGCAACATTAGTACTCAATGAAATGATTTTCAGGAATTTGATAAAATCATTTATTTTTAAGAATTGAATACAAATACAAGGTATGCTTGTGGTACAAGGAAGAATGTCATTGCTACAAGGAGAATGTACTTTTATATGGATGACATGACCATTTCGAAGTTTTCTTATACAACATAACATAAACATTCTGTCAAGGTAAGTTACAGAAAACTTCATTTATTACTTGGTGTGGAAAGACATAAAGTAATTTTTTTCACTTGTTAGACATTTAGGATAGGGAAAGTTAGTTTTGAGCGATATTTGGAGCACGAGTTACAGCCAGGTGTGGGCCGGATTGCAGTAAGTTATGCATACCAGCTGTTGCGAAGGTAAATAGAGGCCACAGGGGCGTAGAACTGCCAGAGAGGGGGCACACAGCTGTTTCCATAGCGCAAGTTACAGGCAGAAGAGGGCCACTGGCCAACATAAGTGTAATGCATATGTGATGCAAAGTGACGCGCTTGGCAAAACAGAGGTGCACATCTGACTATAATAGGTGCTGTTTTCTAACGAGATTCATTCAAGTGTGGCAGCTCTCCTGGACGGCGGGGCGTATCACACCACCGGCCTACATGCAGCAACAGATGGGGTGCCAGTGTCCCAGTCCACGCAGGGTCTACAGCCAGCAAGTGGCGGGCCACTCTTTGCCTCGCTGACACGGGCAGTCATCTCAGCCCCCGACACACACTGGAGACTTCAGAGCCGAGGGCCGCAGATTCGGACGCCAGATCGCGGGTGGTCGTTGCCACCGCATTCTCAGCTACCCCAGCGAGGAAGAAGCAGCAGTGGGGCCAGCCTACTGCTCCCAGAAGAGCAGCGCAGAGTCAATGGGGACAATGGCTGCTGAGTTGGCAGCTGGCACAGCCAACCTGACGTAATCGGAACTCTGCAGCTGTCATACAAGGCCGTCACGACACAGCATTGCTTTGCACACGCCACTGGGGTGCTTTCTCAGCACTGCGGGGCCCTGTGATGCAGACAGAGGTGAACGGAGCACTGTGGTGGAAGCAAATAAATCATTTGGAAAGTTCTCACCGAGTTTTAATATGGCAACTCCTACCCCACCCATTACATTTGGTGTCTTCCCGCTACATTTGGTCTTCCTGATACATTTGGTGGCAGAAATCGCCACAACAATAGGAACACCTTACATTTTATGCATGACACTCTGCTTGCAGCACCTTTCTGGTGGCTCTGTTGTGGCCAGTGACCAATTTCATGACATCTGCAATAGGCCTGGAGGCTCCCAACCTCTTCTTTGGAGCTTGTATATCTTCTGTAGATGGTCTTCCTCTTTCGCAATGAACAACATTTCCTGTCATAGTAATACCATAAGCAATATGAATGTGAAAATCCAGAAGAGAAAAATGAGATGATGTGCCTCACTGATTCAAGTGACATCTGTAAAACAACCACGAATTTACAGCTACAACATTGAAGCACCAATAAACTATTCACATATACCTTTTTTGGAAAGGATATTTATCCTATAAAGTTCTACGAGCATGTCTGCTAAATCCACTCCTCCCATGTGTTCATTATATTTCTTCACAATCAGTGGTCGATTTACCTGGGTTGAATGATTATTCTTCTCCACTTCTTGCACTTATCCTGTGGATTTATACCTGCATATGTGGAAACCAGTTGCACAGCTTTATTGTCGTACTACCTTACTGCTATGATGTTGGATGATTCATCAATGCTATAATCTAGTGCCCCTCTTCCTTTCTTTTTCAGCTCCTTTTTTCTGCTATGGGGTTGAGTAACATTCTGTCTGAACGAACAGTTGCAACACATAAAATACCTTTCTGTTTGAGAATGTCTAAAAGTTATAAAGAGGTAAACGAATTATCAAAAAATATTTTCTAGTTCTTGCCCTCTGGTAAATCTTCACAAAGCGTCAGAACAATATCTCCTGAAACTCCCAAACTGTGCTCATCACCCACATAAATTGCAAAGTCATATTTTAGGCCTGATACTCCAGCTGGAGTAAACACTTGATATCCCCATTTATGAGGCTTGTTTTTGAGACACTGAACTAAAGAACTTCTTCCCTTGAAAGGGATCATCTATTCATCAATGCTCTGTTTCTCTTCTGGAGGTAGTTGCAACATATTGTTCCTTAAAGAATCTATCAGGGGCCTCATTTCGAATAACTGGCCATGCTTGGGATCACCTTTTGGTTTCTGGTTGTTGTTATTATTTAGAAGGAAATACGACCATAGAGTTTCAAATCTATTCCTACCCATAACATCTGCAATTGGAGGAAAGTGACACTATTGGGATAAGTACATTTTATATTGTGGCATTGGAACTGCGCCCATAAATAGTAAAATACCAATACATTGTTTTATTTCATTGCAAGAAACATCAATGACAACCCCATTTTGTTGTGTGTGTAATGATTTGTTTCAATGGCAATGGATTCGCATATTTAATCAGCAATGAACATCTGAAAATAATTTATCGGAGTCAGGGCCTTCATCAGATGGTGGTGAAGGTATTTTGTCTTTCTGTGTGACATCTGTCAGAACGAAATCACCTTTCTTCCATGAAAAGTGTTTCTTCTTCGTATTTCAAATACGACAGTATGCCATCTTTGGCACTGTATAACACTTAAAACACCTGATAATGGCACTTCAAAGCCAAAATCATGATCATGTAAATGTAGCACTGCAAATAAAAAAGTCTAATGGCGGTACTGACTTTAACGAAATTACTTTCTGTGTTTGTTGCTTGTGGATTACAGATGTCCTCACGTTCAATACTATAATCGTTCCCTTGCATGTGTATTTCAGTATGATTACTTTGTGGATATTCTAGAACACTGTCAGAGTCTTGTTGGATGAAGTGAGACTATTTTCTTCATCTGACGAAAAGCTAGACTCTGAATTATCGCTATCTGGAATCTGCAGCAGCTCATTTCATTATCAGTTAGACTTTTCCGGGTGAACGCCATTCTCAGATAACTGTGAAAAAGGAAGCAGTTTCTGAGGTTATGTAAATCCAAGACATGAATTCCCATAGTTGCCAAATGGCAACAGTCACATTTCAGTAAGTGTTCTGAGTATAAATCGTTACAAATGTATTATTATTTTACAGTTAGTGATACATTGCAGTTTTAACAATATTATGCAAAACTTACCTTATAAATATTCGTGGAGAAAGGAGTACAAAAGCGCAACAACTAATAGCACACAACAGTTGATCGAAACATTAGAACGGCACCTCATAACAAAGATTACTTTTAAGACCCATAGGTGGGCATTCTGCTGCCATGTGTTTCTGATTCATCAAAACACATATGTGAGGCCATATGGCAACTACAGGATAAAGATTTGATGCGGAAACATCCAAGAATGGCCCATAAGAAAGTAGTGTTACCACATGACTACACTGGGGATGAAAGGAAAAGCTGTAAATAAATAGTTGCCACTATTAAAGTTCCAACCATCGTATAAATACGGCCTGAGAGGCAGTGACTACTTCATTTCGCACCCAGCTCTACCTCTAATAGTTTTCGAGTAATTTACTGAAAACTAAGTTTGTAAAAAAAATGTCCCTATTTGTAGTAGATTAATTATCAGTTATGTTAATGCTAGAAAGTTCTCATTACTGCACGTGATTAAACCCATTAAATAATGTAGCTATAACAAGTTTCAAGACTTCGATGCAAGTACCAATGAATACAAGGTCTCTTAAAGACGTAGTTCAGAGGTGATGTTCTACTGTCAGTTCCATTCTAAAAATTCTAGACGGCAAAGTTTAAATGCAGGTGAGCTGAAACTTTTTCTGAGGTTAACTCTATTCATACAAAAATTACGAAGATTATAAATTTATTCATGACAGTGTTATAAAATGTCTCCGAGAAAGAAGCAATTTAGATGCTGCTACTTGGGGATAGAGCGGATGACTGCAGGTGTTCCCTTCGGCCGTCCGCTGCGCCCATAGATGGGGGTTGGAACTTTAACAGTGGCAACTATTTATTTACAGCTCGTACAAAATAGATACGTGTTTCAAAGTTTTACTGACGTTCAAAGTAGTCACCAGCATTGTGCATAACCCTTTGCCAGTGATGTGGAAGTCGTAGGATACTCTTAGCAGTGGCAGTAGTGTTGACAATTCGAGTGGTGCGGTTCTATTCCCGACGAATTTGTAGCAGTTCTGAAGCGAATGCTTCAGTTTAGAAATCGAGTTGACCTTACGAGGGCTAAGTCAAGGGAGTGCAGCAGGTGGTATAGCACTTAGCAGCCCCATCAGTCAAACAAATCAGTGACAGCTTGCATTGTACATGCTTGAGCATTGCCCTACAAAATGATGGTCAGGTCCTGCTGAAAGTGTCATGACTTCTGTCTCTAAGCTGGTCGTAGGTTGTGTTCCAAAAATGAACAGCATACAGCTACAGATTGCTAAGAGTATCCTACGACTTCCACATTGCTGGCAACGGGTTTTGCACAATGCTGGTGACTGCTTTGAAGGTCAGTAACTTTGAAACACGTTTCTACTTTGTACAAGCTGTAAATAAATAGTTGCCACTATTAAAGTTCCAACCATCGTATAAATACGGCCTGAGAGGCAGTGACTACTTCGTTTCGCAACCAGCTACATATGGTCTGCGTCAGTCAAACGTCGGCTCCGGCTTACACGCTGCCTCAGGTGACGTCGCAGCCCGCTGCAACTCAACACGTTTTCGGTACAAATAGGAAGTGAACTCGGGAGCACTGTACACCGTCCTGGATCGCTTAGATTTCACGCAAGTAACTGTTTGTGTGCCGCCTGTAATGTTAATAAATCCGCGTATCAAGTGCTGAGATTATTTTCCATTTTTGTGGGGAGCAAATAACTTTGATTAGTCAGGGCGAAAGACCATTTAATGGGAACGTACCGTAGAGGTCACCTGTGAACTGCTCATAGTGTTGTTCACGAGAGAGACATTATTGTTATTATTGTTATTATTATTATTATTATCATCAGGCATATTACCACGTTGTACGTGTGAAATTTTCTTAAATACAATTGAATCAGTTAGAACTCAACACTTATATTTATATATCCTGATCCCACTGAGTAAACAGAGTGGAAACATTTCATTCAGTGAACAAAAGAAGAATGTTGACTTGCAGCCTGGAAACTATGGTTAGTATGTTCTCCATCGCTTTCTGGCTGATCATAAAAAGACAGCGCCGCCGCCCCGCAAATGGCTAAAAGTGGCGTTAAGCTCCACAGAAATTTTGGTGTTTCCACAAATAGCTTCGGTGACTCCTCTGGAGTGTCGGCCAAGTGGCATCACTTTCGTTGCAAGTGGATACCAGCTTTAAGTCTGGTTCACGCACGCAACTAATGAGCCGCCAACAACTTGTCTCTTTCGGTAGTGGCATGATGAGCTACCATTCACACTGGGCGCCACAAATTCTATGGTTTAATACGGCATCAGCTGAAGTCTTATGGGCAGATATGAATGTCACAGCGTAGGTTACAGCATTAGAGTTGTGACAAGAGCTGAGTACAAGCAAGACGAAATCAAAATGCTGGATGCGAAAACAGATTTCATACAGCAATAAATCAGTAACCAGAAGAACATTTATAAAAGAAATAACACTTGAAGCTGAAACTTCTATCTGCACAGGCAAACTAACCAACAGCTGGCGTGTTAATATCATCTGCAGACACACTACTCTTCCAGGATTTTAGAATCATATTGTATTCGTGTTAAATGATGATGGTGTCCTCTTGTGTAAAATATTCCTGAGGTAAAATAGTCTCCCATTCGGATCTCCAGGCGGGCACTACTCAAGAGGACGTCGTTATCAGGAGAAAGAAAACTGGCGTTCTACGGATCGGAGCGTGGAATGTCAGATCCCTTAATCGGGCAGGTAGATTAGAAAAATTAAAAAGGGAAATGGATAGGTTAAAGTTAGATATAGTGAGAAGTAGTGAAGTTCGGTGGCAGGAGGAACAAGACTTTTGGTCAGGTCAATACAGGGTTATAAATACAAAATCAAATAGGGGTACTGCAGGAGTAGCTTTACTAAGTGCGGGTAAGCTACTGCAAACAGCATAGTGAACACATTATTGTAGCCAAGATAGACACGAAGCCCACGCCTACTACAGTAGTACAAGTTTATATGCCAACTAGCTCTGCAGATGATGAAGAAATTGATGAAATGTATGATGAGATAAAAGAAATTATTCAGGTAGTGAAGGGAGACGAAAATTTAATAGTCATGGGTGACTGGAATTCGACAACATGGAAGAACCCTGGAGATAGATTATACAATGGTAAGACAGAGATTTAGGAACCAGGTTTTAAGTTATAAGACATTTCCAGGGGCAAATAAGGACTCTGACCACAATCTATTGGTTATGAACTGTAGATTAAAACTGAAGAAACTTCAAAAAGTGGGAATTTAAGGAGATGGGACCTGGATAAACTGAAAGAACCAGAGGTTGTACAGAGTTTCAAGGAGAGCATAAGGGAACAATTAACAGCCATTGGGGAAAGAAATATAGTAAAAGAAGACTGGGTAGCTTTGAGAGATGAAATAGTGAAGGCAGCAGAGGATCAAGTAGGTAAAAAGACGAGGGCTAGTAGAAATCCTTGGGTAACAGAAGAGATACTGAATTTAATTGATGAAAGGAGAAAATACAAAAATGCAGTAAATGAAGCAGGCAAAAAGGAATACAAACGTCTCAAAAATGAGATCGACAGGAAGTGCAAAAGGCTAAGCACGGATGGATAGAGGACAAATGTAAGGATGTAGAGGCTTGTCTCACGAGGGGTACGATACATACTGCCTACAGGAAAATTAAAGAGATCTTTGGAAAAAAGAGAACCACTTGCATGAATATCAAGAGCTCAGATGGAAACGCAGTTCTAAGCAAAGAAGGGAAAGCAGAAATGTGGAAGGAGTATATAGAGAGTCTATACAGGGTTCGATGTTCTTGAGGACAATATTATGGATATGGAAGAGGATGTAGATGAAGATGAAATGGGAGATACGATACTGCTTGAAGAGTTTGACAGAGCACTGATAGACCTAAGTCGAAACAAGGCCCCGGGAGTAGACAACATTCCATTAGAACTACTGACAGCCTTGGGAGAGCCAGTCGTGACAAAACTCTACCATCTGGTGAGCAAGATGTATGAGACAGGCGAAATTCCCTCAAACTTCAAGAAGAATATAATAATTCCAATCACAAAGAAAGCAGGCATTGACAGATGTGAAAATTACCGAACTATCAGTTTAATAAGTCACAGCTGCAAAATACTAACGCGAATTCTCTAGAGACGAATGGAAAAACTGGTAGAAGCCAACCTCGGGGAAGATCAGTTTGGATTCCGTAGAAATGTTGGAACACGTGAGGCAATACTAACCCTATGACTTATCTTAGAAGAAAGATTAAGGAAAGGCAAACCTACGTTTCTAGCATTTGTAGACTTAGAGAAAGCTTTTGACAATGTTGACTGGAATACTCTCTTTCAAATTCTGAAGGTGGCAGGGGTAAAATACAGGGAGCGAAAGGCTATTTACAATTTGTACAGAAACCAGGTGACAGAGTCGAGGGACATGAAAGGGAAGCAGTGGTTGGGAAGGGAATAAGACAGGGTTGTTGCCTCTCCCGATGCTATTCAATCTGTATATGGAGCAAGCAGTGAAGGAAAGAAAAGAAAAGTTCGGAATAGGTATTAAAATCCATGGAGAAGAAATAAAAACTTTGAGGTTCGCCGATGACATTGTAATTTTGTCAGAGACAGCAAGGGACTTGGAAGAGCAGTTGAATGGAATGGACAGTGTCTTGAAAGGAGGGTATAAGATGAACATCAACAAAAGCAAAACGAGGATAATGGAATGTAGTCGAATTAAGTCGTGTGATGTTGAGGGAATTAGATTAGGAAATGAGACACTTAAAGTAGTAAAGGAGTTTTGCTATTTGGGGAGCAAAATAACTGATGATGGTCGAAGTAGAGAGGATATAAAATGTAGACTGGCAATGGCAAGGAAAGCGTTTCTGAAGAAGAGAAATTTGTTAACATCGAGTATTGATTTAAGTGTCAGGAAGTCGTTTCTGAAAGTATTTGTATGGAGTGTAGCCATGTATGGAAGTAAATCATGGACGATAAATAGTTTAGACAAGAAGAGAATAGAAGCTTTCGAAATGTGGTGCTACAGAAGAATGCTGAAGATTAGATGGGTAGATCACATAACTAATGAGGAGGTATTGAATAGAATTGGGGAGAAGAGGAGTTTGTGGCACAACTTGACTAGAAGAAGGGATCGGTTGATAGGACATTTTATGAGGCATCAAGGGATCACAAATTTAGTACTGGAGGGCAGTGTGGAGCGTAAAAATCGTAGAGGGAGTCCAAGAGATGAATATAGTAAGCAGATTCAGAAGGATGTATGCTGCAAGAGGTACTGGGAGATGAAGAAGCTTGCACAGGATAGAGTAGCATGGAGAGCTGCATCAAACCAGTCTCAGAACTGAAGACCACAACAACAACAACAACAATTGTATTCGTTGATATAGGTAATTTGAATAACTAATTTTTAGTTCAACAGCTGCCACGATACACTCGGGAGCAATTTCCTGCATATAATACACAGTTCATACAATGCTTGGTCTCACAAATCAAGAAGTTTATATGAATCGGTTTTTTGCTTACATATATTAAGTTTACTTGAGTGTCTTGAGTATTCGAAGGCGGGCGCCCATCCTCTTTTTAACATGCCGTATACATTCTAATTTTATTACTGGAACATCATAAGGTTTACTCTGGCAGTGAGCATTGAGTGCTTTGCGATCTCTATCGCCTAGGTATTCTGTATACCATACACGTCTCTTAAACTCAAATCTACTGAAGACAGCTACAGCAGCAGAAACTTCTAGCCCTCCACCTGAGCCTTTATAGATTTTCACACAGCTAGATTTGTGAAGAACCATTCTGTTTTTGCCTGTGCCTATTGGTGATCATCCATAGCTATATTTAGCTTGTATCTGAATGTCGACAACTTAGCCTGTGTCAACACTTGTTGCTGTAGAATAACCGTTCTTTGAAGTGTGCCATCTCTCCTGCCAGCTTCCATCACAGGCAACAGAAATGTCATTTCCATTGTCATTAATTTCTGGTGATAAGAATAATAATAATAATGGCGTGTGACGAGGGCCTCCCGTCGGGTAGACTGTTCGCCAGGTGCAAGTCTTTCGATTTGACGCCACTTCGGCGACTTGCGCGTCTATGGGGATGAAATGACAATGATTAGGACAACACAACACTCAGTCCCTGAGCAGAGAAAATCTCCGACCCAGCCGGGAATCGAACCCGTGCCCTTAAGACTGACAGTCCTTCGCCTTGACCACTTTGTGTTTTTTTTTGTTTTGTTTTTTTTTGTTATTGATCGTTGTGTTTGGTCGTTGCGGACGTCGCAAGACATCTTGTTCAAGTTCGGTGGTTGATCCTTCCACTCAGTTTTTTATTACAGAGGCCAACCGGCTATCTGACCGAACACGCTGAGCTACCGTGCCGGCTTTTTTTGTTGGTTGTTGATCGTTGTCTTTGGTCGTTGCGAACCTCACATGACATCCGTTAAAGTTCGTTTGTTGATCCTTCTACTCAGATTTTTTATTAGAGAGGCCAACCAGCTCTTTGACCGAACACGCTGAGGTACCGTGCCGGCTACCACTCAGCTACCGGGGGCGGACCATTTCTGGTGATTAGTCATATAAGTCATTGTTAGAACACTGTTGCGATGTGTAAAATAATTCTTCACTGCTGCAGAAACTGTACACTGTGACGGTACTGGGCACTACTTACTGTAGTTGAATAGTTTGGCTCGAGCCCCCACGTGATATGCCATGAAAATAAATATATTTGTTACAGTCAGCTTAACTGAGCGACCCAGAGATGTGGCTGGTCTCAATATTTGGCTACATTTTCCGTCATAGGGTACCAGCTCGCACGTGTTGTAACTCAATTTTTAAGCTGAAATAAAATATAAAAAAACGATGCAGGCAGGTATTACGGTGAAATTTAAAATACTGAGTCACGTTGATTTATAATTTGAACAAGCAGTTTATTTTTCTTCAATATATTCACTAAAAAAATGCAGTCTGAGGGGCTCTTACGTACGGCCGGCTGTTAATAACTGATGCTTCAACACTTCACTATAAAATTCACATGTCGCGATCATGGCACTTGACAGTCTGTTCACAGTTCATAAAATGCACTCTTGTCTGCTGTCCTAAACCACTATATTGCGCTCCACTTGATCGCTTTCGGACGTCGCTACATACACTCATGGAAATTGAAATAAGAACACCGTGACTTCATTGTCCCAGGAAGGGGAAACTTTATTGACACATTCCTGGGGTCAGATACATCACATGATCACACTGACAGAACCACAGGCACATAGACACAGGCAACAGAGCATGCACAGTGTCGGCACTAGTACAGTGTATATCCACCTTTCGCAGCAATGCAGGCTGCTATACTCCCATGGAGACGATCGTAGAGATGCTGGATGTAGTCCTGTGGAACGGCTTGCCATGCCATTTCCACCTGGCGCCTCAGTTGGACCAGCGTTCGTGCTGGACGTGCAGGCCGCGTGAGACGACGCTTCATCCAGTCCCAAACATGCTCAATGGGGGACAGATCCGGAGATCTTGCTGGCCAGGGTAGTTGACTTACACATTCTAGAGCACGTTGGGTGGCACGGGATACATGCGGACGTGCATAGTCCTGTTGGAACAGCAAGTTCCCTTGCCGGTCTAGGAATGGTAGAACGATGGGTTCGATGACGGTTTGGATGTACCGTGCACTATTGAGTGTCCCCTCGACGATCACCAGTGGTGTACGGCCAGTGTAGGAGATCGCTCCCCACACCATGATGCCGGGTGTTGGCCCTGTGTGCCTCGGTCGTATGCAGTCCTGATTGTGGCGCTCACCTGCACGGCGCCAAACGCGCATACGAACATCATTGGCACCAAGGCAGAAGCGACTCTCATCGCTGAAGACGACACGTCTCCATTCGTCCCTCCATTCACGCCTGTCGCGAAACCACTGGAGGCGGGCTGCACGATGTTGGGGCGTGAGCGGAAGACGGCCTAACGGTGTGCGGGACCGAAGCCCAGCTTCATGGAGACGGTTGCGAATGGTCCTCGCCGATACCCCAGGAGCAACAGTGTCCCTAATTTTCTGGGAAGTGGCGGTGCGGTCCCCTACGGCACTGCGTAGGATCCTACGGTCTTGGCGTGCATCCGTGCGTCGCTGCGGTCCGGTCCCAGGTCGACGGGCAGGTGCACCTTCCGCCGACCACTGGCGACAACATCGATGTACTGTGGAGACCTCACGCCCCACGTGTTGAGCAATTCGGCGGTACGTCCACCCGGCCTTCCGCATGCCCACTATACGCCCTCGCTCAAAGTCCGTCAACTGCACATACGGTTCACGTCCACGCTGTCGCGGCATGCTCCAAGTGTTAAAGACTGCGATGGAGCTCCGTATGCCACGGCAAACTGGCTGACACTGACGGCGGCGGTGCACAAATGCTGCGCAGCTAGCGCCATTCGACGGCCAACACCGCGGTTCCTGGTGTGTCCGCTGTGCCGTGCGTGTGATCATTGCTTGTACAGCCCTCTCGCAGTGTCCGGCGCAAGTATGGTGGGTCTGACACACCGGTGTCAATGTGTTCTTTTTTCCATTTCCAGAAGTGTACTTACTTGTCCCCGAACATGGCTGCCAACCCACTGCTGACCCCAGATGCGCGGCAAGTCCGGCTCTTAGCGTCGCTTGAAACTAACTGTCCTTCGTCAAAGATGGCCGTCCTATGCACCTTCTAAACGACTGCCTAACTTAAAACAATGTTTGACAAAAAGAATTACGAATATTCTAAAACTAAACACAAAAACACGTATGATACATTGAAAAATAATGAAAATTTCCGGACAATAACAATTTAAGGTCCAGTTTTCTGTATCTTCCACAGTTTTTTTTTTTTTTTACAAACAATGTTCTTTTGGTGTGATATTGCTTTTCCCGGATTTTTGATACTAAACATAAAAATACACACTTAATTACTGATCTACCTCTTTAAACTTTAGAATGCTGCCGCTAGTTTCGTCTCTTTAAATTTATTTATTACCAAAAACACAGTTTCCCTCAGTTGGATCTCATATTCCGACCTCTCATTCAAAAATGGTACACACTATGCTAAATCGGCTGTGGCAGCTCGATGCAGCTCTGCTAGCCGCATCTGTAAACACTTTGTTCATATAAATCGGACAAAGCATTCCCGAGATATTAGTTTTTGAACTTTCATAACTTTACAAATTTTAAGACGACAGTAATTTTTAAACGATTACATAATTTTGTGACTCGTCTATATACGAGCATAATTTAGTTCTACATATTTTTCTGTCCATGAGCGCCAACTCGCACCTCCATGTCACTCTTAGTTCGGTTTTTATCAATTTTTCTCTGGCATATAAATTTCTCCAAGCGCACACAAGGCCATATGAGCCCCTGCCGACGGTCCGCTCCGGTTTCTCCAAGGCCACGTAAACGCTAGCCACTCGCCACGGCCCCATAGCAACCGCCAGACACGTGCTCTGCGGCGGGAAACTGCCGCTCTGAACTCCCGCCACAGCTTGTTCACTCACAATTACCCTCACTTGCTACTCCATAACCGCAGTACATGATGTCACAAGTAGCGCCAAACCCAATATGCTTCCTCAGAAACGAAATAATACACAAAAATAAACTTTATAGATGTTAGCAGAAAAATCGAAAGGAAGAAGTCCCCTTATTATCTTATGCGGCAGCATTTCCTACCCTAATTTAACTAAACTAACGCTAAATACACTTATTCATCAGCATTTCCGTGATGCTGATATGACTGGCCAAAGGCTGTAAGTAACAAAACATAAATGAATCGAAGGTGGACCAGCAATTTTTCTTAAAGTCCTCTAAAAATTGTCCTTTTTTAAAGTCTTTTTACTTCGTTGCACTGTATTTCTTAGTAGAAATTACGCAGCACATACAATAAGCATTACACCTTTTGTTGTCTTTTGTGGTGTGCCTCTGACCTGCATCAGTGTTGCAGCCCCAACCTCAGGCGCCATTTGTCTCCAGCCAGTCAGCTAACCCAATTCTACGAGGAACGAACAAAATTCACCCGATCAATTTCCTATCAGCAAAGGTGTCTGAGTACCAAAAACCGGTCGGATGTAAACCCACCCTCTCTGCTATCCAAACTTGACACAGTTAAAGCCAAATGTCAGGGCAAACCCTGGCGCTAACATTCAGATGGTAGTGTTAACCAAGAAATACACTCCTGGAAATTGAAATAAGAACACCGTGAATTCATTGGCCCAGGAAGGGGGAACTTTATTGACACATTCCTGGGGTCAGATACATCACATGATCACACTGACAGAACCACAGGCACATAGACACAGGCAACAGAGCATGCACAATGTCAGCACTAGTACAGTGTATATCCACCTTTCGCAGCAATGCAGGCTGCTATTCTCCCATGGAGACGATCGTAGAGATGCTGGATGTAGTCCTGTGGAACGGCTTGCCATGCCATTTCCACCTGGCGCCTCAGTTGGACCAGCGTTCGTGCTGGACGTGCAGACCGCGTGAGACGACGCTTCATCCAGTCCCAAACATGCTCAATGGGGGACAGATCCGGAGATCTTGCTGGCCAGGGTAGTTGACTTACACCTTCTAGAGCACGTTGGGTGGCACGGGATACATGCGGACGAGCATTGTCCTGTTGGAACAGCAAGTTCCCTTGCCGGTCTAGGAATGGTAGAACGATGGGTTCGATGTCGGTTTGGATGTACCGTGCACTATTGAGTGTCCCCTCGACGATCACCAGTGGTGTACGGCCAGTGTAGGAGATCGCTCCCCACACCATGATGCCGGGTGTTGGCCCTGTGTGCCTCGGTCGTATGCAGTCCTGATTGTGGCGCTCACCTGCACGGCGCCAAACACGCATACGACCATCATTGGCACCAAGGCAGAAGCGACTCTCATCGCTGAAGACGACACGTCTCCATTCGTCCCTCCATTCACGCCTGTCGCGACACCACTGGAGGCGGGCTGCACGATGTTGGGGCGTGAGCGGAAGACGGCGTAACGGTGTGCGGGACCGTAGCCCAGCTTCATGGAGACGGTTGCGAATGGTCCTCGCCGATACCCCAGGAGCAACAGTGTCCCTAATTTTCTGGGAAGTGGCGGTGCGGTCCCCTACGGCACTGCGTAGGATCCTACGGTCTTGGCGTGCATCCGTGCGTCGCTGCGGTCCGGTCCCAGGTCGACGGGCAGGTGCACCTTCCGCCGACCACTGGCGACAACATCGATGTACTGTGGAGACCTCACGCCCCACGTGTTGAGCAATTCGGCGGTACGTCCACCCGGCCTCCCGCATGCCCACTATACGCCCTCGCTCAAAGTCCGTCAACTGCACATACGGTTCACGTCCACGCTGTCGCGGCATGCTACCAGTGTTAAAGACTGCGATGGAGCTCCGTATGCCACGGCAAACTGGCTGACACTGACGGCGGCGGTGCACAAATGCTGCGCAGCTAGCGCCATTCGACGGCCAACACCGCGGTTCCTGGTGTGTCCGCTGTGCCGTGCGTGTGATCATTGCTTGTACAGCCCTCTCGCAGTGTCCGGAGCAAGTATGGTGGGTCTGCACACCGGTGTCAATGTGTTCTTTTTTCCATTTCCAGGAGTGTATATGCTGGCTACAGACTTTTCTTTGATCGGAACAATTTGTTCCATTCAAGAACGGAAACGGCCCAGATCGTTGCGACTGTACAACGTTGAGACAAGGTTTCTCTAACCAAAGTGGAACTAAGAAAATATGTGATCAGAATAGTACTCAAAAATATATTATATGATGGGTTCCATGGTAGGTTCCAGCAATAACCCTGTTTCTAGTTTTAACCCAAACAATAATCTAACTGCTGCTCAATGACCAACGAAAATTACAGCACTGCAAACTGAATAAAATCAAATACATAAAATACCCCATGGCACAACATAACCCACGAATCAGCCTATATTCCCCTGAATCTAAGTAATCCTAAACATATAAAAAAATTTAAAAAAATTATATATCCCCCAAATCTAAACATTTCTTCAATGAATATGAGTACATATTATATGTATACCATTCAATTCCATATTCTCATCAGTCTCTACCCCCACACACCAAAACAAACTGGCGTGTGACAAATCACAATCACCACTAATGAAAAATTGAATCAATATTCATATTATTATAAACAATAACAATAATGCCACTAAATGTCCCTCTCTCACATTTACATCCTATTATGTACATATAAGTGATGTACAGTGACTACTACTGTTGTAGCCTGTATCACTAGTCATTATGAGAGAATTAGCTGTGTCAACCAGCTGTTCCACAACTTCAAGTATCACTATACTTTCATATATACTTTATCTAACATACACATAATAAATTATCCTCTAACTGTCTCCCTCTTTGCTGAAGACTAGTCAAAAGACGCCCGAGACAGTGGTGGGATACCAACCTGACTGTTGGCCCAGCAACCTGTAGTGATAGTCTGGAGTGCCGTTTGGTTGTCATCCGCGGAACGTCAACGATATTCTTCTCCCCATTGTGTTGGCATTCACTCCAAGCCATCCTGGGGTTACATTTCAGCAAGATAATGCCCACTCACACACAGCGAGAGTTTATATTGCTTGTCTTCACTCTAGAGAAACCCTACCTATGCCAGTACGACCGCCGGATCTCTCCTCGCCTGAGAACGTTTGGAGCTTTGGCGGCAGGCCCTCCAACCATGCTCGGGATTTTGACGGTCACATTTTCCATTGGCCAAAATCTGGCACGATATCTCTCAGGAGGATATCCAACAACTCTGTTAATCAATACCAAGCTGAATGGCGGCTTACAGAAGGGCAAAAGGACCAATGCGTTACTGACTTGCTCAATTTGTAAAGTTGTTTCTGTTGAAAAAACCAACCAACTTTTCTGAAATTGTAATCATTTCTCTGCCTGTGCATATAAATCACATCTACCGATTTCCATCCCATTCAGATAATTTCTTCAGGGTGCGTCTTTTTTTGTGATAGAGTGTATATCTTATGCATGGCAGGGCTCCATTTTCTAAGCCTCGTACAACAGCTAACGTAAACATTTCATGAGGCATGGATTGGTCAAGGAGGTTCAGTAAAATGGCCTTCCCGTCCACCTGCTTTTATTCCTTAGATTCCTAGCTTTGGGGACTGATAAAGACAATGTTCTATTTCGCACCCATCGACTACGTGCATACGGTGCAGGAGCGGGTGCGTTTGACCAAATCCGAAGGCAACCAGATGTGTTCGCACGAGTTCATGATTCTTTGGGAACGAGGTCTTAAGGCTGTATGTGAGTGACTGGTAATCTCATTTACCACCTCCTGTTCAACTCCTGTAGCGTCAACAGACAGATGGCCACCACAGGATAGAATGGCACAAATTTCAACCAGTATTATTTTCCAGACATAAGGTTACAGAATTTTGTCTAGTTTTGACTTGTACTAAGTCCTGTAAATATGCAGACCACTTTTTTAAAACAAAAACCCCTTTTTATCTGCAGTGTTATGGGTGTTCAGGTTTGTTGCATACTTTTTTCTCTAATTATCGAAGTTCTATTGCAGTATGGTTACAGCCAAATAACTTGTCATCTGATACGACCTCATTGTTTGCTGACGAACTGAAGTAATATAAAGTTATCTGGTCTTCAGCGAAATGAGCTCGTCGAAATAGTGCGACGTGTCTTCCTGGCAAGATGATGGCAGTGACCCTTATCGAAGCTGCACGCCATTTCGACCAACTCTTCAAGCTGGACGCCTAAGAACTTTCAGTTGGTGAGCTTGGTACCTACTGAAACAAAAGTATATCGATCCTACATCGAACGCCACGAACTGGTGACTGTTAACAGGGCCGCAGGCTGGCTGTCCTGATCCTACCGCCCACCTCTTCTTTCGTCTCTCATCAGTAACAGCTATTGCCTAATAGTTGCGTATGATTAAGACGTACACTCAGATCTTAGCTAGGGAATTCTTTTCTGGGGAACAAATTATCAAAACACGATCAAGTAGTGAAACTACAGAGAAGAGCTGTAAGAATAATAACCAAAAACGCGCTGCCTGACCAAAAAGTGAAGCACCCATTAAGGGAGGAGGGAATGAAATGAACATCACGGGTTGACAGGGTATGTGACGTTATTTCAATAATTACAAAACCGAGTCGAGTTACAAAAAACTTAGGAGTATGTGGCCCCTTATCAGTATGACGTTGCATCCCTTCTGACCTCGATGGATGGCGTGACTCGGTTGATAAGTGTGTCATAAAGTCGTAGTAGAATATCAGTTTATGACGACACGGACGTAAGGACGACACAACAACCAGTCCCTGAGTGGAGAAAATCTCCGACTGGGCCAAGAATCAAACCCGGGCCCCTTTCCTCGACAATCCGCCGCGCAGACCGCTCACCTACCGCGGAGGACCTAAAGTGTACCTTGATAACCAGGACACTGGATCTGACGTCGTCGCTTGTTCCATAGATATGTTATCGGGGACAAATCTGGGATTCTTGTTGGCCACGGGAATATCTTAACATTCCTCAGACAGGTCACAGAAATATGTCACGCTGAAAAATAGCAACGCGATATTTTCGCGTGGGAGGTAACACTTGAGAACGCGCGATGTCCTTGACGTACTGTTGTTGCGACAGATTCGATTTCAGACGTGGCGTGAAGTCATACCCGATGGCTCCCATACCAATACGCCAAAAATAACACTTGTGTGCCTTTCCATTGGAAGAGTTGGACCTCTCACCAGGTCGACGCTATACTTGCCGCCAATAGTCATCCGGGGCAGTGCAGAACTGCGATTCATCGCTGAACACATTGCGACCACAATCATCAGCAGATCATGCTTCGTGGTCACGGCGTCACTCTAGATCCAGCCGTTTGTGCCGTGGTGCTGCTGGCAGCCTACACAAGGAACGATAACTACCTTGTCCGCCTGCTGCTGGTCTCCGACCTACGGTGCGGGATGATGACACAAAATGTTGCAAACAGTCCATTACTTGTACTCGGGCGGAAGGCGCAGGTGTGAAGGAGTTGCGATATGCTTGGTGCTCAATACGGCGATCCTCCATTGCGCTGGTGGACGTGTGCGCCACGAACTTCGACGGTGAGTGTCGGTGTGCCTGCCATCATGTTCCCATGCACTCGAACTCCGGACCACTATCACATCCGAATGTCCCACAAATCTGGATGCTGCATGATCCTACCAGCCGAGTAGATCGATACCCAAAATGTGGTCTCTTTCAAATTCTGTCAGGTGCTGATAACGTTGTCTCAAACAAGTACGCGTTATATACGTGTCCTTCAGAGTGATCACTGAACGTCCGACGCTGTTACGCCCTTATATATCCTACCACGCCTGGCAACAACAATAAACACGTAAAACAGCAATATCCTCTGGTGGCCGTTCTACGTCTCACAGAGAATTGCAAGTCAAATCATTTACGTACCCTCCGTTGGTGTGTGTGTGTGTGTGTGTGTGTGTGTGTGTGTGTGTGTGTGTGCGAAGTTATATTAACATCCGACCATGTCTCCTGGATGCTTCATTTATCAATCAGTTGTACGTATCAAAAATAACGTTGATAATAACCGCACGAACAGCTCTGTCCGCCGTCATGAAGCAAGATACAGACTGAATTTACAATCAACAAGAAAGAATAAATATAGACATAAGCATTTTCTGTTAACGAATAAAGCTGACAAAAAACTGTTCAGTGCGATTAAAGAGGATACTGAAACGAATTTATTCAAAAAGCACCTGTTGAGCGATTATTTTACAGAGCCAAGGGTTTACTCAGAGAACTGAGAGTAGAGATTAGATCAAAATGTAATACAAATAAATAATAATAACGATAACAAAACATCTATCACAAAGCCATGCAATCGCAGATCGTATCCTCTTTCTGAGCTCAACATCTTACTGATTATGAAGAAAAACTGACTCAGATTTTCAGGCTAGCAAATGGGAAGTTGTGGTATACAAAATGAAAACCAAACATGGTCGCTATAGTCCTAACGACAGCTGATAGCGCGTGCAGTGTTGAATTACGAAGTTGTCGACGGGGAGTTAAACAATAATCTCCTCCTCCTTCTCTTGAATTGTGCAATAATACTCCTTTGTGTGCGTAGCGTGTGTCATGTCTGGGAGTGAGAAATGAGTAAGCAGTGTAGTAGTAGCATAATATTACATGCTGAAGTAACTTCTTTGCAAAACAGTGTTGAACACTTTGGGTAAACCAAATGAGGCAACACTGTTTTAAACAGACTGTCCTTATACTCAGGAGCGTGGAGGCTCCATCTTCATGCGTCCATCCCGCTTTAAGCTTTTCGTGGTTTCCCTAAACTGCTTGAGGTAAATGCAGGGATGATTCCTACTTAGAGGCCACAGTTGGGTACTTATCTCACAATTGCCAGTCTAGACGTTTATTTATGAATTGTGTTATTTTTCTAGTTCTTATATTTAATACCACAAAATGTCCAATATTCTTGCAAAAATGATGTACAGATGAATAAAACAACAACAACAACAACAACAATAGCAACAACAACTACTACTATCACAACCGCTTTCATAACACCCCTCCCCCACCCTGGTGTGCTTTCACCCATCGCCTAAGGGCTGCTGCCACAGAATGTAGTTGGTACCCCAGTCTCGTGCTGCGCATGCGTGTACGTGACATAGGTAATTACGGTTCTCATACGCCGCTGTGAGTCAAACATGAATCGTGCCCGGCATGCAGCTAACGTCAAATGGCACGCGCGCCTACCACCCCTTGATGTTGTTTTTATTATTCTGTTCTGTCCGTGAGGGCAGGGACAGGGGTGAAACACAACGGCGTAAACGCCGCAACACACGCCGGACCACAGCCGTCCCCGACTACAGAGAAATTTCTGCTCCATGTGTATTCGCACACTTCTACAGCATAGATGCGCTCCCAAAGAATCCTTACGCCTCTGGAAGGCTAGAGGACCTCTATTGCCCATCGACGGCAGGTGTGTCAATAGCGCTACCTGCATTCATATTCCTTGAACAATTCTTCCGTGAACGTTCGTTTGTTTAGTCAACAGGAAAAGCATTACGGCGCTATCAAGAAATTGTCAATTTGGAAGGAATGTGGTTCATACCGTTTAGCACGTAAAGGCAATCATAGTGCATCTGTTGGTAAAATAATAATGTCGCAGTTGTGTTATTGCATTCCTAATTTTGTGCCATTTTTAGCATTATTACGTACAAAACGAATAAACACGGCGAGGAAAACGATATTGAATTACTAGATGATAATAGCAGCGAGTCGATATGAAATTCAAAGTATTGGTTACCAAATTCAACTAATTCTTCCCAACAAAAGCTAAAGAAAACGGTAAATCAGAGCAGATCTGTAAGCTTGCTTAGATGGGCAATGCATAATCCACCACCAGACGCCTGTTTTGCCAATTCATCTGTTACAGGAACCACAAAAATTATTAAGTCATTAAAAAGTAATAATCTTGCCTAGCTATGATCGAGTCTTAGCCGAAGTACTAAAATGTTGTGATGACTTGATAGCTCCACCTCTGCGTTAACTTTGAAACCAGTAGAAGAGCTAAGATGTATTTCCTGAAAGACTGAAATATGCAGTAGCAACAACAACAAACAAAATTGGAGATAGGCAGTTGACCTCTTATCATACGCCAATCTCTCTCCTTCTCGTTTTCTCAGTTTTTTTCTTTTTAAGATGGTGTTTTAGAAGGTAGGTATAATAGAATCTTGAACCATCTATCTGAGATTGATACTATCTCACTTTGTCTTCCGTAAAGGCTTCTGTAACGAGAAGGTAATATGTAGGGGGTACCAATAAGGAGTGTTTCTCTGTAACCTAAAAAATAATACGTGAAAGGAATACATTTGTATAAGCTTCATATGTTTCTGGGAGCGATCTGCTATTTGGTAAACAAGAATGTTTGGCAGCCAAGATCGCGTGTCTTGATAGTTTTATTTTTATTTTATTTCTTCATTGACTTGTTTCGACCGAGTCTAGCTGTCATCTTCGGATCTTCGCTGTGCATAAATCGCGCAAACGTAACGAAGCACACTCCATTTTCAGAACATCCAGCGATGACAGCTAGACTCCGTCCAAACAGCTCAGCGAAGAAATAAAATAAAAATAGTAAGATACGCGACCTTGGCTGCCAAACATTTCCGTTTAAAGGAATACTTATTTAGATATATGAAAGTAAGAAATGTTACTCTTTCTGTGGCGTTATTAACATAATTTATTATTTTCCAGAGAGCAGCAGCAATGAGTTATAACTTTTTAATAGAAAGCTAGTTTTCTGTTAGCTGATGTATTTAAATCAACAGTGTACGAATCGTTTGAAATCAAAATCAGTATATTAATTAGAAAACTGCCACACACTGTTCATAATTGGCTGTGTTCACATGGATGTTCTTAAAGTAGGGTTCAATGGGCACACACTGTGAAGTTTGTGGATATCCAATGATTAATAAAGTGAGGTGGCACGTGTATGTAGTAGTAATAGTAGCTTTATTCATCCGTAGATCTCTTTTTACGAGGATATAGGACATGTCAAAGTATTTACAAGTTTAGACCAATTTAAAATAAGCTAATTCATACACCCATATATTTTCAGACTTCTAGTTAAAGACAATCATTTGATTTACTCCTGGTATACAATACTTTTTTTACAAATAACTGATTAAATAATGTAATGCCACACTGTTCACTCATATCTCACTATCAGTCACTGCACACACTATACACACATTGTTTCATGTTTCGTAATACTTCTCTCACTACACACACACACACACACACACACACACACACACATACACACTGGTGATATCTGGGCCATTTTCTGTATTGCTGCTTCCCATTTGCTATCCTGAAAAACTGAGTCAGCATCCATTTATACTAAGTGATATGTTGAGGTCAGAAAGTGGTGTTAGTATTGTGCTATGTATAGCTTCGGGGTAAGTATTTCTAAAAAGGAACAAAAGAAGGAAAAAATAAACAAAGTGAAGGTGTTATGTGGAATGTTGGATGTTTTATGATCATTAATATAATTATTTGTATAATTTTTTTATCAAACTCTTACTCTGTTTTATCTAAGTAATTCTTCAATGTATAAAATGTATTGCATAACAGGTACTTTTTAGCTGCCCTTTTAAATAAGTGTATTTTTTTCAATTTCTTTAATCTCTTTTGGTAATTTAACATACAGTTTTATTTCTTGGTAGAAAATGCTGTTTTGAGCTTTATATTTTTTTTCTTGGTAAATGTGAGTTGAGTCTATCTCTTGTTGCATGGTCATAGACAGAGCTGTTTGTGCAGTAATTACCAATGTTATTTCTGATGTGTACAACTGACTGGTAAATGTATTCACATGGAGCAGTCAGGATCCCCAGTGTTTTGAAAAGATCTTTACAATGAGTTCAACTAGTATTTTTTGTGATTATACTTATGGCTCTTTTCTGGATTTTGAAAATTGTGTTCATATTTTGTGTGTATGTTCCCCAAAAAAGAATGCCATAGCTAAGAATTGAGTGTACATATGAATAATATGTAACTAAAAGACACTGCATGTTACACACTGTGATAGGTTTCTAAGGGCATAACATGCTGATGACATTCTGTTTGCAAGTACCTTTGTGTGTTCACATCACTTCAACTGAGAATCAATATTCATTTCTAGAAATTTTGCATTTGTTACACTGTCTATAGAGGTGCCATCTACATTTAATTTGACATTTGTCATTTTTCCTCTTCAAACTGAATTTTCTTTATGTCCCATGTTACTTTATTGCTTATTGACCAATCATAAACCTCCTTGAGAGTTTCATTTGATTTCTCGGCAAGGAGTTCTCTTGTTTTCTCAGTGACCATAATATTTCTGTCATCAGCGAAGAGAATTTTTTCACCATGAGTAACACTACTGGGAAAGTCATTGATGTATATCAGGAACAGTATTGGTCCTAATATGTTACCTTGTGGAACCCCTATACTAATATATTTTGGTTCTGGTAAGTGTTTTACTAAACGCTTCGATCTATTTGAAGTATGTGTTATCTCTACTCTTTGTACCCTATCTGCTAGGTATGATCGAAACCAGTCATTAGCTACCACTCTTATTCCTAATGCTTCTAATTTATTTAGTAGACTCTTGTGGTCGACTGTATCAAACACCTTAGAAAGATAGAAAAATATGCCTGTAACACATTCATCTTTATCAAGAGCATCAAGTACAACTTTTGTAAATTCTTCTATGGCTGACTCCGTATTTTCGCCACTTCGGAAAGCAAACTGTGATTCACTTAAAAGATTGTAGTTATTCAGGTAATTCATTAACCTGTCTTTCATAATTGCTTCTATTATTTTTGAGAATGCTGACAGCAGGGAAATGGGTCAGTAATTTTCTATGTCTTCTCCATTACCTTTCTTAAGCAAAGGTACAACTCTTGCCTGTTTTAACTGCTCTGGAAATTTCCCTGATGTGAAGGATTCATCTATTATATTTGTGAAAGGGCCTTGTATAATCCCTATGCATTGTTTCAGTACACACATCGCTACTTCATCTAAGCCTACTGACTTTTTATTTTTTAATTTTTGAACTTTTTTATTGAGTTCATTCTCTGTGGTTGGAAGTAAAAGCATTGTATTTAGTGCAACATTATTTACAGGCGTTACATTTGTTTTGGGGACTTTTTGCTGTAACTTCTCTCCAATACTTGAAAAATGATCGTTTACACAATTTGTTAAGTGTTGTGGATCATTTATTATCTTATTCCCCTCCTGCAGCAGTATGTTAGTCTGCATTTGTTGGCCTCTCCCCGTTTCCTTTTTTATAACATCCCAGACTGCTTTGCTTTTATTCTCTGCATTATATATTTTTGTCGTTAAATGACTTTTTTGCAGCAATCAGCACCTTCCTATAGATCCTTTTGTGTCTACGATAGAAATTTAAGAATTCTGGATAATTGCGAATCTTTTTCATGGAACTGAGATGTTCAAGTGTTTGGGAGGATTTCTTAATACCTGCTGTTATCCATATTTTTCTGTGAGATGTTGATACTTTTGGAAATGCCTTTTCAAAGTTCAATTTAAACAATGTGGAGAATTTAGAGAATTTCATATTCACATTGGTTCCCTTATACACTTCATCCCAGCTTTGTTTTTCTAGTTCTTTTGAAAAAATTTTTATTTTGGTTTCCGATAGATGTCGTTTGTAGGCTTGTAGTTTAGGGAATAATTCGATGCCTGATTTTACTGTTGTTATTTGACAGAGATGGTCTGAGAGTCCGAGATCTTTTACAGCTACATTACATTTTTCCCTGTCCATATTTGTGGCCACATGGACGATTACTGATGCAGTCATTGTAGTAACCCTTGTTGCACTATTGACCAATAAGGATATGCCAAAACTTTGGAGGATGTTTTTGAAGGTGATACTGGATTCACTTATAATATTAGCGTTGATGTTAATGTTCCCACACAGAATTATGTTGGCCTCTGTACTTGAGACTTTATCTAGAACTTTTTGTGAGATTTTTTTGTTTTTATGTTAATTTATTGAAAAAAGTGCCCACACTACCACTGGGAGATCTATACACACACAAAATGATTAATTTCTTGGTGATATCAACCCCTGTCAATTCAATAGCTGATATTTCAAAGTGTTTGTCTTCACTTACTGTACTGAGGTCATGTCTTGATTTGAACTGTGTTCCTTTTCTGATATAGATGCACGATCCTGCACCCCCTGAAGTAGTTCTGCAGTAAGAGTTTGCCCTTTCGTACAATGATAATACTACATGTTGGATTTCTGTGACTCTGCACCAGTGCTCAGTAAAACAAATTACTATGCAGTCCAAAGAATGGAGCTTGACTTCCAACAGTTGTATTTTATTTTTTATTGATTGCATGTTTTGATGGAGGATTGTTAAGTCTGTGAAGTGCTCCATGTTACTCTTTCCAATGGTTTGTTTTTCTTTGTGACATGTGGTATGTGTGATGTTTGAAGTGTTATAATCTGTCTTGTGAGTATTGTTTCAGTATTTTTTGAAGTGCTGGAGACACTCTTTGGGCAGGGGAACCTGTTGTCTGAATTTATCCTAAAAAAGACCTACTTTTCCTACCTATGACTACAGGTATTTGATCGTGATCCACTGCATATATTTTCATGAATCAGCTGTACCAATCTTCCCCTCCCAGTCCTGTTTAGGTGTAGGCCATGCCTAGTGAAACCCCATCTGTTGATAGTCCCAACGGGCACCAGAGAAACATGAGCAAAGTCGGCTGTCCTCAGAGCCATCCCTAACCCCACATTGATTCACCTCACAGCTCCATCAAGGTGTGATCGATCATGACACCAGAACAGTTCAACAAAGTGTACGTTGGTGTCATGAGTCACGGAAGCTATCTTGTCCAGGACACCACCTATGTCATATGCCCCATCCCTGTCCAAACTATTTCCCACCCCACCCACTATCACTACATGGTCCTCTTTTGTAAAGTCTTACATAAACACCCTAGGTTCTCTATCACATGACTTAGTCCTGCCTTTAGCTTGAAGATACTAATGGCCTGGTACGCTGCCTCTAAACTTTCCTGTAACTGAGGGCCTACACCTCGCCCATGGTTACTACCTAGCAGCAGCACTTTCTTCTTCCTAACACTTTGTACATTCCTAGGCTTCTTGGCCTCGGTTGAAGTGTGCTGCACATTTCCTGCTCCTCGTTCTACCTGAGGCTCTTCTCCACTAAACTCTGGCAGTGGTTCATACCTGTTTTTCGTGTTAATGATAAAACTGTCAGATGGCCTTCTCTTTCTTCCTATCCTCCTACCAGCTGCCAGTTCCCAACCAGCCTCCTCCCCCTATCTCCCTTGATGCTCATGAGTTCCTTCCTTGCTTCCTCCAACCGTGCCTGAAGGGCAAAATGTAGTTGCTGCATACTCTGCAGTTCCAGGAGAGAGCCTCTTCTGTTCTCCCAAGATTCTCCCCACTGCACCCTCCCCCCCCCCCCCCCCCAAAGTGAAAATATTTCCTACAAGACTGGCAACAAGTCCCTCTACTCACTACCCTGTAACTGCTCCCACATTTCTCACTCATGGTCAGTTTCGAAAGAATAATGAAGTTCTAAAGAATGTTTTAAATTTGTTACTGACGCGAGATTGTCTGTGTGTAAACAAAAAAACTACACAAAGGTCTTTTGTGCGGTGGTTGTTGTTTTTGTACTGATTCAGAGATACAATGACAGAAGAATGCATTTGTAATTACTAGGTCGCGTCTATCTATCTAGTAAACAATACGAAATGTGTTAGTTAAATACGATTTAGAAACGTTTAATTACACTTTTATTGCGACAGTAGACACTGATGAAACTAGTATCTGTCTTTTTTTTAACGAATTTTGCACTATCAAGAAACTAACCAAAAAGCTCAGCTCTACCTGCTTTGCACTCAGAAATATCACTTGCTGTGTTGTTCTGCAGACAAAATTACTCGCATAGTTTGCATAACATAATCTCAATACTGTTCTATGAAAATCTTTTATACCAATGCAACTAAGATGATAGAAGTATTCTGCAGAAACATTAAATAAGAATATTGTGTGAAGCTGATAACTGAACAACTTTCAGGAGCCTCTTCAGGGACCTAGGGATTATACTAGCCACATGTCAATAAATGTAATCTGGACTGTATTTGTGATTAATAACAAGGGCGAATTTACGATGAACTCAAAAATTCACAACAGTAATAAAGAAATAGAAAACTTAAGATATACAGTAGCCTGTGCATCTCTCGAGTTTTATATCCTGGTGCGCAACTCCATTACTGAGTTGCTAAGCCATGTCTCCGCAATATCCTTTCTTCCATTATTGCTAGTTCTGCAAGATTCGCAGAAAAGCTTCTGTGAAGTTTGGAAGGTAGGAGACGAGGTACTGGCAGAACTGAAGCTGTGAGGGCGGGTCGTGGGTTGTGCTTCGGTAGCTCATATGGTAGAGCATTTGCCTGCGAAAGGCAAAGGTCCTGAGTTCGAGTCTAGGTCCGGCACACAGTTTTAATCTGCCAGTAAGTTTCAACTCCATAACTGATCGCCAGTAGACGTTAGGTAGGAAACTGAAAATGTTAAAAACAAAGTGAACGAACCTCATCAGCCACTACTACATTTTGTCAGGACACTTGGACTTGGGAACGTCAATTATGCGTAACTCTAATAATCGTATTTGATATTTACATCTGTATACATACTCAACAAGCCACCCGACGGTGCGTGGTGGAGTGTGCACTTCACCACTATTAGTCATTTTCTTTCCTGTTGCACTCGTAAATAGAGCGAGGAAAAAACGACTGTCTTTATGACTCTGTATCAACCCTAATTTCTTGTATCTTATTTTCGTGGTCCTTACACGAAATGTATGTTGGCTGCAGAAGTATCGTTCTTCAGTCAACTTCAACTGCCGGCTATCTAAATTTTTCCAATAGTGTTCCTTAAAAACAACATTGCGTTTCCTCTATGTACTCTCACTTGAGTTCTCGAAGCGTCTCCATAATATCTGCGTGCTGTTCGAACCTACCCTAACAAATATAGAAGCCCACCCCTGAACTGCTTCGATGCCCTCCTTTAGTACGATACGGTGCTGATCCCCAACACTCGAACAGTACTCAAGAGGTCGCACTAGTAGGGCACAAGTCTCCCTTGTAGTTGAAATAAAGTTTCCTAAAAGTCTCCCAGTAAATCAAAGTCGACCATTCGCCTTCCCAAACACAAATCTCAAATGCTCGTTCCATTTCGTATCACTTTCCAACGTAACGCCCAGATATTTAAGCGACGTAACTGTGTCAAGTAGGATACTACTAATGCTGCATTCGAACATTACGGGTTTTCTTTTTCTACTAATTTGCATTAACTTACGTTTTTGTACATTCACCTAGCTGCCATTTACCACATCAGCTGGAAATAAAATGATATGAGCGTGTTGTGTAGCTGACCGGGAGGCCCCATTTGGGGAAGTTCGGCCGCCAAGTGCAAGTTTTATTTCATTCGACGCCACATTGGGCGACTTGCGCGCCGGTTATGAGGATCAGATGATGATGAGGGCAACACAACACCCAGTCCACGAGCAGAGAAAATCTCCAACCCGGCCGGGAATCGAACCCGGGCCGCTCGCATGAGAGGCAAGCACGTGACCACCCAACTAAGCAGGCGGACACATCAGCTTTTCTTTTTTTTTTTTTTTTAAAGGATTTCTACATCAATTTGTATCCTTACATAGTCAGCCAACTTCGACATCTTATCGTATCCCACAGCGTCATCAGCAAACAACAGCAGATTGCTGCCCACACTGTCCGCCAGATCATTTATGTATACAGAAAATAAGAACAGTCCTATCACACTTCCTTGGGGCACTCCTAACGAAACCCTTGTCTCTGAGGAACGCTCGGCTTCGAGGGCAACACTCTGGGTTCTATTATGTAAGAAGTCTTCGAGCCACTCACATATCCGTGAACCTATTCCATATGCTCGTACCTTCTTGAACAGCCTGCAATGGGGCACTGTGTCAAACGCTTTCTGGAAATCTGCTTGTTGCCCTTCATCTATAGTTCGCAGTATATGATGTGAGAAAAGGGGAAGCTGAGTTTCGCACGAGCGATGCTTTCTAAAACCATGCTGATTCGTGGACTTAAGCTTTTCGCTCTCTAGGGAATTTGTTATATTCGAACTCAGAATATGTCCTAGAATTCTGCATCAAATCGACGTTAAGGATACTGGTCTCTAATTTTGCAGGTCCGTTCCTTTATCTTTCTTAAATACAGTAGCCACCTGCGCTTTTTTACTATCGCCTTGGACTTTGCGCTGAGCGAGAGATTCGCGATAAATAAAGCTAAGTAAGTTGCCAGTGCCATAGAGTACCCTTTGTGAAACCGAATTGGGATTTCACCCGGACCCTGCGATTTATTTATTTTCAAACTCTTTCAGTTGTTTTCTTTACGTCAACGATGCTTATTACTACGTCTTCCTTACGGAACTTTGTGCCACGGTCACGTTTGTACGATTCTCATGCGTGAACGGTTTCTTACAGGCAAAATTTAAAACTCAGAATTTCATTTTGATACCTTCTAGTGGCACAGCAGACTACTTAACGAGTGACTGGATGGTAGTAGTCTTAGACCCACTTATCGATTTTACGTAGGACCAGAATTTTCTCGGGTTGTCGCTAAGGTACGACGGTGATTGTTGTTGTATGTTTCTCGCGTAGTTCTTTTCACAAGCGCATCAATCCCTAATAATCCTTGCCTGTCGTCTCTTCTGAACCGAGACTTCAAGAGCATTTGCTTCCTTATCATTTTACGAATTTCATTGTAAGCCGAGGTGGTTCTTTACCGCCCTTAATCCACTTACTACGCGCTTAATTCTCCAGAGCACGATCCACAATCTCTTTAAACATCGCCCATAATGGGGCTAAGAGATGTCAATTCATCATCTAAGTGAGATCATAACAGCTGCTTATCTGCTCTTTCTAGTGGAAAAATTCTCCCAGCCTTCTTGGCTGATTTATTTTAACATTCGTAATCACAGTTGCTATGATGACGTCATGATCACTAATCCCCATCTTTGTACTAATGCCATCGGTTAGGCCAGGCCTGTTTGTACCTACAAGGTCTAAGACATTTCCATTATGTGTTGTCTGTCGAACAAGCTGCTCAAGATATTGTCGGGAAACGTATTCAAAAGTACTTCGCAAGACTGTCTGTATTCCCGGAAATGAGTTCACAGGCGTCCCAGTCAATACTCGGAAGCCTGAAGTCCTCTCCAACTAGTATTGCATGATGTTGGTGTTTACATGCTACTGACTGTACTGACTGTACAGTTTCTTTGAATGAGTTTGCCAAAATACAGACAGAAGATAGTTGTGACAATTTTTCGGAAAGAGTTTCGCCACATATGCATCGATAAAATTGATATAGCACCGAACTAGCGATTATCAGTAGGTGGCTGATGCAGTCTTGCTGCTCTCTTACTTTGAATTCTTATTTGCATGCGATGTAGCAGTGGGAAATGTTGAAGGCACCGTGAGGCGATGAGCAAGGATGCGCACCGGCTGAAGCCATAGAGAGACACACCCCAGGGACAAGTTCTTGGATAGGCCATCAGGGGTGGTCGGAGAGGTCATCGGCCAGTGGAGAAAGGATGTTGCAGTGCAGAGGCGCCGCAGGACGTCAGGCTATTGCATAGAAATGCAAAATAGCATTTCCCCTAGAGAAACGTCTGGCGAAAACGTTTTACAACTAGAAAATGGAGTGAGAACTCGTCCTCTTTTGCTGGGACACACCTTTGTACACGAGATGTCGAAAGCTGGCCATTTTCCCATAAAAGAAAACTAAGCTAAACATCTTAGTGATCTCTATGGGACGCTCAGTCCTGGTCCTCTGAAATTGTGGGAGATCGTCGAATGCTCTGACTTTGCAGAAAAACAATGTTTACTTGATGTGAACTCTGCCGACATTGGCTAATTCAAACAAATTCAAAGTTAAGCTGCACTTATACCTGTGCGCCTTGCTGACAGTCGCCGTGTGACTGTACTTGCCTCACATGTAAGTAGAAATGAAATGTCGTGTGGCTAGGGCCTTCCGTCGGGTAGACCGGTCGCCTGGTGGGAGTCTTTTGAGTTGACGCCACTTCAGCGACCTGCGCGTCGATGGGGATGAGATGATGATGATAAAGACAACCCTGAGTGGAGAAAAATCTTCGACCCAGCCGGGAATCGAAGCCGGGCTCCTCAGCATCGGATTCGATCGCGCTGGCCACTTTTTTTGACCTCATTTTGTTCATTACTGTTCGTTCTGTTCAAGTTCATCATTGATCCATTAACGCATTTTTTTAATTACAAACTGCAGCTAACCCTCTGACCGAACATACTGAGCTACCGTGTCGCCTTACCAATGAGTTATCGAGGCGGACATGTACGGTAAGTAAAGGCACGCATGTAGTTTCATGCATCTTCCTCAAGATGAGCGTGCGTGTGATTCTATTCACACCTGTGTTCACTTCCGTGTGAGGAACTGTGTCTAGCCGCAAAGTGCACAATTGTAAAGGCACCTTCAGAAAGACCGTTTTGTCCAAAATATGAGACATGGAGGGAGTGTTGTTTTTTGGTAGAGTATGGTAGGACACAAGCCGTTGGTTAACTAGTCTGGGGAAGGAGACGTGTTTTATATAATGAGCAGTTTGATCGGTTGGCACTTGGTAGATTGAGAGTTGAGCCAATAAAATACTGTGAGAAATGGAAAATGCGACAATGCAAGGTTTCCTCTTACTTCAAATTCGATTGGTAATCTAATGGAGAAGTAGAGTTCTGAGGCCAATATCAAGATCTGGAAACTCCACTGAGGGCCACTGAAGAGTCTCGTGAGGCGATGCACTGGAGACTTACAATCATTTCAGGGTAATTTGGACTTGGCAACTGGAGAGGGTAGTTGGTTCCATCAGTGATTGATCGTGCAGCCACGTGAACCATCGCCTGCAGTACTATGGTGAGATTGTGCCGTAACTGCGACATGAGACATAGGAAAATTAGAGTCACTTTTTCGTGCTCTAGTTACTTCAAACTTTGCTATGAAGACTTGCATTTTTCCAATAACGAACAGTTTGCTTTCAACTTTGATTGCACCTGTGACGCTTTTTTTCTGTTGTATGAATTACTTCCATTAACCTTACGACAATCATTAGGCGCTCCATGATTATACTTAAATTTCTTGCAGGATTATTAGCTTTTCCCTCCATTCTCTATGTCAGATACGCCAAGGATATTAAAGTTGTCACAGGTTGCAACTCAGTTGTTTATTTGTCTATGATTTATCCTGTTAATGCTGCCACGGTTTGCCACTGTTTAGTAATCACTTTATATTAATAAATCAAAGGCATTAAAACTACTGTTTCATTTAATACTCATAAATTCCCCGTCACCATTTTGGAGGGTAGATTAAAATATGTTACATCGACACCTGTCAAAATTTCATTCATTAGTCTGGAGTGTCAACACCTCTTCGAATAGAGAGAAGAATGAAATACAGAACGACCTCCCACACGGTTGTTTGTGTTAATTACGTAAATGATTTGTTTAAAGCATTAGATGAAAACATTAGCTCAATGGTATAGGAGGAAGAGCAGTGGCCTTTCCTTTAACAAACATACACAAAGCAGTCTTATAAGAAATTATCCTATGTATAAATTTCAGCAGATTAGTGATAGTCAAGGGTAGCCATCAATGGTTGCTTCTGCTTGGTAATGTGTAACCTGACTTCTTCCATATCCCTAAAGACTTCCCCAATTGACAGTATTTATGGAGAAATATGTATAAATGAATGAATTATCCTCATGCAGTTATTATCTGGAAGGTAATCCTCTACTTAATGCAATTATAGTCAAGTGTCATTGGGTTATTGGTTTAATGAAATAAGCTACATAGCTATAATCAGCTGAGCCACTACATTTGTTTGAAATAGTAACTCAAAATTCACTTTCTTGCTCGTTGAACTGGACCAACTATTAAAGTATTTACAAAAGACATTAAGTTTTAAAATCTGAAATAAATCGTCATTTAAGGTGGCACTGTGTAGACGTATTAGTCACGCTCGTCAGGGACCAAAACAAGCAGCATCGAAGTCTGAATGAATGAAAGTAAACTGCAATAAATGGATTCTTGTGTAAGCTGCCTTCTTCCGCTGCATCCACATCCATCTCTGACAGAGAGCCCCTTCCAATACCAAGCCATCTTTGACATCCCCTATTTAGTGTCAGAAGAACTAGGGAAAATGAAGATGAACAACCAACGGAAGACCGCAGCAAGTTCCACAGTTCAGCAGCAGGAGTATCCTACACAGCAAAATAAATGCCAACTGTAGAGTTTTCTTGGCCTCAAATGATATGTTTTCTTATCCTTCATTCTTTCAGGGTATTTGTGGTGGTTGTAAGTGAGCAAGATGTCTGAACAAGTTCTGGTCCAGGCTGTGATTCCGTATTTGCTGGATCAAGTACTGGTAACTCAGTTATATGCAGCTAATGCGGAAACGCATAAGGAAACAGGAAGACTAAGGGACAGAAGGAGCGAATAGTCACATCCTGGTGTATCTGTCATCATACTAACGCTGCTTCACTGGTAATCCTACACCATGTGATCAAAAGCATCCGGCTGAAAATGACTTACAAGTTCGTGGCAACCTCCACTGGTAATGCTGGAATTCAGTACGGTGTTACCCAACCCTTAGCATTGATGACAGCTTCCACTCTCGCAGGCATGCGTTCATTTAGGTGCTGGAAGGTTTCTTGGGGAAAGGCAGCCCATTTGTGGAATACTGTTTTTTTTTTACGTACATGGCCACTCCGCCACCCTGCAAGGAATTCCTTGAAAAACAACCAGCTAATCTGTATCCAGGTAAAGGAAACCTCTGAACTGTCAAATTATTTAAGTGGTGCTCCAATATACCAGTTATTTCACAGTCAACATCTATAAGCAGTTCACTAACTTTATCTCTAATACCTCTTATATTTTGATGAAATATGGTAATTCCATCTCTACTTGGAAACATGACATCCTCTGAAGGTGAGTCCTTCCTTAGAGGGACTTCCTTTAAGCAGATATATCTCTCAGCGGACTTCAGTCTAAAAAAGGTGCAGCTTTAACATCAACCACTACAGGAATTTTGCCATGAGTGACAAGGTTTTAATTTTTTCTTGTTGCTTCATCCAAAGACTGGTTTGATGTAGCTCTCCGTGGTAGTTTATCTTCTGTAGGTCTTCCCATCTCCCAATAACTATTGCGATCTGCATCCTTTTGAACCTGATTACTGCATTCTTCTCTTGGTTTCTTTCTACAGTTTTTGCCACCCCCCCCTACCCCCCTCCAGTACTAAATTGATGATCTCTTGATTTCTCAGAATGTCTCCTGATTCCTTCTTTTAGTCAAGCTGTGCCAAAATTTTTTCTCCCCAATTCTCTTCAGTATCGCCTCATTACTTATATGATCAACCCATCTAATCTTTAGCATCACATTTCAAAAGCTTCTGTTCTCTTCTTATCTGAAGTTTATCATCTACTTTTCACTCCCATAGAAGAATACACTCCAAATACCTACAGTGAAGACTTCCTAACCCTTAAATATCAACAAATTTCTCTTCTTCAGACATGCTTTTCTTGCAATTGACCATTTAGATTTTATATCCTCTCCACTTCTGTTATCAGCTATTTTACTGCCCAAATAGCAAAAAAAAAAAAAAAAATGGTTCAAATGGCTCTGAGCACTATGGGACTTAACATCTGAGGTCATCAGTCCCTTAGAACTTAGAACTACTTAAACCTAACTAACCTAAGGACATCACACACATCCATGCCCGAGGCAGGATTCGAACCCGCGACCGTGGCAGTCGCGCGGTTCCAGACTGAAGCGCCTGGAACCGCTCGGCCACACCGGCCGGCCCCAAATAGCAAAACACATCTACTACTTTTAGTGTACCGTTTCCTAGTCTAATTCTCTCAGCATCGCATCCCACTGCATTCCAGTACCCTTGCTTTACCTTCGTTGATGCTATTGTCATATTCTCTTTTCATTATTTTAATTATGACCTCCAAATAATCGAGCTGGGAACTTGAAACTTGATGAAGGAGGTAGTCCTTTTATATACATTCAACCTTCACTACGCCACATTTTTTCCAGAGATGGGTGGATTAATGGAGACATTAGTTGTAGGAGTTTGAATTTTGGTTGACAGTAAACGTTTCACATGGGAAATGATGTCATCGCCATTCTGGAAATGCCTGACATGCAACGATTCTTCGTGAAAAGGAGATAGGATGCCATAGAGTTCCATTTTAGAAGAATACGAGGGGAGAGGGGCGGGAGGGGGAGTTTAATTGCCCAATGAAGCAGCATGTGTCCTGTGCAAAAAGATTTATTTCTTCCTGAGCAAAAAGATTTGTCATGTTCAAAACATCGTGCAAGATGATGTAAACTGATTCGTCAGTGAATTGCACTTTTTCCACTACCTCCTCGATTGTGATACGTTGGTTTTCGAGAACCGGAGTTTCTATTTCTCTTGCGATTCCGAGTTCGCCACCGAGAGAGGATCTGCCACATCTTTCTACAGGCATATGAAGTATAGCCTGGCGAGAGTGGGAGAGAAGGGCATCCGAAAGGGCAGTATAGGCAGATGCTGTAGGGCAAAGGCCAAACGCTGAAGGGGAAATGCCATTCTAAGCTGAAGCCTATACTCACATTTTTTTGTAAATATTAAGTGCAGCCCTTCACACAAACACTTACATGGTGACCATCCAAAAAAGATCTGTCACCTCTGATTTGATTAGTATCTAAAAATAATTCCTCTGAAAATGTAGTAAAAGCAGTGTGTGTGTGTGTGTGTGTGTGTGTGTGTGAAATCTTATGGGACTTAACTGCTAAAACACAGCTGAGTTTACACGGTGTCGCCTCATCAACGTGTTGTGCAAAAGCAATTGTGAGAGAATTCTGAAACAGTGCATTATTAAGCGAAGAACTGAAGAAAAGTAAGGTCAATAGCTTATGAAGAACCACATCCTCAGTAAAAAAATAAACGTGTAATCTCTTCACTGATGTTGTTCCAAAATCCATAGCATTTCTCGTTTCACCAGCTATCATGTCATTCTAGCTATCATGTCCCTAAAAATTACATTCTTTCTTCGAAAATGTCTGTAGGTAGTGGGTAACACGATAGATAATGAATTTTTGCGTAATGACCAGATTTAAAAATACTCTCCTGTTTGTATGTTATCATTTGCCAAAATCTCATTTCGATATCTCAAACTGGTTATGAAATATAAGCAACGTTATGCATATACTTCACTGATGGCTGCGTGCGATCGCAAATGAGTGTGCTACATGAGATCAGTTTCCTCAAGACTGGTGACAGGTGGAGATCTCCACCTATGTCTAAAAAGAAATTCAATGTGTAAGCTAGATTTCATATGCAGTAACGAAATGACGGGCATATAATTTTGAAGATGACGTATAAAGCCATAAACAGCATCAAAACGAAATTTGTTTTACTGAGTACTTTTCGTAAAATCGTTTGAGAAAGATTGCACGGCGCGAGCCTCGATTCTATCATCGCCAACTGGCTGAAAGATGGCAGACACTGTCCGTTTCCCCATCTGAACAAATGAATGCGCCCAGCGCTTTGGACGAAAACTAGTCACACATTGGCCACCATATCCTGCATGGACTCTACATACCACATGCCTTTGTTGACAGAGGATGGCAGCCACAGACTAGCCAGCACACTTAGATGCTCACATTATCAGGAGGCACGCACATGCTGCACTGCTTCCTGCCGCCAAGGATACAAGTGCAGCTAATCAGAAATACAGCAACCCTGCGCTGTCAACTATTTAGGCCCTTACTTTCAGATCTCGAGGGCAGTCACATCACAGCCTACATCCGTGTAATCATCCCATCATCATGCTGAGACGTTGTAGCTTCGACCCCCATCTCACTTCGTTGCACTGATAGATTCCCAGGACATTGGGATATTTCGTTACTGTGCAGATTACTTACAAGGGTGTACGGAGGGAGTGAAATAATTCAATAGGTATTTTTTGTTTGTGCTCAATTTTACTTTTAAGGGGTAAAACGCACTTCAAAAGGTAATTTGGCATTTTAGGTTTGGAGGGAATGTATTCAAAACAGGGATATATCAATAATGTTTCTCATGTAAAAGCTAATATATAATCGATTTCCTAGAAAACTGCACAATCGAATTTCGTAACAATCTGAAATTTTACAAAATATCCCACCAGCATTAATTAATTTCGAAAAATGAAAACTTTTGTTACAACACAAATTAAAGAAGCTTTCAAGCTACATACATCCCTGTGTAATAAAGCTGGTTTCAGAAATACTATTTTTGGAGCATATGCTATATACAGTGTGCTGGAAGAGTATTTTCAACATATCTAACAAAATATCTAAACTTTCATTAATAGCCTAGTTATTTGTTTCAGTTATATTTGTTTTACATTTTAAATTATTATTTTATTTTTTACATTCATTTTTTTAGTTCACCATTTTAGATATGTGTATTTTGCTAACTGAAAATAATAAGTAACAAACTATTATGATACAAAATTATTACAATAATGCTAATCTGTAAATAAATGCTTAAAACATAATGTTTTCTTACACCATGCATACAAAATGAACGAAATTTCTTCAAAGCATGTACACTGCGTAGAACACAAAATAAAACAAATCTAAGCAGGATTTCAAATAGTCACACATGATCCTCTAAATATCCTGATTTGTATCAGGCATATTCCAATACATCGGTAAGTCTTGGTAAAAAGAACTGATCATATGCTAGTGACTGCACCTTAATTATATTGTTCATCAAATGGAGATTGATATGAAAATCATTCAATAGAATTAGATCTCAAAATGTTCTCACAAAGTTCTTCCAACAGCGAAAGCCTTATGCATCTAATGACTGTACTTGTGCAATCGTGCCATTTCAGATCACCAGAGGAACAAGCTCCTTCTTCTCAGACATGATGCTCTATAGGGTTCTTTCACACTGAAAGCCCTAAGAATCTAACAATAATACGCATTTTTCTCCCTCACTGGGAAAGAAAACCTCTTTGAAATATCTTCTGAGCTGGTCAGACGCTTGTTTACCAGATTTCGATGCTGTAACAAGTACATCTGGGGCTTCAAAAACAGATTTTCGAGTCCTTGGTCCTAACGCTTCATCGGTTTCTTTTGAAACTATGAAAAGCTTGGTGATCGGTGTCAAAATAACCGTTTTGACCATTAGACTCAAGGACAAGAAAAGTGTTCATCTGGTGAACCCAAAGGACTGGACAGCACACGTACAGGCATGGTTTGCATACAGCTTTTGATGTTGGGAGAATCTTGTGATAAGAATTTCATATCTATTTATGTTGAATGACTTTGACGTCAATCTTCATTTGAGAAACAACATAATTAAGTTGGAGTCACTAGTACATAATCAATTCTTTTCTCCATGGCTTACCAATGTATTGAAATATGCCTGATACAAAATCGTCATATTTGGAGGATCATTTGTGACAATTTGAAATCTTTCTGCATTTCGTTTTATACTGTGTTCTCTGTCGTGCATATTCTGCAAAGAAATTTTGTTCATTTTATGTGCATGGTTAAAGATAACATTATGTTTCAAGCATTTATTTACAGGTTATCATTACTCGAGTTACTTTATATTATAATAATGAGTTAATTATTATTTTCAATTAACAAAATACACATATTTAAAGAGGCAAACTAAAAAATAAAAGAAACAAAACTGAATGTAAAATTTAAAAGACAATTTAAAATCTAAAACAAATAAAAATAAAATAAATAACTAGACTAATGATGAATGTTTAGATATATTAGGTGGGTATGTTGAAAATACTCTGACAGTACACTGTGTACCATTTATTTTTCAAAAATGGTATTTCAAGAGATGTATGTAGCTTGAAAACTATTTGTGTTGTGACAAACGTTTGCATTTAAAAAAATTAAATAATGCTGGTAGGATATTTTGTAAAATTTCAAACTACTACAAAATTCGATTATACAATTTTTAAGAACGTTAATTATGTATCAACTATTTTATGAGAACATTTTTCATATATCATCGTTCCAAAGATATTCTGTCCAAACCTAATATGCAAAATTACCCCTAATACGCCAAATTATCCCCAAAAGTGAAACTAGGCACAAACAAAAAATTACTTATTGCATTATTTCTCCCCCTCTACACAACTGCCAAGTTTCATCAAGATCGTTTGCTGGCGCTTGGGAATGTTTCTTGTTAGCGTGTGACCACTTGGCGGACTTAGATTTTGTCCTGTTGTTTACCTATTCAGACGTTAACTGTTTGCTGACGACTTATGATAGCATTTTACTGTGACTGTTTTGATTCTGCGTCTGCGTCGTAATGGAACTTTATTTGATTTAGTCAGGGCGTTAATTCTTTTTGAGACACCTAGACGTGACTGTTCATTTCGCCTTGACGTCACCAAGAACTTCTGTGTGTGTTGTCCCACAATTTTTTCTTGATTAAATTTTTTCTTGGTTTACTTAGTTTACGAACTCTGAACTGTTTGCTATTACATCATTTCGGGTATTGGATGTACACTGTCTCATAAACTTGTTTAATTATTGGCTCAGTGTTAATAAATGTATTGAAGTTTTGCTTGTTTTTACGGTTATAACAACTATACTCTGAAATTACAGGTTACGTAATGGCTCATCCAGATCGGGAGTGAAGGAGACTACCATTTTGAATGCGGCGACAAATGCACTAAAGGAATAGGAAAGTTCTGATGGTGGCCGATAGTGAAGCATGGAGCCAGAAGCAGACAATGGGAAACAGTCTGCAGTGTCTAAAGACTGGAATCCAACAGAGCGTCTCCACAGCGCTCTGCTCTCCAAGACGCGGCCAGGAATAACCACGTGACCCTTCTCTAGCACCTGTTCCTGCTGGCCTGTAGACATGTGTAGCTGGTTTTGTCAGCAAAGTGATGAGGTGATGCTGATGTATGCAGCATAGCACCGAAAATGTGGCTTCAGGCTGATTCTACAGTTCTCACGCACTCATAAGCAGTGGACTAAGAAGTGGCACTGGAAAAGTGTTTGAAACCCATAACTGATAGATCTGAAATAAAGAATCGCATAAAAGTTATAAAATATATTCGGCCTGGCTGGCTGTCCTGCACGTCGTTCTTCAGGCTTGGTTAACCAAAAAGGAAGCATCTGCATCACCTAACCACTGTGACACATGTTGCTGCAGTGTTGCCCTAAACTTCCATCAACTAAGCATGCATTATTGCAGCGTTATTCTTCAATACAGAAAACAAATTCCCTCACGCTAATCCACCTTATCAGTCAACTGCAACATTCAAACATTTATTTTTTCTCCATTAGTACTGTGGTGCAAGGATCTGAATATGTACTAGGACTGCAGACATGTATGCGCGAGCAAATGCAAACGTACATCTACATCTACATCTACATTTATACTCCGCAAGCCACCCAACGGTGTGTGGCGGAGGGTACTTTACGTGCCACTGTCATTATCTCCCTTTCCTGTTCCAGTCGCGTATGGTTCGCGGGAAGAACGACTGTCTGAAAGCCTCTGTGCGCGCTCTAATCTCTCTAATTTTACATTCGTGATCTCCTCGGGAGGTATAAGTAGGGGGAAGCAATATATTCGATACCTCATCCAGAAACGCACCCTCTCGAAACCTGGCGAGCAAGCTACACCGCGATGCAGAGCGCCTCTCTTGCAGAGTCTGCCACTTGAGTTTGTTAAACATCTCCGTAACGCTATCACGGTTACCAAATAACCCTGTGACGAAACGCGCCGCTCTTCTTTGGATCTTCTCTATCTCCTCCGTCAACCCGATCTGGTACGGATCCCACACTGATGAGCAATACTCAAGTATAGGTCGAACGAGTGTTTTGTAAGCCACCTCCTTTGTTGATGGACTACATTTTCTAAGGACTCTCCCAATGAATCTCAACCTGGTACCCGCCTTACCAACAATTAATTTTATATGATCATTCCACTTCAAATCGTTCCGCACGCATACTCCCAGATATTTTACAGAAGTAACTGCTACCAGTGTTTGTTCCGCTATCATATAATCATACAATAAAGGATCCTTCTTTCTATGTATTCGCAATACATTACATTTGTCTATGTTAAGGGTCAGTTGCCACTCCCTGCACCAAGTGCCTATCCGCTGCAGATCTTCCTGCATTTCGCTACAATTTTCTAATGCTGCAACTTCTCTGTATACTACAGCATCATCCGCGAAAAGCCGCATGGAACTTCCGACACTATCTACTAGGTCATTTATATATATTGTGAAAAGCAATGGTCCCATAACACTCCCCTGTGGCACGCCAGAGGTTACTTTAACGTCTGTAGATGTCTCTCCATTGAGAACAACATGCTGTGTTCTGTTTGCTAAAAACTCTTCAATCCAGCCACACAGCTGGCCTGATATTCCGTAGGCTCTTACTTTGTTTATCAGACGACAGTGCGGAACTGTATCGAACGCCTTCCGGAAGTCAAGGAAAATGGCATCTACCTGGGAGCCTGTATCTAATATTTTCTGGGTTTCATGAACAAATAATGCGAGTTGGGTTTCACACGATCGCTGTTTCCGAAATCCATGTTGATTCCTACATAGTAGATTCTGAGTTTCCAAAAACGACATGATACTCGAGCAAAAGACATGTTCTAAAATTCTACAACAGATCGACGTCAGAGAGATAGGTCTATAGTTTTGCGCATCTGCTCGACGACCCTTCTTGAAGACTGGGACTACCTGTGCTCTTTTCCAATCATTTGGAACCTTCTGTTCCTCTAGAGACTTGCGGTACACGGCTGTTAGAAGGGGGTCAAGTTCTTTCGCGTACTCTGTGTAGAATCGAATTGGTATCCCGTCAGGTCCAGTGGACTTTCCTCTGTTGAGTGATTCCAGTTGCTTTTCTATTCCTTGGACACTTATTTCAATGTCAGCCATTTTTTCGTTGGTGCGAGGATTTAGAGAAGGAACTGCAGTGCGGTCTTCCTCTGTGAAACAGCTTTGGAAAAAGGTGTTTAGTATTTCAGCTTTACGCTTGTCATCCTCTGTTTCAATGCCATCATCATCCCAGAGTGTCTGGACATGATGATTCGAGCCACTTACTGATTTAACGTAAGACCAGAACTTCCTAGGATTTTCTGTCAAGTCGGTACCTAGTATTTTACTTTCGAATTCACTGAACGCTTCACGCATAGCCCTCCTTACGCTAACTTTGACATCGTTTAGCTTCTGTTTGTCTGAGAGGTTTTGGCTGCGTTTAAACTTGGAGTGAAGCTCTCTTTGCTTTCGCAGTAGTTTCCTAACTTTGTTGTTGTACCACGGTGGGTTTTTCCCGTCCCTCACAGTTTTGCTCGGCACGTACCTGTCTAAAACGCATTTAACGATTGCCTTGAACTTTTTCCATAAACACTCAACATTGTCAGTGTCGGAACAGAAATTTTCGTTTTGATCTGTTAGGTAGTCTGAAATCTGCCTTCTATTACTCTTGCTAAACAGATAAACCTTCCTCCCTTTTTTTATATTCCTATTAACTTCCATATTCAGGGATGCTGCAACGGCCTTATGATCACTGATTCCCTGTTCTGCACTTACAGAGTCGAAAAGTTCGGGTCTGTTTGTTATCAGTAGGTCCAAGATGTTATCTCCACGAGTCGGTTCTCTGTTTAATTGCTCGAGGTAATTTTCGGATAGTGCACTCAGTATAATGTCACTCGATGCTCTGTCCCTACCACCCGTCCTAAACATCTGAGTGTCCCAGTCTATATCTGGTAAATTGAAATCTCCACCTAAGACCATAACATGCTGAGAAAATTTATGTGAAATGTATTCCAAATTTTCTCTCAGTTGTTCTGCCACTAATGCTGCTGAGTCGGGGGGTCGGTAAAAGGAGCCAATTATTAACCTTGCTCGGTTGTTGAGTGTAACCTCCACCCATAATAATTCACAGGAACTATCCACTTCTACTTCACTACAGGATAAACTACTACTAACAGCGACGAACACTCCGCCACCGGTTGCATGCAATCTATCCTTTCTAAACACCGTCTGTGCCTTTGTAAAAATTTCGGCAGAATTTATCTCTGGCTTCAGCCAGCTTTCTGTACCTATAACGATTTCAGCTTCGGTGCTTTCTATCAGCGCTTGAAGTTCCGGTACTTTACCAACGCAGCTTCGACAGTTTACAATTACAATACCGATTGCTGCTTGGTCCCCGCATGTCCTGACTTTGCCCCGCACCCGTTGAGGCTGTTGCCCTTTCTGCACTTGCCCGAGGCCATCTAACCTAAAAAACCGCCCAGCCCACGCCACACAACCCCTGCTACCCGTGTAGCCGCTTGTTGCGTGTAGTGGACTCCTGACCTATCCAGCGGAACCCGAAACCCCACCACCCTATGGCGCAAGTCGAGGAATCTGCAGCCCACATGGTCGCAGAACCGTCTCAACCTCTGATTCAGACCCTCCACTCGGCTCTGTACCAAAGGTCCGCAGTCAGTCCTGTCGACGATGCTGCAGATGGTGAGTTCTGCTTTCATCCCGCTAGCGAGACTGGCTGTCTTCACCAAATCAGATAGCCGCCGGAAGCCAGAGAGGATTTCCTCCGATCCATAGCGACACACATCATTGGTGCCAACATGAGCGACCACCTGCAGATGGGTGCACCCTGTACCCTTCATGGCATCTGGAAGGACCCTTTCCACATCTGGAATGACTCCCCCCGGTATGCACACGGAGTGCACTTTGGTTTTCTTCCCCTCCCTTGCTGCCATATCCCTAAGGGGCCCCATTACGCGCCTGACGTTGGAGCTCCCAACTACCAGTAAGCCCACCCTCTGCGACTGCCCGGATCTTGCAGACTGAGGGGCAACCTCTGGAACAGGACAAGCAGCCATGTCAGGCTGAAGATCAGTATCAGCCTGAGACAGAGCCTGAAACCGGTTCGTCAGACAAACTGGAGAGGCCTTCCGTTCAGCCCTCCGGAATGTCTTTCGCCCCCTGCCACACCTTGAGACGACCTCCCACTCTACCACAGGTGAGGGATCAGCCTCAATGCGGGCAGTATCCCGGGCAACCACAGTCGTAGTCCGATCGGGGGATGCGTGGGACGAGCTGGCCGTCCCCGACAAACCCCCATCCGGACCCCCACAGTGATGCCCATTGGCAACAGCCTCAAGCTGTGTGACCGAAGCCAACACTGCCTGAAGCTGGGAGCGAAGGGATGCCAACTCAGCCTGCATCCGAACACAGCAGTTGCAGTCCCTATCCATGCTAAAAACTGTGCAAAGAACGTCTGAACTAATCTACAGAGAGCGCAAACAAAACGACACAAAATTGAAGCGGTTATTAAAATACAAGATTGCCTAGTAAATGCAGTAATGCTGCCACTTGTGCACTGCTGACACACTGCTCGGCGGCGGAAGGAGACTACGCGATTTAACACTATTCGAGTGTTGAAAAGTAATACCTCAGAATTTCTCATGTCAAACCTCTTAAAGATTTTAAAGTAAAACAAACTTTACTAACATTCCACATTTGTATTTTTCTGCCACATATTTATTTCACAACATAATCATCCTGACGACAAACACATTTCTCACAACGAGAGACTAGTTTCCCTAGCATCACTGTAGAATGTCTGACTTTGTTGACAGGACTACAACCTCACCTCTGCTTCCACTGCTTCATCACTATCAAAGTGAAGTCCTCGGAGATGTACTTTAAGTTTTGGAAACATGAAAATCGCATGGGGCTCAGTGAGAACTCTATAGAGGATGATCGATGACAGTCAGTCCAAGGCGCCAGACTGATGCAGATGTCGCAGCACTCGTGTGTGGTTTGGTATTGTAATACTGAAGGAGAGAATACTCCATGAGTAGACGAAATCTTCGAATTCGTGCTTTCAGAAACTCGATAACAGCACACTGTGTCTAACGCGCTGACATAGTTATGTTACACACCACCAAGCTACACGCAAAATTCAGAGCTCTCTAGTGGCAGAGAATTGCATCTTCTGTCATCGAAGAAGGAGAGATGATCGAGTAATAGACATGACATGTAATACCTCAACCAATATTGGAACAGAATAAAACATTCTGAGGCATTACTTTCAGCATGCACTCATAATTGTTATTTCATGATGATAATTAGAACTTCGTAACTAACCCTCATATATACTTACTACCTTTGAATGACAATTTCTAAATCTGTGTCATTTATCATGTAACAGCAATTCATCGATCTTCACTTAGTACTCATCAGCCTCAACTGCCACTTTTCACAATAGTCATATGTCTCATAAACCATTTTGTAATCCAATGTCATTCTCTGTAGACTTCACTAGACGGTCAGTGACACTTTCACCTGCAACCAGTCAGAGGGATAACACAATGGGTTGTTCACTCCAGATTTAAAGAATGTATATGTCAGTACAATCAAGTGGTGATCTAATACCGTTACGTACACAGATGGAACATGTGCTAGTCAAGAATGACTAATTACGCGTATGTGAGTATGAGGTTAAAGGAATGAAATTAAATTTACTGTTCAACTCAAAATTAATAAGGCTGCGCTCATATATTCGCCCTCTACTTCCTCTCAAGCATGAAGCAAGGAGGATCACAAAAATTGAACAAAAATTATTCTCTGAGATTACATATATTTTCCAGAGCTCTAAAGTACCAATATTTTGAATAATAAGTATGCATGTAATTAGAGATGCACTCAGTCACAGTAAATATAGGATGAGTCAAAAAGAACTCTACAACATTGGAGTGACACAGAAATTTTTTAAGATAACATACAGAATCGATAGATGTGATATTTTGTAGCAAACAACCTCAAGTTTCACATAAAAGTGTAAGTGCCATTTTGATTCGATATGACTAATATTTGTGATGCAGCAAACATCACACTTGTATTCAACTTCTTTCCACATTTGTTGGTGCAAATCAGGCGTAACTTGTGAAAAGGTAGCAAAGTTTCGATTTTTCAGGTCGGCTAAATCGTTTAGTATGTGCGGACATACATACAGCCTTTGACAAAACCCCAGAGAAAGAAATACAGTGGTGTCATGTCTGGAGAGTGAAGTGGCCAAGCGTTTGGCCCTTCGTGGACCGTCCACTGACCTGGGAAGCGATTATCGAGGAAACCCCGAACTTGAGGAAATGAAGTGGTGCACCGTTTTGCTGGTAGGAAACCATCCCATCTCGATCATGTTCATCTATATGTGGAATTAAAAAGTTTTCAAACATATTCAGACACACATTATAGGTGACAGTTTTCTCCACGAAGAAGAAAGGGCCATCCACTTTCAATTTGCTAAGGGCACAAAATAGATTAATTTTGGGGCTGTAACAAACGTGTTCCAGATTTGGATGTAGATTTTTGCTGCCGCGTATTCTGCAGCTGTGGGTGTTCACCACGTCATTGATATCAAAGGTTGACTCATCGCTGAAGATTACAGTGTTCAGGAACGTCTCATAGTCCTCTATTGATGCAACATTTCCGCACAGGATTCCCCATGCCCTGTGCCATTGTGAATCTGTGTGGTTTCATGTGTAAACGTCTTCGTAGTACTCTCATTACAGTCTTTTATGGAATGTCAATTTCACGAGAGGCACGTCATGTTGATTTTTGTGGACTGCACGCAAAGATCCCCCTAACCTGTTCGATCCTATCATCAGAATGCGGGTGATATGGTGATTTATCATGTCACAGTGAACAATCCGCCTCAACAAGGTTCTTATGCCAGGGGTAAATTGAGGGCCAGCTTGGAGGTTCTTTTGCGCAGCGTTTTTCAACCTGTGGGCCGAGACCATTGGGGGTCGCAAAGACTTGCCCAGAGGGTCAAGGTCACATGAGAAAGCAGTTGCAGCATGGTTGGTAACGTATGTTTCATGACAATCATCTGCTGTGGTATAAATGTCACACAGAAGTGACAAAGTTTTGTGAAAGCACCTTTCAAATTCGCTCTCGTTCAGATCTGGTATTCATTTATAATAATGAATATGAATTTAATTTAAACCTGTTGGAGAGTTCAAATATGCAAACACTTGCACCTATGAGAAGCAACGCGATGTCTATCGATCTTTCCCACTTCTGCGGAATGGAACTAGGGCGGCGAGAGTCACTAAGTCTTGAACAGATAATATTTACCTCTGACAGGTTTGCAAGGAGAGGGACAGCACATCAACTTCCGGGCTGGGACGGTGGGGCACTGGCAGCGTCTTGTGTACTGCTGATAACTTAGTTTACGTGACAATAACATGCTGTGATAACAATATGACACGGAACGAGAACAATTTGTGAAAGCGCATTTAAAAGATGCTCACGTTCAAATGTGATACAAAATGGCTGTAACAACACGCACACAGCTCACATGAAAGATTTGGCACCACGGTTACTAGAATGCATTTCAGTAACAAGCTTCGAACCAAACAATGGATCGCTAGGATTGGCAGCAGTGAACAAAGCACGAAATACTGCAATTTCTACCGAGTGGATATAGGATGCCTGAGCTCAGCTCAGACTTTAATTGTGGTGATTGCCGTGAAGTGAATCATTGTTTTTTCGATGCTGCTTTATAAAAGAGTTGAAAAATATCTGACAAAGAACTAGTACCATCATTTGTAAATATAGTACATATTCTCGCAATTAATTAAAAAGAAACGTTGTCTTCTTTTAAAACTGAATGAAAGTAAATGAAATAACCATCGTGCTACATGTCTCAAAACTTGGGGCTCTGTAATACAAAAACATTAGTCTACGGAAAATGGTATTTATTTTTTATTAAAATTATGTAATTACTTGTTTAACATTAATTCTGAATTGAGCATAATGTAGATTGTTTTATAATAAATACACCGCATTACCGATAAATAAACGCAAAACTGGATACTGTTTTCAGGGGCCGACCGATAACTAAACGAAGAAGAGCCAGGAAGCAACAGTGAGAAAGTCGAAAAAAGATCTTGTTTACAAATTGACTATACAGTAGGACCTCGTTTAACGAGGGTTATTCACTTCTGAGCCTTACCTGCAATGCGAAACACTCGTTATGCGAAACATGTTTTTCTGTTGGAATTGGCGGCTGAGGTGACCGAGCGGTTCTAGGCGCTACAGTCTGGAACCGCGCAGGTTCGAATCCTGCCTCGGGCATGGATGTGTGTGATGTCCTTAGGTTAGTTAGGTTTAAGTAGTTCTAAGTTCTGGGGGACTGATGACCTCAGCAGTTAAGTCCCATAGTGCTCAGAGCCATTTGATCCATCTGAATCTGTTGGAATTCACGTAAGAAAGGATAATGCATTCCATTCCGAAAAAATACTAAAACAGCTTAAAAAAGGTACATCCTTTTTTATAAGAAGTCGTCTAAAGACATTTGTTTTTACCTTCTCCTCAAAATGAGTCAAACACAGAAGACAGCTAGTTCCTACGTATTGGTTAATGAGCAACTTTATTGAATTTGTGTTGGTTAACGACGACATATCTGAAATTGAATTCATATAGAGGTATTTCAAGGCCATGAAGTAACATGAGTCTTGATTGCAACACCGTCGCAGAGAATTTGGCAATATAGTCGAGGAGACCCGAGCGGAGGTATCGATTACAATAACTGCAACACAAGGGGTGTCGCTAACAGTACAGCTGAATACTACATTGTCGGCAGCGTTGTCCCTGTCAGAGCGTCTAATGTACTTTGTTCTTCGTAATAATAATAAAAATAATAATGATAATAACACTGATGTAAAACATCATGCTCTTTTTTCCTCCATGTTTTCTGTTATTTCATTGTCATTTCTTTCCCGCGGAGCATAAGCCATACTGTTAAGAGTAAAATTAATAACAATAATGGTACGATCCAGTGATTAAATGCAAATTCACAGCGCTTTATCGGCACAACTGCAATTTGACGCCTAACGACTAATGTCTCTCATTTGCATTATTAAAAAGCATGCTTGACACTTATTAAGATTTAATTGTTTTGAACAGTTTTTATTCATAGGGCGACAGCAGCGATATCTGCCACGGGTGCCACTTAGCCAGATGAAAGTAAGCAAGGGCTATAGGTACTAGACTACAATATAAATACAACAGTTTCAATGAGAAGGCTGTGCCTGTTTATTTATTAATAATTTGTCAAATCGTGGTTCTATTTTTGAGACACAAATCATCAAATCATTTTCTAGTTGAAGTTTATTTCTCTTTGTAGTAGTTTTTATCTTCACGATTGAAGAGAACGCTAACTCACAAAGGTAGGAAGTGGCGAATGACACTAATAATTTCAAAGCTTCCTTTGCTGTCTGCGGATACTCTTCTCTTCATCCTGAAGACGTCAATCTTTTGCGAATTAAGTTCCATTTTAAGCATCCTGTCAGCTGCTAGATCTATAAAATATTTAGGTGGTTAAAAAGCTATGCAAGGAATGCTAATTTTAATAGACAAACAGGGTCACAAAAGTAACTCGTATATCCAGATTTAGAATATTGAAAGAACATTAACAATTCACCTTTTAGTCCCAGAACTCTTGTCAATTTGTCAATACCTTTTCTTTGGAAAGTCACCTGACCTCTGTGTAATACAGGAGGTTTTGATGGAGCGAACTCATGTCTTCACAAATGATCCTAAACAGCCGAGTTTGCAACGCTTTACCATTAACAGAGTTTATAACTTTGGTTACCTCTTTAAGCACATAATTTAGTCAGAAGTTAGAATCGTGGCTGCCAGAGCTTGTCGGAGAAAGCAGTGTGTCCACGAAAAATTTGACATTATTGATTTTAATTTCGCGACGAGCCCACTTTTACTGTCAGTCATAGCTTTAGCACCATCACTACCAATGGCGATACGTTTTGTCCAATTAATCTCTTAGTTGCGAGTGCTTTCTAAAAACATGCCATACAGACACTGGCCAGTAGTGTTCGCAAGGAGTCCTTTGCAAAATAAAATGTGTTCCATGATACTTTCATCTGATTCAAAGCGTACAAATACTATAAATTGAACACATTCTGAAACATCAGTAGATTCATCAAACTGCAAAGCAAAATGTAGATCTTCTTTAATTTTTCGACTGTTCTCGAATGTCACCGGCCATATCGTTTATTCTGCGTTCAATGGTATTATCAGAAAGTGGTATGCTTTTTAGCTTGTTTGCCTCTTGCTGTACCAACATAATTTCAACCATATCCAGGGCTGCTGGCAAATACGATTCTCTGCATCTGTATGCGACTTCCTTGTTTTAGCGACTCGGAATGCGACTCGGTAGCTTGATAGTAACGCTTTCTCGTTGACACTGGATACCTAAAATCAGATAATAAATATTGTTAAATCAGAAAAACGAATAAAAAATGAGAAACATTAACAGTATTTTAAATCAACAAATAACATTACTATTTTATTACCTGAATCATAGTAGTTTTCTGCTGGTTAAGTGTTTTCAGTTTCCTTTCGAAGAAATCCAACCGTTTATCAGCTTTCTTGGAATGTTTAGTTGAGAGGTGACGCAGAAGCTTTGATGTCTTCATACTCTCACGTGACAATACATCGCCGCAAATTACACATTGGTGTTTAATGTTCACGACAGTAAAACCATACTTCAGATAACTGTCTTCAGGAAGTCTATTTTTTTGTTTTTGTTTTGTTTTGATTCGCTTCCTCCACTGCCACTTGTATTAGACGTAGAGGACTGCACATATCTTTTAATAAACTTGTCCATTTTATGCTCGCTCAGAGCGAAGCGCAAAGACAATAATCACGTCCATACTTGGTTCAAATGGCTCTGAGCACTATAGGACTTGACTTCTGATGTCATCAGTCCCCTAGAACTTAGAACTACTTAAACCTAACTAACCTAAGGACATCACACACATCCATGCTGAGGCATACTTGCTGGTGTTCTCGGACAACTGATGTAGTGGCCGGCCGGTGTGGCCGAGCGGTTCTAGGCGCTTCAGTCTGGAACCGCGCGACCGCTACGGTCGCAGGTTCGAATCCTGCCTCGGGCATGGATCTGTGTGATGTCCTTAGGTTAGTTAGGTTTAAGTAGTTCTAAGTTCTAGGGGACTGATGACCTCAGAAGTTAAGTCCCATAGTGCTCAGAGCCATTTGAACCATTTGAACTGATGTAGTGACCGAAAACGCGTGGCTATGCCCCCGCTGACACCTTCTCACCCATACGTCTCTACTGCGCCAAAGAATATAATTATATCTCTGCCCACAGAGGACTGCGACCTCTTTTCACATTGCACTTGACTTATCGATTAGTATAATATCAATAGAAAGAAAATTAAATACGTTGGCTTTGAAATCGCCGACATACTTTTATTATGATTCTGGTGGTCACCACAATATTTTTACTTGGAAAATGGGGTAGCGTATTCAAAAAGGCTTAAAAACACTGCTTGACGTGTGCGGTGCGAAATTTGTTCCAAACAGTTGCTGCAGAGTTCGTTTCTTGAAACCAAAACACACAGAGTGCACACTCCGCACCACTGAAAATAGGCATTTTACCTGTGCGCTGCGCTGGCGCTCCTCATGACGCAATGGGGTACTGATGCACTGCGTGAGTCAAACTTGAGGTTGCTCGCTGCAAAATGACACTATCGATTATGCAAGTTATCTCAATAAATTTCTGTATCATTCCAAAGTTGTAAAGTCCTTTTTGAATAGCTCTGTACACTGTCACGCCCAACCCATGCCACTAGCATGGTATTTATTTAATTTTCCAGCGTTCTTACTCTCGGATGGTATTGTAAACAAACTAGCCGTAAATACACGTACACCAGCTGTCAGATTTGAGTTCGATGACTGCTGCGGTTCTTGACGAATCTGTACAAAGCACATTTTCGACACGTTCGCGTCCTCGCTGTATAATGGCGGTTGGCAGGTCTGCCTACTTCAGAATTCTTTACCACATGGGGAGTCAGAAGCTCCGGAACATACTAAATTCACTGAATGAATATAGGCGGTTATAACAACTATTTTACAAATCAATAGAAAAATTGAATGGAACGATGTTGAATAAACTTTACCTTCATTTGTTAGTACTGTTGCGGTGACAATGCTGTCGGTGTAACGCAGTATTACAATGGATAAACATTTTATTTGTAAGAGGGGAATAGTAGATCATTGTTGTAGTTGAGAGCCTGATTCTATTTAGCAGTCTGTTACCAAAATCTTTGCTTTGGGTGGACCTTTCCTCGTTCTAGAATTCCGAGATGGTGTGGCGAAAATGACGCGCGATGCTTGTGTTTGATGATTCTGCGTTCATAATAATATCTTCAAGTCAGTAAAATATCTGTTCCATGTAATGATACGATTATTACTCTATCACAGCTGTCTTCATGAATTTCATGTCCTTGGCATGCTTTTCAAGAATTTGTACGATTTGAAACACGCGGTACTGAGGTATTTACGTAGTATATTTGTAAACAAGGGCGTCGCCAGGAAGGCTCGGGTCTGGGCGGGGGGGAGCGGGGGGGAATGGAGGAGGACGAGAGGAAGAGAAGAACAAGGGAAGCGAGAAATCCTAGTACAATGATTAAAGCAGAAATTTGTTTAATGACAAGCAATATTATAAAAAATTAAAATGAATTTCACAAATTAGTAAAAGTTAATGAAATTCAGTTAAACCATGAACGCCTCGGATTTTTTATAAATTCTTCGAACGTGCTACCACTCAAATTCTCTTCATTGTCAAGAATAACATTTCTGAGAATATTCACCATGGCTAAACCACTCAGGCAGTTTTCTGATATTGTGCTCCTCAACCAGGTTTTGGTTCTCCTTCAACTGCTGAAAGATCGTTCCTCGGGGATGGAAATGAAAATTTTTCATGCTTTTCGTGTTTCAGGGAAGAAGTTTTCCATTTCTTTCAGGATATCAAGAACAACTGGCTCCCCTGGGTTCTTTTAGTACTGTCACAATTTTCGCCAAACTTTAGTTTCACATTTTACGTTCGATAAATCACAAAATTTGGCGAAGGTTTCACAAATCTTCCATTAAATATCGTTCGACAAGGTCATCATTTACTTATGATTTAATTGAGATAAAGCTAATACTAGCGTATTTTCGCCAGCAAAACGCACTCCAAGAGTTAGTAAATCCTCCCCAGAATTCTGATGGACTTTGTGTTCGGGTTTGCTTCGATCTTGCTCTCTCCCAGCTATGCGTGGCATGGTTTATTTATAGTCCGAACAGAGTTTTTCAGCAATAACAGTAGCATTCTTCTTAATTTCGTTTGTGCCTCTTTTAGGATTATCACGATGAGTCATCAACAATTACAAAATTAATTTGATATGCTGCAGGTCATGGCTTGCGTCCAAGAGCAGTAAAAAAACAAACCCTTGATGTACATTTTGTGCAAGATTGGTTGAACACGATTGTCTTTTCCGGCCATCGTCAAAGAACCGTCAGATCCCAAAACAACGCATTTCACAGGGTCAAGATTTTCTTTTGCCGAAACGTCACCGATGGTTGTTCAATCGATTTACCGTCTAGAGTTTTCATTCAGATAAATTCAACAAATATTTCTTAGATTTTTTCGGATTCTTCATCGGAATACCGGAGCCCAATTGATAATTGTTCAGTTCCATAAACATCAGCTGTTTCATCTGCTAATACGGTTCTACCCTTTTCACTTTCTTTGTAATATCTGCCTTTAGCACATCTCCACAAACCGTAATAACGTCACTTCCGACAACATACTTTCTTTTTCCCACGGTCAGTATGATTCTTCAGAGCCACGTTTCCTGCTTCAGGTCGTTCCTTGTATAATCCTTCCATAATTACTTCTCCATAATGCTTACCTCTCAGAGCTAAGTCGCATGTCCTACAAAATGTAAAGTAAGAAGTAATAGATTTAATAATTTTCCTGTTTTCTTCTAGATTTTTCTGGGAGTATTTATTAATTTGTGCTTCCATTGGAATGTTTGCAAGAAGTTCTCCAGCAGCTTCCAGAGTCATTCTATGGCAGAGGGTTTTTATGTGATTCTTGCAATGCTCGTGTACATCTTTGAACTTCAGAATGGCCTTACGATAAAAAAAATCCTAATAGGCCCCTAACAGAATTACAATTCGGCGGACACAACGTAAAGTATTTACAAGAAGCCAGGAGCATGCCGGGAGTACATCAGCCGCGGCGACTAAATTCCCAATCAGGAATGACTGAATTTTCGATTTAAATGCGTGGTGTCTTTCATGAAGTTATAAGATCCTGGAGTGGTCCAACAACTTTCGAGCAGTTCTTTCTTCCGTTATGTCGATAAGACTGACGCTCGATTAACATATCGACCAATACTAATTACGTAGTAGTCATCGAGTGTAGAATCCGTAACTGGGTCCAATTCTAAACCTGTAAAAGAATACCTGTATTACAGATCGCCGTGGAACAGAACAGGAAAAGGCTAATTCTATCATGAACTATCGCTATCACATTACGGTATGAGAAAACTGGAAGTCAGTGACTGCCAGTGGTTTCCCCAAAACCCTATTGCAAACATATGTTTTGAAGTAATAGATTTTGAGGGGTCATCCACGCAGTCATTAGAAGATAGGGCGCCGCACCAGTGTTTTGAGTTAGTTTTCGAGACAGCATCCCCTGTTGCGAAATCCAGGTTTTCACCGTTCTCTACATCTTCATCCTCCTAGGAGCTGTCAGTGCGAAATTTACTGAAAAATAAAAATGGACAATACACACAAAATAAATGATATTTTATTATAATGTTTCCCAGTTAAGTGTTTTATCTAACATATCACCGGGTCCGCTTCCTAACTTTCTAGCACAAGATATGTTGGAAAGTATTTTTTCCTTGTTTTTGTAGCACTTGGTAAAATAATGTTGAATTTGTTAAGGTAGGGCTAAAAACAGTTTTGAATTTTTAATTGTTCTGTTCTTACCACAATGAAAGATCTGTTAGAGTAGACATTCCGATAATTTCCTAGAGCGAATAAAAAAAACATGACAGCAGTTTATTGTGAATGTGGTATGGATGGACACATACGTGTCCACCACTTTTATTCATATTGAGAAGTTTTTCGGGTTTAAATTAAAAGTGTCAAAGCAGTAGACAAACAATTCCATCCTGCCCCTAAGATCTCTCTCTCGTTGTTACATTTCTACCAACACCTACACCACACACCAACCAACTTCTAAGGTAGAAATGTAGAAATGATACACGGACATAGCGACGTTTACTGAAAGTTCATTCTAGGAACAATCATGTTCAAATATACTGGACTGTTTATTAGTAGTAATGAATACGAAATTAAGTTTGCGATGGTATAACTCAATGAGCTATTCTGAAAGTGCGACAACTTTTAATTTTAAGTGTTCACCTCAGGGAGAGGGACGAGAGGAAAGGATCAAGCCATTTTACACCATTTCGTACAGTACTTACAATGCAGATACGTACAGAGGTCACGTATTGCAGTAGTGTACCTACACCGTGCCAGAGATTGTTATCGCAAGTATTGACAGGAGTGAGAAAAGGCAGGAGAAGAACTGTGGAGGGGTGAGTTCTTTAAAAAGGTACCATACTGTACACGCTGAACACGCAGTTACAGTCCTGGAACTGCTAGCTCGCTGATGTAGTCAGCAGCGGAAAACAAATGTCATAGCTACGAAGTCTTCCGAACCGAATTGTACAGAATACACATACGATACGTGTCTCGAATAGAAATAGGGGGAAAACGCCTGCTCTACAAGCACAGACAATATATATATATATATATACAGGGCGTTTCAAAAAGAAAGAGCAGATTTCAAACATTTATTTCTCAAAAACTACAAATGATAGAAACACAATTCCAACGGTCCTTCACTCAATATGAGTACCAAATGTTACACAACAAATATCAAAACTGTACCTCAATATGAGCACCATTTGTTACACGACAAATATCAAACCGGTATCTCATTTCTTGCCACACACGACGCAACTGGTCTTTAGTTACCGAATTCACGGCCGCAACAATTCGATGTCGTACCTCTTGAAGAGTAGCGGGCATAGGTGGGACATAAACACAGTCCTTTATGTACCCCCACAAATAAAAATCGCAGGGAGTAAGGTCTGGTGACCTGGGAGGCCACAGACGATGACATTGATCTTGTGCTCCTGCTCTTCCAATCCACCGTCCTGGAATGGTGTTATTTAGGTACCGTCGTACAGGTTCAGAGAAGTGTGGTGGGGCGCCATCTTGCATGAAGATGAAGTGATTTGAATCTTCCTGAAGTTGAGGAAATAGCCAGTTTTCTAACATGTCCAGGTAAATGGTTCCTGTGATAGTTTTCTCCATGAAAAAGAAAGGTCCATAAACTTTGTTTACCGAAATTGCACAAAAGACGTTAACCTTTGGTGAGTCTCTTTCATGTTGAATAACGTCCCTCGGAGTTTCACTCGCCCAAATTCGTACGTTATGCCGATTAACTTTACCAGAAATGTGAAACGTTGATTCATCTGAAAAAATTAATCGTTCGGCAAAATTGTCCTCTTCCATGTCCTGTAGAATTGCAGTTGAAAATTCGAACCTTTTGTTGTGGTCGTCAGGACGCAATGCTTGCAATAACTGCAGTTTGTACGGCTTCATGTGCAGACGGTTACTCAGAACGCGCCATACCGTTGTTTTAGACATGTTTAGTTCGTGACTTGCCCGTGTCGTGGATTTTCTAGGGCTCCTTTCGTAAGCTGTATGGCGGCTGTTTGTTGAATTGACGGCGGAATGCACGTTGCACACCAACAATGGACTCTAACTTTGCAAATTGCAGCACACAAAATGATCGTTCCTGTGGTGTCGTCGCCATTTTCCTACAAACAAACGCCAGCGCCACTGCGGATTTGCATGGAACTTCTGCGCGGACCATTGAAAAACTTTGAACCTTTCTCTGACAAGAAACGTTTGAATTGTGTTTCTATCATTTGTAGTTTTTGAGAAATAAATGTTTGAAATCTGCTCTTTCTTTTTGAAACGCCCTGTATACATATATATATATATATATATATATATATATATATATATATATATATATATATATATATATATACTCCTGGAAATGGAAAAAAGAACACATTGACACCAGTGTGTCAGACCCACCATACTTGCTCCGGACACTGCGAGAGGGCTGTACAAGCAATGATCACACTCACGGCACAGCGGACACACCAGGAACCGCGGTGTTGGCCGTCGAATGGCGCTAGCTGCGCAGCATTTGTGCACCGCCGCCGTCAGTGTCAGCCAGTTTGCCGTGGCATACGGAGCTCCATCGCAGTCTTTAACACTGGTAGCATGCAGCGACAGCGTGGACGTGAACCGTATGTGCAGTTGACGGACTTTGAGCGAGGGCGTATAGTGGGCATGCGGGAGGCCGGGTGGACGTACCGCCGAATTGCTCAACACGTGGGGCGTGAGGTCTCCACAGTACATCGATGTTGTCGCCAGTGGTCGGCGGAAGGTGCACGTGCCCGTCGACCTGGGACCGGACCGCAGCGACGCACGGATGCACGCCAAGACCGTAGGATCCTACGCAGTGCCGTAGGGGACCGCACCGCCACTTCCCAGCAAATTAGGGACACTGTTGCTCCTGGGGTATCGGCGAGGACCATTCGCAACCGTCTCCATGAAGCTGGGCTACGGTCCCGCACACCGTTACGCCGTCTTCCGCTCACGCCCCAACATCGTGCAGCCCGCCTCCAGTGGTGTCGCGACAGGCGTGAATGGAGGGGCGAATGGAGACGTGTCGTCTTCAGCGATGAGAGTCGCTTCTGCCTTGGTGCCAATGATGGTCGTATGCGTGTTTGGCGCCGTGCAGGTGAGCGCCACAATCAGGACTGCATACGACCGAGGCACACAGGGCCAACACCCGGCATCATGGTGTGGGGAGCGATCTCCTACACTGGCCGTACACCACTGGTGATCGTCGAGGGGACACTGAATAGTGCACGGTACATCCAAACCGTCATCGAACCCATCGTTCTACCATTCCTAGACCGGCAAGGGAACTTGCTGTTCCAACAGGACAATGCACGTCCGCATGTATCCCGTGCCACGTGCCACCCAACGTGCTCTAGAAGGTGCAAGTCAACTACCCTGGCCAGCAAGATCTCCGGATCTGTCCCCCATTGAGCATGTTTGGGACTGGATGAAGCGTCGTCTCACGCGGTCTGCACGTCCAGCACGAACGCTGGTCCAACTGAGGCGCCAAGTGGAAATGGCATGGCAAGCCGTTCCACAGGACTACATCCAGCATCTCTACGATCGTCTCCATGGGAGAATAGCAGCCTGCATTGCTGCGAAAGGTGGATATACACTGTACTAGTGCCGACATTGTGCATGCTCTGTTGCCTGTGTCTATGTGCCTGTGGTTCTGTGATGTATCTGACCCCAGGAATGTGTCAATAAAGTTTCCCCTTCCTGGGACAATGAATTCACGGTGTTCTTATTTCAATTTCCAGGAGTGTATATCGGGGCGGTTAGTAGACCCGCAACCGAGCGCCTCCCCAGGTGGCGGATAGGGGAATGCCTCCTAGATATAGGTGGTACCGAGGAAATGAAATACTCGGGGCGGACCAAAACTACTAGTAGCGTCTGTTCCCACAGTGGGCGGCTACAAAAGGCGTCTGCTCCACATGTCAGTGGCGGCCTCAACCAATCTTCTGATCTAGAAAGTCAGGTTGTAGTCGGCAGCATGCCATACATCCAACTACTAAACATCATGATGGTACAACGAGAAAAATCTCATTACCCCGGGCCCCAGTAAATAGACTGGGATCGTCGTGAGCATCGGATTCCGGGGGCTCACGGACATCATGAGAAGAATCGGAGCTTTTCAAACTCCCTCAAGACCAAACGCAAACATTACATCGGCACGCTCAACGTGAACACACTGATGAAGACAGGAAAGATGAAACAACTGACAGACTCTCCCGAAAAATTTCAAATCAAAATATGTGCACTGCAAAAAACACGATTCACAGACGAAGACCATTTCAACACGGAGAATTTCAGAATATACAAAGGAAAACCACCGAGACAACTGAAAAACCTAAGGCTTTTTGGCACAGGATTTGCAGTACACAGGTCCATCACGGACAGCATAATCGACTTTTCGTCACCAAAAGAAAGAATCAGCACCATCACAGTGAAATCAGCCAATAAATTCTACACAATTATCAACGCACATGCACCGACTAATGACTACAACAGGAAAAACCCGGACGAAACTGATGACTTCTGGACGACAATGGAAGAAACTATCAGAAAAATTCCTGCACATAGAGTCACAATAATACTGAGAGACTTCAACGCCAAACTCGGAAAAGAAAAGATATACCGACATATCACAGGAAAACATACTCCACACAAGGACACCAACAAAAATGGAAAACATCTGATAGATTTTTGCAAAAGCCACGACCTCGCCATTATGTCAACAAAATTCAAGAAACCAACACGAAAACTTACCACATGGAAATTCCCCAGCGGAAAGCAAGAGCTACAAATCGACCACGTAATAGTCCAGAAAGACTCACAAAAAGAAATTTTGAACATAGACACCCGTAAAGGCTACTTCGACTCAGACCACCACCTACTACAGATCAGGATTCGTCTTTTGCCCAAGAAAAAGCTCCAGAAGAACAAAATTGTTAGACCAGATCCAGAATACGTTACTTTAAACCAGACACAAATATTACAAAAAATTAAAATGCAGAAAACGACAGACTGGACACAACTTTCACGGAGAATCCGAGAGGCCATGAAACTAGCACAAGCACCACGCACACGGAAACACCGTTGGTGGAACCACACATGTGACCAAGCTATTGACCAACGAATCAGTGCATGGAAAAAATTTAGTAGCCATAAATCCCAAGAGAATTGGATGAACTTCTTGAAAACACAGAAGCAATCAAGCAAAATCATTCGCAGTGAAAAACGACAGTATGACAAACGGCGACTGACAGAGATCGAATCGGACTTCATGAAGATCAATACAAGAAACTTCTACAGAACGTTCAGAGAAAATATGACTGGATATCAACCACCCAACTTGTGCTTCAGAAGACCGGATGGAACCCCTAGAAACCAATACCAAAAACAATTGTGACATTCTGGCAAAGTACTTTGAAAAACTGCTCAACACGGACCCCCCTATGGAAGAAATGATGACAGAAACGAGCACATACAATCCAGATAGTGAACCTCCAACTCTAGAAGAAGTTAAAGAAATAATCAAGTCACTCAAGAATCGTAGAGCACCAGGAGAAGATGGCATAATCGCGGAAATCTGGAAGTTACAAGATCCAGAACTCACCAAAGACATCCACAGAATCTTGGAAGACGTCTGGAAGACAATGAAAATTCCTGACGACTGGAAAACTGCCCTGATACGCCCACTACACAAAAAAGGTGACAAGACTGACCCGAACAACTACAGAGGAATATCCCTACTACCGGTCACATACAAGATCCTCTCTAAAGCTTTACTGAGCAGACTAGAATGCCAGACCGACCACTAGATTGGGGAATACCAAGCAGGCTTCCGTAAAGGGCGGTCTTGTGCGGAACAAATTTGGAACCTGAAAATGATTTTACAACACAAACAGAACCTGATCATTACCTTTGTTGACTTCAAAAAGGCGTACGACTCTATCGACCGGAAAACTCTCTTCAAAATTCTAGCAGAATACAAAGTAGACAACAAAACACGGGCTATCATAGAGCAAACTTTAACCAACACGACCTCCAAAGTAAAGTTCTGTGGGGAACTATCAGAGCCCTTTGAAATTCGCACAGGTGTCCGACAAGGCGATGGCCTCTCACCTCTCCTTTTCAATCTGGTGTTGGATAAGGTCATAAAAGAATGGGAAACATCACAACAGGGGATAACCTTAGGAAACCTACAGATTAAATGCCTGGCTTTTGCAGACGATTTGGCGATTGTCACGAAAGGTATAAAGGAAACAAAAGACGCTATTGAAAAACTGCACGAAATCGCTTCCAAAACTGGACTACAGATCTCTTACGAAAAGACACAGTTCATGAGCACAAAGAAACTCTCATCTCTGAACACAAAATATGGCACGATTTACAAAACGGCAAACTTCAAATACCTCGGTGAAACACTACAAATGAGTGGACATAACAGAGACTCAAACGAAGAAAGAAAGACTAAACTGGACAAGGCATACAAAGTAGTGTGGAATCATTACAACAAGAAGTCTATCTCACAAAAAGCCAAATTACGCCATTACGACACGGTGGTGCTCCCCGAGGCACTATATGCAGCAGAGACCACACTAATCCTAGGGCATACACGTATCAGACAATTAGAAAAAGTAGAACGGAAAATACTTAGGAAAATATTTGGCGCAACTAACAACAACGGAATATGGATCAAGAAACCTACAGAGGAACTGTACAAACATACAGAGACAATCACAGAAAAGATTAGAAAACGCAGAATACAATTCTATGAACACCTATACAGAATGCCATCACACAGGCTGACCAAGCAGATCTTTGACTGGGTAACCACTAGAAACAACAAATGGGTGGAATAGGTAGAAAACGACCTGAACCAACTCAACGTAACAGCAGACACAATAAACGACAGAATAAAATTCAGAAACATCATTAAGAAAAGTAAACTACATGAGATATAATGTGACAAACGAACAGGCATAAAATGGACCGAAGAACGCAAGCAAGATCACAGCCAGAAGATGAAAGAAACATGGGCAACCAAAAAGGCAATCAAGATGAAGCCGAAGACACAAAGCCGACAAGAAGCATGGACAGAGGACCGGAAACAGAAACACAGCGAGCGAATGAGGGAAGTTTGGGCAGCAAGGAAGGCAGCAAAAGGAACTGGCCATGTAGTTTAGTCCAAATGCGCTCTTTAAGGGCAAAACACCAATAATAATAATAATATATATACATGCGCGCGTGTGCGAGTTTTACTGTAACCCTTGCTTAAAATTCTTCAACTGAAGTAGATCCATGAATTAATTTACTGATATATTTAAGAAAGCTTACTGACATTTGTTTCCCTAACAAATATTTCAGATATTATTACGTTATATCTCAAAATCACCTGAATCTCAATCATCTTGTACAAGAACACGAACTATTGGATACAGCAAATGGTTACATCTTCATTAACATTCACTGGCGAAGCTATAGGTTTATATTAGCTCGGCTTAATAATCATAAAATTCATATGTGACTTTCCAAAAAAGTTTCTGATATTCATGTTGTGTAGTTGTAAATTTGTTTCTATTGGTGAAACTTGAAACGCAAACCTATTACTTAACCTAACTGATCTGAATGCGTTGTTAGCCACAGTAAAAACTGTTTCACCGCAGTATTACTGATTCAGTTTCATGACATCTTTTTCGTAAACTCATGTACTATTTTTTACCTTTGATTGCAGCAAACGAAGTTCTTGCCCACAAGGGAAGAGAGGAGTGTCATGTGCAGCACATCCAATGCGTGAAGACTGTGCCTACATCATAGCTTGCAGAATCCTATTGGTTACCGAATTAAACGGTATTTAATTTCGAATTACTTGCTGCACACCAGAAACCGATGAGTGTCTACATCTGAGCTTAATTCCAGCAGTGATGCTCAATTTTTTACATTTTGGAAGTATGAAAAAGCGTAGCGTGCGCTAAAAAAACTGAGACCTACTCTTTCATGTCCGTCTGTGCTTGTGCAATAGCTCACCGACCACAAAGAACTCTCAACGGAAGACATTAGTGTGCAGGGACTTAACGACTTACATTGGAAGTTTAAATACATACATGCCTAGTAAACTGAACTAAATGAACTCCAAAACTTAACACTTAAGTTTGCCATACTATCAGCCATAGATCAGGTCACACTGTTGTGATGTCATATCAACAAAGTCCATAATAGAAATCATTAGAAGTGAAATGACATGTCTGTACACGTCTGTACACTTTCAAAGTACATTATTTAGAAGATTACTTATAAGTACCTTTAAAATCATTTGTCACGTTATTTCAATGAATGAGACACGTGAATTACGATTACATAAACCGTTTACTTCATTAAATTTGGTGAAGTGGAGATGTTGTCATCTGTAAGTTTAGTTAGCGAAATTAATCTCTATGTTATTCAAAATCTAATACCCTGACTGACTGATGAAGGTTTCTCAGGTCTCCAGCAGGGTGTTAGCGTTGATATCTCGCAACGTTTCGGGAAGTGTCATTCTACACATCTTCTGGCGAAGTCATTTCGCCAGAAGATGGGCAGTATGACACTTCCCGAAACGTCGCGAGATATCAACGCTACCACCCGGCTGGAGACCCGAGAAACCTTCATCAATAGTTTACGCCGGGAAAGCCTACAGTCACATATCCTGACTGACTGACACATCATCACCCAACCTAAACCGCTAAGGACAGAAACTTGAAATTTGGAGACGTCGTTTAAGTAAGGATGTTTTGAAATTACAACCCTAAGGGGATAAAATGATGGAGGTAGGTTTTTTTAAAAAATGTCGCTATTAAGGCCATTTTGAAGCTAGACTACGAAAAATGGTATTTGGTTTCTCGGTCAGAAATAAAGAAATACGTGTTTCATCATTTTTGGAAATTTAACCTTAGGGGGCGAGAAATAGTGGGTGAAAGATTTATTTGGAAATATATCATTATTAAAAAATACGAAAGTATTTTTAAAGTTTCATCTATGAACATCGGTATTTGACTTTCCGGTTACAAATAAAAAAATTAGTGTTTTAGTGTTTTTGGAAACTGAACCCCTAATTGGGTGAAACAGGGGATGAAATTTTTTACGAAAATATTTTGTTATGAAAACTTTAAAAATGCTTTTTAAAGCCAAATCTATGAAAATTTAAATTTGGCTTCTCAGTTAGAAATAAAAAATATGTGTTTCACTGTTTTTGGAAATTCAACCCATATGGGGGTGAAAGGGGGATGTGGGTTTTATGGAAATATTTCACTGTGCAAGCATTTCTGATGCTAAATCTACGAAAATTTGTATTTGGCCTCTTAGTTAGAAATAAAACATATGCAAGTCGCTGTATTTGGAAATTCAGTCCCTAAGGGGGTGAAATAGGGTTGAAACTTTTTATTAAAATATGACATGGCGAAAGCGTTTCTAAATCTAAACCTTTGAAAATTGGCTTCTCGATCATAGATGAAAACATACGTGTTCACTGTTTTTCGAAATTCAGTCGCTAAGGTGGTAAATAGGGTCAAAGCGATACACTGACTCACAATCGCGCAGCCAAACCGCTAAGGATAGAAAGTTGAAGTTTTGAGAGGATGTGGATCTGTACTGTAGGCATCGTTTAATAAGAAATTGTCCGGAATTCCACTCCTAAGGGAAAAAATAGAGGATGAAAGGCTTTTTCAAAGTATGTCGCTATTAAGAGAATATTGAAGCTAGAACTGCGAAGACTACCATTTGGTCTCTCTGTCAGAAAGTAAAAAATCGTGTTTCAGGATTTTTGGAAATTCAACCACTAAGGTGGTAAAATAGTGGGTGAAAGTTTTTTTGAAAATAAATAATTACTAAAGAACTACTAAAAGATTTTTAAGGCTACAGTTTTGACAACTGGTATTTCAGTTCTCGGTTAGAAATTAAAAAATAGTTCTTCAGTTTTTCTGGAAATTCAACCCTTAAGGGCGTGCAATAGGGGACGAAAATTTTAAAGAAAATATTTCGTTACACTAAAAAAATTGTAAAGCTAAATTTATGAAAATTGGTCTTTCACTTCTCAGTTAGATATAAATAAATATTCGTTAGGAAATGAAAGTTGCTATGGAAATATCTCCACAAGAACTCAAAAGGCATGATTAACAAAAATTTTGGACTCCAGCTACCAGAATCGCTTTTTGGTCAGAAGTACATTCGGAAAAGATCATGGCTTGTGTCCGAAGACTCGAATTTGAGATACACAGCGTATTTTATTTTCATTCTTCCGTCAAAGTAATCTTCCCCCTCTGATGACGCCCATATCATACTTCGTGGCATCGCGAAGAAGTTTCAGTTTACTGTGAGACGCGACGCAGTTCATGGCTTGTTCACATCAAGACACAGTCTCCGAAATGTTCAAATCTGATGTATACATGCATTGTTTCACCAGTGACCCACTGACTTTCGTGCATTGCACGTCCGAAAATGTCTAAGTTCGCCCAGCAATAAAAATACATCTCACAGTTCACAGTTTGCTCTTCAGAAATCACTGCCTCTCAGCAGTTCGCTTTGATAGGGTGCACACATTAATTTAAACATTTTATCCGTATCCTCGCATACGAAAGCCAACCCAACAGTTACATCGTCAAGACAACAATCAGAGTCTCCGTTTCATCGATCCTAAAATTATACCATAGTCTTACCAGTTTCTCTGGTCGAAACAGACTCTTCTGTAGCAAAGATACAATAGCCCAGCGTCTGGGAGTGAGTGTCCTGTGAATCTGGTCAGTTGTTAGGGTTTTACTGTCGTGAGCGTTGAAGAAAGCAGGAAACTTGAGTAGACGGACGTCCAAAGTGGAATCCGGATGCTTGATCGCCTAAAGCCGATCTGCAGCAGATCGGACAACAGACGACAATGTTGGTGCGGCCACAACTGTTCCGGAGCCCATTGTTGAACGTGGCTTCCGCAGTGGACGATCCCAACGTGTTCCCATGTAAACATAATGATATTGTCAATTACGACGGAAATGGGCACGGTATCATCGAGACTGGTACTTGAATCAGTGGAAACATGTCGCCTGATCTGATTAATCAAGTTTATTATTATTTCAGGTCGAGGACTGTATCACCCAGGTGAATGGCTGCTAAAATAGGCTAAGGGTTAAATCCAATGTTTTCGTTGCCTTGCTCTACGAGAACATACTTCTGTCATCTGGCTGTGTGTGAGTGTTTCAGTTTCATCTGATAATGGTGACTTGAAATATCGTAAAGCAGTTGTGTCACAAAACATTCAAAGCCAGACGCCATGTCACAGAAACGTTTTCTCAAGAAAATGTGAATTACATTTGCGCTCTTACATGATTATGTAACACGCCACGGATGCTGGCCGATGCGGACAGTATTACGGTATGGGGGACATTCCTCTGCCTATGATTGTAAAGGAAGGCATGGTGACAGCTGTGGACCAAGTGAATTTTACTGCATCCTCCATGTTTGATGTCACCTCCAACGCCGATGGCATCTTCCGGTAAGATAACTGTCCCCGCCACAAGACCAGAATAGTGCTACACTGAGATCGTGATAATGACTGACGTCGGTACCTTGGCCACCACATTCTCCCGATCTGTTCTCGAAGGCACACATCTGGGATGGTACTGAGTGTCAGTTCCATGCCCGTAAACCAGTGGAGCATAATCTACGGGATTTATGTGATCTATGTATAGACATACATTGGTATGTACCTCTGGAATCCTAGTAGGACCTGTCGAAACCATACGACGCAAAATCCATGCTATATTGCGTTCTAAAGGTTGACCAACACGCTATCAAACAGATGACCATAAGGCTTTGTCTCGTCATTTTATATTGCTACCGGAGAAGACGTTGTAGTCGAAAGCGAAAAAAAAAGGCTTTCTACTGACTACTGGCCAACTATGCGTGTACGTGTTGTATGAGTCGAGAAGAAACTATACAAGCCCGGAGGATAACTGGCGCTACAATACTATGGAACATAAAAACAAAACATCAGAAATAAAGTGAATGCTCTCCAGGGCTCTTGTTGTACCCATGGCATATTACGTCGTCAAATTTTAAAACAAATGTGGCATTAAAGAAAAAGCGCAATCACAGACGAAAGGAGACGTCGTAAATGATACAGACATTATAAAATTTTCTCGGGTGATCTGCCATTTGGCGGTGTCGTCTTGTCTCAATATGTGAACGAGTTTCGTGCGCGTCGACTTCAAGAGAAATGATAAAATCGTTGGAATACGCCGAGGAAGCCTGCAATCGCATGTAACATACAGATGCTCCAAAGGAACTGTTTTTGTAGGCTGCATTCACTAAGAGGACAAACGGGAGGCATAACAAGTAGAAGATGTACTCTCTCAATTTGCATACTGAAAACTGTGAATGTGTTACAATGTACATAATTATTGATTAAGTGAGATTGTGAACGTTTTTATTTGTAAAATAAAATTTTATAAACATAAATTTTGTCAAGTGCTAGACTATAGATCAAAACGTCTCGGATTGGGCCCACGATCAGTGCCAGGAATTATCGCTGTCATTTATCACGTCTTTCACCTTTGGTAATAATTTATGTGAAAAATGGAAAAATGCCAAGTTGCATCGCTGTTAACCGTCCACGACAAAGTCTTGGAGTCTCAATAAACTGGATAAGCAGCCTGAAATGTAACGCAAGGCGTATAGCCTTCAAAAGACCCGTACTCAGTAAAGCATTCTGGTGTTGAAACTAACCTTCGTCTTGATCTACATCTACATAAATACTCCGCAATCCACCATACCGTGCGTGGCGGAGGGTACCTCGTACCACAACTAGCATCTTCTCTCCCTGTTCCACTCCCAAATAGAACGAGGGGAAAATGACTGCCTATATGCCTCTGTACGAGCCCTAATCTCTCTTATCTTATCTTTGTGGTCTTTCCGCGAAATATAAGTTGGCGGCAGTAAAATTGTAAAGCAGTCAGCCTCAAATGCTGGTTCCCTAAATTTCCTCAGTAGCGATTCACGAAAAGAACACCTCCTTTCCTCCAGAGACTCCCACCCAAGTTCCTGAAGCATTTCCGTAACACTCGCGTGATGATCAAACCTATCAGTTGTAAGTAGGCTGTTTATGTTTTCTTACCGGCAACGTTACGTAGCGCTCGGTATGAAAATCACTGGCTGTGCTGTGTGCAGTCTGTGGCTAGTTTGCATTGTTGTCTGCCATTGTAGTGTTGGGCAGCGGCAGCTGGATGTGAACAGCGCGTAGCGTTGCGCAGTTGGAGGTGAGCCGCCAGCAGTGGTGGATGTGGGGAGAGAAATGGCGGAGTTTTGAAATTTGTAAAAATGGATGTCATGAGCTGCTGTATATATTATGACTTTTGATGACTATTAAGGTAAATACATTGTTTGTTCTCTATTAAAATCTTTCATTTGCTAACTATCCCTATCAGTAGTTAGTGCCTTCCGTAGTTTGAATCTTTTATTTAGCTGGCAGTAGTGGCGCTCGCTGTATTGCAGTAGTTTGAGTAATGAAGATTTTTGTGAGGTAAGTGAGTTGTGAAAGGTATAGAAATTACTATTATGATGAATGATCAGGACTATCTTTATGGACTGTGAGAAAATTTTAGCTTTTGACCAACATTGTATAAATAAGTGTGTGCATTCGATATCTTTGTTATTGTAATTATGAAAAATTTTTATCAAATCATTATTGGCCACTGCCCAAAACAATTTGTAAAATTTTTTGTGGGGAGCATGGGGGCTATGTAAGTAGGCTGTTTATGTTTTCTTATCGGCAACGTTACGTAGCGCTCGGTATGAAAATCACTGGCTGTGCTGTGTGCAGTCTGTGGCTAGTTTGCATTGTTGTCTGCCATTGTAGTGTTGGGCAGCTGCAGCTGGATGTGAACAGCGCGTAGCGTTGCGCAGTTGGAGGTGAGCCGCCAGCAGTGGTGGATGTGGGGAGAGAAATGGCGGAGTTTTGAAATTTGTAAAAATGGATGTCATGAGCTGCTGTATATATTATGACTTTTGATGACTATTAAGGTAAATACATTGTTTGTTCTCTATTAAAATCTTTCATTTGCTAACTATCCCTATCAGTAGTTAGTGCCTTCCGTAGTTTGAATCTTTTATTTAGCTGGCAGTAGTGGCGCTCGCTGTATTGCAGTAGTTTGAGTAATGAAGATTTTTGTGAGGTAAGTGATTTGTGAAAGGTATAGGAATTACTATTATGATGAATGATCAGGACTATCTTTATGGACTGTGAGAAAATTTTAGCTTTTGACCAACATTGTATAAATAAGTGTGTGCATTTGATATCTTTGTTATTGTAATTATGAAAAATTTTTATCAAATCATTATTGGCCACTGCCCAAAACAATTTGTAAAATTTTTTGTGGGGAGCATGGGGGCTATGTAAGTAGGCTGTTTATGTTTTCTTATCGGCAACGTTACGTAGCGCTCGGTATGAAAATCACTGGCTGTGCTGTGTGCAGTCTGTGGCTAGTTTGCATTGTTGTCTGCCATTGTAGTGTTGGGCAGCGGCAGCTGGATGTGAACAGCGCGTAGCGTTGCGCAGTTGGAGGTGAGCCGCCAGCAGTGGTGGATGTGGGGAGAGAAATGGCGGAGTTTTGAAATTTGTAAAAATGGATGTCATGAGTTGCTGTATATATTATAACTTTTGATGACTATTAAGGTAAATACATTGTTTGTTCTCTATTAAAATCTTTCATTTGCTAACTATCCCTATCAGTAGTTAGTGCCTTCTGTAGTTTGAATCTTTTATTTAGCTGGCAGTAGTGGCGCTCGCTGTATTGCAGTAGTTCGAGTAATGAAGATTTTTGTGAGGTAAGTGATTTGTGAAAGGTATAGGTTAATGTTAGTCAGGGCCATTCTTTTGTAGGGATTTTTGAAAGTCAGATTGCGTTGCGCTAAAAATAGTGTGTGTCAGTTTAAGCACAGTCATGTATAATTGTTATAAGGGGACGTTTCACAGTAACAAATCCAGCAGCCTGCCTCTGGATTGCTTCTATGTCCTCCCTCAATCCGACCTGATAGGGATCCCAAACGCTCGAGCAGTACTCAAGAATAGGTCGTATTAGTGTTTTATAAGAGGTCTCCTTTACAGATGAGCCACATCTTCCCAAAATAAAGTAATTTTATAACTTTTTTGACTGAACAGGTACTCGTACTTCTCTTTCATTTCACACAAACTCGCCTCGTCCACATTAATCTTGATTTTAAAAAGAATGTAGCAAGCTGGCAACCCAATCACGAACAAATACGGTAAAACGTTAACATGGAGCAGAAAATCAGTTGTGGAAGATACAAATAGGCAATCAGGCAGTCATAACCGCATTTGCAGAATCGATATTCGAGTGTCTGCAACAACAACCAGAAGCGGAAATGGGAAAACAGCTAACGAAAAACTGTTCTGGGAGCCGCATATATGCAGACGCATACCGAAAACAAAATTCACCCCAGGAGACATCGTTGTAATAATTCTGTAACACCACCGCTAGGATTGATAATTGCCTCAACTGACCAGAGAGAGAGCCCGCAACATTCTTAAGGTGCGCCTTATACAACGGAAGTCATTCATAGATGATTAGATCCTGCAGAGTTACTGAATGCAGGTTATATTGACTGCAGCATTTCACCCGCTGTTTCAAATACACTCTTAAGACAAAAAATGCGACGCATCACGAAGAAATTAATCGAACGGGACAGAAAACGGTAGAAGTGACATACAAATACAGACAAACAAATGATTACAATTCCTGAAAGATTGGATGATTTATTCAAGAGAAAGAGCTTCATAGACTGAGCAAGTCAATAACAAGTTCGTCAACCTCTGGCCCTTATGCATTAAGTTATCCGGCTTGGGACTGATTGAGTTGTTGGATGCCCTCCTGAGGGATATAGTCCAAATTCTGTCCAGTTGGCGCGTTAGATCGTGTAAATCCAGAGATGGTAAGAGGGCCCTGCCCATAATGCTCCAAGCATTCTCAACTGGGAGAGATCTGGTGACCTTGCTGGCCAAGATAGGGTTTGGCATGGATGAAGACAAGCTATAGGAACGAAATTAGAATTATATTAATACCGTCAGCTGCGCACGGGCGTTGATATAGATCAATGTGTGCCCCGACCGGGACTCGAACCCGGGATCTCCTGCTTACATGGCAGACGCTCTATCCATCTGAGCCACCGAGGGCACAGATGATAGTGCGACTGCAGGGACCATCTCGCGCACGCCTCCCGCGAGACTCACATTCTCACCTTGTATGTCCACACACTACATTCGTAGTGTCCCACTCCAACACACTCATTGCTCGTGGAAGACATTCTTCCAAGTCCCGTAAGAGTTCGGGGAATATGTGTGCATCCGCACAGAAGAAGAAGGTCATGGCCGGTATCGCCAGAACTATATACTTATATGGATATGGTGTCTGTTCTTTCGGAACTCTCGCCTTGTGCAGGCAGGCATTATCTCGTTCAAATGTAAGCCCAAGATGGCTTATCATGAAGGGCAACAAAACGATGATCTAATACTCCAATTGGACAGAATCTGTCACGATATCCGCCATGAGGGCATCCAACAACAAGTGCCAAGCCGAAGAATAAGCGCCGGCCGGAGTGGCCGAGCGGTTCTAGGCGCTACAGTCTGGAACCGAACTGCTGCTACGGTCGCAGGTTCGAATCCTGCCTCGGGCATGGATGTGTTTGATGTCCTTGGGTTAGTTAGGTTTAAGTAGTTCTAAGTTCTAGGGGACTGATGACCTCCGATGTTAAGTCCCATAGTGCTCAGAGCCATTTGAACCATTTGAACAGAAGATCGATTTTCTTTTACAATCCATACTGACCATTGAACTGAACTATAATGTAATTTACTAAAATAACTGCGGTATTCTCCAATCAAAATGGATAAAATAATTTCTGTGACACCTTGTATATTCAGTCAGATCTGGATAAGATTTCGAAGTGCTGCTGAGACTGGCAACTAGGTTTAAATGTTCAGAAATATAAAATTATGCACTTCACATAACGAAAAACCTTAGTATCCTGTGACTATAATATCAATGAGTCACAATTATTGGAACTGATAATCTCATACAAATACCTAGTTTGTTGGGACATAAAATGGAATGGGGAAACGCAAGCACTCTACAAAGGTGGTTGCTTATGAATCATTCGTACGACCCATCCTAGAATATTGCTCTAGTGTGTCTGGGGCCCGTACCAGATAACACTGACAGGGGATGACGAACGTATACAGGAATGGCAGTGCGAACTATCACAGGTTTGTCTGATTCGCGGGACAGATTCAAAGAGATGCCGAAGAAACTGTACTGGTAGACTCTTGAAGATACACGTAACCTATCCCAAGAAAGCCTATTTACAAAGTTCCAGAAACCAGCTTTAAAGGATGACTCAGAATATACTGCAACGCCCTACATATCGCTCACAAAGGGATCGTGAGTATAAGATTACAATAATTACAGCATGCATAGTCATCCCTTCCGTGATCCATACATGAATGAAACGGGAAAAACCCTAAAAACTAGTATAATGAGACGTACCTTCTGCTGTGGACTTCACAGTGGTTTGCTGACTATAGATGTAGATGCACGAGGGGCGTTCAGTAAGTGATGCAACACTTTCTTTCTGACAGTGAGTTGATTTTAGTCCGGATTCCAACAGACCATATCATTCCCAACTCTTTTGTCTACAAAACCCTATTTTTCAACATAATCTCGGTTCAACTCGACGGGCTTTCCCCACCTTACTGGGAGAGTCTTCATTTCCGCACGGCACAACTCTACTGGTCGGCGTCGGAGCAGTCGTTTTGTTGCATCAGTAACCAACCTCCCCATCATCCACGTACTGTTGCCTGCGGAGTGCATCCTTCTTTGGCTCAGAAAGATGCAAGTCGGAAGGTTCGAGATCTGGGCTGTAGGGTGAATGAGGAAGAACACTCCAACGAAGCTTTGTGAGCTCCTCTCCGGTGTGCAGACTTGTATGAGGCCTTGTGCTGTCATGGAGAAGGAGTGCTTTTGAAGTTTTGTGGCGACGGACACGCTGAAGTCGTTTCTTCAATTTTCAGTGGGTATCTCCGTATAGTACAGAGTTTATCGTTGCACCACGAGGGCGGACATCAAGTAGAATACCCCCTTCAGAGTCCCAGAAGTCGCCGTGACATTACGGGCTGAGGGTGCGGCTTTGAACTTTTTCCTCGGAGGACAGGTGGTGTGGCGCCACTCCATGGATTGCATTTTGTTTCCGCTTCGAAATGATTATACATGTTTCATCGCCTATGACGATGTTCAACAAAAAACTGTCACGATCAGCTTCTGTGCAAAAAATTCCACGCAATGGTCCATCGTTGCTCTTTGTGGTCTGTACTTATCTTTGAGTATACCTATTGCTGAACGAGTGTGTCAGCACTACCAAAAGAGAGATCTAGGTGAGCAGCGGGTTGTTTGATTGTGATCCGCCGATCACCTCGAATGAGTGTGTCCACATGTTTCAATATTGGAGGAATAACGGCTGTGTGCGGCCGGCACGCCCGCGGAAGATCGAACATGTTAACGCCACCTTGTTGCGATGACGACAGATACCTCGCCCAAAGACTCACCCCGCTTTTGTTCACTGGCAGATCTGCGTACACATTTTGGTTGGTTGGTTTTTTGGTTTAAAAGAGGGGGTAGGGACCAAACTGCGAGGTCATTGGTTCCCTTGTTCCCGGTAAAATAATTACACAAGGGAAAGAAGAAAACAAAGGAGATGTACAGCACAATAACAGAAGAATTGAAGAACCAGAAGAACGTCATAAGGACAACCAACACTACTATGGACAAAAGAGGAAAAGAACCACAGAGAGAAGCAAGAAACAGGTAGAAGGGACAAAAACAAGAGAGCAGATGACCGTGGCAGGCCGACCACGAGAATAAAAAAGCCAGCCACTCTGTGACACATTAAATCATCCATCCTAAAAGAATTACAGTGGAGAACACAAAGGGACGAAGGACATGCGCTAAAACTTATACAGAATGATAAAACCCACCGTCACATATAAAACGTAAAACTGAACTAGCCGATGAGGCGTTGTCAGCTAAAATTAATGACAACGAGTCCGGTAACTGAAGAGTCCATTACAGGGCAGACAAAGATGGACAGCTCACCAAGATATGGGCCATTGTCAGCCGGGCGCCGCACCAACACTTAGGTGGGTCATCACAGCGCAGGAGGTAGCCGTGTGTCACCCAAGTGTGACCAATGCGGAGCCGGCAGAGAACTACAGATACCCTGTGAGAGGTCCGCATGGAGGACTGCCACACTTTTGTAGTCTCCTTAATGGCACGCAGTTTGTTGTGCATGCTGAAGTTATGCCATTTCGTCTCCCAAAGCCGCAAAACCTTGCAGCGTAGTACTGAACGCAGGTCAGTTGCAGAGAAGCCGATCTCCATAAGCGGTTTCCTCATAGCCTGTTTGGCCAGCCTGTCGGCAAGTTCATTGTCTGGGATTCCAACGCCACCTGGGGTCCAGACAAACACCACGGAAAGACTGGACCGTTCCAGGGCATAGTCCTAGATAATCGCTACCGAAGTATGACAAGAGTTGTAACCTCCCCACAAAATTTTATAAATAATAATAATATGAATACGATTCTAATTTTAGTGTAACCTCAGAACAGCATTGGTTCCCATTTATAACCTCCCTACAGAAATTCATTCACATTTAACCTCCACACAAAATTTGTTTCCCATTTAATGCACCCACAAAATTCTTTTCTCATTTAATGTAAGCTCGAAACAGAAAAATTCCTAAACCTCGTAATGTAAAATAAGTTCAGTAACCTCGTAAATTTTGGACGACAGCAGTGCTGCGTCACGGCCCTGTAAGATCATTCTGAATAAAAAAAGGAAAAATTCTTACCTCAATAAAATTGCCGAATATATCTGCTCTTACAATAAATTTTTCCGGCACAGCTCTGTGCAATGCTGGCCGATAGATTTGTCATTTATGAAAGGAAATAAGTGATTTTTTTTTTTTTGCAACAACCGGAATGATCACGGATTGGAGAAATTAGTAAATTCTTCAAATTGAAATGAATGCTTGTTAAAAAAATTACTTTATATGACAAAGATTATTATTAGGACATTTTTAAAACATTTACATGGGAGTTCAGATAACATTACTAGATACGCGCGATGTTACTTTTTACCTTATACAATAATACTCAGGCTCCGGCATCGCTGCACCGCGACCGGCCCAGCCAACACGATACACTATTCCAGACCAGAGCAGACTGCAGACTAGCCATTAGCAACAACTTACTGCTACAGCTACACAGTTCCTACTCAGTCAACACTGCTCTCTGGTCAGCGATTCTCTTATACCTTGCATATCGCAGGCAGCGCATGGGCAATACATCGAAATTATATCTGCTCGGACCTCTTACATAACCCTCCACTAGGGGGGGGGGGGGGGCAAAAATTTGGCAGCGATGGTGAGTCAATTGGACTTGCCATGAGCAACAAATTTTTCTTAATTAACTAAGTTTACATTCACAGAGTATATACATGTATATAAGTGCAGAACATAAAATGAAATAAAATAGAGTGCACATGCACTGAGTACAGAACATATCAAGAAATCACAAAATGTATATGCAATGAGTACAAAACATATTAACAAATGACATAAAGTGCACACGCACTGTATATATTTCTACCATTTTACAAGAACTAGTATACGTAATGAGTATAAAACATGTTAACAAATGACATAAAGTGCACATGCAGTGTATATATTTCTACCATTTTACAAGAACTAGTATATGCAATGAGTACAAAACATATTAACAAATGACATAAAGTGCACACGCACTGTGTGTATATATATATATATATATATATATACATATATATATATATATATATATATATATATATATATATATATATAACCATTTTATAAGAACTAGGAAAGGAAAGGGAAGGATTGCATCATGGTTGTAGCACAGTAGGTTGCACATAGCTGCACTGAAAGTCCATATCTTTCTACAGAGGCACAACACCAAGTGAGACAATCTGAAGTTCTCTTCCCTGAAGTATTAATCAGTGTAGCCAAGACACTGAAATGTCGTATTAATATTCAGTGTTATCATTTTGGTAGTACATTAGGTACACCAAACAGTGGGACCATAATAACATCTCCATTGTTCAAGGTGGTGGACAGCATGATGTGTCAACACCACACTCTTGCAGAATCCATACTCTTTCACCAATGTAGAATTAGTGCAAAAACCAAGTATAGTGCTCCATGATCATGAGGATGGACAGGACAAACGGTTATTGAAGTAATTTCTGGTAATTAGGTCAGAAGGTGAAGGACATTAAGTCTTATGCTAGTCATCATTGAGAATTACACTAGTCTTATCAACCGATCTGAGAAATTGTTGGCACTCATTGCCTAGTTACTAAACATTTCTGTACTACGTATGAAGTATTACAAAATATTATTCATAAGTCATCTGATTACAGTGAACATTGGTACTCATTGGCCAGTTACTAAACATTTTTATGCATTGTTCAGAAGTCATCATTCAAAACAAGAGTTTTAATGGCATAGCATTAACATAATTTATCTAGTTATAGTAATCATTGGCACTCATTGGCCAGTTACAAACCATCAGAAGTCATCATTCAAAACAAGAGTTAATTAATGGCATAGAATTAACATAATTCATCTAGTTATAGTAATCATTGGCACTCATTGGCCAGTTACAAACCATCAGAAGTCATCATTCAAAACAGGAGCTAATGAGTGTAGCATCAAGCTACTGGTATTCATATATAATAGCATGTAAGTGACATAAGGCAAATTTAAAATATAAGAAACAGTGGCATTCATTGGCCAGTTACAAAGTATTCATATAGTTTTATAAAACATTATTCAGTATTATTCAAAAGTCATCATTCAAAATGAGAGTTAATTATCGGCATAGCATTTATAGAGTATAACAAAAATATTATTTACAGAAATTATTGGCATAGCATTTATACATTGTTACAAAACATCATTCAGTATTACTCAGAACTCATCATTCAAGTGACATAGGACATATTTTAAATGTAACACACTGTAACTCTTACTCAAGGTCTGTGGTTAGAAAACATCATTCAGTATTACTCAGAACTCTCTTAAACTGGTAGCATTATTTGGGACTGGTAATACATTTTTTTTGTGCTAGCAATGCATTGCGTTGGGATCAATAATTAATTGCTGGGGCATAAAAAGATTTGCTTTTGACTTATTGCTGCAAATAAGGATTAGTAAAATCATTCGTCATGACTCAGCTATAGCAAGGTTATGAGACAAGTAGAATATATGTGATCACATTCATGAATGACACACACAAATGGGTAAAAAAAATGCAAGTACTAGAACAGGTTTAATAACTAACTGCTTATAGCACATTAATTTCATGAATAGCTTCTCCTAGAAAAAAATACAAAATGGATTATTGAGCTGAAAGAAGAAACGCATATTACGCTGAAAAGTAGTGAACTTCGAATTAACAGGTAATGAAACGTGTACTCAATATGTATGTACTCTAGCTGTCCTTTCCAAAACATTCAGCCATTATACCATGCGATATAAGACATACTGTCAAAACGAACCGCAACAAATACTTAAATAACTATATTGCATCTCTTAACTAATAGTAAATACATGAACTTCATCATTCTTCCCATCTGCAAGGAAAAACTTCATTATTCATATTACCATAACTTCATTACTATCATCACCTGCAAAGAAAAACTTCATTATTCATATTAGCATATTCTTCATATAACTATTCATATCTATTCATTATCATCTGCAAAAAAGACACTTCATTATTCATTATTCATATTACCATTTACTTCATACAACTATTCCTAGTATAGAGTTTCTTATTTCTAGCATATTTTATCACTAAAACTAAGATGTGTAGTTCTGTCTGACAGCCTGCATCAATCGCCTCGTATTCTGAAAGAAAAATAATTAGTTAAGACTGCTATCATACGATGTGTATAGTATATTCTTGTTAATGCTTGTTAATTCTGATCCATTTACTCTTCGTGAAGAGGTATTGCATCTTCTTTCGTTCATTCCGAAGGTGAAATTCCCATTTCATAGTAATCCACTGTGGTCTGTTTAATTTATTTCTTTTACACGTTATTGCTTTCTGAAAATGATGAGTGAGGATTAATATCTTGCATTTAAATCATATACCCATTAAATAAAAACTGGTTTCTAGTGATATAATTAAGCATACAGCATAGCATGACAGAAAACGTAATATGTCAAAAACATTTCAGGCGCAAAAATGTACTCACAGTATCATAATCTAGTAGCAAAAAAAATGTAAAATAGTCACGATGTTGAGATATCATAAGGAAAAACGTCAAAGTCAACAGGTGTTTGTTATATCTTAAAGATTTCGTAGTGCATACAAACAAAACAGGAAAACAATCATACATACACGAAAAATGGAAAATGTGCACAGTCTGATATATAACGACAAGAAATGACTATCTTTGTGTTCAGCTTGTATGTTGTGTAGTTGATAGAGGCGAGAGTTGAAGACTTTAATGGAGACAGAATTTGATAAAATTAATATGTCACTAGATATAATTGCATAATTGGTCATAAAATATGAAATTTTATCTGAAAAAATGTGCACGGTCTGATGTGTAACGACAAGAAAAGCGACCTGCTAACCTTACCTTGCCGGGCACTTGCCAAGAAAAAATATGATAATCATCAGTAAGTAGTCACATAAATATAATTGCATCATTGGTCATATAAATATCAGAAAATGGCATTACAGTGTGATAAATCATAAAGTATGTTCATTCAATAAAGGGTTTAATATTGGACACATGGTGATTGCCTTTACTTTTTCTGGTTCTCAGAGTTTCGACGTGTACTACATTGGTGTGAGGAGTGCTGCGAATTCTATATGGACCTGCGTATAGCAGCTCAAATTTACTACATCTACTCTTTCCTCTTCTTGGATAAATAATGTGTGCGTACTAATATCTTCTGTCCAAGGTGAAAGTCCCGGCGTGTACAAACCTGTTTTTGCTGTCTTCTCCGGCGCTCTGCGGCACGTTTGATGTTGTTCAGCGCAATGTCAATTATTTCATGATGTCGTAGTCGACGAGATGTAGGAAAGGATACTAATTCTTTAGTTTTGTTAGATGGTTCAACATTTTTCATTATAACAGTCGGAGATAGCATAGTAGATTCATTTGGTATCGAGTTAATTACATCCTGGAATGACAGTATGTGTGTATCCCAAACAATATGTTTTTTATGGCAGTATATTCTACATAGTTTACCAATTTCTTTCATTAGTCGTTCACAAGGTTTCGAAGAAGCATGATACTTGGATATATAGATCGGAGAAATGTTTCTTGTTCGTAACATACGTGTCCATATAGCAGATTGAAACTGTGGTCCATTGTCGGAAATTACTTTCGATACATGTCCTACATGAAATAGAAAATGTTTTACAAATGCTTTCGAAACAAATTTAGCAGTAGCTTTGCGTAACGGAGTGAAGGTAACAAATTTCGAAGTGAGTTCAACAGCGACAAAGATGTAGCAAAAACCTCTATTAGTTCTGGGAATCGGACCAAAAATATCTACAGCGGCCATGTGTCTCAATTTAACAGGTACAATGGGATGTAATGGAGGAATATGTGAAGTCGTATCTGACTTAGCTTTCTGGCAGATTTTACATGACGCTAAAACTCGTCGAATACGTTTCTCCATGTTGGCAAACTAACAGTTCTGTCTCAGTATAAGAAAACATTTTCTGGCTCCATAATGTGCGTAACTTAAATGAGTATACCAAATTAATTTGTTAACCAGTTCGTCAGGAATGCATAATAACCAATTGTTGCTGTCAGGGTGAGAGCGGCGAAACAGAATGTTATTGCGTACAGTGCAATGGTTTCTGATGGTAACATTATTTCTATCTTGCCAAAGGTGTTTCATTTCTTTCCATACGTTGTCTTTACTCTGATCTTGTGCTATGTCTTGTAATGACGATGAAATGAAATTTTAAAATGCGACTTGTTGAATATACATGACGCTAAAATTTGCTTGGCAGAAGTTGGTTGCGATGTCTTGCTGATTGTTGATGAGAGAACGGGATAGTGCGTCTGCTACAATATTTTGTGCACCGGGAATGTGAACAATTGTAAAATTAAATTCCTGTAAATAAAGTTTCCATCTGCTTAACCTGTCGCGTGTAAATTTTGCGGAAAGTAAAAACTGTATAACTCTATGATCTGCGTAAACGGTATTGTGTCTTCCATAAAGAAAATGCCGAAATCTCGTAAATGCCCATACAACACATAATGTTTCAAGTTCTGTGACAGAATAATTGCGTTCAGCAGGTGACAGAATGCGACTCGCAAAGGCGATGTTTTTAATTACTGTAGTACCATCTTCTTCAATTTCCTGAAAAATGTGTACGCCTAGAGCGGTGTTAGAACTGTCGGTGGCAATGGAAAAATTTCTAGTAAGATCTGGATGTTATAAAAGTGGTGCATTCAACAAAGCTTGTTTCAGATTGACAAATTCAGAATGTGCTTGGCTATCCCAGGACCAAATAGTGTTTTTACCTGTCAATTGATATAATCTAGGGGTGTCTAAAGCAGAGTAATGAATAAATTTACGAAACAAGTTAATGAAACCCAAAAAGCTGCGTAGTTGTTTCTTTGTCGTAGGAACAGTAATGTGTTTCTTCGTCGTAGGAACAGTAATGTCACGTAAAGCTTGAAGTTTTTCCGGGTCAGGCGCAATGCCTTCTGCTGAAATTACATGTCCAAGAAATTATATAGAAGTTTTGCCAAAGTGCGATTTACTGAGATTAACTGTGAGTCCTTGTGCACGAAAAGTTCGTAACAGTTGTTCAAGAATCAGATTGTGTTCAGACCAGTTAGCTTCTGCAATAAGAATGTCGTCTACATACGTTGTGATCCTGTCTTTCAATTCTGTCGGAAGTATAGTACTCAATCCGCGAATAAATGCTGCTGAAGAAATAGTTAAACCGAACGGTAATTTACAAAATTGATAACAGTCACCAAAACAGAGAAAAGCCGTATACTTTCTGCAGTCCGGATGGAGCTGAATCTGCCAAAATCCCGATTTCAAATCTAATGTGGAATAAATAGCAGTACCATGAAATTTCTATAGAAGTTCTTCTAGTGTCTGTGGGTGATCTATTTCATTAACAATAATGTCATTGATGTGACGCGAATCAAGTGCGAGGCGAAGTGAACCATCCTTTTTCTTAACAATATGGAGCGAGTTTATGTACGGACTAACTGCCGATTCAATAATTCCTTTGTCAAGCATAGCTTGCAATTCTTTCTTAACTTGTTCTCTGTGAATATACGGAATGGAATAATGTTTGGCTTTAAACGTGTCGTGCTGTTTAACTTGAAATTCATACATAAAACCGGATATAGTACCAGGGATGTTGTCAAAAACTGGAGCTTGCTGTAAAAGAATTTTGCGTAGTTGCGTGCGTTCGTCGTCTGTATTTGCACTGCTCTGTTTAACTTTATCAGAAATCATCTGTATAACGTCATAGTCGGCTTCGTCTGGAGTATTATAGTTGTGTACGTACGTATCTGTGAACAATGTGGAATGACGGTCTATGTTACGTGATGCGGAAATGACCTCTGTACGATTAATTGTTTGTTCTTCTGCAAATAAAGAGTGCTGAAATTCTAATGCCAGTTGTACATTTTCATCCTTTAACATTAAATAGGAGTTTTGAAAGTCAATAATTGCCGCATGTTGTACCAGAAAATTCGTACCTAAAATAACGTCTGTTGTCAATAAGGGAACAATCCAAAAATTTGAGTGAAATGTATGACCTGCAATACAAAATGATAAATGTGTCTGTAATTTTACATCTACTCCTTTACCAGATACTGCTCCTTTTACTTTAGTTTTGCCTAATGGTAACGTAGGATAGGTATCCTCTTTGTTACATTCGTTGAAAGTTTCCTCATTTATAACTGACATAGGTGATCCAGAATCGATTACTGCTGAAAATTTGGATGATCTAATCTTTACTTCAATGACAGGGTGAGAAATGGTTTTTTGAATAACTGGTTTTTCCTGCAAAAGAGTGTCTCGGATGTCGTCAAAAGTAATAACATTTTCGTGAACAAAATTCTCTGTGTCAAAAGTATTGCTTGCGTTGCTGGAAGATGCAATCTGTACTGTATCTAGTCAAATTCTATCTGACGTGCTATTATTTGCAGGAGGATGCTGTGGCATTTCAACTACTTGTACTGTTCTGTTATTTCTTCCTGACGTATTACGTTCGGGATGATATCTACTGTCTGGTTCATTCATGATAATCTGTTGTTGCGGGTGAATTTGTTGCTGGTAAGACCGACTGTTATTAAACGTACGCTGAAAATTGTGCTCATTACTTTTACGTCTGTCATGATAGTCATTTCTATACGGTGCATTGCGATATGAGTTGAAATGGTGTGTTTTCTGTACGTGCTGATTTCCTTGTTGCTGTGCGTTGCTATTTGGTGTGGCCGACGCTATACGTGTAGGCGGCGAAACATTAAAGCTTGGTTGACCTTGCAGACTGCATTGTTGGTTAGGTATGCTAACCGGTTGGTTTTGTTGCTGTTGTTGGGAAAAAACCCCTATTGTTACCAAAATGTGGTTCCTGTTGCTGATCATTTTAACGATACTGATAATTAAAATCTTGTCTGTTATTGAAGTTCTGGTGGTTCTTGAGTGTCTAATGAAAATTGTCACTTTCGGTAAAACTTGTCATATCAGGTTTTCTTTACACGTTTCTAATCCTAGATAGGTCGATAGTTGAAGAGCTGTTTTGATAGATATAAAGGATAGTAGAAGAGAAGGCAGCAGTGCAGAAAACTAAAGATGAAATAGCACCACTACGGCTCGGGGCCCTGTGCACGCTACGGCACATATTCAACGAAGTGTAATGAATCCCCTGAGGTCAATTACGCGCTACAAATAAATTTTAGTTTCTGCGTTACAGGCAATGCCGGTGAAAATTCAAAAGCAAGTTGTTGTATCCAATCCAATTCTAGTTTCTGCGTTACAGGCCAAGCTGATGAAAATACAAAAGCAAATTGTCGTATCCAGTCCAAAGCGTGAATCTGTGTTCTGTCATTATTAAGCACTTTAAATTTCCTAACAGATAGAAAGTGTTTGTAATAAAAATTATCGTCTCTGTATGTCTGAACAGGTTCAGGATTGTATGATAATCTATTTATCTGTGTCTGTTCGGATTCTAAGTCACGTAGTCTCTGCAAATTACTTAAATTATACTGACTGTGTGAGTGTGAGATATGTTCAGAATTTGGCGTATGCTGTGACGTGTTAGAGACTGCAACACTTTTCATCTCTGTCACTTTAAAACGTTCGCCAATTTGGCTGTTCTATTTTTCAAATTTCTTATCGACTTTCGCATCCAGACTGTGTGAACGTTCTGATGATATTAATTTAAACTCGTCGTGTAACTGTGTTGCTTTTTCAGAACATTGTTTAGCAACTACACTACTTTCACCTGTAAGTAATTTCGTTGTGGCTACATGTGTATTCCTTAATTCTTGTGCAACAGATCTAATTTATTCACTACTGTTCCTAGCACAAGTCTAAGTATCCTCACGTAATTGTTCTTTAGTATCATGTCATTGCGCGGCAACGACTGTAATCTGTTCACTAAGTTGTTTGTTCTGTTCGTTAAGATTGTCGTGTTTTTCATTCGACAGTTTGAAACTTTCATTAAGTCGTTTGCACGATTCAGTAAGTTGTTTGAAATGGTTGTCGTATTTTTCATTGAGTTGTTTGCACGATTCATTAAGTTGTTTATAATTGTTGTCTAGTTTTTTCTTATACTGTTTGAGATTTTCATTAAGTTGTAGCATTAATGCTATAACTTGATCCATGCCAATATTACCTACTCTATTCTCTGTGCTGTTTGATGGCGTATCTGCATTTGTCACGTTTTCTGTAATCATTTGGTCATTCTGTAATTCTTGAAAAGATTTGCCAATTGAATGTGCACTGTTGGTCACTACACTGGGATCAAATAAACTTGACATGTTTTGTGAATATTGTTCACCTTCGTTAGAAACAATTATCTGTTCACTACGTAAATTTTGCAAATTAGGCGTGTCAAACTGGACAGCGTTCATTGTAACGGAACGTGCCGCGTCATCAATTAGTAACATTTAAACTCTGGACATATTTGCATTTGTTTGCCCATCATTAGGATCAAAATCAATATTAGTGATCGGTACGCACTGATTGTCTGTAAATGGAGGATTATCATTATTACACTGAGTGTCGCAAGTATTATCGGACAAATTATTCGAGTCGACTATTTCACTCATTGCACATCGCGATATACTGTTAACAGTTTTTCGCGGTATTTTTCACAAATCAAAATTAACCACAAAATGAAACAAAGACAAAGCGAAATGGAACAAACACCATTACAACAAAGAGCAATAAATTGCCGATGATCTGCGAAAGAAAAAGTGACAAATTATTAAATGCGTTGTGCCAGATGCAAACTACATTTAAGTAAATAAGAGCAGATATATGACTACTTCTCAGAGATTCACAAAGAAATACGATCCTGGCCGGTTGTCGCCAAGTGTAACCTCCCCACAAAATTAAATAACTAATAATAATATGAATATGATTCTAATTTTAGTGTAACCTCAGAACAAAATTGGTTCCCATTTATAACCTCCCTACAGAAATTCATTCACATTTAACCTCCACACAAAATTTGTTTCCCATTTAATGTACCCACAAAATTCTTTTCCCATTTAATGTAAGCTCGAAACAGAAAAATTCCTAAACCTCGTAATAAAAAATAAATTCAGTAACCTGGTAAATTTTGGACGACAGCAGTGCTGCGTCACGGCCTTGTAAGATCATTCTGAATAAAAAAAGGAAAAATTCTTACCTCAATAAAATTGCCGAATATATCTGCTCTTACAATAAATTTTTCCGGCACAGCTCTGTGCAATGCTGGCCGATAGATTTGTCATTTATGAAAGGAAACAAGTAATTTTTTTTTTTGGAACAATCGGAATTAGTAAATTCTTTAAATTTAAATGAATGCTTGTTAAAAGAATTACTTTATATGACAAAGATTATTATTAGGACATTTTTAAAACATTTACATGGGAGTTCAGATAACATTACTAGATATGCGCGACGCTGCTTTTTACCTTATACAATAATACTCAGGCTCCGGCATCACTGCACCGCGACCGGACCAGCCAACACGATACACTATTCCAGACCAGAGCAGACTGCAGACTAGCCACTAGCAACAACTTACAGCTACAGCTACACAGTTCCTACTCAGTCAACACTGCTCTCTGGTCAGCGATTTTCTTATACCTTGCATATCGCAGGCAGCACATGAGCAATACATCGAAATTACATCTGCTCGGACCTCTTACAGGGTAGCACTGGTCGATAGCTTGTAGGCTGCTCAAGGAGTCAGTATACAGAAGAAATGACTCCCCAGGGCATGAATGGATGTGCACAAGAGCATGAGATATAGCCACCAGCTCAGCAGTGAAAACACTGCAGCCATCAGGCAAGGAATGCTGTTTGATATGTCCTCCATGGACATACGGGAAGCCGACGTGACCATAAGCCATCGAGCCATCAGTGTAAACCACTTTGTGTCCTCGGTACATGTCAAGAATCAAGAGGAAGTGGCAGTGGAGAGCCACGAGGTTAACTGAGTCCTTAGGGCAATGTGAAAGGTCCAGCCATAGCTGCGGCCTAAGTGTATACCACGGTGGTATATGTGAATGAACGTCAAGTATAGGTGGTAAAGGCAAGGACTCCAGTTTGGAAACAAGGGATCGGACATGAACTGCAATTGGAAGCCCTGACCTGGGCCGCCGATGTGGGAGATGAACCGCCATGGGTGGGAAAAGGAGACGGTGATTCAGATGCGCAGGAGAACTACGAACGTGTGCAAGGTATCTGGCCAGCGGTTGTGCATGCCTAAACTGTAATGGAGGGACTCCAGCCTCCACAAGGAAGCTGGTCACTGGACTCGTCCCAAAAGCTCCTGTCGCTAGGTGAACACCACAGTGGTGCACTGGGTCGAGTAAACGCAACGCTGAGGGCGCCGCCGAACTATAAACCGGACTCCCATAGTCAAGGCGGAATTGAATAAGAGCTCTATAGAGCTGCAGCAGCGTAGAGTTATCTGCACCCCTGTTGGTGTTGCTTAGACAGCGGAAGGTATTGAGGTGCTGGCAGCACTTCCGCTTAAGCTGACGGAGGTGAGAAAGCCAAGTCAATTAGGGGTCGAAAACCAATCCTAAGAATCGATATGTCTCCACTACAGTGAGTGGATCGTCATTAAGGTAAAGTTCTGGTTCTGGATGAACAATATGACGCCGACAGAAGTACATAACACACTACTTTGCGGCTGAAAACTGGAAACCGTTGTCTAGAGCCCATGACTGCGCCTTGTGTATGGCACCCTGTAGGCATCGCTCAGCAACACCAGTACTGGTGGAGCAGTATGAAATGCAGAAGTTGTCTGCATACAGGGAAGGTGAGACGGACGGCCTTACAGCTGCTGCTAGACCATTAATGGTCACTAAAACTAGAGAGATACTCAATACAGAGCCCTGCGGGACCACATTCTCCTGGATATGGGGGGATCTATGGGAGTCACCAACATGGACACGGAAAGTACGAATTGACAGGAAATTTAGGATAAAAATCAGGAGTGAGCCTCGGAGACCACACGTATAATGTGGTAAGGATATGATGTCGCCAGGTCGTGTCATATGCTTTTCGTAAGTCAAAAAAGATGGCAACCAGATGTTGGCGTCTGGAAAAGGCTGTTTGGATGGCAGACTCGAGGGACACAAGGTTATCAGTAGTAGAGCGACCCTGGCGGAAGCCACGCTGACATGGAGCCAGTAGGCCACGTGACCCCAGGACCCAGCCCAACCGCCAATACACCATACATTCCAGCAGCTTACAAAGAACGTTGGTGAGGCTGATGGGCCGATAGCTATCCACATCAAGCGGCTTTTGACCGCGTTTGAGCACCAGAATGATGGATCTCTTCCGCCATTGCGATGGAAAGACGCTATAGCACCAGATTCGGTTGAAGATGATGAGATGTCGCCTGTAGCAAGATGAGAGATGTTTAATCGTCTGACTATGGAACCGATTCGGCCCAGGAGCTGTGTCGGGGCAACGTGCAAGGGCACTGAGGAGCTCTCACTCTGTAAATGGGGCGTTATAGGATTCACTGTGGCGTATAGTGAACGAGAAGACTTTCCCTTCCAGCCACCGTTTGAGAGTGCGAAAGGCTGGGAGATAATTCTCCGCCGCAGAGGCTCGAGCCTAGTGCTCAGCAAAGTGCTCGGCAACGCGCTGGCGTCGTTAGATTACATGCCATTTATGTTAACACTGGGAACACCTGGTGGGGTCTGGTACCCGAAAACACGTTTGATCTTTGCCCAGACTTGAGAAGGTGACGTGTGGCACCTACTGGTCGAAACATATTTCTCCCAACACTCCTGCTTCCGTCGTTTGATGAGGTGGCGAACGCGGGTACGGAGCTATTTAAAGGATATGAGGTGCTCCAGGGAAGGGTGCTGCTTATGCCGCTGTAGAGCTCGCCGACGCTCCGTAATTGCTTCATCGAGTTCGGGCGACCACCAAGGAACTGCCTTTCGCCAGAGCATCCTAAAGCATGAGGGATCGTGTTTTCTGCCACAGAAACGATTGTTGTAGTCACCTGCTCAACCGTAACATCGCTATTCCCGTGTCGAGGTCGAACTGTGAGAGTACTGTCTCTTCCAGTAAGCACAGTGCACCTCACAAGGGATTATGGGTATTAAAATCTTCCAAAAGTAGGAAAGGTTTAGGGATTTGGTCAATTGGTGCAGTTAATACATTCAGGGATACGGCACCATCTGGAGGAAGATACACATTGCAGATAGTTATTTCCTGCATTGTCTTTATTCTGACAGCCACAGCTTCAAGAGGGGTCTGAAATGACACAGGTTCACTACAGACTGAGTTTAGACATAAACGCAAACTCCACCTGACACTCGATTATAGTCGCTACGGTTCCTGTAGTAGCCCTCGTAGCCAAGGAGGGAAGGGGTCCACATTACTGGGAACCAGGTTTCCTGTAGGACAATGCAGAAAGCAGGCGTAAAACTTATCAATTGCCGTATCTCAACCAGACGACGGAAAAAACCGCCGCAATTCCACTGGAGGATGACGTCATCGTGAGACTGCGAAGGCATGGAACATTCAATGAGGCCGTTTACACCTCAGGGTCACTTGCTGCCACTGACCTTTTGCCTGAGAGGTCTATATCCATTGTGTCTGAGAATCTCTCTGCATTTGACACAGATGGGAGGCGAAGCACATGTAGTATTGGGATGTGATGGTCGTTCCACAATCTTGACATGTGATGCTGGAAGTACAGTGGGAACACATATGGCCGAACTTCCAGCACTTAAAGCAGTGCATCAGGGGAGGGATATATGGCTTGACGTCACAGCAGTTGATCATCACCTTGACCTTCTCAGGCAATGTGTCACCCTCAAAGGTCAAGATGAAAACACCGGTGGCAACCTGATTATCCCTTGGATCCCAACGGATGCTCCGGACGAAATGAACACCTCGCTGCTCTAAATTGGCGCGCAGCTCGTTGACAGACTGCAAAAGAAGGTCCCTGTGGAATATAATACCCTGGACCATATTTAAGCTGTTATGGGGTGTGATGGTAACAGAAACATCCCCTAACTTGTAACAAGCGAGTAATGCCCATGACTGGATAGAGGATACTGTTTTTATGAAGACTGACCCAGAGTGTATTTTGAACAAGCCCTCCACCTTCCCAAACTTGTCTACCAAATGTTCCACAAAAAACTAAGGCTTCAAGGACATGAAAGATTCCCCGTCAACTCTCATACATACAAGGTACCAAGGCGTATAAGCTTCACTGCCATCCTTAGCCTGGCGTTCCTCCCATGGTGTGGCCAGTGAGGGGAACGATTTGAGGTCATATTTCTTAGCATTGAAGTTAGACTTTGCCCGCTTAGAGACTGCTGGCGGCGGACCACCAGCAAAAGATAACGTAGTACGCTTCATGGCATGTCATCCGCCCCGATGCCACCCACTCCGACCAGGGACCATATCCACATGTGCCACTCAGCCTCAGCAAGGGCCATCTGGCAGGATGGCCATTGCTGGGAGTCCCGATGCCCCAGGGAGATGGGCATCCACTCCATGACATATGAGGAATGAGGGGAGATAACGGCGCAGGCATCAGCAGAGCGATCGTTGTGTTGTCAGGGGGCTACAACCAACAGGGTACATGGTGGCCCCACCACAATGGACTGACTCCCGTGCTGGACATGAGGTGCTAAGAAGTCTATAGTCATCGTCGGCGCAGAAAGCGATACTGCTTAGTGCATGTTGGAAAACGCACCCAGGAAGGTGTCCTCGCCCAAGAGATGGAGAATAGCGGGACTGCAACGCGACGACGAGAAAGAGGGCTAAGGATCTCAATGGATGATGGACACGATGCACAACGTAAGGTGTCCTTCCCAAACTGGCTCGCTCTTCGGGAAAATTTAGATAGATGGAAGTCAAACCCGACAGGGGACTATCACATAAAGGCCGAAACGTGTGAAACTCCTTTTAGTCGCCTCTTACGACAGGCAGCAATACCTTGGGCCTAATCTAACCCCCAGACCTGTAGAGGGTGTACACATTCTGCAAGCACCTATAAATATCTGAGATGCTCAGGTTTTCCGTCAAGAGAAACTCAAGGACAGTTCCCAACATTGGAACGCATCTCCGTTACAAACGCCATTTTGGCTGGTTCATATATCTCCGCGACCTATCTGAACTTCATGAAACTGTTGGAGCCGAAGAGGGAATATTCGACGATGTCCGACAAACTCATTTTTTCACAGAAATTGTCCGAGAAAAAGATGTTGCATTTACTTATCATCACTGGTAGATGGCGGTGTGCACGTCGAAACACGATATCGCATTTCAGATGGTATACCTCCTCTCCACGTGCTCTGAATGCATACAACCGTTTGGATCGTACACGCCACTTAACTGGCATGACTTACGCCAGCAGTGAACGGTCGCGTGACCGCGTGATACCAACCCTGCACCTACAGCGCTTCAATGTGACCAGTGTGCTATTTTAACAGCATGTAGCTTGTACGATTAGCTTTGGAATTGTTCCATGACCAACCATGAGCGGCGTTGGAAAAACTGCATACAAAACTCGGATCTGAGAGCTCCAAGTAAATGTAGTGTCTGGCGGACATATGGGCAGTGTGGGAGATGCAGTCGGACGACTCCGTCGGTGATAGGATATGGCGAAACGTGTCTGCTGCACTGCTCGGTCACCGGTGCGCGCGCCTCCCTGAACTATGTCCTGCACTGCGCTGGTAGCAGCCATTACTCGTCGGCGGCCGCGGTGCGAATCCCGGCGGCGCTGTGGCGGCCGTGTGTCACGGGCGTCCGATTGCGCCATTATCATTCAAACCGCGTTACCCTGGACAGGCTGAGTCGTATTAACACGTCGGCCTAATTGTGTTCCGACACTGCTAATTTCAATTAGCGCCATTAGTGTAATGAGCTAATGTAGTAAATACTGTTTCAGCACCGTCGATGATTGATAACGACGACCCGGCGCCATCGATCAGTGACGACTGCCTGCACATCGCTCACCTCATGGCCGCGTGCGCACCCCCTCCTGCAATTCTGCGTCAATCTGCACTTCAAGTTCTCTCTTTCTGGTACACACGAGTAGTTACTCATTTCAAGGCGAAAGAAAGGTCATTCGTAATCCACGCGCGTTAAAATGATAAGAATTTGACCGACAACTGAAGGGTAAAATAGACCACTGGTATTGCGCCGAAGTGCGACGTTAAACGTACTGTTGAGAGAAATACATTGTCACATTTGCCATATGTATCTTTGTGACATTGAGGGAGAGCATAAATGCACTTCATTTACGTAGAGTTTCAAAATGTATTTCTCTTTAGACTGAAAAGTATCGAGAGATTCATTTTAAGAATATTATGATTATGTCTACCAACAATACAGGGTGTCCACATGAAATCTCCCTGATTTTCAAATGCAGTTTAAAGAAATAATAAAAGTAAAAAAAGCTATGAGACGTAGATATTGCGGTCTGCAGTATCACGTAAGGTACCTCAGAAAGTTTTGTACAAAACATCAGTGCATTTCCACAGGGGCTCCCTCCGTATTCCGTAAAATGTCTAGACGATATGTTACTCTATCTCAGTCCACGTGCGCATAAGCCTGTATGGCGTGATAGTGGTTATTGCGTCCACAATCCTTCCGTGGAGATCGCCAAGGTCACGTATAGGTAAAGCATACACAGTGTCTTCGTATAATCCTACAGGAAAAAAATCCAGAGGGGCTATGACCAGAAAATGCAGTAGCCACTTGTTGGTCCATCACGTCCTTTCCATTGCTGTGGAAATATTCGCTACAGGAAGTCACGAATATGTAAACTCCAGTGCTGTGTTGCACCATCCTCCTGGAAGATCACATTTGGCTGAAAGTGAAGAAACCAAGGCACTGCATGTTGCTCGAGCAAGTGCAGACCAAAGGTTCCTATTACAGTTTTCTCGAAGAACAAAAATGGTCCAACTGTGCTGTTTTCCGTCAGCCACACATTCACATTTTCGCTCTCGCTTACATGTTTCTGAAAAAGCACGTATGAATGTTGCACTAACTAACCTTCCCACAGGTATGGAAGGTTGCTTCTCCAGAGAAAACGACATTACCTAGATTGTTGGGATTTTTTCCGGACCGTGGAACATCTAAAAAGCAGATTCTTGGCGAAGCTACACAGAAGAGGCAAAGAAACTGGTACGTCTGTCTAACATTGTGTAGGGCCCCCGTGAGCACGCAGAAGTGCCGCAGCACGACGTAGCATGGACTCGACAAATGCCTGAAGAAGCGGTAGTGGGAACTGACACTATGAATTCTGCAGGGTTTGGCCATACATTCCTAAGCGTACGAGGGGGTGGAGATCTCTTCTGAACAGCACGTTGCAAGGCATCCCAGATATGCTCAATAATGTTCATATCTGGATAGTTTGGTGGCCAACGGCAGTGTTTAAACTCAGAAGAGTGTTCCTGGAGCCGCTCTGTATCAATTCAGGACGTGTGGGGTGTCGTATTGTCCTGCTGGAATTGCCCAAGTCCTTCGGAATGCACAATGGGCATGAATGGATGCAGGTGATCAGACAGGATGCTTACGTATGTGTCACCCGTCAGAGTCGTATCTGGACGTACCAGGGATCCCATATCACTCCAACTGCACGCGCCCCACACCATTACAGACTCTCCACCAGCTTCAACAGTCGCCTCCTGACATGCAGGGTCCATGGATTCATGAGGTTGTATCCATCCGCTCGATACAATTTGAAATGAGACTCGTCCGACCAGGCAACATGTTTCCATTCATCAACAGTCCAATGTTGGTGTTGACGGGTCCAGGTGAGGCGTAAAGCTTTGTGTCGTGCAGTCATCAAGGGTACACGAGTGGGCCTTCGGCTTCCAAAGCCGATATCGAATGTGTTTCGTTGAATAGTTCGCACGCTGACACTTGTTGATGACCCAGCATTGAAATCTGCAGTAATTAGCGGATGCGTTGCACTTCTGTCACGTGCAACAATTCTCTTCAGTCGTCGTTGGAACACGCTGTTCCATTTAACGTAGTTGGGGAATGAAAGACTGGGTCCATATTGTCTGGTAGACAGATAAATGAGTTGAATATTCCCTTTATTTTACAGTTTAAGAGCAAATAGTCCGCCAGTACCTTGCGCGAAGTATGCTTCATGCTTCCTGTTCAGTGGTGGCAGGCGACGGCGCCACTGCAGACGTGGAAAGCAGCCAGACAGGAGAAACAGACAACTGTATAAATAACGCGGCCTTTCAAATTGGCACCCTCCTTTCGACAAGGCTGCAGCTTCGGCAGATACAAAGCAGAAACCATCCACGAATTAAAACATTTCTTAAGATTTGACAAACTTTTACAGTACCCTTGAAGAGCTAGCAACTTTCCTGAAACTCTATAAATAACCGCCTTCAATAATTTAATTCAAGCTTTGATTGACAGCGTACTTAAATTGTAATCTTTCAGAATTTTGCCAGGGCAGAATCACCACCGGACACAGAAACAGAACTAACACAAGGCAATAAAAGCATGTAGTGAACACGTGTCGATATGGTCAAGAACAAATGACGACTGACTGGTCAACGTTAACTACAAAGGTTGGTTGGTTCACACCCAACAGTTTGAATAGTAATTAAACTTCTGATAGAATCATCCGAGCACCAACAACGTTTCGTTATGTTATTATGCAATTAGTGCTTCTTCTAGTACAGTCTTAAGATAGCTCTTAGCGTAATAATGATTATCGCTAAGCAGACGGTACTAGTCATTAATACTAAATTTTACTTAGACTATCGGGCACTCACCGGTTTATTCCTAGGGGGCACTAGCCTGTGATGTACGCAAATTTTACATTCGTTATCTGTTGGGATTGGCCCTCCTCTAACCCACAGATATATTACGTCGGATAAAATAGTTCTTAAAGTACAACTTCGGCTGGATCTAGACAGTGGTCGCTTAGTACGCGTACGCTTACTAAGCCCTGTTCGCCAGTAAACCATTTGCACTAGGGCGTCTATTTCTTAAGACCCAGTGGGAACTAAACCCGGCATGTAATCCGTGCTGACTGACATAAATGCGGTGCGTAACAACCAGTGGGAACAAACTGACAAAATTTGCACGGAAGACTGAATGACTGCAATAAACCAAGCAGCCGCATCCAGACAACAACAAATTTTTCCCCACACAGGCGTGCACTCACTCTCTTAAGATTTCTCACCCCAAATGAAACTAGATAAAACAAATAACCACAACAGACCAAGATACGTATAACAGAATCCTAACCGCCTCAAGTCCCTCAGACATAACATTTGCAACGGGTCTCCTGCAGATAACAGACGGTGGACGCTTGCCCTGAATAGCAGTTCGCGCAATGATGATGTGACAACACTAACTACGATGCTGGCTTCTCAAATCACAAACAGCCAACAGATCATGACAAAGTGCAGGACACCTCTTCACCGATCGACGGTGTGCACAGAAAGCACAACAACCGCATTTAAAGAATACAATCGCGCTCCGATGCCAATGTCCATAATACGTCATCAACCAACACTAATCGATAAATGTAACTAGCTGACAAATGCCACTAACAAGTAAGCTCCCAGGCGGACTGCATGCGACACTAAAACTAAATGATAGAAACTCAACTTACGTAGTTGTGAAAATAACACCATCCAGCAACTGGATCTCCCAGTACTTGATATTGTTTGTAAATTTGTGGGAAGATCTTATGCTACCGAACTGCTTAGGTCATCGGTCCCTAAGCTTACACACTACTTAATCTAACTTAAACTAACTTACGCTGTGGACTACACACACACCCATGCCCGACGGAGGACTCGAACTTCCGACGGGGGCAGCCGCGCGGACCGTGACACGGCGCCTGAGACCGCGCGGCTACGCGCGGCATGCTTGATATCATGCACGCCGATTGACTTGAATGAGACCATAATGTACGTATCCGAAACAAAAACTCGTTCTAATGTACAAATAACACCACCAAACCAACTCTATTTTCCAAAACGAGATGACTGTATGCTCCGGGAAACGCACTCACACACATATTGACTTGCATGAGACTATAATGTAAATACCCGAAACACCGAACTCGCGGAATCGTGAAAATCACACCAACGAACAAACCCTCCTTCCCAAGACGAGATGATGGAATGTTCTGGGAAAACGTACTAACGCACAAATTAACCTCATTCGCATGGAGGCCAGCAAGATCTTTCCTAACTTAGAGGCAAGTTCTAAACAAGAAGGGCGACTTCGTCTAATGTATACGACTCACGTCAGTCTACATTCACCACTGGGCCTCTGGATATGCATTCTTCCTCATACTAAGTCCGCAAGTGCGCTGTCCCACTTACAACACCACCAGCAAAAACAATACCGCAAGTGCACTGTCCTACTTGCGGTACCAGGAAAACCAATTTACCTGACTTAAATACCGGGTGATCAAAAAGTCAGTATAAATTTGATAACTTAATAAACCACGGAATAATGTAGATAGAGAGGTAAAAATTGACACACATGCTTGGAATGACATGGGGTTTTATTAGAACCAAAAAAACAAAGTTCACAAAATTTCCGACAGATGGCGCTGGACAGCAAAACGTCAGTCACTGCGCATGACAATCGTGTATTAAAGGAGCTGTAATGAGAAGGAGAACCAGATGCGCCAGCAGTCGCAGCATGTTGACGTTACCTGAAAAGGCGCTTTTAGTGAAGCTGTATTATCAGAATGGGGAATGTGCTAGTTCAGCGTTACGATCCTATCGCCATAGGAAGGGGATTCGAACGGGTAAAGGTCCGTTGACAAATGCAGCTGTGGCGAGAATGATTTCGAAGTTCGAAGCCATGGGTTGTTTTGACGATAGACCCCATAGTGGCCGACCGAGCACAAGGCGTAATGCTACTGAGACAGGTAAGGAAGAAATGGAGACTGTAGCGGGTTCGTCTATGCACGGGGAAGTCAGCGCTCGTGAAGTCGCACGTCGCACCGCCATTCCATACACTACTGTTTGGTTGGCACTTAGGCGTAACCTCCGATGCTATCTGTACAAAATCCATCGTCATCATGAACTGTTACCTGGCGGTTTAGTGAAACGGAGGGCATTTGCGGTGTGGGCCCTTCAAAAGGTGGCGGAAGATGACGATTGGTTGAGTAACGTGTTGTGGGCCGACGAGGCGCATTTCACGCTCCGAGGGCCTGTCAGCGCCCACAACTGCAGAATTTGGGCTACCGAAAATCCTAGAACTGTCGTGGAAACTCCATTGCACGACGGGAAAGTCACGGTATGGGTTGGATTTACCATATCTACCGTTATCCGGCCTTTTTCTTCGAGGAAATGCGTGATTCTGGTTTTGTAACTGCTACCGTGACGGGTCAGAGGTACGCCGATATGTTGCAGAATCATATCATCCTCAGCCTGGCTGATAAACACCTGCTGGAACGTACGATGTTTATGCAGGATGGCGCTCCACCCCATATTGCTAGACGCGTGAAAGATCTCTTGCGCGCGTCGTTTGGTGATGATCGTGTGCTCAGCCGCCACTCTCGTTATGCTTGGCCTCCCAGGTCCACAGACCTCAGTCCGTGCGATTGTTGGCTTTGGGGTTACCTGAAGTCGCAAGTGTATCGTAATCGAACGACATCTCTAGGGATGCTGGAAGACAACATCCGACGCCCATGCCTCACCATAACTCCGGACATGCTTTACAATGCTGTTCACAACATTATTCCTCAACTACAGCTATTGTTGAGGAATGATGGTGGACATATTGAGCATTTCCTGTAAAGAACATCATCTTTGCTTTGTCTTACTTTGTTATGCTAATTATTGCCATCTGTCGGACTTTTTTGAACTTTTGTATTTTTTTGGTTCTAATAAAACCCCATGTCATTCCAAGCATGTGGGCCAATTTGTACCTCTCTATCTACATTATTCCGTGATTTATTCAGTTTTCAAATTTATACTGACTTTTTGATCACCCGGTACTTGCCACGTACTACATCGGCGGTTAATCGCAAAGCGTACTACTTCACAGCGTGGCAGGTGATATCGGCTGATCACCGCATCCGCACTACATTGTGGGACGATTGCACGACTCGCCAGAGCCCATCACGCGCTACAGGAAAACCGCCGCAGAGCTCACCACAACTTCACTGAGATGAAAAAAGTCATGGTCTGCCTCCCAACATCGTGTCGAACCTCCTTTTGCTCGGCGTATTGCACCAACTCGACGAAACATAGACTCAATAAGTCGTTGGAGATCCCCTTCAGAAGAGTTGAGCCATACTGTCTGTATAGATGTCCATAATTGCGAAAAAGGTACCAGTGCAGGAGTTTGTGTACCAACTGACTTATCGATTATGCCCAATAAATGTTCGATGGGATGTCAGGCGATCTGCGTGGCCGAATCATAGCTCGAATTGTCCACAATGTTCTTCAAACCAACTACGAACAACTGCGGCCGGGTGACATGGAACATTGCAATCCACGAAAATTCCATCGTTGTTTGGGTACAAGAAATCCACGAATGGCTACAAATGGTCTCCTAACGTAACCATTGCCAGTCGATGATTGGTTCAATTGGGTCAGATGACCCAGTCCATTGCATATAAACAAAGCCTGTACCTTTATGGAACCACCACCAGCATGCACAGTGCCTTATTAACAACTGGGGTCGATTGCTTCGTGGGATCTGCGCCACACTTGAACCCTACATCAGCACTTACCAACCAAAATCGGGATCCATCTGGTAATGGTTTTTCAGTCGTCTAGCATTCAATCAATATGGTCGCGGGCACCGGAGAGGCGCTACAGGCGCTGTCGTGCTGTTACCAAAGGCTGCGTCTGCTGCCAAAGCCCATTGACGCCACATTTCGACGCCCTGTCCTAACTGCTATATTCGTCGTACGTTACACATTGATTTCTACGGTGATTTCATGCACTGTTGCAACTCCTCCCAAACACCTTTGCTCTCGATCGTTAGTGAAGGCCGTCGGCCACTGCGTTGTCCGTGATGAGAGGTAATGCCAGAAATTTGGTATTTTCAACACACTCTTGACACACTGGATCTCACAATATTGAATTCCCTAACGATTTTCGAAACGGACTGTTCCATGCGTCTAGCTCCAACTACCATTCCGCGCTCAATGTCTGTTAATTCCCATCGTGCTACCAGAATCACGTGGAAAATTTTTTCGTATGAATCACCTGAGTACAAATCACTGCTCTGCCAATGCACTGCACATTTATACCTTGTGTACGAGATACTACCGCCATCTATACATAAGCATATAGCTGTCCTATGACTTTTGTAACCTCAGTGTAAATTTTCTGGTAAGCTTATCACTGTCTAAATCATACGTCAGAAATTATACAGTGGAATTATCACCGAGTTTTGCACTACCTTTGACACAATTAATATTTCTCTTATCCGAACAATTGAAACATGCTTTTAAAAGTATTGCCTCCTCCAGATTTACTGAACTCCTACAGTGAACCAACAATGACCTAACTAATATCACTTCATCCATCCTTACTATTAGGGGCGACAGGACGACAGCCGATGTAGATATAGCCAGTAATAAATAAATCAACAGCTTTATTTTCATCTTTGATTTATTCCAGAGGCAATCGTTCTCGGGGTTCTATCATACCAACATAAGGCTACCTTCGGCAACACAGTGGGTGAGCTGGTATTTCCAGACAAAATACCATGCGAAAGCGAACCAGTATCCGCTCCAGCATATGTAATTCGCCTGTACAGTAAGCAAGCCGAGTCCTAATACTCTTTACTAGTATACAGCCGTGTTACATACGCATGATGTTTTGCATGATATTTTGTCTGGCAATATAAACTCAGCCACTGTTCCCACAGAGCACGTCATTATGGCATAATGGGGGGGGGGGTGGTTTATGGGCGCTCAACATCGAGGTCATCAGCGTGGCATAATGGAATGCTGAAAGAGATTGTCTCTGGAATAAATCAGAGATGAAAAGACAACTGTTGCTGTATTTATTGCTTGTTATCTGACCTAACTGCTTCATCTGTTATGTGGGTTGTTGGACAGGCGAAACGCTCTCAGACTTCAAGAAGAATGTAATCATTCCCAGTCTAGAGTGGTCGGGTGGAAACGCTACCGTCGGTTCCGTTTGATACTATCTGCTGTTTACTTTCTCAAAGCTTGTAATAAATATGCAAGTGACACAGTATCTCAGTCTTTCACTATTATTAGGAGTCTCTGAGTGAAGGATAAATGGGATAATGAATTTATTTATGATCTATTGATATCTCTTAATGCACTTTCCCTCCTGTAAACATTTATGAATATGTGGATAGATGGATTACTTTATTTTAAAAGCTCCGCGAGGACAAGAGACTGAATTCCGCCCTGAATGAGCTATACCACTCCTGCAGTAACTTGGTAGTCATAGAGCTAACGGAGGACACAGAGCGTTTCAGAGATATTACGTTGCTTGGAATGACTCTGCCCTGGAGTTTGCAGGACAGGTAACTTCCATATATCCCCTCCTCTTAGCGAAAGTCTGCGGACCCACTGGCACGGTTCTGCTGGCTATCGTCAAGTGGATATTTCAGTCTATTCTGACTTTAGTGCCGCAGTTCAGCAGTTATTATCGTTGTTATATTTCGATTCTATTTAATCAACTTTCGCCTGTCGAAGGCGTCTTAGTGAGACAGTCTTTGTCTATGAGAGAATGCTCATACACGTATTTAAAAGATCAATAAACATACACTACTGGTCATTAAAATTGCTACACCAAGAAGAAACGCAGATGATAAACGGGTATTCATTGGACAAATATGTTATACTAGAACTGACATGTGTTTACATTTTCACGCAATTTGGGTGCATAGATCCTGAGAAATCAGTACCCAGAACAACCATCTCTGGCCGTAATAACAGCCTTGATACGCCTGGGCATTGAGTCAAACAGAGGTTGGATGGCGTGTACAGGTACAGCCGCACATGAAGCTTCGACACGATACCACAGTTCATCGAGAGAAGTGACTGCCGTATTGTGACGAGCCAGTTGCTCGGCGACCATTGACCAGACGTTTTCAATTTGAGAGAGATCTGGAGAATGTGCTGGCCAGGGCAGCAGTCGAACATTTTCTGTATCCAGAAAGGCCCGTACAGGACCTGCAACATGCGGTCGTGCATTGTCCTGCTGAAATGCAGGGTTTCGCAGGGATCGAATGAAGGGTAGAGCCACGGGTAGTAAAACATCTGAAATGTAATGTCCACTGTTCAAAGTGCCGTCAATGCGAACAAGAGGTGACCGAGACGTGTAACCAATGGCACCCCATACCATCACGCCGGGAAATACGCCACTATGGTGATGACGAATACACGCTTCCAATGTGCGTTCACCGCGATGTCGCTAAGCACGGATGCGACCATCATGATGCTGTAAACAGAGCCTGGATTCATCCGAAAAAATGACGTTTTGCCATTCGTGCACCCAGGTTCGTCGTCGAGTACACCATCGCAGTCGCTCCTGTCTGTGATGCAGCGTCAAGAGTAACCGTAGCCATGGTCTCCGAGCTGATAGTCCATGCTGCTGCACACGTCGTCGAACTGTTCGTGCAGATGGTTGTTGTCTTGCAAACGTCCCCATGTGTTGACGCAGGGATCGAGACGTGGCTGCACGATCCGTTACAGCCATGCGGATAAGATGCCTGTCATCTCAACTGCTAGTGATACGAGGCTGTTGGGATCCAGCACGGCGTGCCGTATTACCCTCCTGATCCCACTGATCCCATATTCTGCTAACAGTCATTGGATCTCGGCCAACGCGAGCAGCAATGTCGCGATACGATAAACCGATAGTGTAGTGCTTCATGCTTTAGCTCATTTCTGAATTCAAACACGTGTTTGTTCGGAAAACTAATAAGATAGTATATATATAAAATTTCGTGTGACTTCAATAGGTATTCTGATCATTTGTTGAAGAGCGCACCACATGGCACAGTGTTCGAGCGAACCTCATACTGAAGAGTTCAAGTGACCGCATCATCGCCTTAAGCATTTGCATTTATTTATTTCGTGACCGTCTTTCCGGGAATATTTGTCCCCGAGCTAAGTGATTTTCGTTTGATGCTGCTACTAACTACGGTAAGAAATGGTTAAAATGGCTCTGAGCACTATGGGACTTAACATCTGAGGTCATCAGTCCCCTAGAACTTAGGACTGCTTAAACCTAGCTAATCTAACACACATCCATGCCCGGGGCAGGATTCGAACCTGCGACCGTAGCAGTCGCGCGGTTCCGGACTGAAGCGCCGCGAACCGCTCGGCCACCGCGGCTGGCAACTACGGTAAGAGCTCTGCTCTTGTGGCTGCTACAGCCTTGAAAGAAAAGAGCACGTTAAAAAACGAATGAACTGAGGTCAGGATACACATTTAAATTGCAAAATTACATCAGTTCAGCAACAAAAAACAGATCACAAAAGAATTCGCCGACGAAGACTTCATTAAAATTTCGTTTATGTCATCTTTTGTTCAAATTAGCACGGCCTACTGCTATTCATATTCGTAATCACCGGTGTAAGGACGTCTGGACGTACTGAAGAGATTCTTTCGATATCATTACACACTGCACATGTTGAAAAATGCGATGTTTTCAATCCTCTTGGGTCCTCGAAAGTGGGTATAACCTTCATGTATGAGTTAACAGCAGATAAAAATGTACACTGGCGTCGAATTAGGCGAACGTGCTGGCCAACTCATAACGCCTTCACATCATATCCAGCGACCAGTTACAGATGAGTGGGCGCTTTCCTAGCCACAGTCGAGTAGTGAACCGGGCACCCATCGTTCTGGTTCCACATACATGTACTTATTTCAATTGGTACTCCCTCTAGGAGAGCTGCTGGTTCTTCGATAAGAAAATGTGCGCATCTTTTACCCGTTGAGGTCTCTTGCATGGTGTAAGGACCAATCTCTTTCTGTCCAATAATTTAGCACCAAACGTTCACATTCCATTGCCTCTCATGTTCAAACCGCCTCTGCCAGTGCGGATTGTCTGCAGCCTGATGACACGTATATCTTACATTCAGATTTCCATGGTTTGTAAAGGTGAATTCATCGGTAAAGAGAATTTTTTGAAGAAAGAATCTATTGTCTCAATGTCACATCAGGACCTCGCAGTGCAATTACACGTCTTTTTCAGTTCTGCTGGTTTATCTGCTGGTGAAGAGCCACTCGAAACGGATGGAAGCTGTTTGCGCTCTAAATGCAAACAACGCTGGTCTGACTTATTCCACAGCCACTCGTGATTTCCCTGAAGCTAAGAAGCAAGAAAAGCGATACAACCTGAGTCTTTAGTTTATGTCACGGAAAAATACGAGGGTTGTTTGACAAATCAGGCAAGTTTCCATGAAAGAATGGAATATTTTTGTTGCGTTTTGTGGTTAGTAAGCTTGATTATTCCAAGGATCGTATACAGAATTCCAATAAAGTACAGGATACAGTTCATTGTTGACAGTCTTCTGAATGTGTCGACTGCGACTGAAACTGGAGAAAACCGAGTTGTTTGTAGAGCTGAACTACTGTACAGATCAAAACAGAACTGGATGAAGTTCATACGGACTCTGCACCATCATTAAAGACCACTTAGTTTTCGATTAATGAATTGAAATGTGGTCGGACAAGCACCAAAGACGAAACACGCTTCTATTGTCCAGTTGAGGTCACCACAAAAGATAACATTGATAAAATGCACTGTATGGTAATGAAAGGACGCCGAATAGAAATTGCTGAGGTAGACGAGACTGTAGAAATCTCTAATGAATGACTGCATAATAGCCTGCACGGAGAATTGACTATGAAGAAGCCATGTGGGAGGTGGGTGCCGCGATTGCTCACTGTCGACCAAAAGTGCATCCAGCACAACGTTTCAGTACAATGTCTGGCCATGTTTAATCTTAGTCCACAAGACGTTTCGCGCCGATCTGTGACTGCTGATGAAACCTGGATCCACCATTACAGACAAGGGTCAAAACGGCAGCCAAAAGAATGGACAAAGGCTGTTTGAAAGTGCACCGAAGAAGCGAAAGGCCTTTTGGTCAGCTGACAAGGTGATGGCCACTGGTTTTCGGCTTCTAAATGCCAGAACAATAAGTGAACCTTTTGTATCCCGCCTGGTAGGTGGCGTGTGGGTCTGCTCCTGGAGCAGGAAAAGGTGAAGTACTGCGGTACTGAGTATAAGTTAAAACTCTTTTACTGGTGTATGAACATGAACAAATCATATTGCTTAACTGTGGCTGAGATGAGCTCGTAGGTGCGAAGCCGCACAGGCATCAGCGATAACAGCTACGAGTAGTTGGACAAACTATCATTGAAGTAAGTGAAGTAACAAAGCTAGCCCCCTATGTAGAAACTAAGTTGCTTGGTCGTCTATTCGTGATCAAATCGACTGAATCTGGAGCGGCGCTCGTAGAGCTGCACAGCGCCGCCTAGAGGGCGCTGTCGTCTGTGTCGATGTCGTAGTGCCAACCTACGAACTTGCATCTACGCCGTGGCATCGTAGCTGTCGATACCACAGAACCCTATTATGCTTAGTTGTTGGATGGATCTTTTGAAATATCAGTGGGCTGAATAAAGACTAAGGTTAGCCCCCCCCCCCCCCCCCCCCCCCCCGTCGGAGGTTCGAGTCCTCTCTCAGACGTACGTGTGTGTGTGTGTGTGTGTGTGTGTGTGTGTGTGTGGTCCTTAGAGTAAGTCAGTGTAAGTTAGATTAAATACTGAGTAAGCTTAGGGACCGATGACCTTAGCAGTTTGGTCCCATAAGACCTTACCAGAAATTTCCAATTTTTACCAAGGATGGCACGCAAAAAAGTGATCTTTCGTCAGGGTAACGCACCATCCAGCACATCAGCGATAACAAAGGCCAAAGTGCATGAATTGGGCTTAGAACTGGTTACTACCCAAATTCTAATCCCCAGACTTGGCACAAAGTGACTTTTTCCTTTACTCTAACTTGAAACTTTGGCTTGCTAGAAGAACTTTTCATCGAGTGAGGAAGTAATAGTTGCTGTCAACCAGTATTTTGCAGAGTCCGCAGAACCCACTTTTCCGTTGGGATGAAAAATTTGGAGGTCGAAGTGCGTAAGCCCACAAAGGAGACTATGTCGACAAGTGAATTGTTTACGAAACAAACATTTTTCCTTGCTTTTTTACCAGGCTTATCAGACCACCCTCGCACATGTGAATTCCGCCAACGCGAACCAAAAATATAATAGAATTCACTGCCAACAATACTTCCTTGAAATTTAAAGGAAGCTTATGCTATTTCAATAGAAGCTTGATTGAAGTAATTCCTTACGTTGAGTTCTCTCAAGTATAGCATTTTTGAATTGTGACACCGCTCTTGCCAGGGCTCATTATAGTTTTTGACCAATAGCTGTTAGAACATCTATTTTGTTTGCCCCATTCGTTGCAAGCATGTTCCTTGCCCTAGCGTCGTGTTCTAGTGACCTTCCAATTAAAAATTTCTTGCAGATGTGCTGAATTGTCATTCTTACTGAATCTATATTCTCCATAAAGTGTCTTATCTAGTTTCTCTTGGTTTGTGGTAGATATTTATCTTTACGAACTAACCAGCACTCGAAACATATGAACGACGCAGAGAGAATGAAAGCTTTACTTTTTTTTTTCTTTATTGAATTTCAATTCTCCCCGAAGGGGGGTGGGCTGGCAGCAGCTTAGTATGCCGCTCTTCAGCCTACAGATTTTGTGACAAAGATCAAGAGAACAAATAATAAAAAACAGGCGATAAAATCGGAGACTTAAAGAGTAACATGGAGAAAAGAAATCGTGGAACTTAAAATAAACAACAGAGAGATGATGATGCTAATAAAAATACATACGAAGCAGGCAGGGAAAACAATAGACAGACAATTAAAAAAAACACGGCGACAGTCTGGATTTTGTTCGCAAAAGACATAAAATTCACACCTAGCGACAGCATGGTTTCTGTTCGCAACACGAGAAAGACAAACAACACTGAATAGTCACTGGAACACTGCACTAAAAAGTTGGCAAATGTGACATGCCACAGTCGAGAGCAGGTGGGGGGAAACTGGACAGAAGATGGGAAAACAAAAAAGGGGGGAAAGGAGAGTAAAAGCGAAGGGGGGAACCGGGAAAGGAGCTGATGGAGGATGAGGACCCATAAGAGGGGTGGGGGGCAGACGCGAAAGCTTTACTTCCGATGTCTCCCTTTTATACCGGTATAGCGATGGTGCACCACTGGTCCTATCTCATTCAGCGTCCAGCATTTCCTTATTTAGACAAAAAATCACAAACTCCCGCATAAGACAGCAGTTTTGTGTTGAGAACAAATAAATCCTTAGTTCTAAACATTGTAATTACTCTGGAACTAGTTATCGTATCCTGAAGAGAGAAACGTCGTTGAATTCGTCTCTTTTGCAACTACGATATTAGCAGCAGAAATTCTTATGGTTTCATTTGGAAAAGCGAAGGTGATATCCTAATCTGAGCCATTAATAAGGTTACGAAATAAAGTTACTCGTCATTAAGTGAGGTCTTTCCCACAATTCATCTGCGTAGAAACAGAATTACGTTATCTTAATCAGTTCCGGAAATATTTGAGTTGAACAGATTAGATAAATCACCCTGTACGTCGTGAACTGCGTCTATCACACTACCTTGAAGTGCGCGAGAAAATACCTTCGCTTCTGAGTATGCCTCTCCCTTTGCGTACAACTGCTTTCACAGTGAGACCAACCTTAAGTTAATGTCTCAAAAGCTGCTCAGTGGCTGCTCCGTGACACCATCACGGTATTGGAGTGTGCTACCCCCTGTTGTCAAGATAAACAACTCGCTGCCAGCTCAGGCAATACGTTTGGCGCGGGAAGGCAACAAAGGCATTCAGCTGCACAGTGTTGCCGGAGTTGGCTGTTGCTGAGGATCGTGAGGTGACATTGTGTTTTCCGCTGTATTATCGTCTGAGCCGGCGTAGTTCTGGTAAGTTACGAAAGGTTATGCATGGTAGAGTAGACTAATATTTAGGTTTACTCCATTTCTTGCATAGTTTTTATGTAAACACAAAAAAATGTGTGGTTTCGCTATGGAACCACTGTGACACATCGGTTAGTGAGGGCTGCTCTTTGTTGTAGGTGCAGTGTGTTGAATCATGGCTTCTAGAGGAAGATTCAAAGCAGGTGAACTGAATACCGAAATGCTGATGCAAATACTTGATGACATACTACGCGATACTGTGTCTTGCATATCAGATAGTGACAGTGACGAATACAAATTTCTGAAGCAGCAAACCGACTTCGTTTTGATGATGAAGCTGTACTATATTCTGTAACCGGATATGACCCTCCAAATGGAGAGCAAGATGTGCTGGAAACAGCTGATGCTGCTGTTGTATGGTAACAGTTTCCAATTTCCAGAGGTCCAAAATAGTTTTGTGGTGATACAGGCAGTAATATTCAAGAAGACAAAGAAACACCAACAAACATTTTTCTAACACTATTCCCCTTAGAGCAATTACAAATGATAGTGTATGAAAAATCTATATGCAATGCGAAACCTGGGTCGCTCAACAAATTTTATGCATACAAATGAAGACGAAATACACAGATTTCTTGCAATAAATCCACTAGTGGGCATAAAGAAATCATCCAGTTACAAGGATTACTGGTCTTCTGATCCTGCAATACGAGATACGTATATTTCTGCAAAATTTTCAGGCACCTAAATGACAATGACAAACTACCGAAGAAAGGAGACGTCTATGACAAATTATATGACGTACGCCCTCTTCTAACACAATTTGAGATATATACTGGAACGGTGGGAAATAGTGTAGAAAAAAAATTTAGGTGCTAGAGTAGTCAAAACTATGAAAGTCTACATGGTTTGGGTCACAAGGTATTTGTCGATAATTATTTTATTTCGTTACCTCTCATGAAGCACCTCCTGCAACATCAAGTGTATGCATGTGAAACTGTTGGGGAAGCTGGGATGCCTATATATTTCACCAGTGAAAAGACAATGGGTAGGGGAGACTTCCAGTTCAGGTGTTCTGCGACAGGAATTGTTGCTGTGTTGTGGAAGGATAAAAAAGGAATCTTGTTTTTCGCCAATTATCACAGCATAGAGGACATGTCAACAGCCACAATGTATGGTACAGTCACTCTAATTTCAAGTCCACAATTAGTCAAGAATTACAACAACCATATGGATGAGACGCCCTGCTCAACCCGGAGGACAGATCACGTAGTTTAAATTGTGGAAAGGGGCCAAAATAAGCGGCTGTTAGCTACACTCGAACTTACAAGTTTATTTATTTGACCAAACATTACAAGAGCCAAGAAAATTTAGAAAAAACACAGCATTAATTTTTTTTTGAACTTAACTGGCTGAATGCGCCATACAGTCTCATGCCTTAAGGGCAAGACCATATTAATTTAAAATCGGCTGAAAACCAATAACTTAAGACTCAAACCAAAATCAGAAATTTAAAAGGCAGAAGGCCTTATCTTAAATCAGTTCTTTCAGTTAGGCTGAAGGCCTAAACAATCTCACACCTTAAGAGCAAAAAACTTTAATTTAAAAAAATAAAACCGGCTGAATGCCCATCTCTGAAGACTCAAACCAAAAATTTTTAAAAGGCAAAAGGCCTTATCTTAAAACAGTTCTTTAATTAGGCTCAAGACTCAAACGATCTGACGTCTTAAGGGCAAATCAACCTTAATCTAAAAATCGGCTAGAAGCCATACAAGTACAAACAACAAGAACAAATAAGAAAAGGCAGTACACCCACGGCGCTCAGAAGTTTCCAAGGGTCAGTCTGGAATTCAAACACTAACGCCTGCTTAGGTGAGACAGGCAGTCGGCCCAACCATTCTCGATCCGACGACAACCAAACAGACAGACTGTCAACGGACCCACCGGCAAGATAACTTGCGCTCCACCCGACCAGCACACAACAGGGAGTTCAATGGAACAACGTAGAAGGTATTGGTGCCCACAACCAATTATACATTGAGCTGTCAAACTACACACCGTGCTGGACAGCGACAACACGATGGGGAAAATACACTGCCTGAATTTACGTCAACGGCCAGGGCAGGTAACCAGAACGTTAACGGCCACAAGGCAGAAGATTCCGCTGGTGCACTTCAGTTCAAAATAACCAAGTACAGTTAAACTCCACCGGAGGGTGGGTAAAATTTGCCAACCTGAAAAAACACGTTGTTGCTCACGGGAATGTCCCAACAGCCGACAACGAAATCCAAATGACACAATGTGAACAGTCGCGACATGCTGGAGATTAAGTCAAAACTCAACTTTCGTGTCCAGGATCGGTGAGCCATGGACCTCGTAGCAATGGGAACAGCACTACACCCTCCGACCCCGCGTGGACACCGCCAGTGGCCTGGCCAAAATACGCGCCGCGGAGATTTCCTCGCTGCTCCACGCCAACCGACCAACTTTTCGCACACAGCAAAGCCGGAAACTATAAGCGCCAGGCCAAAGATAGTACAAGGTGCGAATATCGATACACACCGCTGCTGCCACGCGAGGAGAGAGAGGGTAACAGCATAATCGCGATAACTGTGGGAGACTAAACACAGAATAGCAATCAAAGTTTAATCCAACGCATAAAATGAGCCAGCCATGGCTAAATGGGTTATGTGGATAAAGCAGATATGTTCAAATCCATGTATGAAATTGACAGAAAATGTAAAAAGTGGTGGCATCGTATACTGTGTCACTTTGTAGATGTAACTGTTGCCAACTCGTACTTGACCTTCAATGACAGATGTCAAGAGAGCAGATCCACGTCACTCAAAGAGTTTCACGTTGCAGTCATTGCAGGTCCGATAGGATCTACAAAGTTGTCTCCCAGTAGAGGAAAGAGAGTACAAAAAAGATCCCTCTTTCAAGCCCTATTTAGCACCAGAGAAACGTTTTGATAATGCAAAAGACTTACCTGTGAGAGACACATCCCATAGATGTGCACTTCGTAGCACAGCAGCTAAGCCTCATCGCACGAAATGGAGTTGTGAAATATGTGGCGTAGGTCTCTGCGTCGGTAATGTGAAAAACTGTTTTGCTTTGTATCACAAAACGTATTGAGTACTTTACGTCAGAACTTATTGTATTGGACCGGTGGTTTCACTACGTAAACACTTCTTATAAAAAAAAAATGTGTGAACACTCGAGTACTTTTCTCACTTTATACTGGGTGTTTGGGGAGGAAAGGTCAATATTTTACACAGTGATAGTATAAGCAATACTGAACAAAAAATGTTATATGAACATAAGTCCACAAATGCTTCGTTAGGGAGGTATGGGTATTGAAAGGAACTTTAATTCTGCAAAATTGATGTGCACAACGTGAACGTATACGGAATACAACTGGACCGTAACGTGATTTTCTCGAAAACAATGTTACAGAGAAGTACAGTAGTGTTACTCATTTTTACATAATGTTTATTTACTTTGCATTTAATACATAATCCATTAAACATGTATGTTACAAGTATTCAGTTGAAAAAGACGTATCATGTCTTTTACAATCGGCTTTAACACTTATCTTACAGATGCTGTACAGTTCACAGAACTGGTTCGAATATCCTACCATAAACATCAATGTAGTTTTGCGCTCTAGGGATAACATGTATTGCTTGTTCAATTGCGTTTGGTTGGTTCCTAATCAATTCAGCAGCATCCATGATGCGACGAAGCAGTTCATCTTATGTATTTACCTTCACTTTGTGCGCCTATGATTTCATCCTACCCCATAAACAGAAATCTAAATGTGTAAGGTCAGGCGTTCTTGGAGGTCAGTTAATAGCATCGCCACAGCCAATCTAGCGATTAGGGTAGGTGCGGTTGAGATGGTCCCTCACACATAAGGTAACAAGTGGAGGGGCACCGTCATGTTGAAAGTACCTTCCAGTTTGCTTGGCTAAAGGAATGTCTTCCAATATTTCCACAAATGAATTTTCCAAAAAATGCAGGTACCTCTCTCCCATCAATCGCTGACTGATAGTAAATGGAGCTTCAAAAGGTTGCCGATCATGCTGCTCCAAACATTTATGGCAAAACGAACTAGGAAATTGCTATCCACTGAGGCGTGTGTATTTTCCCGTGACGAACGATGATTATTGCATGTGTTGTTTATTTCATGCCGTGAAAACTGGGCTTTGTCAGTGAATAGAATGTATGGAAGCAAGTGAGTATTTTCAGAATTGAAGTCGTTGGCAATGTGCCAACGAGGAGATTTTGGACAAGCTGTGTTTGAAATGGATACAGGTTTTTCGTATGTAATCTTTTCTGTACACGTGTCTCTGCGACATTCATACGCAGGGGCATTCTTCGTATGCTAGTACTGGGACTTTGCTCAGCACTTGCGATAATTTCTGCCTGCTCTTGCAAAGTTTGTTAACGTGCACACTCGGACGAAAAATGTTTATTTTGAAGAGAACATGTTGCACACAAAGTGATAAACACTACGGAAAACACCCTGCGATCAGGTAATTGTCGGGTCAGAAAGCGCCTGTGGTATTCTCCTCTTGCAGTGGTAGCACTACCGTCGCAGAAGCCAGAAACATACACCATATTTGCGTATTCCTCATTGCTATACACTTGTGGCATTGTCAGGAGCGTTTGCACGAACACAGTTAACACCATACACTACACAGCCAACCGACCCGTCGCTGGTACTACACAATGCAGCTTACACGGCACAACTGCGCAAACAACGGTTGATTGTACTACTTACTACGTAAATCACATGACCATAATACGAGGTATGTTGCATAGTGTAAACATGGCCTGTACCCGTGCATTGTTTGCAAGAAAATCACGTTACGGTCCAGCTGTATTGCGTATACGTTCACGTTGAACACTTAGTTTTGCAGAATTAAAGTTCCTTTCAATACCTATACCTCCCTAAAGAAGCATTTGCGGACCTACGTTCATATAACAGTTTTTGTGCAGAATTAGTTGTACTATCACTCCTTAAAATATTGTCACTGAAGAAACTGTGTAGCACAGTCACTGTACTGAAGTGGTTATAATACTAGACTGTTGACTGGAGGGTCGTGAGTCCAAAACTCAGCCGGCCGGTGTGGCCGAGCGGTTCTAGGCGCTTCAGTCTGGAACTGCGCGACCGCTACGGTCGCAGGTTCGAATCCTGCCTCGGGCATGGATGTATGTGATGTCCTTAGGTTGGTTAGGTTTAAGTAGTTCTAAGTCCTAGGGGACTGATGACCTCAGATGTTAAGTCCCATAGTGCTCAGAGCCATTTGAACCAATCCAAAACTCACCTGGACTGTAAACTTTTGATTTTTATATTCGGTTCGGGTACATTCTACAAGTATCCACAAATGTCAAGAATCGTTGTACTTGGATGTTCTGTAACTGTATATATACCGTATTTGTTCTGGCCGGAGGCAGCTCGCTCCGCGCTCCTGTATGTGCAAGTGCTGAATAAACCTTCGTTAAGTGAAGTTAGTGTTCATCATTCATCTAATTACACCTTCTTCTACGTGACATTCTGGTGGAGACGCTGGGTATTGGAACTTGTGGTACCGCACATTATCGACGACACTGTGGCTCCCATCAGGTCACGACAGAGCCGCCGTTTAAGTGGCGAAAAACCCGAGTTCGAGCCATATTCAACAGAACGCAATCTATCGGAGACAGAAGAAGAAGACGTTATGATGACAGCGACTGTGTGCCACCACATGAGACATCCTCCGGGTTCTCTGTGACGATGGCCAAGATCCAAACAAGTGGATGAAGGTATATGAGCATATATAGCTAAATGTAACAAATGGGATGACACCGTGTGTTTGGCTAACGTATTTTCTACTTGGAGGGCACTGACAAACAATGGTATGAGAACAACGAGGAGAAGTTCACAAGCTGGGAAGTATTCCAGGCAGAATTGCGCAAGTATCTGGGCGACACACAACGACAGAATTGCAAGGCTGAACATAAATTAAAGTGCAGGGCACAGCGTCCGGTAGAAACGGCAGCAACCTACATTCAACATGTCTTGGGGCTGTGTAAAATAGTGGATCCTAGAATGAAGGAGGAAGATAAGGTTGCACATTTCATGAAGGCTGCTGCTGAGAACATGTATCAAGCCCTACTCCTGAAGAAGGTATCGACAGCAGACGACTTAAGAAAATGGTGCCAATATATTGAGACATTGCATCAACAAAGAACTACACGCAAGAAGTTTGAACGGCTTCCAAATGTCGTATCGATGTCTGTGATGGAGGAAGGAGCTGATTTCACAGGTGTTCTTCGTCAGATAGTGAGAGAGGAAGTTCAGAAGGTACTTGGATTGCAAAGCAAGCAAAAAACCGAGACGCTTCAAGAGGTCAAAAGGGAGGAAGTGGAATGGACATTGAACCCAATCTCTTGTCCTTCATTTCTCTTTAAAATGATAAAAAAAATCTAGACCCAGGTGAAGTTATGTTCACACAATGCCGCATGAGGAACCAGTTTGGGCACCAAGGAAGACTGACGTTCGGAGGACCCAGGATAACCAACCAGTATGTTTCCACTGGGGATGACCGGGACATATGGTGCACTGTTATCGAGAATGGTGGCGGATATTTGATGACGCCCATGCCAGAAGACAGCAGACCAATCTTAACCGATGCCAACTCCAGGACGACGAAGATGAACAAGGAGATGTGGGTGCAGGACGACGTAGGTCATCATCGCTGCAAGCTTGCCGCTGGAGAGGACGCTCCCCAACACGCCGATCAAGGTCTCCACTGCCATTTAGAAGCTCCAGCCGATCATCCAGCAGCCACAGCCTTGGAAACTAAAGGCTGCGACCTTCCTTGGAGGTGAGGCAGCCAAAGAGAAAAATCCTCCGCCGTTGATGATAGGAAACTATGTCGATATCCTTATGGATGGCCGACCAGCCCAAGCTCTTGTGGACTCTGGCGCATCATATTCAGTCATTTCGGAAAAGTACCTTCTCCAGTTGCAGAAAACTGTATTCGTCGACTACAAAACATCTCTGCTGAAGGTGGCTAATGGGAAAATATGTAAAACCTACAGGAAGATGTGTCATTTGTGTGGATGTAAATGGCCACACACAGCCCTTAGAATTCATCGTCTTACAAAAGTGTAGTCATGATGTCATTATCGTATGGGACTTTTTGAAAGCTTGTCAGGCAATTATAGATTGTGGTCGCTCGAAGATTATGCTAGACAAGATGAGATACTGCGGACAGGAAGATGCGCATCCAAGTGTGTGGAGACTGTGTGCTGGATGAAGTGATCATTCCTGCAGTCAGCGCTAGAAAGGTAACAGTCATGTGTCATGCCACGCATCAACCCATGGATCTTGTAGTGGAATGTAAGAGAAGCATACCACTGACGAATGACTTGGTCATTCCAGCATCTGTCGTCTCGTTTAAGAACGGATTCGGTGAATTGTGGATAGTTAACTGACGCAGAGAACCGCAGATCCTTCCAAGATCCATGTGCGTAGCAAACGCTGAGCCGTTAACTGCCGAACAGTTGAGCGTCATAGAAACCTCCCATGCCTAGTCTGTGGGTGAAATTTGCGCTACCACTACAAGACAAGATCTTCTAGCTCGACTATCACCAAATCTCACTAAGGAACAATAGGAGAAGCTACTTGCCATTCTTCAAGAGTTCTTTGAATGCTTCGTTCCACAGGTTAAGAGCAAATTAGACAAATCGACGGTGAAGCACTGGATTAGCACTGGAGACCATCAACCAATAAGCCAGAGAGCACACTGTCAGAAATGGAACGTCGAATAATTCGCGACGAGGTAGAGAAAATGAAGAATGACATCATTCAGCCTTTGCAGAGTCCATAGTCGTCACCAGTACTCCTCGTCAGGAAGAAGGATGGCAGATGGCGCTTTTGCGTTGATTACAGGAAGCTTAATAAGATAACTGAAAAGGACGTTTACGCTCTTCCAAGAATTGACTATACACTAGATTGTCTGAAGGGGACTACGTTTTTTCTCAACCATGAACATGTACTTGGGATACTGGCAAATCTAAGTAGAACAGCCTGATCGTGAGAAAACTGCATTCATTACCCCTGTATGAGTTTAAGGTAATGCCTTTTAGTTTGTATAATGCACCAGCAACTTCTGAACGGCTGACGGATAATCTTCTAAGTCACCTGAAGTGGACGATGTGTCTTTGTAATTTAGATGACATTATAGCGTTCTCAGAGACATTTGATAAGCACATAAAAATACTGAGGGCCGTTCTTAAGTGTCTCCAATAAGGTGGACTGAAACTTAATCCAAGAAAGTGTCTCTTTGGAGCAAAAGAAATCAGAATACTTGGACACCTTGTGTCAAACGAATGTGTGCGGCCAGACCCAGAAAAAAGTGAGATCTCACTGCACTCCAGGATCTCTCTGCTGAGCAGAAGAAGGACGCCAAGATACCTCAAATTATGCTTGCGTTAAATCGGTCAGAGGATGTGAAAGCACAATTTAAGGTAGTTAATGGATTACTTTGCAAGAAAAACTTTGATCCGTGTGGAAAGAGGCCGCTACCAGTGATGCCTAAACACATGTTCTTAGATGTTCTACAGAAATTCCATGACACACCTGAGGTCGGATATTTACGATTTATGAAGACATACGATAGGATCCGCAAGAGATTTTTTTGGCCAGGTTTATTTAGAAGTGTCCGTCACTATGTGTCGCACTGTCGGGAGTGCCAGAGGAGAAAGGCAGTTTCTCAGAAACCACCCAGTCGACTTATACTAATTTCACCAGCCGAAGGGCCTTTCCAGCGTGTTTGGATTGACCTCCTCGGACGATTTCCATGTCTGGTAGTGGCAATAGATGGATTATTGTTTGCACTGATTAACTCTCACGCTATGCCATTACAAAAGCCGTGAAAACAGCTGAAGCATTCGAGGTAGCCAAATTCATCGTGGAAGACATTGCATTAAAACACGGTGCCCCAAGGTCGTTAATTACGGGTCGACGGAAAGCTTTTCAATCGAATCTTGTGACAGAGATAAACCGTCGGTGCAACATTACTTATCACATGATGACTGCCTACCATCTGCAAACTAACGAGCTTATAAGACCTTGGCCGACATGCTATCAGTGTTCTTCAGTGTTGAGCAAAGCAACTGGGATGAGGTGCTGCCTTTCGTGACGTTTGCCTACAACACTGGCAAACAAGACACCACAGGATTTACGCCGTTTTTCCTGGTGCATGGGCGTGAGGCGACTACGACGATGGACACTGTGTTTCCGTTACATCCTGATGACGTGGACGACGACATCGGCCGGGTTTTAACCAGAGCTGAGGAAGCTCGGCAGTTAGCTCGACTCCGCAGGCTGCAGGCTCAAGAAAACGATCGCCGAAGGTACGACGCGAGCCACCACTCTATTGTCTACCAGCCTAGTTACCTCGTCTGGATCTTCACTTCTGTTCGGAATGTTGGTCTCTCTGAGAAGCTCCTCAGGCGCTACTTTGAACCTTATAAGGTTGTAAGACACTTGTCTGATGTTACTCATGAAGTTGAAGATTTCGATCCTGACACAAGACGACGAAAGATCAGACATACGATCCACGTCCTTCGAACGAAGCCCTATAAGGATCCTGCAACCCAGGGTAAATTAGAAGCGCCAGAGACAGGCAACAAGCGGAAAGGTGACAAAGAGCGTAGCGGCAAGGGAAGTTCTAAGACGATCACCGCCAGGGCGAACATCACTCACCGGGAATCGGAGTATGGAGGACCGATGACTCGTTCCCGGACTAGGAGGACGTAACACCGAGACGTTGTTCTCTTAAGGAGGGAGAAATGTCGCAGGAGAAGCTGAGTAGCACAGTAGTTGTAGTGTAGCGGTTATGATACTAGAATGTGGCAGGGAGGATCGTGAGTTCAGAATTCACCTGAACTGTGAAATTTTAATTTCTATATTCAGTTTGAGTACATTCTAGAAGTATAAACAAATGTCTAGAATCATTGTACTGGAATGTTCTGTAACTGTATATATAACATATGTGTTCTGGCCGGAGGTAGTTCGCTCCGCGCTCTTGTATGTGCAAGTGCTGAATAAACCTTCGTTAAGTGAAGTTAGTTTTTATCATTCATCTAATTACACTTTCTTCTCCGTGACAATATTGACCTTTCCTCCCCAAACACCCTGTATGTTACACTACTGGCCATTAAAATTTCTGCCGCGCGGGATTGGCCTAAAACTGTGTTTGTTCGTTACAGAACTTTACCACTAGGATTGTCAGATGCTATTATAACATGGAACGTCATGGACTGTGCGGCTGGTCCCGTCGGAGGTTCGAGTCCTCCCTTGGGCATGGGTATGTGCGTTTGTCCTTAGGATAGTTTAGGTTAAGTAGTGTGTAAGCTTAGGGACTGATGACCTTACCAGTTAAGTCCCATGAGATTTCACACACATTTGAACATTAAAATTCCTACACCAAGAAGATATGCAGATGATAAACGGGTTTTCATTGGACAAATGTATTATACTAGAACTGACATGTGATTACATTTTCACGAAATTTGGGTGCATAGATCCTAAAAATCAGTACCCAGAACAACCACCTCTGGCCGTAATAACGGCCTTGATACGCCTGGGCATTGAGTCAAACAGAGGTTGGGTGGCGTGTACAGGTACAGCCGCCCATGAAGCTTCGACACGATACCACAGTTCATCAAGAGTAGTGACTGGCGTATTGTGACGAGCCAGTTGCCCGGCGACCATTGACCAGACGTTTTCAATTTGAGAGAGATCTGGAGAATGTGCTGGCCAGGGCAGCAGTCGAACATTTTCTGTATCCAGAAAGGCCCGTACAGGACATGCAACATACGGTCGTGCATCATCCTGCTGAAATGTAGGGTTTCGCAGGGATCGAATGAAGGGTAGAGCCACGGGTAATAAAACATCTGAAATGTAACGTCCACTGTTCAAAGTGCCGTCAATGAGAACAAGAGGTGACCAAGAAGTGTAACCAATGGCACCCCATACCATCAGGCCGGGTGATACGCCAATATGGCGATGACGAATACACGCTTCCAATGTGCGTTCGTCGCGATGTCGCCAAACACGGATGCGTCCATCATGATGCTATAAACAGAACCTGGATTCATCCGAAAAAATGACGTTTTGCCATTCGTGCACCCAGGTTCATCGTTGAGTACACCATCGCAGGCGCTCCTGTTTGTGATGCAGCGTCAAGGTTAACCGTAGCCATGGTCTCCGAGCTGGTAGTCCATGCTGCTGCAAACGTCGTCGAACTGTTCGTGCAGATGGTTGTTGTCTTGCAAACGTCCCCATGTGTTGACGCAGGGATCGAGACGTGGCTGCACGATCCGTTACAGCCATGCGGATAAGATGCCTGTCATCTCGACTGCTAGTGATACGAGGCCGTAGGGATCCAGCACGGCTTTCCGTATTACCCTCCTGACCACACCGATTCCATATTCTGCTAACAGTCATTGGATCTCGACCAACGCGAGCAGCAATGTCGCGATACGATAAACCGCAATCGTGATAGGCTACAATCCGTCCTTTATCAAAGTCGGAAACGTGATGGTACGCATTCCTCCTCCTTACACAAGGCATCACAACAGCGTTTCACCAGGCAACGCCGGTAACTGCTGTTTGTGTATGAGAAATCGGTTGGAAACTCTCCTCATGTCAGCACGTTGTAGGTGTCGCCACCGGCGCCAACCTCGTGTGAATGCTCTGAAAAGCTAATGATTTGCATATCACAGCATCTTCTTCCTGTCGGTTAAATTTCGCGTCTGTAGCACGTCATCTTCGTGGTGTAGCAATTTTAATGGACAGTAGTGTAGTTTTATATATAATTTGTAATGTAATTATACTAAATAATTTTTTTTAATGCTCAAATGGTTCCTTGGGCCACAAAGGGTTAAGAATGACGCACTGAGGTATTTTCGACATCTCCGGCGGTACACCGCAGGGTTACCGCCCTTCGATTGTGCCATTCCAGCACTAATCGAAGTGCTAGGTTTTTCAGGTGCCAGCCAGCCAGGCAGCCAGCCAGCCAGCCCAGACGAGCAGAGCCGCAGCGGTCCAGCAGCAGCAGCAGCAGCAGCAGCGGTTCCGGTTCCGATCCCGGCCTGCAGCGGCGGTCCAGCCCGCAGCAGCCAGCCAGTCCTCCTGCAGCAGCAGCAGCAGCAGCAGCAGCGGTCCAGCCAGCCAGCCAGCCAGCCAGCCAGCCAGCCAGCCAGCCAGCCAGCCAGCCAGCAGCAGCAGCAGCCCCGTCCGCGGCAGCAGCAGCAGCTGCGGCGTTCCTGCCACCCGCCGTCGCCGCCACCGTCATCGTCGCCGTCGCCTTCACCGTCACCGTCACCATCTCTGGCGCCGACTGTTGCGTCCACGCCGGGACCTGTTCCTTCCCACCACCTCCCTATAGCTCCCGTCCCTCATATCACCACCCACCCTTCTGCCGCCATTAAACGCCCTAGTGGCACCACCACCTCCTCCGCTCCCAAAAAGGCCCCGCCCCGTCCTCCATCCCCCCCCCCCAGAGTGCCATGGATGTCTCCCCACCTGGCCCTGCTCCCTCCGCCTCCTCCTCCTCCTCATCCTCCTCCTCCTCCCCCCCTGTTTATACAAATACCTCCTCTCCCGTCCCGATCCTTCCCTTCTCGAGGCCCGGAATCTCTCCCTCCTCCTCCGCCAACACTTCCCTGGTGCCCCCATCTCTCTCCTTACTCCCAGACGGGATTCTGTTCTCATCTCCTCCCCCAGCCCAACCCTCCATACTGACATCCTCTCCCGCCTCCCCATCACCCGTTTTGGCCCCAACGCCTCCCTCACCCCTGCTCCTTCTGCATCTCCTACCCGCCAACCCCAACCCCCACGTCGCCCGCCAACCCTCACCGCCGTGATCACTCGGCTCAGTCCGTCGATCACAGAGGAGGAGGTGTTGGCGGAGCTCAAGGCGCATTCCACGCTGGAGGTGCAGGCGGTCCGCCGCATTTTCAACTCAGCCGGCCCCACCCACCTTATGCGGGTTTTCTCCGAGGACGCCCCCTCCATTGACCGTCTTCTGAAGGAGGGTGCCCTCCTCTTCAACCAGCGCTACAAGGTCGACCCCTCCCGTTCCCCTCCTCAATCCCTGCGCTGCCAGAGGTGTCTGCGCTATAACGCACACCCAACAGCTGAGTGCCGCGGGGCCCCCACCTGCCCGCATTGTAGGCAAGCGCACTTCCTCCGGCAGTGCCCTAACCTTCAATCCCCTCCCTCCTGCAATACGTGCAATCTCCCCCATCCCACCTACTCCCAAAAGTGTAAAGCCTGACCCCCTCCGACCACTCCTGAACTCACCATACCTGTCCTTCCTCTGGACACCCCCAGCCCTCCTGGCAATTCCCTTCGTCCCCCCTCCCACCGCTGAGGACATCATCAGGTTCCTCACAATCGTCCTTCAGAATGTTCATCCCTTTCAGCGCCCCCACACCCTCCAACAGATCTCCCTCGCCACCCGTTCCATTTTCCAACTCAAAATGTACGCCACCTACACCAACAACCAGGCCCATTTCACCTTCTCCCGTCTTGACACCCTCGTCTAAATCCCTGTCATGGCGTGACAGCAACGTATCCTTTTCAACAATATCTGCTCCCTTCCCACCAACAAGAACCTTTTCCTGCACACCCTTGCCACCCACCGCGTGGATGCCTTCCTCCTCAATGAAACCTTCGTCCAACCCCACCACTCCATCCACACCTCACCCTATCTCCTCGACCGCTCCGATAATCCCCTCCCAATTGCGCGTGGCGGAGTTGCCATTGGTCACCACCGCCAGATCCCCGTTCGGCTCCAACCTCTCCTTCCCGACCCCACCAAACACCTGATCCTTAGTCTCTTCTTCCCCAGCCTTACCATTACCTGCGCCACCATCTATGTCCGCCCCAACGCCCCTATTCCTTTCGACTTCCTCTCCCACATCGACCGTACCTTCTCCTCCTACGTGATCGCCGCCGACCTCAACATCCATAGTCGTTCCGGTGCCCACTTACGGCAGTGGCATCTGTTCCTCACCTCCCTTCAAGGCGACCTCACCCCCATCCCCCAGCACACCCGTCCCGAATCCAACTCCACGCCTGATGTTATCCTCTCCTCCCCCAACCTCCTTGGCCGCATAACGGTGGATGTCCTGGAGCCTGTTGGTAGCGACCATCTCCCTGTCCTCCTCACCATTTCAGACAGTCGTCGCCCCCGCCCCGACCCTCGTAATGACCCTTCCCCTAAGTACGTCCATGACTATTCCTGTGCAAACTGGAATGCCTACCGGGATACCCTTTCCACCCAGGTCGATAGCCACCCCTTCACCTACTACCACCCTGACGATGTCACCCATGCCGCCTCCTTTCACCAGCAGACCTTGTCTGAGGCCGTGGAGGCCCACGTCCCAACTGTCGGCGTCCACCCCCACCGTCCTACCTTACCCCCACAGGCCGTCCTCCTCCTCTGTGAATCCCGTCGTCTCTACCGTGCCTTCCTCCACACGCGTGACCCGGACACACTACGACGCCACCGGCAACTCCAGCGACACATTCGTAATTTGCTCGCGGCAAAGAAACACCAGGACTGGCGACAGACATGCAACTGATTAAATGCAACCCTCCCAATGAACTCGTCCAAGTTCTGGTTGGCCTTCCGTCACCTTACTGGAACTAAACCCTCCCCCTATTATCCTCTTCTCCATGATGATCACCCTTTCCCTGACACCCTTAGTAAGGCCAATCACTTTGCCTCCTACCTCTCTGATGTATTTTCCATCCCCGATGATCCCCAGTTCGATTACTCCCTCTTCCCAGATATCCGCGATCGAACCGACACCTCTGTCCCTCCCCTCGCTCCTGGTTTCCAGTACTTGGACAACATTGCACACATGTAACTCAATGCCCCTATCACCACACAGGATCTCATTGATACACTCCGCACAAAACGCAACACCGCTCCTGGTCACGATCGTGTCACCTACCATCACCTTCGTGAAGCTCCTGTCTCTCTACTCTCCACCCTGGCCAGGCTCTACAATGTATTCCTGTCCACTGGTTACTACCTCGACCTGTGGAAAACCTCCCGTATCCTCATGTTCCTTAAACCTGGCAAACCGCCGTCCGCCGTCTCCTCCTACCGTCCCATCAGCCTTACCTCAGTCTTCAGCAAGGTCCTGGAATCTATCCTCACCAGACGCATCTACCAGCACCACCACCAGCACCGCCTCCTTCCCGTTACCCAGTGTGGTTTTCGGCCGTCCTCCTCTTCTGACGACCTTCTCCTTTACCTCACTCATCTCCTTTCCGAACAGCTTAATTCCCGTCGCTCTGCAATCTTCCTCTCCCTGGACCTCGAACGTGCTTATGACCATGCATGGCATTCCGGTCTCCTCTTCAAGCTCCAAACCTTCGCCCTTCCCATTAACTACGTCCGTCTGATCGGCTCCTTTCTCTCCCGCCGTCGTTCCTATGTCACCATCCACAACACAGATTCCTACACCTTTTTCCCCTCCGCCAGTGTGCTCCAAGGCTCTGTCCTCTCCCCCCTTCTGTACCTTTTGTACACGGCGGACATGCCGCCGCCGCCAGCCCCCGTCCACCTTCTTCAGTTTGGCGATGACACCGCCTTCCTTGCCCTTGCCCCCACCCTACAGCGCTCCCAACACCTTCTCCAATCCCATCTTGACCGGTTCACTGCTTGGTCCTCGATCCTCCTCACCCGCTCGTCTCCCCGATCCTCTCCCACCCTCACCCGCTGCCGCGCCTGTATTCCCACGTCCCACCCGGTCTCCATCTCTCCATCCTCCTTACCCTCTCCCAAGGTGGCTTCCGCCAGCTCCGCCTCCCTGATGATGTCCTCCTCCCCTCCATCCACCCCTCCTACCAACTTTGATCCTCCCTCCCTCTTACTGTATCTGTTCCTTTGGGCACCCTCCATCCCTCCTCCCCTTCTTCCCACTCCTCCCCCAGGCCTCCCCTCCCCTGTACTTCTACTCCTCCTCCCATCTCCGCAGCCATTGGCATCTCTGTTCTCCCCTCTCCACCCTCTCCACCCGCCCTCACCCTTCTTCCCCTCTTGGCAGGTCCCCGGACACGCACACGCTACGTGGACTTTCGCGCGCCGGAGATCATCGCCATCTGTGTCTCGTGTGTGTGACGTCGTTTTGTGTTTTTAGTGTCCGCCGTCCCGCTTCTACGTTCACTTGTGCCGTCGGATTCATCAGTGTTATGTGCGCTGTGTCAACGTGTTTTCAGTGTTGTTATCGTCGCGTGTGAACGGATCCGTGTTTTTTGTGGCTCTGTGACCACTATTTTTTGCCCATCACTCTATTCATTTTAATTCTCCGTTCTTGTACTGTTATTGTCACCACTATGGCTGAAGAGCGGCGTAGCATGCCGCTGCCAGCCTACCTGTTTGTTCAGGTGTTAAAATAACAATAAGGTAAAAAAAAAGTATTTTCGATACGAAGTATTTAATGCTCTTGCTTATCTGTTTTGGATTGTAGGTACGCTCAGGAACAGTGAAAATAGCGCACCCAGAGGGAAGAACGGTACCAAGGCGAAAGTTTGCAGATAAGTACATAGAGATCCGATATACAAATGATCCAAGTGTCGTGTCAGTGCACATATCCACAGACCCTGCAGTAGTGCTACAACCATGCAGGGGACCCCATTTAAATGGAGCGCAGTGGACAAGACTGTACCCGTGACAATCACATCTCAATTATAGGAGAACCTTAGTATGTTAGAATGCCAAGTGGATGTATTAGACGACATTCCTCTCAGTTAAGCCAGTTTGAGAGACAATAATCATCAGTATGAAATCGGCAGGCTGTTCGACAGACCATGTGGCTCACCAGGTCGATCGTTCGGAGTGTTCCGACAGACCCTGGTGGGAGCAGTGGACACGAGGTGGCACCCACGTGCGACGTATCGTGTCCATAGCGACCAGGTAGACGACGAGGCGGGAGGATCGAAGGATCGTGTAGAGAGCGATCGGGGATTCTACAGTAACTCGCTACAAAATACAAGCAGATGTATAGGTCCCACCTGTTCTACAAGCCGTTTCCAAGGACATCGTGGATGGGAGTTTTCATCCAAGTACCATTATCGTTTACTGCTGTTAACAACTCGACATCAGGAACTTCGTCTACAGTGATGCCAAAAATGGTTCAAATGGCTGAGCACTATGGGACTTAACTTCTAAGGTCATCTGTCCCCTAGAACTTAGAACTACTTAAACCTAACTAACCTAAGGGCATCACACACACACATGCCCGAGGCAGGATTCGAACCTGCGACCGTAGATGTCGCGCGGTTCCAGACTGTAGCGCCTAGAACCGCTTGGCCTACAATGATGCCAAGTCAGATCGATGTGTAGTGCTACAGATTGTCAAAACATTATGTTTGGTGATGAAATCCAATTCCTCTTGGGAGTGGATGATAACCGCATACGGTCGTAGAGGCAGCCTGATGAACGGTGCAGTTCCACCGACGCTGTTGCATGCCACACTGCCCGCAGAGCTGGCGTAATCTTATAGGATCCCACAGCCTACGATAGTTGGTCTCCTCTAACTGTGGCACATGGAACCTTGACAGGCCAGCGTTATGTTGATGACGTTCTTCGACCTCATGTGGAACTTTTCCTACATGGTCTACCAGGGCCACTTTTCCGGGAGGATGATGCTCTTCGGCATACAGCTCGAGTTGCTCAGTATTTCCTACGCCGTGTTCCAACTCTTCCATGACCAGCCTGTCTTCCGGATCTCCCATAGAGTATCTTTGGGACCAGCTGAAACACTAGATGACACTGTGTCACTCTGTACATGGTTTGGAGGTGGGTGTTCAACATATATGAAGTAATGTGCCCCAGGACAACAGGCATCTAGTCAACTCTATGCCAGACAGTGTTGTGGCATGTATTGCAGTAAAAGGTGAACCAATGGATTATTGAAGTTGCACTGTATTTGTCTACGTGTACTCAATGTATTTGTTCCCTTTTCTTGATTTCAGTATTAATTGAATCTTTCATCTGTATCATTATGTCCAATAAATCACATTTCGATCCAATGCTCCCCTCTTGAGGCGCTATTTTCAATGTTCCTGATTTTTTATTTTTTATTTATTTTTTTTTTAATAGTGATGGTGCAGAAATGTATTGAAAGCTTTCTTGAAGTCGAGAAACAGTGATCCAGGGTCAGCAAACACTTTCTGACTTTACTCTCACAACTGAGACTGGTGCACTGTCATTTGTCATTGTCGTTTGTCTGATACAGACCACTTTCGATTATGGGAAAGCAGGAGTCGTGGCTGGCAGGAAATGTGTCGGGGGTTGCGACCTAGATATGAATGGGGTCAGAGGGACCTAGACCAGTCAGCTGGGTAGACCTACGGGGAGACCTAGCCAGGCGTCTCCTGGAGTCGCCTGGCATCACCGTTGCGCGCCGAGAGCAGCGCAAACAGCGCCGGAGGTAGCAATATGGCGGCCGCTTGTTTACAGATGGCGAGAACTCCGCCGCCACCTGGCGGTGCCTGTTTGCTCGCGCCTTATTGCATTCCGTGTCCCGCTCCCCTGCCAACAGGAGGCCCGCCGGGAATATTAGCGGAAAACGAGGCGCCCTCTGCCGCCTTCCCCCTTGTTCTTCTCCGGTTTACAGCTGTCTCGAATTACCGCCCATCGTCCCATTGGTGCCCTGAAAACCTGATACTGTTTCAGTATCTCACTGCCGATCAGCCACCGCAATATGTCAAAACGGCCACGTATTCACTTCCAGTCCCCGCACAGGAACGATCACAGAAGTTTAATTTTCAGAAAGGCATTTACGATCCATTGATTCATCAAGGAAGTTTTCAGGAAGTTGTAAGCGTTCCAGAGGTAAATTGTTATCACAGTTTAATTGATTTTAGGCCACTGGACTGTTTAATCAGAAGCAGAGCTTATATCCGTTGTGGAAAAGTACTGAGTAACAACAGTTCAACTTTCAGGCTGCCTCCAAGTTTACTACCAAACTAGCGTTCCGCAAGGTAGTGTCATAGGCCCTCTGCTGTTCCTGATTTACATAAATGATATAGGTGATAATCTGAGCAGCTCCCTTAGATTGTTTGCTGACGATGCTGTAATTACCGTCTAGTAAAATCATCAGGCGATCAATTCCAATTACAAAATGATCTAGAGAGAATTTCTGTATGGTGCGAAAAATGGCAATTGGCACTAAACAGTGCGAGGTCATCCACATGGCTACTAAAAGAAATCCGATAAATTTTGGGTATACGATAAATCGCACAAATCTAAGGGCTGTCAATTCGGCTAAGTACCTAGGAATTACAATTACGAGCAACTTAAATTGGAAAGACCACATAGATAATATTGTGGGGAAGGCGAAACAAAGAGTGCGCTTTGTTGGCAGAATGCTTAGAAGATGCGACAAACCCACTAAAGAGACAGCCTACATTACACTTGTCCGTCCTCTGCTGGAATATTGGTGCGCCGTGTGGGATCCTTACCAGGTAGGATTGACGGAGGACATCGAAAAAGTGCAAAGAAGGGCAGCTCGTTTCGTGTTATCGCACAATAGGAGTGAGAGTGTCACTGATATGATACGCAAGTTGGGGTGGCAGTCACTGAAACAAAGGCGGTTTTCTTTGCGGCGAGATCTATTTACGAAATTTCAATCAGCAACTTTCTCTTCCGAAAATATTTTGTTGACACCCACCTACGTAGGGAGAAATGATCATCATAATAAAATTAGAGAAATCAGAGCTCGCACGGGAAGATTTAGGTGTTCTTTTTCCCACGCGCCATTCGAGAGTGGAATGGTAGTGAAGTAGTATGAAAATGGTTCGATGAACCCTGTGCCAGGCACTTAAGTGTGAATTGCAGAGTAACCATGTAGATAGAGATGTAGCAGAAGGTTAATGGGGTGTAGTCGCATTAAATGTGGCGATAGTGAAGAAGTTAAACTAGGAAGTAACACTAGAGGTAGTAGGTGAGTTGCTATTTGGGCAGTAAACTAACGACGATAGCCGAAATTCAGAAGATATAAAATGTGGACTGCTGATACCATGAACAGTGTTCCTGAAAGAGAGAAATTTATTAATATCTGACATAAATTTAAGTGTTCAGATGTCTTTGCTGAAATTGTTTGTAAGATGGTTCAGATGGCACTGATCACTATGGGACTTAACTTCTGAGGTCATCAGTCCCCTAAAACTTAGAACTACTTAAACCTAACTAACCTAAGGACACATCACACACATCCATGCCCGAGACAGGATTCGAACCTGTGACCGTAGCGGTCGCGTGGTTCCAGACTGTAGCGCCTAGAATCTCTCGGCCACCCCGGCCGGCTTGTTTGTAAGACTTGAACAATAAACAGTACAGAGAAAAAGAGTTAAGAGCTTCTAAGGTGTAATGCTAGAGAATAATTCTGAATATTTGAAGGGTGAATTGGATAAGTAATGAAGAGGAAGTGAATCAAAGTGGGTCAAACGTAACTTTATGGCTCGTCTTGATTAAAAGAAGTTTCCCATTGATAGGACGCACCATCATGTCACACCGAAGCATGACCACAATTAGTGGATTCAAGTAGGTGTAAGCTGCAAGTGATTACGCAAAAAGGGCATAGGAAAGACTATGGAAAACATGTTAAACGCACGCACTGCAAGGGGTGGGGAGAGCGGAGGGACAGGGTTAGATGTAGCGTCTCATTCCAGCGGTAGTGTGATCAAATAGCAGCTGTGGGAGCTGTCATAGCCAGGACCTATCCGTTCCAGCAGGTTTCATTAATTACACAACCAGCTGTTTGCTAAGTATTTTCCTGTCCAGGGGGTCGTCAGTAGTCGGTATACGGCAGGGAGAGGGTAAAGGATGGAAAAAAAACAGAGGGACGCACACTACGACACGGTGTGTTGACAATAACATGGCTGCGCTATACTGTAATTGGTTCGCACGCCCGCGAATCCAGCAGCGAGAGAAAAAGAAGAGCGCTAAGAAAAACAACGGACTTCCCTGCTCTCCCTTTTCTTCTAAACTAATAGCCCCTCTCTTAGAACAATCTCTTTGGCGTCAGCCGGATTACCGACTTACAAATCCTCCTGCAATCACCTTCAATAGTAGGACGTTTTGCGCTCGTGTATGCGCTGTTGTTCACACATACATCACATACACCAGACCTTTCAGATACGGTGTTTTTCTGTGTAACTTACAAAATGATAGGTGAAACAAACATTTATGCAGATGGGTAAATGTAAGAAACGTTAGTGATATTTGCGGAATTAAGGTCACGGTTTATTTGGTTATTTTCCAGAGTTACAGCAGCGAATTTAAATGGAGCATTTTTTTTTCTATCATGTAACTGTTGTATTCAACTAAATGTGTACCGTTTAAATCAAATATCTATCAGTTTTAATGATGAAGCTAGAAACGTTCAAATTTTTAGATGTTGTTGCAATGTGCTGTATATAAAGTTACTGTTGTCACGGGAGGACAAGCTTCCTTGATGGGCTGTTTGAAGTCATGCCCGGTTACACTTCAGCATACGAGACACGTCGGAACGCACAAACAAGTCACCTTCTGTTGCCATGGATAATAACGTGGAATAAACATGGAATACGGCGAGTACGTCATCACGATGCCACGATGCTAATTTTCGGTGAATGGCGACGCGATGCCAATGTAACAGCCGTGGCTTAAGCCATTATGTTTCCCGATCGAAGAGCACCATCAGCCATTACGCTCTTAAGTGCTGGACGACTTAGAGAAACAGGTAGTTTGAGAAACCGCGGTGGTAACAGGCGAATGCCAGCAGGAAGTAAGGTTTTGGAAGACTTTGTTTTAGTTGCAACAATCCACTATTCCATTGTCACCTAACAAGAAGTTGCTGCGGTCACTGATATCAGACCTATATATTTTTGGCAACAGTGCACGGTCGGAAGTTTCACCTGCACTACCTGTTAAAGGACACAGAGGCTATATAATTGCAATTGAAGAGTTACATTCTGCGCATGGGCCATGATTAATTTCGCTCCAGACGCCTTACATAGTGTTATGTTCTCTGATGAAACCACGATCACAAATTAAGGCGCGGTGAACCGTCATAATACGCAGTACTGAACTACAGAACATCCTACGTGGGTACATCAGGTCGATCGCCAATGGAAGATGTTCGTTAATGAGTGGTGAGGAGTCCTTGGGATGAAACTATCTGCCCACACAGCTTCATAGATTCTCTAATAGGTGAGATGTTTCGAGCTTTTACTGCCGATAATTTAGATGCTCTACTTAAAAATGGTAGTGTAGACATTTTCAATTCAATAAATTTTACCAACAGCCGTATACTTTAGGTTATTTTATTTTATTTCGAACGCAACCAGTTTTGACAATTCATTTTGCCATCTTCAGGCCCCTGCGTAATATAGATGTATACATGTAGTAACACAAGGGTGTACAAATCAAGTTTACAAGTGACAGGTAATCGTAATACCGCTTAAACTTAAAAATGATGAAAGTATTAGCGTTAAATCAAATCTGAGTGTACACCCACCACAATAGACTAAAACAAGTGTGCATACTTGGTTAGTCATAAAAGCATTTTACATCACAGATTTACTAGGCAACATGTAAATTCATTAAAAATATCAGCACTAGGCAGCATACACTCAAGAGCTCTGTAGAACCAAATATCGTCACATTTCTTTGTTTTTTTTTTTACAATAATAAAATCCTATAAAATTCTTCTAGTTGAGGAATCGCCTAGTGTATATGAGTGACAATCTTCATTTAAAATAAAAGGTCACACAGTAAGGTATGAATTACATAGTATGCATATTTGCAGCGTAGACAATATTACGGATGGTAAGACAAGTAGTCACAGCATCAAAAATAAATTGACGCAAAACCCAACGGCAGTCACATATTAAGAGAAAATAGTATGCATAGCGAACACTAAGAATATTCACAACTACCTTGTGGCCTAGGTTGTACAGTAAATCGGAATAAACGATATGATTGGTTTCATTTATATCACTTAACAGGTCGGCTTTACCAAAGTGAAACAAATAAACAAGGAAGTCAAATCCTACTTAAGAAAGGCGAGTCCTGTAAGTTCACAGCCGACCACTTCATACAATGTCATTGGGAGTACAAGGCAATCCTAACACGACCTATCTATAGATGCCAAGCCATCTAAATACTAAGACATAGCAAGTTGTGTCGTGTTAGGGAACATGGGTACGGAAAAAATAAAAGGTAAATGAGTATGCGAAGACTACTATAATGTCGAAGCTGAAGCCCATAAAGCGAATACCATCATCTATCTCCATGAATACCAAAACTCATCTCTAGTATAAACATCATAACATACTCCATAAACTGTATGGAGGAGGACAACACTGACACGCTAACCAGGTCCTAATTATACCCATCAGGTGTAGTCAAGACATACCGAATCCCCACAAATGAATTGGCGAATGTGTCACTTTAGGCCTAAAAAGCAACTGGCATTATAAGGAAGCATCAAATGCTTCATTGTCCTATGTGTAAAAGCAGCGTAAAAGATACCAATAAACTAAAAACACGGTCACTAATAAACATATGCTGCCTACCACGGGAGTAGTTTGCTATAAAGCTGATTCAAAGAGTTGCAGAAAACAAGATCTACAAGTTCATATTAAAGTGACGTAGTAAGCTTCAGGTAAAAAATCAGTACGTTAGAGTAAGGCTGAAAAATTATATTCTTGCTAAGAATCTTAGACAAGAAAATATGTAGGAGAACTGTATATTGTCGGACCAGAAATGCTCTTTTTGTCAGTGCTAGTCTGCTTATTAGGTCCTCCTTGCTCAGTCATGTAAGACTTCGTTCTTACTCAGTATAGCAATGCCGTCAGCGAATCGTATCATTGATACTCTTTCACCTTGAGTTTTAATTCCACTCCTGAACCTTTCCTTTATTTCCATCACTGCTTCTTCGAGTACAGATTGAGCAGTAAGTGTGAAAGATTACATCCCTGTCATTGACCGTTTTTATTCCGAACATTTCGTTCTTGGTCGTCCACTCGTATTATTCCCTCTTGGTTCTTGTACGTATTGTATATTACCCGTCCCTCCCTGTAGCTTACCTTTATTTTTTCAGAATTTCGAACATCTTGCACCATTTTACAATGTCGAACGCTTTTTCCATGTCGACAAATCCTATGAACGTGTCTTGACTTTTCTTCAGTCTTCCTTCCGTTATCAAACGCAGAATGGTGCCCTTACCTTTCTTAAAGCAAAATTGGTCGTAATCTAACACATTCTCAAGTTTCTTTTACATTCTTCTGCATGTTATTCTTGTCAGCAACTTGGATGCATGAGCCGTTAAGCTGACTCTGCAATAAACCTTGCACTTGTCAACTCTTGTAGTATATGAATTGTGTGGATGATATTTTTCCAAAAGTCAGACATTATATTGCCGGACTCATACAAACTAAGCACCAACGTGAATAGTCGTTTCGTTGCCACGTCCCTTAATAATTTTAGAACTTCTGGAGGAATGTTATCGACCCTTCTGTCTTATTTGGTCTTAAGTCCTCCAAAGCTTCTTAAATTCTGATTCCAATACTGAATCTCCTATCTCTTCTATTTTGACTCCTGTTTCTTCTTCTATAACATCAGACAAATCTTCCCCCTCATAGAGGCCTTCAATGTACTCTTTCCACCTAATCGCTCTATCCTCCACATTTAACAATGGAATTTCGGTTGCTCTCTTAACGCAACCAACCTTTTTTTTTTCATTTCACCGAAGATTCTTTTGATTTTCCTATACGCTGATTCATTCCTTCCGACCCGACCATCATGTCTTTTTCGATTCATTCACATTTTTCATGGAGCCAGTTCGTCTTAGCTTCCCTGCACTTCCCGTTTATTTCATTCTTCAGTGACTTGTACTTCTGTATTCCTGAATTTTCCTGAAGATTTTCTGTACTTTCTTCTTTCATCGATCACCTGAAGTATTTCTTCTGTTACCCATGGTTTCTTCACGGTTATCTTCTTTGTACCTATGTTTTCTTTCCAGCTTCTGTGAATGCTCTTTTTAGAGGTGTCCATTCCTCTTCCACTATACTGCCTACTGGACTGTTCTTTATAGCCGTGTTTACAGTCTTAGAAAACTTCAATCGTATCTCGTCATTACTTAGTACTTCCGAATCCCACTTTTTTGCGTATTGATTCTTCCTGACTAATCTCTTAAACTTTAGCCTACTCTTCATCACTACTAAATTGTTATCTGAGTTTATATCTGCTCCTGTGTACGCCTTACAATCAAGAATCTGATTTCGGTATCTCTGTCTGTGAGACGTGGGACTTAGGGAAAGCAGGAAAGGTGTGGGCGGGGCCTGATCAGTTACCGCTGGTTGCACAGAAAACACGCACACATTGTTTCTAAAGGTGACTGATGACCATAGATGTTAAGTCCCATAGTGCTCAGAGCCATTTGAACCATTTTATTTCTAAAGAAGAAAACTCTCCACAATCATTTTTAAAAAGGTTTTGCTACACTGGCGGCTGAAAGCCTTACTAGAAGAATTGCAAGTTATTGTCGGCTGAAGGCCACAAGCAATGTTACGCACAATCAACGGCTGAAGGTCTGATTAAGAAGGTTCAAAATTATTCGTCGGCTGAAGGCCAGAGGCAGTTTCAAAAATACACAACGGCTGAAGGCCTGAATTACAAATAAGGTGGAAAATTACACTTTAAAAATACTAAAACCCTTTCTAATAATCTTAATAACTTGTAACATGCTATAGGTGACGGCTGAATGCCTCACTAAAACAGGATTGAAAATTATTTGTCGGCTGAAGGGCCACAAGCAATGTTACAAACAATTAACGGCTAAAGGCCGAAATTACTATTGGGGAATGCAATAACATGTTAAAACGTAAGTGTAAATTTTAAACAATTATGACAACTTGTCCGAATGATCCACAGACAGTGCTCCATGGATCGACCTGAGGAAGGTGGCTACAGTTGTGTAAGCGGTGAGACAGGCAGCCAAGAGTTGTACTCACGTAACAGGATGGCGACTCACATTAGGGGTAGCTTAAGCGCCGACCGACCGACTAACCAATCCGCCTAACGTCCGATCACCAGTACAACGATGGAATATTTTTAGGCAAGGGCAAAGAGACGGACAGCACCACGTCTTCAGAAACACACCCCAGGCCGAAGGAAACACTAGAACCAATGTAGACCTCCCAAAAACATATGCACAGTACAATTCAAGAGGCTGTCGAACTACATGCTGTGTCGGACAGCATCAACATGACGAGGAAAAGTACACTGCCAGAAAGTATGCTAACCTCCAGGGCAGATAACTGGGGCGTTAGCGGCCATAAGGCAGAAAATACCGCTGGCTGGACTTCACTAATAAGAAAAATACTAAATCCAAAGTAACTTCAAGGAGTAGAAGGCGGCTAATAGCTTCTGCCAACCAGACAGACTCCACTTGTTGCAGTTGGTCTCACCGACCCGCAACAACACGCAAACAACAGCGAGATCTCAAACAGTGGAGGTTTCAGTACTGGACACAGTTCAATCAGTTCCAAACGTCCTGGGATCGGTCGTCGGATTCAACCCCTAGGTCCGACAGTACCTGCACGCTGCCATAGTCCCGGAAGCCCTCGTGCTGCGGACCTCCTCGCTCCTCCGACCGAAGCCTAACTGATCCCCGTTCGCAACCCCCACCAAATCTAGTACGCAGACAGCATTAAAATAACTGCTCATTCAAAACCACAAGATACACACAAATCTGGGCTGGCTCTGAGCACTATGGGACTCAACTGCCGAGGTCATTAGTCCCCTAGGACTTAAAACTAGTTAAACCTAACTAACCTAAGGACATCACAAACATCCATGCCCGAGGCAGGATTCGAACCTGCGACCGTAGCGGTCTTGTGGTTCCAGACTGCAGCGCCTTTAACCGCACGGCCACTTCGGCCGGCCACAAATCTGGAAAAACAGTTCCAGCAACAACTCACTGTGAAACAACACGGACGAATTATAAGTCGGCACAAACACAGGGAAGCCAGAAGCGGTCGGAAGACTAAATGCACGTCGTCAGCTGCGACGACCAATCAACGGTGGTCCCCACTCAAGTCAGGCGTGGGAAAGATTCCAGTATAAATCATCGGCTGACAACTTACTGCCATGAGGGTACTTCGACGGGCAGACACACATACGCAGGTGAAAGTTGCACTACTCGAATATCACGATCCATTCTGTGGTGTCACCGCCAGACACCACACTTGCTAGGTGGTAGCCTTTAAATCGGCCGCGGTCCGTTAGTATACGTCGGACCCGCGTGTCGCCACTATCAGTGATTGCAGACCGAGCGCCGCCACACGGCAGGTCTAGAGAGTCTTCCTAGCACTCGCCCCAGTTGTACAGCCGACTTAGCTAGCGATGGTTCACTGACAAATTACGCTCTCATTTGCCGAGACGATAGTTAGCATAGCCTTCAGCTACGTTATTTGCTACGACCTAGCAAGGCGCCATTACCAGTTACTATTGATGCTGTGAAACATGTACCGCCAAGAGCGATGTTCACCAATTACGGATTAAAGTTAAGTATTCCAACAGATACGTACTATTTTTGCTAGTCTCAATTCCTTGTCATGTTCCAGACCTCACGCCAGCCTGCGTGAGCTTAAACGCGTGCCTTTCGGCTTCCTGTCATAGTGGATTGGTTGTCTTGCCAGTCCACAACACATTCAACTAAAACTCGCTGAATCCGGTCCATGACGTGGTCCTGCAATCTCGCGACCACATCCTTCCATCGGACAGTGCATGTGTGTCGCCAATGGTCGGGCGAGTGCTGGCTGTCTGGATCTCACTGCTGCTCCGTCCCAACTCAACTCCCCTCGACACACGATGACCTGAAAACACTAGAGGCCGCTCTAGAGATGGTACCACTGTACTGGCTATCGATAACCGCTGCTGCTGCCACTCGCGGACAAACAATACTAGCAAACTCAGTGGCGCCATTAACATAAGAAGGAATCGAGACGCCACTACCGCTTTTACAAGACGCCAAGTTATGAACGGCAAGAATGCGAGCCGCACACGGCTCAGTCTGACCATGATGTAATATGACTAAAATCTTCCCGTATCACCCTGCCTTTTACAAGATACCTCTTGAACAGAATAATCGCTATTACCAGCTGAAATTTATTACAGAACTCAATTAGTCTTTTTCCTTTCTCATTCCCTGTCCCAAGCCCATGTTCTCCTGTAAGCTTTGCTTCTACTCTTTCCCCTACAACTGCACTCAAGTCCCCAATGACTATTAGATTTTCATCTCCCTTTGCGTATTGTATTACCCCTTCAATATCCTCATATACTTTCTTTGTCTCTTCATCTTCAGCTTGCGACGTCGGCATGTATACCTGGACTATCGTTGTTGATGTAGGTTTGCTGTCGATTCTGGTAAGAATATACCTATCACTGATCTGTTCACAGTAACACACTTTCTGCCCTATCTTCCTAGTCATAACGAATCCTACTCCCGTTATACCATTTTCTGCTGCTGTTGATATTACCCTATACTATCTGACCAGAAATCATTGTCTTTTTTCCATTTCACTTCACTCACCCTTATTATATCTATATTGAGCCTTTGCGTTTCCCTTTTCAGAACCCCACTCGTAGAACGTTATCCTTTCGTTGATTATTCAATCTTTTTCTCATGGTGACCTCCCCCTTGGCAGCCCCCTCCTGGAGACCCGAATGGGCGACTATTCCGGAATCTTTTGGCAACGGAGAGATCATCATGACACTTTTTTCAATTACAGGCCACATGTCCTGTCTTTAGTGCTGTGGTTACCATTGCCTTCTGCATCCTCATGCCGTTGATCATTGCTCATTCTTCCGCCTTTAGGGGCAAGAGTGTGCCCTGAACCTCTGTCTGCACCTCCGCCCTCTTTGACACGGGCGTTGGCAGAATGAGGCATGCTTCTTATGCCCAAAGTCTTTGGTCCTCAGTGCTGATAATTAATCAAAATTTTAGCGGTGGTGGGTTGCGAACCAGGGACCAAGGACTTTTCGACTATGAGTTAAAGGCGCTATTCCTTTTTTTTATTGATCTCATTTTGTTGTTATTATTCGTTATATTTATTTGGGCCAGATGTCCGATGACGCTTGTTCAAGTTCATTGTTGATCCATTAACTCAGTTTCTTATTACAGAGCCGGCCAGGGTGGCCGAGCGGTTCTAGGCGCTACAGTCTGGAACCGCGCGACCGATACGGTCGCAGGTTCGAATCCTGCCTCGGGCATGGATGTGTGTGATGTCCTTAGGTTTAAGTAGTTCTAAGTTATAGGGGACTGATGACCTCAGAAGTTAAGTCCCATAGTGCTCAGAGCCATTTTGAACCTTATTACGCTGAACTACCGTGCCGGCTCTCCTAGACCACAGGTACAATCCCTCTTGTCTTACTTGTGTTTTAATTGACAGTTTTAGAACATTTCTCCATTTCAACGCTGAATTACAAGGTGTCAGCTAGTGTGATTTTGCCGGTGCTAATGGGAAAGATGGGGAGAGAGTGTGCGCGATTTTATCTCAGGCCTTTTTTTATTTCTTTTATCGCATTTACTGCGTTTTAACCATTTTCAGTTCCACTAATATTCCTATGAGTGCTGATAACCTCGTAGCGGAGCACCTCTGTACCATACACACACACACACACAACACACACACACACACACACACACACGAAAACACAATTATAACTCGTTGCTGTTACTCTCTGGAAGATAAATTTACTACGTCCATAGCTCCACAGAAGAGTAACGTTTCTTACGTTTATCTATTTATATAAATATTCATTTCACTCATTATTCTGTAAGTTGCAGAGATAAACAACATACCTGAAACACAACACTGTGTGTATTTCGCCTGGCGGAGGACTGTTCGTAGGAATAGAAACGATTATCACTGATATTCCACTCGCTTACTGTGTGAGGAAAGAGACCTTCTTTACGCTTCTGTAAGCACCATAGTATGTTCTACCTTATTCTCATGGTATCTGCGTGAAATATACGATGGCGGTAGCAGAATTGTCACGCTGTCTTCCGCAGATAGTGGTTCGCTAAATCTACCCAACAGGGTTTTTCCGATAGGAAAGTAGCCTTTCTTCCAAAGATGCTCATTTAAGTTACATTCTTCGATTACACCATTGGCGACAATTCACTGAATACAGTAACTAACCTAAAATATCTAGGAGTAAGATTCGGAACCACCTGAAGTGGAATGACGACATAAAATTGGATCGGCAGCGGTAGCAGCAGTTTGGGCCGAGGAATGGTAGTGCCTAGAGATCTTGAGGGTGGATATTTTTCTTAAAAAAATACACAATCTATTGATCACATAAATACCGCACACTATTCTAAACAGGCAAATCTATTAAAAATATGAACAGTAATCATAGATGATTAGAGACAAGGTGTTAAATGATTTTATATCGAACAGAGCAGCCTTCAGTGAGCGAAATTACACCTATGATTCAAAGAACAATAAAAGCTTTACTATTAAATAAACAGTGAATAGCAGCAAGTAAAACTTTCTTAGTGAAGCCACACATCTGGTCCCGCCTCGGGCATGGATGTGTGTGATGTCCTTAGGTTAGTTAGGTTTAAGTAGTTCTAAGTTCTAGGGGACTGATGACCTCATAAGTTAGGTCCCATAGTGCTCAGAGCCATTTGAACCATTTTGAACCATACATCTGGTTGCCACTGAATGTGTATCATTTTCATACAGTAAATAAAGTTTTATTAATAAATCCATAATGAACAAGACGAAACTTTATGAGAGAAAAGTCAATATTAACGATAAGAAAAGAAAATGAGATACATTTAGAAGCTCGATCAATGAAATGAAAATCTGAATTAATAACTTAACCATCAGTATTAATTTTCTCCAAAATAATTTTACCTTTCAGACGCATGTGCATTATAAGACCATAATATAAATTTGCTCCAACCTATGCTATTGCAAGGACTATACCAAATAACGCTGTCCAGGAGACTCATAACCTGGCATAACGCAACACAGGCAAAATATTTAAAGGCATTATAAGAACATGGACAACTTTGTCGCGAGCTCCTGCCCATGCACGCTATGTAGCACTGCCTGTTCTATTTTCTGCAATTACATAGTCGGCCATATAGCAGGTAGACTGAAAAAGACTCACACTGACCCTTGGGAGGCACTATACGCAAGGCGCGCGCGCGCGCGCACACGCACACACACACACACACACACACACACACACACACACACACACACACAGATTAAGTCGCCGCCCCAGTCTGTGCTGTCCTGTCCAAGAACAGTGAGGGACAGACGTCCACCAACAGAACACGGGCCGGACCATATGTTCTTCCAGCCTTTGGGACCGCATCCCCATATTGTCAGCTGCTAACCCCCACTCCGCTCCTCAGACACCCCTTCAAGTCTGTGCTGTTCCGTTCCTCTACAACTGACTCCATACACAAAGATAACAGCGGCCGCCCCTTCCTCCATACCTCCGAAACTACTATCACATGTCCCCAGCAGCCAACCGCCACTCCTCTTCCCAGATACGTAGTTCCACTCCTGCCCGACGTACCACCAGACAGCAAGACAACACCATTTGGGCCATGTTTGTTGCATACGGGGACGTTCATTCGTGTTATCAACAGCCAAACTCAGCTCTTCTCCCCAGGCGCACACTCCAACATTAAGCGGTTCCACCGCTCGTCGACAAACTCCAAGAACCAACAACTATGGGACAGCAACAACACCGAACAGTACGCTCTCATGTGTCCAACGCCACTCACGAAGTGCTGTCCATTGGCTGTCACCGACAGCGAATGCGGTGGTTTCAAGTTACCGCTGGCCCGCTGTCACACGCTGGGCTGCTTCCTGCTGTTACTCACGACCGATCGTCAGCTCGCGGTGGCACTGCTCTGGGCCGCTCTGATGCCCTGTACTCCCTTTGCCGCGATGGGAAGGTACCACCAGCCTCGGCGCCAACTTCCAAGTGAGTCGGGACATTAATTGTGCCATGTGATCATAGCACAAACTCAGTTGTCCTAAAAGAAGATGCCAGGTTGAGAGTCACTGGAAGAATCGTAAGGAAATGTAATTAATCCGTGAAAGAAATGGCTTGTAAAACACTTGATCAATCGATTCTTGAGTATTTCTCATCAGACTCGGACTCATGTCAAGTAGGATTAATACAAGAAAGGGAGCGGATCCAATGAAGAGCGAAGTGTTTCGTCACGGAATCACGAGCTCAATAAATTTCTGAGGCAGACACTGTAAGGGACTCAGTGTGCATAACGGAGGGATTCGCATTTTAAATACCGGGAGAGTACATTCCAGGTACAACTTCCAGAATGCTGAATGCAAGCGTGCAAACGTGCAAGCTTTGTGTTGTGCATGTGCAATACGGAGACGGCTAATGCTGTTTGTCGATGACGCTGGAGTTGTCGTTAAATGTTGTCCCAAACATACTCGACTGGAGATAGATGTGGTGATCGAGGAGGCCAAGGCAACATGTAGACACTCTGTCGCGCATGTCGGGTTACAACAGCTGTATGCGGAGGAGTGTTATCCAGTTAGAAAATACCCCCTGGGATGCTGTTCATGAATGGCAGCACAACAAACCAAATCACCCGATTGATGTACAGATTCGCAGTCAGGACGCGCGGGATAACCGCGAGACTACTTGTGCTGTCATATGAAATCGCACCCCAAGCCACAACTCTAGGAATAGGTCCCGCGTGTCTACCACGCTGACAGGTTCATTACAGTTCTTCAACTTCTAACCAACACACGCCTATCATTGGCACCGAGACAGGACCAGCTTTCATGAGAAAACTTAACAGACGTCCACCATGCCCTGCAATGAACTCTCGCATGATATCACTGAAGTAGCAGATTGTGATGGTTCCGGGTCAGTGGAATACACGCTACAGGGCGTCTGTCTCGGAGTTGTCCTTGAAGTAACCGATTTGTAACAGTTCATTGTGTCACTGTGGTGCCAACTGCTGCTGAAAATGCTGCTGTAGATTCAGCACGACGCGCCACAATCATACGCCGAACACGATCGTCAACCCTCTCGGTAGTGCCACGTGGCCGTCCAGAGACTGGACTTGTTACGCCCGTACATTCTCGTGACCACCGCTGCCAGCAATAATGTACAGTGGCTACATTCCTGTCAAACCTTTCTGCAATATCGCAGAAGGACTGCCCAGTTTCTCGTAGCACTATTACACGATCCCAATGAAACTCAGTGAAATGTTAATGGCGTCTTTGTTGCCTTAAAGGTATTCTTAACTAACATCACTTCACCACGTCCAATATCAAAGGTAACTAACGCTCACGACCACTACAGGGTGCATCCTTATAGGAGCGCTACTAGCGCTGCTCTTATGCAACTGGCGCGAAATTTAAACTGACATCATCTTTCATCTGTAGAAACACGCATACCAACTTTCCTTTATGTCGCACCGCTCCTTCTTGACTTTTTCCGTCAGTGCGTGTCGTTATAAATCATCCTTAATACTTTCCAGCACTCCGCGTTGTTCTCTATACGGCCAAGGACGCTAGAAAAAAAAGGAGGAGAAAATTGGTATGTATGGTGATGTAGATTCCAGGTATCGGTCCCTGCAACGATTCATCCTGGTGGGCCCACGTTAGCGAGTAACTGACGAAAAAACTTTTCGGGAACCCACATCATGTTCTACAGCTTTAAAGAAATGCATAGCCCAAGTAATATCCTCACTTTATTTTTAAATCTGTATCGAAATTACTTTGCTCATTATTTTATTCAGTGTAACGGTTTAAATGTAATTTTTTATGTCTATTCCTTTGTCACATTAACTTCTTCAATTACTCTGATTTTTTCTCTCTGTCATTCTTTCTCCGCTTGGAGTCTCTGCGCACGTGAATTCAACTGTTTTTATTTGTCTAGCATAATATCTGAAAATTTGAAAACGACAGTCTATCAGTTAAAAAACAAAAGACGAAATAATCTCTATACATTGACTATGCAACCGTGTCAAAAATGTATTTTTCGTTACACGGTGTATTTTTTATGGTAACGTCACACATACATTTAAAACATAAATTCTTTTTGCACTATGGGGAGAATAATACAAAGGAAGATCGAAACGAAATTCAAACATAATGAGGAATAGAAACAATGAATGCAATAACATGGACGAAGATGTAGAACGATCAAAGGGGAGAAATCAAATGGAAGTTATTACATAAAAGTAATTAAGTTCGTATGAACAAAGAGTCCAAATAGGAAAAGAATGATGAAAAGAAAAATGAAATCTAATGAAAAAGTTATTAAAATGATGTGGAACAGGAACAGTTAACTGAATAACAGTAATGATCAAAGTCATTTGTATAACGATTTAAAAAAATCGAAGCACCTGACGAGATCCGAACCTCTAAACTTCTGCAAATGAGGCTGTACCCTAACCATTACGCTAGACAGCCAGCCTCCCGATCAGTCCTTTTATTTAAAGCTCTGCAGAATCGTGTGAAATTCCGAAATTTGTTTCGTCGATTACTCGCAGACAATGGCACGCCACGGTGAATAACTGCAGGGCCTGATACCTGAGTCATCAATCTACATCACTGCACGCTATGGCTCGTTTCAAAAAGTCAATGCCACTGCTAAGGACCTCTCTGTGTCCAGTCTAACCGTCATGATGTTTGAGCTCTGAATCCTTTGCCTCCTCTCCCCGTCGTCGGCCGCTGTGGGCGAGCGGTTCTAGGCGCTTCAGTCTGGAATCGCGCTGCTGCTACGGTCGCAGGTTCGAATCCTGCCTCGGGCATGGATGTGTGTGATATCCTTAGGTTAGTTAAGTTTAAGTAGTTCTAAGTCTAGGGGCTGATGACCTCAGATGTTAAGTCCCATAGACCATAGTGCTTAGAGCCATTTGAGCTATCCTCGCGTCCTCCAAAATGCGCTTGAAGGTGCTTTCTTCTGATTGGCTGGCACCCATCAAAGTCAATGAGTTTGCAGTTGTAATCCCTACCATCCCGTTTCTTCTCCCTAAACCGATCACGTTATCAAGATTTCTTTAGATCAGTTTCTTAAATAATTACTTTCAGAAAACCTAACAATAGCAAATTAGTCCCCCCTTTACAAAACTGAACTACCAGAGTACCTTTTCCGTTTTTTCAGTACCATAAATTGATGTACTACAAATCACAAATTTCCCCCTTTTTATATGACTCACAGTACAATACAAATCCATATTCTCACGTTTTCATACGCTCCGTTACTTACAACTGCCAGTATTCGCATGTCATACACATAGTACATTTATTATCTCATTCACACAAGGAATAAACGACATGGAATGGCGTCATTTAACATGAAACAAATTTTCAATGGAAAATAAAAATTATTACGCAAAAAGGAATCTCTAAAAGAATGAAAAACATTAGGCTGGACCTTCTACTGCTGGTAGCTACTGACACATGAAGATATTGCATAAAGTTTTGTTCCATTCACTGTACGATACATAATTTTACAATGCTGTACATAATATTTCGGTTACTGTACGGGAGTGACACCCCAGAGCACCAGCCGTGCTGGGTAACCGCACTGTCTAGGGGGCTTGACACGGTCCGCGCGGCTCTCTCCGTCGGAGGTTCGAGTCCTCCCTCGGGCACGGGTGTGTGTGTTGTCCTTAGCGTAAGTTAGTTTAAGTTAGATTTAAAAAAAAAAAAAAAGTAGTGTGTAAGCTTAAGGACCGATGACCGCAGCAGTTAAAAAAATCTAGTTAAGAGTTGCCTCACATTTGCCATGGAGATGACGCCGTGACTCATCAGCTTTACGAAGCTAACTTCTTACTGATTCTATATGGGCGATTTATGGCACTACGGTACACGCCCTGTAATTCTAACTTCTTTCCAACAATTTTTTAAGAATAAAAAAATGGCATACATTATTTCAAAATCTTTCAAATTTCCAAAAGAAAACGGAATAAAATAAAATTACAAATTTATTACTTTGTTCTTGGTTGTTATAAAACTAATTAAGTGTACTACTGTACAAAAAATTGTTTTTCAGAAAAAATGTTACAACTATCATGTTGTATACACCATTCCTTCTAAAATAATATTCTTCACACTCATTCCAAAACACTTCAAGCTGTTTATAGAAACTGTATGTAATGTTTTTAAATCTCATAAACGCATTATGTCCTGATTAACTATAGCATGAGTTTTTATAAAAATGAATCAGTACACTTCCATTTCTCCTTACCCTTTTCGTTTTATTGTACATTCGCGTGACAAATATGAATCCATCCCCACCTTACAATCGGCACTTTTCTACCATCCTTCTATACTCTGAATAATTATTCTCACAGCGTTATGTAATCCTCTTCGTGTGGTAGACACTCCAACTTCAGATACAGTCCAGTTTTCTTTCACAGGTAATTTTATCTTGTAAACGTAGTTTCTCATCGAAGACTACAAATTTTTACTACGTTTTCTTTAAAGACGAATATTAGTTCACTTACTTCTCTTAAAACTACTTTTTCCTTACGTTATTAATTACAGTTTTAAAGTTTAATTTCCTCCTCAGAGAAAGCAGATTAACAGATAATTTAACTTACTGTTGCTCTCAAGCGGCATAAAATCAAAATTACTTGAAAATACTATTTTTAAAGTGAAAAAAATCAATGAACGTAGCAAAAATTTCATTCACAATGAAAGCATCTTCTACAATTACTCAACTAATTCATAATATTTGCTTTATGCTGATTCTTAAAATTTTTGAAAACCTTGAATCTAGTATAATAGTGTAACATAATTAGCGGAGAGTTGGGTAAAACTGGGTACATGGGTCAAAATGTATACCTCCAGATCTCTGTGACTAGTGCCGACATTTGATCTAATAACACATGGAACTACTAGCAGCCGGCGTTTCCGGGAGTTGTAGGTAATCGTCATTTGCGGATTTCCTCTTCTATTTATAGCCGTTTTAAAATTTTGTGCTAAAATTTCCTCCGATGGTGGCACTTCAAAAAAATGGTTCAAATGGCTCTGAGCACTATGGGACTCAACTGCTGTGGTCATAAGTCCCCTAGAACTTAGAACTACTTAAACCTAACTAACCTAAGGACATCACACACATCCATGCCCGAGGCAGGATTCGAACCTGCGACCGTAGCGGTCGTGCAGTTCCAGACTGTAGCGCCTTTAACCGCTCGGCCACTCCGGCCGGCCGGTGGCACTTCTTGTAGCAATATTTTGAGGAGAAGCATTACCTGATAAGAAATCGGTAAGTGTTTGGTTCGGTATTTCAAATTTGTATGATGAACACTATGCGAATCTAACTTTCCAACGCCATGTTTTGTTCAGTTTTGCACTGTGGAGAAAAACTGGGTACACCATGGGGACAAAACTGCAAGCAAGGCACTATAACAGTAGCCGACACTTTTCAAGACGATATCTCTCAAAGCAGTGTCCTTCAAGACAAAGCTACTCAATATTCTATAACAATAAAATGTCCACGACCATCAGATGAATTTTCAGCTGTTCCTGGGACTTCGAAAATGGATTGTTGGAATTTCTGGTATGCCATTCTCTGTGGCACCAAAGCTTCTAGTGCCTCCTCCAAAGGTTGACTTGGTAGAAAGTTCCAAGGTAATCACCAGTAGGTAAAAGGGCCAAACAGTAATACTGACCTCCCTTCCATATAAAATGTATCTGGAGGCTAAATAAAGAACAGTAAACAGAAAGAGGAGAAAAACTCAAAACGAAAACTTTTTATGGGGAAGATCCAATATGGTTAAGCTGTAAATAAGGCAAGGTAACAGAAAACGATAGTTGGAACGACTAGACTAACTCAAATAATAAAAAAGAAAACAAGATTCTTCGACTTCATCAGGCAAAGGATACCCAGATGAAGGATGCATATTTTGCAATTGTCTATATTCAGGCTCATTATCGAAGGAGTGTTGCATCCAGTGTCTACCTTGTCGTGACAGCTTACGAGAAGTGCTGCAGTGCTAAGAAAGAGGACAACTGCTCGTGATATCTATTTTTAACAGCATGTGTCTTTGTTTTTTGTTAGGTGCGGTTATTGAGAACTTTGGCTATATTAATGTAATATTTTGAAAATTTGAAGTTCTATCAAAAAACACTTTTGGTACTTAAAATAGACTTATGCTATTCCTTGGTCGTATTTTTTACGATTTATACATGTTTTCATACATTTACACAGAATAAAACATTTTTCTTGTTTTCAGGTTTATTCTGTTCACTTAAATGGATAGCCCATTTTACCCAATGGGTGGGGCAAAACTGGTTTTTTTGCGCCTAACGAGATACTTTTTTTACGCTGAGATTGTTTATTTTAAGATGAAATCAGATTACTATAATGTTACTGAATGTATAAGAAATGTGAATAATCTTAATTTGTTAACTTACTGATCGTTGAAAATAATTTATATGAATTTAAATTCGAGGAACCTGGTTTTACCCTACTTTTCCTAAACACTGATTACCAACTTCTTTTCTTAAGCTCTTTTCTTAAGCTTATATAATTTACATATATTTTAGGTAAGCAACAATGCATCTCAAATTTATTTACAATAAAACTTTTGTCCAAGGACAAAATGCATTGCATACAAAATCATGACATTATTCAGAAATCTCTTCAAATCATTCTCTTCCATTGTTATTCTCTCACATTTCTCAGGTTAGCCACGTCACTCTTATGTCAAGTGCACATTTATACCAGATCCTCTATACCACCATCTGTTTCTATAACCATTATCTTCCCCCATTATGGAAAAAATGCTTTCTTTCTCGACCTCTAGATATTTTTCTCAAAATTCTAGTTACTACCTCAGATCTGGTCACCATACATTCTTCTAACACACCTCATTTCAGTTCATAACATAATTCGCAAATTACATCCACCATTAGTTTCTATTACTTGCTGCTTGGTTTATTAGTCACTACTTCAAAATCCAATATATACGAGGGTTGACGGAAAACCTTAGTAACTCTTCAACAGTTGGCAGCATTGGTATGCGGCAGGTACTGGCTTGTTCCGTAGCCTCTTCTCTACAGCTGCAGCTGGCGGGAAGCCTTAGTATTGAACGGTTGTGTTGTTACAGTGTAAAGTATGGAACCCTGCGCAGACGGTCAGTCAACGCGGTTTAAGCAACGTGTAGTCATTGAATTCTTGACAGCAGAAGGTGTCACCCCAAAGAAGATTCATCAGAGAATGAAAGCAGTTTATGGTGATTGTGTTGATGTGAGTACTGTGCGGTCGTTCGGCGAGTAAGTTTAAAGATGTTGAGGCGGGAACATCTGACCGTCGTGACAAACAAAGAGTTGGACGTCCTGTGACAGCAACCACCGAGTTTTACAAACACTTAGCAAACACGAGTATATAACGTTTCACAACTGCAGTTTTCCAATTTTACTACAGTGAGACACAAAATTAATATATATGTAAGATACTGACTCACCTTCTGCGATTTACAACAAGCAGTAATGTGATCATTTACTGAGAAAAACTTTATAAGCCTCAGTCTTAAGAACTTTTAATTTGAAGTTGGCAACAACACATTAATAAGCAGTTTTACTAGAAAAATTATTTTCAGCAAGCATCATTAACTTTAACTCACTCTCTCGCCACATTAACTTTAACTTTCTTTTTACTATGTTCAAGAGGCATCAATTAGCAAAAGACTGGGCTTTAATGTTCTTTCAGTAAGGACACTCGGAAATCACTTTAGTTCAAACGGAGAGGAACCTGATAGGTGTTATGATAAGGGGAAAAATCAAGGTAGGTACATAAATTCATTTATAAATTACCTTATATTTGAGGACACTAACACATCCATTAAGCTGATCCTTCACTGTACATTACTATAGTGCTCCATTACAGTGATTGCGCAATGAGGTGGCGATTGCATGTTGGTAGGTGGAATTGCAGGTAGAATTGCTGGACTCTGTCATTTCTTGGTGGCGATGATAGATACAAATTCCAGAATAGTTCCAGCTATTTATCCATCCATCCGAGGTACTGGAAAGCGACAGCAATTTACATAACAGCAAACAAACATTTTAAATAAAACAGAACATTTGCACATATTGACATTTCTACAAAAAATTATTCACACAAAATTACAATTATATACAGTAAGTTTTGTCTCCCTCCAATTGAGACAAAGAATTTAAATGACAGATATACTAATTTGCATAGAATCAAATCACAACATCAAAGTTTTAACAAAGAAAGGAGTATACAATTTTATGTTATCGGTTCAATCCAACAACCTTTACAGATACTCAATGTTATAACATCAAACCAAAACAAAAAGGCAAAATAAATCAGTAAAGTATAAGAGCTACGGTGTTACACACTGTCGTCCATAGTATTCCATTACTATCTCGCCGAAAAGGCATTGATTGGGTCTTGACGCTAGCATACTTTACATACAACCAGAATGTCTTTGGATTGTCTGCCAGGTTTCCAGACAGGTTTTCTGTACAGAAAATTGGAATGGAGATCAACATTTACATCATTTACGCCCTTTTTATTGCTCATGAAAACCACACATTGCATGTTGTACCACCATACAGCGAGACCTTTAGAGGTGGTGGCCAAGATTGCTGTACACACCAGTACCTCTAATACCCAGTAGCACGTCCTCTTGCATTGCTGCATTCCTGTATTCGCCGTGGCGTACTATCCACAAGTTCATTAAGGTACTGTTAGTCCAGATTGTCCCACTCCTCAACGGCGATTCGGCATAGATCCCTCAGAGTGGTTGGTGGGTCACGTCGCCCTTTTCAGTCTATCCCAGTCATGTTGGATAGGGTTTACGTCTGGAGAACATGCTGACCACTATAGTCGAGCCATGTCGTTATCCTGAAGGAAGTCATTCACAAGATGTGCACGATGGGGGTGCGATTTGTCGTCCATGAATACGAATGCCTCGCCAATATGCTGCCGATATGGTTGCACTATCGGTCGGAGGATGGCATTCAAGTATCGTACAGCCGTTACTGCGCCTTCCACGACCACCAGCGGCGTACGTCGGCCCCACATAATGCCACCCCAAAACATTAGGGAACCTCCACCTTGCTGCACTCGCTGGACAGTGGGTCTAAGCCGTTCAGCCTGACGAGGTTGCCTCCAAGCACGTCTCCGACGATTGTCTGTTTGAAGACATATGCGACACTCATCGGTGAAGAAAACGTGATGCCAATCCTGAGCGGTCAATTCGGCATGTTGTCGGGCCCATCTGTACCGCGATACATGGTGTCGTGTTTGCAAAGATGGACGTCTCCTTGGTCGTCGGGAGTGAAGTTGCGCATTATGCAGCCTATTGCGCACAGGTTGAGTCGTAACACGACGTCTTGCGGCTGCACGAAAAGCATTATTCAACATGGTAGCGTTGCTGTCAGGCTGAGCGAGGCATGTCATCGACAGTTCCTGTCTCTCTGTATCTCCCCCATGTTCGAACAACATCGTTTTCGTTCACTCCGAGACGCCTGTCACTTACTTCCCTTGTTGAGAGTCCTTCCTGGCCCAAAGTAACAATGCAGACTCGATCGAACCGCGGTATTGACCGTCTAGGCATGGTTGAACTACAGACAACACGAGTCATGTACCTCCTTCCTGGTGGTACGACTGGAACTGATCGGCTGTCGGACTCCATCTGTCTAACGGGCCCTGCTCATGCATGGTTGTTTACATCTTTGGGCGGGTTTAGTGACATCTCTGAACAGTCAAAGACTGTGTCTGTGATACAATATACACAGTCATCGTCTATCTTCAGGAGTTCTTGGAACCGGGGTGATGCAAAACTTATATGTTTTATAAGCCTCTCACAGTGAAGTTTACACCAAATTTCGAGCTTCTGTAAAAGATCGCCAATGTTGGAGGTTTTAAGTTTGTATAAATTTGGCAAGCTTTTTTCGTTGTTTCTGCATCAGTGTTCTATACCAGTGATACTGTCGTGGGCGTCTATGAAAAGTGTATGAAAGCCAGTGAAATCGCTGGTAGGCGACAAGGTGTTGGTGGTCTATGTCTCATCACAGTACATGGAGTTTATAGGCTTTCTCAGTCTGCAAAACAGGATTGGCGCCAATGTGTGGCAGATATGACGACAGTGCGCAGTGCTAGTGACGGCACAAGTGCTTCAGTGGACACCTTGCAGCACTCATTGACGAATATGGGGGCTCCATAGCAAACAATGTCCATGTTGAAATGACTGGGCTATCCGGACAAAATAAGTTGCTTTCAGTTGCACTCAACATACAAACTTTATTTATCAACACACAATATTACAACAATGATGCAAAACACTCAAAAATTTAATCGACGTCCTTTGATTAACTTTAGAACAGGTCGAAGGCCTTAGCAATTTAATTTGAATGGAACTTGGCTGGAGGCCGCATTTTAAGCAAGAAGAAGAGTTTCAATCAAAAGGCAGAAGGCCTTATCTTAAAACATTTAATGCAAAATTCGGCTGAAGGCCCCATACAAAAGCATAACAATCTTGTGCCTTAAGGGCAAGACAAGAACATGAATTTAGGAGATATCAAAACTCGGCTGAAGGTCACACATCAGCAAATAATTTAACGACTTAAGCCCTAGAAAGAAGAGTTTCAACTTTAAAAGGGAGAAGGCTGTATTTTAAAACATTTCATATAAAATTCGGCTGAAGGCCCCATATAAAAGAATAACAATCTCATGCCTTATGGGCAAGACAAGAACATTAATTTAAGAGATATTGATACTCGACTGAATGCCACACATCAACCAAATATCTAAAATCCAAACTGGGAAATTACTAAGTAACACACAAGGAACGGCGCTCAGAAGTTTCCAAGGGTCGGCCTGGGATTGTAACACTAACGCCCGGTTAGGTGGTAGCCTGTCCAACGACTTCTTAATCTGAAGGCAACACAACCGACAGACAGCCGACCGACAAATCAACAAAATCAGTTCCGCTCCATGCAACCAGCAAAACGACCACAAGATTTCAATACAACGACACACAAAGTATTGGCGCCTAGAACGACAAACAACACCTCAGCTGTCGAACTACACGCCGCGCTGGACAGCAATAACACGACGAGGAAAATACATTGCTCAAAATTACTTCAATGACCAGGGCAGGTAAACGGAATGTCAACGGCCACAAGGCAGAAGATACTGATGGTCAACTTCAAGAACAGGGAATAAATTAAGTCAAACTTCACAGCAAGACGGTTGGAATCTTAGCTGACTTGAATACACATACGTTGTTGCTCGTGGGAATGTCCCAAAAGAGACAACCGGGATCAAACGAAGAAATGTAAACAGCTGAGGTTCGATAATAGGTTAAGGAAGATCTCAACTCACAAGACCGGTGGGCGACGAACTTCGTAGCACTCGCAAGCAGCACCTCACATTCCAACCGCGCGTACACACCGGCAGCGGCCCCGGCGAAAGCACGTGCGACGGAGACTTCCTTGGCGCTCCACGCCAATCGATCGACTGCCCAGGCCCGGAAATGTTGAAAGGACCAAATATACGTCGGCTGATGAGACGATCAACCGAACGACCAACTAACGGTAGTCCCGCTCCAGTCTCCTTGCGTCCGACAGTTGATGTGTGTCGCCAGTGGTCGGCGAGCACTGGCTGCCGGCGCCCACCTGCGCTCCGTCCCCGACTTCACTGCTGCTGTATCCCCACTGCACTGCTGGTCCGTCTCCCACTTGACTTGACTTCCTTCGGATGGACAACGTCCCAGAGACACTGGCTCTGACCGAACCATGCAGGGAACACAACCGACATCTATGCACAGGAAGGAACCGACTCAAATACACGTCGTCGATGAGGCGACCGACCGAACGAGCAACCAACGGTCGTTCCCGCTGGTACTGGCTGTGCGGACCTCACTGGGGCTCCGTACCCGAATGCACTGCTGCTGCGTCCCGACCCCACTGCTAGTCTGTCTCCAACTGACAACCAGACACACGACGACCAAGAAATACTACCCGTCGCTCCAGAGATGGTACGACAGTGCACTTATCGATACGCAGGAAGCTAGTGACGCCAGTAAACGGAATAAGAAAACTAGGTGGCAGTACCGTAATAGAAGATGACAAACAATGAATGGCATGAACAATGCCAGAATTGTGACACAGTGGATGGAGGAGCATGTTAGTGAACTCACAGCGATGTCCTGGTACCTTATTCTCCTGATCTGAAACGTATGAAATTCGGGCTGGGTTGTTATGGGTCGCCAGCTTTGGATCCACTAATCACCGGCCAGTAATTTACGGGAATTGTTTGAGCTGTGCGTAGATCTACAGGAACATACCAAGGACTTGTCACATCCATGGTACGCAGAATCACTCCTTTATAGTACTGCAAATGTGGACCAACGCGTTGTTAAGCATGTAGCCATAATGTTTTGGCACATCTTTGGGTACCGTCCAAACGAAAAGACCCCCGACCCCAGATAATGGAAGCGGAGAAACAGAACGTGTGCCGCCGGGACACTAAGATGAGTCGCCAAGGGGAGCCGAATGAGATGTCTACCGCTCCAATGCATGGCGTGCCGTGGCCGCTTGCTGTCTGCAGCCCATGAGAAACACTACAGGTAGGCCTCCAAGTGCCACTGTCGGCCCGAATGGGACGGAGACCCTCCAAGTGGATGATCTGATCGGATATGTCTCTGTTACAAGTTCACATCCGAAAGCAGCCAGAAGCTCATAGAATGAAGGCTTTCACCACCGGATGACATAGCTGCTGGTCAACCTTTCGGGATATGAGGTCGTGGTCCAAGAAACTCTTCTGTTCCTGACGTTTCGTCCAGGACTGCGCTGGACATCCTCAGTGTCGGTCCTCCGCTGAGTCTTGCCGACTGACCGGTCGGACGTCCGAGAGCGACATAAATACTGTAGGAAAGGGGGCGTGGTCAAAGTAACACGTGATGAGCAGAGATAATTCTTGTTAGAGATAAAACTTAACTGTCGATTGTCGTCTTGTCAAAGATAAAACTGTCTAGCTTTACTGCAGAGCTACTCTCCATATGTCGCTAAGTTTCATTCCCTCCTCTTTCGTATTAAAATTATCATGATGCTTATAAATTTCAATTGCTTCTCTACATAGGCGTTGACTTTGTAGATAAAATTTCTTTTTCAGAAAACATCACATCCTGACTTCCTGACTGTTGACTGGTGACTGCCCGCATCTCGTGGTCGTGCGGTAGCGTTCTCGCTTCCCACGCCTGGGTTCCCGGGTTCGATTCCCGGCGGGGTCAGGGATTTTCTCTGCCTCGTGATGGCTGGGTGTTGTGTGATGTCCTTAGGTTAGTTAGGTTTAAGTAGTTCTAAGTTCTAGGGGACTGATGACCATAGATTGTAAGTCCCATAGTGCTCAGAGCCAGTTGAACCAGTTGACTGATGACTGCGTGATAACTGGCCTTTGGTGGATGCATCCAATAGATCCAGGTTACAGTTCTCTCTCTCCTGTCAGACGTAGATGTTGGCGTGTAAATGACCTTTTTGAATGTTTTGTGCGGAAGCATAAAATAATTCCTCTTATGTGCGCCATCTAGAAGACGACTGGAAATTTTATGTGTCTCAAAAAACCCATGACACTGAATTGCATGAAAAAATGGTTCAAATGGATCTGAGCACTATAGGACCTAACATCGGTGGTCATCAGTCCCCTAGAACTTAGAACTACTTAAACCTAACTAACCTAAGGATATCACATACATCCATGCCCGAGGCAGGATTCGAACCTGCGCCTGCGACCGTAGCAGTCGCGGGGTTCCGGACTGAGCGCCTAGAACCGCACGGCCACAACGGTCGGCAATTGCATGTTCTGGATTTTATTAGCACTATCGGTTTCGGCCGTAAGCCATCATCTGGTACAAAAATCACACATTTCATGTGTGACGACATGCTGAGACTACCTGTTATATGGCACCCACTGTGTTCCGTGGATGGCTCATCATCTCCTTAAGGCAAAGTAAAGCTTTATTTGGACATCGGCCTATGAAATTGTTAATTGTGTCAATATAATTCTTAGATGTTTGACACAAATTTTCTGTACGTTGAAGCACTGGAACTATCATAAGGTTCTGTACTTGGACCATAAGTGAACGGATCTGCATGTTAAAAAAAGTTAAACAGTACGGGTATAATTTTAAGTTCTTACCAGTACCCATTATTGCAATTTGTAAAATGTAATACAATTTCAAAGTTATACAGAAGTTCATTCAGTATGCCAATTTTGTTATTAGTTGTGATGTTTTTCTGTGGGTGCGTGTGTGTAAAAATTTAAATCATTTTCTTCATGTAGTTTGAACACAGCGTTCGACCTGCGTTCTTTTCTTTGTTTGTTCAAATGGCTCTAAGCACTATGGGACTTAACATCTGAGGCCATCAGTCTCTTAGACTTATAACTACTTAAAACATAACTAACCTAAGGACATCACACACATCCATGCCCGAAGCAGGATTCGAACCTGCGACCGTAGCAGCAGCGCTGTTCCGGACTGAAGCGCCGAGAATCGCTCGGCCACAGCGGCCGGCTGTTTGTTAGTACATGAAACTAGTTGTTTTGAAATATTAGTATAGAAGTTTATGAAAAATGTATGTTAATTCCAATGGAAATTGAGGCATTTATTGAATTATGTAGTAACGTGGTCTAATATTGTTTAGATCATATTAACAATAATTTTTCATATTCATAAGTTCCAAACTAACAACAAGTCTCAATTCATACAAATTATACGGTGGTAGAGCTCGATAAATGAGAAAGTAAAGTATTGTGTGCAGAGCAGATCATGGTTTTGATCACAATTCTTTCTCTAGTGAAGAAAAAAATTTCAACTCTATAACCTAATGATTTGAAATAGCGTGTGTCCTTGTAGACTAGCAACTGTTTGTATTTCAAGTAATCGAAAATCACATAAAATAAATCATGTTGACCGAAAAAAAGAAGATATAAAATGCTGACTGGCAATGGTAGAAAAACATTTATGAAAGAGAGAAATTTGTTGACACTGTTTAACTGTTGGGAAGTATTTTCTGTTGTAGTGTAGCCTTGTACGGAAATGAAACGCGGATAGTTAATTAGCAGCGCAGACAAGAAGAGAGCAGAAGTTTTTGAAATGTGGTATTCCTGAAGAATGCTGAAGTTTATATGGAAATACGGGATAAGTAATAAGGAGATACTGAATCGAATTGGAGATAAAAAGATATTTATGGCACAACGTGACTAAGGAAGGGATCAGCTGATAGGAATGGCATCGAAAACAACGTCCAGTCGTCTCGGAATGGATAAAAGACATGTCCTCTATGGTTTTCAAGGGAATTTTATACCATTCTTCATCGAAAATAGTAGCAAATTATGGTAACGATGAGTAGGGTAGATAGAGATCACCGAATCCTTCTCTCTAAATCAGACCACAAAGGCTCAGTAGTATTGGGGTCTGGGGACTTCGGTGGTCAGGGGAGAAGCAACAACTCATACTAGTGGTCTTTGGACGATGCGAGATGAGTGAACAGGAGTCCTGTTTCGGAACACAGCACCACCATTGGAAGACCAACACTGTACCACGGAATTGAACCTATCAGCCAAAATAGTAAAATAATCCCTGGCAATAATGCGACGCTGCAGATTAACCATAGGGCCCGTGGAAAACCATTCAATGGTTGCCCAAATCATCATCGAACCGTAGCCAAGTTCCACTCTTGGGACGCAAACTCCGTCAGAATTCGGAAACAGTGTGAAACAAGACTCATCCAACCAAATGACTATCCTTGATTGCTCCACAGTCCACGTTTTATTGCTTCGTCACCACGTTTTTCCGATAGCGGGCATTTACATTACTGATGAATGGTTTTGAAATTTCAGGTCGCCCTGCAACTCCCTGCTTATGGAGATCCCTCCATGATGTTTTGGTGCTGACAGGCTTCGCGAGAACGACATTGAGTTCTGCAGTGACTATTGCAGATGTCGTCCTCTAATTTTGCGTTACAATTCTCTTCAATGACCGTCTGTCACGATTATCCAAGACACACTTCCGTCGGCGTCGTGACTTGAATGATGTTTCTCTGCTTTGCGAGTGTGCGATATGAACCTTCCATACGGTGTCTCTTGAAACACCAAATTCTTCGGCCCCCTTGCTTACGGAAGCACCCACCATATGAGCACCAACAATTTGCCCACATTCGAATTCACTTAGCTCCGACACAACACACTAATAACTAGGCAGAACACTGTACTGACCACGACTGACGCTTGGAACCTACTGGGGACACTACGCAGACGTCTTCCGTGGTTAGGCCGGCGGCTGTGGCCGAGCGGTTCTAGGCGCTTCAGTCTGAAGCCGCGCTGCTGCTACGATCGCAGGTTCGGATCCTGTCTCAGGCATGGCTCTGTGTGACGTTCTTAGATTAGTTAGGTTTAAGTATTTCTAAGCCTAGGGGACTGAGCCCTACGGGATTAGCCGAGCGGTCTAGGGCGCTACAGTCATGGACTGTGCGGCTGGTCCCGGCGGGGGTTCGAGTCCTCCCTCGGGCATGGGTGTGTGTGTTTGTCCTTAGGATGATTTAGGTTAAGTAGTGTGTAAGATTAGGGACTGATGACCTTAGCAGTTAAGTCCCATAAGATTTCACACACATTTGAACATCTAGAGGACTGATGACCTCAGATGTTAAGTCCCATAGTGCTTAGAGCCATTTGAACCTTTCGTGGTTAAATACCATAGCGCAACCTTCACTCTTATCTAGCATTTTCATTTATGTCCAAGCCTGCCTTTCTCGAGTTGTTTACACACTTTTGTCCAACGCCTGTAGGTCGAGGAAGCTATGCAGAGATGAAAAGACTTACAGCCGACAGACCGGCGTGCAAAGCCACATCAAATCGGTCTTCAGACTGAAGATCACAACAATATAAACAACAATAACAACATAAAAACCATATACCGTAGTACTACTACCCTTTTACTCTGGTATTACATAAAGCAAATATTGTCCAATAAATTGCGCAACACAACGGCTGCCAGTCCAGTTCCAAATAGAGGCTTTGCCCTTGTAGTAGTAGTGTGGCAGAATTATCTGAAGCTTATCGAGGTGCGACAGCAGGTTTGATACAATGAATAAGTAAGCGCAACACGAGTAGGTTAATCTGTGACAAAGAAGGGACGTCTGTCACTAGTACTCGTACTTTAACATGAATACGTGGTATCTGCTCTTTCGAACATATCCGAAAGAACAGACACAACGCGAAATCCGCATCTATGATACACATGTTCAAATGTGAGCTGAGATCATCGGTCCCTAGACTTACACACTTCTTAAACCAACTTATGCTATGAACAACACACACGCTCATTCCCGAGGAAGGACTCGACCCCCGGCGGGAGCAGCCGCGCAATCCGTGACATGGCGCCTTAAACCGCGCGGCTGTGATACATATCATGCAATTATACAATGAAGGCTTTCACGACCGGATGTTTCAGCTGCCGAGAATTCTTCCGGGTTGTATGGTCGTGGTCCATGGAACTCTTCTATACCTGACGTTTCGTCCAAAGTTACGTTGGACATCTTCGGAGGTGCTCCTGGTTGTGCTGAGTCTTGCCGACTGAGGAGTCGGACTTCGAAGAACGGCCTAAATACCGTGGAAAATGGGCGTCGTCTAAATTTCACGAGACAGCAGAGATGAACTTTGCCAAGAATAAAATATAACTATCGACCATAGTACGTCAAGGATAAAAACTTCACATTGATTCTATAGCGCCTCTGTCCATATATCCCTGAATTTCATAGCTTCTTTTCTGTTAAAATTATCACCATGTATATACAGGATGTTACAAAAAGGTACGGCCAAACTTTCAGGAAACATTCCTCACACACAAATAAAGAAAAGATGTTATGTGGACATGTGTCCGGAAACGCTTAATTTCCATGTTAGAGCTCATTTTAGTTTCGTCAGTATGTACTCAACGTTATCAAATTATAATTTTTCACAATCAGCATGTGTGGGCTGACGAGAATCCGCACGCAATTGTGCAATCACGTCATCAACACAGATTTTCTGTGAACGTTTGGGCAGGCATTGTTGGTGATGTCTTGATTGGGCTCCATGTTCTTCCACCTACGCTCAATGGAGCACGTTATCATGATTTCATACGGGATACTCTACCTGTACTGCTTTACAAGTACGACACATGTGGTTCATGCACGATGGAGCTCCTGCACATTTCAGTCGAAGTGTTCGTACGCTTCTCAACAACAGATTCGGTGACCGATGGATTGGCAGAGGCGGACCAATTCCATGGCCTCCACGCTCTCCTGAGCTCAACCCTCTTGATTTTCATTTATGGGGGCATTTGAAAGCAACCTCGGTACCAAATGTAGAGACTATTCGTGCTCGTATTGTGGACGGCTGTGGTTCAATACGCCATTCTCCAGGGCTGCATCAGCGCATCAGGGATTCCATGCGACGGAGGGTGGATGCATGTATCCTCGCTAACGGAGGACATTTTGAACATTTCCTGTAACAAAGTGTTTGAAGTCACGCTGGTACGTTCTGTTGCTGTGTGTTTCCATTCCATGATTAATGTGATTTGAAGAGAAGTAATAAAATGAGCTCTAACATGGAAAGTAAGCGTTTCCGGACACATGTCCACATAACATATTTTCTTTCTTTGTGTGTGAGGAATGTTTCCTGAAAGTTTGGCCGTACCTTTTTGTAACACCCTGTATATTTCAATGGCTTCTGTATATAGCCGTTCAAAAATGGCTCTGACCACTATGGGACTTAACTCCTGAGGTCATCAGTCCCCTAGAACTTAGAACTACTTAAACCTAACTAACCTAAGGACAACACACACATCCATGCCCGAGGCAGGATTCGAACCTGCGACCGTAGCGGTCACGCAGTTCCAGACTGTAGCGCCTAGAACCGCTCGGCCACTTCGGCCGGCTATATAGCCGTGGATAATAGTTCGTCATAGTACATAAAACTTCAGTTTCCGAAAATTTCACTACGTGATCACCCGACTGAAGAGCATGTTCCGCAACGGCTGACTTGTCTGTTTTCCCTAGTCGGCAAAGACCTTTATGTTCCCTCAACCGTGTATTCACACTTCTGTTTGTAGTTCCTTACCACATGTACACGACATCTTGTATACACCACTTGCAGACAGAGGAGAACGTTTATCCTTAACGGAACGGTGCTTGGTCTATGAAACTCAGCCATATATGTACAGTGGCGCTATAGAATCGATGAGAAATTTTTATCTTTGACGTACTATGTTCGATAGTTATATTTTATCCTTGACATGGTTCATCTATGCTATCACGTGAAATACAGACCACGCCCACTTTCCACAGTATTTACGCCATTCTTCGACGACCGACTCCTGGCAGAAACATACTCCCACTCAGCGCCATCTACCGGCAGTCCCTGTCCATCTCCTCCAGGCTCGCTATTTTGAGATTCGTGCAGGAAGTTGGTCGTAATTGTGCACTCGCATTGAATGTGGTGGATTCAGTGCTCATCGAGGAGAATCATATATCTGAAGGCGTGGTGTCTGTACTTTCGGACATTTTGATCAGCCGAGAGGTGCTGCCGAGATAGTCCACGCAATGGTGATAAACACGGTGTGAGGGTGCACAGTGGTTAACGCACCTGCCTAGTAAGCAGGAGATCCCGGGTTCGAATCCCGGTCCGGCAGACGTTTTCATTTGTCACCACCGCCGGCCGGAGTGGCCGTGCGGTTCTAGGCGCTACAGTCTGGAACCGAGCGACCGCTACGGTGGCAGGTTCGAATCCTGCCTAGGGCATGGATGTGTGTGACGTCCTTAAGTTAGTTAGGTTTAATTAGTTCTAAGTTATAGGCGACTGATGACCTCAGAAGTTTAGTCGCATAGTGCTCAGAGCCATTTGAACCATTTTTTTTGTCGCCACCGTATTCTTTCCTTCCTCCCCCTTCCTCTTTCAATGACATACTAGTACTTTAGGCGAACAAGGAAAAATGCAAAGCACCGACCGCCTGACAGAGATTTGAACACACAATGCCGATCTTGCCACAGGAACAACCGTGGTCCCTTGCGTGTAGCGTGTGCCTTTAAGATATATCAACGTACCTCGGAACGGCTCCTCAGCGCTTGTCAGCAGATCGAAACAAATTAACGACTGTTGGGAGAAGTAATTAGCGAGAGCAGAGGGGTGGTGATCCGCCTCCCCGAGGCGATTCCTCACGGCAAACTCTCTTTCATTTAAGTGGCGCTCCTCTCCCCCAGGACTGGCCACTGCTCCTGGGGATTTATGTGTTTACCGCTGGACGTTTATTGAGTTATAAGACCGGCGCGCGCGTGCGCCCGCCGCTATCTAGGGCTGGCATCTGCCGCCTCTTTCGTTTTTCATGGTCCGGCGAGCCTCCGTCTCGTGAGCTTGCGGTGCTTCGGCGAGCGATGAAAAATTATACGATATATCAGGGGATCGACACACGGCCCTACCTGCCGGAACTCCGACGTCTTCACTTCTTGCCGCGTTTAGCTTCCTCCGTGCTGCGAGATTCCTTCATTGTCAAACTGAAACGGATACCGTCGGAGATTCACTGTACAAAACTTCGAAAAGAGAAAATTAGTAAACAACGCAAACGAGGCACGTTCTCTGCCCGTTGTACGGGTGCGAGCAATAAGTAATGCAGCACAATTTTTTTCTGAAGGAAGGATTGATTTATTCGGAATTCGAGTACACAATATTATGCCCCAATCTTTTGGCTACGAAACGCTATTTTCAACATACCTGCTGTGTCAGTGGGATGGCTTTACGCCACCTCGCTGCTTCAGTAATCTGCCCATAGATGGAAGTCGGAAGGTGCGAGATCCGGGCTGTAGGGTGGATGTGGAAAAATAATCCAATGGAGATTTATGAGTTCCTCTAAGGTACGCAGACTTATGTGAGACCTTATGTTGTCGTGGAGAAGGAGAAACATTTGTATTTTGTGGCTCCATATGGTCTTCTCTTAGGCGGCGAGGAATCCAGCAGGTACACATCTTTGAGAATCTCAATTGGTGTACGAGTGTGTCAACATTACCTACAGAGACGTCCAACCGAGCATCAAAATAGAGTGTCCTCACGTTCCAGCACTGCAGGACTCACGGCTGCGTACGGCCGGCCGGCCGGCACGCGGGAGATTTGTGAGATGATGACAGATGCCTCACCCAACGACTCGTCGTGCTTTTGTTCACTGCCAGGTCTCCGTAGACATTTAGCAAGCTCCTATGAACATTTTCGATGCTATGGTTTACTGCCAAAAGGACATCAATAACGTCTCTCTGCTTGGAACGCACCTCTGTTACAGACTCTACTTCGAAGGCTACGTTTATCGCTACCTCCTATTGGAACTTCATGGAATTACAGGGTCTGCGAATATTCCAAGATGTCCCACAGCAAGTTCCCTATTGTTTTCAACCGAAATTGGCCGAGAAAAAATGTGTGGCATTAATTAGTCCCTGTCAAGTTCTGTATAGATCTTCGAGTGTACTAACTCTGCTCTTGCACCCGACAGGCGGTGGGCAGACATACACGCTGTTTGGCATGAGACGCTTCTGCAGCGACATCTACAATTACACAAGCCATCTTGCAGTGTAAGGAGGAGGGTACTTTGTGTATCACTGTCAATTCCCTCCTTTCCTGTGCCTTGACGAATGGCCTGCGAAAAGAACGATTGTTAGAAAACCTCCGCGTGAGCTCGTATCTGCCGGCCGCGGTGGCCGTGCGGTTCTGGCGCTGTAGTCCGGAACCGCGGGGCTGCTACGGTCGCAGGTTCGAATCCTGCCTCGGGCATGGGTGTGTGTGCTGTCCTTAGGTTAGTTAGGTTTAAGTAGTTCTAAGTTCTAGGGGACTTGTGACCTAAGATGTTGAGTCCCATAGTGCTCAGAGCCATTTGAGTGATTTTTTGAGCTCATATCTATCTGATTTTACTCTCATGACCGTTTTACGAGATGTAAGAAGGAACAAACAGAATTTATTCATTTATTTTGTTTTTATTGATGAGGGGCGTCCGATAAGTAATGCACAACTTTTTCTCGGCCACTTTCAATTGAAAAAATTGTTGAATTTGTTGTGGGACATCGTGGCATATTTCCACTTCAGCTCCTATAGCTTCACGAAGTTCCGATATTTGGCGGCGCCATACGTAGTCTTCAAAATGGCGTCTGTCAGAGAGGTGTGTACCAAGCAGAGAACTGCCATTGAGTTTCCTTTGCCGGAAAACCAGGGCATCGCAGACATTAATAGGCGCTTGCAGAATATTTACGCTAATCCCGCAGTGAAAAAAAGCACTGTGACTCGTTGGGCGAGGCGTCTGTCATTATCCAAACACGGTCGCGCAAACCTGTGCGATCTACTGCGTGCCGGCCGGCACTCGGGAAGTTGAACAAATGAATTCGGCGTATTTACTGCCACAAAAATGCAAACAAACTTCTCCTTCTCTACGACAACGGCAAGGCCTCACACAAGTCTGCGTATCAGAGGAGCTCACAAAACTTCAATGGACTGTTCTTCCTCAGCCAACCTACAGCCCGGAAGTCGCACGTTTCGAAAAATGGTTCAAATGGCTCTGAGCACTATGGGACTTAACAGCTGAGGTCATCAGTCCCCCAGAACTTAGAACTACTTAAACCTAACTAAACGAAGGACAGCACACACATCTATGACCGAGGCAGGATTCGAAACTGCGACAGTAGCGGTTGCGCGGTTCCAGACTGAAGCGCCTAGAACCGCTCGGCCACACCAGCCGGCCCGCACATTTCGACGTCCATATGTTTGGCCCAATGAAGGAAGCACTCCGTGGGAAGTAGTACGTGAATTATGTGGAGGTTACTGATACAGAAAGACGTTGGCTCCGTCGTCGAACAGTAGAGTGGTACCGTGTGGGCATACAGACCCTGCCAGCAAAAGTGGCACAAGGCGATCACATTGAGGGGAGATTGCGTCAAAAGAGAGGCGAATAATATGGTGTATTGGAATGCTGAGTAATACCAGTCTGGTTTCAGGAAAAGATATGTTAGATTACTAGCTGAACGCCCCTTGTGTTAGTTTATTATGGTCCACTTTCTTGATGACAACAAATGTAATTGTTATTCTATACTGGACTTTGAATTAATTTTACAGTTCTATAATACTATTTTTCTTGATCTTCACTTCTTTCTGCTACTATCGCGCTAGTATTTAGATGGTTACGTATACTCTTGGTACCTATTTCCGCTCTCAGTCGGATCTTGCTTTACAGTAAAAGAATAGAGCCGAAGTTTTTCGTTATTTCAAATTTACTTGACTAATCATACAGTTATCTCTGTTACAACAGTATTACCACAACTAACAACAACATCAACTATTCGTAGCACTACTATAACAGACACTAGAACTATTAGAATTGCAAAAAATACATATTAGGAATCTTTAGTGACTTTTAACAGTGCAAATCATGTTACTAACACTAACTCTGATACCAATATTTCTACTACGATAACATACCCTCGGAGAACAGTTCAATAGTATACTGCCTTGTGTAATTTCACTTAGGTGGCGGTGCGGAACAGTATCAACCGCTTTCCGAAAGTCAAGGAACACGGGTCAACCATGACGCCGGGCCGATACCTATCGCTTTCAGGGACTGGTGGACGTACAGGGCTGGTTTTCAGACGATCGTTCTATTCGGAATCCATGTTGATTCCTACAGAGGAGATTTTCGGCATAAAACATTTTCTAAAAGTCTACAACAGACCGACGTTAGCAATACAGGTCTATAGTTTTGTGCGTCAGACTGATGAACCTTCCCGAAAGCGGGAATGAACTGAGTTCGTTCCAATCACTAAGCACACTTCGCTCCTGTAACACTGCTGGCAGAAGAGGAGCAAGTTCTTTCACACACTGTTTATAGGGTCATATTAGTATCACAGAAGATCTAATGGCTTTTCCTCTGTAGAGCGATTTCATTTCATTTGATATCCCATGGTTTCTTATTCAGATGTCTTCTGTTCTCACGTTCATAAGAAGACTTAAAGAAGAAATCGCAAAACAAACATCGTAAGCGAAACACTTTTGAAAAAAAAAAACTGTGTTTAGTATTCGGGACTTCTGTGTGTCATCCTCCGTTTCGTTGCCATTATGATCACATAGTATCAGTATAGTTGACTTCACACCGTTAACTGATTAAATACACTACCACACCTTCTGAGGATTTTCTATCACATCGATCTCCTGGCGGTCGGCAGAAATTTTATGATCAGTATCTTTGCAAAATGGTTCAAATGGCTCTGAGCACTATGGGACTCAACATCTTAGGTCATAAGTCCCCTAGAACTTAGAACTACTGAAACCTAACTAACCTAAGGACATCACACACACCCATGCCCGAGGCAGGATTCGAACCTGCGACCGTAGCAGTCCTGCTGTTCCGGACTGCAGCGCCAGAACCGCTAGACCACCGCGGCCGGCAGTATCTTTGCATTTGATCTTTAACATTACATATGACAATCAGAACATTTCTGTCCTGACTTTAGCTCATCTCGGCAACCTGAAGATGTTCGACGAACGTAACCGGTCGTAACACAATAAATGCATAATAATAGCGATGAGTTGATTTTCGTCAATCAAATGGCTCTGAGCACTATGGGACTTAACATCTATGGGTCATCAGTCCCCTAGAACTTAGAACTACTTAAACCTAACTAACCTAAGGACATCACACAACACCTAGTCATCACGAGGCAGAGAAAATCCCTGACCCCGCCGGGAATCGAACCCGGGAACCCGGGCGTGGGAAGCGAGTACGCTACCGCACGACCACGAGCTGCGGACTTTTCGTCAATCATTAACATTAGTGTCAGCTGTGGTGCTCATCATCATGAAGGTTTCTGTCAACTGACACAGCAAATATGTGAAGTCCAGCGTCAGTCCATCCTGATGATAGGAACTTGCAGAGAAATCTATGGCGGGAATCGCCGTCTGAACCTATCCAAGATTATAGACTGTCTATAGACACTTATGGAACTGCTCTCGTTGCCTTTCTTGTTACTAGATGTCTTCAACAGTTGGCTTTGTTAAAACACGAGAGGTTTCTAATGGCATCGCAAGCTTTATTGTCTAGCTTCTATGTGGATCAAGATTAATTCATGATCTTCAAGCCCAACTGAAAATGGTTCAAATGGCTCTGAGCACTATGCGACTTAACATCTGAGGTCATCGGTCCCCTAGAACTTAGAACTACTTAAACCTAACTAACCTAAGGACATTACACACATATATGCCCGAGGCAGGATTCGAACCTGCGACCGTAGCGGTCGCGCGGTTCATACTGAAGCGCTTAGAACCGCTCGGCCACAGCGGCCGGCAGGCCCAGCTGAGTCAACTGTTTGCTTCTGGGGAGTCTCCGCAGAGGATATGGTGTCCCAATAGCCAGAAGGTTGTGTAACAAATTCCAGTGCAGGGCGGGAGAAACCCCGTTGCCTTGCCATCGCACCAGTGAAGAAGCAGTAAAAACGTTAGGAATCTTATGGCACCCTGGCTCCGACACGTTTCCGTGTCATGTGCAGCTGCAGAGTCATCAACGCACAAATGCTAGCCAGCGTAATGTCCTGTCTACAACGGCAACTCTTTTCGAGCGAACGTAACTTCTGTGTTCAGCAGTCATAAGATGCAAACTGTTCTTACAGAGCTTGTGGCAGCTAAGTCTTGGCTGGAATGAAGTTCTTCCAGCCATCCTGACTGATGAATGTAATGCTCTTTAAGTGCAGTTGCTTTCCCTATTTGGTATTTTGATTTGCAGGACGATCATTCCGTGTCTTCATCACGTTAAACTGAAAATTCACGGTCTTTTTATGCTTCAAAGTTGGCAAATCTTGCGTGCAGCACATCAGATGTGTTCTTCCTTAATAAAAATTTGTGGTCTCATTGGCTGCAGAAAAATGTCGTGTAGCCCCTGTCAAACAACAATTTCTTCCAAGACTGGAATTATTTGGTGTTTCGCTTCTTACTCGACTCATTCCAAATCGACAAATGGCTTGTACATCATAAACACTAATGATATCCATCTGTGAACGTAATCCACAATAGTTCTCTGCTGGTTGAACCGAATCCCAGGCCACGGGAAAACTTCGTTGCCAAAAGAGTTTCTGAAATTCAAGAAGTGAGCTCAGTTCCCAGCTGGAGATATCTCAAATCAGAAGAAAATCCTGCTGATCACATATCACGTGGTTCTAGTCCTGCAACTTTGAGCTCATTTGTTCACTGGTGGTTTAGCTCTTCATGGCTATCCAGCTACGGCTTAGAGTGGAGCACTTGTCCTTCACTTGCTATACAAGATGGGCCTATACAACATACGCCGGAAGAAAGATGTGTGCAGCTGTCCTTGGTATCAGCCATAAAACTTTATGATGAATTGCTGTGTACATATTTCTCATTCAAGCAAACTGGGTTTTGGCCTATGCACTGAGGATGCTCGCAACACTAACTTTGCAACAAGCAGGCAGGATAACTGGGTCACTCACCCTACAAGAATGCCAAGATACTATCAAAAGGGCCCCTCAATTACTCAGCATAGCGAGTATCGTAATGAGATCGCTTGTTAGAGGCTGATTCCTTTATTCTAAGTAAGCGCAGTTAAGCGAATGGGTCCCGTTTATTGACACAGAACGTATTTTAAGAGTGAGGGGAGTATGTATGATGAGTGACTTCCTATTATCATGCCCGCAAAACATCATTTGACAAAAATTATCATCATGTACGAAGATAAATATATGTTGCATGCTGAATCACAGTTGTTGTGATCTATGTTTCGTAGGAGCTTTTGGATTCCCAACGAGTATAACGCAGTCAAGGAAGTTACTGAGTTACTGGGAAATGTTCAAAATTCTCTAGGTTTTGAGACCCAGACTGCAGATCAACTTACAGCTCAGTTAACAGCAAAGCAATCTCGTCCCCTCGAACACTATGGAGTGGGTTATGAAGGCTCTGTTGCTGTGAAGCATGGTGGGAGAGGGACTAAGGTTACAACCATTGCTTTATTCATTTATATTTCAACCAAATCCATCCATCTATAGTTAGTTAGCGACTTAGTAACCATCACATTTCTGACTGCCCTCAGAAGATTCATTGCGAGAAGAGATAAATCCATTCACATGAACACATGTATAATGATACTGACACTGCATTTATAGGTGTACGTAATGATATTAAAAGTTTTTAGTCTAATGATGCTAAAGCTGAAGGTGTGGTGAGCTTTTCGATCTCAGACGAGCTCCTCGCTCTGGTGGACGGTGGGAAGTGTAAGTCAAATGTATGAAGTCTCATCTGACGCTTGTTATTGACAATATAATAATTTGAAGAACTGACTCGGTATTAATTCAGACAGATGCAAGCTTAAATTCAAGGTCGTTTTATGCTCTCTCTCTCCTGGGCCACCTTCTGCCCACCATGAACTCCCTCTCCGTGAGATTCTCGCCAGCGGGTTGAACAGGTGGCGACTTGTGCAACAGCTACATCAGTCCTTTTGGCAGAGGTAGTCGACTGGATACGTGCATCAACTGCAGCAACTCAGTAATTGGGCATCGGAAGGAGCACGGCAGTTCCAGATCGGCGACCATGTGCTGGTCAAGGAGGGCAACTTGCCTCCATTGATGTGGAGAATTGGTGTCATCGAGCAGTTGTTTACCAATCCTGATATGGGTGTGCCTGTAGTGATGATAAAAAATGCCAATGGGCAGATTAAGAGGCAACGGCCTTGCCGCAGTGGATACACCGGTTCCCGTGAGATCACCGAAGTTAAGCGCCGTTGGGCGGGGTCGGCGATAGGATGGTTGACCATCCAGGCCGCCATGCGCTGTTGCCATTTTTCGGGGTGCACTCAGGCTCGTGATGCCAATTGAGGAGCTACTCGACCGAATAGTAGCGGCTCCGGTCAAGAATACCATCATAACGACTGGGAGAGTGGTGTGCTGACCCCACGCCCCTCCTATCCGCATCCCCCACTGAGGATGACACGGCGGTCGGATGGTACCGGTAGACCACTCGTGGCCTGAAGACGGAGTGCTTTTTTTTTTTTTTTTAATGGGCTGATTAAGAGATGATAGCAAAATGTTGTTGCCTACCGAAACAGTGAACCAGTGATGTGTACCCTCTCATTTGTGTAGTGGTACAGGATGAAAGCCTTGTCAAATTACTACTTACAGCAACAAAAACTTAGATTGTCATCTCAGAAGCTGTAAATGTTTTCTTGTGAACTGGCTGACTGTTGTCAGTACTGCTTTATTAACAATCATATTGCCTGCAGTAATATTTATTGGTTTTTGTATTTTAAATATTAGTATCTTACAGGTTTGATTTCCAGTGTGACAGTAATATTTTAATGTTTTATTGTGTACCATAAAACTTAGTGCATTTCATTTTATGTGTCCTATATTCTGTCTAATGATATTCATTTTTATTGTTTTCCATTATTTGTAATTTACATTTTTATCTGTTGTTTGTTAAATTTATGTTTCCCTTGAAAAACGAGAAGAATCATTTTAGAGCGGGAGTACGTTGAGTTCTGCAACTTACTTTGCCAATGGCAGTGCCATCTTACAAACTTGATAGATCAACTTGTCTGGTACCCTCAGCTCCCTGACGGAAATGTAACTCTGGATACACTTAAAGGAGCCATCCAGGTACTTTGCGCACGAAGATACTGCTGAGCGTTACCAGAGAGACTCTGCATATAGGAGACGTATGTTTCGGCCACCCAAGGACCGCAGCTCACGGGCACGATGTAAAACTTTACGTGAATAAATGCATTTTATGTAATAAACTTGTGTTCTGTCTCACCACTGGAGTGGAAATAGGGGAGGGCACTGAGACCTCTTGTACTGAACACAACGGAAATGTACCGATGCAGGACTAGGAGCCTGCGAGTGAATTGCGTACAGCAATATGTACAGTATATGTAATTTTGCATGTTTTGTAACATCAGATCGAGTTTATACCGGGTGAAGAAAAATTCGCGCATTCGACTTAGCAGCGCGCTTCGTCACATACTATCAATACAAAAATTTTTCTCACAAAATTTCGTCCTGCGCATATTTCGGGGCAGTAAATTGACCTTAAAGATTGGCAATCTGACAGCTTTGTAATCACGCAACTGTGTCTGTGCAGTTGGTGCAGTGGATAGCTTTTTGGGTTAGCATGCAGAAGGTCGAAGGTAAACAAATAAGCCTCGATCCGGAATCGAAACCTGACCTCCTGCATTCTAGCCCAAAACGCTGTGTACTGCACCAACTCCACAGCACTACTGCCGTCTCCTCGCAGAGGTAGTTACCGTACACAAGATTACAGTGTTACCAGATTGCCAATCTATAACGTCCATTTACTGCCCGAAATGTGCGCTCGTCGAAATTGTGTGAGAGATATTTTGTATTGCCAGTATGTGAGGAATCGTGCTGGGAAGTCCGAGTGCGCCAATTTCTCTTCACCCTGTGTCACTGTAGCGGACATGTTGGCCTGAGTCAGTTTGCTTTGAAATTATGGACGAATGGTGTGTCAGCCTTGATTAAAGTGTTTAAAATTTTCCGGGCGAGAAACGAAAAAGCTCTGAAAGAGTTCGGTACCTTAGAGAAGTTTTCAGCAGTGGCACGTGTGGACTTTAACTTAGAAGAGCAGAGCAGTGTTAGAGCTGTTAATTTTCAGAACAGGTGCATAGACTTTGACTCTTAACTGTAGCATCGTGTTTCGAGACTAGTGAAATTTTGACATATGTTCGAGGACTTCGAGTATTTAGCCACAACGGATTTTCGACCGTTAACTTTGAAAATTACCATGGTGTGTCGGACTCAGTGGATTCTTGATCGAACTAGTGAATAAATTTGACGTTGATTTCGTGGTATTAAGCAAGGGCTGAATATGCATATTCATCACTAGAATGAAAGTCGTTCATTAAAAGTTGCCTTTCAAAGTACTCTTTTTTATGCGAGTTGTCAGCCGTTAAACTATTTTAAAGACATTTTGCACAGGGATTCTTAATTGCCGAGCATGCTACGGTCTTCGGCTGGTAAGGTGACAACACTTAGGAAGTATAGTTGGCTTAGCAACCAAATGCCCTCACCACAGAGTTGGGTCAAAGTTCGTGTGTACTGCGTTGAGGTCATGTTCTCATGGGCATTCCCAAGCTACAAACTACAACGATTATGGTGAGGTTGTGGCAGTACTTGGTGTAATATTTTGTTTACAATGCTTTCAAGACTATAAATGTACCTTCAGTCGTGTCCAGATTCATAGAGATAGATCTAGTTCCATGCTCAGAGCAGAGTATCGCTACTTGAAGTGTCCATCTGTAGGCTTAGTATACGCATTCGTTATATTCTCAGTGTTTTGACATTGTTAAGTGTGTTCTGGAGTGTACGGAGATTTGTTTTGCACTAGTTCTCAAGTATCGTGGAATTGTACATCACGTGTTCATCATAAGACAAATGTAAATTTGTTGTTTGTTGCTGCTTATTTGCCGGCCCTGGTGGCCGAGCGGTTCTAGGCACTACAGTCTGGAACCGCGTGACCGCTACGGTCGCAGGTTCGAATCCTGTCTCGGGCATGGATGTGTGCGATGTCCTTAGGTTAGTTAGGTTTAAGTAGTTCTAAGTTCTAGGAGATTGATGACCTCAGCAGTTAAGTCCCATAGTGCTCACAGCCACTTGAACCATTTTTTTTTGCTGCTTATTTATGTTAATTATCAATAACCAGGAATTTCACTAAAGCACCTTCGATTTATTTTCGTATCCTATCGTTTATGAAGTTTGCACAATTTTTGAAATCTTCACACGCAGTCTTATATTCATTCGTGAGACAGTATTTAATTAGAGAACAAGGTTACTTACAACCAGCCTTCAGCGGAATTATTAGTAAAAACCAAGAAATGCCACCAGCAGAAATATTTTGAATCTTTTGCATGCTTTTGCAGCCAGTAAAGTAAATCAGTATTGGTGAGATTTTGAGACTGCATCTGCTCCAGATTAAGTTTGACGCGCCTGTTATATTTTGTTCTGTTGGGGCTTGGTGGTGGACTCCCAAATTGAGGCTGTAAACCCTCATTGCACGTGATCTACCTATAATGGAGGTACAATTACACTATCTAATCGTGCTAGAAAAAAGGAGTATTTGCTGTTGTGGTTGGCCGGAGAGCCAACACCGTGTTACTAGAGGAAGCCTAAAGGTACGCGTTTTAGCTCACGCAGGCTGGCGTGAGGTCTGGAACAGGACAAGGAAATTAGAATTTAGAAAAAACGGACGTAGCTGGTGGGATACTTAACTTTAATCCATTAATGGTGAACGTCGCTCTTGACGGTACATGATTCAGTATCAATAGTAACTGGTAATGGCGCCTTGCTAGGTCGTAGCAAATGACGTAGCTGAAGGCTATGCTAACTATCGTCTCGGCAAATGAGAGCGTATTTTGTCAGTGAACCATCGCTAGGAAAGTCGGTTGAACAACTGGGGCGAGTGTTAGGAAGTCTCTCTAGACCTGCCGTGTGGCGGCGCTCGGTCTGCAATCACTGATAGTGGCGACTCGCGGGTCCGACGTATACTAACGGACCGCGGCCGATTTAAAGGCTACCGCCTTGCAAGTGTGGTGTCTGGCGGTGACACCACATTTGTGGTCTTTGATTCTTTCAAATATTTGTTCAAACTTCCCTTTTCTTCTCCATTGCGCAATGAAGGCAGCGCATACTCCTTAATATTTCAACCATACAATGGTCAGATAGAGTTATTAAAGTTCAAGAATGAGAGTAGGTGGCTTTCAGAATGGTACCCAGATTGTGTTAAAAACATCATTTGAGCACTCGTAATCCTTAATGGTGAAGACTGTTTTAATTTTTAACTTTTAAAGAACCATAATCCTGCCCTGTAGTCTGATCAGGCTGTAGGAAGTTACAGAACAATAACAGATTACTGCGACAGGTTTGTAGCGGTATACCAGACACATATGAACCCAACGAGTTTTAGACTGATTACATAATTTGGCAGCTACATTTTGACTGACTATTTCATTTTACTAGCCGCTAAAATATTAGGCTGTGATTAGCTGTTTGATTTTAATGGCAGGTAATATACTAAGCGGTGCTTGAGGGAGTGGGAGGGTGTGGAGGGGAAGGGGGAAGGGGATGGGAGGGCTTTCGGAGCACGAATGGACTAATCCGCCAGTATGGATTTTTTAAAAATTTCCTACAACGGCCATCGGCCCCATAGAACTTTAAATTTCCCACCATCGCTGTTTTGCATTATTAAATTTACCACCTATGGCATCTTGGATTTTTTAATATTTCTCTGCCGCCATCGTGCATTTTTGGCGACTGCAGTGCAGACTAGGTGCGTCGGCTTGAGTGTGTGTCACAGTCGCCATAGATATACTAATGACACAGCCACTGTATTATGTAAAAGGCTTTTAATTTCTGCATAAATGCTGTAGCCTACAGCCATTTGAACCTGCCCGCTATGGTCGTGCCTTTGTCTTCCTCCACAGTTTTTACCATTTATACTTTCCTCCAGCACTACATTAATTATTCCTTGATGCTTCAGCATGTAGATCACATGCGAGTAACAAGTCAAACTGAATGATTTTTTTTTTTTTGTAAACATTTTTGGAATACAGTGATCAATAGATTATTATATTTTGACTAAAGTTCAGTCTTGATCACACCATTTATGTTTCAATGACATAGGTAACCGGTTTCGGTTATTTTTACATAACCATCATCAGACCCATGGCTCCCTTAGGATGGTAGGCGGAGCTCTCCTCAGCTGCTACGAAGTCAACCCATGGCTCCCTTAGGATGGTAGGCGGAGCTCTCCTCAGCTGCTACGAAGCTGACTTCGTAGCAGCTGAGGAGAGCTCCGCCTACCATCCTAAGCGAGCCATGGGTCTCATGATGGTTATGTAAAAATAACAGAAACCGGTTACCTATGTCATTGAAACATAAATGGTGTGATCTAGACTGAACTTTAGTCAAAATACACTCCTGGAAATGGAAAAAAGAACACACTGACACCGGTGTGTCAGACCCACCATACTTGCTCCGGACACTGCGAGAGGGCTGTACAAGCAATGATCACACGCACGGCACAGCGGACACACCAGGAACCGCGGTGTTGGCCGTCGAATGGCGCTAGCTGCGCAGCATTTGTGCACCGCCGCCGTCAGTGTCAGCCAGTTTGCCGTGGCATACGGAGCTCCATCGCAGTCTTTAACACTGGTAGCATGCCGCGACAGCGTGGACGTGAACCGTATGTGCAGTTGACGGACTTTGAGCGAGGGCGTATAGTGGGCATGCGGGAGGCCGGGTGGACGTACCGCCGAATTGCTCAACACGTGGGGCGTGAGGTCTCCACAGTACATCGATGTTGTCGCCAGTGGTCGGCGGAAGGTGCACGTGCCCGTCGACCTGGGACCGGACCGCAGCGACGCACGGATGCACGCCAAGACCGTAGGATCCTACGCAGTGCCGTAGGGGACCGCACCGCCACTTCCCAGCAAATTAGGCACACTGTTGCTCCTGGGGTATCGGCGAGGACCATTCGCAACCGTCTCCATGAAGCTGGGCTACGGTCCCGCACACCGTTAGGCCGTCTTCCGCTCACGCCCCAACATCGTGCAGCCCGCCTCCAGTGGTGTCGCGACAGGCGTGAATGGAGGGACGAATGGAGACGTGTCGTCTTCAGCGATGAGAGTCGCTTCTGCCTTGGTGCCAGTGATGGTCGTATGCGTGTTTGGCGCCGTGCAGGTGAGCGCCACAATCAGGACTGCATACGACCGAGGCACACAGGGCCAACACCCGGCATCATGGTGTGGGGAGCGATCTCCTACACTGGCCGTACACCACTGGTGATCGTCGAGGGGACACTGAATAGTGCACGGTACATCCAAACCGTCATCGAACCCATCGTTCTACCATTCCTAGACCGGCAAGGGAACTTGCTGTTCCAACAGGACAATGCACGTCCGCATGTATCCCGTGCCACCCAACGTGCTCTAGAAGGTGTAAGTCAACTACCCTGGCCAGCAAGATCTCCGGATCTGTCCCCCATTGAGCATGTTTGGGACTGGATGAAGCGTCGTCTCACGCGGTCTGCACGTCCAGCACGAACGCCGGTCCAACTGAGGCGCCAGGTGGAAATGGCATGGCAAGCCGTTCCACAGGACTACATCCAGCATCTCTACGATCGTCTCCATGGGAGAATAGCAGCCTGCATTGCTGCGAAAGGTGGATATACACTGTACTAGTGCCGACATTGTGCATGCTCTGTTGCCTGTGTCTATGTGCCTGTGGTTCTGTCAGTGTGATCATGTGATGTATCTGACCCCAGGAATGTGTCAATGAAGTTTCCCCTTCCTGGGACAATCAATTCACGGTGTTCTTATTTCAATTTCCAGGAGTGTATATCAAACTGAATGTCATTTCAAAAGGAAAGTCATTAACATAATTGTGAAATAAACATATCTGGATAAAATATAATCTCAATACTGAGATGTACAGCGAATGGAGAAAATGGTAGGGGAATGGGCGAGCTCTTATTGGTCAGTTCAATGGTATTGTCTGTGCCAGGGCCCAGGGGAGACGTTGATTGTACTAACTTTTTCTGTTGCTTTGGTTTGAGCCTCAAGGGAGTGATTTGGCTCTATCTCCAGTGTTGTAAAGTACTGAATCAGGGGCTTGTAACTATGCAGCAGATGTTTTAACGATGTTCTTACCTCCATTAAGTTGGATTCATTCTTAGTGGTTGGGAATACCGTACGTATATTAAAGGTGAATTATTTTTTTAGCGTCTCTGTTGTTCCACATCTTTTCGGTTCGTTGGTCAGATACGTACTACAGTTTGAATAATTTTTGCGGCCAACATATTTTGGAATAGCTTGTTGAAGGGGTGTGATAATGATCAACTTTTAGTTGAGTATATGAGATCAACTGCTTGTGTGTTGTAGTGTGTTCACGGCACTGTTGGATAGTAATCGAGGTTACTGCATTCCGAGATCACTATTTTGTATTAATTTTGCTGTTCATCACGTTCTGTATAAACCATAATCCGAAAACCGAAAAGGCCGATCATATCATAATTCTAAACATCTGTGCTTAGCTGAGACCCTTTCTTCTGATTGATACTTTATCGTCATCGTCGACGATGTAATTGCATTCACAGCTTGCAGGACCGAAGTTGCGACGTGTCACGTCATAACGAGCGTAAGTTATAACCTCCCCGTCTTAAACGGAGACGCGCTGCGCATTACGCCACAAGACCACGACAAGTTGCGAGAAATCATTAGAGCAGATAAAAGTGGCCTCAACCTCTATGTTTTGTTGCGCACGAGCAGGTGATTGAGCTTTATGGGAACACTGAAGTACAAAGAGAAGGAAGAAACAGAAAGGAAAATTTAAGTCTGAGTTTCTGAGATGGCTGCTGTAGAGGTTTGTGTTTCCATCGTGTTTTTACCTTGTGAAAAGAAATACTGTCTGACAAAGAATAACAAGTGAAACACAAAGAAATACGATATTTAAATGAGTAAGGTGAATGTTAATCATTTGAATCATTTTTAATAGACCGTTGTGGATTATTTGTTCAATGAATTTAAAATAGAGTCTAAGTTCGACATTATGTAGTGTAATATAAACGTTCATCTGTCATGCTCTCCAATTACACAAATGTTGTTCCAAAAATAATACTAAATACCAGATTAATTATACCAAGCTCTTTTTATTTCATCGCAGGCGGTAATTACAGAATAATGGCAGGCAACAAATGGAAATCAAACGCCGTTCGTCCCGCTGGACTCGAAGCTTCGGATGCTTAAATGGCGATTGGATAACAATGAGAGCGATCGCGTCAATCCTTTAAGCTGCTTTTCACGGGTGGCTTTAATTTATTTCCGAAATTAAAAGAGCGCGCTCTGGTGACGAAGTAATTAATCTCGCCTCTCCGACCGGAGTATCCCACTGCGGGGGAAGGGACCTGAAAAACTGTGGCGATCGACAGGGATAGACCTTAATGCAGAAGAAAATGTTGGCCCCGAGAATTACTTTCTACATTGCGAGGTGGCTGCGCACATCTTTTATGTGATTATACTTCTGCTGTAGCTAATAACAAATACCTTCTGTCTAGAAGTCAGAATGTTCTTTTGGAAACCAAGGTACTCTTTGTGTTTATTATTGAGCGAAATGCGTTTTTAGATATCCTTAAGGTACCCACCAGGAACACATGATTAGTACGTTCATTGGTTTCCAACATATGATACAATTATTCGGAGAGTGCATCGTATGCGGATATCACGAGAGCGGTAGAAAAATGACACGTTCAAAATATGATAATGGCCGAGCAATAACACCATGTTTCGTAAACAGCATTTCGGAAAGCTTGGAGAAGACGGTGACACTTAATTACGAGACATATGCATACACAGCAGTGCACAAAGCATATGGCTGAAAAAATTGGGATACCCAAAAGACAGCTTCTTGTTATTATTGTTCAACCACCTACAGACCGCAATGTTTCAACTGTGCTCTTGCGTTTCCTTGTACCTGGATTTTGATTTTAGTCCAGTATTTCCAAATTCGTTTCCTATATTGTTCATTCCTCGATTCAGACCGCGTTTTGGCAGTTTTTAATTTTGGCTTCTTTTGGAAACCAAGGTACTCTTTGTGTATATTATTGAGCGAAATGCGTTTTTAGATATCCTGCAGCGTTGTCGCGATTTCTTTCAGACCTTTGTCTGTCTCCTTGGTTTTTGCTGATGAGAAAGCAACGGAAGATCAGATTACTCAACCTTGTAGCATGTTTATGGGCAATTTGGCCACAGAAAACAATATCCTCCCACCAAAAATGTCTGCGACTTTTCTACATGTGTGTTAAGTTCGTGGTGGTCTCGTCTGCTGAATTCATTATTTTCATTGACTGAATCTAGGATTTCTCTCAAGATGTAATTTTCCCTAATTGCTGTTTGCTCAATGAGACGTTTCCTACTCACTCATAGCAAGGCATTCCGCGGCACATAGGGAAATAATCTAGTATCTTAATGTTAATGGAAACTGATTTCTTCACGTACATATTTTTGGCTGATTGATCCATTATTTCTGTTTTCCTTAGCCGTATGACAAATGCTTCTTTCTTGAAGGAGTCTGGTTCTACCTACTCTCCTGGGTATTTTAAGTTACTCCGTTCCATTTGATTTTCCCTGTTTCGGTGGATGTTAGAAATTCACGTTTCTTGAGGGAAGATCATATTTCACGACACCACTATCGTGGCTTGCAATAACAGCTTGTGGGACAGTGTAATCAAAGAAGCCGTTGATATCAACATTACTCACTGCGTACACTCTGAATAGAGATGGCGATGTGCACTTCAATGCTAGCGAAGGCATTAGATTTAGAAGTGTGTGAATCACTGTATCCTTTGCTGTTTGCTTTATTGGTGGAATTTAATCTTCACGTGTTCCAAGACAGTTATTGATCTTAGACAAGTAACCGTTGCTAGAATCCCATACCTAATCCTAAAAGCTGTCAGGGTATCAGTAATGTTGAATGTAATTACAAAAAGACTGTTTGGTTTTATTAACAATAATTGCTAAAGTGCTAAAATATGAGGAAAAATTACCACCAAAGTTAAAGAAAGACTGCACTTTTTAGACTGCACAATCTGAACTGAAAATTTGCTTGTCAAGCAAAATATATATCATTCTGTTCCACACTGTTTGGAAGCCATTCTTAAGTGACTAATTGATCAACGATTGAAAATTGCATCATCCATTTCTACTTTAACATTATTACAAACAAGTATTGGCTTGTGTTGTAGTATTGGGAGTGTCTCATATTCTAGAAGTAGGTTCGCTCATTGCTTGAATAGATATCGTAAGGGAGATATTTTTTCAAAGCTAGACAGTTCAGTTAAGAAATATTCTTATGAAGTAGAGGACTGATAGCCTAATGATATCTCGTTATAGAGAACTATGTAGAATATGTTGATAGTGACTGATTTTGCAATCTGTCCAGAAGGAGGTAAATGCAAGAGTGTTCCATTGTTTCTGATGAATTTCTGAAATTTAAGATTATTAACTCTTACTTCAAAATTACAAGTCCGATTTATACTGGCGATATATATATATAGTGTGGTCAGAAAATATCTGAAACGCTTGTAGGGATGTTGCAGGGCACGTTGTACTGAGATATGAATGTTACAAAAAAAAAATTCGATACGTTGCGCCGTTTCCGAGTTATTTAGCATTGAAGTTAGCCAATCAGATGGTCGCGCGCATGAATTCAAGTTCCAGCTGACTCAGACAAAGCACTCATTGGGCAGCACCGCCCCTGGCAGGCCGCTTGAGGGTGAGCGCTCGACGCCCCGATTGGCTAAATTCTATGCTAAATAACTCGAAACGGAACAAGGTATCGAATTTCTTTCTTAACATTTATGTCTCAGTACAACCTGCCCTGGAACATCCCTACAAGCATTTCACACATTTTCTGACCATCCTGTATATATATTTAGTTGAACCACGTAAAAATGCTGTCGCCACTACTAACCGGACATGTAATTTTAAAGTAAGTGCTAATAACCTTTAATTTGTGTGTGTGTGTGTGTGTGTGTGTGTGTGTGTGTGTGTGTGTGTGTGGTTCAAAATGGCTCTGAGCACTATGCGACTCAACTGCTGAGGTCATTAGTCGCCTAGAACTCAGAACTAATTAAACCTAACTAACCTAAGGACATCACACACATCCATGCCCGAGGCAGGATTCGAACCTGCGACCGCAGCGGTCGCTCGGTTCCAGACTGTAGCGCCCAGAACCGCACGGCCACTCCGGCCGGCTGTGTGTGTGTGTGTGTGTGTAATGACTGGATAAATCCCGTGGGTTTAACGATGGTAAAACCTGACGCCTTAGGGTTATAGTTTGAAAGAAATGTCTATTTAATAATACGCACTTGTGCACGACTGGTGGTGGTCTCGTAAACTGGCATGCCCCTCCATATCCACTTCCAGTGACCCCTGTGGTCTGAGGACGACACGGCGGCCTGTCGGCTCCACTGGGCCTTCATAGCCTGTTCGGGTGGAGTGTTTAGTTTGTTTTATGAATGATGGCCTTAGGTAAGTAGCGGATTCAAATCGGGAAAAGAACAAGAATAAGAACGTAAATAGCGGATTCAAATCGAGGAAAGAATAACTAAACAATAACTATCGTATTTAGTGCGAACTTAGCTTCAGATACAGATACACTTGCGAGCAAAGTACATTTAATTAACTAAAATCAGCAGAATAAACACAGAATACGAAAGAACAACTTCCCGCTATCAGTCGCATTGTAAACTACAGTTCTAAAGATTGTTATCCTGCCTAACCACTGTGAAAACATGTAAGCCCACGAAACATCAATATAAATCTCAATTGTTGCAACAATTACAGTCCACAACTGCCTCGAATCCTGTAACCGAAGTTAAAGTTCATAAGGTCACTCATAATCCCATCCCGTGGAAAGTTAAAGCCCATAACTGATAATCGCGAAATTATTTCCAGTCCAACCATAAGTTAAAGTCACACATGTGGCTGCTCGGCAACGCAGCTGTCTCGACCAAAGCACGATCATCAGCGACCAGCAAAAGGCCACAGGCATCGCACTCCCTACAGTTTGTCCTTAAATAATCTCTGTGACGTCCCACACCATTGAATGCACCTTAAGAACTTAATGAAAATCATTCAAATTACATCCGTTTGCAAATACATATAAGATATTGGAGTACTGTTAAAAGTATTGCCGTCATTTTGTGATGACTTATTAGAGTAAGAACACAGTATCAAACAATATATCAACAAAACTCACAAAGCATGCCTACATCTAGTTCTACAATTTGACAAGAAACTATCTAAAATTATAAATACATACAACCAGTTTGAAGAATGAGTGTCCTACTCATTATTTGGCGTATCTTTTATTTTCATGTTGTCTTCATTATAACTTATGCCTCAATGGCACTTTGATATAATTTTATTAATGGCCATTTACATAATTAATCAGTTACAGCATATCAAGTAGTAAATTGTCGGGTACTTCAGAAATGGTTCAAATGGCTCTAAGCACTATGGGACTTAACATCTGAGGTTATCAGTCCCGTAGACTTAGAACTACTTAAAACCTAACTATCCTAAGGACATCACACACATCCATGCCCGAGGCAGGATTCAAACCTGCGACTGTAGCAGCAGCGCGGTTCTGGACTGAAGTGCCTAGAACCGCTCGGCGACAGCGGCCGGCTGTTAGGTACTGATGCATTAAGAAGTTTAGGTGTGGGTGTAGGAACTTTATGTCGCTTTCGTACTATGTGTAAGTGGAGAACCTGTGTGTGGACTGCGTTATGGGGTGAAGGACTGTAGTGTTTCCCATTGACACGTCAGGGGTACATTACACAACAAAGTGGCTTTTCGGGTCGCATGGTACTGTGTAGTGCAAGTCGTTTTTGCTTTGTCTACGCGATAGTTTTTAGTCCTCTAATGGACGCTCGTCAGTCAGTACGTAGAGAGCGAAATCAGGTCTTGTAAAAGGTGAAGACCCTTCGAATGTTAACATTTTAACAGTAAATTACCAAAGCATTCGTAACAGAGTTCCTGAAGATACTCCCCCCCCCCCCCCCCCCCCCCAGGAAATCTGGGACGCTCAGCGTATACTCGGAACCGAGACCTCGATAACTCACGAAGCAAAAAGCTTCGAAATATTGAAAAGTCTGGTTACAGGCTATAGGAAGGGGAGTGTACACTGAAGTCAACAAAAATATCTTGTTAATGACCCGAATGGGACGGAAATCGTAGATGTGATGTACACGTATAAAAAAAAGAAATGATTACAGTTTCAGAAAAATGGATGATTTATTTAAGCGAAACAGATTCACAAACTGAGCAAGTCAGCCGGCCGCTGTGGCCGAGCGGTTCTAGGCGCTTTAGTCCGGAACCGCGCTGCTGCTACGGTCGCAGGTTCGAATCCTGCCTCGGGCATGGATGTTTGTGATGTCCTTAGGTTAATTAGGTTTAAGTAGTTCTAAGTCTAGGGGACTGATGACCTCAGATGTTAAGTCCCATAATGCTTAGAGTCATTTGAACCATTTGAGCAAGTCAGTGATGCGTTGGCCCACCACTGGCCCTTATGCAAGCAGTTATTCGGCTTGGCTTTGATCGATGAGGTTGATGGATGTGCTCCTGAGGGATATCGTGCCAAATTCTGCCCCATTGGCGCGTTAGATCGTCAAAATCCCGAGCTGGTTGAAGAGCCCTGCCCATAGTGCTCCAGTTGTTCTCAGTTGGGGAGAGTTTCGGCGACCTTGCTGGCCAAGATAGTGTTTGACAAGCAAGAAGACAAGCAGCTGAAACTCTCGCCGTGTGCAGACGGGGATTATCTTGCTGAAATGTAAGCCAAGGATGGCTTGCCATGAAGGACAACAAAACGGGGCAAAGAATATCGTCGACGTACCGCAGTGCTATAAGGGTCCCTAAGGAGAAAACCAAACGCTATGCAACTAAGTGGCACCCCAGGACATTACTCCTGGATGTCGGGCCTACCGCTATGCGGGGTGTCTCCAGACACTTCTTCACAGGTCATTGGGGCTCAGTTTGAAGCAGGACTCTTCAGAACTGACGATGACGAAGATGTGTCTGGAGACACCACGGATAGCGGTGGGACACGAATCTAGCTGTCGCCCTTCATACGGCACTACAACTCTTCAGTGATGAGTCTTGGTTCGAATTGAGCCCCGGTGATTAGCCAAGTTGTTCCTGGCGAGGCCCCGGACTGCGGTGGGATGCCATCCTAAATGTAACGCGTCATATGGCGAGAAAACCAGTATTGATGGGCTGGGGTGCCATTTCATTGAATAGCAGTACCTCTTTGGTTGCTGTGGCGTCGATAGTTATGATGCTTCGTAGGCCGGCCGCGGTAGTCTAGCGGTTCTAGGCGCTCAGTCCGGAGCCGCGCGACTGCTACGGTCGCAGGTTCGAATCCTGCCTCGGGCATGGATTTGGGTGATGTCCTTAGGTTAGTTAGGTGTAAGTAGTTCTAAGTTCTAGGGGACTGATGATCTCAGCTGTTAAGTCTCATAGTGCTCAAAGCCTTTTTTTTTTTAAGACCCGCCAACCACCCCGGTCACACTGTGTGCGGCCTATGATGACGGCCGCCTCGCCCAACGACTCACCGTCCTTTTGCTTCCTGCCCGGTCTCCGCAGACATTCTGCAAGCGCCTATAAATGTCTTCGATGCTCTGGTTATCCGCCAAAAGAAACTCAGTGACAACTACGTGTTTGGAACGCAACTCCATTGCGGACACCATCATGGAAGCTGCATATAGCGTCGCCACTTATTGGAATTTTGTGGAACTGTAGGAGCTAAAGCGGGAATATTCCACGATGTCCCACAACAAATTCCATATTTTTTCAACCGAAACTGGCCGAGAAAAAAGTGTTGCATTACATGTTGAACATCCCTCCTAACAGAGCAAAAGCTTCTGTTTGTTAATGACTAAATTGTAATTTTGTAGGGAGCACATTGTGCTCATGTGGGAGCGATCCTGATGCTTGTAAAACAATAAAATGGTAGCCAAGATCGCAGGAATTCTTTTTTTCCATGATTACGGGTTTCGGCGAAACTAAAGCCGCCATCATCGGATCTAAGGAGGGCAGAAAACACTATAAAAGTTGGCTTGGATTCCACTTATATAACATGTATACATTTAAATTTAGTCACATAACTTAGGACACATACAGGTTACGACATCAAGGCAAACAATGGTGATATTAATAGTTGCCTATAACACGCAGGCCTTACAAAATAGTCGTAAGTAGCACACAGGCGTGCAAGAGAGATGACATTATAAATGTTAAGTGTCTCCATCACATACAAGCGCGAGCTAGCCACTACCACAACTCCGGCTCTGTTCTTACACTACAGGCCGCGTCGCGAGATGGCACTAGCAGAAGAGGCGCCAATGAATGTCACAGCTTGCGTCATAACAGACTCTGCGTGTGTGGTAACGCTACGTCACTAGGGCTTGTACATAATTCTACAGATTACTGTATCACGTAAACACAAGTGTAACTCGGCAGTCCCAGAAAATTGGCATTTCTTTTCGGTATGTTTTATACGAAACCAGACAGATGTGCATTTGATATGACCGGAAAAATCTGCGCTCATACACAAGGTGTCTCCCCCCCTCCTTTCCTCTGTCCTTTCCCTGGGCTCCCTCTTCTCCCCCTTCCGTCCTGTTTTCTCCCCACTAAACCTCTCCCTACCTCCCTTCTCCCCCCCAAGTCCTTTTGTATTCACCTCCTCTGCCTACCCCACTCCCTGTCGCGTCTGCCCCCCACCCCTCTTATGGGTCCTCATCCTCCATCAGCTCCTTTCCCGGTTTCCCCCTTCGCTTTTACTCTCCTTTGCCCCCCTTTTTTGTTTTCCCATCTTCTGTCCAGTTTCCCCCCACCTGCTCTCGACTGTGGTATGTCACATTTGCCAACTTTTTAGTGCAGTGTTCCAGTGACTATTCAGTGTTGTTTGTCTTTCTCGTGTTGCGAACAGAAACCATGCTGTCGCTAGGTGTGAATTTTATGTCTTCTGTGAACAGAATCCAGACTGTCGCCGTGTTTTTTAATTGTCTGTCTATTGTTTTCCCTGTCTGCTTCGTATGTATTTTATTAGCATCATCATCCCTCTGTTGTTTGTTTTAAGTTCCACGATTTCTTTTCGCCATGTTACTCTTTAAGTCTCCGATTTTATCGCCTGTTTTTCATTATTTATTCTCTTGAACTTTCTCGCAAAATCTGTAGGCTGAAGAGCGGCATACTAAGCTGCTGCCAGCCCGCCCCCTTCGGGGGGAATTGAAATTCAATAAAGAAAAAAAAAACAAGGTGTGTTTTAGTGTTTTATTGGTATTTTTTATATATGACCAGACGGGTATGCACTGTGTAACCCTGCAATGTTCTTTAAATTTGTAGACTCTCGGTAGATTTTATATATGACCAGACTGATGTGCTGTGTATAACCCTGCAGATTCTATAAAATATCTTTGTATGATCGTATCTTATTACGTATAGGACCAGACAGACATACATTTTTGTAATTCCGCAGTTCTCATGAAATCTGCATTTGCTTTTCGATATGTCGTATATGTGACCTGGCAGATGTGCAATTGTGTAGGTCTGCAGCTTTCATAAGTTTTGTATATGTTTACGTAATACAGTAATCTCTAGAATTATGTACAAGCCCTATTGACGTAGTGTTACTACACACGCAGAGCCTGTTATGACGCAAGCTGTGACATTCATTGGCGCCTCTTCTGCTAGTGCCATCTCGCGACGCGGCCTGTAGTGTAAGAACAGAGCCGGAGTTGCGGTAGTGGCTAGCTCGCGCTTGTATGTGATGGAGACACTTAACATTTATAATGTCATCTCTCTTGGACGCCTGTGTGCTACTTACGACTATTTTATAAGGCCTGCGTGTTATAGGCAATTGTTAATATCACCATTGTTTGCCTTGATGCTGTAATCTGTATGTGTCCTAAGGTATGTAACTAAATTTATATGTATACATGTTACATAATTGGAATCCAAGCCCACTTTTATAGTGTTTTCTGCCCTCCTTAGATCCGATGATGGCGGCTTTAGTTTCGCCGAAACCGGTAATCATGGAATAAAAAGAATTCCTGCGATCTTGGCTACCAGTTTATTGTTTTAAGCAGTAATTATTACGTGGTGTCAATTGCTAGTGTGTAGGAAGGTAGATGCGGGACAAAAATGAACAGGCACGAGTTTGGATGTAAAAGCCACGTACGACAAAACGACTTTAAATTAATTAGAAATGCATTGTAAGTATCTGCAAGTAGCAACTGACTAACAATACGTCATGCGAGATGAACTAAATCACGTCAGTCGCTCAATGCGATCTGTCGTCAGGTTTTGTGAAGCAAATATCAACGGCTAATCACAATTTGGTAATAAATGTTATTTCAGAAACGTTTGTAATGACTTCATTAGCTAACAACAAACACCTTTGCAATGCCAATGTTACGAAAGTCCAAAACACATGAAATATTTTACAAACTCTCTACAAAGATTATAAAAGCCACTCTAGTTAAAACAGCATAATATGCATTTCACTCTGTCAATTCTTTGAAATAATTTCTGATGCAGTATAAGCACTAGAATGTACAAAGAACTTTAATTACTACTGCATCTGCATGTACTACTTAAATTGTCTGCAAATGTAATTAATTTTCTGTCCACGGAAATAGCTTTATAGTTCTCATTTATGATAATCTCGGTAATAATTATGAAAGGATGGGACATTGCTGATGATTAATTAATTTGGATAATCAGTAGCATTTAGAATGTTAATAGTTCAATTACAAAAATACTATGTTGTTGAAAGTACTGAAAATACTACGCTGAGAAGCTGCGTACACAACTAAAAATACAATTGGTTTGATCTTGCCTTCTGGCGAGTTGCAGGTAGTACGATGTAAATGATTTTGTGAGGACCATTATCGGCAACCAGCAACTTTTAATAATTTGGTCACTCAGCACCAGTTCTTCTTATCGCTTTGTTCTGTGTCCAGACATGTGCTCACTCATCCAGTCAATGCCTTGCCTCACTACAAACAGCATTTCGAGAGCACTCTCCATTACACGCTTTAGCACCGCCACTTCGCGCCATACAAGGCTTGCAAATTCTTCTCTCTCTCTCTCTCTCTCTCTCTCTGTCACTCTCTCTCTCTGCTATTGACTGTGTGCGCTCGCGCTCAACGATATTATTGTCAACTACGAAAGAGATTCTTAGGATTCCATACAACAGGAAATTCCCTGGCCTTGCCAGCGTTTCTACAACAATTTTTTTATAATATAATTTTTAATAGTTTTCTCACAATTACAGGTTTTAAATAGTGAATACTGACAAAATTAATGAAGTACATGCATCTACAAGAAATCATTTTAAAATTGCGGAATTAATTAACTGAAAAATTTGAAGCACCGTGTTGTTGAGTTACAAGCTGACTTCTGTACATAAGTAAATCATCGGAGCCACAAAATTACAAACCAATGTCCTTAACATTGGTTAGCTGCAGAATTCTTGAACATATTCCAAGTTCGAATATAATAAATTTGTTTGAAACAGTGAAGTTTCTGTTCACAAATCAGCACAGACTCCTGCGAAACTCAGCTTGCACATTTCTCTGACAACACCCTGTGAGGGACAGATGGAAAGCAACAGGCAGATTGCACAATCCAGATTTCCAGACAGCGTTCGGCACAATGTCCAACTGCAGAATTAACGGGGTCCGAGCATACGGAATAGGTTCCCAAATAAGTGAGTGCCTCGAAGCCATCATCTCTGTATGTAAAAGGAAATATCCTGACTGGCTGCTTTTCTCATAATCGCCCAGCCCAAATCACTGAAGGATAGAAACTTGCAATTTTGAGGGGGTGTTCATCTTATATTTTATGCATCATATAAGAAGGTATTTTTCAAAATTCTGTTCTTCTGGGGGTGAAATATGGGACAAATGTTTTTTCTTGTTTTGAAAATTTGTCGCTACTAAGGCAATTCTGAAGCTAGAACTACGAAAATTGGCTTCTCTGTCAGAAATAATTTGGAAATTCAATCCCTAAAGGGGTGCAATATTGAGTTAGATTTTTCATTGAAGGTAAATCATTATTAAAGGGTATTTGACTTCTGGGTTGGTAATTAAAGAAACTATTTTCATTATTTTTGTAAAGTCAACCCCTAATGGGAAAAATAGGGGATGGAGATTATTAAGAAAATATTTCATTGCGTTAAAACTTTTTTTAAAATCTAAATCTATGAAAATTGGTATTTGTTTTCTAAAGAAAGAAGTGTTAGGGGATGAAAGGGTCTATGGCAATATGATCATAAGAGCTCAAGAGACAGGGTTAACAAAGCCTTCTGACACCGGCTAATACAATCGCTTTTTGGTCAGAAGTACATTTGGAAAAGATTTGGCTTCAATGGCCTCAATTAGCGTGAAAAATATGTTGCAACTGTGAACAACATAAAAATTCGATAAAAGAAAAAAAAATCTGTGCAGACCTTACAGTCTAAGTGAGCAAAGCATTGGACGCTAAGTTAGTACATAATAAAACCCAGTACGTTGTACTTGTTGACGAGTTTTCATCAAGGGTATCATTAGCAGCGCTCCAGGGAAGTGTTCTTTTTCTCGGTATACATAAAGGATCTGACGGATAGGGTGAACTGTGACTGATCAGAAAAGTGTAGTCCTTGAGTGACTGTAGGAGGACACAGGAAGAGTTAGAATTTCAATTTGGTGTGATGAACTGCAGTTGCCTCAAAATGTAGTAAAATGTACAAAAATACAATTTAGTGAAGATCAAAACAATTATGTAAGTTTGAGTAAAATGTTAGTGGTGAGCCGCGTGGCCCAGTCTGATAGTTTAAATATCTAGGATTAGCGTTGCAAAGCGGTACGAAATGGAACGAGCATGTATGTGCTGTAGTAGGGAAGGGAAGTGATCGACGTCGATGTATTGGGAGAATTCTAGCAAAGTTTAGCTCATCTCTAAAGGAGACTATATATACACTCCTGGAAATGGAAAAAAGAACACATTGACACCGGTGTGTCAGACCCACCATACTTGCTCCGGACACTGCGAGAGGGCTGTACAAGCAATGATCACACGCACGGCACAGCGGACACACCAGGAACCGCGGTGTTGGCCGTCGAATGGCGCTAGCTGCGCAGCATTTGTGCACCGCCGCCGTCAGTGTCAGCCAGTTTTCCGTGGCATACGGAGCTCCACCGCAGTCTTTAACACTGGTATCATGCCGCGACAGCGTGGACGTGAACCGTATGTGCAGTTGACGGACTTTGAGCGAGGGCGTATAGTGGGCATGCGGGAGGCCGGGTGGACGTACCGCCGAATTGCTCAACACGTGGGGCGTGAGGTCTCCACAGTACATCGATGTCGTCGCCAGTGGTCGGCGGAAGGTGCACGTGCCCGTCGACCTGGGACCGGACCGCAGCGACGCACGGATGCACGCCAAGACCGTAGGATCCTACGCAGTGCCGTAGGGGACCGCACCGCCACTTCCCAGCAAATTAGGGACACTGTTGCTCCTGGGGTATCGGCGAGGACCATTCGCAACCGTCTCCATGAAGCTGGGCTACGGTCCCGCACACCGTTAGGCCGTCTTCCGCTCACGCCCCAACATCGTGCAGCCCGCCTCCAGTGGTGTCGCGACAGGCGTGAATGGAGGGACGAATGGAGACGTGTCGTCTTCAGCGATGAGAGTCGCTTCTGCCTTGGTGCCAATGATGGTCGTATGCGTGTTTGGCGCCGTGCAGGTGAGCGCCACAATCAGGACTGCATACGACCGAGGCACACAGGGCCAACACCCGGCATCATGGCGTGGGGAGCGATCTCGTACACTGGCCGTACACCACTAGTGATCGTCGAGGGGACACTGAATAGTGCACGGTACATCCAAACCGTCATCGAACCCATCGTTCTACCATTCCTAGACCGGCAAGGGAACTTGCTGTTCCAACAGGACAATGCACGTCCGCATGTATCCCGTGCCACCCAACGTGCTCTAGAAGGTGTAAGTCAACTACCCTGGCCAGCTAGATCTCCGGATCTGTCCCCCATTGAGCATGTTTGGGACTGGATGAAGCGTCGTCTCACGCGGTCTGCACGTCCAGCACGAATGCTGGTCCAACTGAGGCGCCAGGTGGAAATGGCATGGCAAGCCGTTCCACAGGACTACATCCCGCATCTCTACGATCGTCTCCATGGGAGAATAGCAGCCTGCATTGCTGCGAAAGGTGGATATACACTGTACTAGTGCCGACATTGTGCATGCTCTGTTGCCTGTGTCTATGTGCCTGTGGTTCTGTCAGTGTGATCATGTGATGTATCTGACCCCAGGAATGTGTCAATAAAGTTTCCCCTTCCTGGGACAATGAATTCACGGTGTTCTTATTTCAATTTCCAGGAGTGTAGATCACTGGTACGACTCATTCCTGGATACTGCAGGAGTGTCATGGATCCCCGCCAGGTTAGATCAAAGGAACACATCGAAGCAATTCAGACGTGTGCTGCTAGATTTGTTACCAGCAGGTTCAGTCAACACGCAAGTATTACGAAAATGCTCCCTGATCTCAAATTGGAAGCCCTAGAGGGAAGACAACATTCATTTCGCGAGACACTATGGAGAAAATTTAGAAAACTAGTGCTTGCAGCTGACTGCAGAACAGTTCGACTGCCACCAACATTCGTTTTGCTTAAGTGTCATGAAGACAAGAGTACAGAAATTAGGGAACTTGCAGAGGCCTGCAAACAGTCATTTTTCCCACCCTCTGTTTGCGAATGGAACATGAAAGAAATGACTAGTAGTGGTACAAGGTATCATCTGCCATGCACTGTGCAGTGGCTTGCAGAGAGTACATCTAGACGTAGATCTTGGACGTATAATACTAGCACATTTGAATATATGCAATTAATAAACTCGTCTGTATTTCTTTATTCACGTGCAGGATTTGAAAAGTGCCTTATTGTGGCGTTTACTGGCTTCATCAGCTTCCGTTTTATACTTCATATGATCAGATCGCTCCACTGCTTCAGTTGTTAATTTAATCATCTATCGTAATTAAAATAATTTTCAACTTTCTTAATATTTATCCTAGAATAATGCCAAAAGTTGCAATGAGCTCGTCCCATTACTGCGATTTTTCTGGTGTACTTGGTTTTCCTGTAAGATGTTTGTAGGTTCTGGAATGTATTTTCGTTGAAAATAATACTATTCATCTTTCATTTTATCCACCATAGCTGTCACTGAATCGTCCCCACACTAAGCGTGCATGATCTGGCCCCAGGGAAAGCCCTGCACCCGACACCCCGCATTCCACCACCGGCCTACCTATATTCCTGCAATCCTCGCCTGGTACAGAGCCACCCCAAGCTCTCAAAGAGCTCACCACTCCCGCTCACTCTGTGAGTCGGCTTCTCGTAATGTCTTCTTGGCATATTCATAGCTGCCGAAGCAGCGTTCTGAGTCTTACAAGTGTTCTGATATCCTCTGACTCCTAATAATAGCTTTGTCTATCCAGTCACTCATTCACTAACTCTCTCATTCAGTCTTTCACATAGTCACTAATTGATTCATTCATTCGCTTGCTCACAGATTCATTAGTTAATTAATTAGCTCTTAAACTAATTAATTCACCCATTCATCTGTCCATTCATTCACTCACTCATTCGTCGTTGAAACAGTCATTTATTCACTTATTCATTTATTCAGTCATTCATTCATCTAAATAGACAATGATGAGCCAAACGTTATGACCAGTACCACCGCGAAATTGAGTGCCATCTACTGGCGTTGCGGGCATTTCATGCAACACGAAAGGTACATAAGTGGGGCAAAGGAAAGTGGGGGTTCATTTTGGTGGAGATACAGACAGGAAATGGGGAAGTGCTGTGATATGAGCGACTTTGACAAAAAGAAGTTGTTATGATACGGTGTCCGCGGAACAAACATCTCGGCAACGACGAATGTGGTCGGTTTTCATGTGCTACTGCCATGAACATCTATGGAAAGTTGTTGAAGGACAATGAAACTACCTTTTAGCGACAAAGCGTGAATGTCCAGGCTTCATCACAGTACATTTTAATCGGAGGCTTGCCCGCACCGCACTGGAAAGCAACACAGCCGGCCGCTGTGACCGAGCGGTTGTAGGTGCTTCAGTCCGGAACCGCGCTGCTGCTACGGTCGCAGGTTCGAATCCTGCCTCGGGCATGGATGTGTGTGATGTCCTTAGGTTAGTTAGGTTTAAGTAGTTCTAAGTCTAGGGGACTGATGACCTCAGATGTTAAGTCCCATAGTGCTCAGAGCCATTTGAACCATTTTTGAAAGTAACACACACGCTGGGCTCTGGAAGCTCTGACGATAGGCTACAATGCTGGTGCTGGAAAAGTGTTTCGGAGCAACTTGTAGAACAAGAGGCTCGACAGCAGACGAACACTAAGTGTCTCCACGTTGACTGAGGGATGTCGTCAATGACGATTGCAGTGGGCACTGATACCGTGGATCAATATAAACGTGTCACCTTGTCTGATGAATTACTTTTTCTGTTACGTAAAGTATACAGTCGTGTCCAGATACACTGCCATCCAGGCGAACAGCTGCTCGAAACATACACTGCGCTACAGACACAGGGCAGTGAGGGTATTGTTATGCTATGCTTCATATTCACTTGGGGTTCCATGGGACCTGTGGTAGTACGTTGATATCTATGGTCTACATGGACTTTATTGCGGACCACCTACATCCATTGATGTGCGATTATTTCCCCGATACTGATGGCCCACACCAGCAGGATAACTGTCCATGTCACACGGCTACAGTAGGGCTACCAGTTTTGCCTGATATGAACCCGATAGGACACATCTGAGACACTGTCTGGCGCAAACTCCACGCTTACAAATCACTGGCCCGTAATATACGTGACTCGCTTAACGTGTGTGTAGCAGTTTAATGAAACATACTTCCGGAAGCCTATCAATGACTCGTCGAATGCAAGTCACACAAAATCACTGTTACTGCCTTCCGAAGGTGAACAAACACGATATCAATCAGATGGTTCTTTAAACGGAAACTGCCCAGAAATCACACTCAGGCTGGCTAGTGTAGCAGTACACGTAAGTTAATCCGCCACAGTGTTTCATGGAGTGAGGGCATGTGACACTGCTCATGGTGATAGTCCATCGGGCAGGGACGATATACTTGGGCCATCTTGGTATATTCGAGATAAGTAGATTGTGTGCTGCCACCGGCTTTTACTCTCTCCCTTCTCTGCTCGTCAAACACTATACACACCTCAGTATACATACACACTGCAGTCATTTACGCCCAGCATACGTAATGCAAAACTGTCATGTACCCGTGGAAAAGGGACACTGTGCACGGGTGAAGAAAACCTTTCCGATTGGGCATCTGAACCAGCCTTCGGTGTCTCGCAGCCAACAATACCAAACGACACTTGATTTGTTTCCCTGAGTGCAGAATTTGTAACAAAATTATCTTAAAGGAAAAATTTTAATCTATATCTGCAACCACTTAAAGAGTGAGTCGGTTAAGTTGTTCATCTTATACACTCCTGGAAATGGAAAAAAGAACACATTGTCACCGGTGTGTCAGACCCACCATACTTGCTCCGGACACTGCGAGAGGGCTGTACAAGCAATGATCACACGCACGGCACAGCGGACACACCAGGAACCGCGGTGTTGGCCGTCGAATGGCGCTAGCTGCGCAGCATTTGTGCACCGCCGCCATCAGTGTCAGCCAGTTTGCCGTGGCATACGGAGCTCCATCGCAGTCTTTAACACCGGTAGCATGCCGCGACAGCGTGGACGTGAACCGTATGTGCAGTTGACGGACTTTGAACGAGGGCATATAGTGGGCATGCGGGAGGCCGGGTGGACGTACCGCCGAATTGCTCAACACGTGGGGCGTGAGGTCTCCACAGTACATCGCCACAGTTATCGCCAGTGGTCGGCGGAAGGTGCACGTGCCCGTCGACCTGGGACCGGACCGCAGCGACGCACGGATGCACGCCAAGACCGTAGGATCCTACGCAGTGCCGTAGGGGACCGCACCGCCACTTCCCAGCAAATTAGGGACACTGTTGCTCCTGGGGTATCGGCGAGGACCATTCGCAACCGTCTCCATGAAGCTGGGCTACGGTCCCGCACACCGTTAGGCCGTCTTACGCTCACGCCCCAACATCGTGCAGCCCGCCTCCAGTGGTGTCGCGACAGGCGTGAATGGAGGGACGAATGGAGACGTGTCGTCTTCAGCGATGAGAGTCGCTTCTGCCTTGGTGCCAATGATGGTCGTGTGCGTGTTTGGCGCCGTGCAGGTGAGCGCCACAATCAGGACTGCATACGACCGAGGCACACAGGGCCAACACCCGGCATCATGGTGTGGGGAGCGGTCTCCTACACTGGCCGTACACCACTAGTGATCGTCGAGGGGACACTGAATAGTGCACGGTACATCCAAACCGTCATCGAACCCATCGTTCTACCATTCCTAGACCGGCAAGGGAACTTGCTGTTCCAACAGGACAATGCACGTCCGCATGTATCCCGTGCCACCCAACGTGCTCTAGAATGTGTAAGTCAACTACCCTGGCCAGCAAGATCTCCGGATCTGCCCCCCATTGAGCATGTTTGGGACTGGATGAAGCGTCGTCTTACGCGGTCTGCACGTCCAGCACGAACGCTGGTCCAACTGAGGCGCCAGGTGGAAATGGCATGGCAAGCCGTTCCACAGGACTACATCCAGCATCTCTACGATCGTCTCCATGGGAGAATAGCAGCCTGCATTGCTGCGAAAGGTGGATATACACTGTACTAGTGCCGACATTGTGCATGCTCTGTTGCCTGTGTCTATGTGCCTGTGGTTCTGTCAGTGTGATCATGTGATGTATCTGACCCCAGGAATGTGTCAATTAAGTTTCCCCTTCCTGGGACAATGAATTCACGGTGTTCTTATTTCAATTTCCAGGAGTGTATATTTCCGAAATCGTTTAGGATATAGTAATTCCGTTCCCTCCCACACGAATTGTTATAAAGTCTTCACTAAACAACGTGAGGTCGTTTCTCATAGTTGTGTGAATTACAGAGCCATCGGTATCAACTTTGCTCTGCAAATGGAATTATAATAACTTCTGCTAGTATTGTACTTGTAAAAGTGACGAATTCTCCTGCGTTTCTCTCTTCAAAATGCAGTAAGCAGATTCGGGGAAATTTCAGTATTTAGAACTTAGCCTTAATTTGTTGTAGGGGCCGCCCACCGTGGGCTGGAAACCCCCAGTATTTTGTCAGGCTGCAGACCGAGGACCTATGTGGCAACGTTGGACGTAATAAAATAGTATTCAGGATTATTAAATTTATTAATCAGAATACAAGTCGTTGCCATGTCTTCTGCGATCGCTGATGCCTATTTAATCCGGAGAGGACTCCGCTGGCTCCAAAAGCATATTCATCGTTGACGCTGCATCAGCTCGGAGCAGAAGTAGGGGACACACTAGTGCGGCGGTTTGCCGTTCACTGGCAAGTAGGCGCGCCCCATCGGTAGTCCTGCATGGAGATGGCGGTGACCGCGAAGTGTGTGTTTGATTCACTTGCCGTTTCGGGGAGTACTCAATCGCTCACAGATCACCGCCCGAGCTGTCCCCTCAGGTAGACCGCACTGTCGGATGCCGGGACGTTGCCCTAAACGCCGAAGCTGGCCGGCCATCAGACTCGTGCGACACTGGAGTTTTACAGCCTGGACTGGAGCCTTGTTGGTAGATCTCTGGACTACTCATCAGTGCTGGCTGCTGTGCTGACTTCAGTACTGTATGCTGGACTTCATTATCCGCGGCCACGGATCGCTGATCTTGTCGCAAAGCGGCAAGTGTAAGACCAACACTAGAACAATTTCATACACAAGATGTTACCATACCGTAACCAGAGAATCAAGTGCGAACGACATGAATGCCATCGATCCTACTGATATTGCTCTAGGTAGTATTTATGCCATAGAGGAGAGGCTCTGTTCTACGACTTCATTCGTAATGAAAAAAAACAGTTCTACTCTTCTCAAGTTGTCATCGGTCTTCAGTTCCGCCACATTTGCTTAACCAATTTCTTACAGTGTCTTTACCACTTAGCCAAACTAGGCGATGCTGCGTCCTTCCTACTGTCTGTTACATAATGTTGCGAGTGTAACGAAAGCAGTTCGGTCTGTGAGCCATGTAAAGTCCGTTGGTGCTTCCTGGGACGCCATCTACGATGTCAGCGATAGAGCCCTGGCTTCCCACTCCCCGGGTTCAACGCCCTGAGGCAGCGCGAGCAACACCGGCTGAGTTGCAGGCGGCGCGTAGTGACTTTACTGGACGCTGAGTACTTGCGTCCAATGTTGCAACGAGCGAGACTTATCGGCTCGCGTGTGCATAACTGCATTCCGGGGTTACTTGCAGCGCTTCTGGCCGCAGTTGCTGCTGGCAGCCATGAACGAAGACAACCGTGTATTTTGGAACAACGAATGTTTGTTGATGACTTTTTACTAGCACCTTCGGGTGCCAAATATGCAGTCTCTCAGAAATCCACTGCTCGGCCATGCCCAAGGGGTCACGGTCCGTAGAGATTCCGACATCACAGACCGAATACCACCACCTAACATTGCGTCCGGTCCTGTGAACTTTACAATATCTGTACATACAATTACGAATATTCTCCGCAACCTATGGACCAGTGCATGGCGGAGGGTACCCATTTCAGCATTTCCAATTTCCTGTTCTATTCATGTACTGAGCGAGGAAAAGACGACTATCTACGAGTATATGCCCCTGTATGCATCCCAACCTGCCTTATCTTGTTCTCAAGAAGCGAAGGCGAGATATAAGACTCATAATTTTCTTCGTTTACAGGTTAGCTAAACTTACACAAAAAGTTTTCCTTAAAAGCACTGCTATTTCATTTCGTCGAGCATTTCTTTACGATTTATTAAAGGATTTATCGACTTTTTACGATCCTAGCGAAGCATCTCTGAATTTGTTCGATGTATACTGTCATTCTACTCGGCGAGGACGTCAAACAGTGGTACCATGTTCTAGAACTGGTCGCACTAGCGTCTTGTACACAGTTTCCTTTACATACACCATGCTTTTTTATAGAACCCTCCCCGTCTTCTGTTCGACTTTCATTGTCGTAATATCGCTTTTTACTATTACCCTTAAATAAATTTACAATATGATGTGCTCAAGATTATCAAGACTAATCTGGTGAGAGGATGTTGTTCGCTTTTGCCTATGTTGCAAGAATTACGACAGATTGTAACAGAGTCTTAATTATCGCCTCGAAAAACTACAGTAGCGCAACTATTTTCTTTGTTTCTTCGCAGTTACACGTCTGCAACTCTCATACATCACGGTGCGTACAACTTCATTAGGGGTGCCAAATCCAAAACAAAATGACGCCATCCACCTCCATTTTATTTTGTCGAGGTCATAAAAAAGCTTTATGAGTATCCCACGTATTCTACTTTTAATCGCATTTAATGAGAGCTGTTATTGATTATAGTGACTCCTTGGATTTCCTTGTGATCGCCAAACGACCTTACTTTCTACATTCACCTTCATACCACACAAGCCATCGTACGGTGCGTGGCGGAGGGTACTTTGTACCGTTACTAGATATTTCCTTTCCTGTTCTATTTACAAACAAAACGAGGGGAAAATGATGGTCTGAATGCCTCCGTAGTAGCTGTAATTCCTCTTATCTTATCTTCCTGGTCCTTACGCGAAATCCACTTTGACGGTAATACAATCGTTCTGCAATTAGCTTCAAATGTCAGTTCTCTAAATTTTCTCAATAGTTTTTCTTGAAAAGAATGTCGCCTTCCTTCCAGGGATTCCTATCTGAGTTCTTGTAACATCTCCGTATAATTTCGGGTTGTGAGAACCTACCGGTAACAAATTTAGGAGCCCACGTCTGAATTGGTTCCATATCTTTCTGTAATCTTGCCTGGTGTGGATTCCAAACACTCGAGCAGTGCTTAAGAATGGTGTTCTTTATGCAGTCTCCTTTGCATATGGACCACACTGCATGGGGGCCTAATTAAATAAAAAATGAAAATGCAAATAATTTTAGTAGCTGTAAGTCCGATTACGCAAGTCTCGTAAACGGCTGGCCCTGACTAGTATTAGTACGCAATCTGACTGCTTAGAATGACAACAAAGAATGTAAGAAAATTTTCGTTAACACAGTTAATTAATTAAGTCCCCAGCAACTATAAAATCTACGAAGCCAACAAAGCACAAGTGTAGCTGTTCTGTGTGTGGTAGTGTGACTCAACGCACATCTGGCACGGTTCTTCTTCAACAAAACAAGAATTTATAAATACCAATTATACTGACGTGATAAGAGAAAATTAGAAATACTATAATTGCATAAGGAAAGCAGAATTACACTCTAATACAAGAACACAAGCCAGATGCTTTGTTGACTGAACCTGTAATGGCACATTATTCAGGACACACAAATAATAAAAGAATAAAAGAAAATACCTCCATATATATTGACGAAATGCACTCTGACCATTACAATATCTCCATTAGAACAACATCTGCTATCTCTCCCATCAAACCACTGCATAAAACATGGAACAACACTCTCCACTACCACATCTCACTCTAACTTCAGCTACAAGCAGTGTCCACCACAACTTCTCGGCAAGAACTGCCTGTCGCTGCGTCTCAATAATCACTGCCAGTGGAGGCGGCGGAACAATACTCTCTGGCGCGATTTCTGGCGCTGTGGCTCAGTGTAGCCACCTTTCATATGCCCTTCCTCCACGGGCTAGAATTTGATGGTATTTTTGCCAGCATTGGTGGTGAAAATACCACCAAATTCGTCAAAAAAAATACAGACAAAAATAAAAGATAATATTAATACGTAAGTATCATATAACTAGATAAAATTTTGGCTTTGCACTGACCTTACAATAGCCTAATATATAAAATACAGTAAGGAATACAAATTCTTTCATACATATGACTTTACATAATAGTTTACACAAATATCATGTGGTTAAACAATTCAATCGATAGCGTCAGCAATGACGAATATGAGCAGGTAAGAGTCTTATAACTTTTCACAAACAGTAATACACAAAAAATCAGTTTATACAAATATTCACATAAAATGTTTTCATAACAAGTGGTTGACAGTTCCAGCAGTAGCACCCAGCAATGTTGAGTAGGTGCAGACACCATCAGGTGACATCATTTCAGTAGAAGCAGTCCATCAGTGGCACCCAGCATTGTGGAACAGGTGCAGACTCCAACAGGTGACATCATTTCAGTAGAAGCAGTCCATCAGTGGCACCCAGCATTGTGGAACAGGTGCAGACTCCAACAGGTGACATCATTTCAGTAGAAGCAGTCCATCAGTGGCACCCAGTAATGTTGTGTAGGTGCAGACTCCAACAGGTGATATCATTTCAGTAGAAGCAGTTCATCAGTGGCACCCAGCAATGTTGAGTAGGTGCAGACAGCAAGAAGTAACATCATTTCAGTAGAAGCAGTTCCATCTGTGGTACCCAGCAATGTTGAAGAGGTACAGACAGCAAGAAGTAACATCATTTCAGTAGAAGCAGTTCCATTTGTGGTACCCAGCAATGTTGAAGAGTTACACACAGCAACAAGTCACATTTCTCAGTAGAAGCAGTTCATCAATGGCACCCAGCAATGTTGAGTAGGTGCAAACAGCAACATGTGACATGATCTCAGTGGAATCAGTCCATCAGTGGCACCCAGCAATGTTGAGTAGGTGCAGACAGCAAGAAGTAACATCATTTCAGTAGAAGCAGTTCCATCTGTGGTACCCAGCAATGTTGAAGAGGTACACACAGCAACAAGTCACATTTCTCCGTAGAAGCAGTTCATCAGTGGCACCCAGCATTGTTGAGTAGGTGCAGACACCGACAAATGACATCATTTCCGTAGAAGTAGCTCCATCTGTGCACCTGGTATTGTTGAGTAGGTGCAGAGAGCAACAAGTGACATCATTTCAATAAAAGCAGTTCCATCAGTTGCACCCAGCAATGATGAGCAGGTGCAGAGAGCAGTCCATCATATTCACTATTACTAATCACACTGTTGATCAGAGTTTATCAGCAGAAATGAAACATGTCCTAGTGGCACCAATCACGTAGAAAAAGTGCAAGTAACAGTCCATAATATTCACTATCACTAATTAGACAGTTCATCAGCAGTAATTAAACATTTCCAGGTGGCACCCATTATGTTGAACAAGTGCAGGTAACAATCCATAATATTCACTATCACTAATCAGACAGTTCATCAGCAGAAATTAAACATTTCTAAGTGTCACACATCAATTTGAACAGGTGCAGGTGTGAACAACAGTTTGAATGCACACACAATTGCTTTTACAAAATTATTATCAATGCTCTTACACTAAACATACAAATCATAACAAACACACAAATGATGTCAGATAATTGTCATATTAACTATTGCAAGTACACAAATATCAGTAAACCTATAATATTTATGGGTGTCAGTGCAAGCCACTACAAACAAATAAAATAATATTTAGGAGATAGGTGGGTAGGATTAGGAAAGGAAAACACACAAAACACACTCACTCATCTTTCATCCACATTAAGTACTACTGTGTAATTGAATAGTGTTAACTGTGTACATGCACTTCTGTCAAAATTTCATGTTCATCATGTGTATCAAGTAATAGTGGCAGCAATGTATAACAGTCAATAATAGTTAAGTCAACGTCATAGTCATCATGTCAAGACCAATGTTTGCCAAGCCAGATCAAATGTATGGTTGCTGAACAACTGTCAGTGTGCCAAGATATGCAACTTCCTCTCTCCAAAGAAAAAGTACATACTGCTTAGTGATTTAACAAAGTGTGTGTAGACAATCTTCCTTCCATTTTAGCGTTCTAGTCTGCTATCTTCATCCTCCTTGTTCCATATAGACAAAAAAAAAATATGCACCTCACTTACTTTACCTCTTATACACCAAAACTCCAATCAACTTCATATAATCTCAATACCTCAATAATACCTCTTCAATACGTCGATACATATAAACCTTATTGCCAGTATCATTTCACTTCCATAACAACTCTTTCCTCTAGTCAGTCTCCTCGAATAAGTACAGATAAAATCCTAATGCAAACCTCATCATCCCATACAATCCGAAGACACACTGTCAACACGCAACCTCTGTGTAATCCATCTGACCAAAATCTTCTACTCATTATGAATTATAAACAAAGAATGCATACATGACCTCTAACAGACTTAGTTCGAATAACTCTCAGTAATTAAGTACGATTACGGAGTGTGAATGATCCTAATTTTTCACAGTGTGGACACCACTTCAAGAATTATGGCAAACAGAAGCAAACATGTGGAGTATTTCTTGTGTCAAGTGTCACTTCCTATTTCAATTGCTCACGAAAAATGCAGTGTAATAACTGTGTTGGTATGTCATGTCGTTAGCTTCCTCCCTATTGGCATACATTTATACAGCTTTCATAAAACCTCCAGCTCATGTGACTTCTATGAAGTTTCTTGTACTAATGTCATTCGTCGAATTATAGCAGTTCATTTTCTTATCTTAAAAATATAAAGCACTGAGCGTAAGCAAAACAAGCAATAGCGAGTAAATATACCAGTAGTGAACAGAATGTCAACAAGTGGATGCAGCACAATTCTTACAACGAGGCTCTGCCAAGCGAACAATCTGTAACTAGTACCATAGTGTAACCTAAACTCTATGTTTGTACACTGTACATCAGCATTGCTATATACCAAATTAAAGTATAGTTATGACAACAAGCAGAAATGTGTAAATGTGCAATCCATACGCATAGCAGTAAACATATATCTTACGTACTAAACAGGTCATTAGCATCGTATCTTAATAAGTAAACATGAAGGCGCAAGCAGATAAATCACAAAGTATAACTTACATACCTAACCACATCAGCACAATTAATCAGGTGACAATTATAATTTAAATAAATAGACACAGCAGGCACATAATTAAAAATATGACATCAGTGAAAAAGCAGTGCAGCCAAGCGATGCATAATATACACAAGTAACAATCCAGTTCATTAATAATCATTATCAAAAACAGTTAACGTACGCAAGCACGTCGCTTCACAAATAATTTCATTGAACATGTAATTAGCACAAAGTATGAATCACGTAATCGCGAGCAGCAAATTACGTCTAAAGTACGTACCTAAGTGGAAATATGTTACCTGAAAAATAAACTCAATTAATAATTACCTTTTTAGTTTATTACTTTCTTCTTCGAAATGACATTTTTCCTGAAATTTTCTCGATAGCAAGTCGTCTTAACGTCGGACACGCACAGAATTTACCTGAAGTTCTTAAATATTTTATAGAACCGTATCCTGAAAAATACTGAATGTTAATAACAGAATTTATCAAGTCATTATAGCTTTATACTGATTTTATTCGGAGAAAGACTGTGTATTTGTTTACGGCTGTCAGTGCATTCGCACTGAGCGCTCGATCAGCTGTAGGCGCGTGACGTAGGAAGCAATTGTTTGCGGTCAACGACTGCCCTGTGCGGCGCGCAGACTTGACTGTTGCTTTGAGTATGTGCCGCCGCCAAAACACAGCGCGGTATCCTTGTACTCTCCGCATGTTTACATGTAGCTGTTAGTTTCTCACAAGTATGTCATTCTACAAAAATTTTTCAAAAGTATTTCATTCCACAAAAATTTTAACGTTAGATATATGATGTATTCCTTTAGAGCGTCGTGATTTAAGAGTTTCTACTTCGACAGTGTTATCATGAATAATTTTGCGAATTCTATATGGACCGTTATAAAGCAGAAAAAATTTCCGACACAAGCCTTTTCCTTTGTGAGACAAACGATGAGCCTTAATTAACACCTTCTGACCAACTGACAAGATTTTTAAACGACCAGGACGCTTAGCTGATTTCTCTCTTCTAGCAGCCGCAGATGCAATATTTTGTAGAGCCAGGTTGACAACTTCAGAATGCCGCAGTTTCCGTGTAGGCGGAAAAGGAACGATTTCAGAAATGCGATTTGTCGGTGCTTTGTGTTTTAATATCAGTATAGGTGGTAAAGAAGTTGAGTCGTTAGGAAGTTCATTCAGAATGTTTTGAAAAATATGAAGATACTGATCCCAAGTTCTGTGATTCTGATGACAATAAAGACGACACAATTTATTGATTTCCTTCATCCATCTCTCTGAAGCGTTAGATTGAGGGTGAAAAAGTGAAATGAAAATTGGTTTAATTTTACGACGCCGTAGAGTACGATGCCAAATTTTTGAACGAAACTGTGATCCATTATCTGATATAACCTTATCAACATGACCCACTTCTTTAAGAAAATGGTTAATGAGAGCATTAGATACTGAACGAGCTGTTGCTTTGCGTAACGGTGTAAAACACACATATTTTGATGTCAACTCCACTGCTACGAAAATGTACGCAAAACCATTAGTAGATCGAACCACTGGACCGAACAAATCGACTGCAGCCATGTCCTTTAATTTCGCTGCAATGATAGGAAACAACGGTGCTCTGTGAGATACTGTTGGCGGCTTAGCCTTTTGACATAATTTCCATTTGGCAAGAACAAATCGAATACGTTTTTCCATATTATTGAAGTAGCAATTCTCTCGTAATTTATGAAAGCATTTTCTGGGACCAAAGTGTGCATAACTGAAATGCGTATACCAAATCAGCTTATTAACCCACTCATCAGGAATACAAACTAACCAAACAGAGTTGTCGACCGATTTTCGTTTAAAAAGATCTTTCCAGATAGATCGAACGAGGTGTGGCCAAATTGTCCAATTTAACAAAGCGTCTAAGAAAATTACAGACACCAAGAAAACTACGAACATCACGTTTTGTGGTAGGAACAGCATAATTACGAATAGCGTCTAATTTTTCTGGATCAGGAAGAATACCTTCTGTAGAAATAATGTGACCGAGAAATTTCACCTGAGAACGACCAAATTCGGATTTTTCTAAGTTCACTGTAATGCCAACTCTTGCAAAGATACGTAATAATGAATCCAAAATTTTGTTGTGGTCACTCCAAGAATTTTTAGCAATAAGAATGTCGTCGACATAAGAAGTAATATTGTCACGAAGATAAACAGGTAAAATTTCATTTAAACTACGAATGAATGCTGCTGAAGATACAGTAAGTCCAAACGGTAAATTCCAAAGTCACTTTTGGGTAAAATAGTCATATCCGGTTATTTTTTAGCGTCTCTCTAGATAGATTGATAGTCGAAGAGTTGTTTTGATAGGTGCAAAGAATAGTAAATGAGTAGGTAGCAGTGCAGAAAACTAAAAGAGAAATAGCACCACTACAGCTCGGGGCCCTATGCTCGCTACGGCACATATTCACTTAAGAGTAGTGAATCCCCTGAGGACTTTAATAGCTGCACATAAATTTTAGTTTGTGACTTAGTGGCAATTTTAGCGGAAGTGCGTACAGAAATTGAGCTAGCCATGAACATGGATGTATGTCATTCTTAGATTTGCGAAAGATCTTAAATTTCCGAACAGTCAAAAAGTGTTTATAGTCAAAGTTTTCGCCTCGTGGCGACAAAGACCTACCGCGTCTGTCCCAGTCCCAATGCCGATTATTGTCAAGTTCGCGCGCCTGGCGCTCTCTTGTTGCATCCCGTAAATGAAACAAATTATTTTCTTCAAACCCCTCTGGTATCCGTGATTCTAAATTTCTTCTGCTGTCTTTTCCTACGATTTTGCTTTCAATTTGTTTGACTTGCTTTCCTAATGCCTCAGACTCCCTTTTAACGCGTTCATTAAATTTTCCGTGATTTTCAACATGTTTATTTATGTTCTGATACTTTTCGGTTTCTGCAAATGGTAATGGAGCTGTATCATCCGAATCTATGTCCCCATTTAAACTAAGATTTGTCAATTTATTTGAAATCTCAACGCTTTCCGAAAAATCACCTATTTTTTCTTTCTGTTTATTTGCGTCTTCCGCAAGTGTCGCGACTCGGGTTTCGGTATTGTCACATTTAATAGTTAACTGTTCATACTGTTGTGTTAGGTTATTTAATCTGTCATTTGGTACGGATTCCTCGATTCCTTCAATTATTTCTTCCTTATCGTGTGCACGTTGTAAATTTAACTCTGAAAATTTCTGTACTATCACGCGATCTCTTTCTTCCTGTTCTCTATCCTGTTCCCTTTGTCTAATCTCTACTGCACTTAATCTATTAGTGTGAGAATTCAAAATCGGTTGTACTTCTTCTCTGATTTCTTTCTTTAATTCATCTTTCATATTTTTGAAACATGTCCCTATTCGTGAGTCTAACCGTGGTTCCATTGTTTCCATATCAGTTTCTAATCGTGTTGCCAAAGTTCCCATCTGTGATCCCAGTGAGTCTAACCGTGTTTCCATTGTTCCCATCTGTGTTTTTAATTCAGATCTAAACCGTGTTTCCATTGTTCCCATATCAGTTTTTAATTCAGATCGTAACTGTGATCCCATTGTTCCCATCTCAGTTTTAAATTCAGATCGAAAATTTAATATTGCACTCATCAACTGCTCCATACTAACTTGTTCGAGATTCCTTTCGCCCCTAACATTTCCCACAAAACCAGCTTCCTTCGTCATGGCTGTAAAGCTATCTGTGTTCGATACTATTCCAGAATCTTCTATCGTTACTCTCGTATTCTGTGAATTTTCTGATTGAGAAAAATCTTGAACTGGTTCCGGACTGTCTTCCCGACTTATTAAATTGTTTTCAACTCCATTATTCATGATACTGTTGTCCTGTGTTGGCGAGTTCGCCAGGTCAACAATTTCGTCATTCTGACTATCTATCATTTTCGCCTTTTTCATCGATCGCGTAATCATTTGCAAAACATACAAAACTCGTTACAATACGAAAATTACGGAGAATTTAACACGTTATCACCAACAATACCATTCACACGATATGCTTCCCTCAAACACGATTAACGAACAATAGAAGAATGACAATCACCAAATCTACACATGCAATATAGACTACAATTACTAAACTACAAATTACTACAACAATGCTACGGTCTACTATTTTTACAATCAGAAGAATTCCAAGGGACGATCCGAAGCAGCGGTCGCCACGTGCATGGGGGCCTAATTAAATAAAAAATGAAAATGCAAATAATTTTAGTAGCTGTAAGTCCGATTACGCAAGTCTCGTAAACGGCTGGCCCTGACTAGTATTAGTACGCAATCTGACTGCTTAGAATGACAACAAAGAATGTAAGAAAATTTTCGTTAACACAGTTAATTAATTAAGTCCCCAGCAACTATAAAATCTACGAAGCCAACAAAGCACAAGTGTAGCTGTTCTGTGTGTGGTAGTGTGACTCAACGCACATCTGGCACGGTTCTTCTTCAACAAAACAAGAATTTATAAATACCAATTATACTGACGTGATAAGAGAAAATTAGAAATACTATAATTGCATAAGGAAAGCAGAATTACACTCTAATACAAGAACACAAGCCAGATGCTTTGTTGACTGAACCTGTAATGGCACGTTATTCAGGACACACAAATAACAAAAGAATAAAAGAAAATACCTCCATATATATTGACGAAATGCACTCTGACCATTACAATATCTCCATTAGAACAACATCTGCTATCTCTCCCATCAAACCACTGCATAAAACATGGAACAACACTCTCCACTACCACATCTCACTCTAACTTCAGCTACAAGCAGTGTCCACCACAACTTCTCGGCAAGAACTGCCTGTCGCTGCGTCTCAATAATCACTGCCAGTGGAGGCGGCGGAACAATACTCTCTGGCGCGATTTCTGGCGCTGTGGCTCAGTGTAGCCACCTTTCAACACTCTCCTAAAATTCTCCCAATAAACCAAAGTCCACTATTCATTCGCCTTCTCTGCTACAGTCCTTAGAGGCTCGTTCCTTTTCATATCGCTTTGCGACATTACGCCTAATATTTTATTGTGGTGACTGTGTGAAGCAGCACTCTGCTAATGCTCTATTCGCACGTTATGGGTTTTCTCCCTACTCATTTGCATTACCTTGCATTTTTCTACATTTAGAGCTAGCTGCCATTCAACACACCAACTAGGAACTTTGTCTAAGTTATCTTGTATCCTTCTACAGCCGCTGAACGGCGACGCCTTCCGGTGCACCACAGCATCACCAGCAAACAGCCACATACTGTTGCTCACTCTGTCCTCCAGATCACTGTATGTTTTCCCGTATACAACAGCATTGTCAGCTAAGGGTATCACAGTGCTACTGATATCTGTACAGGTAAATGACCTTATTATTTGACAAATCGTGCATTTCTCTCCCCTCCCTCCCCCCGCCCCCCAACCCCACCCTATCCCCGCCATCATATTATAGATTACCCTATTCGTTGCTGCCGGTATAACGCTGACGGTATGTAGGAACAATCGTTTACGGTTTATTTGTGGGATTTTAAAATATGGAAGAAAATTGTCGGCCCTCCGAATGTGACGTCTGCTCTGTCGAAATTTACAGATAATCTAAGTTTATGGAAACGCGGTGATAAAAGTTCAGTTTAAAAATGATGCATCATGTTTAATGATGGCGGAACGAATAGTCATGATGAAAAACAACCAGCATGAGCTTCAGATGCGACTGACGAACTCATATCAAGGAGCAGGGAAAAACTCAACATTATACAAGTTTCACTGTTGATGAACTGACTTTGGCCTTTGCTCAGATTGGACGGTCAATTCCTTATCGAATTGTTACTAGTAATACGAGCTGTAGAAAAATGTGTATCAGATGGATGCTTCAACTTTCCACAGATGAACGCAAAAAACAAGTAACGGGAACTGCAAAGACGCTTCTCACTGGATATAAGGGTGGCCAGTACTTTTTGAACCGTGCTGTTACTGGTAAGGAGCTCTGGGTTTTGCATTAAAGTCTTCAAACAAAGCGCCAGTCAATGGAATAACATCGTTCACTGTAACCATGAAAACACAAAAGAGCCAGTCAAATTCTGACTACCAAAAGGGTTGGCCACGGTTTTTTGGAATCGAAAGTGAGTCCTAATCTTCAAGTTTATGGCTAGAGGAGAGTCCATAAATGCAGAGACCCAAAGTCACACTCTTAGCGACTATGATGCGCCGGGGTGGATTTTTGTCCAGCGCCATTATGCTGCTTCACTATAACGCTCGCGCACATTTTGCTGCGTTTGACGAAGGATTTGCTTCGGCTGTTTTATGTGGAAAGTTTCTGAACGTCCACCTTATAGCTCGGACTTGGCCCTGCGTGATCAATATTTTTTTACCCAAACTAAACGTTTTTTGTGTGCGGAAAGCGTTCTGGAAATGACGGCGAACAGAAAGAGGATTTTAGAGACAGATTAAACGATTTGGCGGGAGCTGATTATGTAGAGCGCTTCGATAAATCTTTAAATTTTATATCCGACGGCGTAGAAAAACAGCCAATATATCAAAATATGTTGAAAACAAGTTTCCTTTCATTACCGGTACCTTAAATAAAATTGTGTGGAAAAAAAAAACGTTCTTAAGAAGGACCCTCGGATCAATTGGAAGATTAAATTATAACATCTGTTGGTTTAAAAATGCATATTCATATAGAAGACACTTTCATATACGAAATGTTGCAGTGGGGAAAGTAAAATACGAGATAACGAGATTCTGATAAACTCTCAAAAAGTCCGATAAGTTACACATGCAATATTGACAGTTAACAGTCGCCTGTTATAGGGACACTATGTGTGGTGTCACCGCCAGACACCACACTTGCTAGGTGGTAGCTTAAATCGGCCGCGGTCCATTAGTACATGTCGGACCCGCGTGTCGCCACTGTCAGTACTTGCAGACCTAGCGCCACCACATGGTAGGTCTAGAAAGACGGACTAGCACTGGCCCCAGTTGTACGGACGACATTGCTAGCGACTAGACGTACGAAGCCTTCCTCTCAATTGCCGAGAGACAGTTAGAATAGCCTTCAGCTAAGTCCATAGCTACGACCTAGCAAGGCGCAGTTAACCATATCTGGAGAAAGTCTTACTTGTATTCACCATAAACGATGTATACCAAAAGGATGGATTAAAGTTAAGTATTCCCAAAGCAACGTACTTTTCTTATTAGCATTCATTGAGCATCCTGTTTCAGACTTCACGATATTCTGGGTGAGCTGATAGCGTGCCTATTCGGCCCTTCTAAATAACACTGTGTCGGCACTTCTGTCGACACATAACACTATGCGTGAAATTCGTTGAAATTTGACATTTTCTGTTTTCTACTTCATAATGTACTTTGGACTTTCCAGTACATTTTCGTATATAATACATTAAAATCAGACAATTATGAGATCTTCAAATAATATTTTGAATGTTGATGTGTGACTGTCAGATTTCGTGGCTACGTATACACTGACACGAATCAGCAGTCATATCTTGGGAACTACACAGTCTACAAGGCTGTGAATTACTATGTTTTGCGCCTACTGCTAGGTCTCAGAAGTTGGCATTACGAATGAACAAATCAGTCCTTTGTTTTTGATACTAGTTTTCGTTGGAAGTAGTGTAATTATCGGCTATTTTTGTAGTAAGCTAACTTCTATTGCTCTTTATACACAAATAAAATGAGTATGCGTAAAAGTAACTTCAGAAACGCAAATTTCCGGGAAACAGGTATGTGAGACCTTTTCTTCTGAAGTACTTGAAAACACTGATGAAAAGCCATGTCATGCTTCGAGTCCACCTCCACCAAACCCTTGGTGTAAATATAGGCAAGCTGAATTTTCTGGCACCCTGCATGAATTTACACATAAACATTCTCTTCCTTTGGCAGTAATGGAGGCAATCAAACCTATTTACAGAGATTTGGCAAATCCTGAGCTACTAAAGAAGTGTTTGCATGGGAAGACCCACAACGTGCATGAGTCCTTCAATAATGTTGTGTGGTACCGTGTACCTAAAAATATATTTGTTGGCCTTATGACTCTAAAGTTAGCAGTGTCTGATGCTATAATAACATTTAATGATAGGAACTATGAAAGACTTAAGGTTCTGTAGAAGATAGGGGTAAGATTTGGACAGAACACAGCTAAAGGTCTGCGGGAACTGAATGAGCTTCGTGTACGTGAAGCAGAGTTAGCTGCTCAGCAAATGACAAAAGAAGCAAGGAAAAAAAGGAGGAGGCAAGCACTGGGCTGTTGTGACATTGAAGAAGACAGAGACAATGGGCCAGGGTAATTCTAGTGCATGTCCGAAATGTAAGTCTGTATAAGAATTTGTAATAAAAATAGTTTTAAACCTCAATATCTCTGAACTGCATTTTTTCCAATAAATGATGCGTTTTCTAAAAAAGTACTGATGGTAGAGACATGAAATTTTCGCAGCATGCCAAGTGTGAGATTCAACACATATGGAATTAGAGTAATTAAAATATCTTTAGTTATTTTGTTTTTATGATCATTTATTTACAAAATCCTGCCAAAAAATTGAGTGTTTGGAAAAAGAGATAACATGCCCCACAATAGAATTTTAGTAATATTTCTAGTTCAGTGTATCTAGAAAGGTGCTTTCAATAATTATGGAAAATTGTAAGTTGGTTTCTTAAAAAGTTTCCAAGATAATGGGTCACAAAATTCGATAATTTAACATTGATGGCATAGGACATTCGATGTCCCCTCAACTGTCAAGAGTGCTTGTATAGCTTACCTAAGCTTTTTAAGAATTGCTAATTGTCTTAAAACTGTCTTACAACAACAAAAACAGCACAAACTGCCGGTAACTGCATATGGAGGTCGCTAGTGCTCCTTTCTTCATGCGACTCTAAAACGAGTTACTAGATTGAGGCACTGATCAGGAAACATCATGTGTTTACAAGTACGCCATCGTCGAGGTATAACGCTGTCCTCTATCAGAAACAAAAGAAGACCCAAAATCGAAGCCTGTGGTACACCGTGTGTAGATTCAAATTCTGCGTCACTTTAATCTACCGAGTATGGACTGAGACGACTATGGATTCATTGAGATGGGTACTGACATACAGTCTTGGGAGGTACTTTTGAACACGTTTTCTGAGCACCATCTTGAGCAGCTAGTTCAGCAGCCCACACGCAATGGAAATGTCTTATACCTTGTAGTTACAAAGAGACCGGACAGTAACGACAGCGTCATGGTAGAGACACGGGTTAGTGATTATGATGTCATTTCAGCAACTATGGTTACGAATGATAATAAATCACTGAAGAACGCTAGGACAATATTTCTGTTGTTAACTGTCAAGAGTGCATATCTTACTTACCTAAGCTTTTTAAGAGTTTATCAGAATTACGTTGCATTTTACGTTTCACCATTGCTGGATTTGTTATACAAACGTGTCTTCTATAAGACATATGCATTTTTAAACCAACAGACGTTATTTTTTTTCTTCTAGTTGTTGATGGTTGGAAAAATCTAAATTCGTCGAATAAATTCAATTTACACAACTGATTGGCAAATAAAAATGCTTTTCTGTGTTCTAATCACTGAGGTCTGCGGCTAGTCGTCGCTACTATGCCGGGTGCAGGGCAGGACTCGGCTGGTGTGGCTGTAAAAAGCAGGTGTGGAGAGCAGTGGGGAGCGGCGCCTTGGCCACGTCAGGCTCTGTTTGTCATCGGGGAGGCGCGGCCACTGGCAAAGGCGGCTGACGCCGTGTAGCCGCGTCCCTGGGGAGATTTATGCCGCGGCAGTATCTCACATGCGGGGAGAACAAACTTGCGAGATGTACAAATCTCGCCGGCCCGTTTCTTTCCCTGCAGCAACTGGATTTATAGGCCGCTGCCGTGGCAACAATCTGGCCGTTTCGTAGCCTCCGAGAACATCCTCGTCGGGCCACTTGTCACTGTGCTCGTTATGGGGAAACTCCAGAGAACAGAATCAGGCTCCGCTCCTCAGCTGCCTGTCAATGCCAATCGGATCATTCCAGTTAGGCGATGAAGACGTACGTCGTTCACTGGCGACAGCTACTGTGTGTACAATACGGTGCAGTTTTGACAGCTACCTTTGGGAACAGTTTGTGGCTTGGCTAAGGCTTCTGATTGTGAGACTTATGATATCTTACTGCAAAAGTTGTAATATTACGGAATAACAGCCACAGCAAGTTCATGATATTTATTTCACCTGAATAACGGATATACATGTACATCAGTTCAGTTTTAATTACCTGACGATGAACACTCAGAATTTGTATCAATTAGACATGGTGTACCACAAGGTTCGATTTTGAGTCCTTGTTGTTTCTGATAGGAGAGTCCGCAACTCGTGGTCTTGCGGTAGCGTTCTCGTTTCCGCGCACGGGGTCCCGGGTTCGATTCCCGGTGGGGCCAGGGATTTTCTCTGCCTCGTGATGACTGGGTGTTGTGTGTCTTTCATCATCATTTCACCCCCATCGACACGCAAGTCGCCGAAGTGGCGTCAACTCGAAAGACTTGCACCAGGCGAACGGTCTACCCGACGGGAGGCCCTAGCCACACGGCATTTCCATTTCTGATAGGAGAGAGTGTTGTACCAGGAGGATAGTTTAAACAGGGATACATGGTGTTTTCTGGTTGGTGTTCCAATAAAGTGACCGATTTTAGAATCAAATGAAGAAACGACCACTAGAGACCACCATAAGCAGTTTACGACATTTTGTACTGTCTTTGTTGTGGTGAAACATGAAGTTGTCCTTTGTGCATCGTTTATACAAATTATGAATTTTGCATATTTGTGGGCTGTATAATATATTAAAGCTATTTGGGTGATGTTGTTAATCCTTGAATTACAGAGTTTTACGGTGAGTACACTTCTGTACATTTTCGAGATAGTTACATTTCGCATTGACGGCTAAGCCTTACTTCGTCAGTTGTGCATCGTCTTGTACCTTGAAGTGAAGACTGCCTTCTTCGATGGAACATCCGATACTTGCAAATGAATTGTGTTTCTTCAATGTTTTAAAAATTTTCCGTGTCTTAAAAACAGAAATTTGCGTCAGTTGACAACAGATACTGTTTAACTTGTGCCCGCATCTCGTGGTCGTGCGGTAGCGTTCTCGCTTCCCACGCCGGGGTTCCCGGGTTCGATTCCCGGCGGGGTCAGGAATTTTCTCTGCCTCGTGATGGCTGGGTGTTGTGTGATGTCCTTAGGTTAGTTAGGTTTAAGTAGTTCTAAGTTCTAGGGGACTGATGACCATAGATGTTAAGTCCCATAGTGCTCAGAGCCATTTGAACCATTTTTGTTTAACTTGTAACTGGTTTTTGATACCACATCTTCTTAATTTGATTTCACTTACTGATTATTAGTGTGCAGTAGAGTAGCAACGCAACACATAGTCTATTAAATACAGCACTGACAAGATTTTCTCGATTACAAAACATTTCAATTTGAACAGAATATTCATTCCTAGTCGGAAAAAACATTACTTTTCTGGAGTAATTTTTGTAATTTCGGAGAAAGTCTGTAGCAGACATAAATTGAATGCTATCAATTCAAAATGGAATAAGAAACGACAAAAGTGAGGGGATGCCTCCTAATATCGTGTCGGACCTTCCTTTGCCCGGCGTAGTTTGTTTATTAGCCCACTCGAAGCGTAAATTGTTGCGAAAGCATACCTGACCTGGACAAATAGTGTATCGTGAGGAATGCAGCGCTAAGCGACCACAAGGCAGTAGCTGCTAGGCTCAATACCGTAACTCCTACAACCATCAAAAAGAAACGCAAAGTTTATATATTTAAAAAAGCTGACAAAAATGCTCTTAACACCGTTTTAAGAGACAGTCTGTACTCCTTCCGATCTCATCATGTAAGCGTAGAAAAGTTGTGGAATGATTTCAAAGAGATGGTATCGACGGCATTTGAGAGATATATACCACATAAATTAATAAGCGATGGTACTGATCCCCAAAGGTACACAAAACGGGTCAGATCGCTGTTGCAGAAGCAGCGAAAAAAGCATGCCAAATTTAAAAAACGCAAAATCCCCAAGACTGGCAAAGTTTTGTAGAAGTTCGAAATATAGCGCGTACTTCAATACGAGATGCTCTCAGTAATTTCCACAACTAAACTCTGTCTCGAAATCTGTCGGAAAACCCAAAGAGATTCTGGTCATATATAAAGCACACCAGTGGCAAGACGCAATCAATACCTTCATTGTGCGATAACAATGGTGAAGTCACTGATGACAGTGTCACTAAAGCAGAGTTATTAAACACGGTTTTCCGAAACTCCTTCACCAAAGAAGACGAAGTAAATGTTCCTGAATTCCAATCAAGAACAACTGCTAAGACGAGAAACATAGAAATAGATATCCTCGGAGTTGTAAAGCAGCTTAAATCACTTAATAAAAGCAAGGCTTCCGGTTCAGATTTTATACCAGTCAGGCTCCTCTCAGAGTATGCTGATACAATAGCTCCATATTTAGCAATTATATACAACTGCTCGCTCACATAAAGATCCTTACCTAAAGGCTGGAAAATTGCTCAAGTCACACCAATACCCAAAAAGGGAAGTAGAAGTAATCCACTGAATTACGGGCCCACATCACTAACGTCGATTTGCAGTAGGATTTTGGAACATATACTATATTCGAACATTATGAATTATCTCAAACAAAACGATTTATTGACACATAGTTAGCATGGTTTCAGAAAAAATCGTTCTTGTGAAACACAACTAACTCTTTATACTTAAGAAGTAATAAATGCTATCGACAGGGGATGTCAAATTGAATCCATATTTTTGGATTCCCAGAAGGCTTTCGACACCGTTCCTCACAAGCGTCTACTAAACAAACTGCGTGCCTATGGAATATCACCTCGGTTGCGCGACTGGACTAGTGATTTCCTGTCACACAGTTCGTAGTAATAGACGGAAAGTCATCGTGTAAAATAGAAATAATATCCGGCGTTCCTCAAGGAAGTGTTATAGGCCCTCTATTGTTCCTGATCCATATTAACGACATAGGAGACAAACTGAGTAGCCGTCTTAGATTGTTTGCAGATGATGCTGTCATTTACCGTCTTGTAAAGTCATGAGCTGACCAAAACGAATTGCAAAATGATTTAGATAAGATATTTGTATGGTACGAAAAGTGGCAATTGACCCTTATAAAGGAAAGTGTGAAGTTATTCACATGAGTACTAAAAGGAATCCGCTAAATTTCGATTACACGGTAAATCACTCAAATCTGAAGGCTGTAAATTCAGCTACATACTTAGAGATTACAATTCAAATACCCTAAATTGGAACGATCACACAGGTAATGTTGTGGGTAGAACCAACCAGAGATTGCGAATCACTGGCAGAACACTTAGAAAGTGCAACAGGTCTACTGAAGAGACTGCTTACACCACGCTTGTCCGCCATATTCTGCAGTATTGCTGTGCGGTGTGGGATCCGCATCAGATAGGACAGACGGATGGCATCGAAAAAGTAAAAAGAAGGGCAGCTCGTTTTGTATTGTCGCGAAGCAGTGGAGATAGTGTCACAGACATGATACGTGAAAAGGAGTGGCAATCATTAAAACAAAGGCGTTTTTCGTTGCGACGGGATCTTCTCACGAAATTTCAATCACCAGTTTTCTACTCCGATTGCGAAAACATTCTGTTGGCACCCACCTACATAGGAGTGGCCGAGCTGTTAAAGGCGCTACAGTCTGGAACCGCACGACCGCTACGGTCGCAGGTTCGAATCCTGCCTCGGGCATGGATGTGTGTGATGTCCTTAGGTTAGTTGGGTTTAAGTAGTTCTAATTTCTAGGGGACGTATGACCACAGCAGTTGAGTCCCATAGTGCTCAGATCCATTTGAACCATTTTTTGAACCCACTTTCATAGGGAGAAGTGGTCATCACGATAGAATAAGAGAAATCAGGGCTCGCGCAGAAAAATTTAAGTGCTCGTTTTCCCGCTCGCCGTTCAAGAGAGGAACGGTACAGAGGCAGCTTGGAGGTGGTTCATTAAACCCTCTGCCAGACACTTTATTGTGAGTAGCAGAGTAATCACGTAGATGTAGATGTAGATGTAGATGTAGTGCAGCAACTCAAGAAGTCGTTGGTAGTCCCCTGCAGAAGTACTGAACGATACTGCCTCTAATGCCGTCCATAATTTGGAAAGTGTTGCCGGAGCAGGATTTTGTGCACGAACTGACCTCTCGATTATGTCACATAGATGTTCGATGGGATTCATGTCAGGCGATCTGGGTGGCCAAATCAGTCGCTCTTTACGTCCAGAAACAAACCGCTAACAGTTGTGGCTCGATGACATGGCGCGCTGTAATCTATAACATGAAGTCCAGGAAAGACTGCAAATGGTCTCCAAGTAGCTGAATATAACCATTTCCAGACAATTACCTGTTCAGGTGAACCAGAGGAGCAATTCCATTCCATGTAAACACAGCCCACACCATTATGGAACCACCAACAGTTTGCACAGTACCTTGTTGACAACTTCGGTTCATGGCTTTGACGAGTCTGCTCCACACTGGAACCCTACCATTCGCACTCACCTGACCGGGCCACGATTTTTATGTCGTCTTGGGTCGAAGCGGTATGCTTGCGAACCCAGGAAAGACGCTGCAGCGATGCCGCGCTGTTGGCAAAGGCACTCTGGTCGATCGTCTGCTGCTATAGCCCATTAACGCCAAGAAACATAGTTGGTTACAATTGACTTCGAGGGAGCAAGGCATTTATTTTGAAAATAATAGTTTTGGAAACAAGAAATATATGTACACTACTGGCCATTAAAATTGCTACACCAAGAAGAAATGCAGATGATAAACGGGTAATCATTGGACAAATGTATTATACTAGAATTGACATGTGATTACATTTTCATGCAATTTGGGTGCATAGATCCTGAGAAATCAGTACCCAGAACAACCACCTCTGGCCGTTGGTTCAAATGGCTCTGAGCACTATGGGACTTAACTGCTGTGGTCATCAGTCCCCTAGAACTTAGAACTACTTAGATCTACCTAACCTAAGTACATCACACACATCCATGCCCGAGGCAGGATTCGAACCTGCGACCGTAGCGGTCACGCGGTTCCAGACTGTAGCGCCTAGAACCGCTCGCCCACTTCGGGCGGCACCTCTGGCCGTAATAGCGGCCTTGATCCGCATGGGCATTGAGTCAAGCAGAGCTTGGATGGCGTGTACAGGTACAGCTGCCCATGCAGCTTTAACACGATACCACAGTTAATCAAGAGTAGTGACTGGCGTATTGTGACGAGCAAGTTGCTCGGCCACCATTGACCAGACGTTTTCAGTTGGTGAGAGATCTGGAGAATGTGCTGGCCAGGGCAGCAGTCGAACATTTTCTGTATCCAGAAAGGCCCGTACAGGACCTGTAACATGCGGTCGTGCATTATCCTGATGAAATGTAGGGTTTCACAGGGATCGAATGAAGGGTAGAGCCACGGGTCGTAACACATCTGAAATGCAACGTCCACTGTTCAAAGTGCCGTCAATGCGAACAAGAGGTGACCGAGACGTGTAACCAATGGCACCCCATACCATCACGTCGGGTGATATGTCAGTATGGCGATGATGAATACACGTTTCCAATGTGCGTTCACCGCGATGTCGCCAAACACGGATGTGACCATCATGATGCTGTAAAAGAACCTGGATTCATCCAAAAAAATGAGGTTTTGCCATTCGTGCACCCAGGTTCGTCGTTGAGTACACCATCGCAGGCACTCCTGTCTGTGATGCAGCGTCAAGGGTAACCGCAGCCATGGTCTCCGAGCTGATAGTCCATACTACTGCAAACGTCGTCGAACTATTCGTGCAGATGGTTGTTGTCTTGAAAACGTCCCCATCTGTTGACTCAGGGATCGAGACGTGGCTGCATGATCCGTTACGGCCATGCGTATAAGATGCCTGTCATCTCGACTGCTAGTGATACGATGCCGTTGGGATCCACACAGCATTTCGCATTACCCTCACAGTCATTGGATCTCGACCAAAGCGAGCAGCAATGTCGCGATACGATAAACCGCAATCGCGATAGGCTACAATCCGACCTTTATCAAAGTCGCATTTCTCCTCGTAACACGAGGCATCACAACAACGTTTCACCAGGCAACGCCGGTCAATTGGTGTTTGTGTATGAGAAATCGATTGGAAACTTTCCTCATGTCAGCACGTGTAGGTGTCGCCACCGGCGCCAACCTTGTGTGAATGCTCAGAAAAGCTAATCATTTGCATATCACAGCATCTTCTTCCTGTCGATTAAATTTTACGTCTGTAGCACGTCATCCTAGTGGTGTAGCAATTTTAATGGCCAGTAGTGTATTTCCAATGTGCTCATGGGATCATATTGACCTGAGTGGTACTGTGAGGGTTAGACACTCTTTCATTGTATGGAACTGGACTGCACGGCTGATGACACTTAAGACGTCTCAGGTTTACAACCTGCTGAGAAACTCAAAGAATCGCCTTGCAGGACAGACACAAGAAATTTTTTTTGAACCCCCTCCATATCAACCGTGTAGACAGGGCGCAGATGAAAACTAGACGAACAGGTTGCATAGAGGCATTCAAGGTGTCATTCTTGCAACCCTCCATCGCTAATTGGAACGGCAAGAAACCTCCGTCCATGCTACAGTAAAATTTACACTCTTCCGCAAACTTGACAGTTATAGATGCAGGTGAGAGTGGAGTGTAACGACGTACCTCTACATCGAAATTTCACTCTCCGTGCCGTACCGCCGCGTCTCTGCCGCAGACAGCGTTCCGCGGTGTGAACGGTGGCGCCATTGATAGAACCGCAGCCACAAGGGCGGGTTGGCTTTTGTCTGTTCCGTCGAGGGCAGCGTTTCATGAGACGCGCGAGAAATGTGAGGTGTTAATCTGGGTGACAGTTTGAACGCTGAGGAGAAATGGGAGCGGGCAGACGGATAGACGTGCGGTGGGGGGAGAGGGGGCGAGGGAGGGTTTCGGGGTGGGCGGAGAGGGGAGGGAAGGCATTGTGAGGGAGACAAACAGCGCCAGCAGCTCTCGCGGCCGCGTCTGTCAGCATCAGATCTGATCACTCCTGCCTGGCTGCCTCACGTTCTCCACGTACCCCACTGACACACCTACAGTCACTGGCGATTTCACTACAAATTCTGCATTTTTCGAATTACGACACTAATTGGCTTTCTGTTACCTTTCAGAGTACTTTGTGATGTAATTCTACATTCATAAATCCGAGATCTACTGCGACTACTTGTTGGATTCCAGGTTGATTGCTTCAGATGATAACTCTGTATAGTATCATCTAAACTCTTACGTTCGCTGAGCAACAGAATTAAAGGATCAAGTTTTTTGAAGCCCGTAATTGCCCCCTTCTCCCTCCCCCTCTTGCAACGCTTAAGTTTGAAATTTTGCTCAAAGGTGCACACAACCTTCCTCTGTAATACAGTGTGTGACTCGGGTTAATTATGTCACATCGGCACCACAATTTTTTTCAATGACACAGTGGACGTGTCACTCGATGGGAAGGTTGTCACAGCACCTCTTGCCCACATTCCATCCCCTTCTTTTGACGCCTCTGCGATGGAGATTAGGATCGCGATGCACAGCGTGGAAACCATTTGGTTTTCTTATGAGTGGCTGAGGAAAACATTCCAGACAAACACATGCTCAGAATTGGCATGAAGAGGCCTCCGGGAGTGGCATAAAGAACCTCAATGAAACCACCCCTTTACCTAGGGCATTGATTCCCACACATTCCACAGCCGAAAATGACAGTTCGCACTATGACGAGCTACAAGAACATGTTCTTGAGAACTTTTGAAACTGATCACACCCTCGGACGTTTCAACCCTTATCTATTCACATTGTACAGAGTGAGGGGGCGCAGTGCTTATCACAATGGACTCGCATTGGCAAAGATGACGCTTCGAACCCGCGTCTGGCCATCCAGATTTAAGTTTTCTGCCATTTCCCTAAATAGCTCCGGGCAAATGCCGGGATGGTTCCTTCGAAAGGGCACGGCCGGTTTCTTTCCCCATGCTTGACACAGTCCGAGCTTGTCCCCCATATCTGATGATCACGATGTCGACGGGAGTTAAAGCCAATTTTCCTTTCCTTCCTTCCCTCTAAGGACATTGTACGTGATCTGACTCCTTTGGAGTGCAGCATGACTGAAATTTTTGCTCTCATGTACAGGTAGGAATCATCAGGGACTGTTAAATGCCATTCGACGAAATTTGACTGGTTCCAAAGTAGCAAAGGGTGCTTATGCTTTTTATTCCGTCGTATTTCGCCCACAAAAGGGGGCCGAGAGCAGTGCGACATTGACATACGCGTGAATAAAATTAGCAACGGTTCGTTCTAAGACCACCAAGCAGGTAAAAATCCTCGGTGCTACCCACTCCCCTTTGTTGAGAACCTTAAAAATGTGCCTGTACAGACAAAACCCGTGTTGACAGTTCCAGGCGCCTGCAAGCAAGCTAAGCTGCTCCTCTTTCGCCACTACAATGTGTAATATTTCTGGCTTTGCAGCCGTCATATTCGGCCACAGGAAGAATTTTAGAGAAGTTGAGAAGGCAGCTGTCGCAAGATGACACAATGTGGTGTGAGGTCCCTATGCCAGATGGCTTGTTAGGTACGGGTGTTGTGAGAAAGACAAACTAAATTGTGGACCTTCTCCGCGATTGTCTGCTGTGTTCGGAAGTGCGGGCCAAAATGGTAATCTTCTATTATTAATATTTGAAAAGTTAAAGAGCGTATTTACTTGAATTTCAAATTAAAGCATCTCTCATTAGAGTGCTATCATTCCATTATTTCAGAAGTATTAATAACTAACGGAATAATGAACGACTGCAAAACGAAAAGGCAGACGAAGCACTTCGGTGATCGTATCGCGCCTAACTTGGATGGCGGGCGAAGTGGTTCGGCGGTAGCATCAGAGCCCATTCGGAAGTCTCGGAGGACGGACATGTTGTCCGCCGCAGTATTAATCAAGCAATATATGATTATTTGAACACATAGTTGAAAACAATGTGATACTAATTTCGGAAATATGCAGTTCATTAATTTGCTGAAGAATAAAAATCATTTGTGACTCTAAAAAGAAATGTAATTGTGCAGTTTCTTGTGTTCTGCTAATAAAAAGCGAGTGCCATCCCTTGTAAGAAAACCGATTGGAAACTTAATCATTTCTAAAACAGCAGTTCCTCGCTAAGAGTTTCTTACAACTTCAGGATTACGGATTCACGACTTACGTGCTGTTTTCTGCACAGGAGACAACAACTATAGAAGATTTCAGGTTGCTGAACATTTATTAGAACTTATGCTTTCCACTCAGGGTGGTGGAATCAATTAGGCACATTGCGTGTACTGTGATCTTAGTACAAATGAGACCAGTGACATGTCATCTATTATAAAACAGAGGAGTTATGAAGAAAAATAATTTTGAGGGAAGGGATTCATCACACACAAGTAAAAATCACTTCTCCCTCCCTCACTCTTTTTCGACTTGCCATTAACTGTTGCTCTTGCACCCGATAGTGGGCCATCAAGAATGCGAGTGTGTTAAAGGGGTTGCCGACCTGCAGGCGCCTAGGACTTAATTACGAGTTCTGCCTGCACAGATACATTTTCAAAATTCTCAGTAAAGGTGGGCAGGTGGCACCGAGAGTTTTGCCAAACTGAGGGATCTTAAAAGGGCCTTTTGCCGTGTTATTCACGCACGTTTCAATGTTGCAATTCCCAATTATCACACCACAGGAGGACACAGAATAGAAGCGCCGAGAAGCGAAAGCATCCTTTGCTGCTTTGGATCACGTTTGAGTTTCGTCGAATGGTTTTGAACAGTTCCTAATGGCTCATCACGTACAGAAGAGGAAATACTAAGGCCTCGCTGCGCTCCAAACGGGTGCGATCACCTTCGATTCCAATGCAGCCACACAATGTCCCTGGAGAAGGTTGAAACGCTGGAGAGTGTCACCAGTGTTAAAGGTTGTGAAGGATGTCTTCCTGCTGCTCATCCCATTGTGGTTTCGTTTTCGACCGCGGAATGTGTGGGAATCAACGGCTCAGGGAAATGGCTCATTTCACTGACGCGGTTTATACCTCTCCCAAAGGCCTTTTCACGCCGATTCTGAGCGGCGGTGTGTGTGGAATGTATTTCTGAGCGCCGCTGTTCTCGTCCCCATCGTATAGGCGTCGAATGTTGGGGTGTAATGTGGGTAGGAGGGATTGGGCAAAATTGTGGTAAAGTTTGGTGCCAACGTGACAGCACCTTACACACCACGTGAACTTCTGAGCTGTGGCCTTTATTTCGGGCGTTTCGACACGTGATATTTGAAGCGTCGTCGAGCTCAAGGGTGACGTCGCAGGGCGCCACGCTTTTGCACCATAACGAAAGAAGGTCGTACGCACCTTTCAAACTTAAGCGTAACTATGGACTAGAATTGCAGCGTTTCGAAAAAGAGATACTGTAATTCTTGTGCAGCGTATGAAAGGCTGATTCTAATGTAACATTACGTACATTTTCGGCCACTACCAAAATGTTACTTGAAATTGTCCATTTCTTTCCGTTCCGAACTACTAAGTTATATTTAGTTTACCAGCTTTCTTCGTGTAGTTCAAGCCTTTGCATTTTATTTCCCTTTTAGAAACTTTCCCCAGCTTTACTAGTACGAATTTGAAGTCAGAACCACTTCTTATTCGCAGTGTCATAACACGTTTTGTGCAGGATAGCTCGCCTGAGATAATCCTACAAAACCGCGTATGGAAGCACTGATAACTTAAATTTTTAGAAAAGCCTTTTGAAGCAGTTGAGGTATTCCAGTCGAAGCACCAAATCAAAAGATCTTGATTCCGATAGGGAAACTCAGGGCGGGACGGGATACTTAATGTTTAACAGTTTGTATAACATAAGGGAAGACAAGGAAACACTTCTTAAAGTTCTAAAAAACGCAATGTAGTGTAACCTAATGTACCTTATTTTAAAATCACTTAAAACAATATATTTTGCATTTTTTACAATTTTTCAATGAAAGTCTTGCATATTTCCCGTTCCGCCCCACCCATGGGGCAGAATGGGATAAGGTTATTTTTTGTTAAATTATTGCATAAACGTTGAATTCGAATTACCAATATCGTATTAAACTGTGACAAAATGTTGTATGAAAGGCAATTCAGACTAAGGAATGTGTAATTTAAACAATTAAAAAGTCATTCTTCAAAAGAAGAAAATATTTTAATGTCATTCTGAAAAATGTACAATGCTTAATAATCATCAAACCACTAACTACTAGCCCTTTCGATAATAGTCACAAATCGGTATTTTCTCTTCATCTTCACTGTCTATGCCAGCACATGAACTGTGTGCCCACTTGAAACACCTCTGGCATGCGACCCAGCCCTCATTAGAAGCGGAGTAAAAGTCCCCACAATAGAGACACTCAGCATCCTCTCTCTCTGATTCTCTCTTCTCCATCATCTTTTATTTTTCTTAAGGTATTTGATGTCCTCTGTTTTGGTTTTTTTTGGTGTACAGTTTAATATTTTTGCCTTAAGTTGCATTGCACCTGACGTCTCTGTCCTGACATTGTTCATATTTGTGCACCCTCCTCCTTTCTGTAGGCCTACATTACGTGCGACTGCATTCTGCAGTTTCTTCTTATAAGGAGAATCTGTTAATATGACGGTTTTTCCTTTTCGTCTTGTAGTCCGCCGAGTATTTTGACAGATTGGAGGGATTGGAATGAGAGCCTCGGGCGATATCTGGAAAGCTGAGTTGTTCGGTGAACATAGCTGGTTGGGAGGGTCCGGCATCCATGAACATCCAAGCTGGGGGTCAATGATTGAGCCTTGGTCAGTCTTAGTCGTAGGTCTATTAGTGGCAGATTCAGTAGACACTGGAGAGCCTGTGATCAATGTGTTAGATTGTCCATCTGTAGAGTTTGTAGTCGGATTTCCCCGGTTTTCGAACTGGATATCTGTTGGCGCTGATGGGAGGTAGTCTGCGTCTGAAAACACATCCAGACGGCCTTATTCCAGTTCTCTTAAAGCCATTTATAGGCGTCGGCATCGTTGCAGCACTTAAAAACGCGGCCCCAAATATAGATTATAATTGGAAAAGAGTAACAAATTTTCCTGGATGGCTTCGTAGCCATTTTTTTATCTCTTCGCTGTAATAACAACTCAGGGGATCGAAAAACGTTGCGTCCAGGGGTTGAAATTTATGTGAAATGTGGTGGTACACAAAGGAGGACTACACCACTGTCTCTAGCCATATCAAGCAGCTCCAGGTTTTTAGTGTGAGCTGAATGTCCATCAACAATTAGAAGCACAGGTGATTCTTTCGTGGCCTTAGAAAATCCCACAAACTTTCTAAACCATACTAGAAATAATTCGCTAGTGATCCACCCCTAGGGATGAACTTCAGACCAGCCTCCTGGAGGCAATCCAAGATTAAATTCTTGTTTCTTCTTTTTCCTTGGAGAGATAAGCATGGGCGGCATGTATAACCCAGATGCAGACATGCATTTAACGGTTTCTCCAAGTTCTGAAGATGTTACCGCTCCTACTTGCCTTTTTCCCTTAAGTGCTATTATTTTCGATTGAGTTTTAGGATTAACTGTCAAGCCACATTCATCACGGTTGAATATTTTGTCAGCAGTCGGCTTGTACTTATCAATAACATTATTGAGAAGAGAGTTAAACTGTGGAACTGCTACTTTGTTGAACCCATTGCTCGAGCACCAGAAGTATTTTCTGGCTTGTGAATAGACAGTGTAGGATGCATCGTAATAAATCCTTTAACCCAGTCTTGTCCAGTTATACAAGTTTGTTTGTCAAATCTGTTAAAAAATGGTTCAAATGGCTCTGAGTACTATGGGACTTAACTTCTGAGGTCATCAGTCGCCTGCTGGCCGTGGTGGCCGAGCCGTTCTAGGCGCTTCAGTCTGGAACCGCGGGACTGCTACGGTCGCAGGTTCGAATCCTGCCTCGGGCATGGGTGTGTGTGATGTCCTTAGGTTAGTTAGGTTTAAGTAGTTCTAAGTTCTAGGGGACTTATGACCTCAGCTGTTGAGTCCCATAGTGCTCAGAGCCATTTGAACCATTTTTTTGTTAAGTCCCATAGTGCTCAGAGCCATTTGCACCATTCATCAGTTGCCTAGAACTTAGAACTACTTAAACCTAACTAACCTAAGGACATTACACACATCCATGCCCGAGGCAGGATTCGAACCTGCGACCGGAGCGGTCCCGCGGTTCCAGACTGAAGCGCCTAGAACCGCTCGGCCACCTCGGCCGGCGTCAAATCTGTGTGGTAGCCATTTCTTTCGGTTAGTTGATACGCTAGTGATCTGAGATCTTTCATTGTTAGACCAAAAAGTCTGCTTTCCATTGACTTGAGATATGTTACCAACTCATGATCTTGTTCTGCAGTGAACACCTTTTTAAATTTCCCACCTGATTCGTTAATTATGTAGTCAGGATTATTTGTAGCTTTACGCACTTAAATCTAAATGAAAATGGCTGCCCTGACTTCCCTTCCATCCAGAGAAATTTTTGCATGCCCATACAACAGGTTGCAGCACTTTCCAGTCTAGATGGAGCAATTTCCCATTGTGCCCCGCTATCCCGCTCTCCCCCGAGTTCCCCTACCTAATTTTACGTAAACTACAGTCTGCATGTCGTTGTCTAGTGATTACTGTTGCTGCCTGTAGATTGCGGGCTCCCGGGTTCGATTCCCAGTCGCATCGAGGATTGTCTTCACTCGGTGATTGGGTGTTCCTGTTGTCTTGATAATTTCGTCTCATCTTCATCGACGTGGCGTTCGACGAAGTCGCGTCAAATTGAAAGACTTGGACAAGGCGGCCGAGCTGTCCCCGATGGGAGCTCCCAGCGAATAATACCACACGATTACTTCACTTCAAAGACGATGTTTGAATTACTGTTCGTTAATTAAAACATCATCAATGATGCATCGATAACTGTCCTAATGCAATCCGTAGCAAAATCCAATTTCAGGTTTGTAACTCTCTGATCAAACAGATCATAGTGTGTGATTAATTAAGTCGCAATTTCAAAACGCTGTAAAAAGGAGTAGCTGGTCAGAATGACGTCGAATTTGAACGGAATATTATCGAAGAAGGAGGTAAGGTTACAGAAAAGAATTTAACCAAATTTTTACACTAGACGGCGCTTCATAACATAAACGATTCAGAATGAGATTTTCACTGCAGCGGAGTGTGCGCTGATATGAAACTTCCTGGCAGATAAAAACTGTGTGCCCGACCAAGACTCGAACTCGGGACCTTTGCCCGCGAAAGGCAAAGGTCCCGAGTTCGAGTCTCGGTCGGGCACACAGTTTTAATCTGCCAGGAAGTTCCATAAACGATTCAGACACAAATTACATACGGTCAGAATACGATGGCGTGAGTTACACACTAAACCGACTGTACTGTGCAATGTGCATGACCGCAGAAGTTTGACATTCAACTGTTGTGACAGATCAGATGAAGTTGGGGCCCAGGCTGTAGGGAAATGACAGCTCAAATTGTAGCATTTCCAAAAGGCCTCCACAGTAGTTACTTCACTGGCTGTGGAATGTGTGGATGAGAACATATTGCGTAAAAATGATTCCAGCCACTCATCCATGCTGTTGTGTGTTGAAATGTTGCTGCGCAAATGACGGTACAGGTAACAGGACCCGCCTCCTCGAAAAAATGTGCCCCTCGGTAAATGATACCATCAACCGGCCCCACATAGTTAACTTTACAAAATAAACCGGTAACGGTTGATGTGCGAGCGGATTCTCCTTTGCCCATATTCCGCAATTCTGTATACTTACAAGTCTGTTGAGATGGAAATGGGCTAACTCTGTCCACAGAATGTTCCATGCCATTCATTGCCCACTTCCAAGCAATCAAGAAATTCTAGAGCAAATATTTGTCTTGCATGCAAGTCAGCATGAAACAACTCCTGAATATGGGTAATTTTGTGTGGAGAGCAATGCAGAATGTTTCGTAGAGTATTATGCACCGTCTTCACAGGCATGACCAAAGTTCGGGCAATTCCCAGTGCACTGCATCTTTGCATAACGGCGCTCGATCCATTCCTGCAGTGCTGCATGCTTCTTTACTGCTAACTGTATTCTCGAAACATTTTTCAGACAGTATTAACTTAGAGCGTGGAATGTACCGGGAAAAGTTTATCATAATTTAGAAGATATGACATAAAATACTTAGAGGCCCGAAGAACTGCCGCATCATGCATAGCGTTTTAATTTATTTTTTGTTTATTACAAACTGTTCCACAAAACATTACGCACAAAGAAGCCAGATGTTTCATTGGATGTACCCCAATGTTATATCATTGCACAGTACATACTTCAAGAGATAGGACGTCATAAAAAAATGAGCTGCGTGAAAAAGAAACTCCAGGTGAATCTGGATAGACATACAGCTGGCGTTGCGGGCACGTGGCGCGGTGACAAAAGTATGTGAGCGGAACAGACGCGGACAGGGGATCACCCTAGCGAAGATGTGCGCTGTAAATGGCGAAATCCACTGAGACAGGCGTCTTTGACAAAGGAAAGGTTATTATTATGCAGAGCCTGTGTACGAGAATCTCGAAAACGGCGAAGCTCGTCGAATGTTCACGTGCTACTGCCGTGAACATCTACGGGAGAGGTAGAATGACAGTGGAACTAACACTAAGCGCTAACTGGTTGGACGTCCACAAGTCTTCACAGAACGTGGGGTCTGGAGGCTTCTCTGCTCTGTAAGTGTAGGATAGATGGTGATCTGTGCCATTTCTGCTAAAAGAGCACAATGCTGGTGCACGTACAAATGTTTCGGAGCACGCCTTTCATCGTACATTGTTGAACACGACTCTTCGCAGCAGACCACCCCTACGTGTTCACATACTGACCCAGCGACATCGTCAGCTAAAATTGCAGTGGGTACTGGACCATCCGGATTCGACCGTCGATCAATGGAAACGTGTCGGGTCTTCGGGTGAATCACATTTTAGCTCGCTATGTAGATGGTCCTCTCCATAAACTCCGTCATCGACGTGAACGGCGGCTCGAAACGTGCAGCACGCAGACTGGTGGGAGCAGTATTATGCTATGGGAGACATTCTCCTGCGATTGAATAGGACCTGTGATAGTAATCGAAGAGACGCTGACGGCTGAGAACGACGTACTCCCCTTAAGCTTGATGTCTGCCCCGACCGCGATCTTTCAGCAGTATAACTGTCCGCGTCTCGGAGGCAGAACTGTCCTACGGTGGTTTGAAGCTGATGTCTCGGCGACCAAATTTGCCTGATGTAAATCCTATAGAACCCATCTGGGTCGCTATCGGGCGCCATCACCGCATACACAAATCAGCTGCCCGAAGACATCTATTACAATATACCTCCACCGTGGTCTAGGGCTGGCGTCTTTGATTATTAATCTAAACGTCATCTGTCCCGGGTTCGAAACCCGCGACCGCTTGTATCTCGATTGATATTCAGCATTGGTGGCCGAAGACTTCCGGCATAAGTGACACTCACTCTGCCAACGGCCTTGTCAAAGAGGGAGGAGGAGTGGACAGAGGTTCAGGGCATCCTATTGCCCTGGGGTGAGAAACTTCTCGTAAAGGCGGAAGAATGAGGATGCAGAAGGCAATAGTAACCACCAGATCACAATGTAACAGTGGTGAAGAGTAGGCTGAAGTTTAAGACATTAATCAGGAAGAACCAATACTCGAAGAAGTGGGATACAGAAGTACTAAGAAATGACGAAATACGTTTGAAGTTCTCTAAAGCTATAGATACAGCAATAAGAAATTGCTCAGCAGACAGCACAGTTGAAGAGGAATGGATATCTCTAAAAAGGGCTATCACAGAATTTGAAAAGAAACCATGGGTACAAAGAAGGTAACTGCGAAGAAACCATCAGTAACAGAAGAAATACTTCAATTAATCGATGAAAGAAGGAAGCACAGAAATATTCAGGGAAATTCAGGAATACATAAATACAAGTCGCTGAGGAATGAAATAGATAGGAAGTGTAGAGCAGCTAAGAGGAAATGGCTGCATGAAAAATGTGAAAAAATCGAAAAAGGAATGATTGTCGGAAAGTATGACTCAGCATATAAGAAAGTCAAAGCAACCTTTGGTGACATTAAAAGCAAGGGTCATAACATTAAGAGTGCAAAGGGAGTAATACTGTTAAATAGAGAGGAGAGAGCAGATAGGTGGAAAGTATACATTGAAGGCCCCTATGAGGGGGAAGATTTATCTAATGTAATAGGAGAAGAAACAGGATTCGATTTAGAAGAGAAAGGCGTTTTGTATTAGAATCAGAATTTAAGAGAGCTTTGGAAGACTTAAGATTAAATAAGGCAGAAGCAACAGACAACACTCCATCAGAATTTCTAAAATCATTGGAGGAAGTGGCAAAAGACAACCATTCACGTTGGTGCGTAGAATGTATAAGTCGAGCAACATACCATCTGACTTTTGGCAAAATATCATTCACACAATTCCGAAGAGTGCAAGAGCTGACAAGTGCAAGAATAATCGTACAATCGGCTTAACAGCTCATGCATCCGAGTTACTTACAAGAATAACATACCGATGAATGGAAAAGGAAAACGAGGATGTGTTAGATGACGATCAGTTTGGCTTTAGGAAAGGTAAAGGCACAAGAGAGGCAATTTTGACGTTGCGGTTGATAATGGAAGCGGGGTGAAATAAAAATGAAGATACGTTCATAGGATATGTTGACCTGGAAAAAGCGTTCGACAATGTAAAATGGTGCAAGATGTTTGAAATTCTGAAAAATTAGGGATTAGCTATACGAAAAGACGGGTGATATACAATAAGTGCTATAGCCAAGAGCGAATAATAAGAATGGACGACCAATAACGAAGTGCTCGGATTAAGAAGGGTGTAAAACAGGGATGTAGTCTTTCGCCCCTATCTTTCGCCCCTACCATCCAATCTGTACGTTGAAGAGGCAGTGATGGAATTAAAATTAACGATCAGGAGTGGGACTAAGATTCAAGGTGAAAGGATATTGTCACGTAGAATAAGGTGTAATTAGGTGAATGACGAACACTAACTTCACTTGCACATACAAGAGCGTGGAGCGAACTGCCTCCGGCCAGAACGCATACAGTATATATACAGCTACAGAACATTCAAGTACAATGATTCTTGATATTTGTGGGTACTTCTAGAATGTACTCGAACCGAATATAGAAATTAAAATTGTACAGTTTTGAACTCACGATCCTTCGAGCAACAGTTTAGTATCATAACCATTACAAGACGGTGATACTCGGCTTCTTTTGCGACACTGCTGCCTCCTTAAGAGAACAGCGTCTCGCGGTTACGACGTCCTAGTCCGGGAACGAGTCACGGTCCTGCATACTCCGACTCCCGATGACTGATTCTAGCCCTGGCGGTGATCTTAGAACTTCTTCTGCCACGACACTCTTTGTCACCTTTCCGCTTGTTGCCTGTCGCCGGAGCTTCGAATTTACCCTGGGTTTCAGGAACCTTATAAGCCTTCATTCGAAGGACGTGGACGGTATCACTGATCTTTCGTCGTCATGCGTCGGGGTCGAAATCTCCAACTTCATTAGTAACATCAGACAACTGTCTTACAACCTAGTAGGGTCCAAAGTAGCTCCTGAGGAGCTTCTCAGAGAGACCAACCTTCCGAACAGGAGTGAAGATCCAGACGAGGTCACCAGGCTCGTAGGCAACAGGGCGGTGGCTCGCGTCATACGTTTGGCGATCGTTTTCTTACGCCTGCAGCGTGCGGATCGAGCTAACTGCCGAGCTTCCTCAGCTCTGGTTAACACCTGGCCGATGTAGTCGTCGTCCACGTCATCAGGATGTAACGGAAACACAGTGTCCATCGTCGTAGTCACCTCTCGTCCATGTACCAGGAAAAATGGCGTAAATCCTGTGGTGTCTTGTTTGGCGTCACGAAAGGTAGCACCTCATTCCAGTTGCTCCGCTCAACACTGACGAACATTGATAGCATGCCGAACAAGGTCTTATTAAGGCGTTCAGCAAGCCCGTTAGTTTGCAGATGGTAGGCAGTCGTCAAGTGGTGAGTAATGTTGCACCAACGGTTTATCTCTGTCACAAGATATGACTGAAAAACTTTCCCTCCATCCGTAATTAACGACCTTGGGGCACCGTGTTTTAATACAATGTCTTCCACGATGAATTTGGCTATCTCGGATGCGTCGGCTGTTTTGACGGTTTTTGTAACGGCATAGCGTGTCAGATAATCAGTGCAAAGAATAATCCATCTATTGCCACTAGCAGACATTGGAAATCGTCCGAGAAGGTCAATCCTAACAAACTGGAAAGGCGTTTTGGCTGGTGGAATTGGTATGAGTCGACCAGGTGGTTTTTGAGGAACTGCCTTTCTCCTCTGGCACTCTCGACAGTTCGACACTTAGTGACGGACACTCCTGACGAAGAACACTTGTGAAATCAGTTGCTTCCTCCATCACAGACATTGATACGACGTTTGGAAGCCGTCCAAACCTCTTGCGTGTAATTCATTTTTGTTGCATTGTCTCGATGTATTGGCATCATTTTATGAAATCGTCTGCTGTCGAAACCTCCTTCAGCAGTAGGGCTTGATACATGTCATCAGCAACACCCTTCATGATATGTGCAATCTTATCTTTCTCCTTCATTCTAGGATCCACTATTTTACACAGCTCCAAGACGTCTTGAATGTAGGATGCTGTAGTTTCTCGCGGACGCTGTGCCCTGGACTTAATTTACCTTCAGCCTTGCAGTTCTGTCGTTGTGTGTCGCCGAAGTACTTGCACAGTTCCGTCTCGAATATTTCCCAGCTTGTGAACTTCTCCTAGTTGTTATCATACCATTGCTTGGCAGTGCCCTCTAAATAGAAAAATATGTTAGCGAAACACACGGTGTAATCCCATTTGTTAAATTTGCCTGTACGCTCATATACCTTGAGCCACTTGTTTGAATCTTGGCCATCGTCACCAGAGAACCCGAAAGGATGTCTCATGTGGTGGCACACAGTTGCTGTCATCGTAACGTCCTCTTCTTCTTCTGTCTCCGATAGACTGCGTTCTGTTGAATATGGCTCGAACTAGGGTATCTCGCTACGTAAACAGCGGCTCTGTCGTGGCCCGATGGGAGCCATTGTGTCGTCGATAACGTGCGCTATTAAAAGTTTCAATACCCAGCGTCTCCACCAGCATAATGTGACGTAGAAGGTGTAATTAGATGAATGACGAACACTAACTTCACTTAAGGAAGGTTTATTCAGCACTTGCACATACAAGAGCGCGGAGCGAACTCCCTCCGGCCATAACACATAGAGTATATATACAGCTACAGAACATTTCAGTACAATGATTCTTGACGTTTGTGGATACTTCCAGAATGTAATCGAACCGAATACAGAAATTAAAATTGTACAATCCAGGTGAGTTTTGAACTCACGACCCTTCATGCAAAACCTTAGTATCGTAAACACTACACCACGGTGCTGCGCGTGTGCTGCTGCGACGATATCAGTCATACGATGCGCTGATGACATGGCCACCCTCAGTAAAAGTGACCAAGAATTGCATGATGTGTCGAATGGAATGGACAGTCTAATGAATGCAGAATAGGGATTGAGAGTAAATCGATGAAAGATGAAAGTAATGACAAGTAGGATAAATGAGAACAGTGAGAAACTTAACATCGGGCTTGATGGTAACGAAGTAGAAGAAGTTATGGAAATGTGCTTCCTAGGCAGCAAAATAACTAATGACGGACGGAGCAAGGAGGACATCAAAAGCAGACTACCACAGGCAAAGAGGGCGTTCCTGGCCAAGAGAAGTCTACTAGTATCGAACATAGCCCTAACTTTTAGGAAGAAGTTTCTGATAATGTTCGTCTGGAGTACAGCATTGTATGGTAATGAAACATGGACTGTGGGAAAACCGGAACAGAGGAGAATCGAAGCATTTGAGATGTGGTGCTACTGACAAGTGTTGAAAATTAGCTGGACTGATAAAGTAGCGCGAATGAGAGAGGAAAGAAATATGTAGAAAACACTGACAAGAAGAAGGGACAGGATTATTTTTTTTTAATGTGTGTGTGTGTGTGTGTGTGTGTGTGTAGTGTGAACTGAAGAGATCATCCTTATTCTTCTAGGATGGGATGTAAGGATAAAAGGAAAACACTTTATTTATTACGCATTCAGTTAGGCTCGCGCACGCAATGGGTCCTTTAGCCTGCTGTCTTTGGTGATGTCTATCTCCTGTGGAGGGTGAAATGTGGCAAGGCTGTTATGTGTGACTGCTTCCTCGTGTTATGACAGATTGCCTATGGGGGGTGAAACGTTATTGACTTCGGTACGCGATACTTGTGCCATCTTGCAGGGTTTACCGTTCCTACCGATTGTAATTCTTGAACTTCGTCCCTAAGGGCATCGATCTTGTCAAAAACTCGTAGAGCCTTGTCATGGACCTTCTCTTGTATAGTGGTCTCGTGGAGTGCGGTGCGGATGTCGACGTTTCTTGTCCACCATGGAGCTCCTGTGATCCATCGATAGCAAATGTTTTGCAGCGCTTGCAGTTTGTTGTAGTTGGCGACGCACGTAGTTCCCCACGAGGTGGAGCCATACAACATTGTGGGTTCCACCGTTGTCTTATACAATTGGAGTTTAGTCTTAGGGTTGAGATCCTTACTCTTCAGGAACGGAATCAACGACCTGGCTATCTTCTGGGCTGCCGTCTTCTTGTCGTCAATATGCTGCGTAAAGAGTAATTTTTTGTCAAGGTGGACACCGAGATACTTCACTCCCGGTGACCATGGGATAAATTGGTCAGCTATTTGGAGTCTGTCGTTCAGAACTGGTTTCCTCCGTGTGAACAGAACTGCTGCCGTCTTCGTCGGGTTGATCGTTATCTTATTTTGCAGCGCCCAGCGTTCCATTACAGCAAGTTGCCACTGCATCCTAGCGATTAGCTGGTCCAAGTGTCGTCCAGTTGTCAGAAAGGCCGTATCGTCCGCATAAAAGCTCGCCGTAACAAGGGGGACTGTTGGGATTCCTGCGGAGATCAGTTTCATTTCGGAGTTTTTATCGTCGACTCGGACATACAGTTTCCTGTCCTGCAGAAAGCTGTCTATGAGTCTAATGTAACAATCCGCAATAGGGGTAGTGCGATGCAGTTTGACGATAAGGTTGGGCCGCCACACCTTATCGTAAGCTTTTTCGATGTCAAGGAAGACACCAATCGTGAAGTGCTGCTTGTTGTATCCTTCTTGTATCCGTTCGGTGATCCGTAGAAGTTGAAGTTCGGCAGATAACTTGTCCTTGAAACCGAATTGTTCGGGTCGTATAACATCATGTGCTGTAAGCGTGTCATGGAGCCTCTGCAACAGCACTCTCTCGAGCACCTTGCCAAGGGTCGGCAAGAGGCTAATTGGTCGGTAACTGTTGGGTTCTTTACCTGGCTTGGGTATTGGAACTACTCGAGCCGTATTCCATGCCGTAGGAAAATATCCCTGCAGAAGGCAGCTGTTGAGAATTCGGGTAAAGGAGCACAGTTGGCTTCCTGGGCAACTGTTTCAAATCGGTGTTGCTTATGGAGTCGTTGCCCGGCGCATTATTCCGAGTCTTCCGGATAATTTTACGGATCTCTGCTGGTGTGGTGAGTTGTGGGCGGCTCTGCACAGGCGCAGCACGAAGAGCAGTTCATGCTGCTGTAACGACGGCTTCCTGCTCTTACAGGCGGACGTCGTTCACGGGGGTCGCTGGTGTAGACATCTGTTCTTGGTAAGTCGTAGCATACAGCTCTGCCTGGGCGAGTTCGTCATAGAGGAGGCCATCTGGTCCTCTGATGGCTCGTTTAGGTGGCCGCTGGTGTCGTATGTTCTTGACTACCTGCCATTCGTTCTTGGTTCGAAGTAAGAATTCATCCATCTTATCTTCCCAGACCTGCTGTCGCCACTCGGCCACTCTCCTGTGCAGTTCTCGTGTTAAGACGTGTGTTTCTCGTCGATCGATCGGGTTTCTATAGCGGAGCCAACGTCGCCTGCTCCTGTTTCTCTGTGTCTTCAGTTCTTGGAGTAGAGGCGGGAACTCGTCGAAAGCTACTACAGGGTAGACCGTGTGAGTAGTTGCCCTCCGTTTGGCTACCTTTATCTTCTGCGTCAAAGTTTGTACCGCGATGTCGATGGCTTCCGGTGTTGAAACGTCCTGCGTCGGGCAGATATTGTTGTCAAGATATGTCCGAAATTGACCCCAGTTCAGAGTTTGTGAGGTTGGAGGCGGAAGGTTGGCCGTTGCGTTTTCCACTATACTGATAACAGGTCGGTGGTCAGACGAAAGATCGTCGACGGTGCGGAGCTGGAGGTTCGTCTCAGTATTTTTGATGACAGCAATATCTAGGACGTCTGATTCTTGCCGATCGACGTAAGGAATCCGTGTGGGCTCTTGTGGGCCATGGACTGTGATGCCCAGTTCTTCTTCCATGGCAATCAAAGTTCGTCCACGAGGGTTCGTACGCCGGGAATTCCACGCGACGTGCTTGCTATTAAGGTCACCTCCTAGGAAGATTATGTCAAAATTGGTGAAGATACTCCGTAGGTCGTCTGGCTCCAGGTTTTTTCCGGGGCTGTTGTACGCCGCAATGAAAGTGATGTTGCCTGCCGCCGATCGAACCGTTACTGCTGTTGCCTCCAGATGTTGGAGGTGTGGTAGTGTTTCATGATGGTGCCGCAGTTCCCTTTTAAGCAGAACTGCGGTCCCTCCACCTCGTTGGCCTTGTCTGTCCGTTCTATAGGCGTACATGTTACGAAATCTGAGCTCAGTTGTTGGACGAAGGTGCGTCTCCGATACAAGTGCGATGTCGATTTTGTGACGTTGTAAAAATTCAGTGAATTCTGTTTTCTTGTGTTTCATTCCGTTGGCGTTCCATATACAGATTTTCAGGTTTCTCGTGGTCCCAGGGCGATCCATCTTAAGGTGTTCCAAAGGCATTCAATACACTTTCGATTAAAGAAAGTATCCCCACTAGTTGTTGCTGCACGGCGGTGAGAAGTTTCGCGACATCAGAGAGCGCTGGAGCTATAGATTGCATCAAATGAGCTGGTGAGACGTAGGTTTCCGGTTCCGGTCGGCGTGGTGATGCTGCGTGGGCGTATGAATAATGCTGGCGGTGCTGTCGAGGTGGAAGTGCTTCAGGAGGAGGCTGTGTTGCTGGCTGCCGTGTCGCCGCCGGCTGTTCTTGTGGCGTTTGCTGACGGTGGGGCGGAGGATGTGGCGTCAGGTTGGAGTTCCGTATTACACGAGTCCTCCGTTGAGAGGGCTGCGGGGAAGACCGTTGTGTGTGTTTCCTGAGAAGTTCCTGGTACTTCTGGCAGCCACGCCACGTGGCAGGGTGGTCCTTTTCACAGTTAGCACATTTCGGCGGAGCCCCTCGGGGATGAGTACATGCTGAAGATCGGTGTTGCCCTCCACATCGAACGCAGCGAGCAGGCAAGCTGCAATAATTAGCTGTATGTTCGAATCGCTGGCAGTGGCGAAATTGAACAGGTCCTTCTTGTCTGTTGTAGGTTTCAATAACGACTTTAGTATATAGAAGGTATTTGATGTCGTAAATCTTGTAGTTTTCCTTTTGGGCTGGCAACGTGACACAGTAAGCATCTTGAGGTCGTAATTCCCTCGTCTTGTCATCTCGATTTTTAAACTGGTGGACGTTGATGACAGGGAAACCCTTCTCTATTAGTGCGTCTTTCAGTTCTTCCTTCGTAACTTCGTCAGGTAGACGTTTGACAACCACTTTGAGGTCCTTGTCCTCCGCGGCCTGATGTGTAAAAAAGTGGATGTCATTCGACACAAAGAAATTGATAGCCCGCCGTTGATCTTCGTAGGAGTCAAAGTGATATTTGATCCTGTCTCGTTGGTAGATGGCCTTAAGACTGCCGTCAATATTCGCTTTCAGCGCCTTGTTGAGTTCCATGTAGTTCTTGGTATGGTAAATAGTAACGGGCGGGACTTTGCGTAGTAAGTTCCGGCCAGAGCCATCTGTCCCCTCTTTATCTGCTTCGGGATTGACATCACTCGTCTGGTCCATACGTTCTGGAGCATCTGTAGTATCTTCCGCCGCAATAGCCGCATAACGGTTGGAAGTTTTCAGTTCTTCTGGACGTTGTCGCTTCCAAGAGTTGTTCTGCTTAGGAGAAGCGTTGAGTCGTTTTCTTTGGCGAACTAGTGTAAAATCGCCCTCTCCGTCGGTGGGCTGCATGGTCCAAACTTCTTCAGAGGAGACTCCCTCCATTTCGTCGTCGTCGTCGTCTGGTGGAGAAAAGTGTTCCACGTTGTTTACTTGGTCTTCATGCTGTGAAGGAGGAACTGTACTAGTGCGGTTGTCGTATACTTGCTGACTTTGCAGAATCATGTGTTGTATTTCACGTCTCAGTTCCCGTTGTTGCCGATCGTTCTGTGTTAGCTAATGTCTCTCGTCAGAGGGGTTTGACGTACGTTGTCCTCCGCTCTGCATTCGCGTATCGCTCGTCGTGGTCCCGTCCTCATTATGTTGCCTGTCAGAATCCGTTGTCGTTGCAGGGGTCGTCGCCGTTGTATCCGTCCTGTGGGGAGCGGCCGCCGGGACGGCCGGCGGGGCAGGCCCCACCGACCGGCCAGGGGCCGGCCCCGGCGCGACCGAGCCGGCTGGCTTGGACGCGCGCGTTCCGTTGTCCGCACTCATCGGCATCGTGCGCTCAACTGGGGGACAGGATATTTGTTAAGACATGAGAGAATGACTTCCGTGGTACTAGAGGGAGCGGCAATGCAGGCTGCTATTCTCCCATGGAGACGATCGTAGAGATGCTGGATGTAGTCCTGTGGAACGGCTTGCCACGCCATTTCCACCTGGCGCCTCAGTTGGACCAGCGTTCGTGCTGGACGTGCAGACCGCGTGAGACGACGCTTCATCCAGTCCCAAACATGCTCAATGGGGGACAGATCCGGAGATCTTGCTGGCCGGGGTAGTTGACTTACACCTTCTAGAGCACGTTGGGTGGCACGGGATACATGCGGACGTGCATTGTCCTGTTGGAACAGCAAGTTCCCTTGCCGGTCTAGGAATGGTAGAACGATGGGTTCGATGACGGTTTGGATGTACCGTGCACTATTCAGTGTCCCCTCGACGATCACCAGTGGTGTACGGCCAGTGTAGGAGATCGCTCCCCACACCATGATGCCGGGTGTTGGCCCTGTGTGCCTCGGTCGTATGTAGTCCTGATTGTGGCGCTCACCTGCACGTCGCCAAACACGCATACGACCATCATTGGCACCAAGGCAGAAGCGACTCTCATCGCTGAAGACGACACGTCTCCATTCGTCCCTCCATTCACGCCTTTCGCGACACCACTGGAGGCGGGCTGCACGATGCTGGGGCGTGAGCGGAAGACGGCCTAACGGTGTGCGGGACCGTAGCCCAGCTTCATGGAGACGGTTGCGAATGGTCCTCGCCGATACCCCAGGAGCAACAGTGTCCCTAATTTGCTGGTAAGTGGCGGTGCGGTCCCCTACGGCACTGCGTAGGATCCTACGGTCTTGGCGTGCATCCGTGCGTCGCTGCGGTCCGGTCCCAGGTCGACGGGCACGTGCACCTTCCGCCGACCACTGACGACAACATCGATGTACTGTGGAGACCTCACGCCCCACGTGTTGAGCAATTCGGCGGTACGTCCACCCGGCCTCCCGCATGCCCACTATACGCCCTCGCTCAAAGTCCGTCAGCTGCACATACGGTTCACGTCCACGCTGTCGCGGCATGCTACCAGTGTTAAAGACTGCGATGGAGCTCCGAATGCCACGGCAAACTGGCTGACACTGACGGCGGCGGTGCACAAATGCTGCGCAGCTAGCGCCATTCGACGGCTAACACCGCGGTTCCTGGTGTGTCCGCTGTGCCGTGCGTGTGATCATTGCTTGTACAGCCCTCTCGCAGTGTCCGGAGCAAGTATGGTGGGTCTGACACACCGGTGTCAATGTGTTCTTTTTTCCATTTCCAGGAGTGTAGATATCAAAACGAGAAATAAAACCGCGCGTGCAAAATCTTTACTGCAAACTATCTCGAATGCCAATCGAGTCATTAACAAACAGTTTTGATGAATAGTTCGAGGACTATAATAAAAAGTGTTCGAATGCATTAACACTACATACACAGTGTGGTGAGAAACAGTTTGAAAAGCTTGTAAGAGCGTTGCAGGGTATGCTGTGCTGAGAAATAATTGTTAAGAAAAAGATTCGATACTTTGCGCCGTTTCCGAGTTAATTAATATTGAACTTAGCGTCAGGCAGTTAAGCGTGCACTTTCAAGCGGGCCGTCAGAGACGGAGTCGCCAAACGTTCTCATTTGGCTCCCAAAACCGAACAAGTGAGCGATACAAAAACTGGGTATGGGACGGTAGTAAGGATCGAACCCGAGCTACTGGCTGAGCAGTCTCGTGTGCTGTTATCTAAGATGTGAGAATGACTATCTGGCGGGCCGCTAGAATTTGCGCTAGCAACGGCCTGATTGGCTAACTTCAGTGATAATTAACTCGGAAAGGCTCAACGCGTCGAATTTTTTTAACAGTTATTTCTCAGTACAACTTACCTTGCAAGACGCTTACAAGCTACTCAGACTGTTTCTGTCCACCACGTGCGCGTGCACACAGTACAGCTGCAATACAGTCTGAGCACGCATTACTTCATACCCTTCTTAGTGATGGAATATCTAGTTCCATTCAGACATTGAACGCGTAAGACTGCCTACGTGCCTCTATAGAAGCCCTAGTTTCATCTTATTATCATGATCTCTCAGTGAGATACATGTCACTGTCAATAGAATTATCACAGTTTTTCTCGAAGTGATTTGAATAACGACCTCTTTCAAAGATTCCCATTCGTCAGGTAATACTGAAGAGAACCCGAGGCGCTTTGCAAATAGATAGGACTAATTATCTTTGCCTCGCGAGTCAAAGCGGGGCTGTTGACCTTTATCTAAACATTTTCACGCATCGAAGATTACAAGAAACAGATTCGGGCCAGTCAGGCAAGCATTTACTCTAGCGAGGGAGGCGATAGCTACATCGCCTAAGGAAATCGCGTGGGCAGCACAAAGCGGACCTTGTTTCGCGGCTTTATTCGGGGTGAAAAGGAGAGGGAACGTTGTAACTTCCCTGAAAAATCAATAATGAAATTAATCTCACTGTGAGAGCAAGGAAAGACGTACCATTTACAAATACAGGGTTCTTCGTAAGTAATAGAAAAGTTAAAACTCCGCAACATTGAAGTTTTCCCAGTAGCGAGATGTGGTTTGCACATAAATACTTGGGAAGAGTTGCAATTATGTTTACTTTATTGCCAGATTATCTGTATTTCTCGCTATAGCATTGGAGTTACCTTGCTGAGATTATTTAAATAATTAGACTACTGTAGTAATGGTAAATCCAAAAACGGAAGTCGAATATACTGTACAGTCACCTACTAATGAAAATTTTGCAACCTCTAAGTGTTCGTTAATTCACGTAAAAAGCATGTTATCCAGGTTTGTGTTACACAAACGCCTTTTACGGATACATAATGGCTCAACCACAGCAACAGACCCACTAGCTTGAGTGGAATACAATTGTACAGTTTTTGACAACACCGGGGTTGCATAGTGCTCACCAACGACGTTATCCCATCGACATTGTCCTTACCTGTCTGTAGCGACGGATGAAAGGGTTGTTCTATTCTGATCTCCATCCACGTCGATTTGAATCGAAGTGGAATCGAATTTAATCTCACGACACACTGCCTATCCACGAAATACTGTACTTGGTTGTACTTTACAGCCAGTGTAGCCATGTTGTGGTCAATGTCTACATCATACACGTGCCAGTAGCTCTTAGGGAAACGCATATAGACATGGTTGTCATGTGAAATGACGTCCAAGCTATATGAGTGTTCCGTGTATCATAATTGTGACGTCTTGCTATGATATGGAATGAGTAAGTCTTACGATTGTAGAACACTTTCTCAGTGAAAAATATGGTAACAAGCTGATCATTTACATAGTTTCGAAAGTATTTTTTACGCTTATAGTTATTCATAATTAATTATGTTCAGTCTCACACTCACACTCATACACGCCTGTACAGTATTATTAGGAACGGTGTGTCTGCTGTGGAAGGTATTAAAAAACGGCAGGTTTGGTTAAGTATCATGTAGCTGGCAAGTCGTTGTAAAGTGCCGACAAAGCAAATGTAGCTAGAGAACAAGGCAACAAAATTAACTTTACTTAGGAAAACAAGGTGAAAAACGGGAGGTGCGCGTGAAATTTATAAAGGTAGGAAGCTTCATCGAGAATTTCATCACTTATGACATCAACTATGAAGATCACCAGTCAAATACTTCGAATGTACACAGGTATGTTCCACTGTCTCATCAGCAAATGAAAGACGAGTGTTTAGTATGTGACCACGAAATTTCAGCAGCTGATAAATGCGGAAGAATGACTGAGCATCGCAAGCAGAAAGAGTAATAGGCCCTATCATCGAGTCGTTCGTGGTTCAGCGATGGCATCTGTGGCTTCGTACCTAAATTACTATGGCTCCTGGGTTCGGACCTGGCATTTTTTAACTGACTCAGCTATCATCCTATCACTGTTGTGCGCACTAATTTTTATCCAAGTTATTTACATTGAACTTCAAACTGTATTTATAAGGTCCTGCCAAAGTAAATAACTACCCCGATACGTATATCACATACATTAAATTCGTAATGAAACACATTGAAGAACCAAGAAAATTTACTAATGTTTGATCGTTGGAACATAGTTAATCAGCACTCAGTGTTAATACAGAGTGTACAAAAAGTCTAAATAGTTTGCATGAATAATGCATAATGTTATTAAAAGAAATGTCGAATGTTTCGTTAAATGATTTGTCTAAAAGGCAGAAATGAAACAGATTAAAGAAACATATGATGTACTTCATTTTCTGTACATGAACGCTACACAACATTCACAGGCATATGAAGCAGATCAGAGAAACATTTTATTTCCTACATTTAGACAAGTATGTTCACAAAACATTTGGCCGATGTAGTTTAATTCACAAAGCAAGATGTTATTGACAGCTCATTTACCATTCCTAGCATCTTCTCTTCTAGAAATATCCTAAATTTGGTACTTGCTCAGTAGTACGCCTTTTTGACCTTTAAATTTCATCCAAATGCATCTTTTCGTGTGCAAAATGTCTAGGCCTTGAAGAGATGAACTTTTTGACGGTTCATTTAGATAGCTAGCAGCAGTTGTTCGTGAAAATTTTCAGTTTTCCCTCAGGTCGTAATTTTTTCTTAATTACTCAGATTATCAAAAGTGTTCTGACTCTGAACCCATACAGAAAAGGGCGTACGTCATATGAATTTTTTTGTTCAAGAATTAAAAATTATGCATATTTTTCAAACGTGGTACTCTACAATTTAGCAACGAGAAAAAGCTTCTTGGAAAGAAAAATTGCAGATGTGTCGCTTGGTGGCAGAGGTTTCCCTTTGAAGACGCATCTCATACGGCTGTCTCACATCACAAATTTGACAAATCAGCGAGAGTTGTTCAGCAAACCGTTGTCACACACAAGACGAGTGGTCACAGTTTCTTCTGGTATAATGGCAAATAGATGGCGATTATTACTTAGATAAGTTAAGTCTGGCCCCGAAAAAACAGAAAATATTGTAAAAACTATTACTTTGCTGCAGAACATGGCAACAGACAAAGAATACTCCGCAATTCGGCTGAAACAAATAATACATGTGGTACTGCAGACTTGTTTGTCGGTATGTGAAGTAAAATACTTTTATGGAATACTGCAGAGAGCATTATAAATGGCTTTACACGACTTCATTCCTCCATTAGCTAAAATTACATTAATTATATACTCATGAAAAAGTATCTTCTGATTAAACTTAAAATCTTATTTTGTTATCTTCATTTTTGTCATTACAAATACCGTCTGGTATTTTAGTGTTAAGAAATAAATGAGATTACCGTAGACTTGTCAAATACCTTCCGAAGCGGTCCAACTAACTGAACCAAAAGCTCCACACTCACATTAGTCTTCAGGTTCGGCAAGTGACACTCGCACACCCCATTCCTACCTTTGGTAATTTTTACTTAGCGTAGTTTACAGGAAAGTGGAAGAAAACTCGTCAGGCTACAACTTCTCTTTAAAATCAACAAGAATTGTTGCCGTAATAATTATTTAAATACAGCCATTTGAGGGAAACTAGGGAAAACCAAATTTACAGTACTTCCTTCAATGGTCACAAGCAAAGGAAATTACCTGTGTTTTCTAATTCTGTAGCTACCTTCTCCCACAGCTTGGACATGACATTCCTCATGTGATACTGACATAAGCATCTTTGTGCATACAACAGACAGATTATCTACTCGTTATTCATCAATTCGTCGCGCAACTGGCTCGGAAATTTCAAACTGAACTGAAGCTTGTACACGGTCGTGCGGACAGTGCTCGACAACGCACGACCGGTTCGCTTGCAATAGTAGCGACCACATTACTCTGCACATTTTTGTTTTACTCTTAGGTCTAGCGAGTGCTGGGTTGCGCTATGAGCCCCTGGAGCAAGCCACGAGAGGAAAGGGTGTGCGTGTGTGTGTTTTTTTTGTGTGTTTGTGTGTATGGGGGGGGGGGGGGGCTTATTGCTGTCCAGTGGGCCGTCAGGTAGACTGAACTTGAACTCCCTGTGACGCTGTACTTTCTTTTGAAATTATCGGATGCGTTCGTCTTTTATTTCGTTTTGGTGGTAGAATGTGCTAGCTTGAAGCCCACAGTATTTTGGAGATTCATTAACGACGTGTTTGTAATGTAGCCCCCTACTGAAGATAAATTTCAAGAATTTTGTAACCAGCCACGGAAAAAAGCAGTTTTCAATAGAAATTGAAAAGGCGGCATGCCTTCCATTTTTGAATGTTTTGGTTCGGCGCAGAGACGATCTCACCTTGGCTATATATCAGAAACCGATGCATACGGGCTTATATTCCCGTACAACTAGCTGCCAAAATCCTTCTCTGACGGTGAGTGTTCTCAGATCTTCGGTTCGCAGACCACACTTCATTGGTGACGAGAACTGTCTGCAGGATGACGTTCAAGACCTAAAGCAAATTTTTCAAGCCAACTTGTATTCTCCACAGTAGATATGTAAGGCGCTAGAAATGAAAATGAAGAACGGCCTAAGGAATGCAGAAGAAAACATAGAACGATTTAAATCAAAAGCTTTCCTGCCATATGTGGGTAACCAATCGGTGAAAACAAGACGGATCACCAGCAAGTATAAAGTAAAAGTGATTTTTCGCTGTCCACCAAAGTCAGCAGCACTCTTGGGTTCCTATATAGACGATTTGATGTTCTGGGAAGCTAGGTTTCACAACATCCCCTGCGAGTTTGGCATTTCATACAACAGACAGAAGATTTGTACAGTATGTGGAAGATGCACGGAACACAGGTACAGTCTATTCTTGCAACCCAATAAATTGCTTGTGTTGAAGTACTGTACTTAAATTGGTCACTCGACATTGCATGAAAACGTCGAAATTATAGTGGCAACATATTTTTGGGACTCGGTGGCGAAGAAACATTTGAAATTGGATTTGTCGGCGAATTAGAGGTATCAGCTTGCATAAAGAATTGAATCTGACGCTTTTTCTGATAAACGTGCCCACAGTTGCACCTCACAGTGATGCATCGACCTCCCAGCGGGGATCGACCGCGTAGCCACAGATAAAACTTATGTATATGCCCAATTCTTTGCCTCTGATCAACGTCTCTGGTGTCCTTGCATCTGCGGCCGCAAGCACAGTGGCACGGCCCGCGAATTTAAAAAGGACGGTGCGACTACTGCAGCGTCAATTTTTCTGTTCAAGCTGAAGATGACTGAATGGTATATGGCCGAAATATTAGAAGAAAAAGTGCTATTTTTGTTTGTACGGCCGAAATTTATTGGTGCAGAATTATTATAGTTTTTTCATATGTGAATATTTTGAGAAATTTAATTATGCATGCATCTATGGATGCCATATCATAGTGAGAGAAAGGGTTGTTGGAAATAATGATGATGACAGAAAGAAGAATTAAGATGGCAGGGAGATGATGACAAGTTTACATATGGAATAAAGAAAGGAGAATACATTTATGCTGTAATGTAGAAAGCGTATGTAAATATTCACAGATTATGTTGTCTGTAGCTATCAGTGTAAGCATATAGGTCAAAGCAGTACCTGGAAGTTAAATATGGCGCAAGTGGGTGGAATTATTAAGGGAGATGTTCATTAGGATCATGTTTTTAAGGTATGAGTTGAAATTCATTTGTGTATTCATTATTATATTCATGAATAAGGGTAAATCGGAGATACAAATATTTGTTGATGTATGCAGATGTTTGAATTTTATATAAAAGTTCGTTATAAATGAGTGAAGCGATTTCACAGATTTGCTACAGCTTTATTATTTGACATATTGTCACAGGGCTTTGCACACATGCAGAAAAACTCTAAACGGTTTTTTGACATATTACAAGCGCTCCGTATGTGCCACCCCCACTACCCCCTACTGATTCAGCAGAGATCAAGTCATTAACCAAGTCCTTCCCACGTTCGGCGCAGCATGATCCAATTAATGTGTTCAAAAACACTGTTGATGCGAGTTCGCAGTCTGGTAGGTTTGTTTGTAGAGAAGTCATAAACGCTACTCTTTCGCGTAACACTATACGAAAAAATGATGTATGGTACACTGATGCGAATGCATTTCGAGCACAATACATGCTTTTTCGCTACCTGTCGACATCTTGCCTAACTGTCCACTGCTGCACTCTCATGGCAGAAGTCAGAAGTGCGGCTCAACACTACAAAACTTTTTGGTTTCTCTATATTAATGTAGAGTTTTGTGACAATGTGGCAATTTGTATAGCTATGGTGAATTTATGAAATCGTTTCAATCATTTAGAATAACAATGTGTGTGTGTTACATTTGTTTCCGTAATACACCTCAGATTGTGAGCTGAGTACAGTGGACACATAATGATCCAGGGAAAGATTCGTATAACCTGATCACAAGGGAGTCATGGTTGTGCTCATATGAGGAATCACTTATATGGGATTTATTGAATATTTGAAAGATTTTTTGGCTGGCAACAGGCGAACAGCATTGCTGGCTGTACGTGTGTGTATGGAAGAAAGACTAAAATTGCACTGAAACTGGACACTCCACTTGAAGGAGCCAATGGACAACACGCAGCATTCTAGTCGTGTGACTAGGGCCTCCCGTTGGGTAGACCGTTCGCCTGGTGCAGGTCTTTCGATGTATTGGCACAATAGGTATGCATGTAAAGAAACTGACTCTTATACAACTGGCTGTTTGGTGGAACTTTGTGTCACAGTCAGCAGACGAATATGACGTGAAGTGTGTGTGTGTGTGTGTGTGTGTGTGTGTGTGTGTGTGTATGTGCGTAACGTTACCTCAATGGAGCTGTAACACAGACACACGCATACTACCACACATTCAGAAAGTTTTTCATGGGAGAAGTTTTCATGGAGAAATGGTTTCAGTTTGTGGTTGTATTAATTTTATTATACAGTAAGTTATTTACATCACTGTCTGGACTGCCAAAGATTTTTACTGCTGGGTAATTTTAGCTAGACTTTGTGTTGGGCATTTTCTTTTCCGCCTTCTTCATCCATCAAGCAGGGATTCTGCACTAATTTGCGTTCACAGTAACGAACCACTGAACCACTTACGGTGCGCCACATTCTAAACCATGTAGCCGCCCTGCGTCGATCTGCTCTCGTCGACTTCTCTGAGGTACGATTTTTTGTTGTTATCTAATGTATATGCCTCACTGTTCGTTGTATCTGTACCTCAAATGGAGCAGCCACAAACATCTTCACCGTAACGGCGACTAAATTTCGGGTTTTCATGATAATTAATGTTAACTTTTTGCTCAGTCGATCGCCCTTCATTTGTTGCTGCATTAACGAAGACACGATAGTTATTACCATTTTTGGATGTTACTTATTGGTTACTAATAACACGTAATTATGGAAATCACTTTAGTAAACAACATTCAATAATAATTAAATGATCATATTTTGTATACAGGGAAAAGGAGGGTTGATCCTACAATTACTCCCAGCAATTACTGCAACTAAAGTGTCCTTGATTTTTATAGTTCTTCACTCAAAGGCATTATAGCAAGGACTATGGTCCATTACTATACTTCGATACAGTCATTCAAACTTCGTACGCTTTTATTTTCACAAAGCTAAATGTCCAATTCCGTTCTTTTACTCAGTTAACGTCTCTTTGTATAGTCCACAGATCCTATTATCAGTTGCATGGTGGCTTAATTAAATATTATGCAAATAATTTTTAATTTTTAGTAGCTGTCTGTCCGGTTACGCAGTCTCGTAACCGGTTGGCCCTGACTAGTATTACTCCGCAATCTGACTGCATAGAATAACAACAAAGAATGAAAGAAAATTTCCGTTAACACAATTAATTAATTAAGTCCCCCGCAACTATAAAATCTACGAAACAACAAAGCACAAGTGGAACTGTTCAGTGTGTGGAAGTGTGATTCAACGTACACACCTGGCACAGTTCTTCCTCAATACGACAAGATGCTTTAAACGCCGTTTACAATGAAGTAATTAAAAAAAAACAGAAATACTATAATTGCACATAGAAACCAGAATTACACTCTAATACATGAACACAAGCCAGATGCTTTGTTGACTGAACCTGTGACCAAGAAGCATTGTTATTTAGGACATTTGACATAAAAAATAAAAAAATTTCTTTACCTTCATATATATTGACGAAAAATACACTCTGATCATTACAACATCCGCAATCGAACAGCATCGGCTGTGTAGCCCATCAGAACAACTGCACACGACATGCTCACAACTAGTACTGCAACTACAGCTACCTCAGAACTACAACTGCCCACCGCAACTTCTCAACAAGCACTGTCCACGACGACTTCTCAACAAGCACTGCCAGTGGAGGCGGCTGAATAATACTCTTTGGCGCAATCTCTGGCGCTGTGACTCAGTGTAGCCACCTCTCATATTCCCCTCCTCTACAGGCTAGAATTTGATGGTATTTTTGCCAGCATTGTTGGTGAAAATACCACCGAATTCGTCCAAAAAATACAGACAAAAATTAAAAAGTAATATTAATAAGTAAATATCACATAACTAAATAAATTTTGGCTTTGCACTGACCCTTCAGTAACCTAATACACTCCTGGAAATGGAAAAAAGAACACATTGACACCGGTGTGTCAGACCCACCATACTTGCTCCGGACACTGCGAGAGGGCTGTACAAGCAATGATCACACGCACGGCACAGCGGACACACCAGGAACCGCGGTGTTGGCCGTCGAATGGCGCTAGCTGCGCAGCATTTGTGCACCGCCGCCGTCAGTGTCAGCCAGTTTGCCGTGGCATACGGAGCTCCATCGCAGTCTTTAACACTGGTAGCATGCCGCGACAGCGTGGACGTGAACCGTATGTGCAGTTGACGGACTTTGAGCGAGGGCGTATAGTGGGCATGCGGGAGGCCGGGTGGACGTACCGCCGAATTGCTCAACACGTGGGGCGTGAGGTCTCCACAGTACATCGATGTTGTCGCCAGTGGTCGGCGGAAGGTGCACGTGCCCGTCGACCTGGGACCGGACCGCAGCGACGCACGGATGCACGCCAAGACCGTAGGATCCTACGCAGTGCCGTAGGGGACCGCACCGCCACTTCCCAGCAAATTAGGGACACTGTTGCTCCTGGGGTATCGGCGAGGACCATTCGCAACCGTCTCCATGAAACTGGGCTACGGTCCCGCACACCGTTAGGCCGTCTTCCGCTCACGCCCCAGCATCGTGCAGCCCGCCTCCAGTGGTGTCGCGACAGGCGTGAATGGAGGGACGAATGGAGACGTGTCGTCTTCAGCGATGAGAGTCGCTTCTGCCTTGGTGCCAATGATGGTCGTATGCGTGTTTGGCGCCGTGCAGGTGAGCGCCACAATCAGGACTGCATACGACCGAGGCACACAGGGCCAACACCCGGCATCATGGTATGGGGAGCGATCTCCTACACTGGCCGTACACCACTGGTGATCGTCGAGGGGACACTGAATAGTGCACGGTACATCCAAACCGTCATCGAACCCATCGTTCTACCATTCCTAGACCGGCAAGGGAACTTGCTGTTCCAACAGGACAATGCACGTCCGCATGTATCCCGTGCCACCCAACGTGCTCTAGAAGGTGTAAGTCAACTACCCTAGCCAGCAAGATCTCCGGATCTGTCCCCCATTGAGCATGTTTGGGACTGGATGAAGCGTCGTCTCACGCGGTCTGCACGTCCAGCACGAACGCTGGTCCAACTGAGGCGCCAGGTGGAAATGGCATGGCAAGCCGTTCCACAGGACTACATCCAGCATCTCTACAATCATCTCCATGGGAGAATAGCAGCCTGCTTTGCTGCGAAAGGTGGATATACACTGTACTAGTGCCGACATTATGCATGCTCTGTTGCCTGTGTCTATGTGTCTGTGGTTCTGTCAGTGTGATCATGTGATGTATCTGACCCCAGGAATGTGTCAATAAAGTTTCCCCTTCCTGGGACAATGAATTCACGGTGTTCTTATTTCAATTTCCAGGAGTGTATATAAAATACAGTAAGGAATACAAATGTTTGCATACATATGATTTTACATAATAGTTTACACAAGTATCATGTGGTTAAACAATTGAATCAATAGCGTCAGCAATGACGAATAGGTGCAGGTAAGAGTCTCATAACATTTCATAAACAGTAAACACACAAAAAATCAGTTTATACAAATATTCACATAAAATCCTTTCAATAGTTCAATGAACAAGTAGCACTCCTCAGAGTAGTTGACAGTCCAACAGTAGCACCCAGCAATGATCAACAGGTGCAAATAGCAGTCTCATAACATTTCATCAGCAGTATTTAAACAGCTCCAACACTGGCACCCAGCAATGGCGAGCAGGCGCAGACACCAACAAGTGACATTATCTCAGTAGCAGCAGTTCCATCAGTGGCACCCAGCAATGTTGAACAGGTGCAGACACCAACAAGTGACATTATTTCAGTAGAAGCAGTTCCATCAGTGGCACCCAGTAATGTTGAGCAGGTGCAGACACCAACAAGTGACATCATTTCAGTAGAAGCAGTCCATAAGTGGCACCCAGTAATGTTGAGCGGTGCAGGTAACAGTCCATAATATTCACTATCACTAATCAGACAGTTCATCAGAGTTTATCAGCGGAAATTAAACATTTCCAAGTGGCACCCACCAATGTTAATACGTGTAAGCACGAACAACAGTTTGAATGCACACACAATTGCTTTTACAAAATTATTATCAATGCTCGTAAACTAAACATACAAATTATAATAAACACACAAATGATATCAGATAATTGTCATATTAAATATTACAAATACACAAATATCAATAAACCTATAATATTTATGGGTGTCAGTGCAAGCCACAACAAACAAGTAAAATAATATTTAGGAGTTAGGTCGGTACCAATTATTTGGGATTAGGAAGCGGAAACACACAAAACACACTCACCCATCTTTCATCCACATATTAAGTACTACTGTGTAATTGAATAGTGTTAACTGTGTAAATGCAATTCTCTCAAAATTTGATGTTGAACATGTGTATCAAGTGGTAGTGGTAACAGTGTATAACAGTCAATAATAGTTAGTCAACGTTATAGTCATAATGTCAAGACCAATGTTTGCCAAGCCAGATCAAAATGTACAGTTGCTGAACAACTGTCTGTGTGCCAAGATATGCAAATACTTCCCCTCTCCAAAAAAGTATATACTGCTTATTGATTTAACAAAGTGTGTGTGTAGACAATCTTCTTTCCACTTGAGTGTTCTAGTCTGCCATCTTCATCCTCCTTGTTCCATATAGGCCAACAAAAAAAAAAAAAAACGCTCCTCACTTACTTCACCTCTTATCCACCAAAACTCCAATAATCATCATCATCACATAATCTTAATACTTCAATAATACCTCTTACGTCGATACATATAAACCTTATCATCAATCTCATTTACCTTACCTCTTGTCCACCAAAACTCCAATAATCATCAACTTCACACAGTCTCAATACCTCAATAATACCTCTTCAATACGTCGATACATATAAACCTTATCACCAATATCATTTCACTTCCATAACAACTCTTTCCTCTAGTCAGTCTCCTCGAACAAGTACAGATAAAATCCTAGTGCAAACTTCAATTCATCATCCTATACAATCCGAAGACACAATGTCCACACACAACTCCTGTGTAATCCATCTGACCCAAATCTTCTACTCATTATGAATTATAAAATACATTTTGGTTACCTTGTCCATCATTAAATAAAAGAAATGCATACATGACCTCTAACAGCCTTTAGTTCGAATAACTTTCAGTAAGCAAGTACGAGTACGGAGTGTGAATGATCGTAATATTTCACAGTGTGTACACCACTTCAAGAATCATGGCAAAACAGAAGCAAACATGTGGAGTATTTCTTGTGTCAAGTGTCATTTGCTATTTCAATTGCTCACGAAGAATGCAGTGTAATAACTGTCAATGGTTTAAACCTAGTGTTGGTATGTCATCTCGTTAGCTTCCTTCCTATTAGCATAAATTTATACAGCTTCCATAAAACCCCCAGCTCATGTGACTTCAATGAAGTTTCTTGTACCAATGTCGTTCGTAGAATTATAGCAGTTCATTTTCTTATCTTAAAATATAAGGCACTGAGCGTAAGCAAAACATGCAATAGCGAGTAAATGTACCAGTAGATAACAGAATGTTAACAAGTGGATGTAGCACAATCCCTATAACGAGGCTCTGCCAAGCGAACAATTTATAATTAATACCATAGTGTGACCCAAACTCCATATTCGTACACTGTACATCAGCATTTCTATATACCAAATTAAAGAGTAGTTATGACAACAAAACAGAAATGTGTAAATATGCAATCCATACGCAATGCAGCAAATATATACCTTACATAATAAACAGGTCATTAGCATCATATCAGCATAAACAAATAAATGTTCATATGTAATCTTAATAAGTAAACATGAAGGCGCAAGCAGATAAATCACAAAGTATAACTTACATGAATAACCATATCAGTACAATTAATCAGGTGACAATTATAATTTAAAAAAAATAAGCACAGCAAGGACATAATAAAAAAAAAAGTGACATCAGTGAAAAAGCAGAGCAGCCAAGCGATGCATAATATACATAAGTAACAACCCTGTTCATTAATCAATCATTGTCAAAATCAGATAACACAAAGTATAAATCACGTAATCGCGAGCAGCAAATTACGTCTAAAGTACGTACCTAAGTGGAAATATGTTTCCTGAAAAATAAACTCAATTAATAGTTACCTTTTTAGTTTATTACTTTCTTCTTCGAAATGACATTCTTCCTTAAATTTTCTCGATGGCAAGTCCTCTTAACGTCGGACACATACACAATTTATCTGAAGTTCTTAAATATTTTATACAACCGTATCCTGAAAAATACTGAACGTTAATAACATAATTTATCAGGTCACTATAGCTTTGTACTGAATTTATTCGGAGAAATTACACTGTGTATTTGTTTATGGCTGTCAGTGCATTCGCACTGAGCGCTCGGCCAGCTGTAGGTACGTGTGACGTAAGAAGTAATTGTTTGCGGTCAACGAGTGCCTTGTGCGCCGCGCAGACTTGACTGTTGCTTTGAGTATGTGCCGCCGCCGGAACACGGCGCGGTATCCTTGTACTCTGGTGTGTTTACGTATAACTGTTAGTTTCTCAAAAGTATGTCATTCCACAAAAATTTTAACGTTCGATATATGATGTATTCCCTTAGAGCGCCGAGATTTAAGAGTTTCTACTTAGACAGTGTTATCATGAATAATTTCGCGAACTCTATATGGACCGTTATAAAGCAGAAAAAATTTGCGACACAAGCCTTTTCCTTTGTGAGACAAACGATGAGACTTAATTAACACCTTTTGACCAACTGACAAGGTTTTTAAACGACCAGGACGTTTAGCTGATTTCTCTCTTCTAGCAGCTGCAGACGCAATATTTTGTAGAGCCAGATTGACAACTTCAGAATGCCGCAGTTTCCGTGAAGGCGGAAAAGGAACGATTTCAGAAATGCGATTTGTCGGTGCTTTATTTTTTAATATCAATATAGGCGGTAAAGAAGTTGAATCATTAGGGAGTTCATTCAGAATGTTTTGAAAAATATGAAGATACTGATCCCACGTTCTATGATTCTGATGACAATAAAGTCGACACAATTTATTGATTTCCTTCATCCATCTCTATGAAGCGTTAGATTGAGGGTGAAAAAGTGAAATGAAGATTGGTTTAATCTTACGACGCCGTAGAGTACGAAGCCAAATTTTAGAACGAAACTGTGATCCATTATTTGATATAACCTTATCAACATGACCCACTTCTTTAAGAAAATGTTTGATGAAAGCATTAGATACTAAACGAGCTGTTGCTTTGCGTAAAGGTGTAAAACACAAATATTTTGATGTCTATTCCACTGCTACCAAAATGTATGCAAAACCATTAGTAGAACGAACCACTGGACCGAACAAATCGGCTGCAGCCATCTCCTTTAATTTCTCTGGAATGATAGGAAACAACGGTGCTCTGTGAGAAATAGTTGGCGGCTTAGCTTTTTGAGATAATTTGCATTTGGCAAGAACAGATCGAATACGTTTTTCCATATTACTGAAGTAGCAATTTTCTCGTAATTTATGAAAGCATTTTCTGGGACCAAAGTGTGCATAACTGAAATGTGTATACCAAATCAATTTATTAACCCACTCATCAGGAATGCAAACTAACCAAACAAAGTTATCAACCGATTTTCGTTTAAAAAGAATATCATTGCGAACTAAATAATACTGTCTAATCGCTACGCTTTCCTTTCTCCTCCACTTCTCCTTAATGTCCTTCCAGATTGGATCCTTATTTTGCTCCTTAGCGATGTCCTGGAGCGAAGACGAAATAAAATTCTCAAACACAACACCTTGAAAATACATCAAACAATAATTGTTTTCTTTGCAGTCCTCTTCAGCAGCCGACCGAAGTGTCCAAGCGGTTCTAGGCGCTGCACTCTGGAACCGCGCGACCGCTACGGTCGCAGGTTCGAATCCTGCCTCGGGCATGGATGTGTGTGATGTCCTTAGGTTAGTTAGGTTTAAGTAGTTCTAAGTTCTAGGGGACTGATGACCACAGCAGTTAAGTCCGATAGTGCTCGGAGGCGCCTCTTCAGCACTTTGTTTCAAACCCATAGGTGCATGTGATAAAGCATCAGCAATAATATTTGAAGAACCCTGGATGTAAACAATACTAAAATCAAATTTCTGTAGATACAGCGCCCATCGTGACAATCTTCCATGAGTTACTTTTGTTGACATAAGAAATTCCAGAGCTCGATGATCGGTGTAAACCTTAGTATGTCTGCCATACAAAAATACGCGAAATTTTGTGAAAGCCCAAACAACAGCCAAGGCTTCAATTTCCGTAATCGAATAATTCTTTTCTGATTTAGAGAGAACACGACTTCCAAATGCAATAGTTTTCTGTACTACAACGCCGTTTTCTTCTATCTCTTGAAATAAATGTGCACCTAGGCCTTTGTATGATGAGTCCGTCGCCAAACAAAAATCTTTAGATAAATCCGGATGTGAAAGAAGTGGAGCAGCAACTAAAGCATCACGAAGTTGTTCAAATTCTGATTGAGCTTCCTCATCCCAACACCAATTAGATTTCTTTCCAGATAGTTCACATAAACGAGGTGTGCTCAAATCGTCCAAATTAACAAAGCGTCTAAGAAAATTACAGACACCAAGGAAACTACGAACATCACGTTTGTAGTAGGAACAGCATAATTACGAATAGCGTCTAGTTTCTCTGGATCAGGAAGAATACCTTCTGTGGAAATAATATGACCAAGAAATTTCAGCTGAGAACGACCAAATTCAGATTTTTCCAAGTTCACTGTAATGCCAACTCTTGCAGAAATACGTAATAATGAATCCAAAATTTTGTTATGCTCACTCCAAGAACGTTTAGCAATAAGAATATCGTCAACATATGAAGTAATATTGTCACGAAGATAAACAGGTAAAATTTCGTTTAAACTACGAATGAATGCTGATGAAGATACAGTAAGTCCAAACGGTAATTTCCGAAATTGATAACAGTTACCAAAGGCTAAAAAGGCAGTGTATTTTCTGTAATCAGGGTGGAGTTCTATTTGCCAAAAACTTGCGCGCATATCAATCGTGGATAAAACTTTAATTCCATGGAAATGTTGAAGAAGTTCATCTAAATTTTGTGGACGGTCAGTTTCAGGAATGATGATATTATTTATCTGTCTGGAATTTAGAACCAAACGAATTGACCCATCTTTTTTTTAAGAACGACGTGTAATGGGCTGGTATAAGGACTGACTGCTGGCTCAATAATGCCTTGATCTAACATGTGTTGAAGTTCACTCTTAACCTAGTCTCTGTAAGCCAAAGGAATAGCGTACGTTTTCCCCCGAAATGGTGTGTGTTCTTTTACGTTAAATAAATATTGTAAGCCTTGTATAGGTCCTGTGTGATGACTAAATACTGTAGCATGTGAAGTCAAAATTTGGTGCAGTTCTTCTCTAGCAACGTCATCTGGCACTTCAGCTTTCTTAACCTTTTCATCAATTAATTCTTCGCTATTAATTATATCATCCATCCCGTCTCTGTGTCTATTGTCGTTGTCATGAACGAACACACTGTCGTCATAATACTCAGCGAAAACATCAGAAGTGAGAAACCTTAAACACTTTGTGTCTGACTCAGATTTTGTTAAAAACTCGAAAAATTTCAAACTTTTCGGCATTCCGGCAACAGTCAAATTCACACTTCCTTCTTTAAAGTTTAAAATTGCCTTATGTGCGTTAAGATACTCCATACCTAATATAATTTGTGTACTGAGTAATGGAACAATAATAAAATTAGCAGAAAATTCGTATCCTTGACAAATGAAATTTAAGAGTGTCTGTTGTTTGACTTCCACACTTTTTCCAGAAATAGCGCCTCGAATTGTAGTTTTAGAAACAGGTAACACAGAACAAGCAATAGTTCTTACACATATACGAAAAACTGATTCACTAATGACATTCAATGGGCTCCCAGAATATAAAACTGCAGTGAACTTATTCTTACCCACACATACTTCAATAACAGGATGTAAAAATGCATCTACATTATTGTCCTCTTCGTCTAGCAAAATGTCTCTCATGTCTTCCAGGCGTACGTAGTGTAAAGTCGTAGTGTTATTACTTTCTGAACCGTCTATATTGCTGCCAGAAGCCGAAGCTACAAGTCATTGTCGATTGTTCGTGTCACGTCTTTGACTATTCCCGTCATTTAGCGGATCAATTTCTACGATTTGCACTTGTCTCTCTGAATTTCTGTCACGTGGAGGATGCCAATTAGGTCCCTCCTGTCTGTTATATGTAGATTCTTGGTTGCATCTGTTATTAAAATTTATATTTTCCTGGCTATCTGCATGACTACTTCTTGTGTAATTTCGACTGTCACTTCTGAAATTATTGTTATATCTACTACCCCGGTTATTTCTGTAGTAAGAATTTCTATTATTGTACGAATAATTTCTGTCTTGATGATACCGATTACTGTTTCCGTATGATTGATCATTCCGGTAGGAATTTCCGTTATTATAATTGTCTGTGTAATTTCTGTTAGACCGTCTGTTATTGTCATAAGGCTGGTATCTATTGCCCTGTCTGTTACGTCTGTCATTTTCAAAATTACCGCTATAACGTCCGTTCCGATCACTATCCCTTTTCTCTGAAAATCTATTGTAATTACTGTTACTGAAAAAATTACAAGAAGTCCCGTCGTCGTTGTCATACTCAAGTTCTTGTAGCAACGTCTTAAAAGTCTCAATGTCGTCTTTACGTCTTCCGGCTAAAGCAATTTGTCTTATCGATTGTGGCAGCTTAGTTAAACAAATGCTAACTAATTCAGTCGGGCTATAAGGGTTGGAAAGGAACTGATTCTTTCGAATCATGTCTTCAAAGTATTCAGCCGGCCTGCGGAACTCAGACTGTTTAAAATTACGCTGCATAATAAGACTATGTTTGACTCTGTCTTGCGTGTTTTCGGACCAGTATGCCGATAGAAATGCATGATAAAAATCATTTAGATTATTACAATCTCTAATAAGTGCGCGCATCCGCGTCGCCGGTTCGTTTTCTAAATATCCACACATAAATTCCAGTTTGTGACTTAGTGGCCAATTTGGTGGAAGTGCGTACAGAAATTGATCTAACCATGAACATGGATGTATGTCGTTCTTAGAATTGCGAAAGATCTTAAATTTCCGAACAGTTAAGAAGTGTTTATAGTCAAAGCATTCTCTTTGTGGCGACAAAGACCTACCGCGTCTGTCCCAGTCCGAATGTCGATTGTTGTCATGTTCGCGCGCCTGGCGCTCTCTTGTTGCATCTCGTAAATGAAACAAATTATTTTCTTCAAACCCCTCTGCTATCTGTGATTCTAAATTTCTTCTAATGTCATTTCCTACGATTTCGCCTTCAATTTGTTTGACTTGTTTTCGTAATGCCTCAAATTCCCTTTTAACACGTTCATTAAATTTTCCCTGATTTTCAACATGCTTATTTACGTTCTGGTACTCTTCGGTTTCTGCAAATGGCAATGGAGCTGTATCATCTGAATCTCTCTCCCCATTTAAACTAAGACTTGTCAATTTATCTGAAATCTCCTCAACTCTTTCCGATAAGTCACCTATTTTTTTCTTTATGTTTATTTACGTCTTCCGTAAGTGTCGCGACTCGGGATTCAGTATTGACACATTTAGTAATTAACTGTTCATACTGTTGTGTTAGGTTATTTATTCTGTCATTTGGTACGGATTCCTCGATTCTTTCAAGTATTTCTTCCTTATCGTGTGACCGAGTGGGGTGGCGCAGTGGTTAGACACTGGACTCGCATTCGAGAGGATGACGGTTCAATCCCGCGTCCGGCCATCCTGATTTAGGTTTTCCGTGATTTCCCTAAATCACTCCAGGCAAATGCCGGGATGGTTCCTCTGAAAGGGCACGGCCGACTTCCTTCCCAATTCTTCCCTAATCTGATGAGACCGATGACCACGCTGTCTGGTCTCCTTCCCCAAACCAACCAACCAACCAACCTTATCGTGTGCACGTTGTAAATTTAACTCTAAAAATTTTTGTACTATCACACGATCTCTTTCTTCCTGTTCTCTATCCTGTTCCTTTTTTCTGATTTCTATTGAAATTAATCTATTATTATGAGCATTCAAAATCGGTTATACTTCTTCTCTAATTTCTTTCTTTAATTCATCTTTCATATTTTTGAAGCATGTCCCTATTCGTGAGTCTAACCGTGTTTCCATTGTTTCCATCTCCGTTTTAATTGTTCTTATTTGTGAGTCTAACCGTGTTGCTAGTGTTCCCATCTCAGTTTTAATTGTTCCTATTTGTGATCCCACTATTTGTAATTCAGATCTTAACTGTGTTTCCATTGTTCCCATACCATTTTTAATTGTTCCTATTTGTGATCCCAAATTTAATATTGCACTCATTAACTGCTCCATATTAATTGTTTCGAAATTCTTTTCGCCCCTAGCATTTCCCGTAAAACCAACTTCCTTCGTCATAGCCGTAAAGCTATCTGTGTTCGATACTATTCCAGAATCTTCTGTCGTCAATCTCGAATTCTGAAAATTTTTTGATTGTGAAAAATTTTGAACTGGTTCCGGACTATTTTCCCGACTCACTAAATTGCTTTCTACTTCATTATTCATCATACTATTCTCCTGTGTTGGCGAGTTCGCCATGTTAACAATTTCGTCATTCTCACTATTCATCATTTTTGCCTTTTTCATCGATCGCGTAATCATTTACAAAACATACAAAACTCGTCACTATACGAAAATTACACACAATATAACACATTATCACCAACAATACCATTCGCACGGAATGCTTCCCGACAAACACGCCTAACAAACAATTAGAACCTTCACAATTGCACAAATTATCAAACCTGTATACGACTCATCAAAAACTAAATTCAGCAAAAATACCATTAGGAGAACGACAATTACCAAATCTACACATGCAATATAGACTAAAATTACTAAACTACAAATTACTACAACAATACTACTGTCTGCTATTTTTACTATCAAAAGAATTCCAAGGGATGATCCGAAGCAGCGGTCGCCACGTGCATGGGGGCTTAATTACATATTATGCAAATAATTTTTAATTTTTAGTAGCTGTCTGTCTGGTTACGCAGTCTCATAACCGGTTGGCCCTGACTAGTATTACTCCGCAATCTGACTGCATAGAATAACAACAAAGAATGAAAAAAAATTTCCGTTAACACAATTAATTAATTAAGTCCCCAGCAACTATAAAATCTACGAAACAACAAAGCACAAGTGGAACTGTTCTGTGTGTGGAAGTGTGATTCAACGTACACATCTGGCACGGTTCTTCCTCAATACGACAAGATGCTTTAAACGCCATTTACAATGAAGTAATTAAAAAAAAAACAGAAATACTATAATTGCACATAGAAACCAGAATTACACTCTAATACATGAACACAAGCCGGATGCTTTGTTGACTGAACCTGTGACCAAGAAGCATTGTTATTTAGGACATTTGACATAAAAAATAAAAAAAATTTCTTTACCTTCATATATATTGACGAAAAATACACTCTGATCATTACAACATCCGCAATCGAACAGCATCGGCTGTGTAGCCCATCAGAACAACTGCACACGACATGCTCACAACTAGTACTGCAACTACAGCTGCCTCAGAACTACAACTGCCCACCGCAACTTCTCAACAAGCACTGTCCACGACGACTTCTCAACAAGCACTGCCAGTGGAGGCGGCTGAATAATACTCTTTGGCGCAATCTCTGGCGCTGTGACTCAGTGTAGCCACCTTTCACAGTTATTCGGCAAGTAACAGAATTTAATACTGAGAGCTACTTTTCTCACGCACACAATTCCTCAGATTTTATTATACCATGACCTTAAGGCAGAAGTCTGTCCCGTATTAATTAACTATAGTCAATTTTCTTGCAATTTAACAAAAGTGCCCTGATCCCTTCCGTAGCATATCACACGGAAATACCCACTATACCGCAAGCCGCAGCTACGTAGACTTACTCAGAGCGCAGAAAACAAGACAACTAACTATACCCGCGCATGGTTTACATAGTAGAATTTAGAAAAAAACGTAGCCACGTTAAATCCTCTTTGATTTCCCTGAATCACTACTTTGCTGCAGGCGTTATTCTGATGAGAGATTATATATCGATAATTCTAACTGAAACTTTTTCAGTGCTATTAATTGTTACCGATATTATCTATCACCTCTCCCCAATATGAAAATCAGCCTGATAATATTGTTCTTAATTAAAGAGCGGTTATAACCCAGTATTTGTTCCTAATCCCTCACGTTGTGTTTGTTATCTCTGATATTCATATCCTTACAGTAATAACAATCTGCTAATGCTGTTTCGTTTGCTATGTGATAACTAGTTTTAAGAAACATGGACCGCTCTACTCAGAATCCGCCTCTTCTTAAATTATGATTTGGGCGCTTATGATCTCAGTTCCTTTGCGCTATAAAGTTCAAAAGGGAAAAAAAGTGTTTAACGGTTGTTAGTGGCTCCAGTAATTCATAGCAACAGCTTTTGTGAACATTAAATGGACTTCCTGATTATTTTTGCACATATCAGATTCAGATCCTGTACTGTCCGCATAATTTTGCCTCTATGGGTTTGGGGACTTTGGTGCCTGGTTTCACTTCACATAGAGTCGGCCAGGCCTAGTTTATGAAATCCAGAGAGCAAAATCTTTGCGCTTGGTGCGTGGGACTGCAGTAGCGCTTGTTTCAAGTAATGAGGGCCATGTCGAGAAGCAGGCGACGCCTACACAGGGTCACGTGTCACTGTCCTGGCTCTGCCGTGTCCGGTCCACGAGAGTATGGTTGCTCCAGAGCTGCTGCCTGTGCTCAGAGCTGAGAGGGCGTATGCTGCGTGAATCATAACACTCTCTTAAAGTCAGTTACAATATTGTAGTCTGTTATGGGTAATCTGCAACATACAACATGGACAAGAACCAAGAGGGTCGGATAACAATGGACGACCAAGAAAGAAGTATGTGACACATACGAGATGTGTTCAAAGAATAGTAGCAGCATTTTTAGAAATAATTTTATTTATTCACGTACATCAATATTACCCCTTCAAAATGTTCTCTATACCATACTATACACTTACGTCATCGTATTTTCTATTCCCTGACACATCTGGAACTCGATCTTCGATGTACATTTCAGTTCACTTCTCTATTCTCGTAACACGATGGCCCTTTTCTTTATTTTCGGGAACGGAAAAAATTTACATGAGGCCATTTCTGCCGAACACGGATATTGGGACATCATTATGGTGTTGCATTTAGCCATAACTTCAGTAACAAACAACTAAGTATCAGCACGTGAATTATCGTGGTGCAAAGGCCCTGGATTCTTTCGTCACCAGTCCAGGCGTTGTTTTTCAGGATTTCTTCGTGCAAACGGGGCTGAACTTGTAATTGTGGTCCTCATTCATCTTCAGATTGACTGTAACTCATGGTTCTCATGGTTCACCATTTCGTTACACTCGAAAGACACAGGGAGCATTTACCTTCACATTTCATTGTGCTTGTCGATATTTTCTCCTCTCTTCAGCGATACAACACGCTTCCCATGAGACGAGTGAGCCTTAGTTTCGACGTGATATCCGTTCTACGAGTCGGGGCGTGGAATGTCAGAAGCTTGAACGTGGTAGGGAAACTAGAAAATCTGAAAAGGGAAATGCAAAGGCTCAATCTAGATATAGTAGGGGTCAGTGAAGTGAAGTGGAAGGAAGACAAGGATTTCTGGTCAGATGAGTATCGGGTAATATCAACAGCAGCAGAAAATTGTATAACAGGTGTAGGATTCGTTATGAATAGGAAGGTAGGGTAGAGGGTGTGTTACTGTGAACAGTTAGCGACCGGGTTGCTCTAATCAGAATCGACAGCAGACCAACACCGACAACGATAGTTCAGGTATACATGCCGACGTCGCAAGCTGAAGATGAACAGATAGAGAAAGTGTATGAGGATATTGAAAGGGTAATGCAGTATGTAAAGGGGGACGAAAATCTAATAGTCCTGGGCGACAGGAATGCAGTTGTAGGGGAAGAAGTAGAAGAAAAGGTTACAGGAGAATATGGGCTTGGGACAAGGAATGAAAGAGGAGAAAGACTAATTGAGTTCTGTAACAAGTTTCAGCTAGTAATAGCGAATACCCTGTTCAAGAATCACAAGAGGAGGAGGTATACTTGGAAAAGGCCGGGAGATACGGGAAGATTTCAATTAGATTACATCATGGTCAGACAGAGATTCCGAAATCAGATACTGGATTGTAAGGCGTACCCAGGAGCAGATATAGACTCAGATCACAATATAGTAGTGATGAAGAGTAGGCTGAAGTTCAAGACATTAGTCAGAGAGAATCAATACGCAAAGAAGTGGGATACGGAAGTACTAAGGAATGACGAGATACGTTTGAAGTTCTCTAACGCTATAGATACAGCAATAAGGAATAGCGCAGTAGGCAGTACAGTTGAAGAGGAATGGACATCTCTAAAAAGGGCCATCACAGAAGTTGGGAAGGAAAACATAGGTACAAAGAAGGTAGCTGCGAAGAAACCATGGGTAACAGAAGAAATACTTCAGTTGATTGATGAAAGGAGGAAGTACAAACATGTTCCGGGAAAACCAAGAATACAGAACTACAAGTCGCTGAGGAATGAAATAAATAGGAAGTGCAGGGTAGATAAGACGAAATGGCTGCAGGAAAAATGTGAAGACATCGAAAAAGATATGATTGTCGGAAGGACAGACTCAGCATACAGGAAAGTCAAAACAACCTTTGGTGACATTAAAAGCAACGGTGGTAACATTAAGAGTGCAACGGGAATTCCACTGTTAAATGCAGAGGAGAGAGCAGATAGGTGGAAATAATACATTGAAAGCCTCTATGAGTGTGAAGATTTGTCTATGTGATAGAAGAAGAAACAGAGTCGATTTAGAAGAGATAGGGGATCCAGTATTAGAATCGGAATTTAAAAGAGCTTTGCAGGACTTACGGTCAAATAAGGCAGAAGGGATAGATAACATTCCATCAGAATTTCTAAAATCATTGGGGGAAGTGGCAACAAAACGACTATTCACGTTGGTGTGTAGAATATATGAGTCTGGCGGTATACCATCTGACTTTCGGAAAAGCGTCATCCACACAATTCCGAAGACGGCAAGAGCTGATAAGTGCGAGAATTATCGCACAATCAGCTTAACAGCTCATGCATCGAAGCTGCTTACAAGAATAATATACAGAAGAATGGAAAAGAAAATTGAGAATGCGCTAGGTGACGATCAGTTTGGCTTTAGGAAAAGTAAAGGGACGAGAGAGGCAATTCTGACGTTACGGCTAATAATGGAAGCAAGACTAAAGAAAAATCAAGACACTTTCATAGGATTTGTCGACCTGGAAAAAGCGTTCGACAATATAAAATGGTGCAAGCTGTTCGAGATTCTGAAAAAAGTAGGGGTAAGCTATAGGGAGAGACGGGTCATATACAATATGTACAACAACCAAGAGGGAATAATAAGAGTGGACGATCAAGAACGAAGTGCTCGTATTAAGAAGGGTGTAAGACAAGGCTTTGGGCTTTCGCCCCTCCTCTTCAATCTGTACATCGAGGAAGCAATGATGGAAATAAAAGAAAGGTTCAGGAGTAGAATTAAAATACAAGGTGAAAGGATATCAATGATACGATTCGCTGATGACATTGCTATCCTGAGTGAAAGTGAAGAAGAATTAAATGATCTGCTGAACGGAATGAACAGTGTAATGAGTACGCAGTACGTTTTGAGAGTAAATCGGAGAAAGACGAAGGTAATGAGAAGTAGTAGAAATGAGAACAGCGAGAAACTTAACATCAGGATTGATGGTCAAAAAGTCAATGAAGTTAAGGAATTCTGCTACCTAGGCAGTAAAGTAACCAATGACGAACGGAGCAAGGAGGACATCAAAAGCAGACTCGCTATGGAAAAAAAGGCATTTCTGCCAAGAGAAGGCTACTAATATCAAATATCGGCCTTAATTTGAGGAAGAAATTTCTGAGGATGTACGTCTGGAGTACAGCATTGTATGGTAGTGAAACATGGACTGTGGGAAAACCGGAACAGAAGAGAATCGAAGCATTTGAGATGTGGTGCTATAGACGAATGTTGAAAATTAGGTGGACTGATAAAGTAAGGAATGAGGAGGTTCTACGCAGAATCGGAGAGGAAAGGAATATGTGGAAAACACTGATAAGGAGAAGGGACAGGATGATAGGACATCTGCTAAGACATGAGGGAATGACTTCCATGGTACTAGAGGGAGCTGTAGAGGGCAAAAACTGTAGAGGAAGACAGAGATTGGAATATGTCAAGCAAATAATTGAGGACGTAGGTTGCAAGTGCTACTCTGAGATGAAGAGGTTAGCACAGGAAAGGAATTCGTGGCGGGCCGCATCAAACCAGTCAGTAGACTGATGACCGAAAAAAAATCCGTAAAGACATGTTTAATCACGTATTACCGCACATTTCAGTAGATCTGTATCGCTACTAAAGTTATCTAGCAACTCCTGAGCAACTTTACTATTCCCATCAGTTGATAAACACACCTTAGATGTAACGTATGATGTAAACGACGTTATTTGATTTCGTTGCTTTAATTCTCTAGCAGTATAACCATTATCAGAGTTACAAGACTCAGTTTTTCTTTGTGGGTAATAATATATTTATGAGACGAAAACGTCAAAAATTTGGCTGAACTTTACGAGCTGCCATGGAGCATTGAAAGCGTAGCTCGCCGTGGAGCCAGGAAGAGAGCAGATTTTGGTTCTCAGGCCCGCACAGCTGACGCTGGCTACCGGGCCGGGCGAGCCGAGTACTTGCTTCGCGCTGCGTGGAGTACGTTACACATACTCTCTGCAAATCTGAAGAAGTACTGTTAATTATTAACAGATCTTTTTCATACTTAGTGCACCAAATTCTATGGATAACACAACCATACTGATAAAATTCCAAATCAATAACTTCAGTCCTTCCGGAGATACAGATTTTTACCTAAAACACATAATAACCGTGCAGACATTATAAAACCGAGTTAGGGTCTGTAAAGTATTTATCTATGATATTAATTGAAACTACATCCAAGAGAATAGTAATCTAATTTACTGGAATTTACGTTACCACAGATTTCTGACGTAATTAAAAATACTTTGGAGAGCTATAATTTGATTGTTTTTTGGTTGTGTAGCTCTTTAGGAGAGACAGAGAGTGAATGGAGAACCTACATAAAGTGAGAATGTTATATTGTATTAAAACTATGTAAATCTATGCATGAGAAAGTTGTTGTGCAATAATCGAATTTCTGGCATATGTCCAAGTGAGCTTGATTTTGTAAACGGCAGCCAGAAGGGAGGACTTGAGTATTAAATTTATTAGTAATTTTTTTGTGGAAAGAAACCGTCTTTTGTTTTCAATAAATTTTATTTAGTTTCGGAATTACGAAATTTATAGTCTAAATTATTTGTGGTAATGACTGACTGACATTATAAATACCGCGAGTATTGAAGTGCTCGAGCTGATCTGATTGGCTGCTTAACATACAAGCCACTAGAAATTCAGCATTTTCCGCGCGTTTGAGGAGGGCTTCGTGCCTCAGATCTCGGAGTCGATATAGTCGTTCGGAAGCCGTCTCCTGGTTAACACGTATGTTAAATCGCGCTGATCAAATTTGTACCAAAATGAAGAAATCCGCGGGTTTGATCGGTTCTCGTGTAGCTGATGAAATGCGACTACAGTGTGGAGTATTTCGTGTTAGTTTGGGTATTGTGAGTAGTTTATTTAAGGAGAGATTCGCGTATGAACATTTCTAGTCGTACATAAACTCCACGTGGTGTGTTCCGTGCAGATTACGAGATAGTATGGCGGGCACTTCTTCACAACAAGTCCATTGAACGATTGCATATGTTAATTCGCAAGTGATCGTGGGTCAGTGACTGTTTATGGCGTTCAAAAAATGGTTCAAATGGCTCTGGGCACTATGGGACTTAACTGCTGAGGTCATCAGTCCCCTAGAACTTAGAAATACTTAAACCTAACTAACCTAAGGACATCACATACATCCACGCCCGAGGCAGGATTCGAACCTGCGAGCGTAGCGGTCGCGCGGTTCCAGACCGTAGCGCGTAGAATCGCTCGGCCACTACTGCCGGCTATGGCGTTCAAAATATCGGGTCGAACTAAATACCTTCTCGCTGCTTGCGAGTGTGAACTTGTAAGAGAGACAATCTGTAACATCGCATAATTGAGGTCGGGATATTAAATACGGACTTGACAGCCATTTTCCTTGTTTTAAAGACAATAAACCAACTAAATGAAAATTTTTACATTTTTTCAAACGACTTCTGCAAGTATCCCGAACCAACGATAGTTTAACTAACTTGGACTGGAGTTACGTGGCCTTTGCGTGGTAGGTATTTAGCCGAATGTTCATCAACACTGCTTTTATCGGCTAAACCAGTAGCCACCATCGCAGAGTGAAGGGGCAGACAACCTGAAGCCTATCTAGGTAGGTAGAAAGGTTGTTTTAAGGAGACCAAACCGCCCCACCGCGAACGTTGTGACAAAATTTCAATGCACTCGATCAAGAAAGGTTAGCCCATCAGCTTCGGCAATATCAAGCTACATGAGCATAACAGTTACTGTTACGCGTACAGTATTAAAAGATCCACACAGCAGTACGCCAAAACAGCGAAATGTGATGCCATCTCTAATAAAAGATACACACAACAGTATCCATACATCCATCCACATGGATACTCTGGAAATCATACTTAAGTGTCTGGCAGAAAGTTCATCGAACCACCTTCACAATAATTCCCTATTATTTCAATCTCGAACAGCGCATGGAAGAAACGAATACTTGTATCTTTCCGTGTGAACTCTGATATCCCTTATTTTATTATGATGATCGTATGTCCCTGTGTAGGTCGAAATCAACAATTTACGTTGTTCGTAATTGTAATTCCTAGCAACTTAGTTCAATTTGCGGACATAAATTTGATTGATTTATCGTGTAAACTAAGTGTAACGGATTCCTGTTAGCATTCTTGTGGCCGACCTTACACTTTTCACTACTTGTGGTGAGTTGCCAATTTTCGCAACATATAGACATCTTTTCTAAATTTTTACAATTTATTTTGATCTTTTGATCACTTTCCTAGATGAGAAGCGACAACATCATCTGCAAACAAACTAAGATAGCTGTTCAGATTGTCTCCTACATCCTTTATACAGAAAAGGAACAGCAGAGAGCCTATAAATCTACCTTGGGGAACACCAGAAATCACTTCTCTTTTACTTTCTCCATCAGTTACCACGAACTGTGACCTAACTGACAGGAAATCACGAATCCAGTCCCATAACTGAGACAATACTCCATAAGCATGCAATCTGACTACAAGCCACTTTGACGTAGGTGGCAAAAGCCTTCTGGAAATTTAGAAATACGGAATCAATGTGGAGTCCCTTCCACTCAACACTTCATGTGAGTAAAGAGCTAACTGTGTTTCACAAAATCTGTGTTGACTATCCGTCAAGAACCAGCGCTCTTCGATGTAATTCATCACGTTTGAATACAATATATGTTCCAGAATCCTGCAGCACAACGACGTTAATGATAAGGGCCTGTAATGTAGTGGATTACACCAGCTGCGACATACATGGTGTAGAACAGATCTGAAGATGGTCATTACTGACCAAAACCGGTCATCGTCAAAGGAATTCATATTGTGATCAGAGACTGGAATAAAAAAAAAATGTAGTGGATTACTCCCACTGCCTTCCTTGAATATTGGTGTGACCTCTGCAACTTCCCAATCTGTGCGCACTGATCTTTCCTCGAGCAAGCGGTTGTGTATGATCCTTAAAAATGGAGCTATTGCATCAGCATACTCCAAAAGGAACCTAATTGGTACGCTGTTTGGATAGAAAAACTTTCTTTTTGTAAGCGATTTAAATTGCTTAACTACTCCAAGGATATCTACTACTAAGTTACTGAAGTTGCCAGCAGTCCTTGATTCGAATTCTGGAATATTTACTACGTCTTCTTTGAAGGACTTTCATAAGGCTGTGTTTAGTAACTCTGCTTTGGCAGCACTGTCATCGATAGTCTTTCCATTACAATCGCGCACAGAAGGAATTGATTGTGTCTTGCCGCTAGCGTACTTAACATACGACCAGAATCTCCTTGAATTCTCTGCCAGGTTTAGAGACAAAGTTTCGTTGTGGAGACTGTTATAAGCACCTCGAATTGAAATCCATGCTAAATTTCCAGCTTTCGTAAAAGATCGCCAATCTTGGCGATTTTGCGTTGGTTTAAATTTGGCATGCTTTTCTCGTTGTTCTGCAGTAGTCTTCTGACATGTTTTGTGTACCATGAGTGATCAGCTCTGTCGCTTTTCAATGTATTTGGTAAAATCTCTCGATTTCTGTAGATACTGTTTCTTTGAGCATGTGGCATTGTTGGCCGGGAGGCACCGTCTGGGGAAGTTCGGTCGCTGGGTGCAAGTCTTATTTCAGGTGACGCCACACTGGGCGACTTGCGCGTCGGTGGTGCTGGGGACAACACAGCACCAGTCCATGGGCGGAGAGTACCGCGAACCCGGCCACGAATCGAACCCGGCCACGAATCGAACCCGGGACCGCTGCAGAGGCAAGCCCATTGCCACTCAGCTAAGCAGGTGGACTGTTTCTCTGAATTCAAGCCACATCTGGTCTATACTTACTGGTACATTGTTAATTGGGAAGGAGTGGAGATTGTCTCTCAGGAAGGCGTCAAGTGAATTTTTATCTGCCTTTTCATTTATCTGTTTTCTCGTTTATTTTTGGAATATTTGGAAGTTATGGTATTCAGTCTCGCTACGGCCATCTTGTGTTCACTAATCCCTCTATTCGTTTTGATGTTTGTTGTTAGCTCAGGATTATTCGTTGCCAAGAGGTCAAGTGTGTTTTCACACCCGTTTACTGTTCGAGTGGGCTCATGAACTGAATAATGAAAATAATTTTGAGATAATGCATTTAGCACAATTTCAGACGATATTTTTATGTGTACCTCCCGTTTTAAACATCTGTTTTCTCCAACATATCGAGGGTAAATTGAAGTCACTACCAACTATAATTGTATGAGTCGGGTACGTGTTTGAAATTAAACTCAAGTTTCCTTTAAACCTTTCAGCAGATGTATCATCTGAGCTGGTAGACCGGTAAACCGATACAATCATTATTTTATTCCGGTTGCCAATAATGAATGATCTCTATCCATATTAACTAACAATTCAATTTCGGTACAAGATAAACAGCAACAACCACGCCACTGCCAGCTGTATTTAGCCTATCCTCTCTGAATACCGCTAGGTCTTCGCAGAAATTTCGACTGAACTTATCTCTGGCTTTAGTATAGGTTAATATCAACACCAGTAGAAAATGGTGTAACGGGAGTAGGATTCGCTATGAATAGGAAGGTGGGGCAGAGTGTGTTACTTTGAGCAGTTCAGCGATGAGGTTGCTCTTACCGGAATAAACAACAAACCAACACAGACCACGATAGTTCAGATATACGTGCCAACGTCGTAAACAGAAGATGAAGAGATAGAGAAAGTGTATGAGGATACTGAAAGGGTAATATAGTACGTAAAGAGAGATCAAAATCTAACAGTTATGGGGGACTGGAACGCAGTTGTAGGGGAAGAAATAGAAGAAAAGGTTGCTGGATAACATGGGCTCGGGACAAGGAATGAGAGAGGAGAGAGACTAATAATAAATTTCAGCCAGTAATAATAAACACTCTGTTCAAGAATCACATGAGGAGGAGGTATATTTGGAAAAGGCCGTGTGATACGGGGAGATTTCAGTTAGATTACATCATGGTCAAACAGAGATTCAGAAATCAGAAACTGGATTGTAGGGTGTACACAGGATCAGATATAGAATCAGATAACAATATACACTCCTGGAAATGGAAAAAAGAACACATTGACACCGGTGTGTCAGACCCACCATACTTGCTCCGGACACTGCGAGAGGGCTGTACAAGCAATGATCACACGCACGGCACAGCGGACACACCAGGAACCGCGGTGTTGGCCGTCGAATGGCGCTAGCTGCGCAGCATTTGTGCACCGCCGCCGTCAGTGTCAGCCAGTTTGCCGTGGCATACGGAGCTCCATCGCAGTCTTTAACACTGGTAGCATGCCGCGACAGCGTGGACGTGAACCGTATGTGCAGTTGACGGACTTTGAGCGAGGGCGTATAGTGGGCATGCGGGAGGCCGGGTGGACGTACCGCCGAATTGCTCAACATGTGGGGCGTGAGGTCTCCACAGTACATCGATGTTGTCGCCAGTGGTCGGCGGAAGGTGCACGTGCCCGTCGACCTGGGACCGGACCGCAGCGACGCACGGATGCACGCCAAGACCGTAGGATCCTACGCAGTGCCGTAGGGGACCGCACCGCCACTTCCCAGCAAATTAGGGACACTGCTGCTCCTGGGGTATCGGCGAGGACCATTCGCAACCGTCTCCATGAAGCTGGGCTACGGTCCCGCACACCGTTAGGCCGTCTTCCGCTCACGCCCCAACATCGTGCAGCCCGCCTCCAGTGGTGTCGTGACAGGCGTGTATGGAGGGACGAATGGAGACGTGTCGTCTTCAGCGATGAGAGTCGCTTCTGCCTTGGTGCCAATGATGGTCGTATGCGTGTTTGGCGCCGTGCAGGTGAGCGCCACAATCAGGACTGCATACGACCGAGGCACACAGGGCCAACACCCGGCATCATGGTGTGGGGAGCGATCTCCTACACTGGCCGTACACCGCTGGTGATCGTCGAGGGGACACTGAATAGTGCACGGTACATCCAAACCGTCATCGAACCCATCGTTCTACCATTCCTAGACCGGCAAGGGAACTTGCTGTTCCAACAGGACAATGCACGTCCGCATGTATCCCGTGCCACCCAACGTGCTCTAGAAGGTGTAAGTCAACTACCCTGGCCAGCAAGATCTCCGGATCTGTCCCCCATTGAGCATGTTTGGGACTGGATGAAGCGTCGTCTCACGCGGTCTGCACGTCCAGCACGAACGCTGGTCCAACTGAGGCGCCAGGTGGAAATGGCATGGCAAGCCGTTCCACAGGACTACATCCAGCATCTCTACGATCGTCTCCATGGGAGAATAGCAGCCTGCATTGCTGCGAAAGGTGGATATACACTGTACTAGTGCCGACATTGTGCATGCTCTGTTGCCTGTGTCTATGTGCCTGTGGTTCTGTCAGTGTGATCATGTGATGTATCTGACCCCAGGAATGTGTCAATAAATTTTCCCCTTCCTGGGACAATGAATTCACGGTGTTCTTATTTCAATTTCCAGGAGTGTAGTAGTGATGAAGAGTAGGCTGCAGTTTAAGACATTGGTCAGGAAGAATCAATACGCAAAGAAGAGGCATACGGAAGTACTAAGGAATGACGAGATACGGTTGGAGTTCTCTAAGGCTATAGAAATAGCAAAAAGGAATAGTTCAGTAGGCAGTACAGTTGAACAGGAGTGGACGTCTCTAAAAAGGGCCATCACAGAAGTAGGAAAGAAAAACATAGGTACAAAGAAGATAACTGTAAAGAAACCATGGGCAGCAAAAAAAAAAAAAAAAAAAAAAACCCTTCAGTTGAACAATGAAAGGAGGAAATGCAAAAATGTTCCGGGAAAGAAACACAAGTCGCTGAGGAACGAAATAAATAGGAAGTGCAGGAAAGCTAAGATGAAATGACTGCATGAAAAATGTGAAGAAATCGAAAAAGAAATGGTTGTAGGAAGGACAGGCTCATCGTACAGGAAAGTTAAAACAATCTTCGGTGGCATTAAAAACGAGGGTGGTGACATTAAGAGTGCAACGGGAATTCCACGGTTAAACGCAGAGGAGAGAGCGGATAGGTGGAAAGGATACATTGAAAGCCTCTGTGAGGGGTGAGGGGGGAAGATTTGTCTGATGTGGTAGAAGAAGAAAGATGAGTTCATTTAGAACAGATAGGGGATCCAGTATTAGAATCGGAATTTTAGAAGAGCTTTGGAGCGCTTAAGATCAAATAAGGCAGAATGTATTCCATCAGAATTTCTAAAATCATTGGAGGAATTGGCAACGAATCGACTATTCACGTTGGTGTGTGGAATGTATTAGTCTGACGACATAACATATGACTTTCGGAAAAATGTCATCCACACGATTCCGAAGACTGCAAGAGCTGACAAGTGCGAGAATTATCGCACAATCAGCTTAACAGCTCATGCATCCAAGTTGCTGACATGAACAATATACAGAAGAATGGAAAAAAATTGAGGCTGTGCTAGATGACAATCAGTTTGGCTTTAGAAAAGATAAAGGCACGAGAGAGGCAATTATGACATTGCGTTTGATAATGGAAGCAAGGCTAAAGAAAAATCAAGATACTTTCAGAGGATCCTGGAAAAAGCGTTCGACAATGTATAATGGGTAAGTTATAGGGAGAGACGGATATATACATCATGCACTATAGCCACGAGGGAATAATAACAGTGGGCGACCAAAACGAAGTGCACGGATTAAAAAGGGTGTAATACAAGGATGTAGTCTTTCGCCCCTACTGTTCAATCTGTATCTCGAAGAATCAATGAAGGAAATAAAAGAAGTTTCAGGAGTGGAGTTAAAATTCAAGGTGAAAGGATACCAATGATAAGATTCGATGATGACATTGCTACCCTGAGTGATAGTGGAGAAGAATTACATGATCTGTTGAATGGAACACGTCTCTGCTCCGGGACCAGGAAACATGAACACGTAGTCCACTGCCGGACCTACCCTGCCAATGTGCATCAGAAAGAGAACAGCAATCTGCCCAAACAATGCTACAAACGACAATATCTAAGCTGTAGGAAATATCATCTTATTGTGGAAGTGGCTACACGTAGAAGTCACAAGCTTGTCGCTCCTTAATATTAACTTTTTGTCAAGGAAACTCTCACAATGTTGTAGTAATTCATTATCTGATTTATCATCTCTATCAGTTGTTTATTTGCTCTCCCAATGTCTGCCCACTTAGGAACACCCATGCTGGATTCATGGATGCTCTTTTTTCAGGATGTGATTTGTATTACCAACAGCAGCCCTAGGCATTCCAAAGCATCTTTGTCCCATTATCCTCATCATTCCCGGCAAGCTGCGTCTCAGGTGAGCCGAGAGTGGCGGATGCTGGCTGACTATCAGAGTTTAGACTGTCATCCCTTCGTCAACTTTCGAATACTCAGAGTCTCAGAACTCTCTCCTAAAACACAAGATAGATTACCAGAATCCTACCCGCTGACATTTTCTATTACTTTAGAATGGCCCCCTAATACAATTCTCTTCAGCTTCAGCGATCGTAAGGGTATCGCGCTTTCTGTATGTTTCTTTCCTCTTTTCACTTCCCTTTCACGCCTGTCTTCATGTTTCCGATTTTTTGAATGTGTTGCAATTCTTGGACCACGTGGCAACATTGTTAGATTCCCGAACACTTTGGCAACCCTTATGCACTTACCATATTATGTAAAGCGAATGAACATTCGAATATAAGGTCCCCACAGAGTGGCTCCCAGAATTACAACACGTTGACCTCCTGTTGAAATAAAGAACATTTATTCAATATCTTACTTGAATCACTAACACATGAATGTAGATAGATCTATGAGAAATCTCTGTAACACCAGCAGTAGCACTATATCACTTAAACTGGTGGGGAACATCAGAAGCTCCATTAAACATTTGCAGACGATGCTGTTGTCTACAGGAAGGTTGCAAAACCAGAAGACTGTAGTGAAATGCAAGACCTCCGGACGATCTATGATACATATAGCCTGTAAACAGGCAAAGAGATCCATTACTAGAGACAGAAAAAAATAGTTTTATTTTATAGCCAAACTCAGTGTTATTTTTTGCCAATTTCGGTGATTTTTTTGCCAAATTCGGTGCAATTTTTTGCCATATTCATTGCCATATTTATGCCAGATCCTATGTTACTTTTAGTTCCAGGTACGGCTTTATTTTTCGCCAAATTTGGTCTTAATTTTTTCCAATTTTTGTGTTTTTCCCTTTTTGGTTATATTTTTTGCTAGTCTCGGTGCTACTTTTTGTAGTTTCGGTGATTTATGCCGCTTTCGCTGTTAGTTTTTTGCCAGTTTCATAAATTTTTCCGAACTTCTGTTTTTTTCTGTTCCTGTATAGGTGCTATTTTTTTTTGCCAATTTCTGCGCTATTTTTGACGTCACATCATAGTTCGTTATGCGGGAAATAACTGTCATTTTAAGAGTTATCGTTTTGGAGAAGTTTTCCAGTCCCTAGACGTTACTGTTCGATTACGCTGTTGTAGAAAGACAATTGAAAGCCGCAACAATCGTACAATACCTAGCTGTAACTGTCCGAAGCGACCTTAAGTGGAATGACAACATAACAACAAACTGTAGGAGAAGAAAATACCAGGATGATGGTACTCATTGCAAGAATCTTACGGAAATTTAATTTATCTTACGGAAATTTAATTTACACGCGAAAGAAGTTGCTTACAAAACGCTCGTTCTTCTGATTCTTGAGTTTTGTTCCTCTGTTTGTGACCATTACCGAGCAGGATTAACAGAAGAAAGAAAGAAAGAAAGAGAGAGAGAGATAAAAGATCCAAAGAAGAGCGGGGCATTTCGCCATGGGTTCGCTTAGCAGACGCGAGAGCTGAACAAACCTCAGTAGCAGACGCTACAAGAGAGACGTTCTGCGTCACGGTGAGTTTTGTTATAGAAATTTCGAGAACATACGTTCGAAGATCGGGCAAAATATTACTTCCTCCCACAAATGTTTCGCGAAACAAAATTGACGTGAATAGTTAGTGAAATTAGAGCTCATTCGGAGACTTAACGACGCTCGTTCTTCTCTTGAATCATTTGAGAATAGCACAGGGGAGGGGGGAAGGAAAGTGACAGTGGTACGAGGAACACCCTCCACTACTCCACCACTTATGGTAAAATGGTTTGCGGAATACGGATGCAGATGTACGAGTACATGCAGAGCTCCTGGGGGTCATGTAATACTGATGACATCTTAGTGTTCGTGAAACACCAGCAGCAGGTTTCTAAAAACAGCTGTGAACCCAAATCATCTCACTCTCGGTCTGCACGGAGTCTGTAGTTCCGTAAGTAGTGACAAAAACTGCATGTGTAAAAGTGTTTCACCTTGGGCCGCAACAAGACGCTTAAAACTGACTGGCGTCAGCGGTCGCTTTTCTCTACTCGGACACACCGTAAATTTCGTTCACAAACAAGCTATAAGGGAGACTTGCACCGTATTGGACACCTTAGATTGTATTTACACAAAAACTTTTTAAACACGTATAGGAAATACAAGTACAACAATTGAAAAGTTAAAATGTTTGCTTATCACAAAAAGTAGTAATTTTTCAAAATACAATGCTTCGGCTCATCAAATAAACAAATAAAAAAATTTTCACAAATGACTGTGGTGGAAAACCATTGCCCATTATCAAACACTTTACAAACTCATTAATTGCAACTGTAATTATTCATTTCTTGGCTAAAAAGTGATACTTTTGATTAAATTATAAGTCGCTCTAAACAAAAGGAATGTAAAAAAGAAAACAGGGTAATGTTTATGCATGCAATTGTCTTATAGTAAAGGAGATTTTCTTGGTCCGCACAAGCTACATGAGCCCACCCCTTGTATTATGTGCACTGAACCCAATCTTCATTTGTTGATTCACTACAAATAATACACTCTGTAGTGCTGACTTCTTCGTTGGTGTCAATTTAGAACATCTGTTCTGTAGGATATTTGTCAGAAAGTGACGTTTTCGATTTATTTTTACTTTTCTTTGTTTCTTTTCTGGTCGCTATTCTGAGCCTGGTTTTTTTATCTTCTTTTCTTTTCTTAAGGCTGCTTCTGCAAGCTTGCCTCCAGTTTTAAGTAATTTTGGGCTATTATTTTAAGTTCTTTTAAGGCAATTTAACACTCTTTTAAGCCATTTTTATCACTGCAGTACCACTTTGGTTATATCTGTATAGGCATGAAGTGCCCATTATACAGAGATAGTGTGTCATCAACTTTTATTCATGAAAAATGCTGCCTGAGCAAGTGATGACTGTCCGATAATCTGGAGGGACTGCAAATTCAGTAACATATCCCTAATAACATTTTTACTCTTTTAAGATACAAATCATAGGTTGGGCGTTTTCGATGAATTACGATCGAAGAGCAGAAAAAATATAATATTGGAAACAATTTTGTGTTAACTTTATATTATGCGAACTTATTTGTTGTTTATTTGTATCAAAGAAAAGAAGTGGAAGTGGAGACGTTGGCATTGGGGTATACTGTAAATCAATAGGAGAAAAAAGAGACAGTGAGAAAAGACACACATAGACGGTGACAGTGAGAGCGAGGTGCTGAGTATGAAGGCCTGACTACAAAGGGAGACAGGGTACAAGGATTTAGAATGTTGCATGTTAAAAGGGCGCGAATATGTTGCGTGCCAAATATTTTTGGTAAGGAAGGCGGATGTGGATTGGTTCTCCATTTTCTGTCGGAGTCTTTTTGTGCTCCGACAGGTACAAGGGCAGAAACGTGTGGTGCATTTTAACTTATGCATCGAAACTGGAAGTATGCCTTGCTGCCATTTGTAACTTGCAGGTTCATGTGGTTGCAGATAGAGGTCTATTTGGTGCAGCTAGCTTACCTTTTCATTACGTAGTGTGCGTCCAGTCGAGATGACGATGAAACAGCAACCAAAGGCGTTTTGCTTTCTGTATTTCAACAGGTGATATTCAGTTACAACTGTGCTGCGTGATTTTCATTTACAGTGTAATATTGCACCTCCTAGAGAATAAGGAACGTACAGATCTCGCATTGCACTACTGGGCTTTACGGTCGCCTGACTTCACGAAATATGACTTCTTTTGGGGGGATTTGTGGGAGGCTCCGTCTCTGTGTCTATCCTTCTACCATCTTTGGCTGAAATGCGTCCCCAGAAAGCAACAGCAATGAATACAGCAACTCTACACATGCTACAGACTGTATGGGACGAGTTTTACTATTATTTGGATGTCTGCCGTGCGTCCAGTGGAGGACATATTAAGCATTTATGAAAGGAAGTGTCCAGAAAGTAATGTTGTTTTTATATATTAAATACAATCAGATAAATAGTTAACCAGTTTTTATTTTTAATGAATAATGTAATCACCCTCGTTATCACCAACCTTTACACACATGTAATGCCCAAACTTTCAATGACGGATCGATAAAAATCAACTGACTTTATAGCAAAACATCTAAACATGGCATTTGGGACACAGTCAAAAGTACCATATTTTTTGTCACTTAGAAAATGTTGTAACAAGCGGAATATATGAAAATTCGATGGCGCAGTCTCGGGCGAGTATGCTGAGTGAGGCAATATCTCCCATCCCAATTCATTAATTTTTGCAGAGTTCGTCTTACGCATTGCATTATCGTGTTGCAGAATACCGCGTTTTCTGATGACAATCGCTGGGCACTTTTCACTTAAAGATTGATTTACTCTAACCAATTTTCAACAATAAAGGTTTGCATTCAGAGTTTGTCCAGGTTTCAGCAGTTCAAAATGAACGAGTCCGTGAAAACTGCACCAGACACCCAAAAGCGTCTTTTTAGAATGCAAACCTAGCTTAGCTATACTACGTGGCGATTCATTCAGAGCGAGTCACTGCCTTTTGCTTTGTATATTATCAATTGTGCCATAATGAACAAACGACGAAAAAGACGCTTGTGTTTTGTGCCGCTGAAGCAACAAGCTGCAAGTGGTGGATCGGTTAGCTTTGTTTGTCTTTAACAATCCGCTTTAAATATTCTTAGATGGTCGACAGGTGTTGGTTAAAATATTTGACCGTTCTTCGATTGTCTGACACGAATTTGCTTCCACTTCGCCTCACTTAACATGTCATTGCTTGAAGTTGTTGGTCGTCCTGGTCGGTATGAGTGCTTGTTAATGGTACAACGTGTATGTTGTCTTAAAGAAGCAACACATTTTTTCTTTGATTTGTCTTATCTTCCGTTCTTTAGATGCTTTGACTTTTGGTGTTCATTCTGTGTGTGTATCGTTGTCTGCCATTAGTTGTAAGCTCTTACACATTGCAATAAACTCTGCACAAGCAGGCTTATTTTTGTGCTTCATTTACGGCGCCTGATCACAGGTTATGGGCCCAGGTGCATGTCTGTTTTTCACTACAGTGGCAGAGATTTGTTTGGTGGTGTCGTGCGTAACAGAAAAATTTGACGTTACCGGAGTAGTGTTGGCGTGGCGCAATGGAATAATTTACGCATCGGTTTCAGTGTTTAAAGTTGTCTGAAGGGGACAATTGGACGGTGTGGAAATTCCAAAAGGAAGTGATATTCAGAGAAATAGGCCTTTTAGATATTGTCAACGGCATTGTTATGAAGCCAGCGCAGGAGAAAGAAGCTGAAGTAAAAACATGACAGGAAAAGGACGCAAAAACAGAGGAACTGATTGTGACGCGGATGGAGGTAGCACCAATCACTCATCTACTTTCGTGACCGAGTCAGCCGGCATGTGCACGAAACTGAGGCCTGCGTATGAAAAAGAGCCCGCAGTGAGTATTCATCCACTTCAACAAAAATTTTTCTTGCTCCAGTTTGGTGATGACTCAGCGGTTACAGTTACGTCGTAATAGAAGAAATAAACACAAAATTGAAGCAAGCGGGTGAACCACTTTCAGATAAAACGATGATACCAAAAGTGTTAATGTTGTTTCCAGAACGACATAAACATTTCTGTTCAGCATGCGAGTCTGTCCTCTTTGAGAGGCAAACGCTTAATGAGTTAACTTCGAGATTGATCATTGAGGGAGAGAGAAATAATAAGTCCGATAAGCCAGAGGTAGCCTTGGCCAGTGTAAGCAGGTAGCTAAAAATTACCTTTTATGCCTATGGTAAAGCGGGGCATTTTGCAAAGAACCGTAAAAGTAAAGAGAGAAACAAGGAACTGCAGTTATTGTAAGAGAGGAAGTCGTCTGGAGTCGGATTGCAGGCTGTTGAAATCTAAGGAAGGCAAAAAGGCTGAGAATGTAAATGTCTTTATGTCTACGAATCAAGGAGTTGATCTACATTACTGGATCATGGATACAGGTGCTAGCGAGCATACGTGCAATAAGAGAGAACTGTTTACGAAACTGGACAGTGCGCAAAACTCAATGAAAGCTGCTGTGGGTAACGGTAAGCTTCTTGAGATGATTGGGCTTAGTACTGTGGAACTGTATGCGTGGAGAGGAGTTAAATTTATCAAAATAGTACTTAGTGGGGTGCTTTTTGTGCCGGAACTGAAATTCTGTAGGAACTGAATTAGACAAAGACTCGTGTTTAGTGTCAAACAAGGAACAATGTGAATTCTTGAACAGTAAAGGTAAAGTTCGCGTACTATTCAAACATGTCAACAGAATGTATCCTATATTGTTTTCACTAAACGGAGCACAATCAGAACTGTCAATGGTTACTGTGACGCGAGCGGATAAAACACACACTTTAGTTGACAGTAATGACACTAGTGATTTCGTCGCCAATATTGATAGTGGCCTGGTCTAAACGTTTTGAAAACGAGAGTGTCTGGCTTTAAAAAAATATGCCTTCAGAGCATTACGCATTTGAAAGAGCTTTTCTCACGTAAAAGAGTGAGTTTCATTGACGACTTTATCATTTGCGAAGAATGTTTGACAGGTACACAACATCGCTTGCCTTTCCCTGTCAGTTCGTTAAGAGCTAATGCCCCACTTGAACTGGTTCATGCATACGTCTGTGGACCCATGGAGACACATTCGCTCGGAGGAGCAAGATAGTTTTTGCTTTTGAAAGATGACTACTCTGATTTTCGCAAAGTATTCTTTATGAAACAGAAGAATGAAGTCAAAGGTTTGATTAGGAATTTTATTGCAAAAACTGAGACAGAAACTGTTCTGAAAATTACAGTTCTAAGGGGGTGACAATGGACTGGAGTTTATGAATAGTGACTCAGGTACGTTTCTGAGTGAAAATGGCATTCATCTAAGAAGCGTTGTGTGGACACCGCAACAAAATGGAAGAGCTGAAATGGAAGTGTGCACCTTGGTTGAAGGTGCTCGTTCAGTGATTTCAGGAATGTGCAAACATTTATCGGCTGAAGCAGTTTACACTGCGGCTTATGTGCTGAATCGAACTGGTCAATGTCCTGTAGAAACTAAACTCCTTTTGAAGCTTTTTATGGCAGAGAGTTACCATTAAGAGATTTGAAAATATTTGGAACACGTGTATCTGTCCTTGTACCCAAATAAAAGACACTGAAACCAGGCTTCAAAAACAAGATAGGTTTATTTATGTGTTACGATAATCATGCGAAGGGGTACAGAATATTTATACCTTCCACAAACAGAACTGAGGTTCATCGAGACGTAATTTTCTTGCCACCAGCAGTATCTGAAGGGAGAAGAAAACTGATGTTCATGTAAAGGAATCAGGTACTATTTGTTGTGATGAAGAGGACGTAGATAAAGCTTCAGATTCAGAGAAACAGAAAGAAGAAACGAGGACTGAGATTGTGGAAGAAAATAAAAGCCAGCCTAGAGAAGAACAAGAAATCAGAGGAGGATGCAGAGGAAAATGTAGTTTTTGATAACAAGAAGACACACAACCTTAGACCCAGTAGAAAAATTCAGTACCTGAATTACTTGGAGGATTATGAGCTGGGCTGTTGACAGCAGTGAACGATGAAGGCCCCAAGGACCTGGGCTGAAGAAATGTCTTGTAGCGCAGCTAAAAACTGGAAAGATGCCATAGCAAGAGAGCTGCTATCCCTGGAAGAAAATAACACTGGGATTATGTACGCAAGCCAAATGATTGTGATGTTATTGACGCAAAGTTGGTTTTAGGCGAAAAATAGATGAAAAAGGTAATGTTCTTTCTTATAAAGCTCGTCTTCTAGCAAACGTGTTTCAACAAAGCTTGCCTTATTCAGAGATATACAGTCCAGTACCAAACCTAAAGTGAGACTTTTTTTGTTTTTTTGTAATGGGAATAACTTTCCCATCTATCAGCTGGATGTTTGTAGTGCTTTTCTCTGCAGAGAGATAGATGGATGCTTTTATGTTAAATTGCCTACTGGATGTTGCAGTAAAAATGATTGTTGTTGTTGTGGTCTTCAGTCCTGAGACTGGTTTGATGCAGCTCTCCACGCTACTCTATCCTGTGCAAGCTTCTTCATCTCCCAGTACCTACTGCAACCTACATCCTTCTGAATCTGCTTAGTGTATTGATCTCTTGGTCTCCCTCTACGATTTTTACCCTCCACGCTGCCCTCCAATGCTAAATTTGTGATCCCTCGATGCCTAAGAACATGTCCTACCAACCGATCCCTTCTTCTAGTCAAGTTGTGCCACAAACTTCTCTTCTCCCCAATCCTATTCAATACCTCCTCATTAGTTACGTGATCTACCCACCTTATCTTCAGCATTCTTCTGTAGCACCACATTTCGAAAGCTTCTATTCTCTTCTTGTCCAAACTAGTTATCGTCCATGTCTCACTTCCATACATGGCTACACTCCATACAAATACTTTCAGAAACGACTTCCTGACACCTAAATCTATATTCGATGTTAACAAATTTCTCTTCTTGAGAAACGCTTTCCTTGCCATTGCCAGTCTACATTTTATATCCTCTCTACTTCGACCATCATCGGTTATTTTACTCCCTAAATAGCAAAACTCCTTTACTACTTTAAGTGTCTCATTTCCTAATCTAATTCCCTCAGCATCACCCGACTTAATTTGACTACATTCCATTATCCTCGTTTTGCTTTTGTTGATGTTCATCTTATATCCTCCTTTCAAGACACTGTCCATTCCGTTCAACTGCTCTTCCAAGTCCTTTGCTGTCTCTGACAGATGATCTGCTAATAGCTTCAACTTCCCAGAGTGAGACTGACAATTTAAAGGTGTTATTGAGTAATAATCTTAAAAAGAAAGGTTTGCGTATGTTTAGAAACTATTTGGGAATGAACATTGTTCAAAATTTAAGGGAGGGTACTATTACTATTTGCTGAAGTACTTATCATGAAAATTGTTAAAGTTTTTAGTATATTTGAATGTAATCTTGTTTCAACCTCTATGGAGGAAAATTTTGATCAGAATATGTTAAAAAAAGAAAAACCTGTAAATGAGGACATTGAAAAAAGGCGTAGAAAATTTGTAGGGTCACTGATGCATGCTATGCTGGGTTCCAGACCAGATATTTACATAGCTATAATTATTCTAAGCAGGTGCCAATCATGTGCAAGTCTGGATTTACAGAGTCTTTTGTTTGTTACATTAAAGGAACCCTGAAACTAAGTCTGTCATGTGCTAGGGATAAAAAGTGTTCTGATCCTATAATTGATTATGTTAACACTGACTGGGCTGGTTCGACTGAGTAGACAGAAAGTCCACAAGTGGGTACCTTTTCAAAGTTTTGGGTTGTAGTGTTTCATGGAAATCTAAGAAGCAATCCACAGTGTCTCTGTCATCAACAGAATTTGAATTTGTAGCCTTAAGCATGGCAACAAGTGAAGCCTGTTGGCTCACTAAATTTATATAACAGTCTTTCTGGCAGTCAAAGAGCTGTTGTACTTTTCGAAGACGATACGCCAGTAATAAGCCGTTGCAAGAACCCACAATTCCATCATAAACTATAGCACATAGACGTGAAAATTTTATTTGCAAGAGAAAAGGTTTTTACTAAGAAAATTATGTTAAAGTACATTAGCACAAATGACCGCCAAGCTGATGTTCTAACAAAGCCAGTAAGTAAAATAAAATTTTAAAAATTTAGAGCCTTTTTAGGACTTACTTATAAATTGTATTTGTTTTTGTAATATTGATGATTAACATTGAGGGAAGATGTTAATTGTACAATGTTAATGTTCCCAGAATGAGAGTGAAAATCTCATTCTGGAAACATCCCCCAGGCTATGGCTAAGCCATGTCTCCGCAATATCCTTTCTTTCAGGAGTGCTAGTTCTGCATGGTTCATAGGAGAGCTTCTGTAAAGTTTGGAAGGTAGGAGACGAGATACTGGCAGAAGTAAAGCTGTGAGTACCGGGCCTGAGTCGTGCTTCGGTAGCTCAGATGGTAGAGCGCTTGCCCGCGAAAGGCAAAGGTCCCGAGTTCGAGTCTCGGTCGGGCACACAGTTTTAATCTGCCAGGAAGTTTCAATGTTAATGTTGTCTTAAGGAAGCAACACTGTTCTTCTTTGATTTGTGTTATCTTCCATTCCTTAGATACTTTGGGTTTTGCTGTTTGTTTTGCGGGTGCATTCTTGTCTGCCATTAGATGTAAGCTGTTACACATTACAATAAACTCCGCACAAACAGGATTATTTTCGTGCTTCATGTACTGTGCCTGATCACAGTGAAACGTCCCCTTAGAAAAATTTATGAAATATTGTGCTGATAAACCTCTTACATTATTTGCTTTTCAAACAGCTGAGCAAAACTGAACTTACTCAAAGAGTCACTAAAGTGACACACAATATTTTTAGCGCAACGCAATCTGACTTTCAATAATCCCTAGAAAATAATGGCCCTGACTAACATTAACCTATACCTTTCACAAATCACTTACCGCACCAAAAATCTTCGTTACTCGAACTACTGCAATACAGCGAGCGCCACTACTGCCAGTTAAATAAAAGATTCAAACTACTGAAGGCACTAACTACTGATAGGCATAGTTAGCAAATAAAAGATTTTGGTAGAGAGCAAACAATGTATTATCTTAATAGTGTTGAAAAATCATAATATACATAGCAGTTCATGACATCCAGTCTTACAAATTTCAAAACTCCGCCATTTCTCTCCCCACATCCACCACTGCTGGCGGCTCACCTCCAACTGCGCAACGCTACGCGCTGTTCACATCCAGCTGCCCAACGCTACAATGGCAGACAACAATGCAAACTAGCCAGACACTGCACACAGCACAGCCAGTGATTTTCATACAGAGCGCTACGTAACGTTGCCAATAAGAAAACATAAACAGCCTACTTACAACAGTGCTAAAGGTCAAAGCTATCAGATTATAACTTAGTAAACCACCTTTGGCGTTTACAAACGTCTAATGCAGATGTATAAAAATTGCAAAAAATTTTGGTAGCAACTGGTACATTACCACCCTGTCTGAACTCAAGAAGCCTACAATGCCGAATATGTATCTATTCTGTTACTTGGCTGGTCATTTCACATTAAATTCCCCTCCACCCCCCCACCCCTCCAAAATAAATTAAGATTTAATTACTTACGAATAAACAAGTCACTCTAACATTAAAATGTTTTTGGCATGTCTTTTACGTATACAATAATCTGATCAAACGAATATCCACACGAGCAGAAACGACATTACTTTCTGGCTCCCCTAATAAAAGCATCGATCCTCTACGTGAATGTAAAAAGTATCCCAGGGTCGTATGTGCATCCGTGTAAAAGATATATCATTATAAAATCGGGAAGTTCTTTAAAAAATGAAATCTTTGTAGTCCTATGTCTAAGTTAAGTTTACCCACAGTTTCTATTTTCGTCCACATAGATTTAGCCTTATGAAACCACGTGAATATTTTTGAAGCGCGCTTTACATTCGCATTTTAGTGCCATACTAGAGTTTGAAACGTGTGTCTGACCTACAGATGTAAAAACAAGCGAGTTATGCGTCTGTCACTTGCATATGTAATAATAATTCGCGCGCTGCTGAAAATCGAATGAGCTCCATGAATACAGTAATGAGGCAGTAAATTTAGCTGCACGCTACGGATTTGGCGGTGAAACGTTCTGATTTCGTGTTCACTCAAGTTAAATCATAAATCAATCACTTCGAGGTAAATCAATAATCGGCACCGAACGGCATACGTACGCTTCGCTATGCTCTCTGCTGCCGTTACTGAACTTTTTCATTATGGAGAATTGCCGTTCACGATTCATACAAGTGCGTGATAAAGCGAGGTTGTCGCCAGTGCTATTGTGGAGGCAGCACACACCGAGGTATTGCACTGTGATGCCACGTAGTCACTACAAACAATGTCTATCGCGAACAGCCACAGAGGAGACGAAGACAATGTTCCTGTTCCCTCTCCTTTAATTCTACAGTCTGTAAAATAAAATTGGAGGTTTTTTAAATTTCAGTTGTTTGTAGTTTTTGAATACTTTAAATACTTCAGTCACTACACGTAGTCTATGGATATCTCAAAACAAGCATTAGTTAAAATTATTTATCGTAAATATAAATAAAAATACAAAGTTTCTGAAGATACTTATGTGCAGAAATATCAAAGATGCTAACGAGAAAGGCAGTATATACACAGTGTAATAACAGAATTCTGTAATATCTTTTTATCATTTGCGTATCAAGAGAATGAACTTCTGTTTGATTATACTTCTGTTCTAATGAAATGAGTACTTTTTAACCAGAGACAATACTTACATGCACTGACATTTTATGATGGAGCTAAGAAAAGAAGGGAGATGGCACTACAGACTTACGCAGTACGTTGTTTTGAAACCAGAGCGGGCGGGGCCCGCCGCCATTTTAAGTAGCCCAGAACATTAGCAGTCTACTATTTACGATTGCTTATTGTTCATTATTTCTGTGGTGTGCGAGCAACATCTGTTTTAAATACAAAAAATTATATATTTTATATGAATGACATAGAGTCGCGAAGGCAATTTCGAACATTTTTCTGTTCTTAAACTCGCATTTGCTTTAGTAATACGACACATTAGGCCTCCTTAACGTAACTTGTTTCTTTGCCGCTATATTTCAGATAACCAGAAACAGAATGAAGGAATGTGAAAAGCATGCTGTCGTAATTCATTTAATTCCACTTTTACTGTATTTATATAGATAGCAAACGAAACGAACTCTGAAACCAACCCTTGTTTGCTTATAGGTACTGCTTTCTGTTCGTTGCAGTTTCAGCTTTCACCTCTCATGTACAACATCTTCACGTTTGCAAGAAACTTACCTGTGTGTTCTTTGCTAGCCCATAAATGTGAGTAATAAGGTAAGAAGCAAGAAGCCAGGCATGCTATCGTATGTTGTGCATGTCAACAAAGTGATTGATTATTAAAATGTTACAGAAAGAGAACTGTATAGAGGTATACCTCTATGCAAAATAGATTACTCGTTTTATTAGATTGTCAGTGCATTAGTCTCGCTGTAGTTAACCTATCTTCTCACTTTGAAATCTTACTTATGATGCGTCATTAATTATGTGGCCAATAACAGCAACTTACAGGGTAAAAAAAAAGAAAAGAAAACATCTTCCAGTACTGTGGAATGTTATAAATGTGGTTAGGCGTTTGGTCTCAAGCGCTTAAAACCGTTTAAAATGGATATTTCGCTTTAATATGCCTGTAACGTTTTAATAATGATAGCCGACCCTGTGTAACATACAGGCCTATCTTTCCAACAGTAGCATATTTGCTTCTTTTCCCGCAATATTTCTCGCCAATGGCTCTCTCAGTTTTTCGGGAATAACCAAACGTTGCACAGTGGGAATATACGTCAACTTTGGTTATCTGCTTGTTTTTATTTTTGATCATTTTGAGGTTTTCGAAGTATGAAAGTCTACATCATGCTTTGCGATATACCAATAGTTTGTTACTTAGTTTCACGTTCCATGTATCATTTGCACGATAAATCGTAATGAAATGGAACGAGTCATTATATATTGACATAAATTTTTTTGTAAAGATGCGTCCATGCTGATCATTTATTAGTTTTTTGATTAAAGACACACACTGATATTATTAATTTCTACCCATCACCATTTACACATTATAGTAATAGATAATCTTCTGCAGAATAGGGTGAGTTACCAAATAAAAACATTTTCAGTTTAGTTTCAAATATGACTTTTAGCGTTGTGAACCCCTGTTTGTGCTACGGACAACCTTAATATGGGTAATGAATGTCATTTTTGTTTTATGGTATTGTAAGTATGAGGGGCGTTTGAAAAGTCAGTACAAAGTCCGAGAGATGGCACCACCGGCGCGTATCGAGGTCATGTTTAGTTAGTAGCATCTTTGGAAAGAATTCAAAGTTTCAGCCATATTGGTCTATTTCTTTGTGTTTGGCATTCATGTGAATCAAGGAAGTCGAATGATTGACGAAAAATGGACGGAGAAGAATTTCGTGTGGTGATTAAACATTACTTTATGAAAGGCAAAACGCTTTAGGAGACTAAAGAGAAGTCTGATAAACATTACGGCGACTCTGCACCTTCAATTAGAACAGTTTATAAGTGGTTTCAAAATTGTCGGAGTGGCCATATGAGTTGAACGTTTTCGACACACTGTGGAGGTTACGACTCCAGAAATCATTGATAAAATCCATGATATGGTGATGGATGACAGAAGAGTTAAGGTGTGTGAGATTGCTAGTGCTGTGGGCATCTCGAATGAACGGGTACATAATATTTTGCATAAAAATCCGCAAGATGGGTTCCACGATTGCTCACGCTTGACCAAAAACGGAATCATGTGAAGTGTTGCAAAGATGGTTTGCAGCTGTTCAGGAAGCATCCGCAGGACTTTAAGCGTCGTTTCGTCACTGTGGATGAAACATGGATACATTACTATATTTCTGAGACCAAACAACAATCTAAACAATGGGTTACCAAGGGAGAATCTGCACCAAAAACAGGCCAAGACGAGTCCTTCGGCCGGAAAGGTTATGGCGACTGTCTTTTGGGATTCGCAAGGGATGATCCTCATCGACTATCTGGAAAAGAGTAAAACTATTGCCGTTGCATATTATTCAGCGTTATTGGACCGTCTGAAAACCGAGCAGCAAGAAAAACGCCGGCGACTGGACCGCAAAAAAATCCTTTTCCATCACGACAATGCACCAGCACACACCTCAGCAGTTGTGGTCACAAAATTAATGGAAATAGGATTCCAACTCGTTTCACATCCTCCCTATTCTCCAGACTTGGCTACCTTGGAATACTGTTTGTTCCCCAATTTGAAGAAATGGCTGGCAGGACAAAGATTTTATTCAAAGGAGGAGGTGATTGCAGCAAGTAAAAGCTATTTTGCAAACTTGGACAATTCCTATTATTCGGAAGGGATCAACAAATTAGAACAGCGTTGGTCGAAGTGTATAAGTCTAAAAGGAAACTATGTCGAAAAATAAAGAAAGGTTAACCCCAAACACGTAAGTAGTTCTTATTTTTGCACCGACTTCTCAAACGCCCCTAGTATGTGCATCATTGTTCATGTTGTAGCGCATTGGGTTATTTACGACAAACGTCATGCGGGAATAACTATAGACCCCTACTGTGAAAATATACTCATTCGCCGAGCACAAGGCATGCACGACGAAAAGAGTGTTCACCTAAATTTTCAGCCAAAGCCTTCTTCAAAAGCACACATACACATTCATACAATCATACACACAAAACTCACACAAACACGACCGCAGTATTCGGCTGTTCTAACCAGAACCTTTTTTAAAGGGGGAGGAAATGTGAACAACGAATAATAATTGTCGATGAGAGGAATTTAGGGCATCAGATGCTGCCCCAACAATCAGCACGGTTGCTTAGCATATTTTATGTGGGGACGAGACCATTGACATAGTGTGGCTCGCATGTCGGAGCGTTTTCGACTTGTAAGGCCATGAAAAACGGACACTGAGTAAAGTATGCCAAATCTAAAGCCGAATGCCGCAAATAAAACCATTACAATAAAAGTAAAAAGTACAACACTAATTCATGTATATAAAAGAAAATATTGCTTGAGTTGCTCCACTTACGAATGAAATGTGATTCCTTTAAACTTTAGATTACGATCGGATCGAATAGTACTCGGGTAAACAAAGCAAGCTGTCCTTTTGATGAAATAACTACGTCTCTATGACAGTGAAAGTACCCAAAACGGTCGAAAATGCACACAGGCACGTCTCAGAAACGTCATGGGGAAATATAAAAAAGGTGAAACATGGAGGTATGAATGTGGTGAACCTAATGTTTTGGTCTAGTTAAAATGGCGAACATCGGCTTCAAGTTTGTGACCTTCCTTCTTTTTTTACCTCCCTGGATCTTATCCAATGTGAAATCTACAGTATTATGCTTTGCTAAATTCAGTTGTTACTGTTTAACTGATAGAGATTCCGATGTATTATCCAAAGAGTAGAAATATCTATGGAGTGAGCAATGTGTTCTGCGTATGCCGTAAACATTAAACTGGAATTGTCACGTGATCTCGGGACGCAGCTTTTTAAGGCCAATTCACATTCGTCGTCTCGTCATGTCGTGTCACGACATGTCTCATCACGTCACGTCAAAACATTCCACAGTACATTTCAGATGGCGGCATTCATACAGGCCGTCAAAGGACCATCACGTCACATCACATCAAGGTTTGTCGTGAAGACAGTGTTGACGGTGTCGTTAACGTATTTTCGACGCACTCCCTCATGTTATAGTGGTTGATCTCGTGCTTTTTTATCGTCATAGTTTTCATTTTATTATTACGCGTTCTTTTAGAGGCAAACTGCAACTGTTTCGTGACGAGTTGTATATTTTGTCCACTTAGTATCCTTACGCAAGCGAGGTCAGATATCGGAAAGTGAAAATGATTTAGGTTTGACAATAACACAACAGAGGCGATGTACACGCTGTAAATAAATATAAGAACATAAGTTGACCAATCAATTTTCATTGTATAACATTTGAAGTGAATACGTGAACTTTAATGAAGGAGAAAAATAGTTATTTATGATGTAATTAGTTACGTTACGCTCCATTTATTCCTTTATAGCAATTGTTTCATGTGTCTGTATGTATATATATTTTTACCAGGAAACAAATGTCGATGTTTTGAAATGTTGTTTCACTTCTTAGCACTAAACCAAACAAAAGTAACCAAGAACATACGTTATGAAGTTTGCTTTGGCGATTAATAAACTTTGTCGTTGTTAGTTCCTCAGTTCCGAGACTAGGCCTATATTCCAACTTTTTATATTATGGGTTGTAACTCATAGCCGCACTTTCGTCTTTCGTATTGGGTTAAGCAAACTGACATGACGTGATCGGACGGACAATGTAAATACATGCTGACGTGATGGTGTGGTCGCGTTATACCTCTTCATTTTGCTCATCAAACCTAACTGCTTAGTTCATTCCAGACATCAAATGCAAACTGTTATAGTGTCGACAAAATGCCCATACCAGACCCACAGCAACTACGAAGGGAATTTACCTGTACTAGCGATATGAAGGCATTCAAAATTTATATGGTGCATTGCGGAAAAACCTACGTCATCCCGAGATCACGTTAGCACGGTGGCAATTTATGTTGGTAACACGAAATGTGTTGTGAGCACCTGAATGGTCACGTCAAAGATATTTTTACTCCTTGGTATTTTTGAGGTAGAGAATATTCCTGTTGAATACACTACTACCCAAAGACGTCAAGAACACAAACAGACCACAACAAATAACACTGAGAAATGAACTCAATGCACCATACAACACAGTTGCTGTCACCTGTCCATTTGCTGAGCAAGAAGTCACAGTAACTATACACGAACGTTATCGCCACAGATCACCCCACAAAAGTACACAATGACGCTCTGAGGCTAGACAGGGTGCCTGCAATCTGGAAAACCTCAAATACAGTGACAATAGAAAAATTCACAGACAGGGATCCTTCATACAGACCAATATATCTCATAAACATGATTGCTAAGTTTCCAAGAGAAGGCACAATATCGCAGCCGAATGTATGCCCACAGAGCTCTCCACCGCCTTAGCCCCACCAATTCGGCTTTAGAAAAGGAAAATCCATCGGAGACGCAATTAATTGAACACTCGAAATTGTTACAAATACACCAAACAAATACGCAGTAGTGATAATGATAGAGATCGCAGCTGCCTTTGACAATCTGTGGTGACCAGCGCTGTTTGATAGGTTAATACAACTGGAGGTACCCCATTCCCTGTATAATAGTCTGTTGGTCTAGCACACGGACAGAGTAGCGGAATGGGGCGTGAGCAATCGCAAAGTAATCCGGAGACGTACCAAGGGATAACCACAAGGATCGATCTGTGGACCCATCTTCTGAGAAAAAAATGGTTCAAATGGCTCTGAGCACTATGGGACTTAACATCTATGGTCATCAGTCCCCTAGAACGTAGAACTACTTAAACCTAACTAACCTAAGGACAGCACACAACACCCAGCCATCACGAGGCAGAGAAAATCCCTGTCCCCGCCGGGAATCGAACCCGGGAACCCGGGCGTGGGAAGCGAGAACGCTACCGCACGACCATGAGATGCGGGCCATCTTCTGAGACATCACTATTGAACCTCTGCCAGAACACTTGGAAGGGGACAATAGGACGGACAGAATTGTCACTTATGCAGACGACATGCTGGTAGTAGTTTCTGTTTACAATAGAGCCCGGCTAGAAGAGAAGACACGTGGCACACTACAGACAATCGCACAATGGTGCACAACAAACAGACTCCAAATAGCAGGCCATAAAACAACATATACTCTCTTGAAGGGTCTGCCGAAACTGGATCCTTCAGCAAAAGTCGGGAACACAAAGAGAATGAATATGACACGCTATCTAGAAGTACACATAGACGAAAAGTTAAATTTCCACGAAGACATCAGAGTAATCACAGCCAAGACAGAAAAAATACTACACAAACTGGCAAGGCTAAACTCAGAAAAATACAGACTAACCTCGTCAGCAATCAAAACGTAGCACTATGTACGCTTCGAATCAGCACTCAGTTTTGCAGCAAGTACATGGCTACATCTGCTAAGCCTCGCCGCCAACAGAACTACGGTAAGGCGGAGGCAGAGAAGTGTCCTTAGACTATCGGGAGCTTTCGGCATCGCATCGGGCGAAGCACTATGCGTGGCGCTCAGAATCTACCCGCTTGATGTCTGATATCACCATCACATATCGGGCTACACACTACTGGTTAGAGAAGGGTAAACTAGACCGAGTTAGCCAAATAACCGATGTACCCTTAACCAACAAGCGCTAGCTTAAACTCTGACGAATTGAAACACGAGAGAATGAGTGGAGCACAGGTGGTACGGGACGGGGAGTCCATAAATTATTTCCGTACGTATCCGAACGTTAAGAATGAAACACGCCTCTCCTAACTGCGGCATGGTTCACTTCTTAACAGGACACGGACCTTATCCCACTTACCTGAACCGCGTGAGTCTGATACAGGCACCTACTTGTACCTGCGGGGAGATACTGTCATATTCTGCGGGAATTACAGACACATCAGGGACACAGTACAAGCACACAACGTCTACACGGAGAGCCAGCTATACGATGCTCTACGCACCGAAACAAAATGGTCACGGTTAAATACACTAATAAACAAAATTTCAAAGGCAACACACGACTTCAGTCCGGAACCACGCGACTGCTACGGTTGCAGGTTTGAATCATGCCTCGGGCATGGATGTATGTGATGTCCTTAGGCTAGTTAGCTTTAAGTAGTTCTAAGTCTGGGGGACTGATGACCTCATATGTTAAGTCCCGAAGTGCTTAGAGCCATTTGAACCATTTGAGCAACACACGAAAAAATACCGACGCAAACGACCGTACAGAAGACAAGACAATATGCAGCAGGATAACAGACTCCGTAGGGTGGTTAATGACACGGAAGACATCACAGAGAGCAATAGGGCAGACAGTGCAGACGACAGCACATTTAGTAAGCAGGCGGCTACTCGACTTGAACGTCAATTTAACTGTAGCTGTATTTAGTACTAGTATAATACATTTAGTAATAACATGTGATTCTAATCATGGGGCCGGCTGAGGTGGCCGTGCGGTTCTAGGCGCTCCAGTTCGGAGCCGCGCTGCTGCTACGGTCGCAGGTTCGAATCCTGCCTCGGGCATGGGTGTGTGTGATGTCCTTAGGTTAGTTAGGTTTAAGTAGTTCTAAGTTCTAGGGGACTGATGACCACAGCAGTTGAGTCCCATAGTGCTCAGAGCCATTTGAACCATTTTTTTCTAATCATGGGCACTTGGTAGTGCCAATTAGACTGAGGCAGGCAGTAAAGTGCCGGCGCATTCGCGCAAGTTAGCGAAGGCAACGGGCACTATAAACCTGTAAACAGTAAGTGGAAAAATAGCTGGGGTTATTTTAGTATAAATTAGCGGTAAAAGTGCTGGCGTACTGTCGCAGATTGCCTACGGAAAATTGCACTATAAACCTGTAAATACACTGAAGCGCCAAAGAAATTGGCATAGACGTGCGTATACAGAGGTATGTAAACAGGCAGAATACGGCGCTGCCGTTAGTAACGCATATAGAAGACAACAAGTGTCTGGCGCAGCTGTTAAATCGGTTACTGATGCTACGATGGTAGTTTATAAAGACGGAAGTTAGTTTCAACGTGGTGTTATATTCGGTGCACGATCGATGGGACACAGCATCTCCGAGGTAGCGATGAAGTGGGGATTTTCCCGTACTATCATTTCACAAGTGTACCGAGAACTTCAGGAATCTGGTAAAACATCAAATCTTCAACATCGCTGCGGCCGGATAAAGATCCTGCAAGAATGGGACCAACGACGACTGAAGCAAATCGTTCAGCGTGTCAGAAGTGCTACCCTTCCGCAAATTGCTCCAGATTTCAGTGCTGGGCCTTCTACAAGTGTCAACGTGCGAACCATTCAACGAAACATAATCGATATGTGCTTTCGGAGCCGAAGGCCCACTCATGTATCGTTGGTGACTGCACAACACAAAGCTTTACGCCTCGCCTGGGCCCCTTAACACCTGCTTTGGACTTTTGATGACTGGAAACATGCTACCTGGTCGCTCGTGAATCCATGGACCATGCATGTCAGCAGGTACTGTTCAAGTTGGTGGAGGCTCTGTAATGGTATGGGGCATGTGCAGTTGGAATGATGTGGGACCCTTGATACGTCTAGATACGACTCTGACAGGTTACACGTACGTAAGCATCCTGTCTGATCACATGCATCCATTCATGTCCATTGTGCATTCCGACGGACTTGAGCAACTCTAGCAGGGCAATGCGACACCCCACACATCCAGAACTGCTACAGAGTGTCTCCAGGAACACTCTTCTGAGTTTAAACACTTTCGCTGGCCACCAAACTCCTCAGACATGAACAGTATTGAGCACATCTGGGATACCTTGCAACATGCTGTTCAGAAGAGATCTCTAAACCCCTCCACCCTCGTACTCTTATGGATATTTATGGACAGCCCTGCAGGATTCATGGCGTCAATTCCCTCCAGCAGTACTTCAGACATTATTAGAATCCATGCCACGTCGTGTTGCGGCACTTCTGCGTGTTCGCGGGGGCCCCACACGATATAAGGTAGATGTGTTAGTTTCTTTGACTCTTCAGTGTATATATATAGACTCAGTGTAGTACGAAGACCACCCTACTTAATAACATCCAAGATGTCTGGAAGTCAATGAACTGAAGCACATACCGAGGTATTCACCCTCAGACATCTAGGTGGCGGGACTAACAACTATAAATCTTTCCTGCCTATCTTTCTGTTTCCTCTTAAATTCAACAAATTTTTATATTCCTGTTTCCAATTCATTTATTATGTTTTGAAAAATTACGAAGCTGTAAAAACAAAGAAAACAATGAAAAAAACAAAGAGACTGTAATGAACAATTAGCCATCCTCCACGCGGCGGCACCCCGGCAACGGTGTGATCTGATTTGGGTGCCGGGTGGAACTGCTACTCGGATACACTCGCGTCCCAAACACTGAACATAGCGGCCAAGAGGCAAAAAATGACAAACCGTAAGAAATTAGGTGGTACGTCGGTAAAAATAAGCAGTGAGTGAAAAGAAAGAAAGAAAAAAAAGTAACAGAAAATCTTCATTGTTTTAGAACCTGTGTTATTAACCTACTACGATTTGATCATTAAATTCCAATAAAGGTTCGTCATCAACTGCTACGGTGAGGGAGTACTTATTATTATTAAAAGTATATTAAACTGCCAGATGTATACTGCATGGTGTTGGTGTGAGGTGGACTCCGACTGCGACGAACCTGCTGTCACAAGACCAAGACGAACTCAAACATCGCCACAAAACCGTCTCACTCGACATTGCGGTGGGCTTTGGTCGAGTGTAACCACACCAGCAGATATTTCTACGAAAATTAAACATAACAGGAAGATCATTCAGAGACACGCAGTAATTCTCCCGTCCACCATAACTGGTTTGATGCACCTCTTCATGCTACTCTATCCTGTGCAAGCTTCTTCATCTCCCAGTACCTACTGCAACCTACATCCTTCTGAATCTGCTTAGTGTATTCATCTCTTGGTCTCCCTCTACGATTTTTACCCTCCACGCTGCCCCTCCAATACTAAATTGGTGATCCCTTGATGCCTCAGAATATGTCCTACCAAGCGATCCCTTCTTCTAGTCAAGTTGTGCCACAAATTTCTCTTCTCCCCAATTCTATTCAATACCTCATTAGTTACGTGATCTTGCCATCTAATCTTCAGCATTCTTCTGGAGCACCATGTTTCAAAAGCTTCTATTCTCTTCTCGTCTAAACTATTTATCGTCCATGTTTCACTTCCATACACGGCTACACTCCATACAAATACTTTCAGAAACGACTTCCTGACACTTAAATCTATACTCGATGTTAACAAATTTCTCTTGTTCAGAAACGCTTTCCTTGCCATTGCCAGCCTACATTTTATATCCTCTCTACTTCGACCATCATCAGTTATTTTGCTCCCCAAATAGCAAAACTCATTTTCTACTTTAAGCGTCTCATTTCCTAATCTAATTCCCTCAGCATCACCCGATTTAATTCGACTAAATTCCATTATCCCCGTTTTGCTTTCGTCGATGTTCATCTTATATCCTCATTTCAAGACACTGTCCATTTCGTTCAGCTGCTCTTACAGGTCCTTTGCTGTCTCCGACAGAATTACAAAATCATCGGTGAACCTCAAAGTTTTTAATTCTTCTCCATGGATTCTAATTCCTACTCCGAATTTTTCTTTTGTTTCCTTTACTGCTTGCTCAATATACAGATTGAATAACATCGGGGATCGGCTACAACCATGTCTCACTCCCTTCCCAACCACTGCTTCCCTTTCATGCCCCTCGACTCTTATAACTGCCATCCGATTTCTGTACAAATTGTAAACAGCTTTTCGCTCCCTGTATTTTACCCCTGCCACCTTCAGAATTTGAAAGTGAGTATTCCAGCCAACATTGTCAAAAGCTTTCTCTAAGTCTACAAATGCTAAAAACGTAGGTTTGCTTTTCCTTACTCTAACTGCCGTCTGCTTCACGTCTGCTGTGCAGCGAGCTACCTTAATTTAAGTATTAACTGTATTTTTCTTACTTGTCACTTCTTCTTCCGTGTGTATTTGCTTTTAGGAAGCTTTATTTTTCCAGTGCTCTTAATAGTGTTCCATAGATTTCGTGTTTGTTTTGAATACAGTAAGAGAGAGTCCCTGTAGTCAACCATAGTGCCAGTAGTGCTAGAGTTTGTTTTCAATACAGTCCAGAGACAGGTAGTGCTATTTTCATTGTTTTCTACAAGAAGTGGCTAGCAACCACAGTTTAGTGAATAAGCAGCCGCCTTTAGTGAATTAGCAGTCTAGTTAAAGGTTGATTAACTCTCTTCAGTAAATTGTTTCCTTAGGATGGATAGGATGTGTGACTGCTGTGTACGGACGCAGGAGGAGCTGGCCACTGTTCGCGAACAGCTGAGCGTGTTGATGGCCGCGGTCAGCCGTCTTCAGGCTGCTGCCTCGGAGTGTAGCGGCAGTGGGGAGTCTGGTGCGTCGCAAGGTACACCCCAGGTGTTACATGCTTCACCCACTGTCCCTGCTGTCGAGACATCTTCGCGGGTACCGGGCGCGGTTGGGCCACCCTCTCCCCAAGGGGAGTGGCGGGTTCAGCGGCGTTCGCGGCGCACGAGGCGGAAGGTCAATGTGGAGGCTGGCCGTGTGGCATCGCCCGCTCTGCCTGTGAGGGGACGTGTGGCTGCTCCTTCAGCAAGGTCCGAGCAGGCACACGGGGGGAGGGGTTTATTAGTTATTGGGAGCTCCAACGTTAGGCGGGTGATGGAGCCCCTTAGGGAAATAGCGGGAAGGTCGGGGAAGAAGGCCAGTGTTCACTCTATCTGCTTGCCGGGGGGTCTCATCCGAGATGTGGAGGAGGCCCTACCGGCGGCGATAGAGAGCACTGGGTGCACCCGACTGCAAATTGTTGCTCATGTCGGCACCAATGACTCCTGCCGTCTGGGTTCAGAGGTCATCCTCAGTTCGTACAGGCGGTTGGCGGAATTGGTGAAGGCGGAAAGCCTCGCTCGCGGGGTGGAATCAGAGCTAACTATTTGTAGTATCGTTCCCAGAACCGATCGCGGTCCTCTGGTTTGGAGCCGAGTGGAAGGCTTAAACCAGAGGCTCAGACGATTCTGCGGAGATCTGGGGTGCAAATTTCTCGATCTCCGCTATCGGGTGGAGAAATGTAGGGTCCCCCTGAATAGGTCAGGCGTGCACTACACGCCGGAAGCGGCTACAAGGGTAGCGGAGTACGTGTGGAGTGCACATGGGGGTTTTTTAGGTTAGAGAATCCCCTCCCTAGGCCCGACAAGACGCCTCCTGAGACGCGGCAAGATAGGAGTAGGCAAAATGCAACAGGGAATAACAATATTAATGTGCTAATAGTAAACTGCAGGAGCGTCTATAGAAAGGTCCCAGAACTGCTCTCATTAATAAACGATCACAACGCCCATATAGTACTAGGGACAGAAAGTTGGCTGAAACCAGACGTAAACAGTAACGAAATCCTAAACTCAGATTGGAATGTATACCGCAGAGACAGGCTGAACAGTGAAGGAGGAGGCGTGTTTATAGCGGTAAGAAGTGCAATAGTATCGAAGGAAATTGACGGAGATCCGAAATGTGAAATGATTTGGGTGAAGGTCGCGGTTAAAGCAGGCTCAGACATGGTAATTGGATGTCTCTATAGGCCCCCTGGCTCAGCAGCTGTTGTGGCTGAGCACCTGAAGGATAATTTGGAAAATATTTCGAGTAGATTTCCCCACCATGTTATAGTTCTGGGTGGAGATTTTAATTTGCCGGATATAGACTGGGAGACTCAGACGTTCATAACGGGTGGCAGGGACAAAGAATCCAGTGAAATTTTTTTAAGTGCTTTATCTGAAAACTACCTTGAGCAGTTAAACAGAGAACCGACTCGTGGCGATAACATATTAGACCTTCTGGTGACAAACAGACCCGAACTATTTGAAAAAGTTAACGCAGAACAGGGAATCAGTGATCATAAAGCGGTTACGGCATCGATGATTTCAGCCGTAAATAGGAATATTAAAAAGGGTAGGAAGATTTTTCTGTTTAGAAAAAGTGACAAAAAGCAGATTTCAGAGTACCTGTTGGCTCAACACAAAAGTTTTGTCTCAAGTACTGATAGTGTTGAGGATCAGTGGACAAAGTTCAAAACCATCGTACAATATGCGTTAGATGAGTATGTGCCAAGCAAGATCGTAAGAGATGGAAAAGAGCCACCGTGGTTCAACAACCGAGTTAGAAAACTGCTGCGGAAGCAAAGGGAACTTCACAGCAAACATAAACATAGCCAAAGCCTTGCAGACAAACAAAAATTACGCGAAGCGAAATGTAGTGTGAAGAGAGCTATGCGAGAGGCGTTCAATGAATTCTAAAGTAAAGTTCTATGTACTGACTTGGCACAAAATCCGAAGAAATTTTGGTCTTATGTCAAAGCGGTAGGTGGATCAAAACAAAATGTCCAGACACTCTGTGACCAAAATGGTACTGAAACAGAGGATGACAGACTAAAGGCCGAAATACTAAATGTCTTTTTCCAAAGTTGTTTCACAGAGGAAGATTGCACTGTAGTTCCTTCTCTAGATTGTCGCACAGATGACAAAATGGTAGATATCGAAATAGACGACAGAGGGATAGAGAAACAAAATCGCTCAAAAGAGGAAAGGCCTCTGGACCTGTTGGGATACCAGTTCAATTTTACACAGAGTACGCGAAGGAACTTGCCCCCCTTCTTGCAGCGGTGTACCGTAGGTCTCTAGAAGAGCGTAGCGTTCCAAAGGATTGGAAAAGGGCACAGGTCATCCCCGTTTTCAAGAAGGGACGTCGAACAGATGTGCAGAACTATAGGCCTATATCTCTAACGTCGATCAGTTGTAGAATTTTGGAACACGTATTGTGTTCGAGTATAATGACTTTTCTGGAGACTAGAAATCTACTCTGTAGGAATCAGCATGGGTTTAGAAAAAGACGGTCATGTGAAACCCAGCTCGCGCTATTCGTCCACGAGACTCAGAGGACCATAGACACGGGTTCACAGGTAGATGCCGTGTTTCTTGACTTCCGCAAGGCGTTCGATACAGTTCCCCACAGTCGTTTATTGAACAAAGTAAGAGCATATGGACTATCAGACCAATTGTGTGATTGGATTGAGGAGTTCCTAGATAACAGGACGCAGCATGTTATTCTCAATGGAGAGAAGTCTTCCGAAGTAAGAGTAATTTCAGGTGTGCCGCAGGGGAGTGTCATAGGACCGTTGCTATTCACAATATACATAAATGACCTGGTGGATGACATCGGAAGTTCACTGAGGCTTTTTGCAGATGATGCTGTGGTGTATCGAGAGGTTGTAACAATGGAAAATTGTACTGAAATGCAGGAGGATCTGCAGCGAATTAACGCATGGTACAGGGAATGGCAACTGAATCTCAATGTAGACAAGTGTAATGTGCTGCGAATACACAGAAAGATAGATCCTTTATCATTTAGTTACAAAATAGCAGGTCAGCAACTGGAAGCAGTTAATACCATAAATTATCTGGGAGTACGCATTAGGAGTGATTTAAAATGGAATGATCATATAATGTTGATTGTCGGTAAAGCAGATGCCAAACTGAGATTCATTGGAAGAATCCTAAGGAAATGCAATCCGAAAACAAAGGAAGTAGGTTACAGTACGCTTGTTCGCCCACTGCTTGAATACTGCTCAGCAGTGTGGGATCCGTACCATATAGGGTTGATACAAGACATAGAGAAGATCCAACGGAGAGCAGCGCGCTTCGTTACAGGATCATTTAGTAATCGCGAAAGCGTTACGGAGATGATAGATAAACTCCAGTGGAAGACTCTGCAGGAGAGACGCTCAGTAGCTCGGTACGGGCTTTTGTCAAAGTTTCGAGAACATACCTTCACCGAAGAGTCAAGCAGTATATTGCTCCCTTCTACGTATATCTCGCGAAGAGACCATGAGGATAAAATCAGAGAGATTAGAGCCCACACAGAGGCATACCGACAATCCTTCTTTCCACGAACAATACGAGACTGGAATAGAAGGGAGAACCGATAGAGGTACTGAAGGTACCCTCCGCCACACACCGTCAGGCGGCTTGCGGAGTATGGATGTAGATGTAGATGTAGATTTTCTAAGATAATTCGTAGGGTCAATATTGCCTGACGTGTTCCAACATTTCTATGGAATCCAAACTGATCTTCTCCATGTAACTGGGCTTAAATGTCATCCATGTGTCCCTTGAGTTAACCACACCTGTGACCATTCTTGCTGCCATCTAGGATGGAACGCAAGACTGTTTTCTAAGCAATCTCCTCTATAGGCTGACTGTATTTTCACGTATTGAACTAATCGAACCGAAAAAAACGCCACTTGTTTTGTATAAGACTGAGCCTATCCTATTCATTTCATTTCATACTCCCACAAATTGTTACATCCAAATATTTATGTGAGTTGACCGATTTAACAAGACATTGGAGCGTATGGTCAATCGGCTCCTCGTGTGGGTTCTGGAAACCAGGTCCCTACTCAATTCCTCCCAGTGTGGGTTCAGGAGGTATCGCTCCACTCTCGATAACGTGACCCTGCTCGAAGCTGCAATTCAACAAGCTTTGCTTCGTAAACAACACCTTGTCGGTGTTTTCTTCGATTTGGAAAAGGTCTACGATACTACATGGAGGCATAATATTTTGTCGCAGCTCCATCAGTGGAGATTCCATGGACGTCTACCGACCATCATACGGTCCTTTCTCTCGGGCAGATATTTTAGATACAGGGTTGGAACTGTCTTGTCTGGCCGTTTTAAGCAGGAGAATGGTGTCCCTCAAGGGAGTGTTTTAAGTGTCACGGCTTTCGCCATCGCAATCAATAGTATGACAACCACAGCGCGACGTCCATTACTATGTTCCTTATTTGTGGACGACTTCTCCATCTTCTGTGCATCCTCCAGCCTTGCCACAGCTACTCGGTAATTGCAACTGACAATCAGACGGTTGGAGGAATGGTCTCGCATCACACGTTTTAAATTCTCATTAGAGAAAACAGTTTTTGTTGCTTTTAATCGTTCCCGATCTCTGTTTAATTTGCCCGTTTTAAAACTGGGGGACACCGATCTCACTTTTAAGGAAAAGGTGAAGTATCAGGGTCTTATCTTTGATGAGAAATTATCATGGCTGCCACACCTTAAAGAATTGAAACTGAGATGTCTCAATGCCTTAAAAATCCTTAAATGTGTTAGTCATAGGTCTTGGGGAGCCAACAGAGCACGTCTGCTCCAACTTTATAAGGCCTTCATGCGACCTGGCTTGAATACGGATGCCAGATTTATGGGTCAGCAAGGCCTTCATACCTTAAAATGCTGGATGCAGTTCACCACGAGGGTATTAGGCTGTCAACAGGAGCCTATCTCACGAGCCCTATTGTTAGTTCGTGTGCAGAGGCTGTCTATTCGACGTCTTCTTCTCGTGGTTCGTCAAGCATATAGGGCTTTGTCCGTTCCTACATCGCCAGCGTCCAGTTACGTTTCTCAGCCGCCACTGGAACGGCTGTTCGATCATCGACACAAGCAACACGGCCATTTTGGATCCGTGCAAGGGAGAGCCTTGAATTATTACAGGTGGGGGGCATTAAGGTCCAAAGCGAGGGGTGGAGTAGGGCATCTCCCTAGCTACTACCAAGGCCTAGATTGCTTCTAGAACTGACAGCTTTCAAGAATCATTGTGCCCCAGACTATGTTTTTAAAATTAAATTTAATGATTTTTTACGTAGCCACCCAGATTTTATTACCTCCTACACGGATGGTTCTAAGCAGGGAAATGTTTTAGTTTGTTCTGTCCTCAGGATAGGGCTCCCAGACCAGTTTTCAGTTTATTACGCGAAATTGTTTGCTATCCTGAGGGCAATGGAGCAGATGAGACGGCGCGATGATAAAAAATTTATCATCTGCTCCGATTCTCAAAGTGCCCCTCTCGCTGTTGGACAGATGTACCCAGAAGATCGGAGGCTTTCTCCCTTCCTCCTCCTGCCAGCTGTTCAGTCCCTCTGCGGGCTGTCGCTTCATTTGTGACCAGGATGGCCATACGTTGGTGGGAGTCCCAGTGGCTGGAAGTGAGGAACTATAAACTACGTTTCATCAAAACTTCACTGCGACCATGGATCACCTCCTTCCACTTGCGACGGTGTGAAGAAGTAGCTCTTACTCGGCTTAGTGTGGGACATTGCCCACTGACACACGGCTTTCTCGGGACACAGCTGTCAGTACGGCATCTTTTAACCGACTGTGTTCTATATGACGACCTGAGGGTTAAATTGGGTCTCCCACAGGATCTTCCCTCTATTTTAAATGATAACGAGGCGAGTATTGTTCTTGTCTGAAAATTATGTGCGGTGTCCGAAATTCTTCCCAAAATACTTGGCTTTCAATCTTAATGTGTCACAGAGTGGCTGGGTCAAGTATTATTTCTAAGTCGTCATCCAGCCACGCTTATTTGTCCCTTCCTTAACAGCATCTTTACTGGTATTTTCTCCATGATTTCGTGTAGTTATCCCGCTACGTCTCGCTGGGGTTTTATTATGGGCTTTTCTGAAGCTCACCTTTCTGGTGATGCTTTATGTTTCTTGTGGTGGAGCAAACGTATTTTTCCAGTTTACTGATCTCCTTCCATAGATTATGAAAATCTTCTTCGGTGTAATGCAAGGGCGCTGATGACCTAGCTGTTTAGCATCCTCCACTATAAATCATCATCATCATCGGTTCAAATTGCGACTGGAATTGTAATCACAGAATAAAACGTTAGTTTTGTGAAGTGCACAGCTTTACATTTCAGAACGTTTAAAGCAACTTATCAGTCTTCGTACCACTTTGAAATCTTATCAAAATTTGACAGAGTATTTGTTCATGCTTTTCCTTTTTTCGCGTAGCAGAGTGGTTCCCAACTTTTCTGAAACCATTGCCCCTCAGTGCAGTCAGATATTAGCTACTACCACCTCCACCCTCACAACCACCACCATTTTCTCGCACCGTTATCAACACTAGGGCCTAAATAAACTTAAGAATAAAAAAGATTTTCTTTGAACACTTTCATTTTAAAATGATGAAAGATAAATGATATTTAGTTTTTGCAACTTTTTTATGAAATCACTAACTAATGAACCAATGAGACAACATGTACTGTTTATTTCCAGCAACCATTGTTTATTGAATTCTCAGTGCATCTCGGGTGCTAGCTACAACTCCGTCTCAGTAAAGAAAGCTAATTATCCAAGTTTAAGGTAGACACCTGTTACAAAACATGCTTCCTCTGCAGCACTCCTCTCCCTAGCGACATGCTTCACTCACACCCTGCACCCCCATTCGAAATAAAACCAATTATAATGTGTACGCTGTACTTGGGCGTAATGCTGATTACTGGTCTCTTTACCTGTGAACTGGCAGAAATTTGAAAACTGCAGGCTGACAACGCTTTATGTGTGACCACACCCATTAACATTAGTAATAATGATAGAAGTAGTAATAAAATAATAATAATAATAGTACAGTGTAAGCGCTACAGCAGTGCAGTATCCATTACACAATTACTGTTGCGTTGTGTGTTGCTTTCAATTAGTTAGTTTGTTGTTGAGAAATGAATAATGAAGCAATTTCTCGTCCACGGCAGTAACTACATAAAACTCAGAAAAGGTAATTTCATTAGATATTTACCGTAATGTGATGAATATGTGTCACTGTTGCTGTCATGGAACAAAATATCTGTTTCGTGGAAGGACTATGTGAGGAACATGTTGTTCACACATTCGTTCCACAGGATGTAACCTCCACCCCACTGTCTCTCATATTAATGACAGTATTTGAAAAAAAATGTAGTCTTGAACTTTAGTATTCAGTATTGCGGTGTTATGAAATAGTGGTAATAGTAAGGATATGTTAAAAATAATTTAGTCACGCGACCGTAACACAGTTGAAACCTTCTGTTTTTACTACTCTGGATTTAGCATTTCGTAATACTGGATAGTCTACAGAAGTATAATAAACCCTCTAAAACAAAAACTGGTAGATTATCATAAATTTAAGGTAAAATAGTATGTGCATTGGCGGCCGAAGACTTCAGGCATAAGAAGTCACCCTTATTCTGCCAACGGCCTTGTCAAAGAGGGCGGAGGAGCGGACAGAGGTTCAGGACATTCTTTTGTCCTAGGGGTGGGAAACACCCCTGAAGGCGGAAGAATCAATAAAGATCAACGGCATGAGGATGGAGAGGGCAATGGAAACCACTGCATTAGAGACACGTAACGTGTATCCACAGGACATGTGGCCTCTAATTGAAGAAGTGTCATGATGATCTCTCCTCTAGCAAAAGATTACGGAATAGTCCCCCATTCGGATCTCCTGGAGGGGACGGCCAAGGGGGAGGTTACATGAGAAAAAGATTGAATAATCAACGAAATAATAACATTCTACGAGTCGGGGCGTGGAATGTCAGAAGCTTGAACGTGGCAGGGAAACTAAATCATCTGAAAATTGAAATGCAAAGGCTCGGTCTAGATATAGTAGGGGTCAGTGAAGTGAAGTGGAAAGAAGACGAGGATTTCTGGTCAGATGAGTATAGGGTAATATCACCAGCAACAGAAAATGGTATAACGGGAGTAGGATTCGTTATGAATAAGAACCTAGGGCAGAGAATGTGTTACTGGGAACAGTTCAGTGAAAGGGTTATTCTTATCAGAATCGACAGCAAACCGACACCGACAACGATAGTTCAGATATACATGTCGATGTCGCAAGCTGAAGATGAAGAAATAGAGAAAGTGTATGATGATATTGAAAGGGTAATACAGTACGTAAAGGGAGATGAAAATCTAACAGCCATCGGGGACAGGAATGCCGTTGTAGGGGAAGGAAGAGAAGAAAAGGTTACTAGATAACATGGTCTTGGGACAAGGAATGAGAGAGGAGAGAGACTAATTGAGTTCTTTAATAAATTTCAGTCAGTAATAGCGAAATTCTGTTCAAGAATCACCAGAGGAGGACGTATACTTCGAAAAGGCCGGGTGAAACTGGAAGATTTCTGTTAGATTACATCATGGTCAGACAGAGATTCCGAAATCAGATACTTGATTGTAAGGGGTACCCAGGATCATATATAGAATCAGATCACAATACAGTAGTGATGAAGATCACGCTGATGTTTAAGACTTTGGTCAGGAAGAATCAATACGCAAAGAAGTGGGACACTGAAGTACTACGGAATGACGAAGTACGCTTGAAGTTCTCTAAGGGTATAAAAACAGCAATAAGGAATAGCTTAGTAGGCACTACAGTTGAAGATAAGTGGACTTCTCTAAAAAGGGCCATCACAGAAGTTGGTAAGGGAAACATAGGTACAAAGAAGGTAACTGCGAAGAAACCATGGGTAACAACTTCAACTGATCGATGAAAGGAGGAAGTACAAAAATGTTCCGGGAAACTCAGGTATACAAGTCTCTGAGGAACGATATAAATAGGAAGTGCAGGGAAGCTAAGACGAAATGGCTGCAGGATAAATGTGTAGGCATCGAAAAAGAAATGATTGTCGGAAGAACAGACTCAGCATACAGGAAAATCAAAACATTCATCGGTGACATCAAAAGCAAGGGTGATAACATTATGAGTGCAACGGGAATTCTACTGTTAAATGCAGAGGAGAGAGCGGATAGGTGGAAAGAATACATCGAAAACCTATATGAGGGGGAAGATTTCTCCATGTCATAGAATAAGAAACAGGAGTCGATTTAGAAGAAATAGGGGATCCAGTATTAGAATCAGAATTTAAAAGAGATTTGGAGGACTTAACACCAAATAGGGCAGAAAGAATAGATAACATTCCGTCAGAATTTCTAAAATCATTGGAGGAAGTGGCAACAACACTACTATTCACGTTGGTGTGTAGAATGTATGACTCTGGTGACATACCATCTGACTTTCGGAAAAGTATCATCCACACGAAGAGAGCTGGCAAGTGCGAGAGTTATCGCACAATCAGCTTAACAGCTCATGCATCCTCGTTGCTCACAAGGATAATATACAGAAGAATGGAAATGAAAATTGAGAATGTGTTGGATGACGATCAGCTTGGCTTCAGGAATGGTAAAGGCACCAGAGAGGCAATTCTGACTTTGCGGTTAATAATGGAAGCAAGACTAAAGAAAAATCAAGTAAATTTCATAGGATTTGTCGACCTGGAAAAAGCCTTCGACAATGTAAAATGGTGCAACATGTTCGAAATTCTGAAAAAAGTAGGAGTAAGCTATAGGGAGAGACGGGTCATGTACAATATGTACAACAGCCAAGAGGGCGTAATAAGAGTGGACGACCAAGAATGAAGTGCTCGTATTAAAAAGTGTATAAGACAAGGACGTAGCCTTTCGTCCCTCCTGTTCAGTATGTACATCGAGGAACCAATGGCCGGCCGCTGTGGCCGAGCGGTTCTAGACGCTTAAGTCTGGAACCACGCTGCTGCTACGGTCTCAGGTTCGAATCCTGCCTCGGGAATGGATGTGTGTGATGTCCTTAGGTTAGTTAGGTTTAAGTAGTTACAAGTCTAGGGGACTGATGACCTCAGATGTTAAGTTCTATAGTGCTTAGAGTCATTTGAACCATTTTGAAGGAAGCAATGATGGAAATAAAAGAAAGGTTCAGGAGAGGAATTAAAATTCAAGGTGAAAGGATATCAATGATACGATTTGCTGATGACATTGCTATCCTGAGTGAAAGAGAAGGAGAATTACATGATCTGCTGAATGGAATTAACAGTCTGATGAGAACAGAGTGTGGACTGAGAGTAAATCGAAGAAAGACGAAGGTAATGAGCAAGAAACATAATATCAGGATCGATGGTTACGAAGTTGACGAAGTTACGGAATTCTGCTACCTATGCAGTAAAATAACGAGTGTCGGACGGAGCAAAGAGAACATCAAAAGCAGATTAGCAATGGCGAAAAGGCATTCCTGGACAAGAAAGTCAACTAATATGAAATATCGGCCTTAATTTGAGGAAATTTTCTGAGAATGTACGTCTGGAGTACAGCATTGTATGGTAGTGAAACACGGACTGTGGGAAAACCGTAACAGAAGAGAATCGAAGCATTTGAGCTGGGGTACTACAGACGAATGTTGTAAATTAGGTGGACTGATAAGGCAAGGAATGAGGAGATTCTGAGCAGAATCGGAGAGGAAAGGAATATGTGGAAAACACTGATAAAGGGACAGGATGATGGGACATGTGTTAAGACATGAGGGAATGACTTCCATGGACTAGAGGGAGCTGTAGAAGGTAAAAACAGTAGAGGAAGACAGACACTGGAATACACCCAGCAAATAATAGAGGACGTAGGTTGCAAGTTTTACTCTGAGATGAAGAGTTTAGCATAGGAGAGGAATTCGTGGCGGGCCGCATCAAACCAGTCAGAAGACTGATGACCCAAAAAAAAAGTATGAGATGGGAGAGGGAAAAACCTATGATGCTACGTTACCAACAGGGAGGGTATTGTGGAAGCTGCCGTTTCGGAAGTCATATACAATTTTCATATGGAAAGTGGGTGACGTGACATATGAAACAGATAGAGAATTACGCGAGAAAGACAGTGGTGTCATTTGTTTGATCAGAGCTTTATACATGCTCAACTTATGTGGCAGTTTGTACAGAACAAGACAAATGCTGTTGGTCGTACATAAAAGCAAGAGGATTTGCTCGACATTTTGTACAGCACGTTTCAATGTTGTTGGTATACGCTTCACCCATACGTCAAGGGTTTCAGCCAACGTATGTACAAAAATTCTCACTATTTATGTACGGCTGATCACAGTTCCCTATAAGATAAGGCGAGTGCTGTGCTGTGCTGTGGACTAATTGAACGATGCCAGAAAGGCGACTGGTGTTGCATAATTCATAACCGTTTTCGATAGTCCAGCTTTTTGTTTGTTTGTGACAGAGCCAGTCTCTCACAAATTTCGGGAAATTTCACCATTGCACTGTGCGTAATTTGTGGCCTGTCTAGGTGGCGTTGGTTGAAGTCCTCTGTGATAACACTCTGTCTATCTGATATGTCATACGATCGTCTTTGCATCTAAAAATTACGAGTTGCGTTCAATATGGCGGCTTCCAGCATGGCCACCATGTTGACATCATAGAATCACAGATTTTGTTGCTCTACCATCTCAAACTATTTGACTTAAAATTTCTGTTTATCCAATTCATTTGTTTTTTGTGTTAGAATGATGTTTTCACACTTACGGATCACCTCATTAAGTCTGCAAAGCAACTGCAAAGCTCTGCCTTTACTGTTAATGTAGTCTGTCGGACAGATCGTGATCCGTCATATTGTACTATTTATGATTAATTGGCATATGCGAGATATGACAAACCTCATACATAGTGTTAGTTTATTGGGATACAGTTACTGCGAACCCCAGTACGATGTATTTGGGGGCAGCCAAGTGTGTGTTAGTCTCACCGCCATTGAATCTGGACACAGACAAGACCCATTCGTCTAGAGGCTGCCAATTGACTAAGCTTTCTTAATTTGTTCATTAAGTCACAGCACGGTATAAATAACTACAAGAAATGGCGGCGCCCCCTGACGAACAGAAAAGGCATCGCAACTCGAAAATATTTTAAGAGAAACTCTGCCAGTGAGTATTCCCTTCTACATTTACATACAAACTCTGCAGGCCACCGCATGTCGCGTGGCGCAGGGTACCTTGCACAACCATAAGTCATTTCCTTTCCTGTTCCGCTCGCAAACAGAGCGAGGAAAAACCACTACCAGTATACCTCCTTGCGAACCCTAATTTCTCTTATTTTCGTGGTCTTACGCAAAATGTATGGCGGTAGTAGTAAAATCGTTCCGTACTTGCTGTCAAACGTGGGTTCTTTGAATTTTCTTAATAGTGTTTCATGAGAAGACCGTCCTCTTCACTTCAAGCATTCCCATTTCAGCTCACTAAGCATTTACGTAATACGAGGTGCATTCAAGTTCTAAGGCCTCCAATTTTTTTTCTCCGGACTGGAAAGAGATAGAAACATGCGCATTGTTTTAAAATGAGACCGCATTCATTGTCAATACGTCCCGGAGATGGCAGCACCGTACTGCACATGAAATTTTACCGCCAGCGGCGAGAATGAGAACTGTTTTAAATACTTAAAATGGCGACGTTTTCCTTACTTGAACAGCGTGCAATCATTCGTTTTCTGAATTTGCGTGGTGTGAAACCAATTGAAATTCATCGACAGTTTAAGGAGACATGTGGTGATGGAGTTATGGATGTGTCGAAAGTGCGTTCGTGGGTGCGACAGTTTAATGAAGGCAGAACATCGTGTGACAACAAACCGAAACAACCTAGGGCTCGCACAAGCCGGTCTGACGACACGATTGAGAAAGTGGAGAGAATTGCTTTGGGGGATCGCCGAATGACTGTTGAACAGATCGCCTCCAGAGTTGGCATTTCTGTGGGTTCTGTGCACACAATCCTGCATGACGACCTGAAAATGCGAAAAGTGTCATCCAGGTGGGTGCCACGAATGCTGACGGACGACCACATGGCTGCCTGTGTGGATGTTGCCAAGCAATGTCGACGCGCAATGACAGCATGAATGGGACTTTCTTTTCGTCGGTTGTGACAATGGATGAGACATGGATGCCATTTTTCAATCGAGAAACAAAGCGCCAGTCAGCTCAATGGAAGCACACAGATTCACCGCCACCAAAAAAATTTCGGGTAACCGCCAGTGCTGAAAAAATGATGGTTTCCATGTTCTGGGACAGCGAGGGCGTAATCCTTACCCATTGCGTTCCAAAGGGCACTACGGTAACAGGTGCATCCTACGAAAATGTTTTGAAGAATAAATTCCTTCCTGCACTGCAACAAAAACGTCCGGGAAGGGCTGCACGTGTGCTGTTTCACCAAGACAAAGCACCCGCACATCGAGCTAACGTTACGCAACAGTTTCTTCGTGATAACAACTTTGAAGTGATTCCTCATGCTCCCTACTCACCTGACCTGGCTTCTAGTGACTTTTGGCTTTTTCCAACAATGAAAGACACTCTCCGTGGCCGCACATTCACCAGCCGTGCTGCTATTGCCTCAGTGATTTTCCAGTGGTCAAAACAGGCTCCTAAGGAAGCCTTCGCCGCTGCCATGGAATCATGGCGTCAGCGTTGTGAAAAATGTGTACGTCTGCAGGGCGATTACGTCGAGAAGTAACGCCAGTTTCATCGATTTCGGGTGAGTAGATAATTAGAAAAAAAATTGGAGGCCTTAGAACTTGAATGCACCTCGTATTATACGGGTAACAAATGTAGCAGCCCACCTCTGAAATGCTCCAGTGACGTCCTTTTATATGAATTGGTGGGAATTTCAAAGACTATAGCAGTACTTGAGAATGGGTCGTACTATAGTCTGTTCATCATAAGAATAAACCTGATGTAAACCTTGCACTATGTACAGTATACTGTCGTGTCTGCTGGAACCTCATCGGATTTCCGTTTCACGTGGGTCTGCAGCCAAGCTGTCTCGAGTACTGTCAGATGGTTCGAATGGCTCTGAGCACTATGGGACTTAACTTCTGAGGTCATCAGTCCCTCAGAACTTAGAACTACTTAAACTTAACTAACCTATGGACATCACACACATCCATGCCCGAGGCAGGATTCGAACCTGCGACCCTAGCGGTCGCGCGGCTCCAGACTGAGAGTACTGTCATGTTCGATAATAAGGGTACGTTTTGTGCAGTGTGTTACGCGCACATTGACTTAGCGATAATACGAGACAACAGCTTTACCGGCGCATTTAATTTGGCCAGTGGCCAGTCAGCTGGTACAGCCTGCAGTGACGGGGCCAGCTGCAGTACACACGTAAAAAGAGACGAGCAGAAGAGCAATACAGCTTCGAATATCATTTAATTTTCAATCAGAATGAAATAATACACTGCAAACCTCCCATAATACGCTCCTTATACGACTAGACGAAAACTGCAACACGTTATCGTTTTTAGCTAACGTACTATTACCTAAAAACAAGAGTGATGAAAATTCCTGACTTAACCACTGGGTAATTTTTCAGCATAAGCTGTGTGTAACGTAAGAGAGTACTGAAGGATTTCACCGTATAGTTAAATATTGAAGCCACTGTAGGTATTACTTACAGTCAATCGTCAGGTAATCTCTTAGATCCTTCCTTATCCGAATCTGAGAAATACATTGCAGTTCTGGAAGTGTCACCTGCTACGTTAATAACGAGCCTATCCACGAATCCACGAAGCCAACCAGCCGCAGCATTTTCTCTTCTTCTTGTATGACGAGCCGTTCTATATCCCGCCACGATTCGGCAGTGACGTGTGAAAAAGCTGCGTGCGTTAGTTCCAGTACGTCTGGCAGTTCAACAGTCTTGTTACGTCTCAGGTCAAATCCCGTAGCTTGGCATCAAATCAGTTCTGCTGGGTTCATATTGTAGTGGTACAGTAGCAAATGTGAAAATGCAGCATTTGTGAGATGTGCCCGATGCTGTGAAAATGAATGTTTTTCATGTTTCTACGATACTTATCTACCTATGTGATATAAAACGATAGGCATAGTCCAAATAAAGAGTATTTCGTTTTTAATTTTTGACTCAAAAAATTAAATTCTTATGTTTTCTTAATTTAAACAACTTTGATGAACAGCCTTTCATAAAAATCGATAATTACGAATTTGTATTTGAAATGGAAACAGGAATTTCGCGTCCAATTAGAAACAAGAAGACGTGCATTATTCCTAAAAATTATGAGTTTTGTAATTATGAGTTGTACGTATTTCACACCGAACGAGAAAAAAAATGATACGGGTGAGATTTGAACCAACGCATGAATAACTGCAGTTGGTTTATATTCTATTACGCTACCGACTGCGCTACACGCCTAATATGCGGTTGTATATGAACCTCAGTACATACAACGCCGGGAAAACTTCAAATACGATTATCTCCGTAAATTTATGAAAAACATTAAGAACAGCCTATTTCCCGACACTTTTTAACAGTGTTCCACGCGCGTGTTTCACTACGGAACAGAAAGCAGCCTCAGCCAGTTTCATACTGTGCATTAACAGCGCGACAATCAGAGCACAACGCTGCAGAGGCTGTGACTTCACAATTTTTGATATAAAAACTTTGTAGCTAAAGCGTGATTAGGAAAAACGTTGATGGCTGTTAACACATTCGAATATCTTAAAGATTCATTTAACGTAACTTAGTACTAAGATATCTAATACATAAGTAGGACCTACTTCCTAGAGCGTAATAATACCAGTGTACGTGTGCCACGGCTTCTGAGCATTCACCGCGTTTGTGTTTGTATCAGGTTTATTCTTATGATGAACGAATTATAGTGTTCCATACGCGGTCGCCTTTTCTTAAAATTCTCCCAATAAACCGAAGTCGACCATTCGGCTTCCCTACTAGAATACAAGAGTCTGAAAAACAGAATCAACAGAGAGGCAAAACAAGCAAGAGAAAAATACCTTTTGATCTCTGTATTTCAGTTGAGGACAACATGAGCAAGGGAAATATCGACAAGGCCTATAAATGTGTGAGACATTGCTTTGGAGACAGAAGAAACAAGTGTAGGGCTGTGATGGATGAAAATGGCAATATGTTGGATGACGATGATGAAGTTGCAAGAAGATGGAAACAATATATAGGAAAACTGTACAGCGGACCAGACCTGTCTGAAAACATCATGGAAGAAGAAACAGAAGTAGATGCACACAACATAGGTGAACCTATATTAAAGGTAGAGTTTGAACTAGCTCTGAAAAAATTGAAAAACAACAAATCGCCTGGTATAGACAATATCCCAGCCGAACTTCTGAAATCTGGAGGAGCAAAACTGAATCAGGAGTTGTATAATCTTGTTTTCAACATGTACGAGCAGGGTAAAATTCCTACAGACTTTGAGAAAAACGTTATGATCCCCATTCCAAAGAAGGCAAATGCTACAAGATGTGAAAATTATAGGACACTCAGCCTAGTTACTCACGCCTCTAAAATATTAACCTCAATTATCCTAAAACGCATAGAACAAAAAGTCGAAGCTACACTCTCCAAAGACCAGTTTGGATTCCGGAAAGATAGAGGAACCAGAGAAGCAATATTTGCTCTAAAACTAATAATAGAGAAACGACTAGATAAGAACCTGAAAACATACATAGCTTTCGTAGATATAGAGAAAGCCTTTGATAATGTTAAGTGGGATAAGATGTTTGAGGTACTCAAAAAAGTAGGACTAGACCATAAAGATAGAAAAATGATATGGAACCTGTACAAAAACGAGACAGCAGTTATCCGTGGACGGACAAAACAAGAAGAGGTGCAGATAAGGAAAGGTGTCCGACAAGGTTGCGCACTATCCCCTGTTATCTTTAACGTATACATTGAAGAGGCGCTGAAAAAAGTAAGGGAAAATTCACAGACAGGTGTAGTAATTCATGGCCACCGAATAGATATGATAAGATATGCCGATGATATAGCTGTCCTGGCTGAAAGTGAAGAAGATCTTGTAGTCCTACTGAATAGAATGGATAAAGTTATGGGTGAAGAATATAATATGAGAATTAATAAAGCAAAAACGAAAGTAATGGCATGCGACAAAGAAGATCAAGTGAAAGTCCAAGTTCATGTAGGCAATGAACTGCTTGAACAAGTTGATAAATTTACTTATCTGGGCAGTAATATTACCAGGGATGGAAGGAGCAAGGCAGAAGTGAGAAGTAGAATAGCTCAAGCAAAGGCTGCTTTTAACAAGAAGAAAAACATATTAACGTCTAAGAGCATCAGCCTTGAAACCAGGAAAAGATTTTTGAAATCATATGTGTGGAGTGTGGCATGCTATGGGTGTGAAACATGGACTCTCGGGACAGAGGAACAGCAGAAGCTAAATTCTTTTGAAATGTGGTGCTATAGACGCATGCTCAAAATAAAATGGATTGACAAGGTCACCAACGAAGTGGTTCTGGAAAGAGCAGGTGAGAAGAGAAGCTTCCGGAGTTTCATTGTTAAAAGAAGAGTGCAATTTACAGGCCATCTATTACGACATAAAGGACTCCTGAACACAATCATAGAGGGATATGTCGAGGGAAAAAGACCAAGAGGAAGACCACGACTGAGGTACATGGATCAAATCGTGAAAGATGTGGGATGTGACACCTATAAAGAAATGAAGAGAAAAGCTGAAAGACGCACAGAATGGAGACAAGCTGCCATTGTAGCTGTTGCAAACCAATCCTTGGATTGACCACTACAGAAGAAAGACTAGAATCCTTACCTGTTTGTTGCATTTCGGGATTTCCGAAGTTGCGGTGCTGGAGCGCCTGGTCCTTTACTGGCGGCCCTGGCTTGATGTAGGGCCATAGGGGTCGCTGATCGGCAGTCGGTGGAGACTGTAGTAGGACGTAGTGTCTCTGAGCAACAACGTATCCGCCCCGTTTCAACTGTTAGAAAACTCACGGGAATAGAAACTGAAAAGCCCCCTGGACTTAGTCGTTGTCACATGTCTCGTGAGAGCTGTGTCATTTTCGCGACAGACATTAGCTTTACGCGAGTGACTGTATAATGTGGTAAGCTTTTACGGATAATAGTGCAGTGTAACTGAGGGAATTTCACTGAACTATTTTTTCGAGCTGAATATATTGCAGGCTCTGCCATATAGTTAGCTACTTTAAGGACCTTAACAGCGCTAACTACAATATTTATTATTCAACCTGTGGCGGAACAGACACGCTTTTAATTACCTTTTGGAAAGCCATCATCGTGTTTGAGTGAGTTTTACTTGCAGTACAGTATTCCATTTTTAAATCAAGTTCATCATTGTGTTGATTACGTTATTCAGTCTTCTGTTACATCAGACACACAGCCAAACGAGTCGACAACTCGCAACTGATGTGCGAGCTTCGTCGCCGTTGGAGTATCTCTTTCTCCTCCAGACGCGCCTTCAGCTTGGAGGAGGAAGTCGCACGGTGCAAGGCCTGCACTTCCCGATCTACATCAGCCATGTCTGTGCGGCCTTGGCCAAATTGTTGATGCCATTTCACTATGGTTCGACGCAACATTGCATTTGGTCCGCATACCGCCAGAATTTCACGACTAATATTTTTGCAGTGTAGTCGCTTTGCCCACAGAAATCGAACTGTCCCGCGTGTTTCAAATTTGGAGTAAGTTTCCACCTGTTGCGCCTTTTCACGCGCGTCCCGTGATGCACCTGTTATTCGTACCGCAGCCAACTGTGTCTGCAGGAAACCGGTCACATGTACACCCTTCTGACAGTGCGCCACTCTTGTTGGGAAATGGTCTTGACGCGGGCGGGACGTGTAACGTACTTTATGAAATCCATATTCACTTTGCCCATAAAAAAAGAACTTCAGATGATAAAATATTACCACTTGAGATCTTCTGTTACTTATCGAAGTCATTTCATTGTGTCAGTCATAATATTCTATTAGAGAAGAAAAATTTTTGTGAAAAATGTAGATCAACATATACCCATCTTCTATACATACCATATCTAACACATGTAACTTTTTTGCTTGGGCGTAATGTGGCATCTGTGTCACTATGCTCTTAGGTTCAATGTCCATGTACATGTTTGGTCATATTTCCTGTAAATTTATGCACTGTCATGAATGTATGCATGTAATTTTAGAAACTATGTTCTTTATAAATACTGTTATTTTCAAATAGTATTTGTAGAACTGGTTCATGCATAGAGAACGTAGGTTTGTACTTATATAACACCAGATTGATGTCCCACCGCTACGAATACCACATGACTGGAATAGAAAAGGTGGAATGTTGGTAGAACCGCAAAGAGTCTTTGTCGCAAAGTCATTCGGTGGCTAGCATGAAAACTGTTGATATATCGTTTATTGAAGGATGCAAGGAAAGCAGCAAGACTGAGTAATAATGTCTCGGAAGTGGAAGAGTACAGACTAGTTATTCATGGTATCTATTGACTGGCTCTTAATCACAAAAATCCGGCGCCAAAAACATAATTTTCAGCGCCTTTATGCATCAAGAACCATGGGTATGTTTGCCGCTTTTACTATAGCGGATCGCTACCGTCACCACCTGCTTGTCAAGTAAAAGTTTTAGCTTTGCAATTGTTTGTACGGGCCAGTTATTTGCTATATATGCAAAAAATAATTGTTTTTAGTTCAGCTTGGCGTCGAGAACCTTCAGTCACTCCTTAGCCATTTAACACAGATGGGAATCTTACCCTAGTGTTGCAATTTGGGCGAGTATCCTATTTTATTGAACTGCACAGTATTTTTTTGCTTTAATAGTTCTCCTTATCTTTTGTGCGGTAGTAAATTTCTTAGATGTTCAGTTAGTTTTTCTTCTGAGAACAATCCACGTAAAATTTCATATGTCAATAGCCAAAGTTTTGCAAAAGTACAGACGCAAAGAAAAGAACTAATTATGTTACTTAAAAGTCATTCTTACCCAAATCTCTCTTCTGTATTAAAAGCAACCGCACAAAACAGTAATCATAATAAATGATTATTGGCCATTGCAATTTAAGGGCCAAGTTAATGAATACCTGCTTCACAGGTATGTAAAAGTGTTTATCTTCTGTATTTGTGTTTGAAAGTGTTTCCTCGATTTGTCTTGTCAGAAGTCTTTGGTTCTGATCTCAGTCAACTGATAGAATAGCTTATAAATGCTAAATGTTGAGCCAGTATTGCAGTAAAAGTACTTATGTAATGCAGAAATAATTTTAAGACCTTGTGCGTTATTTAAGGATTAACTGGCTATAACTGTTTAGGGAGGCTTTGTTTTATTTATTCTCTGTTTAACGCAAAGAAGTAAATGCTCCCTAAGGAAACATTAGTAATCAAATCAGTTAATATAACCATTTAAGATTAATTCTGTTCAGTGTTTTTCTACAAGTAATGGGTAAAAGCTCATGTCCACAGTATCTATGCTCCTCCGTTGTTAAATTATTTTGCAGAACGAACCATAGCTTGCATGTGTTGAACATAGAAAGAATAAGTAAGAGACAGTTTGTTGTCAGAATCTTCGAAGCTTACATCTGTGTTGCTCTTGAAAAACTGCTGTCCCAACACTTGCTAGATTGTGCTGTTGTTTCATGTTCTGTATGTAAAACAGATTTTAGTACCGAGTAAAATAAATATAGTAATTAATTTTCTTGGTGAAGAGTATAAAAACTTTGTACCACTTTACCTAATTATGATGGTGATCGTTTTTCTTTCATTTAATTACAGTTTGATTTAAAACTACTGTCACCTGAGTTCGAGTTTTGTTAATTCAACTACAGCTCCCTATCAAAACATTATCTTTTGGTTAACTAAACGTAGTCCGTTAACTTTTCCATTAATGCACAAGTCACGGTCATTTTTAATTCCTTTCACAGGAGTAACATTATTGACATATTGGTATTGTAGTAGTAGCCGATAATATTATAAACAAATGCCTGGTTTAGTTCTTACTGAACAAACAAATTGCCTAAAGTTAACTTAGGCTGTTCAGTACAAAAGGGGACGCCACACCATTAGCAAGCGGAGGAATTACAACGAGAGTCACACAGGCTTCGATAATTGGTCCACTACTGTTCATGTTTTGAGTTAATGTTCTACTACATCATTTGAATCAGGACGCCGAAATCCATGTTTGCAGAAAATACAGACATCAAGAGGCAATAGCACAGAAACTGTTAAAGATGTTTATTTGAAAGTTACTGACTGGGTTTGTGCAAATGGACTAGCTTTAAACTTTGAAAAAACACAGTTCATCCAGTTTTGTCTGTCAAAAATAACCCACCTTCTTTTAAACTAGTGTTCCAACAGTAACTAAACAAGTTTTAATATTCTAATGTGTGCATACTGATGAGAACTAAAACTGTAAAAAAAATCACATAGTAGATCCACTAAAACACTCAGGTTGGGCTAATTTTTCCATAAGAATAAGTGCCAACGTAGGGGATATAGAAGTCAATAGGTTTTGCTTAATTTTCATTCGCTGATAACATAAAATTATGCAGTAACTCCTCACGTAGTTAAAAAATGTTTAGTATGCAAAAGAAAGTAAATAGAATTTTGTGTGATATGACAAGGTAAGTCTTGTAGGCATCTCTTTACGCAAATGGAAAGATTAATCACAAACTTACAGCTATTTATTCATTTACGAAATTTCTTATCAACACTCCATCTGAGTTTGAGAGTAATAGAGATATTCACAAGTACAGTACTAGAGGGAAAAATGATTTACAATGTGTGATGCACATAAGAAGTGGTTTCAAAAGTAGATTAAAGGTGTTTTACAACACCTTCTGTAAGGTGGAAATATGTGGTCATTTATATAAAAGAAAACCTCTACATGGTTAGAATGTAGCCATATAAATATTTTTCTCATTTTTATTAAAAGAAATATGCTTTCTATGTTTTTGCCGATGACACGTTCCACATCATAACGTTTATAGCGCATTTGATCAATGGAACACGCAACTAACAAACTAACTAATACTGTTTGCTCAAAGTAAAAATTTGTTTACAAAACCTGATTGTGTGTTATCAGGTCTCAGTTTAAAAAATAGCTGAAAAAAATGATCGCTATGATAGGACAGGAGAACTGATTAGTATTTGTAAATAAAAGAAATGTTTCTGGTGGAATATGAAAGAGGTGTTGGTAAATACTCCATGAAGTACAGTAGTTAATGTTAGAGCAATACAAACAGTCTAAATTTCCACATGTAATGTTGGCAGCATTGGTAGGAAAGATACATAAGAGAATGTGTGACAGAAACTGTGAACCAACGGCTTCTCTTTGTGTTCTTATTTGTTTATTTGCTTCTCTTGCACATAATTACAACCACACATCCTTTGGTGTTAGTCCAGAGTGGATTTTCTATGCTTACAAAATATAAATTGCATTTTAAAAGGAATAAAATTTAACTGACCTCTTAACTTCTGTGATTTTATGTAACGAAAGTAACTACTTTTGATGCAAGTACAGTTTACAGACACAAACATAAAAAATTGTGCAGTTCTTATTATTTTGTACTGAATAGAACGTTCTTCATTGATGAAAGGTATTTTTCCTGTTATTAATGATACGTGAGAAAGTTGTTTGTGAATAACAGAAACGTTTCGTATAAGCTCCACGATGCGTTATGTGTTTGTTTTATGTTTTTTTAAAATTTTACCTTTTCTTGAGGAAAATGGCGTTTTCTGTCGCTCTGTCTGTAAGTTTTTTTTTACTATACGTCTTAAATCAACAATTTCCTAATGAAACTTGAATTAAACATCAAATATTTCAATTTTACTATAAATATTGTTTATCTATAAGTAACAAACAGGAGGGAATTGATTAGAACAAAAATTTTTCGGAGGTTACGCGGTCCTCCATACAGTATATCATCCCTTAGTTCCTAGACGGTTGACCGCTTCCGGTTTCTACGGAAGCGTAATAAGACACTGACTGCATACACAAACGGAGTTATCGAAATGAGGTAATGCCCGATAGGTGTATGCAACACAAATAACGTACAGGTAACATGGTTAAGACCTTAACTGAACATGGTTGACTTATCATCAAACTGAATTTCTTTGTACCATTTTTTAATTTTTTGGATCATCAGTCTTCTGACTGGTTTGATGCGGCCCGCCACGAATTTCTCTCCTGTGCCAACGTCTTCGCCTCAGAGTAGCACTTGCAACCTACGTCCTCAATTATTTTCGGGATGTATGCCAATCTCTGTCTTCCTCTACAATTTTTGCCCTCTACAGCTCCCTCTAGTACCGTGGAAGTCATTCCCTGATGTCTTAACAGATGTCCTATCATCCTGTCTCTTCTCCTTATTGGTATTTTCCACTTATTCCTTTCCTCTCCGATTCTACGCAGAACCTCCTCATTCCTTACCTTATCAGTACACCTAATTTTCCACATTCGTCTGTAGCACCGCATCTCAAATGCTTCCATTCTCTTCTGTTCCGGTTTTCCCACAGTCCATGTTTCAGTATCATACAATGCTGTGCTCCAGACGTACATTCTTAGAAATTTCTCCCTGAGATTAAGGCCGATATTTGATATTATGAGACTTCTCTTGACCAGGAATGCCCTTTTCGCGATTGCTAGTCAGCTTTTGATATCCTCCTTGCTCAGTTCGTCATTGGTTATTTTATTGCCTAGGTAGCAGAATTCCTTAATTTCATTTACTTCGTGACAATCAATCCTTATGTTAAGTTTCTCGCTGTTCGCATTTCTGCTACTTCTTATTACTTTAGTCTTTCGTCGATTTATTCTCAATCCATATTTTGTACTAATTAGATTGATCATTCCATTCTGCAGATCATGTAAATCTTCACTTTCACTCAGGATAGCAATGTCATCCGCGAATCGTATCATTGATACCCTTTCACCTTGAATTTTAATTCTTGTCCTGAACCTTTCTTTTATTTACACCATTGCTTCTTCGATGTACAGATTGAACAGTAGAGGCGAAAGGCTACTGTCTTACACCCTTTTTAATCCGAGCACTTTGTTCTTGGTCGTCCACTCTTATTATTCCCTGTTGTCTCTTCTACATACTGTACATTAATCATCTCTCCCTATAGGTTACCTCTATTTTTCTCAGAATTTTGAGCATCTTTCTCCATTTTACATTGTCGAACGGCTTTACCAGGTCGACAAATCCTATGAACGTGTCTTGATTGTTCTTTAGACTTGCTTCCATTATCTACCGCAACTTCAGAATTGCCTCACTGGTGCCTTTACCTCTATATATAAATGATTGTTTTTGTGTTGCCTACCTTATTCGTGTTTTAGTTACGACCGCCCTGATATGAGTCTAGTGTATAAGCACGCCACCTGAATACCATACAACATAAAAAATTGAAGTTTCCATAATGACATTAAAAAACAAGTAATAATTTTTTAAATCGAATAGCAGAAGAAAAGGATCAAATGTACATAACCGTGCAACAAACAGAAAAAGAACTACGTTTTAAAAAGTATTACAAGCATATGTTTACAAAAAAGGGAAAAACTCTTAAAACAATGATAGTTTTTGGTATAATATTAATTAAAGTCATTTCGTTTCATATTTTGTTCAAACACTTGTAAATGCTTTTTGTCAACGCCACACAGAAGCTAGTCTTGATATAGCAGGTAACATCGTTATCCAACAATAAACATTTTCTAACAAGGCATTCGTGTTATTACCTCTTGATCACAGACAAAACACGATGAAGGCGCATTAGATGTTAATCGTTTGCAAATATTTTTCATTATAGTCATTACTCTAAAGTTACAATATTAATATTTTACATGTTTATTCCAATTGCACTAAAATTCGTCAGTGACTTCAGTCTATATGTAGTTCCATCGACCGTGGCTACATAGTGCTCCTGTCACCCTGCTGCTAAGAAAATCAATTTCCATTTTATTAATCTATCAATGTTAAATACGTAATAAATAAATAAATATATATATATATATATATATATATATATATATATATATATATAAATTCTGTTCCTTCTGGTAATTCCTATTTAACTTATAAAAGGAAGATACCTAAGTTTTACGTGTGCGAGAAAATAAAACAAGCAACTTCTGCAGAAAATGCACACAGCTCATGTAATTTAAAATGTGTAAGAAAGTGACAAACCATACGAGGGTTCGGTCCCCTCTTTCCATCGCGACAGCAACTGCCCACGCTGCTTCCAGAGTTTCTGCTTCCTCATATTGCCATCGCTGTCTTCGTCAGCACAACTGCCGCCAATCGTCGCTTGCAGTTATTGCCTTTGCTACCAGTTACCGTCTTCACTGCCAGTCTTCGCCTTCGCCACTTCTTCGCTTTCGCTGCCTTCCTAACACAGCCCTCGCGAGGGGTCTTTAGACTTACAAGTTTATTGTCACTGCCCTCATAATCTACGATGGACTAATGTAAGACTACATCAACCACAATCATCTATTTGGACCTGTGCTTCACTCGTACCCCCACTAAACCTTTACTCACTACTGACTCTCATCACCTCTTCTTTCCATTTTTCCCAACTTCTCTGCTTGTGGAATGGCTCCACACGTCACAGACGTTCCAGTCTCTCCATTTGCAGACGGTAGCGCTCCAGTGTGACCTGAAGTTCGATTGCCACCGCCACCCCCAGCACTGGCGCTGACACCAGATAGCAATGTCACCAGCCCTTACTGCTCATCCATTATCAATGTCATCGTCGTTACAAGTCTGCCTAGAAGCAGAAGCACCAGCCACAACGAAACGTGTACCAGCTTCACATGCAGCAGCTGTCGCCCCACCAGTCACACCCCTTTGAATTCCTACTCCACCAACTTCAGATAAGGAAACCAGCTATTCGAAAACCCATCCCCTTGCCCAGTCAATATCCTCACACAATTCCCTGGCAAACGATCTCTGCAAACAAGCCTAGCACTGGTACCCCACCTATCCCTGAAACCCAAAACTGTCCATAGAAACTCTGCTCAACAAAACCTATGGAGTTAAAACTGACTTCCTTAATTTATTAACTCGTTTTTGAGCTATGTTGCCATTATGTTCTATACCGTTGGGCACAATGGTCATTTGGGTACTTTTTGACCAGCGAAAATGAAAAATATTTAGACGTATGGGAGAATAGTTGGACCGTACACTCTGTGATTTTGAAGTTCCTAGGTCGATTGCAAGTTCCTAAATAGATTGCAACTTAGGTAGAAAGCTTGTCCAATCTTTGGGAGATTCTTATGTCCTTCCTTCCTTATCCGCAATGTCCTAACCTTCAGTTCCAGACACTCTGTAACACCTACAAACAATCCCATCCCATCAACTTCTACAAATATGAAGCTAAACCCCATCCAGTCAAACCAGAACTGGCTGTCCAAACCGCCCTATCAACTCAAGACTTTACCGAATCAAGACCAGTACTGTCATCAGTAATCCGGCAAAACCAAGAAGCATTACCCCGCATTAAATAATATTTTCTTTTATTACCATTCAGTGATTTTTAGTACCATTTGGCGGTATCGACATTGCCTTCTCCGACAGCATACGGCGCGTTTCGCGCCGCTCACGTCACCATAGAAGAGACATTTAAATCGGCCGCCGCGAGCCGCTGCTACTGAGGGCTCGCCATACGCTGCCAAGTGGCGCTATACGCGGAGCTGGCGGAAGACAGAGCAGTGAGACCCTATGAACCTAACACGACTCTACTGCTACTCCGACTGATAGTGAAAACTGTAGTCCTGTACCAGTGGAACAGAGAGAGAGAGAGAGAGAGAGAGAGAGTGCAGAGATACTCAAGGACGAAAAAGTTCCGTATGCTTAATGCTGTATGCAGGATGAAGAAAAAATGCCGCAGTTTGAGGACATCATGCGATTCCTCATGCGGAGTCAAGACAAAAGTTTATTTAGCAAAATCAGATCGGATGCATTTTGAAAATATGTATGAAAACGAGGAGATGGGAACACTGTCACATCGGGCAGCGTATCGGAATGTACAGAGGAAAGTGTATCACTCTGTTACCGTCCTTTGTAAGCAGAACATCATTTTGCCACACGACAATAGCCTCTCGCATGACAGACGGATCCATTAAACTGCATGCATGTGCCTACTAACCATGCAAGGCACAACCATAACTGGTACAAACGATGAATACTTCGGTACGTTTTTGGTGCTTGGTGCATCCGATAACCAAATTGATACTGCTGCTGGTACGTATGCTGCACAATACCCTGAAAGGCGCACATCCTAGTACGAATGCTTTTTTGTTGCCTGGAGCAAAGCCTTAAGGAAACCGGTGATCTTCGTCCGCAAGTAATGGACAGAGGTCGTTCAAGAACTAGACGTACTCCACAAAAGACGCGACTCTTGAAATCTCACCGAAGCACCCGTCACACTACAAGGCAATTCCAAATATCTCAAAGACTAGTTGTTGAACCGTTGTATGGTGAATTACCTTTGTATCACTACACGTTAACTCAACAACAGCGGGCAGAAGAGCGCATTCGACGATTACAGTTTTATGGACAGCTTTTGCACCAAGTGGAAGATAGCGAACACTTTATAAATAACGTGATACAGACTGACCGATCCATTTTCACTCGTGAATGTATTTTCAACTGCCGCAAAAGCCGGTATTGGTGGGAGCACAAGTCAACCGTGAACACGGTTTTCAGGCACGGTTTGGAATAAACCTGTGGGCTGGAATCGTGGGAAGAGTGCTTTTGGTACCTTACCTGTTGCTGGCCAGGTTGAATACGTCCCTGTATGGTACGTTTCTCTGCAATACTTTGCTTGGCGTATTAGAAAACTTCCTGCTTGGTGTTCGCCGACAGCTATGGTTTCAGTGCGATGGTGTACGGCCGCACTTACGGATGAATGTGAGTAAGTATTGAAAAGGAAGCGTTTCCAGGGAAATTGCTTGGTCTTGGAGGTCCAGTGTTCTGGCTTCCACGTTCCCCAGACCTTAATCCACTAGATTTGTATTTGTGGGGACGCTTAAAGGAACAAGTCTATAGTACTCCATCCATAGATGTACACGACCGAAAAGCTCGTGTGCATGCCGTTTCGGCAATGGTGGATACAGGTTTGTTGCCTAGGTCCAGCGAAAGGCGAAGTGTTCACAAATGCAAGGTGGTCGCTTTGAACGTCTCTAAAGCGAATGTTGCTCATACCTGTAAATACCGGCTCCGTGAATTATTGTGCGTACTACGAGTATATTGTGCAACTTAGTGTAGCCTACTCATTATTGTTATGTAGACGATATTACTGTTCTAATATTATTTTCTGTTGACTTTATTTGTGTCGTGGACGAAACAGAATGGTCGTTTACGACTGTTTTTCAAAAAGGTTAATAGTAACAGAAAGAAACGCACTGTGGTGGTGTGAATTGGATAAAATTTGATCGTTTAACTGAAAAAAATAAGTTCGGCGCGAACATAACTCGAACTTCAGCGAGTCTGCCTATCCGTTCCCGACAGCGTTGCCTCGTATCATTGAGCAAATGGGACAGCTCTGCCACAGCGCAAAGTTCGTGCCACCAGGTCTTGGCCAAGTGTTGCGGGAGCCTCGTTTTTTAAATCGCCTTTCTACTGGACCTATTGTCTGGACTAGGTTTTACTAGATATACTTCTGTCTTGAGCTGGGCTTATGAATCGCATGCTGACCGCCAAGTGTGGCATTGTCTCTTCACCCTCTATACGCATTGTAAATAATTACATTTGTTTTGATCCTTCTATAATGTTTGATGTGCCTTAGAGTGTTCATCCACCTCTTTACACCGACTGAGACATCAGCTTTTATGTTTCAAAAACCTGTAGGTTGTATAGCAGGGCAATCGCTGCTGCCAGACCGTTCCCGCCCCCGGATGACAGCTCTCATCGGCCGGCCTCCAACGGCAGTAATGCGGATGAGCGGATCTGCTGACCAACTGTAGGCGAAAGCATCGCGACATAAAAAGCACATTATGCATAAACACAGATAATAGGCAAAGAAAGTGAGACATTATTGCACTGAAGAGCCAAAGAAACTGGTACACCTGCCTAACATCGTGTAGGGCCCCCGCGAGCAAGCAGAGGTGCTGCAGCACGACGTGGCATGGACTCGACTAAATTACTCCTGGAGGGAACTGACACTGTGTATCCTTCAGGGCTGTCCATAAATCCGTAACAGTATCAGGGGGTGGAGATCTCTTCTGAACAGCGTGATGGAAGGCATCCCAGATATGTTCAATAATGTTCATTGCCAGAGATTTTGGAGGCCAATAGAAGTGTTTACACTCAGAGGAGTGTTCCAGGGGCCGCTCTGCAACAATTCTGGATATGTTGGGTGTCGCACTGTCCCGCTGGAATTGCCCAAGTCCGTCGAAATGCACAATAACATGAATGGATGCAGGTGATCTGACAAGATGATTACATACGTGTCACCTGTCAGAGTCGTATCTAGACGTATCAGGGGTCTCATATCACTCCAACTGCACATGCCTCATACCTTTACAGAGCCTCCACCAGCTCAAACAGTCCACTGCTGACACGCAGGTTGTACAGATTCATGAGATTCCGTCATACCCGTACACGACCATCTGCCCGATACAATTTGAAACGATGTAAGTAGGCTGTTTTATGTTTTCTTATTGGCAACGTTACGTAGCGCTCTGTATGAAAATCACTGGCTGTGCTGTGTGCAGTCTGTGGCTAGTTTGCATTGTTGTCTGCCATTGTAGTGTTGGGCAGCGGCAGCTGGAACAGCGCGTAGCGTTGCGCAGTTGGAGGTGAGCCGCCAGCAGTGGCGGATGTGGGGAGAGAGATGGCGGAGTTTTGACATTTGAAAGACTGGTTGTTAATTATGAAAATTAAGGTAAATACATTGTTTGTTCTCTACAAAAATCTTTCATTTGCTAACTATGACTATCACTAGTTAGTGCCTTCTGTAGTTTGAAACTTTTATTTAGCTGGCAGTAGTGGCGCTCGCTGTATTGCAGTAACTTGAATAACGAAGATTTTTGTGAGGTAAGTGATTTGTGAAAGGTACAGGTTAATGTTAGTCAGGGCCATTCCTTTGTAGGGATTTCTGAAAGTCAGATTGCGTTGCGCTAAAAAAAAATATTGTGTGTCAGTTTAAGCACAGTCATGTATAATTTGTTCTAAGAAGACGTTTCAACGAGACTTGTCCGACCAGTCAACATGTTTCCAGTCATCAATAGTCCAATGTCGGTGTTGACGGACCCAGGCGAGGCCTAAAGCTGTGTGTCGTGCAGTCATTAATGGTAAACGAGTTCGCCTTTATCTCTGAAAACCCATATCGAAGAGGTTTCGGTGAATGGTCGCACGCTGCTACATGTTGATTGCCCAGAATTGAAATCTGCAGCAATTTGTGGAAGGCTTGCACATCTGTTACGCTGAACGATTCGATTCGCTTCAGTCGTCGTTGGTCCCTTTCTTGCACGATTTTTTTCCGGCCGCAATGATGTCGGAGATTTGAGCCGTATTCTGCCTGTTTACATATCTCTGTATTTGAATACATTTGCCTATACCAGTTTCTTTGGTGCTTCAGTGTATATTAGCATGGAAATGAAGTGGTACCATATCGTGAAATCACACATTCTGGTTTAAAAATTATTTTAAAACCGGTAGCAATTGTCACAGAAAAGCCACAGTTTGTTTACTGGTCGAGGTAAGTGTTTGTCAGAGGCGAGAAGCAATCGCTTGCGAATCGACTAGTCGTTGACGCCATCAGACACGCTTCCCTGGCAAACAGCAGTAATCTAGACGTGCCCCAATTACGGAGATTTGTTTTCGGCTGGATGCAGCGTTTCTTCCCTAATTTAATGAATTTTTGCTTTCCGAACGACAGCGCCAAACTGGAGGCCGTGTTTCTAAACCCTCGGATAAGGAGACGTCAGGGAACAGCTTTATTCGAGACAATGAGATTAATTAAAGTAATCGCGTTTCGACAGTGCCTTCGTTATCCTACTTTAATTAATGAATCCACTCGAGGCCTGGCGATGCCAAATCGGGCTCTCGGTTGGGCAGGCCGCCAACTTACGAAATCAAATAATCCGCAGCTTGCATTCGCATCTCCAGTGTCATCGGAAATGCGACTCTGAAGCAAATCGGTTTCGCCTCACTTTAAGAAGTTGGTAATTAGCCACAGATGGCAATGCCATCTTAATACTTCAGTGTATTTTACAGATATAAATTTCTCTCTACTCCACACGGTTCTTTCAGAAATCTCTATAAAGGTAACGGTCAACTTCATTCATGAATCAACTCTGGGATACTGAAACCGTCAAAATCGTGATGATGATGACTTAAACGATAGATATACAGGGGGTCCATTGATAGTGACCGGGCCAAATATCTCACGAAATAAGCATCAAACGAAAAAACTGCAAAGAATGAAACTCGTGTAGCTTGAAGGGGGAAACCAGATGGCGCTATGGTTGACCCGCTAGATGGCGCTGCCATAGGTCAAAAGGATATCAACTGCGTTTTGTTAAAATACGTTGTATCACGTAACATTCCGCCAGTGCGGACGGTATTTGCTTCGTGATACATTACCCATGTTAAAATGGACCGTTTACCAATTGCGGAAAAGGTCGATATCGTGTTGATGTATGGCTATTGTGATCAAAATGCCCAACGGGCGTGTGCTATGTATGGCTGCTCGGTAACCTGGACGACATCATCCAAGTGTCCGGACTGTTCGCCGGATAGTTCCGTTATTTAAGGAAACAGAAAATGTTGAGCCACATGTGAAACGTCAACCACGACCTGCAACAAATGATGATGCCCAAGTAGGTGTTTTAGCTGCTGACGCAGCTAATCCGCACATCAGTAGCAGACAAATTGCGCGAGAATCGGGAATCTCAAAAACGTCGGTGTTGAGAATGCTACATCAACATCGATTGCACCCATACCATATTTCTATGCACCAGGAATTGCATGGCGACGGATTTGAACGTCGTGTACAGTTCTGCCACTGAGCACAAAAGAAATTACGGAACGATGACAGATTTTTTGCACGCGTTGTACTTAGCGACGAAGCGTCATTCACCAACAGCGGTAACGTAAACCGGCATAATATGCACTATTGGGGAACAGAAAATCCACGATGGCTGCGACAAGTGGAACATCAGTGACCTTGGCGGGTTAATGTATGGTGCGGCATTATGGGAGGAACAAAAATTGGCCCCCATTTTATCAATGGCAATGTAAATGGTGCAATGTATGCTGATTTCCTACGTAATATTCTACCGATGTTACTACAAGATGTTTCAATGCATGACGGAATGGCGATGTACTTCCAACATGATGGTTGTCTGGCACATAGCTCGCGTGCGGTTGAAGCGGTATTGAATAGCATATTTCATGACAGGTGGATTGGTCGTCGAACCACGTTCACCGGATCTGACGTCCCCGGATTTCTTTCTGTGGGGAAGGTTGAAGGATTTTTGCTATCGTGATCCACCGACAACGCCTGACAACATGCGTCAGCGCAGTGTCAATGCATGTGCGAACATTACGGAAGGCGAACTACTCGCTGTTGAGAAGAATGTCGTTACGCGTATTGCCAAGTGCACTGAGGTTGACGGACATCATTTTGAGCATTTATTGCATTAATGTGGTATTTACAGGTAATCACGCTGTAACAGCATGCGTTCTCAGAAATGATAATTTCACAAAGGTACATGTATCACAATGGAACAACCTAAATAAAATGTTCAAACGTACCTACGTTCTGTATTTTAATTTAAGAAACCTACCTGTTACCAACTGTTAGTCTAAAATTGTGAGCCATATGTTTGTGACTATTACAGCGCCATCTATCACAAAGCGCAAGGATCGGTCCAACTAAAACTTTCATATATCTTTACGTACTACACGAATATGTAATAAAAATGGGGGTTACTATTTAAAAAAACGCAGTTGATATCCGTTTGACCTATTGCAGAGCCATCTAGCGGGCCAACCACAGCGCCATCTGGTTTCCCCCTTCAAGCTAGACAAGTTTCGTTCTTTGTAGTTTTTTTCTTTTGACGCTTATTTCGTGAGATATTTGGCCCGGTCACGATCAATGGACCATCCTATATATTTAGGCCGCCCGTGTCATTACCTCTGCCATGCTGGAGTTTGAAAAAGATAGTAAAGTTACGTGACGGGTGAGAAGAAACAGTCATTTTCGTTATGAGCTACGTGTAAGTGGAGCAGTCCGTTTGAGCTTTTTAATTTACACCTGGAATAGAGCACTAATTTCATGAGTTCCGCAGCTACTGTATTTCTAAATGGTGTGCTCGATGTCAGGAGAGGGGTTATTACACTTTAAGAAGTGCCGAGTTTGGAACCTGAATGTTGCGGTTAAATGTGCTGTGTAGCGAGAGCATAGATGTGATGTCTGAGCAGTTTACCACAGACTTGCTAAAGGTACGAGCGGCGTTCATTAAGTAATGCCACACATTTTTTTGTCAGTCAATTTCAGTTGATGAAATGCGGAATTTGTTATGCGGCGTTGTGAAATACTCCCGCCTCAGCCCCTAAAGTTTCATGAACTTCCGATAGGTGACGGCACCGTCTGTAACGGACGCGGGTTCCACACAGAGAGCTGCCATTCATTTGTTTTGGCGGAAAACTGTAGCGTCGCAGACGTCTATAGACGCTTGCAGAGAGTCTACGGACACCTGGCAGTGAAAACAGCACGGTGAGTCGTTGGGCGAGGCGTCTGTCATCATCGCAAACCTGTCCCATCTCCCGCGTGCCGGCCGGCCGCACACATCTATGACTCCTGCAATGTTGGAACGTGCGGACACTCTCATTCGAAGTGATCGACGGATCACAATCAAACACCTCGTTGTGCAACGGGATGTCTTTTTTTTTTTTCGTAGTACTGACACTTTCATCCACCAGTTTGGGTAGTAAAAGATTTGTGCCCGCTGAGTTCCTCGTCGCTTATCAGAAAACCATAAAGAGGAACGAAGGATCATCTGTGCGGAATTGCTTGCTAGTTACGAGGCTGATCGTGAAAATTTTTTGTCGAACATCATCACAGGCGATGAATCTTGGGTTCGTCTCTTCGAACCGGAAACAAAACGGCAATACATGAGTGGCGCCACACACGTCTTCTGCGAAGAAGTTCGAAGCCTCAGCCAGTAAAGTCATGGCGACGATCGCCTGGGACTCTCAGGGGGTTATTGTGTTTGATGTCCTCCATTGTGGTGCAACAGTCAACTCTGAATTGTATTGTGCTATCCTCAGAAAATTGAAGAAACGGCTTTATCGCGTTTGTCACCACAAAAGTGCAAACGAACTTCTCCTTCTCCATGACAGCGCAAGGCCTGAGACGAGTCTGCACCCAAGAGGAGCTCACAAAACTTCATTGGGACTGAGCGAGTGGTGCAGTGGCTAGCACACTGGACTCGCATTCGGGAGGACGTCGATTCAAACCCGTCTCCGGCCAAGCTGATTTGGGTTTTCCGTGATTTCTCTAAATCGCTTTAGGGAAATGCCGGAATGGTTCCTTTGAAAGGGCGGGGCCGATTTCCTTCGCCGTCCTTCCCTAATCCGCGCTTGTGCTCCGTCTGTAATGACCTCTTTGTCGACGGGACGTCAAACACTACTCTCCTCCTCCGTGCTTCCCATGGTACAGCTGTACAGAGACAACAACTTGATTGGAATGTTCTGCCTCATCCGCCCTACAGCTTGGATCTCGAACCTTCCATCTGTTTGGCACAACGAAGGCTGCACTCTGCGGGAAGGAGTACTCGGACGACTGGGAAGTTATTGATGCAGCGCGACGCTGGCTTCGACGTCGACAACGAGAGTAGTACCACGCTGGCATACAGGCCCTCGCAGTGAGGTGGCGGGAGGCCGTGGCATTGAATGGAACTTATGTTGAAAAATGGAATTTTGTAGCCAAAACACTGCGCAATAATATAGCTTATTGGAACCGTGAATAAAAGCAACCCGCTTATAGAAGAAAAACGTGTTACATTACGTACTTAGCGCCCCTCACATCTTAAATAAGCCTATGCAGTTACAGGAAAATGTGAATTTTTATTACCAAACTCGTTTCGTTTTATTAAACAAACATCATCAGTGGTATGTAATGAAAGATACGATTTCGACTGTTGATTTTTCTTACGTGATTTCTGTCGAATTTCGCTCATTTCGGGAAACTTCGCCCGTTCGCACGTTTTTGAGGGTCAAAAATGGTTCAAATGGCTCTGAGCACTATGGGACTCAACTGCTGAGGTCATTAGTCCCCTAGAACTTAGAACTAGTTAAACCTAACTAACCTAAGGACATCACAAACATCCATGCCCGAGGCAGGATTCGAACCTGAGACCGTAGCGGTCTTGCGGTTCCAGACTGCAGCGCCTTTAACCGCACGGCCACTTCGGCCGGCCGTTTTTGAGGTATTCCTTCATTTGGCACAGTTGTTTTCTGTCTAATCCCACATTGCATTGCAGAATTATACATTTCTTGATGTGAAACATATTACACCATAGCATCGTTACAGTTTCTTTCCATCTCACTCATTGTATATTTGGTGTGACTAGTGTTTAATTGTTGGTTTTACTTTGATCTAAAAATGCTCTATTCGTTATATGGATGCTAGATGATTTAATTATGTTATAATGCATTTATTTAAGATGTAAGATAAATGAGGGAGTAGTGATGAAGATCTAAATAGAGAATAGGTAGAGGAGATTTGGATGGCGGGGGGGGGGGGGGGGAGGAGCTGAGTGAGCAGTGAATGGAGAGTAAGTTGATAATAAGATGGAGAAAAAGATGAAATGAAATGGTGGCAGTGGAGGACGAGGGGAGAGATAGAACGACAGAGAGTGAAGTTGGGAAAGGAAAAGCTGTTATTTAATTACGATCAAAAATGCTTCAAATGGCTCTGAGCACTATGGGACTTAACATCTGAGGTCATCAGTCCCCTAGAACGTAGAACTACTTAAACCTAACTAACCTAAGGACATCACACACAGCCATGCCCGTGGCAGGATTCGAACCTGCGAGCGTAGCGGTCGCGCGGTTCCAGACTGAAGCGCCTAGAACCGCTCGGCCACACCGGCCGGCTTTAATTACGTGATTGTTCACTTATTTTATATATGATGAATTCCCATACTCCTTGACAGAGCGTAGGGGACGATGCGAGAGACAAGCTCTGCTGTACAAGGCAAGGTCCTAGCGGAGGTGGTTTGCCATTGTCTTCCTCCGACCGTAATAGGGATGAATGATGATGATGAAGACGACACAACAACACCCAGTCATCTCGAGGCAGGTGAAAATCCCTGATCCCCCCCCGGGAATCGAACCCGGGACCCCGTGCTCGAGAAGCGAGGACGCTACTGAGAGACCACGCCTGATTCCCCGTAGTCATTTGATCATTAAATAACTGCTTATTGTGTAATACTTTCAGTATTTATAAAACAGCTAAATTCAATATGGCCACGTAAACCAAGAATATTGCTGAACTCCGTGTAGTAAAGACGGCGGCACGTAAAGATGGCGGCAGGCCGCGAATTAACCGACATTGAACGTGGGATGAGAATCGTTGCACACGCCTGGGTCAAAGCACATCGAGATAACTAAAAAATTCCGGTTTCCGAGATCAACACTGTCTGGGAAGAATCTTCAGTAACGCATATAGCATGTTTCCACAAGCTTGAACCTCCAGTCAGGACGAGCACAAGTATTTGAAGGCTTGATATCACGTCGCAACGTCAGGCTTTAACAGGAAACGGATGAGCAACACATTCAGCAACTTCTCGTGATCTTTGGCCACTTTATATTTTATATGTAGTGCGATAGTTAACATATTTTCTCCAAATATCCCAATTTTTATACGCTAGTTACTTTATTAAATTCCGGCCAAATAGAGAAGTACGAACTACAGATCTGAAACACTGTATTTACGGCTGTTTCCGCATATACTTTTTACAAGCGCAAGAAACATCTTTTCTTCACTGAAATCACATTTCCTTCTATGCTGTGCGTCATACGGTTCACTGTTTACTGAGACGGTACTTGCAGAAAATGCCAACGAAAAACTTTAACAACAGACGAGACCATGCGTGCGTACTATGAGGTCATAACACTAGCAGCCTAGTCGACAAGAGGACAAGGAGGCGCATGTGGTCCTATGTTGTATTTTAGGCTGTCTTCATTTTGTGTGCTATAGCCCCATTCGCCCCACATAGACATTGTACGGGCACTGATGACCCCGATGTGGAGCGCCCTCCAGATGCAGCAGCAGCTGCAGCAACGACAACAACCGAATCGGCAGGTGTTGTGACGGTCGAGAGGGCGAAGTTTTACAGTTGTGGGCCGTACTAGGCCGAACGAGCTTTGAGCGTGGTCAATAGGTGGCGCCACCTTTGACGGTCTATGACTGGCGGAGCTCAAAGTATGAGAAATCCTGACTGCAGGTCAGCTAGCCTGACGCTTTGAACACATTTAAATCTTGACCGTTTGAATGGACTACAGAAGGTAGCCGCCATGGCCGAACTAACTGAACAAAGAAAATATGAAACAAGGGAAACGCTAAATACATGCTCGACCAGACAGTGACAGAGACACCGGTAACATGGTTTTAAAGACAAAAATTAAACGAGTGCGTCACTGAAGAGGCGCCCTCGCTACGATATTTATTTTGAAATATATTAAACGTTAAATATTTTGAATATAAAATAATTTTTAAAAATTAGTAACTCACTAACGCCTTAAGCGATTCAGACCACCATAGTGTCAATAGAAGGTGCTCAGTGAGCATTATCGAACTGTTTTAATAGATTTTCTGTAAATATTTCAGATTTCCAACTGCAGGCCAGAATGTATTTTCCGCGCATGAAAAATGAATTCTCCGGCAAATAAGACATGTAACAGTAAAAGTAGCTGCAACATCAGTAAACAGAGGTCATTAGGGATGGTTAACTGTAATTGGTTTAACTGCTTTGTCCAAAAGAGAAGACACCAACATGTGTAATTGTTTAATTTTTATTAGTGGTATAACGACGAACGGCAGTGGCCACATAAGCAAAAGCACTATTCTTTGCGGAAACCATTAAAGCTAGTAAACAAAAACTTAGAGCGGCATTGACTAGCTGATAAAATTTACGTCTATATTCATGCGTAATGTGTCTTTAAAATACTAAATTTATAGTTTATACATGTTTTCTAAAGTCAGAAACACTGTATTTTGACTCACATTCGGTGTGAGCCTATAAGTAGCCCTATCGGCGGCCATTGCACAGATCTCGGCCCACGGCTAAAACTGTAATGTCCCCAAGTGTTAGCGGATTTCGTGACTGTGTTTTCGTGCAGTAGCGCTGAGACGATTTTATGGCTGTTTAATATACACTGCGATTACAATGAAATTAATATCTCTGTAATTGTATTATCTATGTAATTTTAAGTGAAGAAGGGTGTTTGTTATTACGACTAATCATACCTTTTTTCCTCAGCTTATTTCATGAATTTGATAATTAAATGTGGCTTACTTTGTGTGGGGATGTCTGTTAGTGAATTATTGCTTATTAACGGCCCCAATCAGTGCAATACGTTTGGTTTGCTTTCAGACTAGAACCTGCATCTAAAGTTTCACTTTTCACAAAACGATGTCCGATAGGTTTTAGGCGTAACTCACGTCCCAAAATTATATTCGCCAACAGACAATCCCGGTAGAGGAGACTAGCTAAAATATATGGAGCATGATGGTGGTAATTAAATTCCAATTTCAATATTTAAAAAATATGTTTACATGATTTTTCAAGTACGTAATTTTTCTTGATTTAATTGAAGATTCATTTATCCAAAGCCAGAATAATATAAAATTAAATAATAATAAAAAATAATAAAAAAAACATTATAAAGCCGAGCTCGCGTACAGGCAGTTCATATGTGAGGCAGGAAGTCATCTCGTGTGTGTAACCGAAATATTTTCCGACTATTCGGCCGGGACTGAAATAACTTGACCTTGTTTGTACCCGGATGAAATTCACGTCGCGTGAGCGGATGGTTGTTCAGCGTTTGGATTTTGGATAATATTGCGTAAGAAATAAGAGGAACGACAGAAGCGAGTGCCTGAGGATCATGGATAATAATGGAAGAGTTGTGGAGGAAATGCATGAGCTCAAAAAGATTTGGAAGGAGTACTTTGAAGATCTGTTGAATGCCGCCAAGCGGGTAACTAACAGCGATGGAGAGCCTAAGGCAGCAGACGACTATAATAGTGGGGAAATTGATGATCTAACTTGGAATGAAGTGGAAGAAGCCATAAAGAGGATGAAAGGGGCGAGGCACCAGGTTGGGACGAAGTAACAGTGGATATGATACGAGCAGCAGGAGAAGTAGGAACCCAGTGGCTATACAGAGTGCTGAGAGTGGTGTGGAAGGAGAACAGAATTCCTGAGGATTGGAAGAAAGGAACTATAGTCCCGATCTTCAAGAAAGGGGATAAAAGGAGATGTGAGAACTACAGAGGAATCACCCTGCTATGCCACTGTGGAAAAATCTATGAAAAGATCCTGGAGAAGAGAATAAGAAGCAGTATTGACAGTAGACTGCAAGAGGAGCAGTACGGTTTCAGACCGGGAAGATCAACAACGGACCTCATATTTGCGGTAAGGCAACTGCAGGAGAGGCACTATGAGTACGGGAAGGACTTAATCATGGCCTTTTTGGATATTGAGAAGGCGTATGACAGTATCTGTAGGGATAAGCTCTGGGATGTGCTGAGCGCAAAAGGGATAGATGAAGAGATAACACGAAAAGTCAGAAAAATGTATGAGGGAAGTGAGAGTTGTGTGAAAGTGGGGAGGGAACGTACTGCATGGTTCAAGCTGGAAAATGGGCTGCGACAGGGAAGTGCACTTTCGCCTTTATTGTTTATTATTGTTATGGATGAAATCCTACAGCAAGTATCAGATGCAATTGGAGATCATAAAATGAAAGCAGTGCTTTTTGCCGATGACCTGATGTTATGGGGAAATTGCAAGAAGGAGGTGCAAGAGCAGTTAGATGCATGGGAAGCAACGGCAGCACAATATGGAATGCATTTCTCTGCAAAGAAAAGTGAAATAATCGTCACAACAAGGAAGAAGAATAGGCCAAATGTGGATATAAGTTGTGGAGGGGAAAAGCTACAAGTGGTAGAGAACTTCAAGTACCTGGGAAGCGTGATTGAAAGTAAGGGGGGAAACGCAATGGAAATAAATGAAAGGTGCAGAAAAGCAGGGCAGTTCTACAAATGCATTAGGGGGCTTATTTGGAGCAAGGAGGTGCCACAGAAATCCAAGGGAATTATATACCGAACCTACTTTGTCCCCATATTGGCATACGGAAGTGAGACATGAGTAATGCACGAAATCGACAAAAGTAGAATACAGGCTAGTGAAATTAAGTTCCAGAGGAGCAGGTTGGGTGTAACAAGACGAGACAGATTGCGAAATGTGTATGTGAGGGAAAGACTAAAGGAGGAACCAGTACAGGACAGGATAGAAAAATCAAGACTGCAGTGGTATGGACACATGAAGAGAATGGATGAGGGAAGAATTCCAAAGAGGATGTTTGATCTGCAACTGGAGGGGAAGAGGCCCAGAGGAAGACCAAGGGATAGATGGGTGAAGGGAGTGAAGGAATGTGTGATGAGAAGAGGAGAGAACTGGACGAAGGTGGAAGAGGGGGAATGGTGGAAAGGCAGAACACGATGGAGAGGCTTGTGTTCCCGACAGACCCAGCCAGTGGCTGGAAACTGTCCAAGATGATGATGATTGCGTAAAGCGACTTTGTCTAAACATCTATGAACTATTTGGTGTCACCTTTGATGGCGACCTGCATTTAAAAATATCACAGTTACAGAGCTTCAACTTAGAAATGTGCTGAAGCACTTCGAATAATTTTCGTGGTTTTGCTAAAGGTTATGCGAACACGTGATGCTGGTCGACCTACTTAGGTTCTCGCATTGACAAATATTATTTCAAAAATAAATTGTGGTGAACAGCGTGACACGCTAATTAGTTTTTTTTTTTTCTGGAATAAATTCATTCTGTGAAACGTGAACATTATTCCATCGCAAATTCCTGTCTGAAGTTTTAATAAACTTGTGAGTGCTTTCATTCAGGGTTAAATGCAACGGATGCGTTGGCTGGCCCCCGGACAGTGACAAAGCGAATATTTTGAAATCCAACCACGCTTTGGGAAGCCCTATGAACATTGTTTTTCTTGCTTTACGAGTCGAACTTTGATGGAAGCAACAGTTAATAACTTCACCATTAGTCATTTACTTTTTTATTTAGCAAGCAGCAAGAACAACAGGGCATTTTAAAACAAACGTTTTTCTCACACAGATGTTGCCACAAATTACATCGCATACGCCTGGTCTCATCCGGGATCAAACAAACATCTCACCCCTTTCCCTAAATAATAATCCAGTAATTACCTCGCATTACGAGGGACTAGAATGCAACATATCAGTTTAGTAGGAAATAGTTTTCACATGAACACTGGAAAGTACGTTTAAGATGTATGAAATATAGTGGTAAAGATATTTATAAGAAATCAAGTACTACGAAGATTTTAGCACCTCAGAACCGTCTTCAATTACTTTACAGTCATATAAGTTAAAGTACAGACAAACTGCACCTGTGGAAACTCGCACTTTGCGTGTTTGTTCAAAAAAGCGGCTGTCTTATTTTTCTTTTACGTGCTAAATGCGGAGGAAAACAACGAGTAAAAACTAATGACTCTGCTAAAATAAAAGTTTTCTAGGTATAGAGCTACACCATGTGGTAAAAAAACAACTAGTTTTTACAACCTGACGCTGCTCTAAACCGAGAAAACTTTTGCGATAGCTGACTCTGGCCAGGGAAGCCTATACACTCACATAATGCTGCAGCATCTGATTTCAACGACCTCAGTATCGTTAATGGCATAGCGTACTGTGGTCACTTGCCATGAAATTATTGCTTTCCAAATCAGGATTCTGAACATTTCTTCGTATGTCGTCAGTATATAAACCGTTAACTAGTATTGATGATTGCATAAAAACATATTACGAACTTCGTATCACAGACAGAAAAAAATACAAGTAATTAACATTACATAAAGTTCTGCACCTACTTTTACTATTCCATAATAAACGCCTGTGACAGTCAACTTTTGATATTTATACACAAATAAATACTTTAATACAGAATTGTACTCACATCTGGTCAGTAAGAATTTCACTCCTCAGTTTCTATCTACTGCATAATTCAATGAATTAATAGCCAAAATTTTGGTTTTTTAAACTTCCTCATTTCTGGATCGAAAGACAACTTTCTGTCTGATATTTTCCGTGCAACTCAACGTTTCAGAAGACTACAACTTCATAATAAAAGTCTTATCATATACGCCTATATCAATACTCTGGAAGCCACCTTATGGTGCATGGTGGAGGGTAATTCGTGTACCAATGTCACTTCTCCCTTTCCTTGTTTCAGTTGCGAATGGTTCGCGGGGAAGATGGTGAGCCTCTTTGTGAGCTCCAGTCTAACTGGAATTTTCTTGAAGTATACATACGAGGAACCAACACATTTTCTGACTCTTCAGGAGCTACGCTCTCGGAACGGTAACAATAAACCACACCATGACGCAGACCACCTCTTGCGCAGCGTCTACCGCTGGACTTGGCAGAGTATCTCCGTGACGCTGTCGCGCTTAGTAAATGAACCTGTAACAAAACGCGGTGCTCTTCTTTGGATCTTTCCTATTTCCTTTGTCAGTCATATCGGGAACAGATCCCACATTGGCTACCAGTATTCAAATATTGGACTAAAAAGTGCTTTGTAAACTACATCTTTCATTGATGGATTATTATTTCTTGAGGATTCTTCTAACGGATTTTAGTCCGGCATCTGCCTTACTTGCGATTAATTTTATGTGTTTCTTCCACTGCAAATCGCTCCATACGCATAATTAAAAATATTTTTAGGAATTAACTGCTTCCAGTGATTGCTCCTCAATCGTGTAATCGTACAATAATGGGTCTTTCTGTTAATGTATTCGCAGTACGTTACATTTGTTTATATCGTGGGCCAATGCCCACTCCCTACGCCAAGCGTCGATCCTCTTCAGATCTTCCTGCATTTTGCTACAATTTTCTAACGTTGTGACTTCTCTTAATACAACAGCCTCACACTTAAAACTCCTTATGGAGCTTCCTCCGTTACCTAATAGGTAATTTGTATATATATAGTGAAAAGTAGTGGTCCTATAACACACCCTTGGGGCACAACTTATGTCTGAAGATTCCTCTCAGTTGAGAATGGCATGCTGTGTTCCATTTGCTAAAAACTCTTCAGTCAACCAGTTGGCCTGTTATTCCGTACGCTCGTATTGTGTTGACGGGGCGGCGGTGCTGAACTGTTGTCTGGAAACGCTATAATGATGAAAAATTAACGTTTATTTCACTACTGTTACTTATTGATACTCGCCTATCAGTTGATGAAGATGTTGATTTCCGCATAATGGCATCATCTACAGTCAAAGGCACTTACGCAGTTGCCGAGCGAGACTGCAGCAGGGAGCCTACACCTCTTCAGGGAATTCCTGCTTCGTCACTCACTAAAATTCTTGCCTGCTGGATCTGCTAAGTTCCACTGTGTTGCGAGGAATTTCGCTAACTTGCATCCCCGACACTTCTGGCAGGGCGAGGAGTTTCCAGAACGCTGAAATTTTCTCATAAAATTACCTTGTGTGTACATTTAGGTTTACTAGGGAGATCGGGTATAAAGCATACAGCAGCCGGTTATGCAATACCCTGGAGCGTATGAATTCGCACTGCGTCCCACTTACCGCAAGCTTCATAACACTAGTTTCAAACGCACGGAATGCCGTACGCCTCCCTCTGAAACGTAGACCTAACTAGAGAAGCGGGTGCGCAGACAAATGAATATACCAAGGTTACATGCTACTGTCTAAAATAATTTAACTATTCGAAAAATAAAAATACTGAATACAGCGTAAAAACGGCAGTAGTGATTTCTTTTTGGTGAGAAATATCGTTTCTTATTTTGCACAACGTCCAACGAATGTCATACAAGGCAGTTCCCACTTGTATGAACGACAACCACAACAGTAATGTAATTAGTATTAAAATACATTTGTCCTTCAATAATTATATCGTGTTTTAGCTAAATCTTTTTTAAATTAATTATTAGTTTTCCCAATCTATAGTTATGAATTATTATCTAGATTGGTTGGTTGGTTGGTTTGGGGAAGGAGACCTGACAGCGTGGTCATCGGTCTCATCAGATTAGGGAAGGATTGGGAAGGAAGTCGGCCGTGCCCTTTCAGAGGAACCATCCCGGCATTTGCCTGGAGTGATTTAGGGAAATCACGGAAAACCTAAATCAGGATGGCCGGACGCGGGATTGAACCGTCGTCCTCCCGAATGCGAGTCCAGAGTCTAACCACTGCGCCACCCCGCTCAGTTATTATCTAGAAAAGTGTTCTTTGCGCCCTTAGGGGTGGTTAGGGACGTGTAGGATATGACAAGAAAAAAATAGTCGAATATTAAGTGTAATGCTGATGCTGTTGTTAAACAAACGATGGAAATATACAGTACAGAATATCGTAGCTGTTTATTATCATTAAGTAGAACTGTGTAAAGCTAATTAATAATGAGCTGTTACTGTAGGGAAGCACTTGAAGTGGTTCTTGATAGAGAGTTGTATTAGTATTAGAATTAAACAATATTCCGAGATATTATGCGGTGGTCGAACGGATTTCACTTTAAAACCCAACATTTCCTCCCCGTCTGGAGAGAACACTTTCAGTGGGGATCGTGGCTTCTTTGACTGTCTGATTTACACTCTGTCTCGCTACTGACTACAGCAAAATTCCCTTATGCGTGCTCCAGCGCAGTGACGTGACGTTACATGCATTGAATGGAGCCCCACGAGAAAAAAAAAAAAAAAAAGGTTCAAATGGCTCTGAGCACTATGGGACTCAACTGCTGTGGTCATAAGTCCCCTAGAACTTAGAACTACTTAAACCTAACTAACCTAAGGACAGCACACAACACCCAGCCATCACGAGGCAGAGAAAATCCCTGACCCCGCCGGGAATCGAACCCGGGAACCCGGGCGTGGGAAGCGAGAACGCTACCGCACAATCACGAGATGCGGGCCCCACGAGAAAGACAGGCCCCGGCGCATACGTCACAGCACGTGACTGCCCTTCTTATAAGTGTCAGCAGCCGTTTTCGCCGAGAAGCGAATAACTATTTCAGACGAATTTTATAATTCTTGACTACGTGTTCAAGTGCATGCAAGCTCTCAATAGCACACGACAAAATTACGGCCTTTAGCGGGTGCGTTTTCATAAAAATTTATTTCCTGTGGGCCCTGCACGGAGCCGAGCGTCCGCAAAGTGTGGCGGACAAACCGACTAGTGTGACATCACAATGGCTTTGCAGGGCCTGTATATCTCGTTGGCCCCGTTTGAATACGCGAGTACATTTGGCTGTTGTCGGTTGCCGTCACCCGCTGTTGCTACCACCCCGTTGTGAAAGACTACTCGTTATCTTCAGCACGGGGATACAGGTGTCACTCATTTTCACACCCTCCTCCTTCCTACTCAAATTCCTGGGCGTTTAACAATCTCTATGGCGTCTCTGTATAGCCTTGAATGACATCCGTTTGTGGCTGCCAGTACCTGAGTCCTGTCAAAATGAATGTGGCGGTCTCCTCGCTAAAAGCATGTCCCGCAACAGCTGATCTGTTAGTCTTCCCCGCTTCTACAGTTGCCCTTGTGATCTTCTAGTCGTTTTTTGACCGTTCTTTTTGTAGTACCGACATTCAACTCCCCACAACTACACGAAATCCTACAAACAACTCCTTATCCAGTGGTTTCGAGCATACGTGGCCACTTTTAGATGATCCTGTATATTACGGATGATTTTGTAGAGTGGCGCCGGCCGGAATGGCCGAGCGGTTCTAGGCGCTACAGTCTGGAGCCGCTACAGTCACAGGTTCTAATCCTGCCTCGGGCATGAGTGTGTGTGATGTGCTTCAGCTAGTTAGGTTTAAGTAGTTCTAAGTTCTAGGGGACTGATGATTCCAGCAGTTAAGTCTAATAGTGCTCAGAGTCATTTTTTTTGTAGAGTACCGTAATGTTACGTTCTTTCAAGAAGCTACGATCCCCACTGGAAACCTCTACGCAGGTGGGAACGAAACCTTTAGTTTTAATGTGAAGTCAATTCGACAACGGCATAACAGCCCGGTATATTTTATTAACTGACATTTCCAGCCGTAAAAGTTTACATTTAACGATGTTTTGGGGTTGTGATCAAGGGCGTAATGCAGAGGGTGCTATGGCAGGTGAAGGTGTGGGGAAGCCGGGCGCTGGAGGGCAGTGGAGGGAGGACTTTTAGCATCTCTAGGCTTTATAATGGCTTCAATTTCAGGAGGAAGGAAGTCCACAACAATGAATTTTCAGTCTGCAGCGGTGTGTGCGCTGATATGAAACTTCATGGCAGTTTAAAGCTGTGAGCGAACTGGCAGCCGAGCCTGGGACCTTTGCCTTTCGCGGGCAGGTGCTATCCCAACTCAACTACCAGAGTACGATTCCCGACGCGTCCTCACAGCTTTACTTCTGTCAGTACCTTATCTCCTACTTTACAAACTTTACAGAAGTTGTCCTGCAAAACTTGCGGGAGTACTACTCCTGGAAGATAGGATACTGCTTAGCCACACCCTGCGACATTGTTACCAGAATTAATTTTCACTCTGAAGCAGTGTGTGCGCTGATACGAAACTTACTGGCACATTAATACTGTGTGTTAAGCCGGGAGTCGAAGCTGGGACCTTTGGCCAAGCAAAGGTCGCAAGTTCGAGTCCCGGACCAGCACACATTTTAACCTAACAGGAAGGTTGAGAGTCCATAAGTTTCTTCAAGTATTTCTTTATTTATTGAAAATTCAAAAACCTGCATCTTGAGATTTGAAAACAGATCGTACAGCTTACAATTCTCGTTTGTCATCCTTGTTGTAGTTGTTTTGTTTTGTTTATATCTGCAGCATTTGACAAAGAATAACACTTTTTTAAAATAACAATAATTAGTAGCTGAAATTTCTTCAGGTAGGTCATTTCCAGCTGAAGCCCCTCGTTGATGATTAGATCCCGATAGCTAGCAGATTGTGGGAAGTTGACTGTTTCGTTTCACTTGCTGTCCCATATAGTCCTATACATATTCTATGGAATTAATATTGGTCTGTGGACCAATTTAAATATAAATGTCATGTGACTAGGGCCTCCCGCCGGGTGCAAGTCTTTCGATTTGACTCCACTTCGGCGACTTGCGAATCGATGGGGATGAAATGATGATGGTTGGGACAACACAACACCCAGTCCCTGAGTGGAGAAAATCTCCTACCCAGCCGGGAATCGAACCTGGGCCCTTTAGGATTGGCTTTCTGTCGCGCTGACCACACAGCTACCGGGGGCGGACTGTGAACCAATAAAGGTGCGAGAAGTTGGCTGGTTGTTCGTCAAACCAGGAAAATGTAAGTTTAACCTTGTGAAGAAGATTGTTGTCATCTTGGAAGACGGACGTGTACACAACGTGCTCTTCACGAAGGTGTAGAAGAAGAAAATTTGAAATAAATATCCCGGTTAATGCTCACGGTAACCTGAATGAGTGAAACCATTGTACGAAAAACACCCTCAAGATATCTCATAATCTCCACACACTTCGGATTAAACTCTGTATTGAGCCTTCGGTACATTTGACACATTTCAACTTTTTATGATAGCGAACTTGTGAACCGTGAGACCACACTACAGATTTCCACTCAGCTACTGTAAAGATACAGATCTCGTACTGTTTGCTCCAATAAAAACTTAGAGCTTCGTATGTCGCCGCGAGAAGTGAACTTCCCCTAGACACACAACTGCAAGTGTAAAAAGCATGCAGTCCTCTTCGCACAGACCGCCCGGAAACTTGTTGAGACAAACGTGCATCCACTGACAGCAGCAGTGCCCGTCTGATTTGAAACTGTTTGTTAAGGATAAAGCGTGACATCTTCTCCCGTCCCAGCAAGTCAGGACCTTTCCACTACCGTTCTTATGTAGTACTGCATCACTGTGAATGGCACACCATTCCAAGTAGAAACGTTGTAGGTCCTTTATTTTTATTTATTTTTTTTACTCTTCATTCTCCTACTGGTTTGTTGGGGACCAAGACGATTTTCTCCCGTGTGACAACCTCTCCACATAAGAGTTCAACTTGCACCATACATCCTTAATTAGCTGTTGGATGTATTCCAATCTCTGCCTTCCGCAGGTTCGAATCCTGCCTCGGGCATGGATGTGTGTGATGTCCTTAGGTTAGTTAGGTTTAAGTAGTTCTAAGTTCTAGGGGACTGATGACCTTAGATGTTAAGTCCCATAGTGCTCAGAGCCATTTCATTTCTGCCTTCCGCTACAGTTTTCACCTTAAACACTAAGGTGACAAAAGTCATGGGATACCGACATACACATGTAGAGATGACGGTACTATCGCGTACACAAGTGACACAAGGGCAGTGCATTGGTGGAGCAGTCATATGAACTCATTTGATTCATGTGAAAAGGCCTCCGATGTAATTATAGCTGCATGACAGGAATTAAAAGACTTTGAAGGCGTAGTGGTAGCTGTAGCTAGATGCATGGGACATTCTTTCGGAAATCGTTAGGGAATTCAATATTCCGAGATCCATGGTGTCATAGCCATGCCGAGAATATCATATTTTAGGCATAACCTCTCACCACGGACAAGGCAGTAACCGATCGCCTTCACTTGACGACCGAGAGCAGCGGCGTTTGCATAGAATGGTCAGTGCTAAAAGGCAAGAAACACTGCATGGAGTAACCGCAGACATCAAAATGTGACGTACGACGAACGTATCCGTTGGACAATGTGGCAGAATTTGGCGTTAGGGGGCTATGGCAACAGATAATCGACGCTAGTGCCTTTGCTATCAGTATTAAATCACCTGGAACGTCTCTTCTGGGCTCGTGATCATATCGGTTTGACCCTAGACGACTGGAAAACCGTGGTCTGGTGAGATGAGTCCAGATTTCAGTTGGTGAGAGCTGATGGTCGGGTTCCAGTGTGGCGCAGACCCCACGAAGCCACCGACCTAAGTTGTGAGCGAGGCACTCCATAATGGTGTAGGCTGTGTTTACACTGAATGGAGTGGATCCTCTGGTCAAACTGAACCTATCATTGATTGGAAATTGTTATTTTCGGCTATTTAGAGACTGAAACTTCGCTCCCCCATGTGGCCGAGTGGTTATAGGCGCTTCAGTCCGGAACCGCGCTGCTGCTACGATCGCAGGTTCGAATCCTGCCTCTGTCATGGATGTGAGTGATGTCCTTAGGTTAGTTTGGTTTAACTAGTTCTAAGTCTAGGGGACTGATGACCTCAGATGTTAAGTCCCATAGTGCTTCGAGCCGTTTGAACCCTTTTTGAACCGAATCTTCCTGGCAGATTAAAAGTGTGCCAGACCGAGACTCGAACTCGGGAACTTTGCCTTCCGCGTGCAAGTGCTGTACCGACTGAGCTACCCAAGCACGACTAGCTACCCATCCTTACAGCTTCATTTCTGCTAGTACCTCGTCTCGTACCTTCCACAGTTCACAGAAGCTCTTCTGCGATCCTAGCAGAATAAGCACTGTTGGAAGAAAGGACATTGCAGAGACATGGCTAAGCCACAGCCTGAGGAATGTATCCACAAAGAGATTTTCTCTCCGGAGCAGAGTGTGCACTGATGTGAAACTTCCTGACGGATTAAAACTGTGAGACTGACCGAGACACGAAGTCGCGACGTTTGCCTTTCGCAGGAAGTGCTCTACCAACTTAGCTACCCAAGCACGACTCGCGACCCGTCCTCACAGCTTCAATTATGGCAATTACTCGTCTCCTACTTTCCAAATTTCAAAGACGCTCTTCCGCGAACCTACAGAACTAGCACTCCTAGAAGAAAGAATATTGCGGAGACAAGGCTTAGCTACTGTCTGGGTGATGTTTCCTGAATGAGATTTTCTAAATGCACTGCAGTGTGCGCCGATATGAAACTTCCTGTCAGATTAAAACTGTGTACCGGATCGAGACTCTAACTCGACCCCCCTTGCGTTTCGCGCGCAAGTGATATACCGACTGCGATTGGCAGGAAGTTTCATTTCAGCAAACACTCTGCTGCAGTAAGAAAATCTCATTTTGGAAATATCCTCCAGGCTGTGGCTGAACAGTGTCTCCGCAATATCCTTTCATCCACAAGTGTTATTTCTGCTACGTTTGCAGAAGAGCTTCTGTGAAGTTTGGAAAGCAGGAGACGAGATACTGCCAGAATTGAAGCTGTGGGGACGGGTCGCGGGTCGTGCTTGGATAGCTAAGTTGGTAGAGCACTTGACTGCGAAAGGCAAGGGTCTCGAGTTCGAGTCTCAGTCTGGTCCGTAGTTTTAATCTTCCAGGAAGTTTCATATCAGCGCACACTCCGCTGGAGAGTGAAAATCTCATTCTACGTAGAGACCATTTGCAGCCCCTCATTGACTTCATGTCCCCAAACAACGACAGAATTTTTAGGCATGATAATGCTTCATACCATCGGGCAACAATTGTTCGCGTCTGGTGTGAAGAACATTTTGTAAAATTCGAGCGATTGGTTTGGCTACTCAGATCGCCGAATATGAATCCCGTCGAACGTTATTGTGACATAATCGGGGGGTCAGTTGGTGCATAAACTCATTCACGGGCAACACTTTGGAATTGCAGACGGTTTTAGAGGCAGTGTGGCTCAAGGCTTCTGCAGAGGACCTCCACCGACTTGTTGAGTCCGTGCCACGTCGAGTTGCTGCACTGCTCCCAGCAAAAGGATGATGATGATGATGATGTTTGGTTTGTGGGGCGCTCAACTGCGTGGTTATCAGCGCTCGTACAATTACCCAATCTTTGCTGAGTCCAATTTCGCCACTTTCCTGGATGATGATGAAATGATGAGGACAACACAAACACCCAGTCATCTCGAGGCAGGGAAAATCCCCGACCCCGCCGGGAATCGAACCCGGGACCGCGTGCTCGGGAAGCGAGAACGCTACCGCGAGACCACGAGCGGCGGACCCCAGCAAAAGGAGGTCGGACACGACATTAGGAGGCGACCCATGACTTCTGTCCTCAGTGTAAAGCTCCCTCTGCTAAAATAGGAGTTATCCACTGATGTACTGTCAAGTTCCCACCGAGCTCGCTGTTTGGTTCTAGCTGCCACTCTGATCTGCATCGACTGAACCGTATCTTTGCGCACATAACGCCCCACAGATTCAGATGTAAAATGGGACGCTGTCACGCACCGGAAACATTAGAAACTTAATGGTCCTACCAAATGAGTTCAGGTTGTGACCGTTACAAGAGCCAGTTGTAATAAATCGGTATGGGGATTCGTCTAACTACTGAAATTAGAGAGTGGTCCAAATCAATCCAGATTTATTATAATCATAAATTCAATCAAGGACAGAAGCATGAGTTGATAATAGCAAAGTGTTACTTACCGGTTCTAGGCGCTACAGTCTGGAACCGCGCGGCCGCTACGGTCGCAGGTTCGAATCCTGCCTCGGGCATGGATGTGTGTGATGTCCTTAGGTTAGTTAGGTTTAAGTAGTTCTAAGTTCTAGGGGACTGATGACCTCAGAAGTTAAGTCCCATAGTGCTCAGAGCCATTTTTTTTGGTAATTACCAGCAATCGCAAATAAATGGAAATGAAAACATAACACTTTTAACAGGCTCAGTTAGATGCAAATGTAGTGTAACAAAGCGTAGAGGGTTTCGGTAAGAAAAAGAATCAGATTATTAATTCATAGTTTCCCAGAAAACAAGCAAATACACGATTCCGCTGAGAACATGATGATTTCTTCGTTCCGCCATCGAGTAAAATGTATCACATACGGAAAATCCCGAAGGGCCTGAATCATTAATGATCCACCAATCACTTAGTGCAGTTCTGATAGAAGAGCCCATTAAATCATAGAAATGCTCTTAAATATTCCTAACCGCTCTCACCTCCTCTTCGGCTTGCCAGAAAACTCTTAGCACATTTCCTCTCCACTGCAACGTGGACGTACACCACCCTGTCACTCACGTCTGAATTTTAAAATGGTTCAAATGGCTCTGAGCACTATGGGACTTAACATCTGTGGTCATCAGTCCCCTAGAACTTAGAACTACATAAGAACATCACACACATCCTTGCCCAAGGCAGGATTCGAACCTGCGACCGTAGCAGTCACCCGGTTCCGGACTGAGCACCTAGAACCGCTCGGCCACCGCGTCCGGCTTTGAATTTTAGATGATGGAATTAGCCCCATCTGAAAACCGCAGTCTCTGAATGTGTCTGTCTCCACCGTCACGACTCCTCCAAGTCTAGTGTCCCAGTCCAGTCCCGTCCGGCTCCAAGTCTAAAATTCAAGTGTTCGAATTTCTCTCTGCTGTCCGTTCTCCACTGAAATCCCGCAAAAGCACATTCGTCTTCCTGTCAAAAAGTTGGCTAGTCGTTCTTCCAGTATGAAACTTTGTAACAAAACCTGCACTGTCTCCTCTGAAAATGCTAGCCAATCTCTTATTTTTCCAAGCTGGCTAAGTCTTAACAATTTAGTCCTAATCTCCCACTCTTGTAAAAATTTCTGCTTTAGCTAATGCGATCAGTAGCTGCACTACTTATCCTCAAAAAAATGGTTCAAATGGCTCGGAGCGCTATGGGACTCAACATCTTAGGTCGTAAGTCCCCTAGAACTTAGAACTACTTAAACCTAACTAACCTAAGGACATCACACACCCATGCCCGAGGCAGGATTCGAACCTGCGACCGTAGCAGTCCCGCGGTTCCGGACTGCACCGCCAGAACCGCTAGACCACCGCGGCCGGCACTTAGCCTCAGAAAATGGCGTCCAGTCCTCCACTCAAACTCATCTTTTTAGCACTGATAGATCATCATTCTTTTCACTGGTTTCTGTAGTGTTCAGGTAAACAAACTCCGTGGAATTAGAGACAGAGTGATGGCAGACCGCTCTTTACAAAGGATGGCCGACAGTCCAACCCCAGACAATATTTTTCTCATCTCAGAAACCAAATAATAGAAATTATTATGAACGGCTATTCATGGTGTCACCGGCTCACAATAGTTCGCGATTGGTTTGAAGAACATTCTGGGTAATTCGGGCGTTTGGTTTGGCCACCCAGATCGCCCGACGTGAAACCCATCGGCCATTTATGGGCCATACTAGAGAGGTCAGTTCGTGTACAAAATCCTGCACCGGTCACACTTCTGCGATTATGGACAGCTATAGAGGCAGCATTGCTCCGTGTTTATGCAGGGGGCTTCTAACGACTTGTTGAGCCCATGTGACGTCGAGTTGCTGCACTCCCCCGTCAAGAAGGGGTCCGACACAATATTAAAAGGTATCCCATGACTTTCGTCACCTCAGTTTGAAGGGCTCCAAAAGGACTGGCGTGCTCTTTCGGTGGGATGACTGATACTTTGTCCCTTACGTCTGTGCTGTCAGGTACAGGCCTCACTGGTATCCTAAACATCTCGTAAGTTGTTAAGGGCTAGTAGTCCTTCATATGGTCCGACGTAGGCACCATCCTATGTTCGTAAAATGTGGCTCGCGGTGCTTGTACTGAATAGTCAGCCGCTCGCTCTGCATTTGCGTAATTGGATAACAAACGGAAGCACGCAGTAGGGCAGTCGAGTTATGAAGAAAAAAAAAAAATCTTGCTGGGGCGAGGCGAGGTCAACTCTTAGCCGGGGTCGACGCAAGACCTGCGGGCGAGCAGATGTCTGTGTGTTGGAATGAAAGAAATCCCCTTGCGCGAGTAAACTTGATGACAGTGTGGGAGCCTGCCTGAAGGAGCTGAAAATGGAGGAAAATGCGCTACTCATTCGCTCCGTTTTCCTCGCCTTCATTTTTCCCCCCCTTTTCGTACCGCGAACATTCAAATTCTCGTTGGCCACGGAAGCAGTGGAGAGGAGAGGGGGGTGGGGATGAGAGCAGTTGGCGGAAGCCTGTTTACTAATGTAAGCGCGGAGAGCATCAGGGGTTTGTGACCTGCGAACGGGGAGAAGTCTGTCGAGTGGCCTCCTCAACTAATTCGCCCGCCTGAATGGTGCTCGAGACACGCTGCGGAGGAACCGGACCGCCGCCTAGCGCCGTCCGCGCTGCCTTTTCGAGATGAGCAGATCCGGCCTGATGTGATGAAGGTCCGTATTCCAAAGCTACGGCGTGCAGGGATCGCTTCCCGGCTGGCAGAGGTGCGCCGGTTTTGGCACTGAGCCACGACTGCCCTGCCGCAGTTCGGACTCGTGCCTTCAGACTTCCTGTCACGGACTCTACATAAACGTCTACGTGTACATCTCCATTTGCACGCATACTCCGCAAGCTACGATACAGTCCACAGCCGAACACAGTTTGTACCACTGTTAGTAATTGCCTTTCCTGTTCTACTCCAAAATGCTGAGACGGAAAAATAATTGCTTTGTCATCAACCTCATCAGTGTTCTGTCTCCGTTTCAGGCGATCCATCGCTTCCTTCTTAATGCTGCTGCGTGTGCTCCCGCCGAGTTTAAGTTTATCTTTCCAAGGGACCATAAGAATCAGCTCAACATAAAACTGTTACATTAGTTAGTGCGTTGGAACATACAAGGAGTGTCAGACGACAAACGTACTCTTTGTTTATCCATATCACTGGCACGCCTCAACTGATTCCTGTTTCTCTTTATCGTGATAAATTTACTGTTTGGTAACTATTTTCACGGACATCATTGTACCTTTAATTTTTTCTGGTATTGTGACTTCTTAAGTACGCTTTCAAAATCCTTTTATGATCATGTTGGTCTCGTGCTGATACGTGTTGTGTGAGAAAAGTTATGACACTGGCAACACTGCGAGCGATCTGGCAACGCTGTGTTGTTCTACTTGAGTAGACCGATGCGTTCATCCGTTCCAGATGCTCAATTAGAGTTTCAGCTCCATACAGTCATCGCTTGAGTTGTGAGATAGCCATCAGCGAAGTAGCGTTTTTGTTGTTTGTTACAAAAATGGAACAGCGGAATTAGCGGAATTTAGAGCAACGTTATGCCATCAAGTTTTGTGTTAAACTTGGGAAATTCGCGAATTTGACCTTTTAAAAGTTGAAAGGGACGTATGGGGAACATTCATTATCCAGCACAAATCATTTGTGGAAGGCTGAGAACCTCGCTCACGGCGACCTTCAGCCTCAGAAAACGACGAAAACGTCGAACGTGCGTGTGTGCTCTTGTGAGGTTGTTCCTCCAAGACAAGCTATGAACTAAGTGTTTACAAAGATATCCTTGAAAAACTCGCGAAAAGGCTGAATCTAGTGAAACCAGATATTGCAGATAAGTGGAGCCTGCAACAAGACGACGCCCCATATCTCATGGCCATTTCCATTACGGACTGTTTGACCCCAAAAGGTATTCCTGTCGTTCCACAGCCTCTCTCAATTCACCTGACCTGAGTCCTTGTGACTTTTTTCTTTTCCCGAAATTGAAAAACGTCTTAAAAGGATGTCATTTTTGGTACTCAGAACATTCAAAATAATATGACCGATGTGTTAAAAGTCTTACCAGTTGAAGCCTTTCAGCGCTGCTACCAAGACAGGGAACAGCGATCCACCGGTGTACAGGTGCCAGAGGGAAATACTTTGAAGGGGAAAATACTGTTGTCTGAAAAAAATAAAAAATTAAAACTTCGTCTTGTGTGGTCTCTTCTCATTTCCTTGATCATCAGCTGTACACAACTTCTTCTTGTCGATTCCTGACTTGTTTCTTCTGGCGAGGGATGCACACAGTATTTATTTATTTCCTGCAACAGCATTACGATCCACTCTCTATATTGTATTTATTTATTTGCTGCAAGAACGTTACGGTCCACTGTCTATATCGTAGGATGGACCGTACATTCCAGTAAAGGCGCTAATAACAATGATAGCCGGCCGTGGTGGCCGAGCGGTTCTAGGCGCTTCATTCCGGAACCGCACGACTGCTACGGTCGCAGGTTCGGATCCTGCCTCGGGCATGGATGTGTGTTATGTCCTTAGGTTAGTTGGGTTTAAATAGTTCTAAGTTCTAGGGGACTGATGACCTCAGATGTTAAGTCCCATAGTGCTCAGAGCCATTTGAACATTTTTGTGAACAAGTATAATAACAATAACAATATCATCTACAGTTATAGCATTCAGTCACATTTCGAATATGCAGTATGGTTTGAAAGTACAATAATAACACGAAGGCTGTATCGTTCTGGCCTCAGACGCGCCATCCGCTCCGACCGACCGCTGTGTCACCGTCTGCCAGTGGTGTCATTTGGATGCGGTAGAGAGGAGCATAGAGTCAGCATACCGCTCTTCCGCCGTTGTCGGTTCTCAGACCTTTGAGCCGCTATTTATCACTCAAGTAGCTCCTTAACTGGCATCGCGACGTTGACCGAACCCAGTTTCAATCCTCTCGCCAGAGGAAAGTTCCAGAGAGTACAGGGAATCGGTCTCAGTCCACCGCACGGCAGTTAGCCACGCTGACAACTCAGCTACGGAGGCGGACAATAAAAATATGATGAATTTAGCTCTGCAAGTGGCTTCTGGAGCCTATTACCACTTATTAAATAAGATACGAACTATGCGGAAAATAGAAGAAATCCAACTGAAAGATATCTTCGTCATAAGTTTTCTGTTTTGTAGCACGTACTTTGCGTCTACATTCCTGGGACATCCGTCGCTGACTTGAGTCTGCCGCCCAAAACGTCGTCCAGGATCTGAAATCTCTTCCTCTTTCCTTTACAGACCTTCCACATACCCTTTTGTATATCCTTGTAAGAACCATGTACTCTGACGAGGTGGGGGTGGCTTGCGTTCCTCAACAATCCAGTAGCATTACCGTAGGTGCGACCACACAACAAAGGGGTGTCTGTGGAGAGATCATACTAACTTGTGGTTGCTGAAAAGCAGCCTTTTTAGAGGTTGCAGGGGATGATTGACTGACCCGGTCTTGTAGGTTAACTGACATGGCCTGGCAATGTTGGTACTGAAAGTGGGTGCAAGGAATGTAAAACTACACCAGTTACATTTCCCGACGACATGAAGCTCTACTGCACGGCTTAAAAATAGTGGCATCCTCTAGGGTAAAATATTCTGCCCGTAAAATTGTCTCCCTTTCGGACCTCCGAGCAGGGACTACCCAGAAGGAGGTCGACGTCAGGAAAAACAAAACTAGGAATGTACAGGCCGGAGCGTGAAATTTAGATAACTTAATCACAAATTTAGAAATGGAAACTGACAGGTTGAAGTTACATTTATGGGAATAAGTAAAGCGCGGTTGCAGAAAGAACAAAACTTTTAGTCTGGTCAGTACAATGTTATCAACACAAAACCAAATAGCGGTAATGGAGGAGTAGGTCCAATAATGAATAAGAAAGTAGGAATGCGCGTAAGATACCATGAACAGCATAGCGAACGCATTATTGTAGTCAAGAGGGACTCGAAGCCAACACCCACATAGTACTACAAGTTTATATTCCCACTAACCATACATATGACGAAGAGATTGAAAGAATATACGAGGGTTGGAACTTTAATAGTGGCAACTATTTATTTACAGCTCGTACAAAATAGATACGTGTTTCAAAGTTTTACTTACCTTCAAAGTAGTCACCAGCATTGTGTATAACTCGTTGATAGCGATATGGAAGTCGTAGGATACTCTTAGCAGTGCCAGTTGTGTTGACAGTTCGAGCGGCGCAGTCTGTTTCCCGACGAATTTGTAGCAGAGCCGGCCGAAGTGGCCGTGCGGTTAAAGGCGCTGCAGTCTGGAACCGCAAGACCGCTACGGTCGCAGGTTCGAATCCTGCCTCGGGCATGGATGTTTGTGATGTCCTTAGGTTAGTTAGGTTTAACTAGTTCTAAGTTCTAGGGGACTAATGACCTCAGAAGTTGAGTCCCATAGTGCTCAGAGCCATTTGAACCATTTGTAGCAGTTCTGAAGCGAATGCCGTGAAGTGTTTACTTCAGTTTGGAAATCGACTTGAACTCACGATCGCTTAAGTCAGGGGAGTGCAGTAGGAGGTATAGCACTCAGCAGCCCCATCAGTCAAACAGATCAGTAACAGCTTGCACTGTACGTGCTTGAGCATTGTCCTGCAAACTGATGGTCAGGTCCTACAGAAAGTGTCATCACTTCCGTCTCTAGGCTCGTCGTAGGTTGTGGTCCAAAAATTAACTGCATAGAGACTGAAGTGATGAGACTTTATGCAGGACCTGACCATCATTTTGCAGGACAATACTGTAGCACGTACTGTGCAAGCTGTTACTGATTTGTTTGACTGATGGGACTGCTGTACCACCTACTGCACTCCCCTGACTTCAGCCCTCGTAAGTTCAACTCTATTTCTAAACTGAAGGAAACACTTCACGGCATTCGCTTCAGAACTGCTACAAATTCGTCGGGCAATAGACCGCGCCGCTCAAACCGTCAACACAACTGGCACTGCTAAGAGTATCCTATGACTTCCACATCGCTATCAACGGGTTATACACAATGCTAGTGACTACTTTGACGGTCAGCAAAACTTTGAAACACGTATCTAGTTCGTACGGGCTGTAAATAAATAGTTGCCAGTATTAAAGGTCCAACCCTCGTATGACGAAGTAAAGGAAATTATTCAGATAGCTACAGGAGCCGAAAATTTAATTTTGATGGGACACTGGAAGGTTTTAGTTTGACGCAGACGTAAGACGCAGATTTAGAAACCAGATTTTAAACTACAACACGTTTCCAGGGGTTATGTAATGCAGGCTGAAACTGAAATGATTTCAAAAAGATAGGAGATGAAGGAGATGGGACCTGCATAAACTGAAAGAGCCAAAGTTTGTTGAGACCTTCATAGGAAGCAATTGGCAACGTTGGAATTACAATAGAACATGAATGGCTAGGTATGAGAGATGAAACAGTGATGTCTGAGGATCAACCAGGTAAAAGGATATGGCCTAGAAGAAATTGTTGGAAAATGCAGGAGATGCTGAATTTAATTGAGGGAAGAAGAAAATAGAAAAATGTAGGAAATGAAAAAGGCGAGAGTGAGTACAGATGTCTAAAAATGAAACTGATAGGAAGTGCTAGCTGGATAAGGAGGAATGGATAAAAAACAAATGCAAAGGAGTAGAAACACGTATGATTAGAGTAAAGATAGGAGCTGTCTATAGAAAATTTATAGAGCTCTTAGGATGTAAGAGAAGCAACTGTATGAATATCAAGAGCTCAGACGACAAACCAGTACCAAGCAAAGGAGGGAAGGCTGAAAGATGGTTTACACAGAGTACGTATGGTGTTAGCGGTATAGGTACAGTTATTATGATAAGTGGTACCTGAATATGTAATCACTTCAGCACGTTAATTGTTATTTCTCTGTATCAGAACGGTCTTCCCGCAAATACATCACATAACTTGCTACCTGATGTTTCCTTCATGGTCACAACTGCACCTGGAAGGAGACTACACCTTTCGGTATGTATAGACTTGCCGTTTTGCATCCACGTGGCCGCGCTTCAATACCTGACTTGCTGCCCAGAAGAAAACAAATATTAATGGATTGTTTGTACCACGAATACTGTGAGGTACTAACCAGCCTGGAAACTTATTACTCATAATAGTTGTAAATATTAGTCTGAATAAATATTAGTCTGAAAAGTCTAACAGTGTTCGCACCGCCGACACTGGTGTCAGAAGCAGCAGGTCGTGACTCAGCACTCAGCATGAATGTGGTCAGTGGGGACAAAGTGTTTTGTAACGTTTTCCATTAGATTAATTGGCAATAGTCTAACGATTTGTTCGGAGAGTTGTTTCAAAGGTTCGATTCGTAAAAGTGCACCCCCGCATTGATTTCGGTGAATTTAGTGGTAACGCTAGAGAAACATATGCTCGTTTGTTCCCGGTCAGGTATGGGCAGTGTAATTTGGTGGCGCATAATGTCATGTGCACATTTTGTCATCTTGAGCAGTGTACTGATGTAATGTAAACGCTACATAATGCAGAGAATGTGCATGGTTAGCACACATGTGAGGTATTTTTCCTGTAGTATTTTTCCTATTGTTAGGGACACAGACTTTACAATTAGCAAACCATGGGAAAAGGAGTTACCACCACAGAGGCGGTCCAGTCTTTTCTGGAGCAAGTTGCTCGAAAGAGGGCTGGTGACATAGACTTGTACAGGCAGATAAATGCATTAAAAGGAGACAGGGACTCATCCGGTTTATCGGTTCCCATGCTAGATACTAGTGGCGCTACCTTAGTTTCTCAGTTTTCGGGTAAGGCACGAGAGGCTGTGTTGGCTCATTCGGACAACCTCTTGAATCGCAGTTGTTGGTCAGAAGGACGGTTGTAATAGTCGTATGTTGCTAAGTCACGTTTAGTAAGAAATGCGAAAACATAGGTGAAGTATCATGGGGAATTAAGAAAAGCTCAGACATTTGATGTTCTGAGGGAAGACTTATTGCAACGTTACGGACTGAATAATTCTAGACATTAGCAGTAGTTAAATAGTGTGTCGCAAATACAGTATGAATCCGTTCAATGTTTCATCTACAGAATAAGGAAATGCGTGCGTGCGTGCGTGTGTGTGTGTGTGTGTGTGTGTGTGTGTGTGTGTGTGTGTCTGTGTGTGTGTACACTGAAGCGCCAAAGAAACGTATAGGTATGCGTATTCAAATACAGATATATATAAATAGGCAGAATATGGCACTGCGGTCGGCAACGCCTGTATAAGACAGCAAGTGTCCGGCGCAGTTGTTAGATCGGTTACTGCTGCTACAATGGCAGTTTATCAAGATTTAAGCCAGTCTGAACGCGGTGTTATAGTCGGCGCATGAGGGATGGGACACAGCATCTCTGAGGTAGAGATGAATTGGGAATTTTCCCGTGCGTCCATTTCACGAGTGTACTATGAATGTAGGGAATCTGGTAAAACATCAAATCTCGGACATCGCTGCGGCCGGAAAAAGATCCTGCAAGGACAGGAGCAACGGCAACTGAAGAGAATCGTTCAAAGTGACAGAAGTGCAACCCTTCCGCAAATTGCTGCAGATTTCAATGCTAGGCCATCAACAAGTGTCAGCGCACGAACCATTCAACGAAACATCATCGATATGCGCTTTCGAACTAATGCATTCAGAAAGGTGTAGAGAGAGTTTCAGAAAGACTTAGCAGCGTCATTGAAACGACAACAGCGTTGGAGAAAATAGACACAGTGATCCGAGTGCACTGATATCAGATGTTACCGTTGTGGGCGATGAGACCACGTACGGCAGGATTGCCGTCACCACAATGTGGGAAGTCTGGAAAAGTAGGTCATCGGCAATGGGACTAAAGGAAGAGCACAGAATAGGCAAGCACGAAATGAGAGTAACCTACCTTTAAACAACAATTGCTACTCCATGGCTATAGGGTGGCGCTGCTGCTAAACATTCGTACACCTGAAACGCACGCAGACTCGGAATTTTACTTAGTTAGCACAATGGATGGAAGAGAACACAATTTTCGTCCTATATTGCACAAACACGGCGTAAAGACAATTTTCAAACCGACAAGGAATATCAAAGGATGTCTTAGATCGGCAAAGGATAAAAAAGACCCACTTGCAATGTCGGGAATATACTGCTTACCATGCGCATGTGGAACAGTTTATGTCGGAATGACTGGGCGATCAATCAACTCCAGGATCAAAGAACATAAGCGACATTGCAGCTTGGGACAGGTGGAGAAATCGACCGTGGCAGAGCACGGGCTGAGTGAGACCGACAATGTAATAAAATTCGCCGACACGGAAGTTCTGGCTGTAGAGAAGCACTATCACACCCGCTTGTTTAGAGAAGCTGCTTCCCGCACTGCAGCGAACGACCGTCGCAGGTAAGAAGAGAAGAACCGTACCGGAAATGACCTCGGAGAAGCCCTCGGACGTTGGCGCGCCAGGTACATATAATCTGCGGCCACGAGCTCGGCTCCATTTCACCACCGGCAATGGAGGGTGAAGCTTTGACATTGCCAGCCACTCGTGCTGGATTAGATTAAGACGTTTCGCTGATTTTGACCAGAAAAGTTTCTTTCTGTGCAATTAGCTACGATGCCACGACGTAGGTGCAAGTTCATAGGTTGGCACTACGACACCGACATCGACGACAGCGCCCTCTAGCAGGCGCTGTTCAGCTCTATGAGCGCCGCTGCAGATTCTACCCATTTAATCAAGAGCAGACGGCCGGAACATTTCGCTTCAGCTTCGCAGAGACTTTGCACTGCTAACGACGGATCTAAGACTTCGCACCTTACGTGCACCAGTAAATCACTTTTACTTACTTGCAGTACCGACTTGTTTTACCTCACTCGTTCCTACTCGCTTCCTTCATTTGGCCAACCTTTCAGTTTTCAGGAGCAGACCCACTCGCCGCCTTCCAGGTGGGATACAAAAGTTGGCGACAAGGATACAGCTTTTCTCTCCTCTTACCTCTGTTTTTTTTTTTTTTTTTTTTTTTTGCTCGGTACTGCTTTAGTTCTTTTGTGATATCCCCGTGTGACTGAGTGGCTGTATCTAAGTGCTTCCCCCAGTCGCTATAAGGTTTTCTTTTGTGTCAACCATCCCTTTGCCACAGGAACAGGTTTCGCTGTCAGATCATGTACGTTTTCAGGCTCAGCAAATGACGCAGCTGCTTGCTGCCATAAATGGCCTGATCACACTACAAACTGCTGCTACTTCGGCGCCTCCGACGCCACCGCCTTTAATCCTGACGTTGAACACTGGCCGGAATACATCGCCCAGCCCGAGGCACACTTCGCAGCATACAACATACTAGGTGCAGAGTGGCTTGCCTTTTTCATTGCCAATGCGGGTGTTGTGTTATACGCTGTGCTCATCAAGTTGTTTCCCACCACCCGCCCAGAAACTAAAACTAACGATGAAGTGATTGACGCTTTGAACTCCCACTTCCGTGATAGCGTAAACGTGGTAGTTGCACGCTAGAAATTCTTTGGCCTCTGGCGTAGCCCTACACAGCCGAATAAACCTTGGCTAGTGGGCCTTCAGGGACTAACTTCTGATTTTGACTTTAATGGCTCATGTGGACGCTCATACGCGGATATAATGATTACAGACGCTATTGCGCAGAATGTGGCGGACCACCGCATCCGTAAGCAAATCCTCCGATTTAAAAACCTGTCTTTGCAGGAAGTAGTGGACTTGCAAGGCAGACAAGATACATTAGACGTGGCTACTTCCGCGTTCGACGTGATCCCGGGTTTGTGTACTGTTAGCGCGGCACAACACGTGCCCTCCCGCCCGGCCCCAGAACTGCCACCCACGCCGCGCTGCTAGCGCGCACGTAAACATGTTTCACACCCGGCACACACTAAGAAACTGAAATCTTGTGCGAACTGCTGTTGGTGGCATCACTACTGGAAGATGTCTTAGATGGAAGAATGCGGAAAAGACGGTATTTTAGAAAGCTAAAACTCGATTTTTAGGAGTTCATAAACCAAAGAAAGCGAAAGGAAAGAATCTCTATCAAAGAAACAATCTTAATATGGAACTGTTTGAGTTTTCCTGGGAATCGTTACACTTAAACCTATAAAACTTTGTAAATAATTATCAGAAACACAGTGTTGTTGTTGTGGTCTTCAGTCCTGAGACTGGTTTGATGCAGCTCTCCATGCTACTCTATCCTGTGCAAGCTTCTTCATCTCCCAGTACCTACTGCAGCCTACATCCTTCTGAATCTGCTTAGTGTATTCATCTCTTGGTCTCCCTCTACGATTTTTACCTTCCACGCGGCCCTCCAATGCTAAATTGGTGATCCCTCGATGTCTCAGAACATGTCCTACCAACCGATCCCTTCTTCTAGTCAAGTTGTGCCACAAGCTCCTCTTCTCCCCAATTCTGTTCAATACCTCCTCATTAGTTATGTGATCTACCCATCTAATCTTCAGCATTCTTCTGTAGCATCACATTTCGAAAGCTTCTATTCTCTTCTTGTCTAAACTATTTATCGTCCACGTTTCACTTCCATACATGGCTACACTCCATACAAATACTTTCAGAAACGACTTCCTGACATTTAAATCTATACTCGATGTTAACAAATTTTTCTTCTTCATAAAGGCTTTCCTTGCCATTGCCAGTCTACATTTCATATCCTCTATACTTCGACCATCATCAGTTGTTTTGCTCCCCAAATAGCAAAACTCCTTTACTACTTTAAATATCTCATTTCCTAATCTAATTCCCTCAGCATCACCCGACTTAATTCGACTACATTCCATTATCCTCGTTTTGCTTTCGTCGATATCCTCTTTTCAAGACACTGTCCATTTCGTTCAGATGCTCTTACAGGTCCTTTGCTGTCTCCGACAGAATTACAAAGTCATCGGTGAACCTCAAACTTTTTATTTCTTCTCCATGGATTCTAATTCCTATTCAGAATTTTTCTTTTGTTTCCTTTACTGCTTGCTCAATATACAGATTGAATAACATCGGGGATCGGCTACAACCCTGTCTCACTCCCTTCCCAACCATTGCTTCCCTTTCATGCCCCTCGACTCTTATAACTGCCATCCGATTTCTGTACAAATTGTAAACAGCCTTTCGCTCCCTATATTTTACCCCTGCCACCTTCAGAATGTGAAAGTGAGTATTCCATCCAAAATTGTCAAAAGCTTTCTCTAAGTCTGCCTAGGTTTGCCTTTCCTTAATCATTCTTCTAAGATAAGTCGTAGGGTCAGTATTGCCTCACGTGTTCCAACATTTCTACGGAGTCCAAACTGATCTTCCCCGAGGTCGGTTTCTATCCGTTTTTCCATTCGTCTGTAAAGAAGTCGCGTTAGTATTTTGTAGCTGTGACTTATTAAACTGATAGTTCGGTAATTTTCACATCTGTCAACACCTGCTTTCTTTGGGATTGGATTTATTATATTCTTCTTGAACTCTGAGGGTATTTCGCCTGTCTCATACATCTTGCTCACCAGATGGTAATTGTCAGGACTGGCTCCCCCAAGGCTGTCAGTAGTTCTAATGGAATGTTGTCTACTCCGGGGGCGTTGTTTCGACTCTGCTCTGTCAAACTCTTCATGCAGTATCATATCTCTCATTTTATCTTCATCTACATCCTCTTCCATTTCCATAATATTGTCCTCAAGTACATCTCCCTTGTATAGACCCTCTATATACTCCTTCCACCTTCCTGCTTTCCCTTCTTTGCTTAGAACTGGGTTTCCACCTGAGCTCTTGATAATCATGCAAGTGGTTCTTTTTTCTCCAAAGGTCTCTTTAATTTTCCTGCAGGCAGTATCTATCTTACCCCTAGTGAGATAAGCCTCTACATCCTTACATTTGCCCTCTAGCCATCCCTGCTTAGCCATTTTGCACTTCCTGTCGATATCACTTTTGAGACGTTTGTATTCCTTTTTGCCTGCTTCATTTACTGCATTTTTATATTTTCTCCTTTCATCAATTAAATTAAATATTTCTTCTGTTACCCAAGGGTTTCTACTAGCCCTCGTCTTCTTACCTATTTGATCCTCTTCTGCCTTCACTATTTCCTCCCTCAAAGCTACCCATTCTTCTTCTACTGTATTTCTTTCCCCCATTCCCGTCAATTGTTTCCTTATGCTCTCCCTGAAACTCTGTACAACCTCTGGTTCTTTCATTATATCCAGGTCCCACCTCTTTAAATTCCTACCTTTTTGCAGTTTCTTCAGTTTTAATCTACAGTTAATAACCAATAGATTGTGGTCAGAGTCCACATATGCCCCTGGAAATGTCTTACAATTTAAAACCTGGTTTCTAAATCTCTGTCTTACCATTATATAATCTATTTGGTACCTTTTAGTATCTCCAGGGTTCTTCGATGTATACAACCTTCTTTCATGATTCTCGAACCAAGTGTTAGCTATGATTAAGTTATGCTCTGCGCAAAATTCTACCAGGCGGCTTCCTCTTTCATTTCTTAACCCCAATCCATATTCACCTACTATGTTTCCTTCTCTTCCTTTTCCTACTGTCGAATTCCAGTCACCCATGACTATTAAATTTTCGTCTCGCTTCACTACCTGAATAATTTCTTTTATATCATCATACATTTCATCAATTTCTTCGTCATCTGCAGAGCTAGTTGGCATATAAACTTGTACTACTGTAGTAGGCGTGGGCTTCGTTTCTATCTTGGCCACAATAATGCGTTCACTATGCTGTTTGTAGTAGCTTACTCCTACTCCTATTTTTTTTATTCATTATTAAACCTACTCCTGCATTACCCCTATTTGATTTTGTATTTATAATCCTGTATTCACCTGACCAAAAGTCTTGTTCCTCCTGCCACCGAACTTCACTAATACCCACTATATCTAACTTTAACCTATCCATTTCCCTTTTTAAATTTTCTTACCTACCTGCCCGATTAAGGGATCTGACATTCCACGCTCCGATCCGTAGAACGCCAGTTTTCTTTCACCTGATAACGACGTCCTCTTGAGTAGTCCCCGCCCGGAGATACGAATGGGGGACTATTTTACTTCCGGAATATTTTACCCAAGAGGACGCCATCATCATTTAATCATACAGTAAAGCTGCAGGCTGTCGGAAAAAATTACGGCTGTAGTTTCCCCTTGCTTTCAGCCGTTCGCAGTACCAGCACAGCAAGGCCGTTTTGGTTATTGTTACAAGGCCAGATCAGTCAATCATCCAGACTGTTGCCCTTGCAACTACTGAAAAGGCTGCTGCCCCTCTTCAGGAACCACATGTTTGTCTGGCCTCTCAACAGATACCCCTCCCTTTTGGTTGCACCTACGGTACGGCTATCTGTATCGTTGAGGCACGCAAGCCTCCCCACCAATGGCAAGGTCCATGGTTCATGGGGGGAAACACAGTAACACACCAGAAAACAGGAAAATTGATTCGCCGTAGAAGCTCCGTGTGCCGTGGGAGGTCAGTCCACGAGTAGCGCTGCCTTTCGAAAGTATGAAACGTGTCGTTTATGGGCAGCCAGCTGACAAACCTGACATTGCCCAGGTACTCATTTTGTCAGTCTCCTATTACATACGGAAACCAAAAATGAACTGCGTTTGTAGTGTAATAACCCGGACAGTTCCTGTGCCCTGGACGCAGCTGCTTCGCGCTTTGTAAACGTCTCTGTGCCAAAAGATCTTCATAGCTCTATACATGACAGCTGTTTTGGGCTAATGCGTTTCCACTTAGTAGTTGAAAGCTGTCAAAAGCGCTGCCAGGTGTCAGGGGTTTTCTTAAGTTGACTCGCCTGTAGGGGTGTGTGACTAGAAAAGAATTAATGTATTAAAATTTCATGCGCGATGCGACATTTGTTCAAGCGTCTCAGTGTTTATAACGTCATATCTCTTGAACTACATGTCGCACAATGATATATTTGTGCAGGTAGAGTCAGTGGAATATGTGGATACAGTCTGCCAAATGTGTTGCGAATAGAGTCAGTAGCACAGAAGTAATAAATTTAAACGTCATACACGATGAGGCAACTTATCATGCACCTCGTTGTTTATGGCGTCACGTATCCTGAACTGTAATAAGTAAGAGGTTCTTACCCCGACAGAAATTGTTGCCAGAAAGGAAGAGATATATGTACTGATTTGGTTGAAATGTGTCCAGAGCCTTAGGAGAAGATGTTGAACATACATACACTACTGGCCATTAAAATTGATACACCAAGAAGAAATGCAGATGATAAACGGGTATTCAATGGGCAAATATATTATACTAGAACTGACACGTAATTACATTTTCAAGCGATTTGGGTGCATAGATCCTGAGAAATCAGCACCCAGAACAACCACCTCTGGCCGTAATAACATCCTTGATACGCCTGGGTATTAAGTCAAAAACAGCTTGGATGGCGTGTACAGGTACAGCTGCCCATGCAGCTTCAACATGATACCACAGTTCATCAAGAGTAGTGACTGGCGTATTGTGACGAGCCAGTTGCTCGGCCACCATTGACCAGACGTTTTCAGTTGGTGAGAGATCTGGAGAATGTACTGGCCAGGGCAGCAGTCCAACATTTTCTGTATCCAGAAAGGCCCGTACAGGACCTGCAATATGCGGTCGTGCATTATCCTGCTGAAATGTAGGGTTTCGTAGGGATTGAATGAAGGGTAGAGGAACGGGTCATAACACATTTGAAATGTAACGTCCACTGTTCAAAGTGCCGTCATTGCGAACAGGTGGAGACCAAGACGTGTAACCAATGGCACCCCATACCATCACGCTGGGAGATACGCCAGTATGGCGATGACGAATACACGCTTCCAATGTGCGTACACCGCAATGTTTCCAAACACGGATGCGACCATCATGACGCTGTAAACAGAACCTGTTTTCATCCGAAAAAATGACGTTTTGCCATTTGTGCACCCAGGGTCGTCGTTGAGTACACCATCGCAGGCGCTCCTGTTTGTGATGCAGCGTCAAGGGTAATCGCAGCCATGGTCTCCGACGTGATAGTCCATGCTGCTGCAAACGTCATCGAACTGTTCGTGCAGATGGTTGTTGTCTTGCAAACGTCCCCATCTGTTGACTCAGGGATCGAGACGTGATGCACGATCCGTTACAGCCATGCGGATAAGATGCCTGTCATCTCGACTGCTAGTGATACGATGCCTTTGGGATCCAGCACGGCGTTCCGTATTACCCTCCTGAACCCACCGATTCCATATTCTGCTAACAGTCATTGGATCTCGACCAACACGAGCAGCAATGTCGCGATACGATAAACCGCTATCGCTAAAGGTTACAATCCGACCTTTATCAAAGTTGGAAACGTGAAGGTATGCATTTCTCCTCCTTACACGAGGTATCACAACAACGTTTCACCAGGCAACGCCGGTCAACTACTGTTTGTGTATGAGAAATCGATTGGAAACTTTCCTCATGTCAGCATGTTGTAGGTGTCGTCACCGGTGCCAACCTTGTATGAATGCTCTGAAAAGCTAATCATTTGCATATCACAGCATCTTCTTCCCGCCGGTTAAATTCCGCGTCTGTAGCACGTCATCTTCGTGGTGTAGCAATTTTAATGGCCAGTAGTGTACATTCATACGCAAACGCATACATACAGGGTGGTCCATTGATAGTGGCTGGACAAAATGTCTCACGAAATAAGCGTTAAACGAAAAAACAACAAAGAACGAAACTTGTCTAGCTTGAAGGGGGAAACCAGATGGCGCTATGGTCGGGCCGCTAGATGGAACTGCCATAGGTCAACCGGATATCAACTGCGCTTTTTTAAATAGGAACCCCCATTTTTATTATATATTTGTGTCGTACGTAAAGATATATGAATGTGTTAGTTGGACCACTTTTTTCGCTTTGTGATAGATGGCACTGTAATAGTCACAGACATATGGCTCACAATTTTAGACGAACAGTTGGTAACAGGTAGGTTTTTTTAAATTAAAATACAGAACGTAGGTACGTTTGAACATTTTATTTCGGTTGTTCCAGTGTGATACATGTGCCTTTGTGAAGTTATCATTTCTGAGAACGCACGCTGTTACAACAAGATTACCTGTAAATACCACATTAATGCAATAAATGCTCAAAATGATGTCCGTCAACCTCAATGCTTTTGGCAATACATGTAACGACATTCCTCTCAACAGCGAGTAGTTCGCCTTCCGTAATGTTCGCACATGCATTGACAATGCGCTGACACATGTTGTCAGGCGTTGTCGGTGGATCACGATAGCAAATATCCTTCAACCTTCCCCACAGAAAGAAACCCGGGGACGTCAGATCCGGTGAACGTGCGGGCCACGGTATGGTGCTTCGATGACAAATCCACCTATGCTATTCAGTACCGCTTCAGCCGCACGCGAGCTATGTGCCGGACATCCATCATGTTGGAACTACTGTTGAGTGGTACTTAAGTAAATAAATTAGTGAAATCAAAGTGAACTAGAAATTAGAATATAAATGGAAAACTTGGTTTAGTTTGGAGAGTTACACAGCGGGCCGAACAGCAGAGACAATGACCGTGAAGTCAGCAAGTTCCACATAAGCGGGCGCTGTCGATTCAGCCGTCAGGGCATCGCCCGACCGGCTCTCGTGTTTCTCAGTTGCCGCATGTGAGCAAAGGCCCTCACCTACATCCCAAGAGCCAATGACCGACGTTAAGAAGATTCTTCGAGAAGCTTTTCAACGTGACAGAAGAGGCAATGACCGGCTCACGTGTTTCTCAGTTGTCGTATGTGAGCAAAGGCCCTCGCCTACATTCCAAGAGCCAATGACCGACGTTAAGAAGAATCTTCGAGAATCTTTTCAACGTGACAGAAGAGGCAATGGCCGTGAAGTCGTTCACCTCCAGTAAACTGAAGTGAATAAATACGCGAGACGCAGTGCGCCCGACGGATGTAGATGGAGATGTAGATGAAGACGAGAGGAAGACGAAGGCGAAGACGGAGACGAAGACGGAGACGAGCGACGAAGAAGACGAAGAAGAAGCGTAGCAGTTGTTTTAAGTGAGTTTCGGTGCTGAAGACCGTCATGCAAGAAGAGACTACCTCATGCACAGACGCACCAAGTCCGCCGCTGTAATAGAATAGCAAGCAGCAGCCTCAGTGCCAGAAGAAGAAGTTAAAAGGTATTTTGAAGTCTGATTTTACATACCCGGGTGACTCGTGAGGACGGGAAGGAGACGGCCTCACATCAGCAGTCACCTGTGATCTGGGATGAAGACCTGACAGCCGAAGACTGGCAAGCGGGAGTCCGTGGTTCGAGTCCGGGACACTGGCCTTCCCCCGCCGCGCCGCTCCGCTGGTCGACGCACAACACACGCGGCCGCTTAGAGAAGAGAAACACTGGGACGCCACATTCAAGGTATCACCACCCGATGCACGACGTCGCTCGCAATAATTAAACAGGCCACCTCGCGCTGCGCGTCTCCGGTCAGCTGGGCGAGACGGCGACACGAGATACACACCGCTACGCGTAATCAGACGCCGCCGCCGCCGCCGCCGCCGCTGCCGCAGCAGAAGGCTACGCAAACGACACGGCTGCCGCTCTCCGAACCAGAACGTCCAGTAAGATAACAGCTGTACGAAACTTTCAATAAAAGTTATCTTTTGTAAAAATGATGTTTCATTCGACCTCATACCCGAGCCAAGGAAGAACCCACCCTGCCCACATTTTGTAAGAGAGAAAAGTTTATTTATTTAATATTTTCACCCTGACAGAATGCTTGAGAATGCTCATCCTGACAATTGACAGCATCAAAAGAGAAAACCCAGTTACATTGAGTGACAGAAGTGTCACATTTAGTAACCACAACTGTTACATTTGATGTCAGAAACCGTAGGAGTTGTTACATTTGGTGTCAGAGAAAAAACCCTTGGCTCAATATGAGGTGTGAATGACAGTCACTAAAGATCCACAGTTAGTATTGTTTAATGTGTGAAAGGATAGAGGTTTGCATAGCAGTCGTAATATTTTCTTTCTTTAGAAGTGTATATTCTCTCATGATTTTAAGAGTTTGTCGAAAATTTTTAAAACATCTTTTTAATTCAGTGTGGTAAGATTGTGTAACTAACAGTTTATAAAATGATGACACGAAATCGTACAAAGTCAGAGTCAGCACCACAAGGGGTTTCTACTGATGAAGCTATTCAGAGCTTAGTTAATCAAATAGCACAGCTTAAAAATGATAATAATGCATTATTCAAACAGTTGTGTGAGGTTAGGCAAACCAGTTCAGTCCCTCCTACCCTAGATTCCTCAGCAGCAGCCTTGGTAACTCCTTTTTCAGGTAAACCTGGCGAAGACATAACAGCCTTTTTTGATGATTTAGTAGCAGCTGCAAAGTTAGGATCATGGTCAGATGAACAGCTCTTACAAATGACAAAGTTAAGATTGCTAGGAGAGGCTAAAGCACACGTATTATACCATGAAGAATTACGGAATGCTCCAACATTTGAGGAATTGATGAAAGGATTACTTAAACGTTTTCAAAAACAGAACAGCTGTAGATTTTATAGGGAACAGTTAAACACTATCACTCAGAGGCAAAACGAGTCATTAGAAAGCTTTGTAGATAGGATTAGAAAAGTTAATATTAACACCTATCAGTTGACAACTAGTGATGAAGCAAATAAAGTTATTTTACAAGAAGCAGAAGATAGAGCTCTAGATACATTTTTACGTGGGTTACCTCCTGAAACGTCCCGTCGTGTCAGGGCAGAGTTTCCTAAGAATTTAGCAGAAGCTGTATCTGTGGCGACAGCTTTTGAAGAAATTGACATTGCCACCAGATACAAGGAGAAGCGAAATGTATTTTCAGCAGGAGTACGATGTTTTAGGTGCAATCGACAGGGCCATATAGCAAAAAACTGCAGACAACCTAAATGCACTAATTGTCAAAGAATAGGTCACACATTCAAGGAATGCAGGTCTAAGAAAGTTTTTGGAAATAGAAATCAGTTAAACTCAAACGGGAATGTCGGAGCCGCCGCCAGGCGTTCCCAATAAAATTTCATGCCATTAAGGCGAATGTGAAGGCGGAATGCTGGTTATCTGCTACCATACGGGATAAAGAGGTAAGGATACTGGTGGATACAGGCGCAAACGTATCAATAGTGAGTAATGAATGTATTGGAGAAAAGAAATATGACCCTCCAAGGTATAGATTGAGTGGAGTAGGAGGAGGTACAGTGAAGTCATTAGGATGTACATCATTGATTTTCTATATTCACGGTGTACAATTTCAAGAAGATGTAGAAGTGGTAACAAAGATAACTGACGGGTACGACGCGATCCTAGGGTTGGATTTCCTGAATAAACATCACGCTAAAATTGACCTCAGACAGCAAACTGTAGAACTTAGCGGAATAGTATTTCAGCTAGGTGACACCGCTGCAAAGGGCCCTCTGCCGCAAGATTTCCCTAACCGGAAGGCGAAATCAACTACACTGCGTGCAACGTCCTTGAAGGTTGATTCGCGGGATCAGATACCATCTGGCTCAGGAAAACTTCTCTGGATGACCGTTGACCCCGAGGTACCTATAGACACAATATGTCTAATAGAGCCACTAGAGGAAAATGAGGAATTAGATGTATCACATTGTTTTGTACGTAGAAGTGTTGTACGGGTTCAAGACGTTGAGGGAGAAAGAAAAGTACCGGTACATATTGACAATTTTGGAGTGGAGGACAAAGAGTTGCATAAGGGAATATTAGTAGCTACAGTCAGTACTTTTGAAGAAGATTTTATTTGGTCAGATATTAATGATGGTCAGAAACCAGACGCCTATAAAACCGCATTACGCCAGAAGATTGAGCATTTGCAAGGAAAGGATAGAGACACGATAGAAGCAGTTTTAGTTGAGTTTCAAGATTTATTTAATGCAGAAGGTCCACTGCCAGCAACAGATATCACACAGCATAGGATCCCAACAGGAAATAGCCCCCCAGTTTATAGAAAGCCTTATAGAGTTGCGCATCACTTACAGCCAGTACTGGATGAATTTTTAGAACAGCATCTAAAAGATGGAATCATAGAATATTCTGATTCGCCTTATAATTCAAATATTGTAATTATTCCAAAGAAGTCTCCCGACGGTACGAAACGATATAGATTTTGTTGTGACTACAGACACCTTAACAAACAAACAATCTCAGATGTTTATCCTCTTCCAAACATTACAGATATCATTGACAGTTTAGGTAACAGTAAATACTTTTCAACAATCGATTTACGTAGCGGATATCATCAATTGGAAGTTGCACCTGAAGATAGGCATAAAACAGCATTTTCTACCCCTGGAGGCCACTGGCAATTTAAAAGAATGCCTTTCGGTTTGAAAAATGCACCAGCAACTTTTCAAAGACTGGTCGATGGAGTATTGCGAGGACTCAAAACTCAGCAATGTTGTGTATATCTAGACGATATTATTGTATTCTCCAAAGACATTAATGAACATGCTGTGCGTCTGCGTAATGTTTTTCAGAGACTTAGAAAAGCTAAATTAACATTAAATATGGAAAAATGTAGTTTTGCATTGACAGAGGTTACATACCTAGGGCATGTCATTAGTGAAAAAGGAATTAGAACAGATCCTCGATTAATTTCGGCAGTTAAGGACTTCCCAACACCACAAGGCGTTAAGGAAGTACAAAGTTTCATTGGTCTCGCATCGTATTACCGAAAATATGTTCAAAATTTTGCTGAAATTGCCCGACCCTTAACCCAATTATTGAAAAAGGGTGCAAAATTTCATTGGTCTGAAGATTGTGAATCAGCATTTCAAACCCTTAAAGATAAGTTAACACACAGTCCAGTATTAGCCTACCCAGATTATAATAAAGAATTTATTTTATCCTGTGACGCAAGTGGTCATTCAGTAGGAGTTGTTTTGAGTCAGAATATTAGTGGCGCGGAACACCCCATAGCCTACGCTTCGAGACAACTAACAACAGCAGAAAGAAATTATTCCACAACAGAGAAAGAATTGTTAAGTGTTATTTATGGTATCAAATACTTTAAATGCTACTTGTATGGTAGGAAATTCAAGGTCATTACAGACCACGCAGCTTTAAAATGGTTGCTTGGGTTAAAGGATCCATCTAGTCGTCTCACGCGTTGGGCCCTATGTCTTTCCGAAATGGATTTCGAAGTTATCCATAAACCAGGCAAAAAACACACGAATGCAGATTGTCTAAGTCGGAAAATAGCACTTTTGGAAGCAACAGGCCGAGATACTGAGGACTGGAGAAAGGCACAAAATGAGGATACAGAATGCAAAAAATATGCATCTCAAAAACAATTTTGCTTTGAAGATGGTGTATTATGCCGTAAAACAAAACTTGGACCGCGAATTGTTGTTCCCCAACACCTTAGACAAGAAATAATGGCAGAGGCCCACGATCATATCCTTGCAGGACACGGTGGACAACGGACAACCGAAAGACGTGTAGCAGAGCGATTTTGGTGGCAAACCAGAAAGCAGGATGTTGCGCAGTACGTTCGCAATTGCATTGCGTGCGCACAACGAGCTGAACTTTCTCGTTCAAAAATACCCTTACAGAGGCTCCCCGAGGCTTCATGTCCATTTCAAATCTGCGGAGTAGATCTCTACGGGCCATTTCATAAAACACCTGCTGGTAATAAGTATGTTCTTACAATTATAGATCACTTTTCACGCTATCTAGCTATGGTGAGTCTCCCAGATCAGCAAGCAAATACAGTTGCCCAAGCTTTAGTTAACAACTGGATACTTAAATTTGGCGTACCTGAAGCTATTATCACAGATAAGGGATCTAATTTTATGTCTGAACTAATGAAACAGCTCTGCCACTTACTAAAAATACGCAAATTACGCACAACTCCGTTACACCCTCAGTGCAACGGACGCACAGAAAGAGTTCATCGGACAATTGGCAAGATGCTTAGTTATTATATTAACGAACAACATTCTAATTGGGATACGTATTTACCAATAATCGTGTCGGTATACAACGCCAAAACGCATGAAGCAACTGGCATGTCACCTTATGAAGTGGTCTATGGGAGAAAAATGCCGTCCCCTTTTGATGTAATCAGGCAGAAAAACGGAAAAGTCGGAGAAACAGTAAGAGATTTCAGTCGAATGATGAAAGATGTATGGAAAAAGGTTCAAAAATCTAATACAAAGGCTTTGGAACGACAGGAAAGATTAGGTAATACCCAAGCTAAATATCCAAATTACAAAATCGGTCAGTGGGTTATGCTTTCAGCTCCATACGTTGCGAAAGGAAAAACAAAGAAATTTGTAACAAACTACAGAGGTCCTTATCAAATTATTGAGATCACGTCACCAGTCAACGTTAAATTGCAACTGCCCACCAGAACTACTGTTGTGCATGTAAGTCGTTTAAAACCTTTTAAGGGCGCTCCAGATGTAATTCCTTCAACAGTAGTGTCTGCTTTTCCGAAGGGTGGAGGAAGTTCACGAAGAGGAAAAAGAGTGGCCACGCCAGCACAACATACAGACATGCCACCATACGAGTACAATCTTCGACCAAGACTGCGAATGTCCTAGTGGAATCTCAGTAGACTGTGGATAGTATACATATGTAAATAATTAATAAATGATAATGGTTTATTTTTTTAAGAAAAAAAAAAGTTGAACGTAGAAACATGTAGATCTTGTAGTTAACAATGTATTCCTTCTTTTCTTTATTTTTGTTTTTACTAGGTTGGTAGGTCCATAACCATGTTGTTTGCTTTTTCAGGTAACGCCTCTAGCATAATGGACAACTACATTGTGACTGTACTGCTCATCATAATTGCATTATTGACTAATACGAGCAACGGATTACAGATCAACCAGTTGATGAGTGGTGTAATTTTTGTAAAACAGGGTACTGTAATTTTGACCAATCACAAGTGGACTATTTCATTAGAGTATAATTTATGGGCCTTACGTAATGAACTTAAGAACCTTGAATTAGAATTTGATACGCTACATGAAAGGGCAAGTTCACCAGAGATTTTTGAAGAAATATCCAGTGAATTTAAAACATTACACTACTCATACGAACAGTTGAGAGAACAGTTGCGTCAGTTACAAGATATACTTCCGCAGACCGTTAAACGAGCTAAACGTGGATGGGTGGACGCAGGCGGTAAACTACTAAAGACCATTTTCGGTACAGCGGATAACGAAGATATTACTCAGCTAAATAATTCATTACAGAACATAGAGAGTACCGCGGAATTAAATAAAGGTACTATAGAATGGCACACGACAAGATTAAACGGATTGGAGCAAACAGTTTTTACTAATACCAAGGTCATCAGGAACCTCACCCAAGAATTGAACGATTATCTTCAAGCTACTACTGCTACACTGAATAAAGACCTAAAAGTCATACAAACAAGGCTCGATATTGTGGATAAGAAACTTGCAGTAGTAAGATCGCTTCGGCTACTCACTGATCAAGTGATAGATGCACGGCTAGCAGCGGAGGAATTAAAGGAAGCCATCCACTATGCAGTACAGGGACATTTGTCACCCACGTTACTATCGCCGGTTACATTCATCTCATTATTAGCTAAAATTGAAAAACAATTGCCAGATTCACTAAAGTTAATATTTCCTGCGGATAAGAAACATTTACCACAGTATTACCACTTAGCTACAGTACTAGTTGACACAGATAATGCAAGAATACGAGTTCGTATATCTTTCCCGGTTACAGATAAAATGGGTATGTATGACTGTTATAGAGTACACTCATTTCCGGTAAAATGGGGCAAAATAAATGAATTTGTACAGTTCAGAACACACCAAGTATTTTTAATCTCCCAAACAAGCAATACGAGCACGGTAATGACAACTTCTGAATTAAATAGTTGCACATCCGAACAAGTTATTATATGTCCATCTCGCGCAATCCAATTACATGCCACTAGCTGTGAATCTCAATTATTTTTCGAACAATCTGACGCCATCAATTGCCCACGCGATATATTAACTTCCACATCATGTTTTTTCGAGCAAGTCGAAAATCACTGGTTGTATGCGGTCAGTAAGCCAACTGATATTTTTGCACAATGTTACGAAAACGGTGTGGCTACAACATTACAACATTTTGAACTTCATGGAAGCGGGCTAATAATTAACGGCACGTTATGTTCCATCTCAGGAGCGAATTTTCATTTACCCGCAACAATCACTGGTACAACTAATGTTAATTCATCCTTCCCTCTAATTTATTGGCCAGAAAACGCCATGCAAGCATTTCCTGCACAAAACCTGTCCTACCTCAATGACTCCCTTGACAGTTCCCTTCTGAAGCCATTAGATACGTTCATATACTCACAGCAAGACAAAATTGATGCCAATGTTATGATGCAACATGTTTTAAAATTAAAAGGTGAACACAAAACTAAAATTATAATGCTAGGAACGGGTATATCTGGAACCTTTGTGTTGGTGTTTCTGCTTTGTACAATTTTCTTTTATTTAAGACGAAAAAATAAGCCAAATAATAATATACCACTTCATCAAATCCCTGTTAATTGGATACCACACTCTTAACTGGTGTACTTCAGTAGTTACTTTTGAGCATTAGTGTCTTAATTTTGTTTATTGTACTTCATTCTTCATTAAACAGTCTCTTGTTAAAATAAACAATACTGTAGAATAGATATTCTTGCATTAGTATAGGGTAGATTAAACAGCTGTTGCTATGTAATTTTCTAAGTGAAAAATCTATTTCTGTTTATTCCTTCTCATCAAGATTTGTTACACTTATTATAACCATTTATGTGTAAACTATGTGATTCATGAGCGCACAGGGCTTTTATAAAGTGATACAGTATTTTCAACATACTTAATGTGATGCATGTGTAAGTCGAGAGTTTTCAGTGCTTGTGTTTTTTCCGTGTGAAGAGTGGAGGAATGTTGAGTGGTAAATTCGAGGGCGAATTTCTCCGAAGGGTGGAGGAATGTTGAGTGGTACTTAAGTAAATAAATTAGTGAAATCAAAGTGAACTAGAAATTAGAATATAAATGGAAAACTTGGTTTAGTTTGGAGAGTTACACAGCGGGCCGAACAGCAGAGACAATGACCGTGAAGTCAGCAAGTTCCACATAAGCGGGCGCTGTCGATTCAGCCGTCAGGGCATCGCCCGACCGGCTCTCGTGTTTCTCAGTTGCCGCATGTGAGCAAAGGCCCTCACCTACATCCCAAGAGCCAATGACCGACGTTAAGAAGATTCTTCGAGAAGCTTTTCAACGTGACAGAAGAGGCAATGACCGGCTCACGTGTTTCTCAGTTGTCGTATGTGAGCAAAGGCCCTCGCCTACATTCCAAGAGCCAATGACCGACGTTAAGAAGAATCTTCGAGAATCTTTTCAACGTGACAGAAGAGGCAATGGCCGTGAAGTCGTTCACCTCCAGTAAACTGAAGTGAATAAATACGCGAGACGCAGTGCGCCCGACGGATGTAGATGGAGATGTAGATGAAGACGAGAGGAAGACGAAGGCGAAGACGGAGACGAAGACGGAGACGAGCGACGAAGAAGACGAAGAAGAAGCGTAGCAGTTGTTTTAAGTGAGTTTCGGTGCTGAAGACCGTCATGCAAGAAGAGACTACCTCATGCACAGACGCACCAAGTCCGCCGCTGTAATAGAATAGCAAGCAGCAGCCTCAGTGCCAGAAGAAGAAGTTAAAAGGTATTTTGAAGTCTGATTTTACATACCCGGGTGACTCGTGAGGACGGGAAGGAGACGGCCTCACATCAGCAGTCACCTGTGATCTGGGATGAAGACCTGACAGCCGAAGACTGGCAAGCGGGAGTCCGTGGTTCGAGTCCGGGACACTGGCCTTCCCCCGCCGCGCCGCTCCGCTGGTCGACGCACAACACACGCGGCCGCTTAGAGAAGAGAAACACTGGGACGCCACATTCAAGGTATCACCACCCGATGCACGACGTCGCTCGCAATAATTAAACAGGCCACCTCGCGCTGCGCGTCTCCGGTCAGCTGGGCGAGACGGCGACACGAGATACACACCGCTACGCGTAATCAGACGCCGCCGCCGCCGCCGCCGCCGCTGCCGCAGCAGAAGGCTACGCAAACGACACGGCTGCCGCTCTCCGAACCAGAACGTCCAGTAAGATAACAGCTGTACGAAACTTTCAATAAAAGTTATCTTTTGTAAAAATGATGTTTCATTCGACCTCATACCCGAGCCAAGGAAGAACCCACCCTGCCCACATTTTGTAAGAGAGAAAAGTTTATTTATTTAATATTTTCACCCTGACAGAATGCTTGAGAATGCTCATCCTGACAATTGACAGCATCAAAAGAGAAAACCCAGTTACATTGAGTGACAGAAGTGTCACATTTAGTAACCACAACTGTTACATTTGATGTCAGAAACCGTAGGAGTTGTTACATTTGGTGTCAGAGAAAAAACCCTTGGCTCAATATGAGGTGTGAATGACAGTCACTAAAGATCCACAGTTAGTATTGTTTAATGTGTGAAAGGATAGAGGTTTGCATAGCAGTCGTAATATTTTCTTTCTTTAGAAGTGTATATTCTCTCATGATTTTAAGAGTTTGTCGAAAATTTTTAAAACATCTTTTTAATTCAGTGTGGTAAGATTGTGTAACTAACAGTTTATAAAATGATGACACGAAATCGTACAAAGTCAGAGTCAGCACCACAAGGGGTTTCTACTGATGAAGCTATTCAGAGCTTAGTTAATCAAATAGCACAGCTTAAAAATGATAATAATGCATTATTCAAACAGTTGTGTGAGGTTAGGCAAACCAGTTCAGTCCCTCCTACCCTAGATTCCTCAGCAGCAGCCTTGGTAACTCCTTTTTCAGGTAAACCTGGCGAAGACATAACAGCCTTTTTTGATGATTTAGTAGCAGCTGCAAAGTTAGGATCATGGTCAGATGAACAGCTCTTACAAATGACAAAGTTAAGATTGCTAGGAGAGGCTAAAGCACACGTATTATACCATGAAGAATTACGGAATGCTCCAACATTTGAGGAATTGATGAAAGGATTACTTAAACGTTTTCAAAAACAGAACAGCTGTAGATTTTATAGGGAACAGTTAAACACTATCACTCAGAGGCAAAACGAGTCATTAGAAAGCTTTGTAGATAGGATTAGAAAAGTTAATATTAACACCTATCAGTTGACAACTAGTGATGAAGCAAATAAAGTTATTTTACAAGAAGCAGAAGATAGAGCTCTAGATACATTTTTACGTGGGTTACCTCCTGAAACGTCCCGTCGTGTCAGGGCAGAGTTTCCTAAGAATTTAGCAGAAGCTGTATCTGTGGCGACAGCTTTTGAAGAAATTGACATTGCCACCAGATACAAGGAGAAGCGAAATGTATTTTCAGCAGGAGTACGATGTTTTAGGTGCAATCGACAGGGCCATATAGCAAAAAACTGCAGACAACCTAAATGCACTAATTGTCAAAGAATAGGTCACACATTCAAGGAATGCAGGTCTAAGAAAGTTTTTGGAAATAGAAATCAGTTAAACTCAAACGGGAATGTCGGAGCCGCCGCCAGGCGTTCCCAATAAAATTTCATGCCATTAAGGCGAATGTGAAGGCGGAATGCTGGTTATCTGCTACCATACGGGATAAAGAGGTAAGGATACTGGTGGATACAGGCGCAAACGTATCAATAGTGAGTAATGAATGTATTGGAGAAAAGAAATATGACCCTCCAAGGTATAGATTGAGTGGAGTAGGAGGAGGTACAGTGAAGTCATTAGGATGTACATCATTGATTTTCTATATTCACGGTGTACAATTTCAAGAAGATGTAGAAGTGGTAACAAAGATAACTGACGGGTACGACGCGATCCTAGGGTTGGATTTCCTGAATAAACATCACGCTAAAATTGACCTCAGACAGCAAACTGTAGAACTTAGCGGAATAGTATTTCAGCTAGGTGACACCGCTGCAAAGGGCCCTCTGCCGCAAGATTTCCCTAACCGGAAGGCGAAATCAACTACACTGCGTGCAACGTCCTTGAAGGTTGATTCGCGGGATCAGATACCATCTGGCTCAGGAAAACTTCTCTGGATGACCGTTGACCCCGAGGTACCTATAGACACAATATGTCTAATAGAGCCACTAGAGGAAAATGAGGAATTAGATGTATCACATTGTTTTGTACGTAGAAGTGTTGTACGGGTTCAAGACGTTGAGGGAGAAAGAAAAGTACCGGTACATATTGACAATTTTGGAGTGGAGGACAAAGAGTTGCATAAGGGAATATTAGTAGCTACAGTCAGTACTTTTGAAGAAGATTTTATTTGGTCAGATATTAATGATGGTCAGAAACCAGACGCCTATAAAACCGCATTACGCCAGAAGATTGAGCATTTGCAAGGAAAGGATAGAGACACGATAGAAGCAGTTTTAGTTGAGTTTCAAGATTTATTTAATGCAGAAGGTCCACTGCCAGCAACAGATATCACACAGCATAGGATCCCAACAGGAAATAGCCCCCCAGTTTATAGAAAGCCTTATAGAGTTGCGCATCACTTACAGCCAGTACTGGATGAATTTTTAGAACAGCATCTAAAAGATGGAATCATAGAATATTCTGATTCGCCTTATAATTCAAATATTGTAATTATTCCAAAGAAGTCTCCCGACGGTACGAAACGATATAGATTTTGTTGTGACTACAGACACCTTAACAAACAAACAATCTCAGATGTTTATCCTCTTCCAAACATTACAGATATCATTGACAGTTTAGGTAACAGTAAATACTTTTCAACAATCGATTTACGTAGCGGATATCATCAATTGGAAGTTGCACCTGAAGATAGGCATAAAACAGCATTTTCTACCCCTGGAGGCCACTGGCAATTTAAAAGAATGCCTTTCGGTTTGAAAAATGCACCAGCAACTTTTCAAAGACTGGTCGATGGAGTATTGCGAGGACTCAAAACTCAGCAATGTTGTGTATATCTAGACGATATTATTGTATTCTCCAAAGACATTAATGAACATGCTGTGCGTCTGCGTAATGTTTTTCAGAGACTTAGAAAAGCTAAATTAACATTAAATATGGAAAAATGTAGTTTTGCATTGACAGAGGTTACATACCTAGGGCATGTCATTAGTGAAAAAGGAATTAGAACAGATCCTCGATTAATTTCGGCAGTTAAGGACTTCCCAACACCACAAGGCGTTAAGGAAGTACAAAGTTTCATTGGTCTCGCATCGTATTACCGAAAATATGTTCAAAATTTTGCTGAAATTGCCCGACCCTTAACCCAATTATTGAAAAAGGGTGCAAAATTTCATTGGTCTGAAGATTGTGAATCAGCATTTCAAACCCTTAAAGATAAGTTAACACACAGTCCAGTATTAGCCTACCCAGATTATAATAAAGAATTTATTTTATCCTGTGACGCAAGTGGTCATTCAGTAGGAGTTGTTTTGAGTCAGAATATTAGTGGCGCGGAACACCCCATAGCCTACGCTTCGAGACAACTAACAACAGCAGAAAGAAATTATTCCACAACAGAGAAAGAATTGTTAAGTGTTATTTATGGTATCAAATACTTTAAATGCTACTTGTATGGTAGGAAATTCAAGGTCATTACAGACCACGCAGCTTTAAAATGGTTGCTTGGGTTAAAGGATCCATCTAGTCGTCTCACGCGTTGGGCCCTATGTCTTTCCGAAATGGATTTCGAAGTTATCCATAAACCAGGCAAAAAACACACGAATGCAGATTGTCTAAGTCGGAAAATAGCACTTTTGGAAGCAACAGGCCGAGATACTGAGGACTGGAGAAAGGCACAAAATGAGGATACAGAATGCAAAAAATATGCATCTCAAAAACAATTTTGCTTTGAAGATGGTGTATTATGCCGTAAAACAAAACTTGGACCGCGAATTGTTGTTCCCCAACACCTTAGACAAGAAATAATGGCAGAGGCCCACGATCATATCCTTGCAGGACACGGTGGACAACGGACAACCGAAAGACGTGTAGCAGAGCGATTTTGGTGGCAAACCAGAAAGCAGGATGTTGCGCAGTACGTTCGCAATTGCATTGCGTGCGCACAACGAGCTGAACTTTCTCGTTCAAAAATACCCTTACAGAGGCTCCCCGAGGCTTCATGTCCATTTCAAATCTGCGGAGTAGATCTCTACGGGCCATTTCATAAAACACCTGCTGGTAATAAGTATGTTCTTACAATTATAGATCACTTTTCACGCTATCTAGCTATGGTGAGTCTCCCAGATCAGCAAGCAAATACAGTTGCCCAAGCTTTAGTTAACAACTGGATACTTAAATTTGGCGTACCTGAAGCTATTATCACAGATAAGGGATCTAATTTTATGTCTGAACTAATGAAACAGCTCTGCCACTTACTAAAAATACGCAAATTACGCACAACTCCGTTACACCCTCAGTGCAACGGACGCACAGAAAGAGTTCATCGGACAATTGGCAAGATGCTTAGTTATTATATTAACGAACAACATTCTAATTGGGATACGTATTTACCAATAATCGTGTCGGTATACAACGCCAAAACGCATGAAGCAACTGGCATGTCACCTTATGAAGTGGTCTATGGGAGAAAAATGCCGTCCCCTTTTGATGTAATCAGGCAGAAAAACGGAAAAGTCGGAGAAACAGTAAGAGATTTCAGTCGAATGATGAAAGATGTATGGAAAAAGGTTCAAAAATCTAATACAAAGGCTTTGGAACGACAGGAAAGATTAGGTAATACCCAAGCTAAATATCCAAATTACAAAATCGGTCAGTGGGTTATGCTTTCAGCTCCATACGTTGCGAAAGGAAAAACAAAGAAATTTGTAACAAACTACAGAGGTCCTTATCAAATTATTGAGATCACGTCACCAGTCAACGTTAAATTGCAACTGCCCACCAGAACTACTGTTGTGCATGTAAGTCGTTTAAAACCTTTTAAGGGCGCTCCAGATGTAATTCCTTCAACAGTAGTGTCTGCTTTTCCGAAGGGTGGAGGAAGTTCACGAAGAGGAAAAAGAGTGGCCACGCCAGCACAACATACAGACATGCCACCATACGAGTACAATCTTCGACCAAGACTGCGAATGTCCTAGTGGAATCTCAGTAGACTGTGGATAGTATACATATGTAAATAATTAATAAATGATAATGGTTTATTTTTTTAAGAAAAAAAAAAGTTGAACGTAGAAACATGTAGATCTTGTAGTTAACAATGTATTCCTTCTTTTCTTTATTTTTGTTTTTACTAGGTTGGTAGGTCCATAACCATGTTGTTTGCTTTTTCAGGTAACGCCTCTAGCATAATGGACAACTACATTGTGACTGTACTGCTCATCATAATTGCATTATTGACTAATACGAGCAACGGATTACAGATCAACCAGTTGATGAGTGGTGTAATTTTTGTAAAACAGGGTACTGTAATTTTGACCAATCACAAGTGGACTATTTCATTAGAGTATAATTTATGGGCCTTACGTAATGAACTTAAGAACCTTGAATTAGAATTTGATACGCTACATGAAAGGGCAAGTTCACCAGAGATTTTTGAAGAAATATCCAGTGAATTTAAAACATTACACTACTCATACGAACAGTTGAGAGAACAGTTGCGTCAGTTACAAGATATACTTCCGCAGACCGTTAAACGAGCTAAACGTGGATGGGTGGACGCAGGCGGTAAACTACTAAAGACCATTTTCGGTACAGCGGATAACGAAGATATTACTCAGCTAAATAATTCATTACAGAACATAGAGAGTACCGCGGAATTAAATAAAGGTACTATAGAATGGCACACGACAAGATTAAACGGATTGGAGCAAACAGTTTTTACTAATACCAAGGTCATCAGGAACCTCACCCAAGAATTGAACGATTATCTTCAAGCTACTACTGCTACACTGAATAAAGACCTAAAAGTCATACAAACAAGGCTCGATATTGTGGATAAGAAACTTGCAGTAGTAAGATCGCTTCGGCTACTCACTGATCAAGTGATAGATGCACGGCTAGCAGCGGAGGAATTAAAGGAAGCCATCCACTATGCAGTACAGGGACATTTGTCACCCACGTTACTATCGCCGGTTACATTCATCTCATTATTAGCTAAAATTGAAAAACAATTGCCAGATTCACTAAAGTTAATATTTCCTGCGGATAAGAAACATTTACCACAGTATTACCACTTAGCTACAGTACTAGTTGACACAGATAATGCAAGAATACGAGTTCGTATATCTTTCCCGGTTACAGATAAAATGGGTATGTATGACTGTTATAGAGTACACTCATTTCCGGTAAAATGGGGCAAAATAAATGAATTTGTACAGTTCAGAACACACCAAGTATTTTTAATCTCCCAAACAAGCAATACGAGCACGGTAATGACAACTTCTGAATTAAATAGTTGCACATCCGAACAAGTTATTATATGTCCATCTCGCGCAATCCAATTACATGCCACTAGCTGTGAATCTCAATTATTTTTCGAACAATCTGACGCCATCAATTGCCCACGCGATATATTAACTTCCACATCATGTTTTTTCGAGCAAGTCGAAAATCACTGGTTGTATGCGGTCAGTAAGCCAACTGATATTTTTGCACAATGTTACGAAAACGGTGTGGCTACAACATTACAACATTTTGAACTTCATGGAAGCGGGCTAATAATTAACGGCACGTTATGTTCCATCTCAGGAGCGAATTTTCATTTACCCGCAACAATCACTGGTACAACTAATGTTAATTCATCCTTCCCTCTAATTTATTGGCCAGAAAACGCCATGCAAGCATTTCCTGCACAAAACCTGTCCTACCTCAATGACTCCCTTGACAGTTCCCTTCTGAAGCCATTAGATACGTTCATATACTCACAGCAAGACAAAATTGATGCCAATGTTATGATGCAACATGTTTTAAAATTAAAAGGTGAACACAAAACTAAAATTATAATGCTAGGAACGGGTATATCTGGAACCTTTGTGTTGGTGTTTCTGCTTTGTACAATTTTCTTTTATTTAAGACGAAAAAATAAGCCAAATAATAATATACCACTTCATCAAATCCCTGTTAATTGGATACCACACTCTTAACTGGTGTACTTCAGTAGTTACTTTTGAGCATTAGTGTCTTAATTTTGTTTATTGTACTTCATTCTTCATTAAACAGTCTCTTGTTAAAATAAACAATACTGTAGAATAGATATTCTTGCATTAGTATAGGGTAGATTAAACAGCTGTTGCTATGTAATTTTCTAAGTGAAAAATCTATTTCTGTTTATTCCTTCTCATCAAGATTTGTTACACTTATTATAACCATTTATGTGTAAACTATGTGATTCATGAGCGCACAGGGCTTTTATAAAGTGATACAGTATTTTCAACATACTTAATGTGATGCATGTGTAAGTCGAGAGTTTTCAGTGCTTGTGTTTTTTCCGTGTGAAGAGTGGAGGAATGTTGAGTGGTAAATTCGAGGGCGAATTTCTCCGAAGGGTGGAGGAATGTTGAGTGGTACTTAAGTAAATAAATTAGTGAAATCAAAGTGAACTAGAAATTAGAATATAAATGGAAAACTTGGTTTAGTTTGGAGAGTTACACAGCGGGCCGAACAGCAGAGACAATGACCGTGAAGTCAGCAAGTTCCACATAAGCGGGCGCTGTCGATTCAGCCGTCAGGGCATCGCCCGACCGGCTCTCGTGTTTCTCAGTTGCCGCATGTGAGCAAAGGCCCTCACCTACATCCCAAGAGCCAATGACCGACGTTAAGAAGATTCTTCGAGAAGCTTTTCAACGTGACAGAAGAGGCAATGACCGGCTCACGTGTTTCTCAGTTGTCGTATGTGAGCAAAGGCCCTCGCCTACATTCCAAGAGCCAATGACCGACGTTAAGAAGAATCTTCGAGAATCTTTTCAACGTGACAGAAGAGGCAATGGCCGTGAAGTCGTTCACCTCCAGTAAACTGAAGTGAATAAATACGCGAGACGCAGTGCGCCCGACGGATGTAGATGGAGATGTAGATGAAGACGAGAGGAAGACGAAGGCGAAGACGGAGACGAAGACGGAGACGAGCGACGAAGAAGACGAAGAAGAAGCGTAGCAGTTGTTTTAAGTGAGTTTCGGTGCTGAAGACCGTCATGCAAGAAGAGACTACCTCATGCACAGACGCACCAAGTCCGCCGCTGTAATAGAATAGCAAGCAGCAGCCTCAGTGCCAGAAGAAGAAGTTAAAAGGTATTTTGAAGTCTGATTTTACATACCCGGGTGACTCGTGAGGACGGGAAGGAGACGGCCTCACATCAGCAGTCACCTGTGATCTGGGATGAAGACCTGACAGCCGAAGACTGGCAAGCGGGAGTCCGTGGTTCGAGTCCGGGACACTGGCCTTCCCCCGCCGCGCCGCTCCGCTGGTCGACGCACAACACACGCGGCCGCTTAGAGAAGAGAAACACTGGGACGCCACATTCAAGGTATCACCACCCGATGCACGACGTCGCTCGCAATAATTAAACAGGCCACCTCGCGCTGCGCGTCTCCGGTCAGCTGGGCGAGACGGCGACACGAGATACACACCGCTACGCGTAATCAGACGCCGCCGCCGCCGCCGCCGCCGCTGCCGCAGCAGAAGGCTACGCAAACGACACGGCTGCCGCTCTCCGAACCAGAACGTCCAGTAAGATAACAGCTGTACGAAACTTTCAATAAAAGTTATCTTTTGTAAAAATGATGTTTCATTCGACCTCATACCCGAGCCAAGGAAGAACCCACCCTGCCCACATTTTGTAAGAGAGAAAAGTTTATTTATTTAATATTTTCACCCTGACAGAATGCTTGAGAATGCTCATCCTGACAATTGACAGCATCAAAAGAGAAAACCCAGTTACATTGAGTGACAGAAGTGTCACATTTAGTAACCACAACTGTTACACTACATAGCCATTCTGTCATGCAGTAAAACATCTTGTAGTAACATCGGTAGAACATTACGTAGGAAATCAGCATACATCGCACCATTTAGATTGCTATCGATAAAATGGTGGCCAATTATCCTTCCCCCCATAATGCTGCACCATACATTAACCCATCAAGGTCGCTGATGTTGCACTTGTCGCAGCCATCGTGGATTTTCCGTTGTCCGATAGTGCATATTATGCTGATTTACATTACCGCTGTTGGTGAATGACGCTTCGTCGCTAAATAAAACGCATGCAAAAAATCTTTCATCGTCGCGTAATTTCTTTTGTGCCCAAAGGCAGAACTGTACACGACGTTCAAAGTTGTCGCCATGCAATTCCTGGTGCACAGAAATATGGTACGGGTGCAATCCATGTTGATGTAGCATTCTCAACACCAGATTCCCGATTCTCGCTTAATTTGCCTGCTATTGGTGTGCGGATTAGCCGCGACAGCAACTAAAACACCTACTTGGGCATCATCATTTGTTGCAGGTCGTGGTTGACGTTTCACATGTGGCTGAACACTTCCTGTTTCCTTAAATAACGTAACTATCCTATGAACGGTCCGGACACTTGGATGATGTCGTCCAAGATACCGAGCAGCATACATAGCAAGTGCCCGTTGGGCATTTTGATCACAATAGCCATAGATCAACACGATATCGACCTTTTAACACGGATAAAATATCACGAAGCAGATACCGTCCGCACTGGGGGAATGTTGCGATACCACGTACTTATACGTTTGTGACTATTACGGCGCTATCTGTCACAAAGCCAAAAAAAGTGGTCCAAGTAAAATTGTAAGTAGGCTGTTTAGGTTCTTATATTGGTAACGCCACGTAGCGCTCTGTATGAAAATCACTGGCTGTGCTGTTTGCAGTCTGTGGCTAGTTTGCATTGTTGTCTGCCATTGTAGTGTTGGGCAGCTGGATGTTAACAGCGCGTAGCGTTGCGCAGTTGGAGGCGAGCCGCCAGCAGTGATGGATGTGGGGAAGTGAGATGGCCGATTTTTGAGAATGGATAATCTAGAGATGTGTCCAACAGAAACAGTACATTTGTAAGAATGGGTGTCATGAACTGCTAAATATATTATGACTGTTAAGGTAAATACATTGTTTGTTCTCTATTAAAATCTTTCATTTGCTAACTATGCCTATCAGTAGTTAGTGCCTTCCGTAGTTTGAATCTTTTATTTAGCTGGCAGTAGTAGCGCTCGCTGTATTGCAGTAGTTCGAGTAACGAAGATTTTTGTGAGGTAAGTGATTTGTGAAACGTATAGGTTAATTCAGTCAGGGCCATTCTCTTATAGGGATTACTGAAAGTCAGATTGCGTGGCGCTAAAAAAATATTGTGTGTCAGTTTAAGCACATTCATGTATAATTTTTCTAAGGGGATGTTTCAAAATATTCATATTTCTTTACGTACTACACGAATACTTAATAAAAAAAGGGGGTTCCTATTTTAAAAAAAACGCAGTTTATATCCGTTTGACCTACGGCAGCGCCATCTAGCGGGCCAACCATAGCGCTATCTGGCTTCTCCCTTCAAGCTAGACGAGTTTCGTTCTTTGTAGTTTTTTGGTTTGATGCTTATTTCGTGAGATATTTGGCCCAGACACTATCAATGGGCCACCCTGTATATACATTCACACATACACCCGCGCGCGCGCGCGCACACACACACACACACACACACACACACACACACACACACACCAGTTTTTGTAATATGTGTGAAATACTGAAGCTTGTGGTGACTGGTGGACTGGTGAGAGGAGTAGCGAGTAGGCTTATCCGCAGCAGTGGAACTCTGTCCGAGATGGGCCGTTGCTCCTCGCATGTCCGGAGTGGCGGCACTTTATTTCCGCGGCCCTCACTGGTCGGCCGGGCCCCGCATCCATTTTAATGGATCTGCTGGCCGCAGTAAATCGCGACTGCCCCGCCGTGTCACCTGCCACCAGCCAACGCACCTCCCTTCCACGCAGGAGTTGACTTACTGGCTCGTCACACGCCGGTGTACCCTTTGTCTCAAAGAGACGCTGGGGTGGGATATAGTAGCAGCTATTTGATGTTTTCCACGTCTGACAGGTCACCATCATGTGTGAGGGGCAGCCAAATGAAAATCGAAAACCCTTCACAGTGGGAACATCAAAAGTAATCAACACAAGCGTTACGCCATTATACCCACTGGGATACGAGACGATCTATTCCTGTTTAACAGAACATGATCGACCGCTAACGGATCCACAGTCGCATTCACTCTTGCACCTTGCCCGCGAAAGGCAAAGGTCCCGAGTTCGAGTCTCGGTCGGGCACACAGTTTTAATCTGCCAGGAAGTTTCATATCAGCGCACACTCCGCTGCAGAGTGAAAATCTCATTCTGGAAACTCTTGCACCTGTTCTACCGGCTGAAACCGACGTTCACGCATGCCTTTCTTCAAGCCGCCAAAGATGTGAAAAATCGTACGGCGTAATACCCTGACTGTATGGGGCATATTGCAGTCATTCCCCACCAAATGTGCTGCCTTCCTCTAATCGACGGTGTGGGGGCGGGCGTTATCGTGCAGCAGGATGATTTCATTCGATAGCATTCCGAAGACTAAGGCCAAACACAAAGGCCAACAGTGTAAACATGCCACATGAGTATCATGATCGACAGATAAACGTCAGTGCAGGAACGGGAACGTAGTGTTGAAACACAAGCAAGTGTGCCTTACAGTTGTAGACCGTCAAAACGGGTCTGGACAAGTTGAGCAAGACTTTGCTCGTAAAGCTGCTTTATCAAAGCAACAGCAATAGTACTGGCAGTACTCTTCCTGAATATCGGCGCATTAAAGGAACGTGGAAGGAAAATTGGGTTTGACGTCACGTCGGCATCGAGGTCATTAGAGACGAAGAATACGAGTAAGCCCTCTTTCCGCACCGAGGTTGAAGAACATGATTCGGAAGTTCGAATTAACTGGCGGTTGGGGAATTGCTCCTGGGAGAGGCCAACGGTCAACAGCGCCACAAATTTTTGAAAAAGTTACTGCTGCCATGGCTGGAAATTCTGGACGCAATGTGTGATCTTCAAGCAGTGCCCAAACTGTGTCACGACAGCTGGACATTCCATGATCCACCACTAGAAAACTGCTGTGAACATGTAACCTCCCAAAAGATAAAAAATTTATGTATAGGATTCACATTCAGTGTAACCTAGCAACAGTTTATAATTCCGTAACCTCGCAATAATAACGTGACTGACCTACTAATAAAAAATGTGACTCATATGTAACCTTTCAATAATTAACTGTCTGTGAATCTAGACTGGTAAATTTAGACGTCGGCAGTACTGGGTCATGTCCCTGAAAGATCATACTAAATAAATTGAAAATTCTTACCTCAATGAAGTCGCTGGATAACGCGTATATATCTGCTCCTATAAGAAATTTTTCTGGCACAGCCCAGTGCAATGCTGACCACTAGATTTGTCATGTATAGAATGAAACAACTGATTTTTCTGTACGATTATCGGGATGACTGACAATGGATTGGATAAATTAGCAGATCCTTTAAATTCAGATGAATGATTGTCAAAAAGTTAATTATATAAAAATGATTATTATTAAAAGATTTTTTTGAAACATTTACATGGGACTTGATATAACAATAGTACAAATTTAGTTTAACAAACTACGTACGGGCGACTGTTTTTACCTTATACTACATCGCTCAGGCACCACCATCGCCCCCCACGACCGTCCCAGCCAACTCCATACACACGACTGCTAGCTACTACTTACTCCTACTGACACTGCTCTTACTGCAGCCAACACTTCTCTCTGGTCTCAGATTCTCCTATAGCTCACATATCGCAGGCAGCGCGTGAGCAATCCATCGAAATCACATCTGCTCGAGTGCGCTAGCAATAAATTCCTTAGTCATGGACCACTTACAAACAGTTGTGAAATGGTATCTCTAGCGTGGTTCTGGGCTGTCATGGATCCAGACGCTCTTCACACTGAGAAACGTTTGTAAACTGGAACGTAAACATGGCAAGCAATTAACAATGTTACACCCCCAAGTCGAAATTAAAATTAGTTTCTTTCAGTGGTTTATTCGTCATTTCTCTTGCGCATGTCCTTACAAACGTTTCCACAATGTTTCATTTTCGTACGATCACTTGTTTTCCACGGGGGCCCTTTCAAGTAGTGAACTTTTAATTATAACCACGCTATAATTCAAGCCTAATTCTATCTATCTAAGTGAAGTAAGTGTACCACAAGCAAGAAACACTGTGTAAGCAGTTCTGTCATGCATATGTATTTCCGTATGTGTGTGTACCCAAGTGGAGTAGGTTCTGAGATACATCGTAGAGACTGGTATTTCCAGGTGTTCCTTTCAACAGTTGTGCCTCTTACACGGTGACAGTGGCAGTCCTCAGTAGTAGGGAGCTGGCGGCACAAGCGCAATTTTGATGTCAAATTAATTAAATTGATCAATCAATCATTAATTGAAATTAATCACTAACTGAATCCATTACAAGACATATTTCGGATGGTGAAAAAATAGCAGTGTTGATGGCATTGACATTCAGCATAAAAGAGTGAGCAATCGATTCCTGCAGTATATGTATTACGACGACCCCAGTGAGCTATGGCCGGCTACGACTGATCATGGTATCAGCTGCCACTAGTAATAATACAGCTAATTGGAATTAAGTTGTTTCAATAATTTATGAACTTAGAGAGAGAGGCGTTATCGAATAAGTATGGAGACTGTAGGTCGATAACTGCACAAATCACGACGCAAAAAATACCATCGAAGATATTTTATGATTAAAGGTTTGGACGACTTGTGGCAGATGGATGTTGGCGACATGAGAGGATATACCTGTGAATAACGGATTCAAATATATTTTCATGGTCATTGATACTTATTCTAAATATTTATTTATTTATTTATTTAACCTGATCAGATTAGGGCCATCAGGCCCTCTCTTACATCGGACCAGTGTTCCACACATGCAGCATTTCACACATCAGAGTTACATCATGACAATAGTTTAAATGAGAAAATTAGATTACTCTAGTGACAATATGAATAAAGAGTAGTGACTAAGACCTAATAAAGTAAATGCGGCAGTATTTTTACAACAAGTGATATACATATAGATTATGATAAAAGCAATAATAATAACAGGAAAAAATCAAATAATAATGATAAACATGACTAAGACCTAATAAAGTAAATGCTGGCAGTATTTTTACAACAGGTGCTATACATACAGATTATGATAAAAGCAATAATAATAACAGTAAAAAAAATCAAATAATAATGAAAACCTTGAGAAAAATTGGCAGTAGTAATGAAGATTTGTGCAGATGTACGTTAATATCTTGGTGTGTAAAGTAGATGTTTACTAGTATAGTGAGTTTTGGGGAAGGGAGATTTAAGGAGGGGGAAAGAGGGAAGTAATGAGGTGAAGTGCATTCATGTACAGAGGAAGGCATTACCGTTGCTTAAGTAGATACGTCATTAATTGTTTTTTGAAGCCGGACATGTTTTTAAGTTCTCCAACATAACGAGGGAGGTTATTCCTGAGTCGGGTTCCCGCTACTGTAAAGGACTTGGAGAAGGTGACTGAGCGATGCAGTGGAACGGAGAGGATTTTATTATAATGGGAACATGTGTTTCTGTCATGTTGTTCCGACATGAGCGTTAGGGATGATGAGAGATATGAGGGACAGTGTACATTTATAATGCAGTAGATGAGACAGATTGTATGGAGATGTCTGCGTTTGTGTGCACGCAGCCGGGACAATTTTGCATATGCTGGTGAAATGTGATCAAAAAGTCGAACGTCACAGATATATCGGACGCAGGCATTCATGACCAGTTCTAGACGTCGCGAATTTTCCTGAGAGAGGTCTTGTAGGATAATATCGCTGTAGTCAATGATTGTTAGTATAAGCGTTTGTACCAATTTCTTTTTCAGATCGAAAGGGAAGAGTTTTTTATATTTCTGTAGGACATAAAGGGATGCTGATGCTTTTTTGCACACTGCAGTTACGTGCTCTGTCCAATTTAGATTTTCATCTATTATTACTCCCAAACTCTTTGCTGAGGGAGAGAAGTTAATATTTGTTCCATTTAAGATAAGAGGTGGTACAGATTACCAATGTTTTGGGCTAATGAGCTTAGAGTGACCAACAAGTACCGCTTGGGATTTGGATGGGTTTAGTTTTAGGCCTATGTCCTGTGCTTTGCAATAGGTCAGAACCAATGACACATCATTGACATACAGAGAGAAGAGTATAGGACCTAATACTGAGCCTTGGGGAGCGTCTGCCTCCATTGTGATTTTATATTCCCTGACAGGACGCGCGCTGACGAGACGTCATGTATGATCGAAACCATTGCACTGCACTTGGTAAGAAATTTAGACCGCTAAGTTTGGCTAGTAAGATGTCGGAGTCTACAGTATCAAATGCTTTGCTGAAATCTAAAAAGAAAATGATAGTCGCTTCTTGTCTGTCCATGGCAAGTTTCAGGTCATCTGTCACCTTTATCAGCGCGGATGTTGTACTTCGATGTTTAGGAAACGTGATTGGTATTCGTATAGTAGGTTGTTAGTAGTTAGGTAGTTGGTGAGCTGGTCATGACCCATGTATTCTAAGGCCTTTGATAGTGCAGGAAGAAGGCAGATGGGGCAGTAGTCAAAGGTTGCTGTGGCGATGTCCTTTTTAGGCAGTGGGTTAATTTGTACCAGTTTCCAGGCCTCAGGGAAAACACTTGTGATTAATGAATCGTTGAAAATATCTGTTATAGAGGGCAGTAGTTGGTTAATAATAAGTTTTACCATCTGGATAGTGATGCCATCATGTCCAGTAGATGCTGATCTAATCCGCATTATGGCTTTCTTGACAGTACTGCAAGTGACGTGGTGTAGATAGAATTTTTCTTTGCTACAGTCGTTCATCCCCATGAAGTAATCAATGATTCTCTGATTTTCTTTTTTTTTTTGCGGTTCAATTATGGTTGTAGGTAATGTGAAGAATCGGTTTAGTTCTGCAGCTGGGGCTATGGGATTTTCTGCAATTTTTATTTTGCCTAAACCGAGACTACGGGGATTTTTCCACAGGATAGCTGGTCTACATCTATTGTCACCTAATGCACGGGCATGTCTGAGCTTAGCGTTTCTCACCGCTTAACTGACTTTGTTTCGTTTCTGCTTGTATACAGTATGGTTTTCAGGTGTAGGGTGTATCTTGTATGCTCTATGTGCAGCGTCTGAGATTCATGAGCTGTTTTAGTTCATCAGTCAGCCAGGGTGCAGGTTGCCTTTTTACTTTTCTGGTCTTTGTTGGAGCATATTTGTCATATAGTTGTGTAATTTTGTTAGTGAAATCCTGGAGTTTGTCGTTTATGTCCATGAGGGGAGTAGAGGTCATCCCCCAAACTATTTCTTGTGCCTCAGTTTCGAGGTCAGGCAAATTTATGCGTTTGAGGTCTCGGTATGTAGACAGTTTTTGTTTCTTTCTAGGACATTCTAGTGAATATGTCATGAAAATGATGTCATGGGCCATCTAAGCCAGGCGCAGATATTTGAGATCTGCGGATTAGTCTGTTTGGAGGTTTCGTTGCGAATATATCTATGAAAGTGTGACTGGTAGTCGTGTGATGAGTAGGTGCCAGCTGAAGTAGCGTCATATTTGAGGAAGAAAGCATCCTCTTAAATTTTCTAGTGGAAGGACTATTGCACAGAAAATTAATGTTAGTGTCACCTGCTATAATTACATGTTCATATGACGATTCAAGACTAGAGAGGGCAGTTTCGAAGCAGGCGAACCCACCTACTTTAGGAGGTTTGTAAAGGACACATATTAAGCACTTTCTGTTAAGTGATTTGACCTCTATGGACATATATTCCTTTTGTTTATCTACATTGTTGTCAGATGTGTGTAGTACTGTAGGTGACAAATCAGAGCGTATGTACGCCCCTACTCCGCCCCCTCGTCTGTTGCATCTGTCGTGCCTGAGAAAGATATAGCCATCTAGGTTTACGGAAGTTGTAGGAATACTTGGTTTGAGCCAAGTCTCTGACAAAAGTATTACGTGTATATCAACATTTTTTTGTCCGCAGCTCGTGGTCGTGCTGTAGCGTTATCGCTTCCCGCACCCGGGTTCCCGGGTTCGATTCCCGGCTGTGTCAGGGATTTTCTCTGCCTCGTGTGTGTGTGTGTGTGTGTGTGTGTTGGGGTTTATGGGCGCTCAACATCGAGGTCATCAGCGCCCTGACACACATTAAAAGGAACGAATGTGGAGAGACCTAATAAAACTGAAAAACACACTCTCTGCCTCGTGATGACTGGGTGTTGTGTGCTGTCCTTAGGTTAGTTAGGTTTAAGTAGTTCTAAGTTCTAGGGGACTGATGACCATAGATGTTAAGTCCCATAGTGCTCAGAGCCATTTTTTTTTATATCAGCATTTTGAAATATATATTTTAACTCCTCGAAGTGAGCTGGCAGAGACTGGACATTTGCATGTGCAATATGCAACTTGGTGCGTTCGGGTGTTTATTGCCGGAGGAGGCTGCCGACCGATGTTTGCGGGTCGTGGTTAGCGGTGACAAGAGGGTCTGGCATGAAGAATGCGGAAGGCGTGTGAAGGAGGGTGGGTGATGGAGTGTCCTCCCAGTTCTGTGCAGTTAAAGCGGTCGGGAGGAGGGGTGGGTGGCTCCCCGGGGGGGGGGGGGGCACGGGAACTGCGGCCAAGTTCAGCGAGGTCTGCAACGGTTCTGGAAGTAGCCATGGGCTGGCAGGGGAAGGAATTTCGCTAAACACAACGGGAGTAATCTGCACGTAACGGCAGAGTGTGATATTAATTGCACTTATGAGGATAACAACTAAAGTATGATGGTGGGTTGCTAATTAAGGATGGAAGTGAGACTACCTTATGTAATAATTAACAAAATTACATGAGAAAAACAATTAAAATGAAAATAGTTATGTGGAGAAACGAAAAGTTGAATAACAACCAAAATTACACGAGAAAAAAGAATTAGAGATAAAAAATAGTTATGTAGAGAAACGAACAATTTGATAATACAGTCACGTGACTGGTAGCAGATTATTCATTTATAAACAAACCTATTATATCTACAGTCGCAGGCTTTCAAAAACCATTTATAATGGATCTAATCAGATACATTAGTTAAGTTATGGTCGACAGTGTAAACAATATAAACATACAGGTTAGTGGCAGCAAGATTAGACATGATTTTGCTTCTAAAGCACAGGCTTTCGAGTACATTGTTTCTTTCCGTTTTCGGTCTTAACCATTATCCTGCCGTCATTTGTCTATACGTTCTGTAGCCCAAATTTCGAAATCGCGCTCTTCAAAATGTTTAGTCTTTCAGAGGTCAGATCCTCGCATACTGTCAGACCCGACTTCGCGAGATTCTTCTTTGCTCTGAAGATTTCAGATCTTTTCCTATAGGACATATTTCACTATTATAGGTCTTGGTTTTGTAGAACCTGGCGACCTACGACCCACTCTACGACTTCTGTCAATGTCGCTCAGAGTCACCTGCGCGCCTAGCTTTTCTTGGACAAGGTTTATTACTAGTTCATCTGTGTTCTCTCTGCTGCTCTCTGGAATGCCGAACAGTCTGAGATTATTGCGGCTCCGATATTTTTCGAGCTCGTCCGTCTTCTCGATCAATTTCTGTTCGAGCAGTCGTGCTTTCTCCTCACTTGCTTTTAACGATGTGTTCAGTGCACGGATCTCGCTCGCATTAGCCTCCAGAGTTTTCTGTATTTTGTCCGTCACTGCTGCAGTGACAGCATCAGTGATGGTTCTAACAACGAGCCCGAGCGTCTCAGCCTGCAGCGCGGCACTCACCTCAGCCTTGACGAGTGCGGCGATGTCAGCGATGCCGGGCGGAGCGGCCGCAACTCCCAGTGTAGACTCCACGCCTGTGCTGTCTCCGGCCTGGCCGTTGGCTGCACTGCGGCGTTGTTCGACAATTTTCCATTTTAAGTGCTATTCCGTGTAATCGGTGCTCAGTATGTGATGTAAAATACGACACTTGGCAGTAGATATAAAGCTTTAGTATATGTAGACTAGCCTAACTGCTTAAAACACCTCCAGATTTCACGTAAACTTGCGAGCCAAGCTAACGCACGTCACTCACTCGCGGCCATGTTGTAGGCTAGATTATCGGTAAAAAAGAAAACAGGGAAGGAAGTCGAGCATATGTTTGATGGATTGCTGCAGACAAAAACAGTGAAAACCCAGATGTGGATGCAATACAATCTCAGTGGTTCACACAGATGGATCGATATCCTCCCGCAAATAACTGCGCAGTATAATCGAACCAAGCATCGCACAATAAAAATGAGATCAATCGATGTTCGTGATAATAGACTTCTAGGTACAGTGTACAATCGTATTAAAATGGCAGATCCGGCTTGGGTTTCCCGCAGCACAAAACAGCTGGATCGACGCTGAGGATTTGTTATATAACAGGTAGCGCAGACCACAAGCACCTCAGTAGCGTAGCATGCGTGATAGGAGACACATTAGAGGAGGAGGTGGTATTCTCGACAAACTACCAGTCGAATTACACATTCCTGGATTTAACTTCTGTGGACCTGGAATAAAACTTCAAAAGCGATCGGCACGCGGTGATAAGGAAGAAGCTTGAATGGAACACGACATCGTTTACACAGCAAATAAAGATCTTCACACCACCGATCGAATTTTAGCTGATAAAGCTAAGGCAATACGTGCGAGAAAGGATATTGGTGTAGGTCAACGCATTGCAGAATTTGCAATTGAAAAAACTATGCATGGTGAAGTTAAGTTGCGTTTGGGTGTGAAGAAGTTCAGCCAAGTTATGAGCGCTGCACGCAGGGCGCTAAGGAAGAAAATGAAATCAATGGAAGCATGGAAAACTGTATCCTGACAGCGTTGTATGCAGCTAAAAGTGCCCTGAAGGAGAAAGGAGTGAGAGAAAAATATCGATTAAACTATCCAAGGTTCCACCAATACCAAAAACGTCGGGAGGAATTATTCCCTTCCACATTCCTGCCTTAGCCAGTCTCTCAGCGATGTGTTCACTGGCTGGGTGTGCTGCGGCTATTGCCAGGACAGTCAAGAATGCACAAAGCTCTCAGGAGTAACTACAGGAAGCACGAAGACATAACCGCATGATGGAGGCAGCAGCCATCGGAAAAAGGCTGTACTTGAAACCATACAAGAAAGGACTAGGTCTCTTCATAAACACAAAAAAACCCTACAGTCCTACTAGACAGGGCGCTTACAAATACAGATCTGCTTGAGTTTGCAACGAAGAAATTCAACATTCCAAGGTTCTGAGGTGTGTTTATGCGGAATACATTACCGAAGGTTATGCGGAAATCAGGTGAATGCGAAATTGTGAATCTGGATGCAGCACGAGGATCTGGAACTCACCGGGCAGCATATGTTAAAAAAAAATACAAATGAAGTCTACTAATTCGACCCATTCGGCGACTTTCAACCCCCAGAAGAATTACAACGATACTTCATAGGCAGAAGACATGTGTTCTACAATTTTCGATGCTACCAAGACTTTAATACATTCCTGTGTGGTCATCTATGCATCAGGTTCATTCTGACCTTTACGAATGATATATAAGGCTGAGTATTAAGCACCCATTCACTAGTCGGTGTTTAGATGCAATGTCGTACACTCTGATATTAAAGGAGCGATCATCTGTACTAAGTGCGAATTACTTCCCACCAATTGATTTAAGCGTTGGGGATTGGAGCATCGCGCTGATTGGACTGGAGACATACAACACCATTCCAAATACCACAGAGGCTAACAATAAACTGCATCTGGAAATTAATGGTAAAGATGAAATTGTAGAAATTGAACCTGGTGCATACGATATTGACGATTTAAATGAAGTTTTAAAACAGTCTGGACAAGGGACTGATTTCCGTGCAAATATCAGTACACTTAAATATGAAAGAAGGACGGTTAATGCTTCGATTGACTTTAAGCAGAAAGGTTCAACAGGCCCACTACTGGGTTTCACAAAGGGGCGGGCTGTGAAGAAGGATCCCAATAAATTTTACAAATCTGATCAGACAGTGGATATTCTCCCCGTCAGTACAATCCGTGTTGAGTGTAACATTGCAACAAACTCGTATCTCAACGATGGATTGGTTCATTAAATTTACGGATTCTTCCCGTCTGTTGGAACACGGTATAAGATTGTTGAGATTCCTACCACCACTGTATACCTTCCAGTGACAGTTCAGACATTGGACTATCTGGAGCTGCGTGTTGTGGATCAGAATAACCAACTTTTTATCTTTCGTGGTGAGAAAATCATTGTACGACTACATCTAAGACGAGATGGGCGATAGGTATAAAACCAGCGCACGCAACGTACAGCATAGTACTTCGTAGCAGAACCGCAAGGTGATAACACGTGCGAACTACAAGCTTCTTAAATCAGTAGGCTTGAAACCTCGCAATGACGTCGTCGCTCAATATATCTCACCCAGTGGAGTATGATGAGCGAATCATACGGCAGGAATACTTCTCGGATAAACCTAATGCTTCTACGAGATTTAACAAGAACGATGAAATTAGGATTATCACCCAGCATCAAGACGGTTTAACTCTTCCATGCAAGAGTTTCATATATTATGATGGATTCTTTAAGAAAAAGGATGGTAGTCATACAGTGGGATCAAGGCTTACACGTAATGCTTTGACATTCCTGTTCCAGGAAATACGTTAGAGAATGAAGTCAGCATAGCCTCAACCCTTAAAACTTATGTCTCATCATCACCCTCGGATCTGAATGGCTTAGAACATGCAGGATGGTTCATAGACGAGCCTGTTGGCAGAACAGCAGAAGAGTACCGCCGATTTACTGCATGCATACCTCTAAAAATGCTTATGGCGTACTTTGAGGACATGCATTGAATTATTATGAATGCTAAACGGGAGCTTACTCTGGTACGGAGAGCAATAGATAGCAACTCGTACATTCAAGGATCTGAAGAGGAGAATCACATAATCATCAATAAAATTATATAGAAAGTGCCGCACATCACTGCGGCAGACGAGGAACGTTTGAAGCTTTTAAAATTTCTGAATACCTGTACATATCTGCCATTAACCTTCCGCTCATGAGAGGTTTTTGAGTACCCGCTGCTACCGACAGAGAGCAGACAAACATGAACTATTAAAACCTCAGTACAGCTGAAAACACCAAGATTCATCATACTTGCATTCCAGACCAATAGTAGGGGGACTTTAGCAAATGATTCCACCGTATTTGATAACTGTAATTTAAGTAATGCCAGAGTCTCTAAGTCTACAAATGCTAGAAACTAGGTTTGCTTTCCTTAATCTTTCTTCTAAGATAAGTCGTAGGGTCAGTATTGCATCACGTGTTCCAACATTTCTACGGAATCCAAACTGATCTTCCCCGAGGTCGGTTTTTTTCCGTTTTTCCATTCGGCTGTAAAGAATTCGCATTAGTATTTTGCAGCTGTGACTTATTAAACTGATAGTTTGGTAATTTTCACATCTGTCAACACCTGCTTTCTTTGGGATTGGAATTATTATATTCTTCTTGAAGTTTGAGGGAATTTCGCCTGTCTCATACATCTTGCTCACCAGATGGTTGCAGCTGTGACTTATTAAACTTATAGTTCGGTAATTTTCACATCTGTCAACACCTGCTTTCTTTGGGATTGGATTTATTATATTCTTCTTGAAGTCTGAGGGTATTTCGCCTGTCTCATACATCTTGCTCACCAGATGGTAATTGTCAGGACTGGCTCTCCCAAGGCTGTCAGTAGTTCTAATGGAATGTTGTCTACTTCGGGGGCGTTGTTTCGACTCAGGTCTTCAGTGCTCTGTCAAACTCTTCATGCAGTATCATATCTCTCATTTTATCTTCATCTACATCCTCTTCCATTTCCATAATATTGTCCTCAAGTACATCGCCCTTGTATAGACCCTCTACATACTAGTTCCACCTTTCTGCTTTCCCTTCTTTGCTTAGAACTGGGTTTCCATTTGAGCTCTTGATAACCATGCAAGTGGTTCTTTTTTCTCCAAAGGTCTCTTTAATTTTCCTGTAGGCAGTATCTATCTTACCCCTAGTGAGATAAGCCTCTACATCCTTACATTTGCTCTCTAGCCATGCCTGCTTAGCCATTTGGCAGTTCCTGTCGATATCACTTTTGAGACGTTTGTATTTCTTTTTGCCTGCTTCATTTACTGCATTTTTATATTTTCTCCTTTCATCAATTAAATTAAATATTTCTTCTGTTACCCAAGGATTTCTACTAGCCCTCGTCTTTTTACCTATTTGATCCTCTGCTGCCTTCACTATTTCATCCCTCAAAGCTACCCATTCTTTTTCTACTGTATTTCTTTCCCCCATTCCCGTCAATTGTTCCCTTATGCTCTCCGTGAAACTGTTTAAACCTCTGGTTCTTTCAGTTTATCCAGGTCCCACCTCTTAAAATTCCTACCTTTTTGTAGTTTCTTCAGTTTTAATCTATAGTTAATAACCAATAGATTGTGGTCAGAGTCCACATCTGGCCCTGGAATTGTCTTACAATTTAAAACCTGGTTCCTAAATCTCTGTCTTACCATTATATAATCTATTTGATACCTTTTAGTATCTCCAGGATTCTTCCATGTATACAACCTTCTTTCATGATTCTCGAACCAAGTGTTAGCTATGATTAAATTATGCTCTGCGCAAAATTCTATCAGGCGGCTTCCTCTTTCATTTCTTAACCCCAATCCATACTCACCTACTATGTTTCCTTCTCTTCCTTTTCCTACTGTCGAATTCCAGTCACCCATGACTATTAAATTTTCGTCTCGCTTCACTATCTGAATAATTTCTTTTATCGCATCATACATTTCATCAATTTATTCGTCACCTGCAGAGCTAGTTGGCATATAAATTTGTACTACTGTAGTAGGCGTGGGCTTCGTGTCTATCTTGGCCACAATAATGCGTTCACTATGCTGTTTGTAGTAGCTAACCCGTACTCCTATTTTTTTATTCATTATTAAACCTACTCCTGCATTACCCCTATTTGATTTTGTATTTATAACCCTGTATTCACCTGACCAAAAGTCTTGTTCCTCCTGACACCGAACTTCACTAATTCCCACTATATCTAACTTTAACCTATCCATTTCCCTTTTTAAATTTTCTAACCTACCTGCACGATTAAGGGATCTGACATTCCACGCTCCGATCCGTAGAACGCCAGTTTTCTTTCTCCTGATAACGACGTCCTCTTGAGTAGTCCCCGCCCGAAGATACGAATGGGGGACTATTTTACCTCCGGAATATTTTACCCAAGAGGACACCATCATCATTTAATCATACAGTAAAGCTGCAGGCCGTCGGGAAAAATTACGGCTGTAGTTTCCCCTTGCTTTCAGCCGTTCGTAGTACCAGAACAGCAAGGCCATTTTGGTTAGTGTTACAAGGTCAGATCAGTCAGTCATCCAGACTGTTGCCCCTGCAACTACTGAAAAGGCTGCTGCCCCTCTTCAGGAACCACACGTTTGTCTGGCCTCTCAACAGATACCCCTCCGTTGTGGTTGCACCTACGGTACGGCTATCGTTGAGGCACGCAAGTCTCCCCACCAACGTCAAGGTCCATGGTTCATGGGGGGAAACACAGTAACACACCAGAAAACAGGAAAATTGATGCGATGTTGAAGCTCCGTGTGCCGTGGAAGGTCGGTCCACGAGTAGCGCTGCCTATCGAAAGTATGAAACGTGTCGTTTATGGGCAACCAGCTGACAAACCTGGCATTGCCCAGGTACTCATTTTGTCAGTCTCCTGTTACATACGGAAACCAAAAATGAACTGTGTTTGTAGTGTAATAACCCGGACAGTTCCTGTGCCCTGGACGCAGCTGCTTCGCGCTTTGTAAACGTCTCTGTGCCAACAGATCTTCATAGCTCTATACATGACAGCTGTTTTGGGCTAAATTCGTTTGCACTTAGTAGTTGAAAGCTGTCAAAAGCGCTGCCAGGTGTCAGGGGTTTTCTTAAGTTGACTCGCCTGTAGGGGTGTGTGACTAGAAAAGAATTAATATATTAAAATTTCATGCGCGATGCTACATTTGTTCAAGCGTCTCAGTGCTTATAACGTCATCTCTTGAACTACATGTCGCACAATGATATATTTGGGCAGGTAGAGTCAGTGGAATATGTGGATACAGTCTGCAAAATGTGTTGTGAATAGAGTCAGTAGCACAGAAGTAATAAATTTAAACGTCATACACGATGAGGCAACTTTTCATGCACCTCGTTGTTTATGGCGTCACGTATCCTGAACTGTAATAAGTAAGAGGTTCTTACCCCGACAGAAATTGTTGCTAGAAAGGAAGAGATATGTGTACTGATTTGGTTGAAATGTGTCCAGAGCCTTAGGAGAAGATGTTGAACATACATACACTACTGGCCATTAAAATTACTACACCAAGAAGAAATGCAGATGATAAACGGGTATTCAATGGGAAAATATATTATACTAGAACTGACACGTAATTACATTTTCAAGCAATTTGGATGCATAGTTCCTGAGAAGTCAGCACCCAGAACAACCACTTCTGGCCGTAATAACGGCCTTGATACGCCTGGGCATTAAGTCAAAAACAGCTTGGATGGCGTGTACAGGTACAGCTGCCCATGCAGCTTCAACACGATACCACAGTTCATCAAGAGTAGTGACTGGCGTATTGTGACGAGCCAGTTGCTCGGCCACCATTGACCAGACGTTTCCAATTGGTGAGAGATCTGGAGAATGTACTGGCCAGGGCAGCAGTCGAACATTTTCTGTATCCAGAAAGGCCCGTACAGGAACTGCAATATGCGGTCGTGCATTACCTTGCTGAAATGTAGGGTTTCGTAGGGATTGAATGAAGGGTAGAGGAACGGGTCATAACACATCTGAAATGTAACGTCCACTGTTCAAAGTGCCGTCATTGCGAACAAGAGGTGACCGTGACGTGTAACCAATGGCACGCCATACCATCACGCCGGGTGATACGCCAGTATGGCGATGACGAATACATGCTTCCAATGTGCGTACACCGCGATGTTTCCAAACACGGATGCGACCATCATGATGCTGTAAACAGAACCTGTTTCCATCCAAAAAAATGACATTTTGCCATTTATGCACACAGGGTCGTCGTTGAGTACACCATCGCAGGCGCTCCTTTCTGTGATGCAGCGTCAAGGGTAATCGCAGCCATGGTCTCCGACGTGATAGTCCATGCTGCTGCAAACGTCATCGAACTGTTGGTGCAGATGGTTGTTGTCTTGCAAACGTCCCCATCTGTTGACTCAGGAATCGAGACGTGATGCACGATCCGTTGCAGCCACGCGGATAAGATGCCTGTCATCTCGACTGCTAGTGATACGATGCCTTTGGGATCCAGCACGGCGTTCTGTATTACCCTCCTGAACCCATTTCATATTCTGCTAACAATCATTGGATCTCGACCAACGCGAGCAGCAATGTCGCGATACGATAAACCGCTATCGCGAAAGGCTGCAATCCGACCTTTATCAAAGTTGGAAACGTGATGGTATGCATTTCTCCTCCTTACACGAGGAATCACAACAACGTTTCACCAGGCAACACCGGTCAACTACTGTTTGTGTATGAGAAATCGGTTGGAAACTTTCCTCTTGTCAGCATGTTGTAAGTGTCGTCACCGGTGCCAACCTTGTATGAATGCTCTGAAAAGTTAATCATTTGCATATCACAGCATCTTCTTCCCGCCGGTTAAATTCCGCGTCTGTAGCACGTCATCTTCGTGGTGTAGCAATTTTAATGGCCAGTAGTGTACATTCATACGTAAACGCATACATACAGGGTGGTCCATTGATAGTGACTGGGCAAAATATCTCACGAAATAAGCGTTAAACGAAAAAACAACAAAGAAGGAAACTTGACTAGCTTGAAGGGGGAAACCAGATGGCGTTATGGTCGGGCCGTTAGATGGAACTGCCATAGGTCAACCGGATATAAACTGCGCTTTTTTAAATAGGAACCCCCATTTTTTATAATATATTTGTGTCGTAGGTAAAGAAATATAAATGTGTCAGTTGGACCACTTTTTTCGCTTTGTGGTAGATGGCACTGTAATAGTCACAGACATATGGCTCAGAATTTTAGACGAACAGTTGGTAACAGGTAGATTTTTTAAATTAAAATACAGAACGTAGGTACGTTTGAACATTTTATTTCGGTTGTTCCAGTGTGATACATGTGCCCTTGTGAACTTACCATTTCTGAGAACGCACGCTGATACAACAAGATTACCTGTAAATACCACATTAATGCAATAAATGCTCAAAATGATGTCCGTCAACCTCAATGCTTTTGGCAATACATTTAACGACATTCCTCTCAACAGCGAGTAGTTCGCCTTCCGTAATGTTCGCACATGCATTGACAATGCGCTGACGCATGTTGTCAGGCGTTGTCGGTGGATCACGATAGCAAATATCCTTCAACCTTCCCCACAGAAAGAAACCCGAGGACGTCAGATCCGGTGAACTTGCGGGCCACGGTATGGTGCTTCGATGACAAATTCACCTATGCTATTCAGTACCGCTTCAACCGCATGTGAGCTATGTGCCGGACATCCATCATGTTGGAAATACATCGCCATTCTGTCATGCAGTAAAAAATCTTGTAGTAACATCGGTAGAACATTAGGTAGGAAATCAGCATACATTGCACCATTTAGATTGCTATCGATAAAATGGGGGCCAATTATCCTTCCCCCCATAATGCTGCACCATACATTAACCCGCCAAGGTCGCTGATGTTCCACTTGTCGCAGTCATCGTGGATTTTCCGTTGCCCGATAGTGCATATTATGCTGATTTACATTACCGCTGTTGGTGAATGACGCTTCATCGCTAAATAAAACGCGTGCAAAAAATCTTTCATCGTCGCGTAATTTCTTTTGTGCCCAATGGCAGAACTGTACACGACGTTCAAAGTCGTCGCCATGCAATTCCTGGTGCACAGAAATATGGTACGGGTGCAATCGATGTTGATATAGCATTCTCAACACCAGATTCCCGATTCTCGCTTAATTTGTCTGCTATTGGTGTGCGGATTAGCCGCGAGAGCAGCTAAAACACCTACTTGGGCATCATCATTTGTTGCAGGTCGTGGTTGACGTTTCACATGTGGATGAACACTTCCTGTTTCCTTAAATAACGTAACTATCCGATGAACGGTCCGGACACTTGGATGAAGTCGTCCAGGATACCGAGCAGCATACATAGCAAATGCCCGTTGGGCATTTTGATCACAGTAGCCATAGATCAACACGATATCGACCTTTTAACACGGATAAAATATCACGAAGCAGATACCGTCCGCACTGGGGGAATATTGCGATACCACGTACTTATACGTTTGTGACTATTACAGCGCCATCTGTCACAAAGCCAAAAAAGTGGTCCAAGCAAAATTGTAAGTAGGCTGTTTAGGTTCTTATATTGGTAACGCCACGTAGCGCTCTGTATGAAAATCACTGGCTGTGCTGTGTGCAGTCTGTGGCTAGTTTGCATTGTTGTCTGCCATTGTAGTGTTGGGCAGCTGGATGTTAACAGCGCGTAGCGTTGCGCAGTTGGGAGGTGAGCCGCCAGCAGTGGTGGATGTCGGGAAGTGAGATGGCCGATTTTTGAGAGTGGATAATCTGGGGGGGGGGGGGGTGTCCATCAGAAACAGTACATTTGTAAGAATGGATGTCATGAACTGCTATATATATTATGACTGTTGAGGTAAATACATTGTTTGTTCTCTATTAAAATCTTTCATTTGCTAACTATGCCTATCAGTAGTTAGTGCCTTCCGTAGTTTGAATCTTTTATTTAGCTGACAGTAGTGGCGCTCGCTGTATTGCAGTAGTTCGAGTAACGAAGATTTTTGTGAGGTAAGTGATTTGTGAAACGTATAGGTTAATTTAGTCAGGGCCATTCTCTTGTAGGGATTACTGAAAGTCAGATTGCGTGGCGCTAAAAGAATATTGTGTGTCAGTTTAAGCACAGTCATGTATAATTTTTCTAAGGGGATGTTTCAAAATATTCATATTTCTTTACGTACTACACGAATACGTAATAAAAAATGGGTGTTCCTATTTTTAAAAAAACGCAGTTGATATCCGTTTGACCTATGGCAGCGCCATCTAGCGGGCCAACCATAGCGCTATCTTGCTTCCCCCTTCAAGCTAGACGAGTTTCATTCTTCGTAGTTTTTTGGTTTGATGCTTATTTCGTGAGATATTTGGCCCAGACACTATCAATGGACTACCCTGCATATACATTCACACACACGCGCGCGCGCACACACAGACACACACAGACGCACACACACACATACACCAGTTTTTGTAATACTCGTATGTGTGAAATACTGAAGCTTGTGGTGACTGGTGGACTGGTGAGAGGAGTAGCGAGTAGGCTTATCCGCAGCAGTGGAACTCTGTCCGAGATCGGCCGTTGCTCCTCGCATGTCCGGAGTGGCGGCACTTTATTTCCGCGGCCCTCACTGGTCGGCCGGGCCCCGCATCCATTTTAATGGATCTGCTGGCCGCAGTAAATCGCGACTGCCCCGCCGTGTCACCTGCCACCAGCCAACGCACCTCCCTTCCACGCAGGAGTTGACTTACTGGCTGGTCACACGCCGGTGTACCCTTTGTCTCAAAGAGACGCTGGGGTGGGATATAGTAGCAGCTATTTGTTGTTTTCCACGTCTGACAGGTCACCATCATGTATGAGGGGCAGCCACGTGAAAATCGAAAACCCTTCACAGTGGGAACATCAAAAGTAATCAGCACAAGCGTTACGCCATTATACCGACTGGGATACGAGACGATCTATTCCTGTTTAACAGAACATGATCGACCGCTGACGGATCCACAGTCGCATTCACTCTTGCACCTCCTCTACCGGCTGAAACCGACATTCACACATGCCTTTCTTCAAGCCGCCAAAGATGTGAAAAATCATACGGCGTAAGACCCTGACTGTATGTGGGATATTGCAGTCATTCCCCACCAAATGTGCTGCCTTCGTCTGATCGACTGTGTGTGGGCGGGCGTTATCGTGCAGCAGGATGATTTCATTCGATAGCATTCCGAAGACTAAGGCCAAACACAAAGGCTAACAGTGAAAACATGCCACGTGAGTATCATGATTGACAGATAAACGCCAATGCAGGAACGGCAACGTAGTGTTGAAACACAAGCAAGTGTGCCTTACAGTTGTAGACAGTCAACACGGGTCTGGACAAGGTGAGCAAGACTTTGCTCGTAAAGCTGTTTTATCAAAGCAACAGCAATAGTACTGGCAGTACTCTTCGTGAGTATCGACGCATTAAAGGAACATGGAAGGAAGGAAGGAAAATTGGGTTTGACGTCACGTCGCCATCGAGGTCATTAGAGATGAAGAATACGGGTAAGCCCTCTTTCCGCACCGAGGTTGAAGAACATGATTCGGAAGTTCGAATTGACTGGCGGTTTGGGAATTGCTCCTGGGAGAGGCCAACGGTCAACAGCGCCACAATTTTTTGAAAAAGTTACTGCTGCCATGGCTGGAAATTCTGGACGCAATGTGCGATCTTCAAGCAGTGCCCGAACTGTGTCACGACAGCTGGACATTCCATGATCCACCACTAGAAAACTGCTGTGAACATGTAACCTCCCAACAGATAAAAAATATATGTATAGGATTCACATTCAGTGTAACCTAGCAACAGTTTATTATTCCGTAACCTCACAATAATAACGTGACTGACCTACTAATAAAAAATGTGACTTATATGTAACCTTTCAATAATTAACTGTCTGTGAAACTAGACTGGTAAATTTGGACGTCGGCAGTGCTGGGTCATGTCCCTGATAGATCATACTAAATAAATTGAAAATTCTTACCTCAATGAAGTCGCTGGATAACGTGTATATATCTGCTCCTATAAGAAATTTTTCTGGCACAGCCCAGTGCAATGCTGGCCACTAGATTTGTCATTTATAGAAAGAAACAACTGATCTTTCTGTACGATTATCGGGATGACAATGGATAGGAGAAATTAGCAGATCCTTTAAATTCAGATGAATGATTGTCAAAAAGTTAATTATATAAAAAGGATTATTGTTCAAAGACTTTTTTGAAACATTTACATGGGACTTGATATAACAATAGTACAAATTTAGTTTAACAAACTTCATATGCGCGCGACTGTTTTTACCTTATACTACATCGCTCAGGCACCACCATCGCTCCCCACGACCGGCCCAGCCAACTCCATACACACGACTGCTAGCTACTACTTACTCCTACTGACACTGCTCTTACTGCAGCCAACACTTCTCTCTGGTCTGAGATTCTCCTATAGCTCACATATCGCAGGCAGCGCGTGAGCAATCCATCGAAATTACATCTGCTCGAGTGCGCTAGCAATAAATTCCTTAGGCATTAAAATTAGTTTCTTTCAGTGGTTTATTCGTCATTTCTCTTGCGCATGTCCTTACAAACGTTTCCACAATGTTTCATTTTCGTACGATCACTTGTTTTCCACGGGGGCCCTTTCAAGCAGCGAACTTTTAATTATAACCACGCTGTAATTCAAGCCTAATTCTATCTATCTAAGTGAAGTAAGTGTACCACAAGCAAGAAACACTGTGTAAGCAGTTCTGTCATGCATATGTATTTCCGTATGTGTGTGTACCCAAGTGGAGTAGGTTCTGACATACATCGTAGAGACTGGTATTTCCAGGTGTTCCTTTCAACAGTTGTGCCTCTTACACGGTGACAGTGGCAGTCCTCAGTAGTAGGGAGCTGGCGGCACAAGCGCAATTTTGATATCAAATTAATTAAATTGATCAATTAATCATTAATTGAAATTAATCACTAACTGAATCCATTACAAGACATATTTCGGATGGTGAAAAAATATCAGTGTTGATGGCATTGACATTCAGCATAAAAGAGTGAGCAATCGATTCCTGCAGTATATGTATTACGACGACCCCAGTGAGCTATGGCCGGCTACGACTGATCATGGTATCAGCTGCCACTAGTAATAATACAGCTAATTGGAATTAAGTTGTTTAAATAATTTATGAACTTAGAGAGAGAGGCGTTATCGAATAAGTATGGAGACTGTAGGTCGATAACTGCACAAATCAGGACGTAAAAAATACCATCGAAGATATTTTATGATTAAAGGTTTGGACGACTTGTGGCAGATGGATGTTGGCGACATGAGAGGATATACCTGTGAATAACGGATTCAAATATATTTTCATGGTCATTGATACTTATTCTAAATATTTATTTATTTAACCTGATCAGATTAGGGCCATCAGGCCCTCTCTTACATCGGACCAGTGTTCCGCACATGCAGCATTTCACACATCAGAGTTACATCATGACAATAGTTTAAATGAGAAAATTAGATTACTCTAGTGACAATATGAATAAAGAGTAGTGACTAAGACCTAATAAAGTAAATGCGGCAGTATTTTTACAACAAGTGATATACATACAGATTATGATAAAAGCAATAATAATAACAGGAAAAAATCAAATAATAATGATAAACATGACTAAGACCTAATAAAGTAAATGCTGGCAGTATTTTTACAACAGGTGCTATACATACAGATTATGATAAAAGCAATAATAATAACAGTAAAAAAAATGAAATAATAATGAAAACCTTGTAAAAAATTGGCAGTAGTAATGAAGATTTGTGCAGATGTACATTAATATCTTGGTGTGTAAAGTAGATGTTTACTAGTATAGCGAGTTTTGGGGAAGGGAGATTTAAGAAGGAAGAAAGAGGGAAGTAATGAGGTGAAGTGCATTCATGTACAGAGGAAGGCATTACCGTTGCTTAAGTAGATACGTCATTAATTGTTTTTTGAAGCCGGACATGTTTTTAAGTTCTCCAACATAGCGAGGGAGGTTATTCCAGAGTCGGGTTCCCGTTACTGTAAAGGACTTGGAGAAGGTGACTGAGCGATGCAGTGGAACGGAGAGGATTTTATTATAATGGGAACATGTGTTTCTGTCATGTTGTTCCGACATGAGCGTTAGGGATGAGGAGAGATATGAGGGACAGTGCACATTTATAATGCAGTAGATGAGACAGATTGTATGGAGATGTCTGCGTTTGTGTGCACGCAGCCAGGACAATTTTGCATATGCTGGTGAAATGTGATCAAAAAGTCGAAGGTCACAGATATATCTGACGCAGGCATTCATGACCAGTTCTAGACGTCGCGAATTTTCCTGAGAGAGGTCTTGTAGGATAATATCGCTGTAGTCAATGATTGTTAGTATAAGCGTTTGTACCAATTTCTTTTTCAGATCGAAAGGGAAGAGTTTTTTATATTTCTGTAGGACATAAAGGGATGCTGATGCTTTTTTGCACACTGCAGTTACGTGCTCTGTCCAATTTAGATTTTCATCTATTATTACTCCCAAACTCTTTGCTGAGGGAGAGAAGTTAATATTTGTTCCATTTAAGATAAGAGGTGGTACAGATTCCCAGTGTTTTGGGCTAATGAGCTTAGAGTGACCAACAAGTACCGCTTGGGATTTGGATGGGTTTAGTTTTAGACCTATGTCCTGTGCCCATTTTGACAATGCATCGAGATCAGTATTGAAATTTTCAATAGCTTTCTTGAGATTGCTTGGTTTCGCACTTAGATACAACTGAAGGTCAACAGCATACATATGATATTTGCAATAGGTCAGAACCAATGACACATCATTGACATACAGAGAGAAGAGTATAGGACCTAATACTGAGCCTTGGGGAGCGCCTGCCTCCATTGTGATTTTATATTCCCTGACAGGACGCGCGCTGACGAGACGTCATGTATGATCGAAACCATTGCACTGCACTTGGAAAGAAATTTAGACCGCTAAGTTTGGCTAGTAAGATGTCGAAGTCTACAGTATCAAATGCTTTGCTGAAATCTAAGAAGAAAATGATAGTCGCTTCTTGTCTGTCCATGGCAAGTTTCAGGTCATCTGTCACCTTTATCAGCGCGGATGTTGTACTTCGATGTTTAGGAAACGTGATTGGTATTCGTGTAGTAGGTTGTTAGTAGTTAGGTAGTTGGTGAGCTGGTCATGAACCATGTATTCTAAGGCCTTTGATAGTGCAGGAAGAAGGCAGATGGGGCAGTAGTCAAAGGTTGCTGTGGCGATGTCCTTTTTAGGCAGTGGGTTAATTTGTACCAGTTTCCAGGCCTCAGGGAAAACACTTGTGATTAATGAATCGTTGAAAATATCTGTTATAGAGGGCAGTAGTTGGTTAATAATAAGTTTTACCATCTGGATAGTGATGCCATCATGTCCAGTAGATGCTGATCTAATCCGCATTATGGCTTTCTTGACAGTACTGCAAGTGACGTGGTGTAGATAGAATTTTTCTTTGCTACAGTCGTTCATCCCCATGAAGTAATCAATGATTCTCTGTTTTTCTTTCTTTTTTTTTTTTTTTTTGGTTCAATTTTGGTTGTAGGTAATGTGAAGAATCGGTTTAGTTCTGCAGCTGGGACTATGGGATTTTCTGCAATTTTTATTTTGCCTAAACCGAGACTACGGGGATTTTTCCACAGGATAGCTGGTCTACATCTATTGTCACCTAATGTATGGGCATGTCTGAGCTTAGCGTTTCTCACCGCTTAACTGACTTTGTTTCGTTTCTGCTTGTATACAGTATGGTTTTCAGGTGTAGGGTGTATCTTGTATGCTCTATGTGCAGCGTCTCTGAGATTCATGAGCTGTTTTAGTTCATCAGTCAGCCAGGGTGCAGGTTGCCTTTTTACTTTTCTGGTCTTTGTTGGAGCATATTTGTCATATAGTTGTGTAATTTTGTTAGTGAAATCCTGGAGTTTGTCGTTTATGTCCATGAGGGGAGTAGAGGTCATCCCCCAAACTATTTCTTGTGCCTCAGTTTCGAGTTCAGGCAAATTTATGCGTTTGAGGTCTCGGTATGTAGACAGTTTTTGTTTCTTTCTAGGACATTCTAGTGAATATGTCATGAAAATGATGTCATGGGCCATCTAAGCCAGGCGCAGATATTTGAGATGTGCGGATTAATCTGGTTGGAGATTTCGTTGCGAATATATCTATGAAAGTGTGACTGGTAGTCGTGTGATGAGTAGGTGCCAGCTGAAGTAGCGCCATATTTGAGGAAAAAAGCATCCTCTTAAATTTCCTAGTGGAAGGACTATTGCACAGAAAATTAATGTTAGTGTCACCTGCTACAATTACATGTTCATATGACGATTCAAGACTAGAGAGGGCAGTTTCGAAGCAGGCGAACCCACCTACTTTAGGAGGTTTGTAAAGGACACATATTAAGCACTTTCTGTTAAGTGATTTGACCTCTATGGACATATATTCCTTTTGTTTATCTACATTGTTGTCAGATGTGTGTAGTACTGTAGGTGACAAATCAGAGCGTATGTACGCCCCTACTCCGCCCCCTCGTCTGTTGCATCTGTCGTGCCTGAGAAAGATATAGCCATCTAGGTTTACGGAAGTTGTAGGAATACTTGGTTTGAGCCAAGTCTCTGACAAAAGTATTACGTGTATATCAACATTTTTTTGTCCACAGCTCGTGGTCGTGCGGTAGCGTTATCGCTTCCCGCACCCGGGTTCCTGGGTTCGATTCCCGGCGGTGTCAGGGATTTTCTCTGCCTCGTGATGACTGGGTGTTGTGAGCTGTCCTTAGGTTAGTTAGGTTTAAGTAGTTCTAAGTTCTAGGGGACTGATGACCATAGATGTTAAGTCCCATAGTGCTCAGAGCCATTTTTTGATATCAGCATTTTGAAATATATATTTGAACTCCTCGAAGTGAGCTGGCAGAGACTGGACATTTGCATGTGCAATATGCAACTTGGTGCGTTCGGGTGTTGATTGCCGGAGGAGGCTGCTGACCGATGTTTGCGGGTCGTGGTTAGCGGTGACAAGAGGGTCTGGCATGAGGAATGCGGAAGGCGTGTGAAAGAGGGGGGGGGGGGGTGATGGAGTGTCCTCCCAGTTTTGTGCAGTGAAAGCGGCCGGTAGGAGGGGGAGGGTGGCTCCCCGGGGGGGGGGGGGGGGGCAACGGGAACTGCGGACAAGTTCAGCGAGGTCTGCAACGGTTCTGGAAGTAGCCATGGGCTGGCAGGGGAAGGAATTTCGCTAAACACAACGGGAGTAATCTGCACGTAACGGCAGAGTGTGATATTAATTGCACTTATGAGGATAACAACTAAAGTATGATGGTGGATCGCTAATTAAGGATGGAAGTGAGACTACCTTATGTAATAATTAACAAAATTACATGAGAAAAACAATTAAAATGAAAATAGTTATGTGGAGAAACGAAAAGTTGAATAACAACCAAAATTACACGAGAAAAAATAATTAGAGATAAAAAATAGTTATGTAGAGAAACGAACAATTTGATAATACATTAGTTAAGTTATGGTCGACAGTGTAAACAATATAAACATACAGGTTAGTGGCAGCAAGATTAGACATGATTTCTCTTCTAAAGCACAGGCTTTCGAGTTCATTGTTTTCTTTCCGTTTTCGGTCTTAACCATTATCCTGCCGTCATTTGTCCATACGTTATGTAGCCCAAATTTTGAAATCGCGCTCTTCAAAATGTTTAGTCTTTCAGAGGTCAGATCCTCGCATACTGTCAGACCCGACTTCGCGAGATTCTTCTTTGCTCTGAAGATTTCAGATCTTTTCCTATAGGACATATTTCACTATTATAGGTCTTGGTTTTGTAGAACCTGGCGACCTACGACCCACTCTACGACTTCTGTCAATGTCACTCAGAGTCAACTGCACGCCTAGCTTTTCTTGGACAAAGTTTATTACTAGTTCATCTGTGTTCTCTCTGCTGCTCTCTGGAACGCCGAACAGTCTGAGATTATTGCGTCTCCGATATTGTTCGAGCTCGTCCGTCTTCTCGATCAATTTCTGTTCGAGCAGTCCTGCTTTCTCCTCACTTGCTTTTAAAGATGTGTTCAGTGCACGGATCTCGCTCGCATTAGCCTCCAGAGTTTTCTGTATTTTGTCCGTCACTGCTGCAGTGACAGCATCAGTGTTGGTTTTAACAACGAGCCCGAGCGTCTCAGCCTGCAGCGCGGCACTCACCTCAGCCTTGACGAGTGCGGCGATGTCAGCGATGCCGGGCGGAGCGGCCGCAACTCCCGGTGTAAAAAAATGGTTCAAATGGCTCTGAGCACTATGGGACTCAACTGCTGTGGTCATAAGTCCCCTAGAACTTAGAACTACTTAAACCTAACTAACCTAAGGACAGCACACAACACCCAGCCATCACGTCCCGGTGTAGACTCCACGCCTGTGCTGTCTCCGGCCTGGCCGTTGGCTGCACTGCGCGTTGTTCGACAATTTTCCATTTTAAGTGCTATACCGTGTAATCGGTGCTCAGTATGTGATGTAAAATACGACACTCGGCAGTCGATATACAGGTTTAGTATATGTAGACTAGCCTAACTGCTTAAAACACCTCCAGATTTCACGTCACTCACTCGCGGCCATGTTGTAGGCTAGATTACCGGTAAAAAAGAAAACAGGGAAGGAAGTCGAGCTTATGTTTGATGGATTGCTGCAAACAAAAACAGTGAAAACCCAGATGTGGACGCAATACAATCTCAGTGGTTCACACAGATGGATCGATATCCTCCCGCAAATAACTGCGCAGTATAATCGAACCAAGCATCGCACAATAAAAATGAGATCAATCGATGTACGTGATAATAGACTTCTAGGTACAGTGTACAATCGTATTAAAATGGCAGATCCGGCTTGGGTTTCCCTCAGCACAAAACAGCTGGATCGACGCTGAGGATTTGTTATATAACAGGTAGCGCAGACCACAAGCACCTCAGTAGCGTAGCATGCGTGATAGGAGACACATTAGAGGAGGAGCCGGTATTCTCAACAAACTAACAGTCGAATTACACATTCCTGGATTTAACTTCTGTGGACCTGGAATAAAACTTCAAAAGCAATTGTCACGCGGTGATAAGGGAATAAATCTACTGGAAGAAGCTTGAATGGAACACGACATCGTTTACACAGCAAATAAAGATCTTCACACCACCGATTCAATTTTAGCAGATAAAGCTAAGGCAATACTTGCGAGAAAGGATATGGGTGTAGGTAACGCATTGCAGAATTTGCAGTTGAAAAAACTATGCATGGTAAAGTTAAGTTGCGTTTGGGTGTGAAGAAGTTCAGCCAAGTTATGAGCACTGCACGCAGGGCGCTAAGGAAGAAAATGACAAGCAATGGAAGCATGGAAAACTGTATACTGACAGCGTTGTATGCAGCTAAAAGTGCCCTGAAGGAGAAAGGAGTGAGAAAAAAATATCGATTAAACTATCCAAGGTTCCACCAATACCAAAGACGTCGGGAGGAATTATTCCCTTCCTCATTCCTGCCTTAGCCAGTCTCTCAGCGATGTGTTCACTGGCTGGGTGTGCTGCAGCTATTGCCAGGACAGTCAAGAATGCACAAAGCTCTCAGAAGTAACCTCAGGAAGTACGAAGACATAACCGCATGATGGAGGCAGCAGCCATCGGAAAAAGGCTGTACTTGAAACCATACAAGAAAGGACTAGGTCTCTTCATAAAGACAAAAAAACCCTAGCAGTCCTACTAGACAGGGCGCTTACAAATACAGATCTGCTTGAGTTTGCAACGAAGAAATTCAACATTCCAAGGTTCTGAGGTGTGTTTATGCGGAATACATTACCGAAGATTATGCGGAAACCAGGTGAATGCGAAATTTTGAATCAGGGTGCAGCACGCGGATCTGGAACTCACTGGGCAGCATATGTTAAAAAAAAATACAAATAAAGTCTACTATTTCGACCCACTCGGCGACTTTCAACTCCCAGAAGAATTACAACGATACTTCATAGGCAGAAGACATGTGTTCTACAATTTTCGACGCTACCAAGACTTTAATACATTCCTGTGTGGTCATCTATGCATCAGGTTCATTCTGACCTTTACGAATGATATATAAGGCTGGGTATTAAGCACCCATTCACTAGTCGGTGTTTAGATGCAATGTCGTACACTCTGATTTTAAAAGAGCGATCGTCTGTACTAAGTGCGAATTACTTCCCACCAATTGATTTAAGCGTTGGAGATTGGAGCATCGCGCTGATTGGACTGGAGACATACAACACCATTCCAAATACCACAGAGGCTAACAATGAACTGCATCTGGAAATAAATGGTAAAGATGAAATTGTAGAAATTGAACCTGGTGCATACGATATTGACGATTTAAACGAAGTTTTAAAACAGTCTGGACAAGGGACTGATTTCCGTGCAAATATCAGTACACTTAAATATGAAAGAAGGACGGTTAATGCTTCGATTGACTTTAAGCAGTAAGGCTCAATAGGCCCACTACTGGGTTTCAGAAAGGGGCGGGCTGTGAAGAAGGATCCCAATAAATTTTACAAATCTGATCAGACAGTGGATATTCTCCCCGTCAGTACAATCCGTGTTGAGTGTAACATTGCAACAAACTCATATCTCAACGATAGATTGGTTCATTAAATTTACGGATTCTTCCCATCTGTTGGAACACGTATAAGATTGTTGAGATTCCTACCACGACTGTATACCTTCCAGTGACAGTTCAAACATTGGACTATCTGGAGCTGCGTGTTGTGGATCAGAATAACCAACTTTTTATCTTTCGTGGTGAGAAAATCATTGTACGACTACATCTAAGACGAGATGGGCGATAGGTATAAAACCAGGGCACGCAACGCACAGCGTAGCACTTCGTAGCAGAACCGCAAGGTGATAACACGTGCGAACTACAAGCTTCTTAAATCAGTAGGCTTGAAACCTCGCAATGACGTCGTCGCTCAATATATCTCACCCAGTGGATTGTGATGAGCGAATCTACGGCAGGAATACTTCTCGGATAAACCTAATACTTCTACGAGATTTAACAAGAACGATGAAATTAGGATTATCATCCAGCATCAAGACGGTTTAACTCTTCCATGCAAGAGTTTCATATATTATGATGGATCCTTTAAGAAAAAGGATGGTAGTCATACAGTGGGATCAAGGCTTACACGTAATGCTTTGACATTCCTGTTCCAGGAAATTATTTATGAACTTAATGGGGTAGAGAATGATCGTACACGTAATGTCAGCATAGCCTCAACCCTTAAAACTTATGTCTCATCATCACCCTCGGATCTGAATGGCTTAGAACATGCAGGATGGTTCATAGACGAGCCTGTTGGCAGAACAGCAGAAGAGTACCGCCGATTTACTGCATGCATACCTCTAAAAATGCTTATGGCGTACTTACATGCATTGAATTATTATGAATGCTAAACGGGAGCTTACTCTGGTACGGAGAGCAATAGATAGCAACTCATACATTCAAGGAGCTGAAGAGGAGAATCACATCATCATCAATAAAATTATATAGAAAGTGCCGCACATCACTGCGGCAGACGAGGAACGTGTGAAGCTTTTAAAAGTTCTGAATACCTGTACATATCTGCCATTAACCTTCCGCTCATGGGAGGTTTTTGAGTACCCGCTGCTACCGACAGAGAGCAGACAAACATGAACTATTAAAACCTTAGTACAGCTGAAAACACCAAGATTCATCATACTTGCATTCCAGACCAATAGTAGGGGGACTTTAGCAAATGATTCCACCGTATTTGATAACTGTAATTTAAGTAATGCCAGAGTCTACTTGAATTTCGAATTCTATCCGTACGACAGTGGGATCTAAATGCATACAGTCTAGCATTTGACATGTATGCAAGATTCCGAGATTCTTACTATGAAGGTGTCGAAGAGGAAGGATGCCTACTCAGTCCACGAAATTCAAGGAGCTGGCACCAATCATCGCGATAGATGACATAATTAAACCAGGACCAACAGATGTACGAATCGAATTGGAATCTTATATAGTAGTTATATAGTCGATATTATGGTACTTATTTAGAAAAAAACAGGATATATTTACACACAGACATACATATTTTCACAGACGTCCATGCTTAAAAGCACTCACAAGCATACACACGGACACACATAAGCACTCGCTCATGCAGGCACACCATACATCACACATACAATATTTAAACTATGATAAAAGAGCCATATTATTAGGTGCAAGCTCTCACTCAGCCAGTCACTCACTCATTCTGTCTTATTCACATCATCAGAGTCCCCCCAACCCTCTCAGCTTCAAGTAAATAGTGTGAGTATGGGAGGGTTTCGATCCTGGCATCATAAATGGCTCTTTTATCGTCATGAGGTGACAATCCGACTTTAGACTGCAGCACAGTGTACACCTCATGATCTCGCGGTCGAAAACTAGTTTGCTGTACCAAATGCGGAGACTGTGGTGGAGCACCCCGAACTTCACTGCAAGTAGTCTTTGACTGTGAGGCACGTGATGCCGCACGTTACACACCCTTAGTCCGCCTTTGGGTGGCTCCATCTATTGTGCGATATGCATACATTTTGGATCTTAGACCCACAAACTCCACAGTCAGCAATCCATCCGCCTCATCTTTCATTAAGCCGATAACCTTCTTGTTCTTAGGAACAATACTGTAAGGATTATCGGCTGCATATCCCGATGTGTCGAATTCATTACCGTGACACCTAATTACTTCATATGGATCACAGTTCTTCACCCAGGAGATGAAGCTATCTGTATCCACATAAAGTAACTTTGGCTCCATGAAATGAGTTTTAGCAATCTCGTAGTGGAAGTGGTACATGTGGAGTTTGGAGATGTCCAGTATACACATACCCAAATAGATTGGTTTCGTAAACTCTACTGAAAGTTTCGACATCTGCAAAGCAACAAAGTTCTCATTGAAAATAGTGACCCGCTTAAAATTTGGTCTGCCCATGCACTTTCTTATGCCCCACAGCCCATCCCATTCGGTCCTAATCAAAATATCGCGTTCATTTCTTACAATCTGCATGGTTTTACCGAAAATGGGATTATTCATTAATCTGTAAAAGACTTTTTCGAAATCAGTAGTCTCGAAGGCCCTCTTTTCGGTATTTAATTTAATACACTCCTTCAACCAGGGAGACTGGATGATTCTACCTAGCTCCATCCCTAAAGTGAGACACTGCAGGAGATTGTGATAATGAACTACGTAGCTCTGCTTGTGTCCAACAGTAATCAGTTTAGGGATAGTGCTTCCTCGCGGAACTTATTGCTCTGGACATAACGGCAAGTCGCTTGTCACTTCATGCAAACTAACAGGGCATATGAGGTCTGCCTCCACCTCATACCCTACATTAGAATCAGCTGCCAGACCCAATATTTCTCCACCTAATACCTCTAATTCGTTTTCCGGCACCCATTGAAACCCACCAACCGGCAGTCACTGCAAATGGCGACACCCATACGTGAATTATTTGCCTTGGCGTGTCTGTGGACACACTGGCAAAGTCCTCCCCAGATCCTGCGCTCAAAGAAAAGAAGCATATCGGCATCAGTCAAAATTTCGATGCTGTGCCTCGTTTTCTTGAGCATTGCGTCTCTCAACAACGTAGGTGCCGTGTAATTAAGGGCAGGATCAAGAGATAGGTTGACATACAGACACTATGGAACTTTTCGAAAACATCTGTAAGCAAGCGCACATCGGTGTCCATGTATAGTCTTGCATATTCATCCAGATTTTGAATGCTGAATTCCCGCCAGACATTCACAGCATGCTCATAATCTGCACTAGTTATGGCATCGCCTGTGAGAGTACTGGTAAATGCAGATATGTCAGGTAGCCTGGTTTCGTCGAGTTTCATCTTACTATCCAGATACTCATAAGGGAAAACTCCTTTCCTAGTCACAAGCTGAAACTTTTCCTCATCTGGGTAAGCAGATCGGGTATTATGCATATCCTCCCGAGGTAGAGTTTCAACGAGATTCTGGAGTGGCGCCTGCATAAAACATAGCGTATCAAGGAATCGGAGTGTAATTTTTGGTGTCATTTGTTTGGAGAATGAAATATACTTCTCAACACTCTCAGGCAGGGCACTGACCGTATTTTTCTCCGAACCGAAATTAACCATTCGCCCAACTAGAAAGTGAGTCATACCCACTTAAATTATGTAATAAAAAGGGTATGTGTCGTGGTAACCGATACTTCAAATTACATGCATTGTGAGCTGCACCGCGGAACTGCCCCGTAAGATGACAATGATCTCTACACCGAGTTTCAGCTTTTCTGTTTAATGGCAGCCCACAAATACGATAGTTAACCGCATCATTATATAATTTTTTCTCCTCCTCCGATTCGGTCATGGGGACGCTGGTGCTGTAAAGCCTATCAACATCCCAAGAGAGTTTTTCAAGCTCTGTGAGGAAGCAAACTACAGGATTATCCCCGACATAAGATTCATAGCGGTTAAGGCTTGAATCATATGAACATGCAATTTGGTCCGCTGCCTCATACAGTACGTGTTTTTGCGTGAAGGTGGTATGTGAGGCTAAGGGGCTCCCTTCACAGTGGGTAATAGGGGCAAGGAGACATTCGAAGTCTGCATATATAACAAACAGACATTGTTCCTGGTGGTGAGCATTCTTGAATTTAATGAACTTGTTTTCTTCTGTAGGCATAAATACACGTAGCAATTCCTTGAATTCACAGTCCTACAGATGTCTTTTTAAATTCTTTACACCGAAAAAGTTATTTAGACACCTGAAGCAGATGTGTTTTTTACGTTCATGTTTCAACAACTGGCTGTAAAGGAGGCGGGACATGTCTTTGATCCATACGAAATGCTGATTATCACCTTCGGAGAAGAACTGCATGTTTACATAAAAGATCATGCTCACATATTTCTGAAAATGGAGTGGTTAAACGATAGTATGCTTATCCTGCTCATCTGGCTTTCTTTTCTGCTTCTTCTTCAGGCCATAAACATGAACCAATAATCCAGGATTTTGTGCCTCAAATTTTGGTATGTCCTGAATCTTTACGGGGAACTCAATACCGTAAAAGATATAACATCCACGAGTGTTAAGACCTATTCTGTATCGAGATGTGCACTTTGGATCTTTTGTGTAGTTTCTCTCATCAGCCAGAATTGACAATGCAACACAAACATTATCATTTTCATTTTGAGCATTAATGCAAGCCTGCGTCTTCTTAATATCCTCAGGGAGTTTGATATAACTGGACCCTCCATTTAACAGATTATAGACATGATTATGGGTGTTGAGGTGTGGCATTTGGCTGAGTGCCTTAGCTGACCCTCTTATTTCCAGTATAGCACCCAAGATGTATTCACAATACCACTCGGCGATTGATTTACTCTGAGATATAACGCCATTATCACCCCAGATGTAGTGTAAAGTTTTCTCCTCAGCGGCACCCTGCTGTTTGGGCGGGTGGGTGAACTCACAGCAGAGCACTGCATTACGTTTAATGGCAATATATCTCGGATTATGTAGGGCTTTCAGGAGCTCCGACTGTAACACCAGGAGGCACGCTTCTAGAAACCTGGCTGGGTCACGGTACCCCCCCCCCCCCCCGCCGGATTCTTTATTCTATTAAATGAGACACGCCCCTCAAAAGCCCTAGCAACCGTCGAGTATTCTAGAGGGTTCATGACCGCTTATCTGATGTCCTTCACTATCAGGACGGGATAGAGCACTACCGCTAGCCACAGGTTCATAATCAATAAAACTACAGCTAGATGACGACTGCGACCAGTTGGTGGATGAGTGTGCTGGGGATGAGGCACCTTTGGGGAGAAGGGGTATGTGCCGAGGCACATCTACCTTTCGCTGCCTTCGAGGGCGAGCAGCTGGAGCATGAGTAGTAGGAGATGGTGGCGGCGCCCTCCTGTAGGAGCACCCAGGTTCTGGCGAGGGCACACCTTGATGCTCCTGCTTATTGGAGCCTTCACCATCGTCAGCCGGTGGTGGTGGTGGTGGGGGGGGGGGGGAGATCGTTGCTCTGATTGAACCACCCAAGGATTGCCAGGTGGTATGCGGTGGTTCGTGAGCAGGCACTGCAGCAGCAGCCGCGGCCGCCTCCCACGCGGCAACGAGCGGCACTTTGCACGGCGGTGCATGTCGCTCGGGTGTGTGTGTGTGACACCCGCTACCGCAACCACTGCTCTAGGTGCTCGTGTCACAGCCATCTCCTGTTGTGGCGGTGTTGGTGTCACTTCTGTAACATACGAATAACGGAAAAAATTAAGCACGATGCTCAAGATTTTTAAATATATATACTGTAAACAATCACATTAAGTAAATCACCATTCCTGAATAATAAATATATGCTTAAATGACGACGGCCACATTGTAATCACCTTTTACATTCTGGGTCCCAGGATTAAGCAGTTCAGTCGATCTTTCTGGTAGTTCTCCCACCCAGTCATATATCTCCAGTCCCTGCTACAGCTGGCTGGTGTGACAGAGCGACCGCTACGGTCGCAGGTTCGAATCCTGCCTCGGGCATGGATGTGTGTCATTTCCTTAGGTTAGTTAGGTTTAAGTAGTTCTAAGTTCTAGGGGACTGATGACCTCAGATTTTAAGTCCCATAGTGCTCAGAGCCATTTGGACCCCTGCTCCAGAAGTGAGAGCTCACACTTTTAGCAGCCACCATCTCGCGCTCCCATTCAAGCATCTCACCCTTGTCGGAATTGTTGTTGTTGTTGTTGTTGTTATGGAGCCATCGATCCATCTCACGGAAGTCGCCTGCAACAAGATACTGATTAATAGAAACAACAACAAAAAAGTTTATACTGAATTTGACTACATTGAGATACTGATTATAACTACGAAAAAATTGAATAAATAAGAAGTTGCAAATATGCTTCTCGGGTTTGCCGCCGGATCGTATTGTGTAAATCACACAATATTTCTTCGATGCAACTGCTCGACATCATCAGGTGGTGGTAGCTGCTGCTGTCACTGCTGCAAGGCGCGACTGATGAAAAGTCACAAGTAAGAAGTTCATATCAGATGGAAGTGATCACGCCTGGTCATCGTTCTCCATGCATACCACTATAGGAACCTCATTTTCCTCTACAACAATGAATTTATATATACCTCAGACAACTGTATACTATGAAAAAAGTCTAATGGCAATATATTACAACTGTACTTGCTTTCTTGCTGCATTTCAGACTTCAACAGCAGCAGCTCAATGTCCATCAGCTGCTGCTCTAATACTAACAGCGTTATCAAAAGTTTTATAAACACTTGTTAAGATCTGAATACATGAAAAGCTGTTTTCTGAACATGTGAACTAACACACGGAATTTGGAGATGTACTTACTTGATGAATCACAAGCTCTTCCACTTGATGGGGACTTTCAGTTTTCAATTGCTGTTGTTCTAATGCTAGAGCAACACTAGAAATGTTATAAGCACTTGTTACGATTTGAACACCTGAAGAGATGATTTCTGAACATATAACTACTACACACAGAATTTTGAGATGTACTTACATGATGCTGGCAGAACCTCTTCCACTTGCTGGAGACTTTCAGCTTCTAGCTGGCTTTCTAATTCCAACAACATTTCCGGAATGATTGCTGTAATAGGAAGAAAGAAGAACTTTTATAACCACTTATTACGAAAATGTAACACAATCTCGAAAAATTTTGAATACTTTGCTATGAAATTTCATAAATGTCGCAATTTGAACTCATAACTTTTTTTAAACACTTACATAGCAAGTGATCAAAATTCTGAGACAGATGGATAGTCTGACACACCCAGTGCCAACTGCATCCCTCGAAATGCATGTTGCTCTTTTCTTTAGGACAGAGCTGGGGAGGAAGACACTAACTTTGCGTCCTTTTTCTTCTTGGTCCAGGCAGTTGTTGCGGGAGAAAAAAAATTCTGTGAGGCAAGTAGAGGCCCCTTTCCGAAAACATCCTGTGTTTTCTGGCAATTGGATGGATAATTGCATGCAGTTGCTAGCTTTAGAAAAAACATTCTTTGTTCAGTCTGAGGCAAATGGAAAGTCTGACACACCCAATACCAGCTGCATCTCTCGAAATATATGTTGCTGTTTTCCTTGGGACAGAGCTGGGGAGGAAGACACTAACTTTGCGTCCTTTTTCTTCTTGGTCCAGGCAGTTGCAGTGGGAGAAAAAAAATTCTGTGAAGCAAGTAGAGGCCCCTTTGCGAAAACATCCTGTGTTTGCTGGCAAGTGGATGGATAATTGCATGCACCTGCTAGTTTTAGAAAAACACTCTTTGTTCAGTCTGAGACAAATGGAAAGTCTGACACACCCAATGCCAGCTGCATCTCTCGAAATATATGTTGCTGTTTTCCTTGGGACAGAGCTGGGGAGGAAGACACTAACTTTGCGTCCTTTTTCTTCTTGGTCCAGGCAGTTGCAGTGGGAGAAAAAAAATTCTGTGAAGCAAGTAGAGGCCCCTTTGCGAAAACATCCTGTGTTTGCTGGCAAGTGGATGGATAATTGCATGCACCTGCTAGTTTTAGAAAAACACTCTTTGTTCGGTCTGAGACAAATGGAAAGTCTGACACACCCAATGCCAGCTGCATCTCTCGAAATATATGTTGCTGTTTTCCTTGGGACAGAGCTGGGGAGGAAGACGTTAACCTTCAAAATCGGTAATGATGACAAACAAAGCACGCCTTCAGAGAGGAATTGTATACCGATTCCAGCTGCTGTCTGTCGCCCCCCTGACAGAGGCAGACACGTCGTCACCAGTAGACTGCTGGACACGTGGCCGAGCAGCACGTGTGTCACGGTAGCGCCATTAGGCTGCCTGACAGATACGAGGTCGCATGGCGCAGCGTCTTTCACGTCAGAAGGCCTGAAGCTGGTAGGGGGCGGGCGGCAGTAGGCTGCCTCCAGGGCTGGCAAGGGACTGGTACCTGATGGGAGGGGACCTAGGCTGTGCAGAAGCTACAATGGCGAAGCCCCTACATGCGGCGACGGCAGTAATGTGCGAGCCCCGCAGCGCACTGTGGAGCATCTTAATGACTTTGCGACCGCAAAATATGAAGCGATGAAACGATCGGAAGTTAAACAAGAATTTCCATGTCCTACAAAACGCAAATTATGTCCTTCTCAGAGGATAATCTCCGATTTGCCGTCCTCTGAATAGCTTTTTTCCGATTTCTACCACCTATTTCCATCAATAATTTCCGTTGATATTATGTCCTCTGAACCGACAATTGATTAGTACTGCGAAAATGCGGTATTGCCGCCAAAATTAGAAATTCCCGCCAAAATTCGAAATTTCCGCCAATAGGATAGGGGAAAGTGAGGAGGGGGAGGGGGAGGTGCTGGGGCAAACGTGCAGCTGAGAAAAACACATGTCACTATCCGAGGGCGGAGGTGGACGTGATCGGAGGCGGGGGCGGATAGGCGGCAGGAGCGATTAATTGATCAATTTAATTAATTTGCATATCAATTTGATATCAAAATTGCGCTCGTGCCTCCAACTCCCTACTGCTGTCCCCTATTCCAGACATCGCAGCGAAAGATTAAACTACGGTGAGAAACTCCTGTACATGAGTGGTGACAATGCAGCCTCACAACTTTGACTTGAAATCTGGGGTTTATCGCTCAAACTGCTTTCTGTTGGTACTGTAATGAATATGAAACCTGCAGAACAGTACATATGTTTATTAAGTTTTTCAGCTTTTCCAACGGTCAAAACAAGTAAATTCACGCTGAGTATATTTTATTACCGTTTAAAACACGTCGCTAAGTGTTTCGAGCCTTAACACATCATCAGATAACATATTTCAATATTATATTGAACTTAACAATCGAGCATTTTTGAGTGTTATTTGTCCGTCTGTGACCCTCTCCAAAAAATGGTTCTGAGCACTATGGGACTTAACTTCTGAGGTCATCAGTCCCCTAGTGCTTAGAACTACTTAAGCCTAACTAACCTGAGGACATCACACACACCCATGCCCGTGGCAGGATTCGAACCTGTGACCGTAGCGGTCGCGCGGTTCCAGACTGTAGCGCCTAGAACAGCTCGGACACCCTGGCCGGCTGACCCTCTCCAGTTTGGGTTAATGAGAGGGAGAGAATGGGTTGTAAAAAGAGCAATATACATTCCAGCCTCCGTCGTCCCCCATAATTTTTGCACTCTATTACTCGCTCTAGTAGCATGTAATATTTTCCCTAATTCTTAACGTATGTCCTATCATCCTGTCCCTTTTTCTAGTGAGCGTTTTCCATATTTTCCTTTCCTTCCTATTCTGTGGAGAATCCTCTCAGTTCTGACCTTATCAGTTCATTTAATTTTCAACGTTCTCCTCTAACAATGTAATTCAAACGCTTCTATTCAGTTGTTTTCCACTTTTCCCGCAGTCTGCTATTCACGATGTTTTTTTTTTTTTTTTTTTTTTTTCTCAGGTAAAGTCTAAGTTCGATATTAGGAAAGTTCCTTTGGCCAAGAACGCTCTCTTTGCCTGTGCCTATGGAAGTGTACAATAATTTATACACGAAAGATGTGGTTTGCTAACTTTTTAATGTGTTGTTTCGTGAGTATTCGTAATCGGACTGAGGCTCTTAACAAGCTGGAATAAGAGAAAAGATACCAAATAATTAAAGAAGAGCAGCACGACTCATGACGTGTTTGTTTCGTCAACTTGAGACTGTCAATTAAATGTTCAGCGAACAGCAGTGAGTACGTTGCAAGAAATTCGATGTTTGCCGCGCGATGCGGCCGAGCGGTTCTAGGCGCTACAGTCTGGAACCGCGCGACCGCTACGGTCGCAGGTTCGAATCCTGCCTCGGGCATGAATGTGTGTGATGTCCTTAGGTTAGTTAGGTTTAAGTAGTTCTAAGTTCTAGGGGACTCATGACCTCAGCAGTTAAGTCCCATAGTGCTCAGAGCCACTTGAACCATTTTTGAAATTCGATGTTTTCCTCGGAGAGCTCAAAAGATTCTGAGAACACGTTACAAAACGTATATCTCGCATAATGAAGACGAATCTTAAATGACAGAAATGAGGGCTCATACAAATGGGTACCGGCAGTCTTTTTCCACATATTGGACAGGAGAGGAGGTGGGTGGGAGGAGGAAGGATGTACATTAAGCACCCTCCGCCACATGCCACAGTGTGTTACATGGTACATATGTAGATGCAAATGTTAAACACATAACGCAGTGGAAGATAACGTGGCGGTACCAGCAACAGAGTGGGAAAAGCCAAGATATGTATTTATTTTTGACGATAATGTGTGGGAGGAACAGTAACAAATAAGAAATTACTGTTGAGTCTATGGTGGAGTCGACATTTCTCAGTTATATTTCGGAGTACGTAATCAACTGATTCGTAGTTATTATCGCTCAAATAAAGCAATCGCTCAAATAAAACACCAAAAATAGAAAACATAAACCACCTGACAAAAAATTGATGATTCCAGAAGATATTGTTGTGTATCAATGTAACTTCATAGACGTGCACGTTATCAGCGTGTATGTAAATCGACTAGAGTTGTAATTCTCTTAGACAGGTAGCATGGCCACCAGAGTGCTTTACTGTTATTCGGCTTTAATGTTGTTATAAGGTCTGTTAGGCTACACAGTGTGAGTCAGTTTCCCCTACCCATGAGTTTTATGCAACCCACATCGCCTTCAAATGCCACATGGGAGATTTTCACATTTTCTTGTTCGCTATGTGCAAACAATTAATTCTATAGGAAAAAATGAACAGGACATTTTTGTAGGAAAATTAACGTAGTTAAATTTTGTACTTGGATACGTTTTAGCTGTAGGCCGCAGTTTTCGAATTATTAAGAAAATACGTGTAAAAGTGACTGTAAGACAGGTTTTTCTTGAATAACTCGAAATCCGTGGCCTCCAGCGAAAATGTATTTCAGCACAAAATGTAACTACATGAAATTTCTTGTGCAAGGTCTTGTTCATTTTATCAGGAGGAGTAATAGTTCGCGCGTAGCGAGCGATAGAATATGAAAACACGCATGTCGTTTCTGAAGGCGTGATGAACTGCATAAAACCTATCAGTAGGGGCAGCGCAAAAAGGGCGTGAAAAGCATCATCTTTGGCCGATCACTGTGAAAATAACGGCACAGCGGAGACAGCGTTATCAGCAGCTGGTTGAGTTTGGAAGTGGGTGGGTCTCCTTTTGGCCAAATGGTCGAATCATACAATATCCAGATTTGTGGGCCAGTTGGATGTGGCAGTGACCCATGCTGAAATACAAGCGAACCCGAAGTCATTAACACTCTTCGTCAAGATCAACTCTGAACACCCAAATGGGATTGTACACGAAACGTATTGTAATCCCCTCACATCTGCTCCTGCCATTCGAGTACGAGTGTCGGACTCCCTGCAAAAAACTGCATCATCCCACACTATTTGTCGAAGACCATCTGCCGGATTAGCGAACTACAGGCTTCCACCAACACCACAACACAAACAGCTGCGTCTGGAGGGGTGCCACGACAGGGAAGTATGGACCTACTGGAGAATGGTGTTGTATTACCAATGAATCGTGTTTCTGTACTACCCTGGATGGCTGTCGTCGGGAAGTACGAGGGTCACTCCAAAAGAAATGCACACTATTTTTTTAAAAAAATCCACCTTTTATTCTATATGTTTGAAAGTTTTACAGTGTGCAGATACATCATTTAGGAACAATATTTGCATTTCTCCACATGATTTCCATCCCTCTCAACTGCCTTACGCCATCTTGGAACCAGCGCCTGTATATCCGCATGGTAAAATTCCGGACCAACCTGTTGGAGCCACTGTTTGGCAACGTGCACAAGGGATTCATCATCTTCAAACCTTGTGCCACGAAGAGAGTCTTTCAGTTTCCCAAAGAGATGATAGTCACATGGAGCCAGGTCAGGACTGTAGGGCGGGTGTTTCAGTGTCGTCCATCCGAGTTTTGTGATCGCTTCCATGGTTTTTTGACTGACATGTGGCTGCGTATTGTCGTGCAACAGCAAAACATCCTGCTTTTGCCGATGTGGTCGAACACGACTCAGTCGAGCTTGAAGTTTCTTCAGTGTCGTCACATATGCATCAGAATTTATGGTGGTTCCACTTGGCATGATGTCCACAAGCAAGAGTCCTTCTGAATCGAAAAACACTGTAGCCATAACTTTTCCAGCAAAAGGTGTGGTTTTGAATTTTTTTTTCTTTGGTGAATTTGCATGGTGCCACTCCATTATGCCTCTTTGTCCCTGGTGAAAAATGATGGAGCCATGTTTCATCACCTGTCACAATTCTTCCAAGAAATTCATCTCTACCATTCTCGTACTGTTCCAAAAGTTCGTTGCATACCGTTTTTCTTGTTTCTTTGTGAGCCACTGTCAACATCCTTGGAACCCACCTGGAACAAACGTTTTTTAACGCCAACGCTTTCAGTATTCTGCAAACAATTCCTTCCCCTATCCCAACGTAGAGTGATAATTCGTTCACTGTGATGCGTCTGTCAGCAGTAACCAATTCGTTAACTCTCTGCACATTGTCTGGAGTGTGTGCAGTACGAGGCCTGCCGCTGCGCGGTTCAAATGGTTCCAGACTGTAGCGCCTAGAACCGCTCGGCCACCCCGGCCCGCGCCGCTGCGAGGACAATCGTCAATATTACCGTGCCCGCTTTCATCACGTAACCTGCTTGCCCACCACCTAACTGTACTGCGATCGACAGCAGCATCTCCATACACCTTTTTCAACCTCTTGTGGATGTTTCCCACTGTCTAGTTTTCACAGCACAGGAATTCTATGACAGCACGTTGCTTCTGACGAACGTCAAGTGTGGCAGCCATCTTGAAGACATGCTGTGACGGTGCCAGTCACGAGAACGGGTTGAACTAAGTTTGAAAACAAGCGGGAAGGATGTATCTACACACCGTAAAACTTTCGCACATGCAGAATGAAAACTGTATTTTTACAAAAATAGTGTGCATTTCTTTTGGTGTGACCCTCGTATATCGGCGACCTTGGGAGAGGACCCATTCTTCCAATGTTTTGCAGAGGCATAGCCACCTAATCACCAGAGACGGATGCTGGCTGTTTCATTACAATCCCAAGACAAAGGAATAAAGCGAGCAGTGGAAGTACGTGAGTTCATCACTGCCGAAAAACGCAAAGACCCAAACACCCTCAGGCAAGAGCGTGGTGAGCATTTCTTGGGACTGCCATGACGTGGGGCCAACAGATTATGCTTATAAGGGGCACACTGTGGCAGGAGCATACTGCCGAAATCTGCTGACGAGGTTACGGGAGAGTTCCCCCTTAATAACTACCGTTGTATGTTAGAAGGCCAATATTATTGCAAATAAGTGAGCAACACTATTAATGCATTGTTTATAGAAATGGTTTAAGAAGAGAACTTTATATTGAAGTTGAATTTACTTATAGTGCAGTTGGCGTCAACGTCTAGGGTTCTTTTCGAGTTGATAACCTTAAAGAAAATGGAAGTTGGCCCATAGTTGCCTTTCAGCGACGACTGAAGTATAATTCGTTAATTTTTTTCATATACACTTTTTATTTAGATCTCTTCCTATTCAACAGAGATTTCACAAACATTTTCCAGAACAACTAAAACCACAGTTTGCATAACGAAACTTTGTGCGTAGTAACTCTTTGTTCACGCCTTTCGTAGCAAAGAGTTCTGTAAACTGTATACTGTAAACAAGTATACGTGGTATTTTCCAGACGTTATTTTTATGTTATAAAATAAAATTGAGAACAAGTTTGTATTTTATATTTTGGTGTGACATTTAAGCAAGACAGATTTTCTTAGTACAGCTCGTTGACATGTAAAATTATCGATATACGCTCGACGAACTTAATGCACGGCAGAATTCTTCCAGACTGCTACAATACTATGTAAGTATCCAAAAACAAGAATCAAACACTATATATCCAAAACAGGTAGACACAACCATCGCTGAAAATAAGATGATATCGTAAGTTTCCCTAATTTGAAAATGTTACGTGAAATCTCGGTTTATTATATTTTCAAGAAGTGTCGCGGGAATCGTCCGAGGGAATGTTTTTGCTCCACCACAACGGCAAAGCTCGAGTTGCCAGAATCAAAAACAGAAAAGCCGGACTTCGCATTATATTTAGTCGGACATTTGCCCTAAAAGCCGGGCTGCATATTGTAAATAGAAATGGTCAGTTGTGCATTTTCGATCTTTTACCAAAAATCAATTATAATGACTTATTGCGTGATCAGTCTTAAACGAGTTTAAAGTGAATCTATTAGTAGCGACGCGCGAGTGTGGCGGGACCGGGTTGACGGATGCCCGTCACATTCTGCTTTTGCTCGTTCGCTTTGCTCATAGCATTATTGCGACATTATGTGTTGGGCTCATTCGGCATACGAAAAAAGACATGGTGGCAAAAACATAAGAATAGCGAAGCCGGGCAAGTATGTATTTGGCCGGACACGACCATATAAGGTCGAACATGTTCCGCCAAAGCCAATCATCTGGCAAGGCTAGTCGCAGCTCATTCTAGGGATGTAATAAAATGCAACACCTACAGCCGTCCTTACGATGTTATTTATTATATGGCTACCGGTTTCGGTGCTTCAGTGCACCATCTTCAGGCCGTAACTGACGCTCTGGGGGGTTAACTCCAATCGTATACACGATTCATCACTGGCCAGCATCTATGAACCGGTTTTCGCAGACTACCTCTAACAACGATGTTGTGTCTCCAACCATCAACTACATGGTGGCCATATAATAAATACCATCGTAAGGACGGCTGTAGGTGTTCCATTTTATTGTGTAAGTGGAAGGCCGAAGTCCCTCAAAGATCCAGTCAGAAGAATGGACATACAAAAACATTCAAGGGATGGCGGTTATCGCTGAAACCACTGGTTTTCGATTATCTCGTTTTTTTTTTCTCCACACCAGTTTAAACTGACTGTTGAAACCGCTCAAAATAACCAGTTTCCGAAATAACAATTTTTTCGGTTTTTTCTTCCTCTTATTTCCTGTAACTGAAAAAAGGTTGAAAAATTTTGTCTGGCTCAGTTTCAGGATATATAGAATCAAAATATTAAATTAAACAGGAAAAAAAAGGAAAACTTTGTCCGTCCACTGTTCATTGCTTGCTCGAAAAGTGATAAGTTATTGAATTCTACAAAAAATCATCAGTATTCTCCTACTGAGTCTAATTTTTTGAAACACTGCTCAAAAATCACGTTGTAATTGTGGACCATACCACTACTTGGGCATTCCCGATAGTGAGTGCCAAAAGGTGAAAACTGAGGTTGAAGAACTCTATTTTTCATGTTAATTTGTCCGTTTCAAGGGTCACCAGCAGCTAAAGGCATATTTTGTAGTCACAGTCGGCAGATGAGCTACTTTGCATGAGTTGTTGTTATGTTTTTGATTTATTACTGTTACCATAATTTCCTTCTTTTTTCATTGTTTCATAGAAATGACAGACCAATTTTTAATCTTTTGAAGAAAATGAAGCATTGTACTTCACTGCTAAGTCGCTTCGTGAAAATATTTCCAGTCTAGGGTTGGTGCCATTCTGCAATACAACGCATGTCCGGCGAAAACAGCGAGAAACTACCAGACAGCCCAGGTGAGGGCAAGCCTTGCACACTGCACTAAACCACGGCGTGGCGCAACAGGGACATCATGCTGTGCCAAGTATTATGCCACATGTTTGTTGCTCGTCTCCGTCGGGATTGTTATTAAAATAGCACTGATCGCTTTGAGATTTTTTGTAATAATGCAATATTTCACACCAATGCTAATTTTACGAATAAAAATTACTCCTTTTTTTAAAAAAAATGGTTTATTTAGAAACGAAAAATTTTAGCACTTCTGCTATGGCTATTTCGTTTTCTTTTTCGTTCGGTTACTGGTAAAAAAAACCTCTTATAGCCTAGACGAAAATATTGGTTATTCAGAACTAAAATACCGGTAACAGTTTTAACAGGTCAATTTTTCCCATCGCTAGCTCATTCTGCAGAGGTCGGCAGGACACAGAAGCGATGGCTGTCTGCGTTGTCAAAATTTGCCTCCTCAGTATTTTCCCGACAAGGCACCAGGTACTTCTTCTTTCTCGTGTAAAGAAACAGCAGCCTGGCATTTCCACAACGACGACGAGGTGGTGTTAAAAGATGGAACGCTTCCTTAACAGACAAAATGCAGACTTCTACAGCCAAAGTTTGCACACAGTCGTTCATAATTGGGAAAAATGTGTGTAATTGAAGGGTAAGTATGTACAGAAAGTCTAACAGCATCACAAAGTATCACGGTTACACGTCGGTATTTTTAGATGTTATAATTTAAACTGTATGACTATCCGTCTTAAGGACAATCCGCCAGATAATCTCAAACATGTTCCTCTTGCCACCTTCCTCTAATCAAGGTTCTAGAACAGGCGGCAGCCGAACTGTTCATCAGCTAAACTGCGCGCACTTCATCCGTTTCGGTAAGTGATCGTGCTGTGCGATTTTAATTATTCTCACGCCCATGTTTGCTGAAAATTACTGATGCAAGAGTAATGATATTCACGCTTCGCATTTGTCAAATTTCATGTTGTTGACACTCGGAACAAATGTCGCATTTTGCGGCGTAGGCTGATGCGCGTTACTACACCCCAGTAAGCACACAAAAATGATCGACATTCTTGTTTTGGGACCATAATGATTCGTTAAATACGATTTGTTTAATTTCGCGCCCGACGTCCTCTGCAATTTGTGCTGCCACTGGTTTGGTGGCCCCATACGTTTCACACACGGTTTCTCATTTGCAGTGAGAGTTCCCCGAACCATTTCATACCCCACCCTAAGTTATTCCCGGCAAGCAGTGGTTTGACTGCTGGTAAACAGCTTCGCCTTTTTTGCGTGTACTAGGTGGTTGGTGAGATCGTGGGAGCTTCTAATTCATCACCTGCGGTTCCTTTGAACCAACATTGGGAGAATGAGAGGAAGAGGGGCAGCTTACGCACTTTGACTTACTACACTGCAACACGTTTGTATGCACATGAACATTTCAAATTTTGGTTTACCGCCATCACATATGTGTAAATACTAGCGGCACAGTTTCTAATGACAGCTATCTGGCGAATGCTTCACACAGTTTAAAGTTTTTATACAAATAGTGACCTGTACTTCATGACGTGATTGGATTACGTCAGCTTAGTTGAGTGTAGGGTTAGCGCGTTCAAGAGGAAGTTGAAGAATAGTGCACACTCGAGCAAAACTTATAATTTCACACATACATACACACATCAAAAAAAGTTTTGTCCCATTCAAGTTCCCAGAACTCCTGAAGATAGACGCTGACTGTGGATATTGTATTACAGACACAGTCCCTTTGACTATTCAGCGGTGCCACTAAACACGCACAAAGATGTAAACAACCATGCATTAGCAGCGCCTATTAGACGGAGGGGTCCGACAGCCGATCAGTTCCAGTCATTCCACCATGGAGGAGGTACACGGCTCGTATTGTCTGTAGTTCAACCATGACTAGAAAGATCGCGTCAGTATTGTTTCTTTGTGCCAGGAAGGGGTCTCAACGAGGGAAGTGTACAGGCATCTAGTGAACCAAAGCGATGTTGTTCGGACATGGAGGAGATACAGAGAGACAGAAAATGTCGATGATATGCGTCGCTCAGGCTGCCAAAGGGCTACTACTGCAGTGGATGACCGCTATCTACGGATTAGGGCTCGGAGGAACCCTGACAGCAACTCCACCATGTTGAATAATGCTTTTCGTGCAGCCACAGGACGTCGTGCTACCACTCAAACTGTGCGCAATAGGCTGCATGAGGCGCAACTTCACTCCCGACGTCCGTGGCGAGGTCCATCTTTGCAACCATGGCACCATGCAGCGCGGTCCAGATGGACCCAACTACATGCCGAATTGACCGCTCAGGATTGGCATCACGTTCTCTTCACCGATGAGTGTCGCATATGCCTTTAACCGGACAATCGTCGGAGACGTGTTTGGAGACAACCCGATCAGGTTGAACGCCTCAGACACAAAGTCCAGCGAGTTCAGCAAGGTGGAGGTTCCCTGCTCTTTTGGGCTGGCATTATGTAGGGCCGACGTGCGCCGTTGGTGGTCATGGAAGACGTCATAATGGTTGTACGAAAGGTGAAAGCCATCCTCCGACCGATAGTGGAACCATATCGGCAGCATATTGGCAAGGCATTCATATTCATGGACGACAATTCGCGCCCTCATCGTGCACATCTTGTGAATGACTTCCTTCAGGATAACGACATCACTCGACTAGAGTGTCCAGCATGTTCTCCAGACCTGAACCATATCGAACATACCTGGGATAGATTGAAAAGGGCTGTTTATGGACGACGTGATCCACCAATCACTCTGAGGAATCTACGCCGAATCGCCGTTGAGTTGGACAATACGGATCAACAGTGCCTTGATGAACTTGTGGATAATATAAAGCGACGAATACAGGAATGCATCAGTGCAAGAGGACGTGCTACTGGGTATTAGAGGTACCGGTGTGTACAGCAATCTGGACCACCACCTCTGAAGGTCTCTCTGTATTGTGGTACAACATGCAATGTGTGGTTTTCATGAGCAATAAAAAGGGCGGAGATGATGTTTATGTTGATCTCTATTCCAATATTCTGTACAGGTTTCGGAACTCTCGGAATCGAGGTGATGCCAAACGTTTTTTGATGTGTGTGATACTACGTCAGTTCAAAATGTTTTGTGGCTGATTTCAACGAAAAATAGTGAAAATTAAGATAGTCTTAACGCTTCAGGTCTCCCATCATTTGAGCACAATGCACGTAATGTCCACCAAGTGAAACTGTGAGAAAAGTCCTTCTCTGGAATGTTGTTCAATTGGTGCGCCACATCGCCTTGAATGTCGATCATGTCGTTAAAGCCTTGACCTTTCATGAGAATTTCTGCACTTTGTCGTTTTCTAGTAGGTACGTGTTGATAACACGAAGTCTCGTCAGTTCTGTGATTCAATCAATTCGTGGCAGGTGTCCAGTCGTCGTTGGTTTTGTTCGGGGATAGCAGTGTGCGGGACAGACTTCAAACCATTCTGGGGAATTTACTTGAAAACTTTATTTACAGATGTTGCTGTATTGCGAATTGTGAGTCAACAATATTGACGCTCAACGGTCACACGTCCACTACTTAACATTGTGTACTCGCAACTGACTGGTAGAATAAACATCTGTTGTTCGAAGAGATTTCGGGATTGCAGTCGGTAGTCGTAAACTTCACTCCACGATATTTCGACTGGACACCTGCCAGTTGAAATATTGTGGCGTGAAGTTTACGAGACCGCCTGCAATCCTGAAATCTTTTTGAATATTTAATTAGCCGGGAAAATTTTAAATTTCAGATGGACGTCTCTTGTTTTCAGTGGCTAGTTCAATCTGTCACCGTAGCTACTGCAGTACGCCCTGAATAAAATCAGTTTCGGTGTGTTTTAGGTGGAAGGTGTAAATAATACAAAATCAACTATTTGTAAAATTGCTGTATTTGGGAGCGGAATTCCGTCGTATTTAAGACACTTCTTTGGATTTGTTTTCAGTTTAACAGTAGATTTCTTTACATGCCATAATTGAACTAATATATGAAAATTGCTATATTTGGGAGAGGAATTCCGCCGTATTTAAGACACGTTTGTAGTTTTGTTTTTGCCAAGATGTATTTCAGCACTTTTTGTGCTACCTTCAGAGGGTTTATTTGTTTATTTTCCATCTGCAAAATCGTTGTTAATTGTTAACCTTTAGACGAACATTTGGCACAAAACATTTACGTTCGTAAAATGAGTTATTACTGTCAAATATTTCACACTGGTTTACATGCGGTACAGAGATGTGATCTGTATCACTAGATTAGGTTAAATTAATACTTGTTCCATAGATCACGAAAACGACACTTTGTAATGATGTGGAATGTGTCAGATCAACAAAAGTTTTATTTACATGTCATAATTCAAGCTTTTTGTATGTTTTTCTTTTTTTTAGTTGGAAGATTTCTAATTTCTATCTAAAAATTCATCTGCTGAGTAGAAGAAGTTGTAATTTAGAAATTCTTTTAATCTGTTTTTAAATGTTGGTTGGCTATCTGATTTTTGTGGCATATAATTCAGCAGCATAATTCGCCCCTATCTGTGCCAGAGTTAGATTTAAACCGAAGTAGTGAAGATTAGGCTTTCTCCTAGTGTTGGAGCTATGCACATTGCTATTGCTTCTGAATTGGCATGGATTATTAATAACAAGCTACTGCAAATGTCCTCAGTTTCTTAAATAAATGTCTGCAAGATGATCGTGGCTGTGCTCCAGCTATAATTCTGATTACACGCTTTTGTGCAATGAATACGTTTCTCCTTCGTGATGAATTACTGCAAAATACGATGCCATACGAAAGCAGTGAATGAAAATATTTATAGTAAGCTAATTTAGTTATATGCTTATCGACAAAATTTGCAATAACCCTAATAGCACAAGTGGCTGCACTCTAAACGTTTCAACAGGTTATCCATGTGTTTCTTCCAGTTCCATCTCTCACAAATGCACACACCCAAAAATTTCGAACATCCTGCCTTAGCTACAGACCTCTGTATTGATTAATGGTATTGTGCCATTTACTGTAAAGAACTGTATACGCTATGGTTTATCAAAATTTAATGGCAGTCCATATGCAGAGAACCACTTAATAATTTTCTGAAAGGCATTATTTACAATATCCTCAGGTAATTATGGTTTTTTGGGTGCGATTACTGTACTTCTATGATCAACAAAAAGAACTAGCTTCGCATTGTTATGAATCGAGAGTGGCAAGTTGAGGCAGTCTTTGTTGCTTATCTACGACCAGTGGATGTATACATTTTTTTACATACCTCACGAGAAACTATTGGTTATTTGTGCTAATAGCTTTAGGTCTACTATGCAGTCTAAAGATTGTCAACTGCAAACATCAAAACGCTATTTTATTTTTCTGTTTGTTATGCATTTATGACCGGGAATCACTATGTATCGTGCTATTTATCGTTGTTATTCAGAGTTCTCGATGTTGTGGTGGTTTTACTTTTTTTGTATCGCGATAACACGCTTATTTCTTTTGTCGTTACACATACACTTTCTACGACTTGTTCGCCAAACACAGAGTTTTCGCCACCATTTCGTGTTGTCACGGCTGTGTAGTGTTCATTTGTTTCATGGTATGTTTCTTCGGGATGTGCGCGCGAATTTGAAGTGCTGTTGACGTTTGTGGTGTTTAGTTTCGTGCATGTGTATGAGTTTGTGTTTCCAAGACAGGGAGAGGAAGCGAAAGAGACAGATAGACAGAGAGAGAGAGAGAGAGAGATAGTTGTGGATTGACATGTAGAGTGAACGGTGAATAGTATGAGGAGAAATGAATTTAATTTTAGCGTCTGATTATATGCAGTTTTGTGGTGGGTGTTATTTATGTGGTTATTCTATTATGGCAAAGAGTGTTTTATTGCATATCAATGTGTATTCATTTAGTACTTTCTTCCATTGGGTTGTTGACTTTTGGACTCATAGTTTTCGTCTGTTGTTCATTTTTGGTATAGGCTGTTACTAGTTTTAAGGATTTTTAATGTGACTTCTGTGTTCGTTGGGTATTCTGTGCTACAAGGTGATGTGCAAATGTTGAGCGGAGCTGTTTACTCTGAGATATTCTGTATACCTAGTTCTAAAATTCCTGCATGTTTGACACACACATACAGACTGACAGCAGTTGGAAGTTAATTGCTATATATTTGTCATTGTTGGTGGTATTTTTTCCAAGTCTGTTCTGTACTGTATTTTTGGTTCGGTACGCTATGTCGTGTCCTTGTCTCTTTAGTATATTGCCCCCCCCTCCCCCCACCTGTGTGTGACTGTTTTCGTAAGTCACTATGTGCCATTTGTTGCTTACTGTCTGCTGATTTGTTGTGAGTTGTGTTATCTGTCTGTGTGTGCATGTTTCGTGATTATTAATTTCCTGTTTTTGTATTTTGTTGTTTATTTTATCTACTGTCATAGCATCATACCCATTCTCCTGTACAATTTGTTTTATTGTGTTCAGTCCATAGGTATTTTGTTCAGTCTGTGTAGTAAATATCTTCTTTATGAATTATGGTGTGAATGGACTGGTTATGAATGATGGTGCTGGTGATTGTAGGTTTCCTATAAAATGCAGCTCTTGTGTGTAGTGACCATCTAAGAAACTGAGTTTTTGATTTGTTTATGTTTCAGTGGTGACTGGATTTGTGGGTAAATGGTGTTTATTTCTTTATAAAGTTCTTTTATAATTCATCTATAGGCAAATTATATCATCAGCTTATTTGCACCAGTGTTTTACTTTCAGTTCCTTTGGTTTTGCTACCTTGTCAAAAATCTGATTTTTTTATCTGTCTGATGAAAATATCAGCTAGGAGGCCACTGATTGGGGATCCCATAGGTAGTCCTTGCTGTTGTAAGATTTGTTGTTGAATATGAATAAGTTTTGCTCTGAGATGAGCTTGAGTACGGATGATATTTCTTGTATCTTCGTTGTGGGTATGTTCCCTTCCTGGCATCAGTCCGTCAGCGCTCCTGGCGGTGGCAACTCGAAGCATTACGCATTTTCGACACAACGACCCAGTCAATCGCAGAACTTTTTCTTCGGCGGTTCTCTCTTAATTCGATTATATCAGGTGTGTTGTGAAAAATTTATTTGACCAAATACCTCACATTTCATATCCAGACTGCATACTAATAATGATCTACAGGATGGCAAAGACTCAAGTATAAAGATTTCCGTGTAAGCGTTTGGAGACGACGGTTTACACCTAGACAAACGTGCCAGATAAACTAACTGTTTGCACCTTCCTTTTATCCCTGAGGTGTGATGAGAGCTTACAGATTCTAAAATCACAGGTAAGAGTTCGCTATCTGCATACATATACGCTGTGTAGGGCATACTGGTGCAAATTAAGGAGTGATGCAAGATGACTGATCATTTGGTGTAAGTTCTTACATATAGGTAGCACCAGCTTGGGTTTCTGCGAATCTTCATAAGGTAACGCGCTAAAAACTCGTACATTGGAGAAACTGCCCCTAGTTCAATGTGGTAATTGTAGTGTACACTGGCTGACGTTCTATAATTTTCGAGACATTCAACAAAATTTTTTGTCGAACAACAGCGTAGGTAAGTGACTATTCATTTCTATACATGACAACCTCACACTGTATGCATTTCACAGCCAATATTCACTCATAACCTGTTCTTGTTACTCTTACTCCAGAAATCAGAGACCTAACGTTACCAGTCTGGTTGTGCATTGAGCATTGTTTGTTGCACCGTAGAACAGTCGATAACGCAAATAGTGTGTCCAGACTTATGATCGTCTTTTGTTTAAAGAGTATGATGTTGTTGCGGCGGATTCCACATATCGCCATGTCAGAGTGTGTGTGTGGTTTGAGGTTTTCGGGCGCTAAACAGCGTGGTCATCAGCTCCCAAACGCATAGAAACAGGAACACATGCAATGAAGGGACGAAGACGGACAGCGAACAAGGAGAACGGCTAAAAGACACAGACCTGACGCAGTTACAAATCCTCACATACAAAGGCAAAACAAGAGAAGAAACGCGCTAAAAAAGGAAAGGAAACACAAGGAAAAGAGAACAGAAATCGAAGTGAAACAAGTAGGTAATCGTGACTGGCGGACCTCTTACCTAAAGCCTGGGTGAGCCAGTCACCCAGCAGGACATTAAAATCCTCTCCCTAAAATCCGAGGCAGCAAATTGGACAGGACACAAAACCGTAAGACCGTAACCACAGTCGTTGCGTCGTCTTGCAAATTTGAGGGCAAATCCGGTGGCAAGGAAACCACCGCCCTCTGGTCAGAGAATAAAGGACAGTCAAGTAAAATGTGGCGGACAGTAATCTGGACGCCACAAGCACTGCAGATTGGGGGGTACTCCCGCCGGAGTAAAAAACCGTGCGTTAAGGGACTGTGCCCGATGCGGAGGCGAGTGAGGAGAACCTCATCCCGCCTGCATGACTGGTAGGACGTACGCCATGGCCGCGTGGTGGCCTTGACCAGACGCAGCTTATTTTCACCGACTGCCAGCCACTCCTCTTGTAACCTCCCCACAAAATTTTGAAAAATGGCAATAATTAAATGTTAATGGGAAACGTGTTAAACGTAACCTCCCAGCAAATTCTTACAAGACAATACAAATGTTAATGTGAATAGAGCCAAGTGTGATTTCGCAGCAAAAAATAAAAAGAAAAGTCTATGATAATTAAAACGTGCCAAAAGTTATTTCCCCACAAGATTACTGAATAATAATGACCCAAATGTTGTTGAACTTCCACAAAATATCGTTAAATTGAAATAAGAGCGACTGTACCTTCGCTACAAAAATATTGAAAAATAATGGCCCAATGTAAACTCGACACAAAAATTGAGAAATGAACATTCAATTGTAATGATTTTTTTCTTTTTAATAACGATTGCTTTGAAAACAATAATTATTGGGGCAATACTTGAACAAATTAATTACAATTAACATACATTACATTATCAGATGTGCGCAATGCTGCTTCATTACCTTATTTAACAATACACCTCGTCCTGAATCGTGACCAGAGACCCATGTCGACCCCCGCCGACTCCTCACGCACAACTGTACTGACTGACTACTGCAGACAGAGTGCAACTTGCAACTGAACTACAGGCTCTCGCGACTCGCTACGTACCATAACTGCGTCCGACTCGGAACTGCACACTCGCGCGGTCAAGCGCAGACTAGCAACGATAAATAACTCTCTGGTCAGAGATTCTGTCATGCCTCGCCATCGCTGTACTGAATACACTGAACAAATACGTGTTTCATAACCCTCAACTGGGGGGGGCAAAAATTTGGCAGCGATGGTGAGTCATTTGGACTTGCCATGAGCAACAAATTTTTTCATAATTAATTAACTTTAGAATTACAGAATATATATAGATGTAGTAAATATGGTGCACATGCACCGAGTACAAAACATATCAGACAAAGACAAATGTATATACAGTGAGTAACAAATGACATAAGTGCATATGAAGTAAATGTGGTGTACATGCAACGAGTACAAAACATATCAGGCAATGACAAAATGTGAGTACAAAACACATTAGCAAATCAGAAAAATGTATATACAAATTATATTGATAGATGACAAAAGTGCACACGCACTGAAAAACTCTTTAGCATTTTCAGAACAAATAAACATAATGGCAAAAAATCATGTTGACAAGTGACATGAGTGCACATGCACTGCAGTTCAGAACATATCAGCAAATCAAAATGTACATACAATGAGTAGTAATCATGTTATAAAATGACAAAAGTGCACACGCACTGAAATTCAGAATATGTCACAAATCGAAAAAATGTATATAGGCAATGGATACAAATCATATTAACCAAATGACACAAGTGCACATGCACTGTAGTTTAAAACATATCAGCAAATCAAAAAATGTATATACAATGAGTAGTAATCATGTTATAAAATGACAAAAGTGCACACGCACTGAAGTAGTGAACATATCAGGAAATCACAAAATGTATAGGTCATGAATATAAATCATGTTAGCAAAAATGATTTTCACTATGTTACAAGAATTAGGATAGGAAAGGGAAGGATTGCATCATGGTTGTAGCACTTTAGGTTGCACGCAGCTGCACTGAAAGTCCATATCTTTCCACAGAAGTACAACACCAAGTGAGACAATCTGAAGTTCTTTTCCCATAAGTGTTTATCAGCGTAGCCAAGACACTGAAATGTCGTAGTAATATTCCATGTTATCGTTTTGGCAGTACATCAGGTACGCCAAACAGTGGGACCATAATAACGTCTCCATCGCTCACGGTGGTGGACAGCATGTCGTGTCAACACCACGCTCTTACAAGGCACACCAACGTAGAATTAGTGCAAAAACCAAATATAGTGCTCCATGATCAAGAGGATATACAGGACAAATGGATATTACAGTAATTCAGGGTAGTTAGGTCAGAAAGTGAAGGACATTAAGTCACATACTAGTCTTCATTGGGAATTACATTAGTAGTTTGCGGCATTCATAGCCCAGTTATTGAACATTTCTGTACCATGTATGTAGTATTACAGAAAAATGTTCATTAATTGATTAACAGACAACATTGTCATTGGTCATTTCAATACCGTAATCAGTAGCGTTCATTTCCCATTTACAAAGCATAATTAGTAGCATTCATTTCCTAGTTACAAAGCATAATTAGTAGCATTCATTTCCTAGTTACAAAGCATTATTAATCATTGGTCATTTAAATACAGTAATCAGTAGCATTCTTTTCCCAGTTACAAAGCATAATTATTATACTGTAACTATTACTCAAAGTCTGTGGTTGGAAAACATCATTCAGTACTACTCATAACTCTTTTAAATTGGTAGCATTATTTGGGACTGGTAATACTTTCCTTTTTTTGTGTTAGCAATGCATTGCGTTGGGTAATTACAGGGGAAAGAGAAAAAAAATTGCTTTTGGGCTTTGCTGCAAATGAAGATGTGTAACGTCATTCGTCATGAGTCAGCTGTAGCAAGGTTATGAAACAAGTAGAGTATATGTGATCACATTCATAGATGACAGACACAACTGGGTTAAAAAAATACAAGTACTAGAACACGTTTAATAAGTAACAGGTTTAGTAAGAAAAAAGAAAAAAAAATTGGTACTGGGTTGTTCCTGTAAAACAAAGATGTGTAACGTCATTCGTCATGAGTCAGCTGTAGCAAGGTTATGAAACAAGGCAGTATATGTGATCAAATTTATAAATGATAAACATAAATGGGTAAAAAATAAAAATGCAAGTACTAGAACAGGTATAATAAGTAACATGTTTAGTATCATGAAAAGCTTCTCCTGGAAAAAATACAAAATGGATTATTGAGCTGAAAGAAGAAACGCATACTATGCTGAAAAGTAGTGAACTTCGAATTAACAGGTAGTGAAAGGTGTATAAAAATGTGTTCCATAGCTGTCCTTTCCAAAACCTTCCATCAACCTACTATGCAATATAACACCTGCTGTCAAAGCAAACTGCAAGAAATACTTAAATAACTACATAGCATAAATACACAACTTCAACATTATCCTCATCTGTAAAGAAAAAACTTCATTATCCATCACTTCATTATCTATATTATCATAACTCCATTATTATCATCACCTGTAAAGAAGAAACTTCATTATTCATAGTAGCATATTCTTCATCATTATTCATCACCACTCATTACCATCTGCAAAAAAAATCACCTCATTATTCATTATACAATTATTCCTTATTTCTATCATATTTCATCACTAAAACTAAGATGTGTAGTTCTGTCTGACAGCCTGCATCAATCGCCTCGTATTTTGAAAGAAAAAATTAGTTAAGACTGCTATTCTACGATGTGTACAGTATATTCTTGTTAATGCTTGTCAATCCTGATCCATTTACTCTTCATCACAAAGTGTTGCATTCTCTTTCGTTTATTCCGAAGGTGAAATTCCCATTTCTGTTTAATTTATTTCTTTCACGCATCATTTCTTTCTGAAATTGATGAACAAAGATTAATGTTTTGCATTTACATCATATACTCACTAAATAATGACTGGTTTATGGTAACATAATTAAGCATACAGCATAGCATGACAGAAAACGTAACATGTGAAAAACATAGATAGTGTTCAGAGGCAAAAATTTACACAGAATATCATAATGCAGCAGCAAAAAATGTAAAACAGTCACGATGTTGAGATATCATAGGGCAAAAATGTCAAAGTCAACTGGTGTTTGCTATATCCTAACTATTTCACAGTGCATACAAACAAAGTATGAAAACAATCGTACATACATAAAAGAGTGATGACAAGATCTGGAAAAATAAGCACGGTCTGATGTGTAACGACAAGAAAAGCGACCTGCCAACCTTACCTTGCCGGGCACTTGCCAAGAAAAAATACGTTAATCATCAGTAAGCAGTGTAAGTAGGCTGTTTATGTTTTCTTTATGTAAGTTTGATGTTTATGTTTTCTTATTGGCAACGTTACATAGCGCTCTCTGTATGAAAATCACTGGCTGTGCTGTGTGCAGTATGTGGCTAGTTTGCATTGTTGCCTGCCATTGTTGTCATGAACTGCTATAGCTGGATGTGAACAGCAGATTGCGTTGGGCAGTTGGAGGGGAGCCGCCAGCAGTGGTGGATGTGAGGACAGAGATGGCGGAGTTTGAAATTTGTAAAAATTGATGTCATGAGCTGCTGTATATATTATGACTATTGATGACTATTAAGGTAAATACAGTGTTTGTTCTCTATTAATATCTTTCATTTGCTAACTATCCCTATCAGTAGTTAGTGCCTTCAGTAGTTTGAATCTTTTATTTAGCTGGCAGTAGTGGCGCTCGCCGTATTGCCGTAGTTCCAGTAACGAAGATTTTTGTGAGGTAAGTGATTTCTGAAAGGTGTAGTTTAATGTTACTCAGGGCCATTCTTTTGCAGGGATTTTTGATAGTCAGATTGCGTTGCGCTAAAATTATTGTGTGCCAGGTTAAGCAGAGTAGTGTATAATTGTTCTAAGCGGACATTTCATATGTAAAATTGTTCAAAGGGGACGTTTCATATGTCGACCCTTAGCCTAGGATACCTCACTGGAATCTTCTGATTTTTTCTTGTAGTTTGTGTATTTAGTGTAGATTTTGTTTATTGCTAGTGCGTAATTGTAGAGAGAATCTCCTTTGTAGTTGCAGCCTTTCATTGTTGTAATGTAAAACAGTTGTGGCATGCATGTAGATTTGCAACAAGTATTTCGCAGCTGCGCTTGTAATTAACTACATATTATTTTCAGTGCTATGTTAATGTGTTCTCTTATTTTTGCTCTTCAAATTGTGTTTTTCTGTGTTATCGTGTGAAATATTGTCACAATAATGGCGTGTGAAAAACGTAACACTCGGCTCCAAAGTAAACTAAGAAACGACAGTGAAGACGAAAGCAATGTGTTAGCGCCACTGTGTAATGAGTTAACTAATGTTCAAAGTAGTAATTTGGTAACTGTGCATAGGGAAATGGAGCGGGCGTCAAACAATGGCGTAGACAGTCAAACAGGTAGTGAACAGGGAAGCATTATCGATCGATCGGTCGGCAACAGCTCGCCTCAGGAATCCGAAATGATAGGACACAATTTTGCAAATACTGTAGATTCAGGTTTTGCGTCCTCACCGTTTTCTCAAATGAGTCAAGACACATTTTCTGCTTGTCAAAATGTGAATGTTGCTGGTGCAAATGCACTGCCGAAAAGCGTAGAGGAACAGATTCCAGACACTAATGCATTGTTATTACAATTAATGCAACAAATGGGACAAAATCTTCTAAAGTTAGACACAATGGAACAAAATCTTAAAAAGTTAGACACAGTGGAACAAAATCTTCAAAAGTTAGACACAATGGAACAACACCAGAAACAAACACAGCAACAGTTACACACAATGGAACAAAATCAGAGACAAACACAGCAAAAGCTTCAAAAGTTAGACACCACACTTGAACAAACACGTGAAGATTTAACTACTGAATTACATAACATTGAATCGAAATGTCAAAAAGTCTGTAATGACGTAAAAACACAAATTTGTGAGCATTTTCAGCCTATTTTTTCGCGGCATGAAAATGCATTACAGAATCACGAAGCAGCCATAGAAGAGCTGCAAACCATTGTTCATGAAAATCACGACACCTTGCAAGCTAAAATTGACTCAGTTGCATCTACCGATTCGGTTACGCAACTTGCAAAAACTCAAGAAAACCTAAAGGACACAGTAGATACGATTTCAACACAAATGGACACTCTGAAACTTGGTTCAGAAAAACACACTGAGGAAATAAGTACACTATCGGAGAAAGTAGCCGAACTTTCGGATCAGTTCACTAACTTATCTGCAAAGGTAGATGATGATCTGAATGACACAAGACCTGTAGCCATCACTGACACAGAACAGTATGAACAAATTAAGAAATTAAAAAAAAATCAGAATCAAATTAATACGCAGTACAAAAGAGAAATCCGGGAAGTACAAGATCAGTTGGCACAAGTAATAGAAAAATTTCATATTTCAGAGGACACTCGCGCTCCAACATGGGAAGAGGAACTTAGAAATACGGAAAAGCCACAAAATAATAACACAGGGCATTTCGGAAATTATGAAAGAAATTGGCAAGGTACACCGAAGTTTGAGATGGAACCGCCGACACGACGTAACAATGACCGATATGCTACTCGCCGACACGATGATTTTGACTATAAGCTGTTCATTACTACACGTAAATTCAAAACGTTTAAGAATTCTGCCAACGACATTCATCCACAAGCGTGGCTCCATCAATTCTCTCATTGTTTCCCTCCCAATTGGTCATTGGAGCACAGGTTAGAATTTATGTGTGGCTACTTAGAGAATGAACCAGCTGTAAGAATGCGATCGGTCATTCACGATTGCCACAGTGAAGGAGAATTTTACCATGCCTTCCTCTCAGCATATTGGTCTCAAGCCACACAGGACCGAGTAAAACATAGCATCATGATGATGAAACACTTCGAACAATCTGAATTTTCCAGTCTTGTGAAATATTTTGAAGACATGTTGCACAAGAATCAATACCTGTCAAACCCATACAGCCCCTCAGAACTCATCCGCATTTGCTTAATCAAATTACCTGAACACTTACGGCATATTATTTTGGCAGGACGTTGCAAAGACGACATTGAAGCTTTTCAGGGACTGTTACAAGAACTGGAAATTGACACAGACAGTCACGGGATGCGAAAACAGGAAAACAATCACTACAGGTCACATCCGTCACAATTCCGTGACGACAGAAACAATAAATGGCCACGACAAACCTATTCTTACAACGTAAATCGTGACCAAAACAGACACCACCCATATGACAACCACTGGCAGAGTAATAGTTACAGGGAAAGATCACCTTTCCGCGGTAATGACTATCACAGAGACAATCAGAGAAACAGACAATATGGGAACCAATATAACTATTATCAAGGGAGACAGAATAACTTTAGACGCAACGGTCCAGCACGCAGTTACGACTCAGAGAGAAATTCTCCACCACGTGACAGACAAGAAAGAAACTATGTAAACTACCGACAAAACGACAGACGTGAATTTCATCAGAACTGGCGGCTCCCCTCCAACTGCCCAACGCAATCTGCTGTTCACATCCAGCTATAGCAGTTCATGACAACAATGGCAGGCAACAATGCAAACTAGCCACATACTGCACACAGCACAGCCAGTGATTTTCATACAGAGAGCGCTATGTAACGTTGCCAATAAGAAAACATAAACATCAAACTTACATAAAGAAAACATAAACAGCCTACTTACAGCAGTCATGTGAGTATAATTGAAATGGTCACAAAATGTGTAAGTTCGTCTGGAAAAATATGCACGGTCTAATGTGTAATCGACAAGAAGAGCGACTTGCTAACCTTACCTTGCCGGGCACTTGCCAAGAAAAAATACGATAACCATCAGTAAGTGTTCATGTGAATATAATTGCATAAGTGGTCATAAAAATTAGGAAATGGCATTACAGCATGTTAAATCATAAAGTATCTTCATTCAATAAAGGGTTTGATGTTGGAGACGTGGTGGTTTCCTTTGGATTTTCTGGTTCTCAAAGTTTCGACGTGTACAACATTGGGGTGAGGAATGCTGCGAATCCGATATGGACCTGCGTATAGAAGTTCAAATTTACCGCACTTACCTTTTATTCTGCTGGATAAATAGTGTGTACGTACTAATATCTTCTGTCCAATGTGAAAGTCACGGCGTGTACAAACCTGCTTTTGCTGTCTTCTCCGGCGCTCTGCGGCACGTTTGATGTTGTTCAGCGCAATGTCAATTATTTCATGGTTTCGTAGTCGACGAGATGTAGGAAAGTTTACTAATTCTTTAATTTTGTTTGGTAGTTCAACATTTTTCAGAATAACAGACGGAGATAGCATAGTGGATTCATTTGGTATGGAGTTAATTACATCCTGGAATGAGTGTATGTGTGTGTCCCAATCAATATGTCTTTTATGGCAGTAAATTCTACACAGTTTACCAATTTCTTTCATTAAACGTTCACAGGGGTTCGAAGAAGCATGGTACCTGGATATATAGATCGGAGAAATGTTTCTTGCTCGTAACATACGTGTCCATATAGCAGATCGAAACTGTGGTCCATTGTCGGAAATTACTTTCAACACATGCCCTACATGAAATAAAAAATGTTTTACAAATGCTTTCGAAACAGTTTTAGCAGTAGCTTTGCGTAACGGAGTGAAGGTGACAAATTTTGAAGTGAGTTCAACAGCGACAAAGATGTAGCAAAAACCTCTATTAGTTCTAGGAATCGGACCAAAAATATCTACAGCGGCCATGTGTCTTAGTTTAACAGGTACAATGGGATGAAATGGAGGAATATGTGAAGTTGTGTCTGACTTAGCTTTCTGGCAGATTTTACATGACGCTAAAACTCGTCGTATACGTTTCTCCATGTTGGCAAAATAACAGTTATGTCCCAGTATAAGAAAACATTTTCTTGCTCCGTAATGTGCGTAACTTAAATGAGTATACCATATTAATGTGTTAACCAGTTCATCAGGAATGCATAATAACCAGTTGTTGCTGTCTGGATGACAGCGGCGAAACAGAATGTCATTGCGTACAGTGTAGTGGTTTCTAATCGTAACATTATTCTTATCTTGCCAAAGGTGTTTCATTTCTTCCCATACGTTGTCTTTATTCTGCTCTTGTGCTATGTCCTGTAATGACGATGAAATGAAATTTTCAAATGCAACTTGTTGAATGTACATGACGCTGAAATTTGCTTTGCAGAAGTTTGTTGCGACGTCTTGCTGATTGTTACTGAGAGAACGAGATAGTGCGTCTGCTATAACATTTTGTGTTCCGGGAATGTGAACAATTGTAAAATTAAATTCCTGTAAATATAGCTTCCATCTGCTTAATCTGTCGTGAGTGAATTTAGCTGAAAGTAAAAATTGTATCGCTCTGTGGTCTGTGTAGACGGTGGTATGTCTTCCATAAAGAAAGTTCCGAAATCTCGTGAAAGCCCAAACAACACATAATGTTTCCAGTTATGTGACAGAATAATTACGTTCAGCAGGTGATAAAATGCGACTTGCAAATGCGATGTTTTTAATTATTGTAGAGCCATCTTCTTCAATTTCCTGAAAAATGTGTACGTCTAAAGCGGTGTTGGAACTGTCGGTGGCAATGGAAAAATTTCTGGTAAGTTCTGGGTGCGATAAAAGTGGTGCATTCAACAAAGCATGTTTCAGGTTCATAAATTCAAAATGTGCTTGCTTATCCCAGGACCAAATAGTGTTTTTACCTGTCAATTGACATAATCTAGGTGTGTCTAAAGCAGAGTGATGAATAAATTTACGAAAAAAGTTAATTAAGCCCAAAAAACTGCGTAGTTGCTTCTTCGTTGTAGGAACAGTAATGTCACGTAGAGCTTGAAGTTTTTCAGGATCAGGCGCAATGCCTTCTGCTGAAATTACTTGGCCAAGAAATTTTATAGAAGTTTTACCAAAATGCGATTTACTGAGGTTAACTCTGAGTCCTTGTGCACGAAAGGTTTGCAACAGTTGCTCAAGAATCATATTGTGTTCAGACCAGTTAGCTTCTGCGATAAGAATGTCGTCTACGTACGTCGTGATTCTGTCTTTAAGTTCTGTCGGAAGTATTGTGTTCAAACCGCGAATAAAAGCTGCTGAAGAAATTGTTAAGCCGAATGGTAATTTACAAAATTGATAACAGTCACCAAAACAGAGAAATGCTGTGTACTTTCTGCAGTTCGGATGGAGCTGAATTTGCCAAAATCCCGATTTCAAATCTAGTGTGGAATAAATAGCAGTACCGTGAAATTTCTGTAGAAGGTCCTCTAATGTCTGTGGTCGATCTGTTTCATTAATAATTATGTCATTGATGTGACGTGAATCAAGTACGATGCGAAGTAAGCCATCTTTTTTCTTAACAATATGGAGCCGGTTTATGTACGGACTAACTGCCGGTTCAATAATTCCTTGGTCAAGCATATCCTGCAATTCTTTCTTAACCTGTTCTCTATGAATATACGGAATGGGGTAATGTTTGGCTTTAAATGTGTCGTGCTGTTTGACTTGAAATTCATACATAAAACCGGACATAGTACCAGGAATGTTGTCAAAAACTGGAGCTTGCTGTAAAAGAATTTTGTGTAGTTGTGTGCGTTCGTCGTCTGTATTTGCACTGCTTTGTTTAACTTTGTCAGAAATCATCTACATTACATTATAGTCAGCTTCGTCTGGACTATTATAGTTGTGTACGTACGTATCTGTGAACAATGTGGGATTACTGTCTATGTTACGTGATACGGAAATGACCTCTGTACAATTAATTGTTTGTTCTTCCGCAGATAAAGAGTGCTGAAATTCTAAAGCCTATTGTACATTTTCATCCTTTAGCATTAAATAGGAATTTTGAAAGTCAATAACTGCGTCGTGTTGCACCAGAAAGTTCGTGCCTAAAATAACGTCTGTTGTCAATAAAGGAACAATCCAAAAATTTGAGTGAAATGTGTGACCTGCAATACAGAATGATAAATGCGTCTGTAATTTAACGACTACTCCTTTACTCGATACTGCTCCTTTTACTTTCGTTTTGCCTAGTGGTAATGTAGGATAGGTATTCTCTTTGTTACACTCGTTAAAAGTTTCTTCATTTATTACTGACATAGGTGATCCGGAATCGATTACTGCTGAAAATTTCGATGAACCAATTTTAATTTTAATGACAGGGTGTGAAATAGTTTTCTGAACAATTGGTCTTTCCTGTAAAAGAGTGTCTCGGATGTCGTCGAAAGTAATTACATTTTCGTGAACAACATTATGCGTGGCAAAAGTAGTGCTTGTGTTACTCGAAGATGCGACCTGTACAGTATCTAGTCAAATTGTATCTGACGTGTTATTATTTTCGGGAGGATGCTGTGGCATTACAACTATTTGTACTGTTCTGTTATTTCTTGCTGACGTGTTACGCTATGGATGACACCTATTGTTTGGTTCATTCATGATAATATGTTGTTGCGGATGATTTTGCTGTTGGTAAGACCGACTGCTATTATATGTACGCTGAAAATTTTGCTCATTATTTTTACGTCTGTCGTGATAGTCATTTCTGTACGGTGCATTGCGATAGGAATTGAAATGCTGTGTTTTCTGTACGTAGTTGTTCCTTTGCTGCGATGCGTTACTATTTGTTGTACCAGGGACTATACGTGCACGCGGCGAAACATTAAAGCCTGGTTGACCTTGTGCATTCCATTGTTGGTTAGGTATGGTAACCGGCTGACTTTCATGCTGTTGTGGTGGAAAACGTCTATTGTTACTAAAATGAGGTTCGTGTTGCTGAAAATTTTGACGATATTGATAATTAGAATTTTGTCTGTTATTAAAGTTCTGTTGGTTGTCATTCCTATAGCGTCTATTACCTTTACTATTAAAATTACGTGACTGATCGTAATTACTGTAAATTTGTTGACCTTGGTTATTATATGAAAAATTTTTGTTCACGAAGGAATAATCTGATTGCTGCACTTCTAAAACCTGCAGCAGATCCCTGAATGCCGAAATACTTTCTTTTTGCTGACCCGTTAAAATTGACACTCTTAATGATCGTGGCAATTTAGAGATACATAATTGTATGAGTGCAGATTCACTATATGGTTCACTTAAGTACTGGTTTTGTTGCACCATGTGCTCAAAAAATTGCGTCACACTGGGAAAATTTGAGTTCTCATAATTTGGTAAACTAATTAACTGATCTTTAATTCCGCGCTGTGTCGTCTTCGACCAATACGCTGATAGCAAAGCATTCTGAAACTCTTCTACCGAATAGCATTGTCTCGCGATCGATCTCATACGAGTTGCCGGTTCGCCTTCCAAAAAACTGCAAATAAATTCAAGTTTATGCGTTACGGGCCAAGTCGGTGGAAAAGCAAAGCTAAATTGTTGTATCCAATCCAGTGGGTGAATCTGTGTTCTATCATTTTTAAACACTTTAAATTTTCTCACTGACAGAAAATGTTTGTAATCAAAATTATCATCTCGGTATGATGGAACAGGTTCAGGATTGTAAGAGAATCTATTTGTCTGTGTCTGTTCTGAATCTAAATGTCGTACTCTCGGTAGATTACCCAAATTATACGCGCCGCATGAGTCTGATTAATGTTCACAAAGTGGCGTCTGCTGTGATGTGTTAAACGCCGAAACATTTTTTATCTCTATTACCTCTTGCTGTAAACTTGACAATTTTCTACGTAAGGTGTTATTAGATGAATCGATCTCATTGATTGTCTGTTGTAGATTTTGAAATTCCGGTGTTTGATTAAATGAAACCGGTGAAGTATCGTCTGATTTGCTGCCATTATTACTTTCAATAACGTCAATACGACTGGCCAATTCATCATATTTTTCAGTCGGTATTTTTACCTGATCATCGTTCTTAGTGTCAGAAGCATTAATCTGTTTTTGTAATTTACGTGTGGTTTCATTCAATTTTTTAACGTCAGCTTTGACGACATCGGAATCCTGTGTTAGTTCTAATTGTTCGAGTCTATCGGTCACTGTTTGAAAATCTGTTGTGTATGTGTCTGTTTTCGATTTAAGATCAGAAATTTCGTCACGTAATTCTGTGTTCGACTGTTTGATGGTATTGATTTCATCGGACACTGCAGCAATATTGCTGTCCACGTATGTTTTTGCCTTCGCGAACAATTTACGTTTGTCTTCTTGTCTCTGTGCTGTGATTGTTTCCATGACTTGACGTTTTACTTTATTTTGATCCTGTATAAATTTACGGAAACGCGTATCACTGTTTTGTATGTGGTGATTAAAACGTTCGTCAATCTGAGTGTTCTGTTGGTCGAATTTCGCGTCTATCTTTGCATCCATTGTGCGCGAAAGTTCTGCTGTCATTAATTTAAACTCGTCGCGTAATTGTGTTGCCTTTTCAGAGCATTGTTTACCGACTGCATTAATTTCCTCTCTAAGTGTTTCTGTTGTAACTGTTTGCATATCCCTTAATTCTTGAGCAACAGATCTAATTTCTTCGCTACTTTTACTTGAACAAGCCTCAATTTCCTCGCGTAACTGTTCCTTAGTATCATGACACTGCGCGGCAACGTCTCTGATCTGCTCACTAAGCTGTCTAGAATTGTTGTCTAATTTTTCATTAAAGTATTGTTTAAGTTTTTCGTTATCTCGTTTGTTCTGTTCTCTAAGTTGTCTGAAATCTTCACTCTGTTGTTTGGAATTGTTATCAAATTTTTCATTTAACTGTTTAAAATCTTCCCTAAGTTGTTTGGATTCTTCATTATTGTTATCTAGTTTTTCATTAATTTTATTAAGTTGTTTCAAACTTTCCTTAACTTGTTTGTTATGTTCATTTTGTTGAAACAATATTGCCATAATTTGTTCCAAGCCAATATTCTCTGTGCAGTTTGGTGGTGTACCTGCAATTGTCACGTTTTGTGTGACCATTTGGTTATTCTGTGATTCTTGAAAATGTTTGCCAATCGGATGTGCACTGTTAGTCACTACCTCATAATTAAATAAATCTGTCGTATTCTGATTACACTGATCATTTTCATTAGACAAATTTGTCTGTTCATTACTTAAATTTTGCAAACCGGTTGTGTTAAGCTGGGCAGCGCTCTTAGCAACAGAACGCCCCGCGTCATCAATTGTCGTCAAATTAACAGAGGAGACAATTGAGTTCGCTTGTTCATCATTAAGATAATAATCATTATTAGTGGTCGGTACGTGCTGATTGTCAGTAAACGGAGGATTGTCATCATTACATTGCGTGTCACAATTACTATCGGTCAAGTTGTTTAATTCGGTTATTTCACTCATCATACTTCGCGATGCACTATTCACAGTCTTTCGCGGCATTTTTACAATAGTCACAATTATTCACAAATGAAATAAGCACAATGCATAAAGCAACAAACACAAATACAACAGAGCAACGAATTGCCGATGATCTGAGGAAAGAAAGTCACAAAATTAGTAAAAGCGTTGCGCCAGATGCTAATTATATTTTAGTAAATAAGAGCAGATATCTGACTACTTATCAGAAGATTCTCAAAGAAATACGATCCTGGACCGGATGTCGCCAAGTGTAACCTCCCCACAAAATTTTGAAAAATGGCAATAATTAAATGTTAATGGGAAACGTGTTAAACGTAACCTCCCAGCAAATTCTTACAAGACAATACAAATGTTAATGTGAATAGAGCCAAGTGTGATTTCGCAGCAAAAAATAAAAAGAAAAGTCTATGATAATTAAAACGTGCCAAAAGTCATTTCCCCACAAGATTACTGAATAATAATGACCCAAATGTTGTTGAACTCCCACAAAACATCGTTAAATTGAAATAAGAGCGACTATGCCTTCACTACAAAAATATTGAAAAATAATGGCCCAATGTAAACTCGACACAAAAATTGAGAAATGAACATTCAATTGTAATGATTTTTTTCTTTTTAATAACGATTGCTTTGAAAACAATAATTATTGGGGCAATACTTGAACAAATTAATTACAATTAACATACATTACATTATCAGATGTGCGCAATGCTGCTTCATTACCTTATTTAACAATATACTTCGTCCTTAATCGTGACCAGAGACCCATGTCGACCCCCGCCGACTCCTCACACACAACTGTACTGACTGACTACTGCAGACTCGCTACGTACCATAACTGCGTCCAACTCGGAACTGCACACTCGCGCGGTCAAGCGCAGACTAGCAACGATAAATAACTCTCTGGTCAGAGATTCTGTCATGCCTCGCCATCGCTGTACTGAATACACTGAACACATACGTGTTTCACTCTTCCCATTGACGCATAACACGAAAACGCAAAAGCGAGGTAACAGCATGGAGGGGGACGGCACATTCAACAACGTGAGGGAGGGAACATGCATCTTTGGCAGCCACATCCGCCAGTTCGTTTCCCCTAATACCCACGTGCCCCGGCACCCAGCAGAAAGAAACCTCCTTCCCCTGCCGTTGCAGGTGGAGTAGGGCATCATGGATGTTCTGGACGACCGTATCCGCTGGGTACAAGTGTTGCATGGTCTGAAGGGCACTCAGGGAGTCAGAACAGATGAGAAACTTAAGACTGGGAACACATCTCATCTGCCCCAATGCCCGCAAGATCGCAAATAATTCGGCATCAAAGATGGTAAACGCTGCAGGAAGCCGGAACGTGACGACTCGATCAGGGAAAACAACAGCACAACCAACAGATTCCCCCTGTTTAGAGCCATCCGTAAATACTGGTACATGGTCGGCATGCTGGTTTAAAATATCGTAAAATAAGGAGGTAAAAACAAACGCAGGAGTGCAGCTCCTCCGGTACTCTGACAAGTCTAAAAGGACGCTGGGCCTCTGGAGCAACCAGGGAGGCAGGCGGGTAAAACCCTGGAGTTGGGTGCCACACGCTCCACACCAAGGGACTCAAGCAAATGCTTGGCACGAATCCCAAATGGTCTCGTTGTCCTTGAACGACTGGAAAAGAGACGTTCCATAGGCGGTCGGGCAACGGTAGGGTACGCAGGGGAGGTAGGACAGGCAAGGAATTGACACACCCGTCGCACCATGAGGAGTTTCCGCCGGATGGCGAGCGGCGGTTCCCCTGCCTCAGCACACAGGCTGGGGATGGGACTGGTACGGAAGGCACCAGTAGCCACCCTGATACCCTCATGGTGTACTGCGTCAAGAATCTTCAGATACGAAGGCCTCGCTGACCCATACACAGTGCATTCATAGTCAAGACGCGACCGGACGAAAGCCCTATAAAACTGCAGCAGACGCGCCCGATCTGCTCCCCAGGACCGATGGCTCAGACACTTCAAAATATTCAGCGCCATGTCAGAACTAAAAATCATCGTATTCAGGGTGCAGCACTTAAGAGCCAGCCCACAGCAACTCAAAATGAATCTTACGACCAACATCAGTTAGAGCAAAATTAAAAACCAGTGCCCTCAAGAAAGGATGCTCTTATTGAGAATAAATATTCTTGATTTAAAAACACTGCCTAAACTGCCTAAAGAAAGTTAAAGAACGACCATGTAAGAAAAACCGGGGACGTCACAGTAAGCAAAGTACAAGTGTTTTAACATTCTCATCTAAGAAACATACGTTGGCTGATAGCGAAGCACACAACATGAGGAGAAAGTTTACAGCAAACAGACAAATCTCCAAGGACAGTAGAATGCGGTGTGCTGCGTCTGTTGAGATTTACGTTGATTCATCATCAGAACACAGGGTAAAGTTGCACTTTGCAAATGTCATATTGCATGAGGACTACAGGATCTTTGAAAGAGAAAAAATTTTGCGTGCTTTCTGTTTTCGGGAATAAAACACACTGATCTTGAACTGTATTAATTCTCGAAACAATAACTCTTTCATTATATACCATTTAATAAGAAACATTTAGCAATGTTTCTTTAGTTAATAAGCTGTCTTATACTTTTTTAAAGATAGAAATGTATTGAACTTTTATCAGTATTGTCATCTTGTCCTATCGTCAAGTCATTTTGCCCATACACTGGAGTGAGATAACGCTTTGTATTAGCTTGTAAAATGAATAAAATAACTGTGATTACATTAAAGTAAAAAATTATAAAACATCTCTCACTGATTGTAGGATTGGTTTGTTTAACCTGGTGTCATGTTGTGAGTCTAGGTGTTTTAATTTTGTGGAGTAATACCGACAGGAAGAGTCCGCATAAACGTGCGTTTTATTTTAGTTGTTAAGTGTCCTTTGCGACCAGTAAATTCCAAGTCTGTGCCGATTCTCTGTAGTGAATGAGAATGTTTAGCTGAGTGTTAGGACAGATTTCTGCTCTATCTTGGTGAGGGAGCACAGGCAGGTTTGACTCGCTTTCGTGGCAAGTACCGAGATGGAAACGCTTTTTTCTTAAAAAAAAAAAGAAAGTATTGCAGAAATGTCCAACGGCACATTCCTGTGCGGACCATGTGACTCGTAGGTCGTGCGCCGGTAGAGAAACAGATCTTCCGGCAGAATTTTTAGAGAGATGTTTCACTGGCTCCTCAGAATCTTCGGGAGAGGCTTCTAGAAGCTTTTGGTAGCTTTCTATCGGCAGAAGGGCACCAAATAGAGAGTACTTCTTCGCGCTCTTCGTGGAGTCTGATTGGCTTCTACCGTTGTGCAGAAAAGCGTGACAGAGCATTGCTCGTTGAGGAATACGAAAAAACGAGGACAAGGTGCCGACGTGGTCACTGGAGCGCAGGCAGACAGCTTTCGACGCGCGAGGAGGATGATCGTGATCGCTCTAGGGGAACTGAAAGTGCAGTCACATACTTGTATAACTGTATAAAGTTCATTCAGCTTGCATTGAGAAGTTATACAGGTTTTGAAGAATAATTTCGCCACTGGGTGTCGTCAGATAAGATCTGGGAGCAACTGGGAGTAAATTCTAAGCTGAGCTTGCCAAATAAACTTTGGATGCTTTACAAATTAGATTCTTGTCGGATGTAGTAGATGAGTGATGGAAGACCGCAGAGGTTGATGCCGTGTGGAGCTGCTCCAGCCTACATGCCGAAATGGTAAGGAACATGTAACTGTAATCGTGGTTAGCGATGTTGTGGACCACAGAGTAACTGATAGCTTCATCAGTATTTCATCTTTCGTCTGTTGGAGAAAAGTTCAATTTTGAGATAATTTAGAATCATTTTTTCAGTCAGCGCGAGTTTCTGGTTTGTTGTTTCAGAATGATTTGGTTCCGGAACTTTAGTTAGTGGAAGTTTAACTTTCCTCCCTCCGTCTGTGTTGTACACGCTCTGCAGTTTCATTTTTTAAAGCAACAGTGTTCGATTTCGTTTACCAGACACTGATCAGCCAGAATATTACGATCACCTTCATAATAGCCGGTATGTCCACCTTCGGCACGGTTAACAGCGGCGACCCTTAAGGACATGAAAGCAATGAAGCATTGGTAGGTCGCTGGAAGGAGCTGATACCAAATCTGCACACACAAGTCATCTATTTCCGTAAATTCTGGGTAAAGGGGACGATGAGCTCTGACGTCGCGTTCAATCACATCCCACTCGCGTTCGCCTGGGTTCAGATCTACCAATCTGGGGGCCAGCGCATCAAATGGAACTGGCCACTGCGTTTCTCGAACTATTTCATCGTACTCCTGGCCTTGTGACACGGAGCATTGCCTTGTTGAAAAATGCCAGTGCCATTGGGAAGCACGATCGTCAAGAAGGGGTGTACATGGTTTGCATCCAGTGTACGATACTCCTTGGCCGTCATGGTGCCTCGCACGAGCTCCACTGGAACCATGGATGCCCAGTGAATGTACCCGAGAGCACAATGGAGCGGCCGCCAGCTTGTCTCCGTCGCGCAATACAGGTGTCAAGGTTGACGACGGATTCGCTCCCCCCCCCCCCCCCCCCCCATCACCATTATGAAGAAGGTTGTTGTTGATGTAGTCTTCAGTCCAGAGACTGGTTTGATGCAGCTCTCCAAGCTACTCTTCCTGTGCAAGCTTCTTCATCTCCCAGTACCTACCTCATTAGTTATGTGATCTACCCATCTAATCCTCGGCATTCCTCTGCAGCACCACATTTCGGAAGCTTCTATTCTCTTCTTGTCTAAATTATTTATCGTCGACGTTACATTTCCATACGTGGCTACACTCCATACAAGTACTTACAGAAACGACTTCCTGACACTTAAATCTATACTCGATGTTAACAAACTTCTCTTCTTCAGAGACGCTTTCCTTGCCATTGCCCGTCTACATTTTACATCCTCTCTTCTTCGACCATCATCAGTTATTTTGATCCCTAAGTAACAAAACTCATTTACTACTTTAAGCGTCTCATTTCCTAATCTAATTCCCTTAGCATCACCCGATTTGATTCGACTACATTCTATTATCCTCGTTTTGCTTTTGTTGATGTTCATCTTATATCCTCCTTTCAAGATACTGTCCATTCCGTTCAACTGCTCTTCCATGTCCTTTGCTGTCTCTTCAGAATTTCAATGTCATCGGCGAACCTCAAAGTTTTTATTTCTTCTCCTTGGATTTTAATTCCTACTCCGAATTTTTCTTTTGTTTCCTTTACTGCTTGCTCAATATGCAGATTCAATAACATCGGGGATAGGCTACAATCCTGTCTCACTCCCTTCCCAACCACTGCTTCCCTTTCATGCCCCTCGACTCTTATAACTGCCATCTGGTTTCTGTACAAATTGTAAATAGCCCTTCGCTGCCTGTATTTTACCCCTGCCACCTTAAGAATTTGAAAGAGAATATTCCAGTCAAACTTTGCAAAAGCTTTCTCTAAGTCTACAAATGCTAGACATGCAGGTTTACCTTTCCTTAACGTGTCTTCTAAGATAAATCGTAGGGTCAGTATTGCCTCACGTGTTCCAATATTTCTACGGAATCCAAACTAATCTTCCCCGTGGCCGGCTTCTACCAGTTTTTCAATTCGTCTGTAAAGAATTCGTGTTAGTATTTTGGAGCCATGACTTATTAAACTTAGTAGTCCCCGCCCGGAGATCCGAAATAGGGAATATTTTACCTCCGGATAATTTTACCAAAGAGGACGCCATCATCATTTAACCATACAGAAAAGCTGCATGCCCTCTGGAAAAATTACGACTGCAGTTTCCTCTTTCTTTCAGCCGTTCGCAATACCAGCACAGGAAGGCCGTTTTGGCTAGTGTTACAAGGTCAGGTCAGTGAATCATCCAGACTGTGGCCCCTGCAACTACTGAAAAGACTTCTGCCCCTCTTCAGGAATTACACGTCTGTCTGGCCTCTCGACAGATATCTCTCCATTGTGGTTGCACCTACGGTACGGCTATCTGCATAGCTGAGGCACGCAAGCCTCCCCACCATTGGGAGGAGGAGGGGGGGGCAGGAGGGATGAAGAAGGTATCAGGATTTATCAGACCTTGCAACATTCTGCCACTGCGTTAACGTCCAGTGCCAATGATCACGATGCTGTTTCAGTCGTAGTTGCCGAAGTTCTGTTGTTAACATTGGCACTTGCATGGGTGGTCGGCTGCGGATGTCCTTTGTTAGGAGTGTTCGGTGCACTGTGTGTTCAGACACACTTGTACTCTGCCCAGTATTAACGTATGATGTTTGTTCCCCCACAGTTCGCCGCCAATCCGGTTTTACCAGTTTGCCCAGGCTACGACGTCCGACATCTCTAATGAAGGGTGTCCGCTCAACCCCATGACGTCTACACGTGGTTTCACCTTGGTTTTGCCGTACGTTGTAGACAGTCACCGCAGCACTCCTCGAACACCCGACAAGTCGTGCGGTTTCCGAAACGCTCGTGGCGAGCCTTCGGGCAATAGCAATCTGCCCTCGTCCAACGTCAGATAGATCTCGCGCGTTCTCCTTTCTACACACAGACAGAACGCCGACTGATACTACACGCACCGTGCGTGTGTCTAACAGTCATTCCTCGCCAGATGATGCTGCTATCGCCTGGACAGGTTTATATCCGTAGTAGGTTGGTGATCATAATGTTCTGCTAATATGTGTAGATTTCTATAAAGGAGCATGCCTCGTGCTTATTTGGTTAACATTCCCTGCAAAGTAGTATCCGTTTCGTCATTGCACTGAGCACGCCACACTCTGATATTTCTTCCACTTAGCTTACACGTAGTTACGACTGCATGCGGGAAATTTAGATTAAGTACGTTTCCATTGTTTTATTGTCAAATTTCGTGTCAGTTGGTCAAGAGAATGTTAATAAATGTTATTGTTTGGAATACTTCGTTGAAATTACCAGTTTCCTAATCCCTCGTATCCTGGTACGGTCATCGCACTTATGACTGATGAACGATTCAAAATTATGCAAGAAAGGTTGGAATGTCTGATGAGGGAAGTCACTGGTATACTCATCTAGGCCAGGAACGATTACAAGTTTTGTGAATTATAATCCCCAGACATCTGCAACGATTTGTACTACCATCAATCGTAATAAATCAACATGTACATTACACAACGAATCGTTGTTTGTCATTTACTTTATTAAAAACTCGGCGTATTTGGCGCGTGCACCTCATATGCACACTCGTTGTTACTCCTAAATATTTGTATGTAGTTTCATAAATAAAACCGTCAAGATCGCTTAGTAAATTCCTCTATTTATTTCGGCGCTTTGGCTGCTGCCGTCATCAAATCTGTGATTATGATATAAGAAATATAAAGGGCGACAGGTGCTCGTTGTACAAAAACATGTGTTCAAAAGATGATAAATTAAAAAGTTGAAAAATTTTAAAAATATCGTTCGACAAACTTGCAAAACAAGGTTCAAAGTCAGTATACAAATCCTATACGTAATCGAGGCGTCAACTGTCAACTTGATTCAAAATATTATTCAAGATGTAAGCTCTAGCTCATAGCTGGCGCTAATGTGAGGGATACTATACTGATATTTTTTCCTCCATACTTATAAAAAGACAGGAAAGCTATAATTTAGAAACATTCAAAGTAAAATTATAAAAGACTATTTACATGCAAATGGTTGCAAATTCTTAAAAATTAGCTTTTCAGATGGCGGTAATTAGTCCATGTGTAGTTCATCTAAACTTTACAAGCATTTATTAAGTCTGCTATACAATAAAATCTATACAACAGCCAAATAAAATTTAATATCAAAAATATTTTGTGTTAATATGATGTTATGATTATAACCTTTAGTTGCACCTCAGTAATGGTATAGTCAAACGTTTCGCGAAATGTACATCTTTACATTTTTCTGCAGCAAGAGCAAGATCCCAGTCTTACTACCTGGCTGATACTTGCTCGACATTTAATGTGTTATAACTATAGTTTTTGAGGATATTTTTTTTCCTTTATTGTATTTAGATTCCCCCGGAAGGGGGCGGGCTGGCAGCAGCTTATTACGCTGCTCTGCAGCCTACAGACTTTTTTAAAACGCAAGGAGAAATTAAAAAACAATAAAAGCAGGCGATAAAACCGGGACTTAAATTGTAAAACGGTGGAAAATTGTGGAAAGTTAAAACATAAAGCAAAGGGTTGGCAAAGCAAATAAAATACACACAATGCAGACAGGTAACATAGTAGACAGACAATTAAAAAACATGGCGACAGTCTGGTTTCTGTTCGCAAGAGATATAAAATCGCACCCAGCGACAGTATGAAGGCCGTTCGCAACACTTCCCGAAAGACACAACACGGAACACTCACTGTAAAACACTGCACGAAAATGGCGGCACAAAGATGACATTCCCGAGCCAAAGGCAGATGGGGGGGGGGGGGGGGGTTGAGGTTTCTTTTTTTTTCCTTTATTGTAATTTTCATCACCTCATACAGGCGGGCTGTCAGCAGCATAGTACGCTGCTCTTGTCCTTAAGTAGAACAATAACAAGACAGATAGGTGATAGACAAGACAGTAAAAACGGCGGGCAAAAAAAGGAGATACAAAAAACAATAACCATGAAGCCGTTCACGCTGGACGCGAAAAAACAGTAAACACTTGGTGACACGGCGCACAGAACACGGACGACGGCGACGGCACACGTGAACAGGTGATGCGTGACGGGGACAGAACACTAAACACAAATCGAGGCACACACACGACACACAGATGGCGATGATCTCCGGCGCGCAATAGTCCACTGAGCGTGTACGAGTCCGGGGACCTGCCAAGAGTGGAGGAGGGGGAGGAGGAGGAGGAGGGGAATGGGAGAGGGGAGAGAGGAGATGCCATGGGTGGAGGAGAGAGGGGGGAGGGAGGAAGGGGGAGGGGAAGCCTGGGGGAAGAGGGGAGGTGGAAGGGGGGAGAGGAAAGAGAATGGAAGGGAAGGGAAGGGAAGGGAGGGAGGGAGGGAGGGAGGGTGCCTAAAGGAAAGGACACAGGAGGTCGGGGGGGGGGAGGTCAAAGTTGAGGGGGTTTGAGGATAGAAGTCTCTCATATATAACTACATCACCTGCGAAAAGCCTCAAACTGCAGCTAATACTGTCTGGTCAGACAGTAATGTATAACACGAACAGCACCGATCATATTGCACACCCATGGGCCACACCATGTATTGCTTCAGTCCCTGAAGATGACTCTCCATTCAGGACAATGAGTTGTGTACTGTCTATCAGAAAAACTTTGAAGTTGCTTATACGACGGGCGTTTGAAAAGTCTGTGCAAAGTCCGAGAGATGGCACCACCGGCGTATATCGAGGTCATGTTTAGTTAGCAGCATCTTCGGTAAGAACGCACACAAAGTTTTCAGCCATATTGGTCTATTACTTTCTGTTTTGCATTCGTGTGAATCAAGGAAGTCGTGGTGATTGTCAAAAATGGACGAAAAAGAATTTCGTGTGGTGATTAAACATTACTTTATGAAATTCAAAACGCCTCAGGAGGTTAAAGAGAAGCTTGATAAACATTACGGTGACTCTGCACCTTCGATTAGAACTGTTTAAAAGTGGTTTCAAAATTTTCGGTGTGGCCATATGGGCGCAAGTGATGCTGAACGTTCTGGACGCCCTGTGCAGGTTACGACTCCAGATATCATTGATTTATATCCGTGATATGGTGATGGATGAGAGAAAAGTTAATGTGAGTGAGATTGCTAGTGCTGTAGGGATCTCGAACGAACAGGTACATCATATTTTGCATTAACATTTGAACATGATAAAGCTATCTGCAAGATGGGTTCCGCGATTGCTCACGCTTGACCAAAAACGGAACCGTGTGAAGTGTTGCGAGAATGGTTTGCAGCCGTTCAGGAAGAATCCGCAGGACTTAAAGCGTCGTTTCGTCACTGTGGATGAAACATAGATACATTACCATACTCTTGAGACCAAACAACAATCTAAACAATGGGTTACCAAGGGAGTATCTGCTCCGAAATAGGCGAAGACCATTCCTTCGGCCGGAAAGGTTATGGCGACTGTCTTTTGGGATTCGCAAGGGATAATCCTCATCGACTATCTGGAAACTGGAAAAGGGTAAAACTAGTACAGGTGAATATTATTCTTCGTTATTGGACCGTTTGAAAACCAAGCTGCTAGAAAAACGCCGGCGATTGGACCTCAAAAACCTCCTTTTCCATCACGACAGTGCACCAGCACACACCTCAACAGTTGTGGTCGCAAAATTGATGGAAAATAGGATTCCAACTCGTTTCACACACGCTTCCCACCCCCCCCCTCCACCCCCCCCCCTATTCTCCAGGCTTGGCTCCCTTGGACTACTATTTGTTCCCCAATTTGAAGAAATGGCTGGCAGGACAAAGATTTTATTCAAACGAGGAGGTGATTGCAGCAACTAATAGCTGTTTTGCAGACTTGGGCAATTCCTATTATTCGGAAGGGATCAACAAATTAGTACAGCATTGGACGAAGTGTATAAGTCTAAAAGGAGACTATGTCGAAAAATTGAAAAGGTTTTCCCCAAACACGCACGTAGTGTTTATTTTTGCTCGGACTTTTCAAACGCGCCTCGTATATCATAACAACCTACGTCCCTTAGAAGGTGTTGACGTGGCACTGAATGGAAAATCTCGAAAGCGTAGATTCTCGAAATCAATTTGTTTATTTTCTGTGTCCGTATCTAACGCAATGGGATGCTCGACCTAAATTTAAGTAATGTTAATAATCATGTAATCAAGTGGTGCCTAATCTCGCTATGTTATACTGAACAACCTTAATTGTGTTAGTCAAGAGTGATTTATCCCACATCTGGGATTCTCAGGTAAAGGAAATGAAATTAAATTTACTGTCTAAAAAAGTAAAAGCGGTGCTCAGGTAGTTGCTCCGTATTTTTACCCAAAGACGCAAAAGCAGAAACAAGAAAATTGGGTAGATATCATTCTTTGGCATTAAATATAGTCCCCACAGCTATGTAGCACCAATGTTTTTGAATAATTGCGCATGCATCCAGACTTGCACTCACTCAACTGGAAATACACTGTCGCGCGCAACCCATACAACTCCCGTAATATTGTAAACAAACGAGTCACAAACACGTGTACACCAGCTGCCACATTTGAATGCAGCGCCTAGTGTGGTTATCGGTCAATCAGGTTCGAAATAAATTTACGATAGTTTAGAGCGCAATTCATGTAATGGCAGTTTACAAATTGTTCCACTTCTCTATTTACATTACTGACTACGTGAGAAATCAGACTCTGCGAAAGTGGCAAATACATTGACTGAATGGGAACACGTGTGACACCATTTGAGACACCAACAGAAAAATTTTAGGGAGGTATTTGGAGCAAACACTATATTGGTATGTTAGAAAATCTGCACCATTTCGAGACAATACTGTCGATCTAAGATAATAAAGCAAGAGGGAGAACATTTAATTTAAGGGGAAAACACATAACGCATTACTTTTGCAATTGAAAGGGGTGATTCTATTTAGCAGCCTGTTCCAAACATCTCCGCTTTGGCTACATCTCTTCTCGTTCTAGGATTCCGAGATGTCCGCAAGTCCATACCGAGGGGATGGCAGGATAGGGCCCAGCCAAGGGGCGCAAAGAAAAGGCTGTTCAAGAATTAATCGGTGTGTGTGTGTGTGTGTGTGTGTGTGTGTGTGTGTGTGTGTGTTTGGGGGGAGGGTGGCGAGGTAAATGATATCTCCCTGCTCCTCGTGTTCCTATCTCCTTACCACGAGAAAAAAACATCCCTAAAAAATACCCTTATGGAACAGACGTCAGTTGCTATCGTGGTTTATGCTGCAATAAAGCGCTTGGTTCACTTAGCGGCCGCCTACTTAGCTCGCTCAGGTACAACAAAGGATTGCCCGTTACTGCTTCGCTACGGTACTGTAGTATCTCTGGGGTCAGCGAGCAGTTGCTGCAGCGATGGAAAACGAATCTTACATTACATCACACCATTCCATTAGACTTTAACGTGCCGGCATTAAATGACTACACTGACAGTGAAGAACACTGACACGGCTTCCCGTTTGCATATTTTCTATGCTTTTTCCCAAAGTATGACTCGAAAGGTGCTCGTTCAAAAATGGAAACAGTTTTAAGGATATTTGTGACAATGCTGATGACGGCTGAATTTTGTGAGCGCTGTTTCAGCCAGTTAATAATGATAAATAAAAATACTTATGGTCGAATATGGACGAAAGCGGCTGTCAAAATCAGATTTGTTGTCGACAAAAAAATGGCTCTGAGCACTATGGGACTCAACATCTTAGGTCATAAGTCCCCTAGAACTTAGAACTACTTAAACCTAACTAACCTAAGGACATCACACACACCCATGCCCGAGGCAGGATTCGAACCTGCGACCGTAGCAGTCCCGCGGTTCCGGACTGCAGCGCCAGAACCGCTAGACCACCGCGGCCGGCTGTTGTCGACACAAAACGACAAAGTTGACTGTAATGACATAACTAACGAGTTTTTTCACTCACAGCAAGGAAATGTATGGCAAAATTGTAATAAAAGCAGTGTAGGGATGCAGCCAACTCACGCCGTATAGAATTCACATTAGTCTTTCCATTGTGTGCCAGTCTAGTCCGCTGTAACTAGCTCTGACATCATAAATGTTGCGCAATACTTTAAAAATCAAGTAAATAACCTGAAACGTTTCTAGCATGTCAGGAGTAATACTAAATCAATATGTGTTGCGTATCAGGTCAATAACTTTAAACCATTTTCGGAATTTGGACGTTTTTCTGTAAAAATCATTGGCGCAACAGAAAAGAGCTAGAAACTTAAAATTTATATTTGGATTCCTTTTGCATAATAATTTAGTAGAAACAGTATTCTGGATCTCACAAATTAAAATTTTTGTTGAAATTCATGACTTTCTGGTTTTTGTCTTAAAAATTAAGGAAGCAAGATAGATTAAGTAGGCGAATAAATAAGGCTAGGATGTTTAAATTTAAGTAGAAGGGAGATCCGCTATAATCATAAAGATGTGAGAAGTTTCAACAAAACAACTATAAAACTATAGCTATAGCGTATCTCCAAAGAGCAAATTCAGAGCTCGTCTACTGCGTGTAGTGTAATTAAATTAATTCTCTCGCCCAAAATATTTGACTTAGCCACGTCAGACTTTTATTATGATTACTTACCTGTGTGCTGAATGCACATTTAAATTGAGAGCTTCATCGGCCATCAGCAAAGGAAGCGATGATTTATTCAATAACTTAAAGTGGTGCATTACTAGCCCAGCGACTAGTCGGAAGAGCAATTTTGATCAGGCGTTCCCTTAGCCGTCCGCACCGCGGCTTTATATATAAGAACGCTGCGCGAGAGAAATAAGGCCCCAGTTCTCTCCAGACGCTGAATAGCACACCACCTGTGCCGGGAGTCGCGTTGCGTCGGTATCATTGCTATAAACAGCCTCGGATGCCGTAATAAGTTACTCGGGATACGCGTAACCATGAAATCGTTTTCGAGTGAAGTGTTAATTCTGGGATGATTTAATGATCTATCTTCAGTTTGCGTATGTCGTATTTTCACGTGCCGCCGCGGGACAGACATTCTACCATTATTTAGCGTGGCGTTTGATGGACATTATCATCAAATTATGGCGAGCATTCACTTAAACAGTTAATTTGAACAGTTATAGTTGCATCAGCGCATTAGACTCTGAACTGCTCTGGTAGTTGGATTGTGTGGATTCTTTTTGGTCTGTGACTTTCAGAATATAGCGAACCTTTTATAGAGAATTGTTTTTGATTATGAATCCCAGACAATCTCCTAATTCCTCAGAGCTATAAGCTGTAGCTATAAATGTATTTCTCAGATGAAGTGGGCACTAGAAATTGCAATTACAGGCTTCACGTTTTGCTAATCACTTTCTGGTTGCCAATATTGTAGTTAGAGAGCCAGTGTTGAGAACGGCAAAAGACTGCATAAATAACAGGAACATTTTATAACAATTAACCCACCCGCCGCCCCACATATGGTTAATCGGCCGGGAAATGCATCTTTTCTGTATAACATTCTATTTATATTAACTATTTAATTCAAACCGCCGCCCCACAGCAGAATTCCTGGAAACAGATAATTTCTCGATTACGAATTCCAGTCCTTTTTATTTTTAATTAATAATGTACACACTATTAATAATTTACGAAGAGCAAATAAAACCTGTTCATTAATATACGTAATACTAAAACCAATGTTGGGAAGTGCATATAATTTGTAATGATATACTCAATTTGTTGAGTGCTATATTTTACATCAATGTAGTTCACTGAAGTAATATTTTTCAGTAGAGCTTCATTTTTATTAAATCTAATTACAAAATTTGTGTAGCATGTCAGTGTTCTTCACTGTCAGTGTAGTCATTTAATGACGGCACATTAAAGTCTGATGGAATGGTGTGCTGTAATGTAAGATTCGTTTTCCATTGCTTCAGCAACTGCTCGCAGTTGCTAGAAGTTTTATACCGGGGAACAGGAGGGCACCACTTTGACAGTTAGGCAGTTCAGACTTTCTGGAAACTGATACTATATTGATATGTTTGTTTCATGAGACATGACGCAAGCTGGGTTTGTGAATTCTATTTCTTTTTGTGCTAGGGAATTGGGAGGGAGTGGGTGATGCAAATGACCTTCCCTGCTGTTCGCTGGATTGGCTTAACACGAAAGAAAAGCTTATGGGTACGAGTTTCGATCCGGCACACAGTTTTAAGATGTCGGGGAGAACAGCATACTCTCCGCTTCAGAGTGAAAGAGGGATTCCGGTCACATCGCATACTTAAGAAACGTGACAGGGAGCGCGCACGGCGTCATTTCTTCTGGACTGGACTTTGGGTAGCCCAAGTCTATCTGGAACGTAGGGTCTACCCAAAAGATCATTTCCTTCCACTGCAGTGGAGTGTAGGCGATGGTGGGCTTCCTGGTTGATGGTGTGAAGCTCGGAAAGTAGTCGGTGGTGGTGAAACTTCAATGTTGACCTGTCTATTCGATCAGGGCAACGGGCCGCCTGTAGCGGTTGTGAATGTCATTCGGTCGTCCCAGCTGCTGGACGAGGGGGTTGTCGGAAGTGCGGGTGGTGTTGTAAACTCGGCGCGCCGCTTGCTGAAAACGCTCCTTTACTAGGGGCTCTTCTGCAGCTTCGTGAAGAAGACGGTGAGGAAAGTCGTTTAAAACGTGGTAGAGGCGTCGCAGACTCTGGTTTTGCAGTTGTTGGAGCTTCTGTATGTGCGCGGGCGCAGCGTCGCTTGTCATAGCCTTTTTTTCAGACCAGAGACTGTAACATAGCAACGACGTTACGACTTCTGGTCTGTGACAAGCACCGAAAACCGTTAACGGGCTAAAGAGAGACAGCTGTAAAGTCACTGAATACGTAGAGTGGAAACAACCCGATATCGTGTTAATTAGTAGCGTTGTCAGCAGAGTGCGCCAGTAGCGCCTGTAAAAGACCGAAACAGTGCGGGAATACGAAGGTGGGGATAGGAAGACAACGGTAGAATGGTAGGAAGCGAAGTCTGCTTCTAGTATTTAAGGACAGCACTTCAGAAGGCGAAAGGTCGCGCAAAGGGAAGAAGTTCGCGCATCTCTGTGAGGAACGGGAGGAACAAAGAGACAGTCACACGATATTAACGTAGGACAAGCAAAACCTCTTTAATTACTAGGTACTGCAGGGGATCGTGGTAGAGTATTGATATCGAATCGCTACCTTAAGGGGTCCACGTATGTAACAGTAAGACGGACATTTATCCGTGATCAAGCACTTTGTGCGATTATACCTGATCGTCTGTAGCGTAGTTTTGCGCAAGGTTCTGTCTGTCCAGCACACTTGAGACATGATCAGTTTTCAGTCATGCAAACTTGTGCAAGCAGAACGACATGGAACCGAAAGTGGATGATGCGTTGTGGTACTTCGGTAGCTTCTGAGTCGATCGTGTTTTCAGGCTTGTATCACACAGTCAGTCAGAACTTCGATATACACATTTTCACTCACTCCACGGTTGGTACACTGCCAGAGCGTCTTTCAACACGTGAAAATGTTTCGTAACACATATACTAAATGTCCCCATCGAGCGATGTTCGTTTAAATCGACTCCGAACGGATCAATAACTACTGTTTTTATACACTGTCTATTGTTCGTTGAGCACTGCACTAGGACAGTCTGTCACTCAACACTAGACTTATCGACGTATATATTGGTGCAGATACAACAGTCATTTTCTGTCCCTGCTACACACAATATTCCGTCCTTTCCTCCATTGTTTATGCACACAGTTTATTTTTTAATACCTTTTAACTGTTCTTCGCATACTCACTCTAATCTACATGGCGTCTATTTGTTTTTACCTTATCACAACACACTTTTCATATTGTTACTAGGCGTATATAGCCCTTTTGTAAAATCTTTTAATTTTCTTATCAGTGTAGCTTGCCTGGTTATCACCCATCTATCAAACAGATTTTACCATGTGCATGACAGCTTGACTTGGGCATATTGCTCAATAAATACTTCATTTAGCACTAGCATTATTTTTAATGATTTTTCCTATATGACTACAGTGTAGGTTCCACATTGGTTGACTTAATTCGCGTATCGCGTAATGAATATTCAAGGGCGTGTACCAAGTACACAGGCTTCAATTGAAGCATTGTTATATACAAAGCGGAGTTTCCACGGAACCGGCTTGTTTTTTGATTAGCTTATGCTCCAGTGTCGTTCTCAAATCACTACTGGCAGCAAACATCACATAATTGTTGCATATTACAAAGTCCATGTTTGGCTAGTCAAGACTCTCTCTCTCAGGGTTCCTTATTCTAATACAATTACAACAGTTACCTTACTATATTAGATTGCGTCATTAATTGCACTTACACACTACACATAGAAAATGATTCAAGAAATTAATCCTTTGTATAATGATTCAAGAAATTAATCCTCACTTTATCAACAAGAAGATTGTTCGTTGCTTAATGAGCCTATAATTTTTAAATGGCTCTAATTGTCGGTAAACAAAATCTTTCCTGTGTAAGCTATTGCCTACTTTTTGAATCCACTTCCTCCAAGTTTCATTACACACAAATTTCTTTCTTAATACTAACATACTTATATTCTAAAACACAATTAAAATCTTCTTACAACTATTACTCTTTATATGTGATATGTCACTGAATAAATAACTTCACATCTTTACGTGGATACAATCCTTTGATCTTCCCCGTATGGGGATCATCTAAATTCTCAGGACGAGTCCGAACAGGTATGATAATTTTATTAATGTCCCTCGCATCTAACACTAGCCTGATTTTTCCATTGGCTTTCGCCACTGCTACAAGAGGACTACTGTATGGAGAGAAGGAGGGCTCAATGATATCCCACTCTAACATCTTCCGAATCTCTTTAGCTACCAATTCCCTCCTCGACCAAGGGATGGAGTAAGTTGCGCGACAGTATGTTTTATGGGGCATCACCTCTATGTGATAGTGGTACCCTTTGACTATTCCTGGTCGGTCGGTAAATACCATAGTGTATTCTGATAGCAGCTGCGTCAACTGTTGCTTTTGTGTATCGCTTAACCCTTCAGATTCCTGCACTTTGGTTTGAAATGCCTGAACATTTATTTCAAAATTTCGATCCTCTAAATTCGGATAATAGAGGTCTGCTGCATGTGAAAAATCATCAAGGTGTAGTACCCAAGGGTTCCTACCTTTGATATTGATTCGATTACAACACGGCACAAGTACCTCCTTCGATTTCATCATAGATAACTCAATCCTCCTACCCCTATTAACTATGCTTAATTTCCCCAAGGAGAGGTCGATCAATGCGTCCCTCTCACGGAGAAAATCTACTCCCAGAATGCAGGCCACCTTCAATCCTTTAACAACGAGGAACGAGCTCACTATGGCTTCGCCCTCCTTACAAATCTCCACCTGCACCTGGTACTTAACTGATTGGCTCTGTGCACTAATGGCTCCAGACACCTTACAATTATTAACCGGGAAAGTCGGAATGCTATGTCCTTTTCCCAGTGCCGTAAATAACTCCATACTCATTACACTTACTGAGGCACCTGTGTCGATGATTATATTCACTGCAACATCATTGATTTTCGCTTCGATAATAGCTTGCACATTTTCGTTATTATCTTTCTTACATTCGTGCGGTTCGTTCAGTAGATCTTTATCCATACTGACACCGTCGTTGTATCGCAGCATACGTATCCCAGGTATATTATTATCACTCGTGTTGCTCTCACTCCATCCCTCGGCCATCGATGGAGAGCATATCGAGGCCGATTCTAGTTTGTTGGATTAGTTACTTGTGAAGTACTTGGACGGCTATTGTCCGCGACCTCCACTATATGTACACTCTGATTTGTCGGCCGCCACGGCTGCGCAATAGGCGCGTTTTGCGGTGGTGGTCTATTGTTGTCATACCGGTCATTACCCTGTCGCTCTGGGCTTCTTCGCTGATTTTGCTGCCAATTTCGATTACTATCACTATAATTGCTCTGCCACTGACCTCGCGCATTTTTCCAGCGGTTGGTCCCTGACATTCCGGATTCGTACCGGTCGTCAAATCGACGCTTTTTGTTATAAGTTGTTTGTCCATACCCGTTCTGGCCTCTACCATTACTACCATTTTGCGAATGTTCTTGCCGCTTGTTACCACCCCCACCATTTCCATGGTTGTGGTTTTGTGCACTACTATTTCTGTCATGTTTACATCCTGACCCATTATTCCGCGAGTGATCACACGCTGATTTTGCGTCTTCCTGTATCAAGTCTATAGAATCTAGAACAGACAGGAAGTTTTCCATATCACTTTCTAGTACGTGTATTAATTTCTCTTTGATATGAATGGGTAAATGTGATTTTAGTAGTCTTATTATGTCTCTTGGTGATATAGGCTCGTCCCAGTAGCGTGTTTTGTTTATATATTTTTCAAAATACCGTCTCAAATTCCCCAGACGAGGTGAGTACGGTTCGGGGTTATATACTTCTTTTCTTAGCCGCTCTTGTATACAAGGCGACCAATATTTCGATAGAAATGCCCTTTCGAACTGTTCATATGTCATGCAGCTGTCTGCTACTTCTGTAGCCCACAACGCTGCGTCACCTTGAATGTACGACATTACGTATTGAATTTTCTGTGTTTCGTTCCACACACTGGGCAAGATATTTTTAAAGCTTTTTATGAATACTACTGGGTGTACTGATTTCCGTTCAGTAGTAAACGTTTGAAATTGTCTATTTTTGATTAAACTTTCTTCCACTAATATTTTTGAACTACATGGTTTTTTGCTCCTGGGACATACGCTGTGTGCTCCGAAGCGAAGCTACAGCTCTTCACATTATCGACTACAGATTCCCCATTGTTGTATCGCGTATAAGTTTGTGCGTTGCCAAAACCATGGGCTGTTGGCGACAGAGGTTCCTGTTCCAAATGCTTTCTGCTTTGTGCTAAACCCTTCTCCAGGTCGGATATCCGTTTGTTCATATTCACTTGCCACTGCGGAATATCCTCACTGAGTATTTGTTTGATGGTTTGCACGTCGTTCTGTACCTGACTATTTACTGCGGTACTGAACGATTCGTAGCCTCTATTTGCTATGGCTGCTTGTACTTTGGAATTAATGTTCTTGTCAATCTCACACTCCTTCACTTCTAGCCATGAGTTGAATTCTGTTTCAATTTTAGTTGCTTGTTCGTTCCACTTCTGCTCTACAAGCTGCGTGGAATCTATTTCTAGCTTTTCTACTCGATTGGCTAATACACCTATTTCGTCTACCCTGTTAGTGTTTGCTACTTGCAGGTTGTTGACCTGTTCAGTCAGCTCCTGCACGGCCTTAGGTATCGACTCATAATTCTGTTTCATATCTGCAATCTCTTTTTTCATATTTTCTAACGATTGCACAAGTTGCTGGTCCCGCTCAGCTTGCCGGCGATCTCGCTCAGCTTGCTGGGCAAGGAAACTTTCTGTTAACTGGCGATCTCGCTCAGCTTGCTGGGCAAGTAAATTTTCTGCTAGCCTACGATCTCGCTCAGCTTGCTGGCGGTCTCGCTCGACTTGCTGTTGCGCAAATTCTACCTGGTAATTCAGCACGCGCTCTAATATAGCCTGAAGCGAATACCCACCAGGCAGATTACCATTCTCTGGTTCCTGCTTTTCTGGTGGTGGTACAACTTCTTTCTCTACATCCCCTTGAGGACTAGTGGGCGGTGGCACCACTTCCTGTGCCCCTGCCCCCACATTCTCACATGTTATATCCTCAAAGAGAGTACTAGTACTACTTGAGGTACCCGGTTCCACATTTCCTGCACTAACTAATTGTTGTTCCTCAGTATCCATATTGCTCGGACGTTGACTACGCAGCTTAACTATATTCCTAAATTGCTTACTAAAACACAAAGTCTGACAGTTTTGCCCCTTGCACACAAAATACGTTAATTTATCTACACTAACTGCACACTAAAAATTACTATCTACCATCAACTTTGTCCTGTCACAAACACTAACATCAAACTACGCACAATATGCACACCACTAGCAAAATGAGATCACTTCACTGGAGCTCGACTTCTACAAACAGGACAACTACACTGTAGTCTTACCTTTAGTTTATCTTATCTCGGGGTTCGGCTGCCCCCGGATTACGTAGTCGTTACAGCTTCTCAGTACTATCAGGATCGTCTTCTCAGACTCGTTTGCAGTAGTACGTTTTGTCATGAAAGAGTGTTTACACATTCATTAATACATAGCATTGATCATGATATACATACATACATTCATCACTAAATACATATATATCTATACATACATAACAATCAACACTGAAAGAAAAATACATAAAATTTTATATTTGTGGCCACTGCAAATTCGGGCCCCGCGTTTTTGGGCGACAGTTTCACGTACAACTCTCTCGCGAATTGTTAAATTGTTATTCTTTAGTTTATTTATTCTCTTTGTAACAACACATTTACGAAGAGAGTTACGTGAAATACTTTTAGCAATGCTGTGCTTTGCTTTTCTTTATCATCATTACCTTTTAGCGGAATAAAATGTATATATGGAAGTCTGATTGTTCTGGATCTGGCCTACAATTTAAGGAACGATTTTTCGTAACTGCAACTCATGCTAAGAATCAATATATCTTCCCTACTTCATAGTGATTAAAAGTTGAAATTACTTTGTTATGAACACTGATGTTACAGTTCGTATGATCGTTCAAAAACACAAGTTCGCAGTGGATTTTATTTCTCGTTAAAATGCTATTTCATACCACGACTAGCCCAAGAACACGAGACTCTCATTAAAAAATACGTTGTCACTATAAAGTTTGCCAGATCAGAACGGAGCACAGCAAGATTCCTATCAGATTCTGAAGGTACATTAAATTATTTGCACTGTAAATTACATCCTATCAGCAGCCCGCGTCAACCTGCAACACATCATAAAATCTGCTGATCTTCACTGCCAGTCTGGGAGCTAAAAGAAATAATATTATTTTACTATTATTTTACCACTTCCTTGCGGTATGCTCGACTATATTGTAAGTCGTTTAAATACGCCGCGGCAGCGGCTCTTCGTTCTCCACGCAGCTCAGCACCACAGATAATATTTATATAACTGAAAAATGTCTCAACAGGATGGGATAATATGCAAGCAAGCTTAACAATAAATAATACAAGTTTTCATTTAAACAACTCTCTTAAAACCTTTAAATATCTCAGTGATTACAGACCTTTGTGAATTCACACGTAATGGCGTACATTGCTTAGTCTCGACAAAAGAGTGCTACATTCGCGTTCTCTACGACAACAACAGGAGATCTTACTCGCACAACTTCCAAATCAAGAAGACAAAGACATTAATCTACATCACGCATTATATACTAGTTCCTTTTTTAATCTCTGTTTAACATTTATCTTCTGTGTCGGTTTTATTACTCGCCGACGCAGACGTTTTCAAAAATAAATAATAAAAAAAATACATAATTTTATGCAATGACACAATATGATACATCTAATTCTCTAATTACTACATAATATATTGTTTTTGTTTCTCTAGACGTTACAATGCCCATTGCGTATTCCGGCGGACTTGGGGAATTCCATCAGGACAATGCGATACCCCACACGTCCAGAATTTCTGCAGGGTGGCTCCAGGAACACTCTTCTGAGTTTAGACACAAAACTCCCCAGACATGAACATTAGTGAGCATATCTTGGATGTCTGCAACGTGCTGGTCAGAAGAGATCTCCACCCACTCGTACTCCTATGTATTTATGTTTAGCCCTGCAGGATTCATGGTGTAAACTCCCTGCAGCACTACTTCAGTCATTAGTTGAGTCCACGCCACGTCGGGTTGCGATATTTCTTCGTGCTCGCGTGGGCCCTGCACGATATTAGGCAGGTGTACCAGTTTCTCTGGCTCTTCAATGTACTAGTTATGTATATTATACTCAGTAATAAATAGTTTTAAAATCGTACCTCTATGGAGTGTCACTACTCTGCTATCACACCTCCGGTACCCCATGTCCCAAACTGATGACGCCGAATTTCCGCTTCGCCATCGAGAATACGCCATTACAAACGGTACAACCTCACCGTATCTTCGGCAAGGTCGAAAACATGTCTCGACAAGTACTAGTGATTTCCCCGAACATTGCGTGTGCAATCGCTAAATATCCGCCAAGCATTGGACGATACTACAGTGCCAGACAACATAGTGATATAGCCTTCATTCTTCGCCACATCTTCGGACCAGCCTCGCGCCGCCGATGTCAATCAGCGAACGACGAGTGTCGAATTAACCGAGTGACTTCATGGTAAACATTTCAGATTTGACACCGAGTGTATCTATTCGTGTACTTCAGACGTACAGGTAAGTGCTGCAGAGAATCACAATAAACAGCGGCCGCTCCCCTCCGTAATTAACTTTAATCTAAGTGCCTTCGAACTTGGTGCAGGACAAACAATGGCGTGTTCCAGTGCTAGTGATAATGAGCGTTATGACTCTCGCATCGACGACCTGAACGTACGGACGCTTCTCACAATCCCAGTGCCGTTGCCCGTTACTATTGAACAACAATGGCCCGCGCCATACTACTCTATCGTTCTGTTTCGTCATCCATCTGCTAACGGACTTTTGAGGGATCAATAATTACATCATTTTTCAGTACCTGTGCATTCCCACTTTCCAAATCTGATTCCGACCTTTGTGAGTAAATGTGAGTCTCGCGAGACAAACTATGACAACATCATATCCCAGCCGCGCCGAGCACAATGCTTCGCATTTGCATCACGCGCACCCAGCAACAAACTGGACTTGGCCACAGTTTCTATATTTCGATACAATGTATCGATACGTCGAACTGTTTTAATGTTTCGAAACGGCTACGTTTCACTGTTTCGAAACAGTGGTGTTTTATTAAGTTCTGTCTTGGATAACGGGACCTGAATCGATCTCGAGCCAGACACAGAAACTATATCGTTGTTTTAAAATAACGCTGTTTCAGTTCACTGGTGCTCGGAACGGACTAGTGTATCGAAACAGTGATGTTTCATTCCTCTCTGTCTAGGACGAGATTTGGGCTCGGCACAGATACTGAAACACATTTAACATACAAATTCATGAAACATTTTCAAAAGTGTCGAAATATTTTTGACACACATTAGCAAGCTTAAGATTTCCGAAAATAAAGCTTCGTTTCTAATTCACTGCCTTATTCCGAAATGGCGTAACATCTGCTTTATAAACACTAATCAAACAATAAAATGGCGCAAACTATTCGCATTCAAAATAACAAAAATTTGGAAAACATTCAGTTAAATTACATATCTTTTATAACACACGCTTCTCTGTTCACGTACAGTAATCATATTAAAAAACGCGAGTAAACCTACAACATTTTGAATAAAAAAGGGCGTAGAGTGGCAGTTTTTACACATAGACATAAATTGGGTGTAGGTATAATTGCAAGCAATCTGCTTGACGGATCTATGGTAGTGTAGTGGTAACGGAAAGAGGTGGATTTATACGAATAGTTCGGAACACTTTGACGGACAAAAATCTTTTCTCTTATGTTTTGTTATTTATTTGAATTATATGGCGTTATTTGTGAGTCTACAGTCAAAATCAATTGTTCATATGTGTGTGAATTCCTAAGTAACCAAACTGCTGAGGTCATCGGTCCCTAGACTTACACACTACTTAAACTAACTTACGCTAAGGACAACACACACAGCCATGCCCGAAGGAGAACTCGAACCTCCGGTGGAGTCTATAGTCAATGTGCCTATTAACCTTTTGTGTCCATGGAAATTAACAGGATGGGTATATTATCCATACTAACGGAATGTGGGAATTCCGTACCGTATCCGTTGTTTCTGCAATTTGCTCCCGCCTACAGTTCCTCCTGTGTTGGTTCTTCTGCCTTCAGCTATAGCGTTACGAAGCCTGTGTGGGATTATTCTACGAAGATGAATCCTCAGAAAATTAAGTTTAACTTTTGCTCGGCAGTGTTGTTTAATAGTAGTACAACTTCTTACTTAAACAGACATTTGCGACATAAGCATCTAACAGTTAGTTTAAGTGAGATTCGTTCGAGACTAGTTTCTATGGGTCTAGGCAGTGACGAAGCCAGTTCGGCTTCCACAACAACTGTTCAGGGATCTGCCATTTCAGTGCCTGTGTGTCAAGACAAATAATCTTTTGAAGAACTACCCAGCACTTCTACCAGTTCTGTTCTGGGTAGGTATGGTAGACAAACAAAGACCACTGGATTTGCATGAGGGGCAGTGGCTTCATCCAAAGGAGCTAAAACAGACGAACAGACTTTAGAACTTGTTGTTAAAGAATATCTTTCATTTAATATAGTTGAGAGTGTAGAGTTAATATAGTAGAGAGTGCAGAGTTTAGAAAAATGACTTATTTATTAAATGAAAACTATGTACCGCCCAGTAGAAAAACACTCTCCAACATTTCACTCTCTCAAGTGTTCGACAACACGCCAGTGCGAGACATCTGTGAAAAATGAGAATTATATTGCGGTGACTGCTCACTTCATTGGTGAAAACTGCAATCTGAAGTCATATTTGTTATCTAGTTTCAAATTTCACGACAAGCATATAGCTGAAAACATTTCAGTGATTTAAAAAAATGTGACTTCAGCTTGGGGTACTACTAATAAACTTGCAGCTTGCACTACAGATAATGCACCTAATATGGTGAAAGCAATGATGAGGTGCAAGTGGTGGCATGTTCCTTGTTCGGCATGTTAACTGAATTTAATTGTGCAAGCAAGCCTTGAACCAATTACAGAAACAAGGGCAAAGTGAAATCAAGAGTGTAATTTTTCAAAAGAAGTCCTCAAGCACCTGAGAAATTACACAACATTCAGAAGCAAATAGGCTTCCTTATTTTAACACCGAAACAAGATTGCCCTATGAGATGGAATTCCATGTCTCAAATGTTTGACAGGCTTTTGAAAATCAGAGAGCCTTTGAAAAGCACCCTCGCCATCCTGAAGTGTGGATTCACAAACAAAATTGTCCAATGAAGACTGGTCAGTTACTGAAAAATCTTGTGAAATACTATACCCTTCTGAGCATGTAACAACAGAAATTAACAGCGAAAGAAATGTAACCTTATCAAATGTTGTCTTATTAAGCAGAAGTTTACAAAGTCATTGCCTGAGACTGAAAAACTCATATTACAGCAATGAAGCCATTAACACAGTAATTGCTAAACTTGAGGATGGTATATGTACCCGCCTCGTTCAAAGGTTTGCCGGTAAAGCAACTGCTTGTGAAGCAACATTATAGGACCCTTCCTTCAGGGAACATGGATTTCCAAAAACCGGTAATCGATTAAAAGAAACAAAAGATGCCATAATTAACAAGTGCTGTGCACTATGACAGATTCAAATGGTTCAAATGGCTCTGAGCACAATGGGACTCAACTGCTGTAGTCATCAGTCCCCTAGAACTTAGAACTACTTAAACCTAACTAACCTAAGGACATCACACACACCCATGCCCGAGGCAGGATTCGAACCTGCGACAGTTGCAGCAGCGCGGCTCCGGACTGGAGCGCCTAGAACCGCAGGGCCACCGCGGCCGGCTGAAAATGACAGAAACCCACCCAATGTTTTACAGAGAATTCACCACCAGCCAAACCAATTGTGGTGAGCACTTTCAACTCTAGGAGTGGCAACATAAAATGTGTATCACAATTGGAGCACTTGGAAGGTTCTACAGTTGTATGTTTAAAATCGATAAAATATAAGCTTCATACAAAATCTACAACTTTTTAATCAAAACTATAAATAAATATATTACTCGAACTGGTTTAGAGCCACAGTTATTGTTGTAGTTCTTTTGGACTGGACTCCATATATTTCTCCACAATGAAGAAAACTGCTGCATTCAAATACTCTCTAGGTTTTGTTTTGAAGTCTGGTAACACTCCCACATACTTCATACTCTCAGTTAGACTGTTGAATAATAAGCATAATACATTTGTGGGAGTAGTCTGACAACATTTGTACCACCCCATGTTGCGTTGTTGCCAAAGTTATTCAACAAGGTGGATCCAAGATGGCGGCGATAGATATGGCAGTGTCGCAATGACATCATGGTGGTAAGTTCAAATTTTGGCGGGAAGATAGGTCAATTGGACTACCTCCACTAACGTAACCCACTCCCCTCCCCCAGAAAACTACGGGAAGTTCAAATTCCAGTAGGATAATGCAACACACCACAGCTATCTCCACTATCTTAAGAAAGTAGTGGGGAAAAGGGTCACTTGGGCCACCTACACTAACTTAAGTCGTCTGACCGAAACCTCTTCCTATAAATTGGTGGAGAAAGGACTCAGCCTTTGCTGGGCTGCTGGATAGGATGGACATGAGGCTGTATTTTGCATGCAGTGTTTATTTAAGCAATTTGACAGTAGCTCCATCCAGCGTGCCCACGATGAGCTCTGGAGTCCAACTGATATAGTACACAGTACTCAGACCAGAGGGCGCTGTCGTTCCTTTGGCGATGTAATCCAAGATGGCGGTCTGTGGGAAAAATGGCGGGAAAAAAGATTGGGCTGCAGGAGAGATGAAGGAGTGTACTTTATTTATTTTCGAGCAATTTGCTGAGGGATGGATTTTATGTAGTTTGTTTATTACAATGATACAATACACTTGTTCTGACGTTATAAGGTCTCAATACACAGCCAACAGACCTGCAAACTACTCGTAAGTCAATGAAATAATGCAGCACACTGATTTGCAGACACGAAAACAACTCGTAAATTACCGAAATAATTCATTGCACACCCTACAGAACTGGAAACTACTCGTAGATCACCGAAATAACGCAGACCACTGAAGTGCAGACATGAAAACGACTCTTAAATTATCAAACTAACACATGCAAAACTCTCTGCAGACACACTCACTAATTATAAACTGTCCAAATACTCCAGTACACAGCATACAGACCTGTAAATTACTCGTAATTTACCGAAATAATGCAATACACTGATGTACAGACACGCAAACAACTCGTAAATTGTCAAAATAAGTCATGTAAAAGGCTCTGACAAAAAAAAACACCTACAACGTTTAAACAGCCGAATGTAATGCACTGCACAAACACTCAAACACTCAGTGCACATGAAAAATGCTTTCGAACTATGTCAAACACAACGTATCAGCGAACTGCTCTGCCTACAGAACTCAAGGCGTACACACTGGGCAGCACACTCACATTGGTCCCATACAAGAGACACCTCTGGGCTGCACGCACGTGTTTACAGTTGCTGACGCCATACCTCTCTTCCTGTGGATACTGACATCACAGGTCACGCTATAGAAATTCAGAACAGCAGAGGGTGCATTGTCCCTAGCAATCCTAATGGGACATGCGAACTGTGTCTAGCCATGCACAAATTTAAATGCCCAGCATAGCTGACGCATCGCTGCAAAATGTTAGCTAAGCAACCCGCCAACACAGGTGCATCTAAAAGATTCTTGATGTTGTACTGATGTCACATGTCTATGTAAATAAGAGTCATTCGACCTCTTAGGAATTGTAAAGTGTTGCAGAAATAGTTAACGGTCTCTTTTGTAGGAGCTTTCGTGATGTCCCAGCTTGTCTGCATGGAAATTCTTTTCCTAACAGAACCTGTTCACGAAAATAGCTCAGAATAACACCGAATGTATTCCTCCTGTTGGTTCTAACGTGGCACCTCGTCCATCACGTGTTACCCTTCCAAGAAATCATTAAGTCCTGCTTTCAACAAACATCTCTGATTTTCTAACCACTATGTAGAGGCTCCTATGCCCTAGCACAAAGGATGTCTTGTGAACGAAAGGGGCATGCTGATTGGCTCTTACTGAATTTACCCACAAAATTACCGATGCTGCTGGTATGAAAGCACTGTCAATTTTTTTTTCTGCAGATGATACTTTCAGCGACAAAACTATTTTGTGCAGAAAGCTATATTGCACTGACAGTTAAACCTTGCAAAAGGGATCTACAGATCATCAGATACATCCCATGTATTCATTATGCTGCTGAAGAGCACCGATGAAGGAAAATACCATTGTAAACGCGGCCCATGACCGCAGGCACAGCAGAGCGTGTCAACCAGAGAGAGGCCAACCGGCTGTGGGCGACCCCACATCGCGGAAGAACGCTTTCGATACTCCAGTACAAACACGTGTCATATTGAATCTTTTCAAATTTCCACAGAGTATACATTAAACTCACACGGTCCCGAAGGTGACTCAATGCAGACAGGGTATTAGTACACTATTCACCTGTCCAGGGTAGGTGCGAGGCAAATCGTCATAAGCCAGAAGCTTTCTTGGCCTCTGACCGGTGTACAAAGGATGGGCAATCCCCATCGTGAAACAAAGGCGTCCACTGAGATGCCGCTTCCAGCCCCAACCTGCCTGCTTGCTGCTGTGGTTTGTATGGCCATCTCCAGACTCATAAGAATATTAGGACCCAGACACATATTTGTGTCCTTTTTAGGACACATAATTTTCCATGTCGAGAAACAATCTTTCACTCCCCTTACAGCTATCGATGTGCTGAATCTATACCTCCTTCACGATAGAACACACAGTAGCGATCACCTAACACTCACGCCTATACCGCGAAGTCTCTTGTACAAAGGTTGGATCAGTTCCCTCGGCACAAAGGCGTCACTGTTTCTGGCCCCGACCTATTTGCTTGCTTGCTTGTGTTCTACACCAATCTCCAGACTCTGGGATTACAAAAACATGTATAATTTCACATGGCTTGCCAGAATATCATACCATTTTCGCGAAAATTGTCGATATCCAGCAAATAGCAGTATGCTTCCGATCAGTCGCGCAACATAAATCTGAATATATAGAATGTAAATTATTTCTCTAGAAACCCGAAACATTAGCGTGGTGGAGCGTGCTGCAAATCATTGTGTAACTAGAAACTGACATCGTCTGTGAAGACCTTGAAATAGAGGAAACTGGTATTTCCACTTGCGGATACCGATGTCGATGATATAACGGATCCCAAATCATTCTTATATTTTACAAAGTCACCTAAAGTGTTTCTCGTGTCTAGAGAACCAGCAAACGTGTATTCCACCCACCTTTCACCTGCTAGATTCGCACGCCACAATCGATCTTCTCTCAACCAAATAAAGACGTGATATGTGCAGAAGCAGTCAACTAGACTATTTACATGGGAAGGAATATTGGTCCAGCGCAAACACATGTCTGTATTGAATCTTCTCAAATTTCCTCACGATCACGTAAGCTCTCCAACACATACTAAGTATTAGTTCGCTGTTCCGCCGTCTAGAGGACGACATGGTTAAGTCAACTACAGTACTGCATTCCAACAAGCCTCTCAATTCGGACATCTCCTGCCGTTAGCGGGAAACGTGAATCATTACCGCCACAGGCCACTGGTGCTGTGCGCTAAGCACGCATAGACAGAATCGTCCTTGGAAATCCGCTGGCCATTGAAGTTGCTACACCAAGAAGAAATGCAGATGATAAACGGGACAAATATTGGACAAATATATTATTGGACAAATAAATTATACTAGAACTGACATGTGATTACATTTTCACGCCATTTGGCTGCATAGAT